>NC_139295.1:6000000-7200000 GCF_051103115.1 Cordyceps javanica
TTCCTCATGGTCGAGCACGTCAACAGTCACGTGCACATGTCCATTGTCTAAGCATTGTTTGACGTGTTTTTTTTCCATGCTTCTTGATCTTCTTCTTCTTCTTCTTCTTCTTCTTCTTCTTCTTCTTCTTCTTCTTATTCTTATCATCCTTTCTGATGGCTCTACTCCTCTCTTCTCTTCTTTTTTTTTCTTTTTTTTCATCGCAACGCCGCAGCCACACCTCTCCTCTTCCCAGGGCCTACTGGTACATACTTAGGCCGCCGGGCTCTCTTCCTCGATTGGCCTTGTGGATCCGCAGCCCCCCCGGGAGAGATGAGCATGCCCAATTCGGCGGCAAGGCCCGCTACTCTATCTAATAATACATGGCAAAATTTAAAAATAAAAATAAAAATAAACCCATGGCAAAGGAACCGAAGCCGATCTGCCAAGATGCATGAGATCGCCAATCTCTCCATTTCAATAGATTACATTGATTTTCCCTTTTGCGTCTTGCTACTGTATCATTCCTACTGGGGCCCTTGCATCGCCCTCAAGGCATCACATATCTACACACTCACACTCACACCCACTTACATGTGTATATTATATACTCAGACGCGCGCACACACACACATGTACGCACCATGATCAGCCAACCATCCACCACTTTGCACTCCACACGACCAAGGACCGTGATGGCTGTCCAATCAAGTAAATACGGGGTATTTGTACTACACAGAAGCTCGCGTCGGAGTCTTTTTCGGTAATTTACAATACGAACACACACGCAACTCCTGTTCAGACATGAGGACGTCGACAAATCGCACGCGGGCATTCCAAGCCGGTGTGCAGGATAAGACTACCAATAATCACAGTCCCCTTCTCCCAAGAGGCGTGGGTCGATCGATCTGTACATCTTGGGTTCATGGTAGTAGAATTGTGTTGCTTGCATCCTCTCGCTCTTGGTCCATACATGCTCACATACGAGGTCCCCCCTCCCCAGAGCGCCTCTCAGCTACTCCTGGCCAATAGCCGCATCCAAGTCCTACCTGACCCGGCCCTTTCGGACCAGCTTTTCTTCGGCACCTTCATCCCGCGGGCCGATGGCCGAACTTGGCCGTCCAACCGCCCATCTTCACGCCATCGATCGTGGTGCTGGCAGTGCAGACCGGTCAGACACGACTGCCCACGGGCCGCGCATCTGGGGCGTCAAACCTCCTGCATCGCCCTGCAGCGAGAAGCCTCGCGGGAGGGTGATACGATTTCAGATGGGCTTGCATTAAGAAGCCGTCAATGAGGCTGCCTGCCTCCACGCTTTTCTTCTCCTTTTCCGAGCTGGATGGTGTAATTTCTAATTTTCGACAGGCCCAACAGTAGCTTCGTCATTACCGGAGCACGCGCTCGTAATTTATGTCGCATCACACAAGACTGTCTCACTTTCTTTTTCTGCTTGTTTCTCTTTTCCTTCTTCATTTTCGGCTCAGCAGAGGTTCGTCTCTATGAATGGCCTGCTGATGGACCAGTACAACGTTGTTTGGTTGGCTGGCTGGCTGGCTGGCTGGCTGGTGTGAAATAACAGTCCTTCAACAACCCAAAGGTGTGAATAACATGGCAATGAAAAGAAAAAGGGGCACATAACCTCACTTCACCAATATTTCATGACGTCGCCGAGTAGAGTGCCCATGATGGTGACGCGAGCCGATATGCCACATGTTGGGCTCGCACTGCCTCGTCGCCGTCGTGTCACCATCAGGGCACGACGACGCACAATTGACGACGTCATTTGCCTATTGTGAAAAAAGTTCAACATTCTTCTGATCGACGGCATTGTACTTGCTCTACGTCCCAAGGTCACGCCAACATTGGGCATTCTTTACCGCCCTGTACCCAGTATAAGCTTTTCTTGATTTTCGTATATCTCTTTTACACACACCACACACAACCAATTTCCTGCCAATGAAAAGGAACCCGGAGGCACGGCCATCAAAAGTCTGGAGCACAGCGTCAGCGCATGAATATGAGCGGCCAAAACTTCCGTATCGAGCAAGAGAGACGTTTCGGGCGAGCTGAAAAAAAAAACAACGCAACAGGGAAACCCCCTCCTCCTCCCCAGGGGGTGACAACTCGACGCGATAACGGGCACCGCCATTCGTTCCGAGTCCTGTCAGTGCGGCTGTAGGTGTGCAAGGGCGGGGAGGGGGGGGAGGGGATCTCGCATTCATGCGTGGCGGCCGCCTTAACCAATTCGCTGCCCGACTTGCCGACTTACGGAGGTGCTGTTGCTGCTGCTGTTGCTGCTGCTGCTGCTGCTGCTGCTGCTGCTGCTGCTGCTGCTACTGCTAATAGACCCCGGTACTGAAAGGGGGTGGAGAGGACAACTTGGACGGTGAAACGCTCAACAGAACGTGCGCCAGGTCTGTCAGTCTGTATCAGACCGGCGGTCAATCTCTCTCCCCTCACCCCAATTCCACCAGATAGACTTTGTTTAAAATAGCCCAGCGCCGAAAATCCCGCCAAAACAGCCACCCGTCTGGACTTGGTTCCACTTGGCCCAGCCTAGCGGCTGAGCAGAATCCAGATCAGACCTGGCGCTCCCTCCCCCCCCCTGTCAAATACGAGCTCGGCGGGCGTCGGCGTCGTGGACTTGTAACTTTTTTTATACGGCAGCTGTGATGGATGAGAACAACAGTCAAAAGCGTTTCGTCTGTGATATTCTATCCGAGCCCAATTTCAGGCTTGATCATGCCAACCGGCGGGCTGGCCAAACGTCATAAAGACAGGTTCGGCAATGCGAATGCCCACCGTCTCCTTGGAGCCTGGACTTGGCCAACGTGAGCCATTGGTGGCGTTGCCGGCGTTTTCTTTCCTTTTCGTTCCTTTCTCTTATATTGCTTTTCTTAAATTTTTTTTAATCGATCTCAACCATCTACTTTTGCCCGGACAGGGGGAATTGGGGGGGGTCAAGTAGGAAAGCGGCAGGTCGAGATACGGAAAGAAAGAGAGACGGGTTTGTGGAAATTCGACTCGTTCGTACGGCTGTTCCGCGGCCCAAGAGGCTGAAGACTACTTCATATGGACGAGCCACCAAGTTCAGCCTGGGCTGAGAACCATCTACATACTGATACTGAATAAAATATGCGCGGGGTGCGTCCAAACCCACATGTGGCGGTCCAGCCTACCCGTCGGGGAGACGACGCCAATCCCGGACCGGGTTGTAGCGCGAGCTCAACCTCATGTTTTGGGGGCAAAGGACAGCCACGTTGGAAAGAAAAAAAAGAAAAGAAAGGGAAGAGGTTGCGTAAGCCAATAGACTTGACTTTCTATTTGCACCTTTTTTTTTCCGTGCATCGGTGCTCGGGCGGTGTGCGATGAGACTGGACAGAGTAGCAAGTTTTGGCCAGCATTGCAAAAGCTTGTCCAAATACGGCGAGTTTGAAGAAGAAGCAAACGACGACAGATAAAGGTAAAAGGCGGCAAGGTGCGTCTCGCAGGTGGCTCTCCTGCAGACTTGTCATTTATTCCCGTCTGGTATAGCTCACCTTGGTGCAAGAGAGGGCAGTACTCGTCTGGGACCGGCGCACCAGATGTCTTGTTGTGAATGACTGGTATACCGGTCGGGGAGGGGGAAGCTGAGGTTGCTGGGCAGGACAGCCTCGAGAAATCCGGCGCAGGTGTGTCTGCATGTATGCATGTCGTGCTCAGCCCTTCCCAGGGTTGTGAAAGCAAATGAATACTCAGTAGACTGCCACCCAAGAAAAAAAATGCCAATAGAAATGGCCAAGAGAGCCGCGTGCATGCCTGGTGAGCTTGGTGGCGGCGGGCTAGAATTCGCCTGTATCAACAATGAGGCACGCATGTCAGGCATTGGCGGCCAAGTCGGGATCTGAATGATTGACGCGGCCAGCAGGGGTCACCCTCTCCCCCATCGGTCCAACACGACACTCTTTATTTAGATTCCCGGTTTCAGTAGTCTTTTTGATACGGCAACTACGGCAGAACGGGAGCCCGGCGGCGGCGGCGGCGGCGGCGGCGGCGGTGCCCAGGCGCCAGGCGCAAAAGAGACCCAACGTAGGACAAAGAGAGAGCAATCAGCTGAATGTTTCTATCTAGTAACCTGGGCTGGCCAAGCTGGCCGAGCTGGCACAGCTGGCACAGCTGGCAAAGCCTCGATGCAAAGCTGGAGCCGCACATGTTCCCCCCCAGCCGACGGACGTTTCACGGTCTTTTGGGCTTGGCGACGTGAGGTGGGCAACAAACCCGCATGGGGCGATGGGAAGGGTGAAAGGGGGGGGGAGAGGTTGGTCAGTAAGAAGGATTCGCGATGATGAAGTGGCACGTCGATGAGGAAGAACGGGCTGACGAGTTGAATTGTTACGGGTTTGTTTGGAGGATGTTGCGGACGCCAGGCTGAAAACAGGGGATCCGACTGGGTAGGTAGGGATGGGGGGTTATTGGAAGTAAACGGAGTACACTATCAGTACCATATTAGTTACATGGTGCCTGTATGAGGTAGTTAGGTAGGTAGGTATGCACCTAATAAGTACCTGCGCAGAGGTACCAGTAGGTAAGTTGGTAAGTAAGTTGGTAAGTAAGGTGGGCAGTGTATTGTATTGGTGGCTTGGTCCGTGTGGACGGGGGACGGGGTTGCAGTGCAGCTTCAGGTCGGCACGTCTTGGTTATGGGCATGAGATTGGTTGCATTTTCGTTTATTCATGCTTGCTTGCATTGTGGTTTCGAGGCATCTTGTAATTTGATTTGACTTTTTTTTTTCATTGACTTGCATATTGGGCATTTTTATTGACTTTGACTGCATGGCATCTTGGTCGTCTTGAGATGGAATGAATGAGAGCCTAATTAGCTTTGTATCAGTACTCGGTATTATTATTAGTAGTAGTAGACGGGACACAAGGGTCAAGGTCCACTATCGTACTCGCGTATCAGTACTTGGCCTGCCTGCGGACCAACCTACCTAGATAAGGTAGTGAATCATCTCTTTTCCTCTCTTTTTTTCTTTTTTTTTTCCCATCATCCAAAGGAATTGCCCCTGTAAGTAAGTACGGAGTATCCGTAGGTCGACGTGGCTTGCTTCTTTGGTGCCTTCCATGGCGCTCATTTTAGCGGCATTCATCCTTGTCCCCCCCTGCCCCCTGCCCCCCTAGCGCGGTGCCCTGAGATCCGCTACAACTCCACTGTCGAAGCTGGCAGGCAGTTGGCAGCAGGAGGCAAGCAAGCAAAGCAGGCTCGGTTAGCGAAAAGCACTGAGAGTCTGAGAGGGAGGGGCGGGCTACTTTTTAGTGGTGGCGGGCCTAGCGGGCTACAGGGCGACGGAGCCAGCGGGCACTAGCAAAAGGGCCACTGATTCTCGGT
This sequence comes from Cordyceps javanica, assembly GCF_051103115.1. NCBI lineage: Eukaryota > Fungi > Ascomycota > Sordariomycetes > Hypocreales > Cordycipitaceae > Cordyceps > Cordyceps javanica. The sequence goes on from NC_139295.1 coordinate 6,005,347, forward strand.
CCCGTCTTGGTGGAAACGGCGCTATTCGTATCGTGACGGTGCCAGGCAGTTGGCAGGCAGGCAGGCAGGCAGGCATGCAGGCAGCTAGCCAACTAGCTGACAATACAAAGGCAAGTCTCAGTAAGCCCCTCGTCCTTGCAAAGGATTCCTCTTGTTGCATCTTTGTTGGCATCGAAACGTGTGTACGGAGTTTGTTTCTCATGCCTCCACCTCTGCCTAGTTAAGTATGTAGGTACTGACTCCTGAGTAAGTAGGTAAGGTAGGCATGTAGGTAAGTACATATCTAGGTATATAGGTAGGTAGGTAGGCCTTGCATTGATTTTTTTACCCCTCTATTATGTAAGGTAGGTAATTCTACTATTATGCCTCTAATTCTCAGTCCATCATCGTGATACATGATCCATCCACACTGGGGAAAAAAGAAGAGAGAGAAAAGAAGAAGAAAACCAGCCTGTTCCCTTTCCGTTTGCGTCCATCCGTCTCTTTGACTATGCCATCCTTTCAACGTGCCACCCTTTCAACGTGCCACCCATTCAACCGTTCGACTCAGCCCTCCTTCACAGCCAGAGATACCAAACAAGCCCTGTCCCACTGGGCGCACCCTGTTCCGCCGTCCCGCCCCTCCCGCTCCACTACAGCTTTGGCTGGGCTGCTTCACAACCCTCGCGTGTCTGACAAGGAAAAACACGAATGGACAAAAGATCAAAATTAAATTACGAATAAAAGAATAAAAAAAGAACCGAAATGGACATGGATGGCTCCAGTCCAACAGTCGTATGCCGTGCGTCGTGTTACAGCCTGCTTCTGTTATTTTTTTTTGCTCATCGCCCAGACACGCCAAAAAGACGGCCTGAGCTCACCCCGATTCTAGGTACCTTGCGTACTGAGTAGCATCCTGGGTACTTCCCTGTAGGGCTTATCATCTCAGTGTGCATCAGTCAGTACGGATACTCTGTGCTGATTGATGATGGCACATGTCCTTATCCATTGTCAACCACCAAAACTACTGTACAGATCACCAGTCTGTCACTCACCCATCACATCTGCCAATTGCACCACAGTATTGCTCCCAAGTCGTCCCAGCTGCGTCTCGAGCCACGCCACGCCACGCCACGCCGCGCACCCCTGGCACAGCGCACAACTTCTGGTGGTAGTACCGATAAGTGTGTACCGCGTAGCCTGCCTAGGTACCTGGTAGGAACCTACCGAACCTACTAATCTTCTCAGTACGGATACTCGTCGCTAAATATAAGCCCACCACTTACTTACCACCACCACCACCACTTCCCGTATATTTAATATATCCTTCCTCCCGGCGCCGCCGCCGTTTGTCCTTTCTTCTCCTGCTCGCCCTGCTTCCTTTTCAATACTCTCAATACTTTCAATAACTCTCCGTCTTCTTTTTCTTTCTCTCACATTATCCGTCTTCTCAAATCCTTCCCTCCTCGCCGTCAAAGGTATTCTCGCCTTTGGGGATTGGGCCTCGCCTTGATACCACCAAGTTCATCGTCCTTCACCTTGCTCTGCTTGCTGCCGACCTAACCCATCCACCTGTCTCGCCTTCGAGTCGGCTTTCACGACTTTTATTATTATATTCTTCTCAGATGCCTGCGTGTCCCAGTCTCTGATTACAACGCCTACTTACTTGCCTGCCTGCCCACCTGCCCACCTACCCACTACGTACTACGCATATAAACTATGCAAGCACGGCCTTGGCTTTTGTTACACGTTTTTTAAACTTTTTCTTCTTCTTCTCTCGCTTTACCGTCCCCCACACGCCGCCATCCACCAGTCGCACCAGTCTCCTGGTGCTGCTACTACTCAGTACTAATACAAGACGCCAAGCCGAGACAATCAAGACACGCAGCCTTTGTCTCTGCTCCCTGAGACAAAAATTCTTATTACCCTCATATATATTCTCGTCTTCCTTCATCTACACTGAGGAGATCAGGAGACGACCGACACTGTTCCAACTCACCCTTTCAACTACCTTGCCGCTGGTGCGCACCGGCCAGCAATCCAAGCTTCTTGGACAAGACACCTGCTCGAACCACACATCTCCACCTCGCATCGCCACCACACAAACCCCCGGTCGACCATGTCGATTTTTTCTCATCTCCGAAAGAGCCGCCAGCATGCCAAAGAGCACAATGCGAAGCTCGCCGAGCAGAAGAAGCAGGATGCTCAAACGACACCCTATCGCCACGTTCCCACGCACGCCGCCTCCGACGCCATCTCCTCGGCGCCACCCGCCTGGCGAGAGGTCAACGACAGGCCCCGCATCCTCGAGCAGAATCGCAGGCGCAGCGCCATGGCCGCCGCCGGCTTCTCCATGAACATGCCTTCCACCACCACCATTCCCGCCGTGCCTCGCGTCACCAGCAGCCTCTCTTATGTCTCCTACCCGGCCGGCGAGGCCACTCCCCACGTCGGCTTGCCCCGCGCTTACAGCTCTGGCAGCGTTCACCACCCTTACGGCGCGAACCGTGAGGTCATCTACTCTATGCCAGATGCTCCCCCGTCTCGCCCATCTTCCTGGAAGGGCAAAGAAGTTAGCAGGCATTCCTTTTCCGCCTACGACATGTCTGGCGCCAGCAGCACCCTCGTGAGCAAAGGTGAGTCGGGCCCCTTGTTTGGTATCAGACTCGGCCTCACTGACTGACCGATCGACCCCCTTGGCTAGAGCCTACTCCCGAGGGAAGCTCTAGAGCATCCAACAGCTCTCATGACGAGCTTGAAATGGTCGTGCCCTCTGCTCGGCCCAAGGCCAAGACTCCCCAGACCCTGCAGCTTCCTCAGACCCAACCCGCCCAGCAGCTGCAGACATACCACCAGACCCAGCATATCCAGCAGACGAAGCAACTTCAGAATGCTCAGCAGGCTCAAATTCAGTCCGCTGCGCCGGTACTTCAGCAACCTGTCCAACCCATCATGGCTTCTCAGCAACCCCAATCGCCCGTTCCGGACTCTCCTCGACCGTCCTCTGGTCATGCCCACCGCCTGCACCCAAGCCACCGCCGCTCCTCGTCGGAGACGTCAGATAGAACAGCGGTTCCTGTTAGCACCAAACCGGCTACCAGAGATGCGCGCCCACCGCCAACGTCAATGAGAGGCTTCAACTTTATCTCCGCCACTTCAAGCCAGCAGCAGCAGCAGCCCCCCTCCAGTGCCGACGGCAAGCCTGCGCAGCCTGAACTCACTAGCGGGCCGCGTCAGAGTCCCCATCGCATCGGTACCGGCTATAGTGCATCTGCACCCCGGGCCCCTGCCACGCCAATCGTTGCGCCACCGGCCTCGCGCAACTCGAGCGACGTAAATCTTGGCATCTTGTCGATCCCGAGCCCTACCCTCGACTTGTCCGCCGGGCCAACGATGCTGTCTTCTGGCCAGAAGCCGTATCAGAGCCGCATCAAGGAGCATACGGGTGAGTCTGTGGCTCAGCCACAACAGCCGGAACTAGAGCCCATCGTTTCCAGCAAGTACACGCGCCACAGCCGCTCCGAGATGCCGCCGCCGCTTGCGCACGACAATCTAGTCAACATCTTCCCTGAGCCTGTGCCCGATCCATACGATTCAAAGTCGACCCGTGGCAAGCTCAACAAGAGCAAAAAAACGCGGTGGTCCTTTGCCAAGTCATCGCCCATCACAGCATAAGCATATCGTGCTCGCACGTTTCTCTCATCTTTTTCCTCTTCTTCTTCTTCGTTACACATTTACCAGACATGTTTGATTATAAAAGGCTTTTCCGTGGCATGTATTACCTTGGCTTCTATGCACATCTTACTATGGATGTCGCCTGCATTCTTTCTCTCCTGCTGTTTTTACTACGGCCGTTCTCGGCTGTGTGGCATCGACGCCACCAAAAGCCTGATTACGCCACACCTGCGGTCCGATCCGAGACACAGAAAGTAGCGATGGCTGAGAGCGTTGTTTCTGTGCGGCCGTAGGGTAGGATCTTTAACGACGATGACGACAAAAATGTTTCTTGTTTTTTTTTCAAGCATAGATTTTATTTGTTTCCTGGACTGGCGTTGGACGAAATCGGGAAGTACCATTTGAAGGGTAGATTTTGGATATCAGTATACAGAGCTATATGTAGGTAGCCATAGACAATGTACGTATCTGACGGACAATTCATGGCTATTTACGCGAACATCTAATGCACTGTCCGGTATCCTTGTAAACCAAAGTGCTGTTGGTGGATTTGAGCTGGGACCTGCACGCGCTTGGCCGTCTCTGTCATTAGGGATGGTAAGTGTTGAGTTGATGCAGTGTCACAACCTTGATACCTGCAAGCAACGTTTCACGGGATGCGACAAGGAACGAGTTGAAAAGAACAACATAGACATGATGCGTCCTCGGAGAATGCTACGTCGTCACTTTCTTTCCCCGGCTTGCTACTCATCTGCATCATCATCAAATCTAGGGTAGTATTCCTACGCATACCCCACTGCGTGGGGTCACTGCGTGCCGGCGATAAGTATAGGTACTCAGTAGGTAGGTGTACTCACTCCGTAACTACTTAGTACTAACCTAGGTACGGAGTAATCTAAGTTATTACTTAAGACCTATCTGTAGGTGCCGAGTATCTGCCTACACCCACTGTGGCTACCCTTGTCGGCCACCAACAGGCGCCGCAACAAGCCAGGTCACTACCCATCCGACGTCACATTAAAATTACGGAGAGTGGGAGAGGGACCCTTCTTCGTTTGTAACCACCACGTATGCTCGTTTGCTCCAAGCATGACAGCTGCCAGGCCACATCCCCTTGGTTTCATTTCTTCCACCTCTTCTTCCTAATTTTCCCTGCCCTTTCTTTTCCTTCTTTCTTGGTCCCTCTTGTACAATTGTGCATTTTCCACATAGCCTGGTTCTTTTATTAACAACCTTTCTTTCTTTTGTTCTCTGGCGCAAGTATACAAAAATCAATGCCTGTCTAAATCTGCGAATCCGTGCACCTGCCCCCCCAAGAAATAGCTCTATTTTTTTGGGGGAAGAAACCCAAAAGCGCCAACCTGCTTGCCATGGCTTCCGGCCTGGCCGACTTGCCGGCGCGCATTCTACATCCGCTCAGTGCTTGGGTGCAGGCGACGCCCGTCTACGTCCTGCTGGCCCTCGCTGCTATCCTGGTCCTCTTTGGGCTGTTGTCGGTTCGTTGTCCCTCTTACTGGCGCACAACGCTCTTCTAATTGCTCGATGCTAATGTGCTGCATTAACCACCGCTCTGTCAAATAGCTCTTTGTCCTGCTGCACCTTGTCGCACCCAAGCCTCGCGCCCCGTTCCCTTCGGAAAAGACGTACATCACCAGCTGCCCCGATGGTGGCCCGACAGCGCCGCGGCCGCTGCCGTGCTGGTACGACCGCTGGCTCGCCGAGCGACGCCTGAGCGAGTTACAGAGCGCCGCTGCTGACCACACGACGACACCGACGCCGACGAGCCATCCCGACGCGGGGACTACCATTGAACCGGCCGAGCTGCGCCTCAGCGTCGTCCTGCCCGCCTACAACGAAGAGGACCGCATCCTGCCGACCCTCGAGGAGGCCGTCGCGTATCTCGATGAGCACATTGGCCGCAGCGCCGGCGGAAAGTTACCTTCCTCTGCCACGACGAGCCCGCGCAAGCAGCGCCACCACCGCGCGACCTCCCAGCCGGAGGAACTGCCCCTGTCCGGCTACGAGATCCTCGTCGTCAACGACGGCAGCCGCGACAAGACGGTCGACGTGGTGCTCAAGTTTGCGCACGAGCGGAAGCTGCACGACGTACTGCGCATCGTGAGCCTCGAGAGAAATCGCGGCAAGGGCGGCGGCGTGACGCACGGCCTGCGCCATGTGCGCGGGCACCACGTCCTCTTTGCCGACGCCGACGGCGCGTCGCGCTTCAGCGACGTCGCCAAGCTGATGGAGGGCTGCGACGAGGTAGCCGACGCCTCGGGCCGGGGCGTGGCGATTGGCAGCCGCGCGCATCTTGTCGGCAGCGAAGCAGTAGTCAAGGTACGTTGACCATATTGCCATCCTTCTGTATATACTGCAGGACTAGGGAAAATACACATGCCGAAGAAGAGACCTGAGCTAACTCGGACCTCTCCACCAGCGCTCCGCCCTGCGCAACTTTCTCATGCGGTCGTTTCACCTCGTCCTCACCATCCTCACACCGCCGGCGACGTCGCGCATCCGCGACACGCAGTGCGGCTTCAAGCTCTTCTCGCGTGCCGCCCTGCCGCACATTGTGCCGTACATGCACGCCGAGGGCTGGATCTTTGACATTGAGATGCTCATGCTCGCTGAGTCGGCGCCCGCCGCGCCTCTGCTCGGCGCCGACGGCTCCGTCATTGGTACCAGCCCGGGCATCAAGGTCGCCGAGGTGCCCGTCGAGTGGCACGAGGTCGGCGGCAGCAAACTCAACGTCGTGCAGGACAGCGTGCGCATGGCCGTCGGCCTGGCGGTACTGCGCGCCAGCTGGATGCTGGGCGTGTACAGGCGGCGGCTGACGTAGTGAGCGAGAGAGCAAGAGGAAGGGGGGGGGTGGGAAAGACACCAAGACGCTGGGGTGAATTCTGAATGGTAGAATTTGTTTCGATACAAATGAATACAATATGATGGAAGAGAAAGACCAAAAGTTTGTTTGTCAGGTTGAGTGACGCTTTCAGACAGGGGGCAGACGTCGAGAAAAGGGAATGCCGAATTGCATTAAGATTATTATATAAATGCGGAAATTTGACTTGACTCTAATAAAGTCGTGAAGAGCCCAACCTCTTTTCTTTCCCCTCTTGCTCATTGGCTTTATCCATGGCCAGTGCAAACAGGTCCGTTTTGACTTTATGAAAGCTCATGGCTAAGATGAAAAACCACTCAGGGCATATATACCGGCCCATGTTGATGAAACAACAACCATACCTTACCACCACCTCGTGTGTATACTGGTCGACATGTGAAAAAGAAAAAAAAAAAAAAGAAAAAGAAAACGCCGTTTGTGATGATTGTCCCAACGTGATCTAACCACAGACAAGAAAGATAATTTTCCACCCGTCTCGCTGATTGCTCTGCTCTGTACTGCTCTTTTCCAACCCCCCACCTCGCCCCCCCCCCCTTTCTGTCCTGTCCAAAAGAGCAACAAACTTGAATTATATAAAATATATGTTGTGAGAAGAAGAAATGTACAGAGTAAAGAAGAAGAAGAAGAAAAAGGGGGAAGAAAAGCGAAAAAGAAAGGAAAAAGGGACTTGATAAAACAGATATTTCCGGCGCCATGCGCCCGAAAGAAGGAAAGAAAAAAGAATCACCGGAATCCTTCCCTCCAAATCAGAGGCAGAAACACGACGCACGCTTTGGCGAGGATAAGGACGGCGTCAATGACGGCGAGGGGCGCCTTGAGGATGCCGAGGGGACCCGGCCCGCTGGTGACGGTCTCGAGAAAGTGCATCCAGATGCCGAGGAAGGCGACGGAGAAGAAGTGGTAGGCGAGGACGACGGGGCGGTGGATGATGCCGCCGAGCATGCCGCAGGGCCCGTCGGTGATGCCGCGGCGAAAGTACTCGAAGCAGCCCATGCGGAGGGCGTGCAGCTGGGGGTCGCTGGCGGCGAAGAGGGCGTAGAGGGCCTGGGCGAGGACGTTGAGGATGGCCGTGTAGTTCTTGCGGCGCCAGTAGAGGGTGCGGAGGGCGGCCTGGACGGCGCCGTCGTCCGCGAGGCTGGGGGTGCGGTCCGGGTGCAGCAGGTCGGCGAGCAGGGCGGCGTCGTTGAAGGCGACGGTCATGCCGGCGCCGGTGAGGGGGTGGCGCATGTTGGTGGCGTCGCCGAGGACGACCATGCCGCGCGGGACCTGGCGCGTGGGCGGCAGCCAGCTGTTGGGCATGCTGCGCAGCTTCTCGGCCTCGAGGGCGGCGAGGGCGCTCGGGCGGACCGACTCGGGCAGGGCAGGGATGGCGTGGTTGGCGAGGTAGTTCTTGACGCCGCCGGCGGCGGGGGCGGCCTCGGGGATGTTGTGCGGGACGTCAAAGAGGACGCGGGTCTCGTGGGTGCCGATCTGGTAGAGCAGGATCGGGTAGGCGTCGCCGATGATGACGTGGCCGTAGCCCGGGGCCGGGAGGCGGGCGTCGCGGAGCTCGAGGGCGAAAAACTTGGAGCGGGCGACGGGCTTGTCGGCCGTCACCTCTTTGCGGAACTTGGAGTCGTAGCCGTCGGCGACGATGGTGAGCTGGCCGAAGAAGTAGTCGGGCGTCTTCTTCCTGGTGGCGGGGTCGGTGGTGCGCGTCTCGACGCCGAGGACGTGGTCCGAGTGCTCGCCGCGAACGGCGCGGACGGCCTCGGTCTCGCGGACGGTGATGTTAGGGTGGCCGAGGCAGGCCTCGCGCAGGCGGGTGACGAAGCGGCCGTGGTGGAAGCCCTTGCCCGTCTCGCGCTTGCCCTCCTTGCCGGCGCCGGACCACTGGTGGGGGACGCCGCCGCGCTCGTCCATGGTCGGGTAGGGGATGAGGACGGGGCGACCCTGGTAGATGACGTTGTAGCCGCGGCAGGTGATGCTTTCGATGCCGTCGACGCAGTGGCCGAGGCCGAGGCGCTTGAGGGCCTGGATGCCGCCGGGCTGCAGCAGCTCGCCGACGATGCGGTCGGGCTCCGACATCCAGCGCTCGAGGAGCAGCACGGAGCGGCCCTGCTGGGCGAGGGCGTAGGCGATGGCGCAGCCAAAGATGCCGGCGCCGACGACGACGACGTCGGCCTCGTGGTGCGTCTCACGCTGGAGGCGGCGGGCCTCGACGGTGTCTGTGGCCATGATGATGATGATGATGACGATGACGATGGCGAGGTCGATATGGCGAGGTTATGTTTGCGCGTAAGAGGGAGGCAGAGACAGAGACAAAGACAGAGGGTGCGTGTTTGTATACGTATAGTTGCGTCCGCTGAATTGCGTTTGTCGATGATAGAGAGGCGTTGTGGAAGATGTTCGTATATAGCTAGGTTCGTGGGTATATCGTGGCGAAAGTTGTCAATGCATGTATAGAAGAGGTAAAAAGTCGACTCCTGCAGCGCGCCAAAGAGGATTAAAAGGAAACAGAAGATCCAAGACGACGGTATTGCAAAAAGAACGGCCCCAATGCGTAAAAAGGAAAAAATAGAAGATGCCCCCGGTCGAGAAGGGAAGAAAGCATGTGGAAACGGGGGGTTGATGAACTGATGCAAAGCCGCCTCAGTCCTTTTTTTTTTCGTCCCTTTTTTTTTACACCCGCCCGCCTGCTGTCTGTTGGCGCCCCCCCTTCCCCTCCCTAATAATTTCGGCCGCCACTCGGGCCCGCCACCCCAAGTATTGCAGGTACGAATACTAAAATGGTACCGAGCATTTTGCGGTCAATCGGCAGATGGCTCTAGGTACCCGAGCAGTGCCCCCTTTTTCTGTGGCGCTAACTGTAAGTACTTAAGTGCTCAGTGTTCAAGTAGATGAGTAGATGAATGCGCTGAGTACTTGTTGGGTCATGGCCTGTTTTTTCTCTCGTGGTGCAAGGGAATTTGTCTCTCGTAAAAGGATTCGTGGAAAACTGCTTGATCAATCTCTTCACTACATCAATCGCGCATCTTGCTTGATTACTCCACCACGCGCGTAGTTTCTTCTTCTTCTTCCTTTGTTTTTCCTTGTTCTTTTGCTGGTCTCTTGTCTGGCCACACCCACTCTCTGTGCCCTGCATGCCAACAATCTGCAGCCTTGCTCTAGCGTGCTTTCAGGTGGGGCTTACTCATCATGGCACTCACCTAACTCAAAGGCTCCTGGCATGAGAAACCTGCCTCCTTGCTCAATTGTCAGGCAATCAGGGAAGCAGGTGGAAACAGGCTGTTGAATGCATAAGTGGAAACATGCTGCTGCATTCTCATACCACCTTCACATGTCATTCTTGTCTTCTTCACCACTCGCGCCTCCAACCGCAATCGTTTGCGTCCCTGCGCTACCGTACCAAGCACATCAATCCGCAAAGCGGCACTAGTGTCGGATAAATGCATGACCAAGTTTACGCTTCCAACTGCCGGCGGCGTACTCGTAATCGCCAGTGGCGCTTGTGCGGCAGCAGGTCCTTTTACTTCTTTTTTCGTCTTTTTTCTGTGTCTGCCCTTGTTTCCCCTTCTTTTTTTGACCTCACTTTCCTCTCTCAGTTTATCCAGAAAAAACAAATGTTATACATTTCTAGTCTAAGACCGTTTAGCAGAGCGCGATCCCATTTCGTCTCCTGGTACCGAGTACATACATGCATGCTAAAACTTCAAATTCTAAGTACAGATGTAGGTAGTAGACCATGCTTAGGTCGTATATACATGGGCCTTCTCAACTATCCCAGCCCTTCATTACCCTTCAACGCTGATGCGCGTGATACTACTTTTTTGCAGTGTTGTCGTTTCCCGACTACAATTTGTCCTCTTGGCCAGTCGTTGTGCTTGCTTCTTCATCTGCCACTCCGCAGACGCGCCGCCGGCCTTTTCTTTCGTGGCCGTCTCGACCAGCTGCACAATCATGTCCGCAATCGTAGCCTGGTATCCCAGCTCATGACGGCTCTCAAAATTCTGCTCCAGTGCCTGCTGTAGCGCCTCCGCAAGTCGCAGCTCGCGATTTAGTGCGCTATCCCCAGACTCCCCGTTGGTTCCTGTATCCAACCTCGTCGCCGCGCGTTTCGTGAGCTCCCGTATCCCAAACTTGATGCTCTCCTTGCACACTCTGGTGCCGTGCCAGAACGGCCTGTCCGACACAAATTCGCGCACAAGCAGCTGTGCTGCCTCATATTCGTGAGTCGCGATGCTGATATAAAGCAATTTTGCGAAACAGTATCCGTTATATGCGAGCTTGCCCTGACCCAGATGCTTTACTCCCAACTGCAGGATGTCGCGCGCCGCGTACAAATCCTTCTCCACCACCTTTTGAACAGCTAGTTTGTAAATGTCGGCCGGGATGTCGATCCCACATTCCACAGCCTGCAAGAGCAGAGCCCTGATGTCGCCGCTTTGCCTGCCTCGGATCTGCTTAACGAGAAACTGGTGCTGTGCCACGGTTGTTTCCCTCCCATAGCTACGCGCACGTTCCAACAACCGGAGAGCTGCTTCTGTCTTGCCCCCGTTTGCTCGAACTTGCGCTTCTAGGGCCATTTCAAAGCTTGACTCGCAAATGTCTCGGGACTTTGACATTGCCGCCTCAAACACCAGGCATGCCTTATCCCAGAGCCCGCTGCTCGTCAGCTCCGCCATATGTCTGCTCAAGTCTCCCTTGCGGTGCTTGACCTGGTATTCATGACCATCCATTTGCGGCAAGGGCATGACTTTTGCCAGTCGTTTCCACAGCATTTGCGCGTTGTCTTTGCTGAAGCGCAAATGTCCTCGGCATGCGTTCTTGCATCCAGTGGCAAAATCGTAATCTACTTTGAGCCCATGCCCCAGGCAGTATTCCAGCCACGACATCATTCCCTCAATGTCGTGATAATAAGCATATCCGTCCAGTACGGAAAAGACCCACTCCGTTCGTAGCACCATGCCATATGTTTCCACCGCGTATCTGAGCCAATGACCGAGCTCTTCAGCATCATGCGCCTTGCTAAAGAGGTCTGTAAAGCGGCGAAGATGCCCTTGAAACTCCGGCGACGACGATTTTTTGCAGCGCTCGAGTTCTCGCAGTGAGTCAAATACGACATCACAGGCTCCGAGACTTACGTGTTGAGTCATCAAGGCAGCTTGCAGTCCAAAGTCTGTCTCGACGTCATCGCCTTTCAGGTTTCGTAGTGCAACCATTTCCTCATCAACGAAGCGCGAATGTCCCGCTGCACAAGCCGCCATGACAACCTCTCTTCTAATGTTATATTCCTGCCCTGGCTTCTTCATTTCAGCGAATAGACCAGCCGATTTAAGCATGGTGTACTCCTTGATTGCAAGCTTGGTGCTGTGAGCGCTTTGCACTTTGATCATTTCCTGGATAAGCAGCCCATCCTTCCACACCAGGGCCTGCTCTGGCTGCGTAAAGAACGCGATAACAGTTCGCGACACCTCTATAGCATCCGCTGGTCGGTACTTGTCCATCCAGGCGAGAAATCGAGTAAGAATGGTGACGACTGAGCGCTTCAAGAACAGGGACGCCTTTAATACTTCCTTCATTTCATCCGCCTTCATATCCACAGAGTGCTTGAGAAGGTTGACGACAATGTCTTTCAAAAGCTCTCGGAATGAACGTCGGGTGCCGTCATGCGAGCCAACCCCTCGCAGGGCAACTACCGCTGCAGTAAACGTGTGTGATTGTTCATCGGTCTTGTTGAAATTCTCTGGTAAAGCTTGAACTGCGTCGATTAGAGCGGCGATGGCTTCTTTATACTCGGGAGAAGCTTCTTTGCTATCTCGCGGGGCGATCCGGAGATGCTCGTATTCCAGCCTCTGGCTCGGAAGTGCTGCGTTGTGTTGTGTGGAGAGGCCTGAAACAGTGGGTGCAGGTGTAGTTACTGAGGCTTCGCTGGGTCTCGAGCTCGCAGTAACGACCTTGGCAGAATTGTCAACAGTAGCTGGTCTGATCTGTGATTTCCTGGATATCGCAGGACGTTTGACTGAAATCTCGCTCGATCTCCGTCCGACAGCCAAGGCCTCGGCAATGTGAACAAGGGGAATCGATTCATGTTGGATATTATTGGGTGGAGCGACGACTTCGGCAGCGTGAGGCTCGGACTTTGTGACGGTAGCACCGGAGGCGTTCGGGTTATCGAGTGCTTCTTGTCCCCCCCGGCGATGGAGGCTCCTGGAGGCGCGTGGCTGGCGGACGAAGGCCTCGTCTTCGAGCTTGGCTAGGTGAGCCTCCAGGTCGAAGGGTTCGAGAATTGCGGCAGCGGCAGCACCGCGATTAGCTTTGGCGGCGTGAAGCTTGCGAGCATTATCGACGGCGGCACGAGCAATCTTGATGCGGCGGCGGCGTTCCTCTGCGAGCAGGACGACGGAGACGGACGTGGTGAAAAGGACGCCGCGCAGAGTGTTGATGGCCGTCTTAGAGAGCGCGGTACTTGAGGAAGCCATTGGCGTGTCGAGTCATGGCGCACGGCAATCGGGTATCAATGCGTTCGAATTGGCCCCGAAACTATTTGATTCAAAGGCCGTGTCGAGCAAAGAAGTTGATGGGCTGATCCGGCATGGGAACGGGACAAAAGCAGGCGACAATTATTCTGGGGCGGTAGTTCCTCGGTAAACCGCCCACCAGCAAACTGTAATATTGCGTCTGCCATCGTACTTGAAGGACTTTGACAGCCAATTGTGAAGTGAACAGTAAGATGAAAATTAGCTGTGTGAGATATTTGTATTATCTCTTGTTTGATGAGAAAAAGAGGCAAAATGACATTGTGGTCGAACGTTGTACCTCATTGCTGTACAGGCCTGCAAGAGCCCACCCTGCGGCGCATTCACAGCACCCATCGGCGCCTCGCGGGCCATTTCCCACCCAGCCCCTAAAAGCCGCCCGAGGCGGGTAGAATGCGACTGCCCAATTAAACTCGAAGAACCATTCTGAATACGGATACAGCCATATACAACATGCAGATGACTTGATATAGGGACGAAAAGTGTGTTCCTGCGAATGGAAATACCGATCGGCCGGTCGGCCGCCTGGCCGTAGCCCGGCGATAGGCTTAACTCGATGAACGTTTCTATTTTCTTTCTCTAGTATGGGCGGTTTAGAGTAGAAGATTCAGCTTTTTGTCCGTGACGAGTCTGCTTTCAAGATTTGGTTTCTCGTTGTTGCGATATCAAGTCTTGGTTGGCAGGAGCAACGGCCATGGTATAAACGGAGCAACTTTCTTATAATGAGTGAAATCTTTCTGCTGTTGGAATGTTCCTTTTGATTTACCCAATCCTGTTCGACGCATTAGATTGAGAAGGACGTCGAATATTCAGCATTTTTACAAACCAACGGACTTCATTCAACCTTGAACATGCCCGCCTACTTCCCTCCTGCCCCGCCTCCGAAATCTAATTTGGGCCGATACAGACTGCTCTCTCCGACTGCTTCCGTATGGGTTAGCCCTATATGTCTGGGGGCAATGAACTTTGGTGACAGCTGGGTGCAGTGGTTTGGCGAGTGTACTAGAGAAACGACAGAGGATATCCTAGACTATTTTTATGAGCAAGTGAGTTTCTGCGCGGCGCGGACGTTCATCTCGCGTCGAACTGATACAACATAGGGGGGCAATTTCATCGATACCGCAAACAACTACCAGCGTGGAGAGAGCGAATCCAGACTTGGAGAGTGGATGAAGAGGCGCGGCAACCGTGATGAGATGGGTGAGTACAAAACACGATGTGCGTTTTAATACGCTGGGGCTGACGGTCTGCACTCAACGTGTTGTAGTCATTGCCACCAAGTACACTACAGCCTTCGTACCGCTACAAGGCGAGGCCAATATAAAGATAAACCTGAATGGGTGTGGTACCAAAAGCCTCCAAGCCTCCGTTGCGGCAAGTCTGCAGAAACTACAAACGGACTACATTGATCTGGTGAGAAAGACCACACCGAGGAATCCGAAATTCACTTGCTAAGGTTACTATTTTCAACAGCTCTACGTTCACTGGTGGGACTACAATACATCAATACCAGAAATGATGCAGGCTCTCAACAGCCTCGTAATCAGCGGCAAAGTGCTGTACCTCGGCATCAGCGACGCACCGGCATGGGTGGCTAGGTGAGAAGAACTGTACTTTCAGAGTCGTGACTCTGTATCTTACAGATCATAGTAAAGCAAACGAGTACGCTAGAAACCACGGCATGAGACAATTCAGCGTCTACCAGGGCCAGTGGTCAGCCGCTCATCGTGACTTTGAGCGTGACATCATCCCCATGTGCCGGTCCGAGGGAATGGCGCTTGCTCCATGGGGCTCACTCGGCGGAGGCAGGTTCAAAACGGCGGACCAGCGCCGAGTCCAAGAAGGCAATCCAAAGCAGCAGTACACTGAAGAGGAGACAAAGGTCACTGCTGCCCTAGAGGCTGTGGCAAAGCGTAAAGCCGCGTCTGTCACCGGTGTCGCCATCGCATACGTCATGCTCAAGGCACCGTACGTCTTTCCTGTGCTCAGTGGGCGCAAGGTTGAACATGTCAAAAGTAATATTGATGCCCTCAATATAGAGTTGAGTGCTGAGGATATGCGAGAAATCGAGGCCGCGGTGCCCTTTGACCTCGGGTTCCCCAACAACTTTCTCTGGGGCAAAGAAATGCCAGTGGCCCAGGGAAACGTCAAATTTGCCGTCCTCGGAGGCAACTATGATCATGTTGAGGATGCCAAGGTATGACGCACACATGCCGCTCTCGGCTCTCCCACTCACTGTTTCGTAGCCCATCCGACCAGCCAAGGCGGCAGAGTAGGTCTTTCGCTCGCACTTGAATCGATGGCAGTTGGAAACGACCCCGTAAAGAAATGTCCATCGCAGAGGCTTATGGCATGGTAATGCATCGCTGTTTACTACCTGGACGACTGTACGCCTGTTGCTCATAGTCAACTTTCTATATTTGCTCGAGTCCGAATCAAACATGCTGCACCGTTGCTCATTTTCTTTTTCATCTGCAGGACTATCTAGGTATCAGCTTGTACACGCCACTCCAAAACTTCTGTTCAAAATAAAGATTCATTCCTGCCCCGAGTACCCGAACGCCAAATTCGGTCAAGTAAATAAAACACACAACTGATCAATCATGCAAAGCGCGCTGCCCTTGTCTCTATCCATTTGTGCTGGAATGGCCACTATTTGGACCCCTTGCCCTTGGCCTCATTTTCTCCTAGCTCGCGGATGATGACCACGGTCTGTCCCTCGCCGTTGTAGTCCTGCTGGCCCGTTTCAAAGCCAGGGCACACGCCAATGGCCAAGTACTTGCCGTTATTGGAAAAAGCCAGAGCGGCGACGCTGTTGGGTGACTTTTGGTACTGCTTTAATCTGCGCTTGGCTTCTGCATCCCAGAGGGCCACGGTACCATCACCGCCGCCCGAGGCAAATGTGCCGTGGACGCTGTGGAAGGCCAGAGCATTGACGGGATATACAATATCGCCATCGCCGTCCGGCGCCGGTTGCCTGTGGCATTTGAAAGCGTATTTGCGCGCCTGTGACTCGGCTGTGTCCTCGAACCACTCCACGGCGACTCGGCCCTCGATGCTGCTCGTAGCGTAGCCTGCGTCGTTGGGCATGCACGCAAGGGCACGTGTGAGGTACCGTAGCGAGGACTCACGCTGTTGCCAGGGCTTCAGGTCGGCACCGCTGCCACCCTTGGCAATCAGCGATTTTATGGTGTCGAGGTCGTAAATGTTGATGATGCGGCCCGTCATGGCGACGACAACCTTGGAGGGGCTGATGGCGAGAGCCTGCGGCTTTCCGGGCAGAGAGACTCGAAGAGACGTGCTAGATGGATTCTCGGTATCATGCAGAGTCAGGCTGCAGTCCCAGGAAGCAGAAACGAGGATACTGTGCTTGGCGCTGTAGCGGACGTTGCGGACCGGAGCGGCGTGCTTGCTCACGAGGACTTTTTCGCCGGTCGCGAGGTTAATACTGCACATAGATGCTGGTAAGTAAGTTACCCTAACCATGCGATAGCTATCGTGTAGCGGATAATACTGTACCTATTGACGGCCCAGTCCATGCCCGCGGTGTAGGCCTCGTCGTCATGTGCGCCAAAGCATACATCGAGCACAGGCGCACGGTGTTCATATGTGTTGGCCAGTTTGGCATCGCTAGCGCCGTTACTCAAGTCGTAGAGGTAAACATTTTTATCCCAAGAAGAGACAAGCAGCTTTGTGCTCGTCTCTGGCGCAAAGGCGACGGCGGAGACAGCGTCGCCAGGCGGCGGCGATAGCTCGACTTGTGTTGCTGTTGAGTAGAATCATTAGCAGACGGCCTTTCAATGGAAGGCACAGGAACGTTAGGGTTGTTTGGAGCAAGGGGTCATGACTTACCAGGAGCCATATTGTTGCTCAATGCTATATTTGAAAGCTCCCCAAAATATACCAACAAGCTCCGAATGCTTGCATCCTCAACTTGCGCCTGGCGACTGTTTACTTTGGCGGAGAGTCACGTGCAGCTAGCTGCTCCTTCCCGACAGAGAAGCCAGCGAAAAAATGCCTGCTGCAATTCTTGCCGACTGCGACCGCCTTTCCCATCAGCCACACCCCGCCACCCCCCACCATCGACTGGTTTGCGTCCAATTTGTGTGTCAAAATTGTGCTTTGTGCTATAAATCCAACGCTTCGCCAAATAGCCTCGGGGTCCTGAAATACGCGACGATTGCCCACTGCATAAATCTACAGCAGTCGAAGCTCCCCTGATCTCGCGAAATCGATAAGGGACGAAATTGGCCATCGCTTAATTTTGCGCGCCACCTTCCCCTCCGAAAAGCACAACCGGACAGAAAAGAGGGTGACTCTTTAGTCCGTACCCCACAGCAGTCTCTCGTGCCCAACATCTCTCGACGACATCTCTGATTTTCCGGATTTCCTACGTTTTTGCCACTGTAGCAGGGAGAAGAAAACACCGCCAAGATGTCTCTCACAAACTGCCGTTTTTATGAGGAGAAGTTCCCGGAGATCGACAGCTTCGTCATGGTCAATGTCAAGCAGGTTCGTCAGGCTACTACCGAGGGACTGACGCGCATTTTAATGAAATGGCCGGGACTGTCTGGTCTTTCAATTTGCGATGAGAAGGGAATCAGTTTCTAACCTGGTCATTGCGTGTTCTAGATCGCCGAAATGGGAGCTTACGTTAAGCTCCTCGAGTACGATGATATTGACGGCATGATTCTGCTTTCCGAACTTTCGCGACGACGTATTCGAAGTATTCAGAAGCTCATCCGAGTCGGCCGCAATGAGGTTGTTGTCGTTCTCAGGGTGGACAAGGAGAAGGGTATGTTGCGGCTCTCCAGCGCAGAGACGCCGGTATGCGATGCGATGGAGTTAAAGACTAATGACGAACAGGCTACATCGATCTCTCAAAACGTCGTGTGTCTGCCGAGGACATCATCAAGTGCGAGGAGCGATACAACAAGGGCAAGATGGTTCATTCCATCATGCGTCACGTCGCCGAGAAGACCCTGGTTCCTATTGAGTCACTATATGAGAGCATCGCCTGGCCACTGAACCGCAAGTTCGGCCACGCTATTGATGCCTTCAAGCTATCCATCACGTACGTTGTTCCGGCACCGTCTTTGGCTTGATTATGCAAAAATCCCGGCATACTGACAAAGGTACAGCAACCCCGAAGTATGGGATGACATCACTTTCCCCGGTCAGCCCGTCGCCGATGAGCTGAAGTCTTACATTGGCAAGCGCCTCACCCCCCAACCAACCAAGGTCCGTGCGGATATCGAAGTCACCTGCTTCGGCTACGAGGGCATCGACGCTGTCAAGACGGCTCTGCGTACCGCCGAGGCTGGTAACACTGAAGAGACCCAAGTCAAGGTCAAGCTGGTCTCGCCACCGCTTTACGTTCTCACTAGCACCTGTTTGGATAAAGCTGTCGGCATCAAGCGCTTGGAAGAGGCTATTGTCGACATTCGCAAAAACATCGAGGCTGCTGGCGGCAACCTGACTGTCAAGATGGAGCCCAAGGCCGTTACCGAGAGCGATGATGCTGAGCTGCAGGCCCTCATGGAGAAGAGAGAGCGTGAGAACGCCGAAGTCAGCGGCGATGAGAGTATGAGCGAGAGTGACGACAACATTCCCGAGACGATGTAAATGAACAGCAAAAAAAGGGTTGAGAATGATTGTTTTTTTCGGATATACCTACCGAGGGCAGGAAAAAAAGGTTCTGAAAGCGTTGAGGGTGATGGAGGAGGGCATCTATGGGCATCTCAGGAAAATGAGGCAACTGCATAGATTGGTAACAAAAAGAATAGAACATGACATCATTTGACACTTTTGCTAGGCCGGGAGATAGTTCGTGTGATTTGTCATGATCTGTCGCCTAAGCCTTGGTTGTGAAGCTAGAAATTGCCAATATTGGAACGATTTGAAGGAACAGATATTGAAGTACTGGATTTCATAATACATAATTGATCATCTGCCACCGCTTGTTGTGTTGTAAGTTGATTCCTCAGGGACGGCGGCATTTCGCGATGGGACCCACAGGCCGCTTGGCGGGCATTTTCAAACCTCTGAATGAAGCTAAGCTCTCAACATTGTCATCAGCATACTACAGCAGGGACTGTCAATCACGAGGAGGTACTCGCGTCTCCGCGGCTAACCATGACCTCCATGTGGGTGCGCATACAGAATTGGCGGGGCTGGCGGCCACAGAGCGTGGTAGGCCAAACTGCCTGGAGACTCGGTGTCTTTGCGACGTGGCTGCCAGCCATTGCCTGGATCAATGCGCACGTTGTGGAAACGACATCCGTGCGGGGTCAGTCCATGTATCCGTATATCAATGGGGAAAAAGACTCGACCCTACGAACGGACGTTGTTCTGACGTGGAAATGGTCGCCACAAGAGAATCTGCAAAGGGGGATGATTGTGACGCTGAGGTAAGCCCCATTGCGGAGATGATGCCACGGCTTATATGATATCGATTCACGCCAGCACAACTTAGTCGTGTGGATGAATGTGCGACTGACCTGACGTATAGAAGCCCCAGAAACCCAGAGGCCGTGGCTATCAAGCGAATAGTCGGCTTGGAAGGGGACACGGTTCACACGCGTCCTCCATACCCGTTTCCCAAAGTCAAGGTTCCAAAGGGACATGTTTGGATAGAAGGAGATGGCCGACCTGGACACACGATAGACAGTAATACCTACGGTCCTGTATCCAAGAGGTTGCTGGTGGGCAGAGTCACACACATCTTGTACCCCTTCCACAAGTTCGGCGCAGTCAAGTGGTGGGAGCACATACCAAGGCCCATCGAACGCAGGGCGCGCAATGAAGATCTATGAAGCTTGCGTATGTGAAAAAGGGTAATAATTTGCTTGTATATTAGGTGTATTTCTATGGCGGGTGTTCGTTTCAACATTAGCGAGCGCGCGAGCGCATTGCGAGCCCAAGGTAGCCTCTGGTATACCTCTGCGCTTCGCAAGAATAAGCAACATATGATCTGGATGACCAGAATATTTGTATACTATAAAAACGGTACAGAATTGACTACGTACTGATGACCAGCTTCACCATCTCATTCCAGCAGAGAGGCAGATGCCAAAAGTGGCTCCGTCAGGCACCAACCCAATCATAGCAGCCTGGAGCGCCACCAAACAAATCACTACGGCGATAGCGCTCGGAGCCGCGAAAAAAAGTTCAACTAGCCACAGGCAAGACAATCGGCATCCCCAAGCAGCCACACCCGCACAGCTAGCATACAACTACTCGGGATACCGGTGTTGCCAAGTTGTTTCGCTTCCATCATCATTCTGTCAATCGCATAGTCACGGCACCGGATCTGCATTCTGTCGATTTTTTCTTTTCGTGCCGCATCTTGCCTTTGCTTTCCGCCCCCTCCCCTTTTGCCTTTTGCGCCGGAAAATTCAACTCGACCCTTTTTCGGTCTCGGGGACCACCGTCAACACCGAAACGCAGATTCCACACATATATCCATCATCCGTCTGACTCTGCCATGCCATTGGGCTTCAAAACGCTTGGATTTGAAGCCCCCGACCCTTCCGCGACAGCGACAGCGGCTTCCTCACCCCTCGCCGGCTTGCCCTCTGAATCCCGCGATGAAGGGCGGTTTGCGCGCCATATCACGGACACTGGAAACGGAGGACTCGTGAGCACAGACTTCATGGGTCCGGAAGAAGATCTAGACGTCGAGGGGCGGCCGCCTTATGTCCACGTATGTTGCTACAGCCGCCAAGGCTTCTCACGGTTCGGGGCAATCTACTAACCCTATGACGTAGGCAATGCTTGCTGGAGGGACGGGCGGTGCCTTTGGAGACATGTTGATGCACTCCCTAGACACAGTCAAGACTCGACAACAAGGCGACCCCAACGTGCCATCGAAATATCGCTCGCTGACCTCTTCATACTACACAATATTGCGACAAGAAGGCATCAGGAGGGGTCTTTATGGCGGTTGGCTTCCTGCGCTCGGCGGCTCTTTCCCGGGAACCCTCATGTTCTTTGGGACTTACGAATGGAGCAAACGATTTCTCATCGACCACGGGCTGCAACACCATCTAGCCTATCTCTCAGCAGGTTTGTCACTGCCGCCAAACTCCCTGGCCAGGCCACGTAGCTAACAGTAGACATGACAGGTTTTCTCGGTGACTTGGCTGCCTCTATCGTATATGTACCCTCTGAAGTCCTCAAAACGCGGCTTCAGCTACA
Organism: Cordyceps javanica; assembly: GCF_051103115.1. Lineage (NCBI taxonomy): Eukaryota > Fungi > Ascomycota > Sordariomycetes > Hypocreales > Cordycipitaceae > Cordyceps > Cordyceps javanica. The sequence goes on from NC_139295.1 coordinate 6,026,617, forward strand.
AGGGCGCTACAACAACCCCCATTTCCGTTCTGGCTACAATTATCGAGGCACCGTCGACGCCGCACGCACAATTGTCCGCGCCGAAGGCCCAGCTGCCATGTTCCACGGCTACAAGGCTACGCTATATCGTGATCTGCCCTTTTCGGCGCTGCAATTTATGTTTTACGAGCAATTCCAGACGTGGGCGCGACAGTACAAGCAGAGCCGTGACATTGGCGTTAGCCTCGAGCTCCTCACTGGTGCCACAGCGGGTGGTCTCGCCGGCGTGATAACGTGCCCTCTTGACGTCGTAAAGACTCGACTACAGACGCAAGTAAACCCTTCTATGCTGAAGAACGCTTCTCCACACGCCAAAGACCCGAACCCGCAGAAGCGCTCAATATCAACGTCCTCGCCTAGTACACATCGCCCTCGTCCCGGTGCCATTCCCCTCGAAACATCCTCCGTCATCACAGGCCTCAAGGTTATATACAGAACAGAAGGTCTAGAGGGTTGGTTTCGCGGTGTGGGGCCTCGTGGCGTGTGGACGTTTATCCAAAGTGGCTGTATGCTCTTTTTGTATCAACGACTCCTTCGACAACTCGACGTCTGGATGCCCGTGGACAAGGAAAACGAGCTGTAAAAGCGGCATCGGTGCGTTGACAGATCACCTCGTTTCGGTCATGAAGGTTACAGGGTTGGTTGTTGAGCCAGCAAACGATGAGGAAGATGGACTGCATCAATCGGCGCGATGAGAGAGCGAGTGATGCATGACACGGGCCTGTGTCCACATGTACGATTTAGTTTCGAAAAAAGAGAGGTAACGGCTCGATGTATACTGTCAAGGTCGGGCATTTCTTGTAATATTTATTCACATTCATTGGGGGGATTACCAAAAGAAGGCACAATATTTTGGTTCGGCGTTTTGGAGTGGCACATATAGACTCGGGGCGGCTTTGTCAACACACCGCTCCCTACGCATTCAAGAGCTATTTTCTTGAGTTGGCATTGATAGATTAGAGAAGAAAGACGAGCGAGGTTGGAAAACTCGGCTACAATACATAGAATTCACTGTACACTTCCGTCTGTAGTCATCTATTGTCTTCAACATTGTAAATTTACGAGACTGAGCCACTCTTTGCTTCATACATAAAAGCTAGCGATGACAGGGTATCTTTCAGAAAGTGAGTTTGCTAGACATAGGAAAAAGAACAACAACATCTCTCCAGTAGATGACTGTTGCCTAGAGAGAAGAAAAAAAAGAACAAATGCAAGACATGGCAACAAGAACAAGAAAAGCGAGTGGACCTCTCTTGCGAAGGAGGTAAATTTCTAGAGATCAGGATCACTGTCTTCCTCCTCAGGCTGCGGCTCAAAGTCGTCGGCGCGCAGCCTCATCTCGTCGCGCGCCAGGCACGCCACCATGGCCAGCGTCAGCGCGTTCCAGACGCTCTGGCGGTGCTCCATGAAGTCGGCCTCGACGTGGAAGCTCACGTACGCGTGGTCGCCCAGCGACGCGTCCGCCGTGAGGATGAAGACGGAGCTGTTGAGGATGAAGAAGCCGTACACGACGGGCGGCTGCCGCCGGTACCTGACGGCCGGCCCGCCGCCGTCGAGGCATGTGCCGGTCGTCGATGGCGATGAGAGCAGGCGGTGCTCGCCGGCGGGAGAGGACCGCATGCGGTCGCCGTCGCCGGGCCGCGCCAGCTCGTCGAGCTCGCTGGCAGGGCTGGCAAACGTCCGGCGTCGCCTAGGCGCCGCGGCGTCCTGGAAATGGCCGCCGGTGTGCGGGTGGTGCGGCGTCCCGGCGAGCTCGTCCTCCATCGCGTTGTCGCTGCGCCGGCGCCACTTTGGCGCTTTTCCGTGGCGGTACTTGTTGGCGTGCCTCTTTCTCCGCGGCGACAAGTATCTCTGCAGCAATAGGTGGTCCCTGTCTGCCGCCGCCGCCGCCGCCGATGAGGCGTTGCCGTTGGCGGCGGTCCTGGTCGTGGATGCCGAGGAGGTGCCATGCCAGAAGTTGGGGTCCCGGTCCTCGCGGAGGTACTCGCGCTGCAGTCGCGCCAAGGCCCGCATGCGACCCTGCAGGAGATCGGTGATATCGCTCTCCAGCATCAGAGTGTCCACGACCTCGGTGATGATGTTGGGCACCACGCGCCGGTGGTGGTAGCCTCCGTCCTCGGCCGCCCAGGCCAGAAACCTGTCCAGCCCTTCCTTGATCATGCCTGGCACACGGTGATGCAGGCCAGACTCGCTGGTGGTACGGATGGCGGCGGTGAGCTCGATGAGGCGCACCATAGCCCTAGTGGCTATTTTTTCGGGCAGGGGTGTTGGTCATCCGTGTTAGCTCATCTGCGGCTGTTGCGGTCCACGACAGATGCGGCTCATACCTAGAAAGTCCTTGGAGTGGGCGTACACGATCGGCTGCTTCTCGGCGTCGGCAAAGTTGGCCTCGGAGATGGGCACGGCGCGCAGGTCCAGCTCCCAGTGCGAGGGCAGGATGGGGAGGCCCTCGCGGAAGAAGAGCAGCTCGAACAGCCGCTCCTCGTCTGGCGCCCAGGTGCTCGCACCGGGGTACCGCGACTTTTCCAGCTCCAGCTGTTTCCAGAGATCCATGTCCCCGACTATGGGTGCTGTAGCGGCGGCCTTTTCCTGCAGGGTCTTGCTGCTGCTGCGTGGTGCATCGGTGTTGTCGTAGTCGTCGTCGTCACCTGTTGAGGCGTTTGCACTCGTCTTAGTCGGCACATCAGTGCCAGCAGCGGCGGCGACACCTGCGCCTTTATGCTGGGTATCTGAGCTTGGAGAGTTCATTGCCAGACCTTCTGACGCCATTAGCGTCAAGAGAGCTTGTGGTCTAGGATGCGCTGTTGTTTGTTCATGAGAGAAGCTGACGGACGCCGCCTCCAGTGAATGGCATCATGAAGTGGGGCACCGAGTGCGAGCAACTATACAGGCGTCCTTGGCAGATTCATTCATACAGCAAACATGGAGGCTGCCATATCTCTAGTTTCCTTAGAGGCAAATCAATTCTCATGCTTTGGCATTCTAGTTTTCTGGCTTGAAAGACTAACATGACAGCAAGGCAGGAGACCAAACTTTGCAAACTTTCAAAAATTGCTAGATCGGGTTACCCCACAAATCGATCGCTGCGTCTACAATAGGAAACGGCTTTCAGCTCGCGGTTTGTTGAAACGTGAAAACTGCCGTATCGTGTTTGCCATGTCGAATAGAAAAAACTATTAGGGTTGGCAACAGTACTTCCCGTTTTCTGTTGCCGGCTCGTACTACAAGAGGAGTTTCACCGCGGCGGCCGACTGCTCCTTGCTAGTCTTGTACACGTCTGTCTACCGCGCGCTGTGTCGCGGCGCCTGAAACCGCCGAATTTCTGATGTTACTTTTTCCTCATTGTTTGCTCAATAGATTCTGATGGTGTAATGCTGTATCGCCGTGATACATTGACCCACCAGAGATCTCGAGTACGTTTATCATGGGTATATATACCCTGAGATGGCCGTCTTGAAAGACCTGGACGCATCTCTTCCCAACATCCACAATTTGACGAGAACCAAGAGGGCAAACATGGACTTCAAAGGATGTAGCAATACATTCTATCTCATACACGACACCCTCTACTCCAACGGCGTGCCAAAAAGCCATCCGATCTTGCTGCAGTCCGTACGCCGCTTTCACGTCGACGCCCTCACTCATGTCAGCTCAAAATGCCTCCGGCATAGCGACGAACTTGAGTATAGTGACGCGGGTCCACAGAACCAGTGGTTTCTGGTCATTGAGATGGAAAGCCAGCAGGCGTGCCTGAGCATGCAAACGTACGAGAATGTCAGGACCGATGGTATCGGAATCCTGACGCTGCAGATCATGGACTGCTACGAGTCACCGCCCAAAGATCTCCTCCACAGACAGACCTACAACTGTCATCGGGAGAATCTGACGGGCAAGGCAGTCCTGGAAACGATCTTCTTCAATGGCTGGCACAAGTACGAGCTGATGCCATTGGAGTCGGGGATGCTGCGCGGGCGACGACACCACATGTGAGTACAGAATGTCCACCTTTTCCGCTGCTTGTGTGTCTGGTGATATTCTGACAAGCCTGGTAACGTGTGTAGGATGGCCATGCTTTTCGACCTCCATCATACACGTTGGATTGGTCCCCGAAGCATTCAGGGTACGCAGACGCTCGACTATCTCGAGCAGGAATACGTACCAGGCCAGTGGACCGCCGACCATGGAAGGCATCTTTTCAGCAGAGCCTTTCCTATAACAGAAGGAAGATTTCGACCAGACGTGGGCAGCGTGCCTGCGTCTAGGCCGCCATTTGAGTGGTGGAGGATACTAGGTAGTCTTCTTACATTGTAGCAGCAGTTTGTGTGTTGGCCAATCGAAGTCTATTCCTACTATCATCCAGAGTTCACCATATATAAATCAAATTTGAGCATCTGTGACGGAGCAAAAAAAAAATAAAAAGGCATAGATGAGCGGCGGCGGCAGTCCTCTAGCTTGCGTAGCTGTCAGAAGATCTGCCTGTCAACCCAGCTTTTCCAAGCTGCATTGTTTCGCAACGATTCCATGGAGTCGGCGTCTGAGCTGAGAACAGCCTCGTATTCCTGATGTTCCCGCCTCCCGGGCATGATCAAGCCGGCGCTCTCATTCCACTCCCCTTGGCCCTTGCGCACCGCGTCGGCCTTCATCAGCTCGAGGCCGGCCGCGGTCGGTATCGTCCACTCAATGTCGGCGCCCAGCCGCCGCCACGAGTTGAAGAACAACTGCGTCGGGTCAGATGGGGTGAAACTGTACTGGATCTGGCGCGGATCGCCGACATTGTTGAACAGTGTCGAGCGCGTCCTGACAAACTCCTCGTTGACGCTGCCAAGCGTAGCCTCAATGTTCTGCACCACCCGCATCAGCGCGCCCTTGGCAGCTGACAAGTCCGTCGAAGCCGTCTCCGCAATGGTGAACAGGTCCGCGGCGCCGTGCCAGGCTACGGTAAACGCGACCGCATTCGCTGCGTAGTCTCTGAGTTGCTCTCGGAACAGTCGGTCTCCCCACCACGTCGGCATAATCACACGGCACTTTGTGTCTCCCTGTCTCGACTCGTCAGCGATACCGACTGTTCTCAGTCTCGTAGTAGTCATGAATGCCCAGGAGAGCGCGGCCAGGCAAGCGAATGTAGACGGCGTGCTGGAATAGCCGGCAGACACGACCGCATCCTTGACCAGCCGCAGCTTCTCAGGGCCAAATACGAAGATGCCACCAAACTTGACTTTAGAAACACCGTACATGGTGGTCATGTAGTCTGCATGGTCAGTGCTAGGATCCACCAACTTGAGTTCCGGGCACTGTTTGCTCAATGTCTTGGCTAGTGTAGCGTCCCTGCCCATCATGTCAGACGTGGACGGCACCGGAACGTCAATCTTTCGGGGGAAGCAGAGCGGCTCTGGCGGGAGCGTATCCGAGTTTTTCATCGCTGCGGCTACGGCAGAGAGAAAGCAGTTGACACCGATACCGTCTGTGATGGCATGATGGACAAAGACGGACATGAGTATGCCGCCATCTACCAAGTTGAGTAGGATTGCGGTGACGGGGATCTCGTGGCCGTTTTCGGAAAGGGCGAGTTCAATGTTGAACAAGGGCCCAAGAAAGACCCCTGCTGGGAAGCCCCGGTCCTGAAGCTTCGCATAGGCTAGATGCTCCTCGTCGCTCATATCACACTTCATGTGAAGGATTCGGTCGTCCTTACGCGTGTGCAGGACAATTACACCGGGTTGCTCTCTGGAGAGCGACAGAGTGCCGGCCATGTAAGGCATGTGCCGACAGACACACGTCAGAGCCTTGTCGAGGTGTCTGCCTAGTGCGTCCAGCGCGTCACGACCGCCATCGGTCTTGAAGCAGTGCACCTGTTTTATATAGCCGCGCAGTGCGGCCTGGTTCCACGCCGTGAGCGGGCGGGACTGCGTAGTAGGTTCCTCGGACATGGCAAGTCAGCGTCAAGGGCACCGCGGTTTCGCAAAATCAAGCTATGTAGCATCATTCTCGGCGTAGGAACTCTCACGCACACCGATGTTTTAAAATCCAGCCGGTTACACGACAAGGCCGGCGTGCGCGGACTGCACAGTATCTACTATGACGTTTGTGGTGTGGTCACGCGGGTCGCACTAAGGCCGATGGCTCTACGCAACCAAGTATTCTTGTTCCCTCAATGAGACTTGCTCGGCTTTTGATAGGGACGATTCGAAGGGGGGCAGCCCTGGCAAGGGATCTAAATCTCCAACGGTTAGGCTGGGACAACTTGCAGTGGCACTTGCAGCCAGATCCCCGCCTGCGCCACATTTTGCTTAGTAACATACTTACCAGCCACGGCTCGATTGAGCGATCAACTTTTTGGGACAAATTCATCGCGACGCAAGCGCACGAGGTCTCGAGCCATCACGAAACCCGTGAGAAAAGCACATACACTCTTCGCAATGGCCGAGGCAGTCAAGGCCGCGGCTGCGCGCCAATTACCTGGCTTCAGGCTTGGCCAGAAGCAGGTATACCTGTATGCTCCTCCATTCCAGACCCTAGAAACAGAGCAAAAGGACAGCAACTAACGAGGACGAAAACCTGTCCAGGCCAACGCACATCATCACCATGCTCCGCAAGGAGCACCTGCCGCCGAACGAAGCTTGCTTCCAGGTCCCCCTCACATTCACAAAGTTCGACCTCCGCGACTACCTGTGGAACCTCTACAACGTTGAGGTCAAGAAGGTGCGGTCGTACGTCAAGGGGCGGCCGCTGGCCGAGCGCCCGAACCGGCCGGGCTCGACGTACCGCCCGCAGGCGCTCAAGATCATGACAGTAGAGCTCGCGCAGCCGTTCCAGTGGCCGGCGGTGCCGGACAACCTGGAGCCGTGGAACCACGAGCTGTTTGAGATGCGGGAGAAGACGTTTGAACAGCGCCGCGAGGAGCAGTACAATGCCGCCAACAGGATCATCCCGATGGCGAGCCGGCAGCCCCGGTCCGAGGACCGCAAGAAGCTGGCCAGCCTGGCCAAGGACCTGCTCTCGGGTAAGAAGAAGTGGTCGAACCAGGTGCAGCTCGACTCCAAGTGGGACGCCATCGTGCAGGAGGCGGCCGGCACCGCGGCCGGCAAAGGCAAGAGGGAGTCGGCCGCGGAGCGGGTTGCGCTGCGCAAGGATGCCCTGGAAAAGGAGGACGGAGAGGCGATGGCGAACTCCAAGCCTGCGCAATAAGGGTGTTGATGGCGGATATGCAGAACAAGTATGTATGGATCCGGCCTTTCGTCTTGTCTGAGAAGGAGCACGCAAGAGAAGAGAGAGAGAGAGAGAGAGAGAGAGAGAATTGTACTTTTAGAATGCATGCGCAACGCGCACTTGTAGCTGCATCGTGTGGTCCCGATATGACCACTCTGTATATGATATGGAATTTTTTTTTTCTTTTAGAGAGACTGGTATCCAGTACTAGACTATTGATTCTGCGTTGTATGCCAATGCTGCGGCTGCTGGAACTTGAGCACCTCGTCACCCCAGCTGCACCATCCGGCCGTCAGGCCGCGCGCAAACACCTCGAGGCCACTGTATCCAGGCTCGAACAGGTCCCCGAACAGCGCTCGGAGGTTGGGCTTGCGCGAGTGCACGTCGGGCACGGCAACTATAGTTCTAGGGGTCACCGTCGCCGCTGGCCGGGCTGGGGCGGCGGCCGGGCCGACGGGCCGGGCCACGAGCAGCTTCTCCCAGGGCTTCCGCCAGACCGAGTCGAGCGGGTACAGGGGCCGGCCGTCGGTGGTGACCTTGAGCCAGGTCCATTCCGCCACGACCTGGAGCCCCCATGCGGCCAGGATGCGGCCGAGCAGGTCTACGATACGAGATTTGTTGGTGACCCAGACGGCGACCAGGCCGTCGGGGCGGAGGAGCGCGGGGACGGGGATGGCGCGGAGGAGCTCGCCAACGGCCGAGAGCGAGCCGGCCGTCTTGTAGCGGGCGGTGGCGCTGGTGGTGGCGCGCCGAACGGAGCGGTTGGGCCATGGGGGGTCCATGACGATGAGGTGAAATGTGTTGGAGGCGCACCGTTTCAGCAACGATGGCACGGTTTGGTGTATGGAGCCCTGAATATGGGTTGCGCCTGGCGGGATGTACGGTTCCGACTCGACAACCTGTGATGATGAGGGAGAGGAGGACGGTGAGGAGGATGACTGAGGCGCAATGTGCCGTGGCAGGCAATACGCGCCTGCATAATTTTGAGAGAGGGTCTTGAGGGTGCGTCGAAGACTCTCGGCCGTCATCAGAGCATCAATCTGCGCCGCCGCCTGTTCGGGAGGGCCCACGCCGTGAGCCGGCTCCGGGGTCTCAAACGGCGCCGTCGGGGCCGGGGAGGAGTAGATGCGGCATCGGGCCGAGGGTTCGTCGCCGGCGCGCACCTGGCTCTCCTCGAGTGACCTGGGGATGTCGAGGATGACAGTGGCACCGTCCGGGCTGCGGTAGAGCAGGGACGAGGAAAGGGCAGCCGGGCAGGGTAGAGGCGGCATTGGAGATGCCGACGGGGTTGCAAGCTACTTACTTACTGCGATTTGTTTGGCTGGGGGGAGGATGAGGGGCTTTTTTTTTCTGCAGCTTACATGGTTCGCATGATCGAAATTGAAAAAAAAAAAATGGAGTGAAGGAAAAGAACTGGAGAAGACGGTGAGAATGCCGATGTCGAGTTGCGTGTGTGGTTGGTGGTGGTGTTTGCAGCTCTAGGTGTGTGAAATTTGGCGGGTGGCTCGGCATAACGCCGACTTGAACGAATATCTCTCGGTAATTGTCGGCTTCGGCTGGCGGGTTAGTCAGTTGGTTAGCGGTTAGCGGTTAGCGGGTTCTCGCTCAGTGAGGGATGGGCTGCTGGGTTCCGAGAGAAGAGAGGCAGAGGCAGGGGTACCTTTGGTATGAATGCTCAGTATTCCATAGAAACAAAATAGAAAAAAAAAAGAAGAAAAGAAGAATCTGGCAAAGAAACTATCACGCCGCTCTTGACTACTGACAAGGGCTCTTTTCGGTCTTGTGCGTGACCGCCGGCCTGACTGCTTGCTTCCATGTACCATATTACTCAGTAAAGAGTTCCCATTGGCACGAGCGAATGACGCACTTATTTATCCGGCTCCCCGGATAATCGCCAAAGCGGCGACTATCATTTGCTCCAACCCGCCGTCGCCTTGTTGCGGGTGGCACCCGACACACTTCCCAGACCAATTTCGCCTTTGACAACCGACACACGACCAAATTTCACCTCGTCTACCTCCCCCGCTATCTCTCTCTCTCTCTCCCTCTTCCTTCTTTCAATTCTTTTAGACGGGCATGTTGTCCATTCAATAACGTTTCGACATCTTCCACGCTTCCCTCTACGCCCCGGCATCCGTCCTCGTCTCTTTCTCCTCTCCTCCCCGCCTTGGGTCCGCCCCTCCAGCCATGCCGCAGACGTACGCGGCGGACCTCTCGTCCATGGCTCAGGCCGCCCAGTCCAAGGCGCAGCATGGCCTCGCCGCCGCGAAGCAGACCAAGACCGAACCCGCCCTCTGTCCAACCGACGAAGACAACAAAATCATGCCCAAATCAAAAACCTTTTCCTTTGACTATGCCTGGCGATCCGGTGTCGCTGGAGGAGTCGCTGGTTGCGCCGTAAGCACCGAATAAGCCCTTGCCACATACAAACGCACACGCCGCGACAACAAGTCGCCGGAGCCGTCGCAGTCGCAGTCGTCGTCGCGATCGGCTCTCGGTCCAACAGCTCTGCGCCTGTGTGCAATACCATGCACCTGAATTTCCTGTACTGACCGACATGTTCAATCTAGGCAAAAACTCTCGTCGCACCCCTCGACAGAGTAAAGATTCTCTTCCAAGCCAGCAATCCCCAGTTTGCAAAGTACACCGGCTCCTCCTTTGGCGTCTTGTCCGCCATGCGAGATATATACGGCCACGAGGGCAGTCGCGGTCTCTTCCGCGGTCATTCCGCCACCCTCCTCCGAATCTTCCCATACGCCGGCATCAAGTTCTTGGCCTATGAGCAAATACGCGCCGTCATCATCCCCGACAAGAACTACGAGACGCCCCTTCGCCGCCTTCTCAGTGGCAGCCTGGCCGGCGTTACCTCCGTCTTCTTCACCTATCCTCTCGAGGTCATCCGCGTCCGCTTGGCCTTTGAGACAAAGTCGCAGGGCCGGTCGCCCCTCATCTCCATTTGCCGTCAAATCTACAACGAGCACCCGGTAGACAAGACAGCCACGGCGAGGCTGCCCAGCGCGCCGGGCCCCGTCGGCGACGTCGTCAAGGAGACGGCCAAGGTTGTCGAGGCCGTTACACCCCGCAGGGGCCTCGTCAACTTTTACCGCGGCTTCTCCCCGACCATACTCGGCATGCTCCCCTACGCCGGCATGTCCTTCTTGACGCACGACACGGCCACCGACCTCTTGCGACACCCTTCCATCGCCCAATACACCACCCTGCCCAAAAAGCCAAATCACCCGCCCGGGAAGCCCGCGGCTCTGCGATCCTGGGCCGAGCTGTGCGCCGGCGGCGTCGCTGGCCTGATCTCGCAGACCGCGTCGTACCCGCTCGAGGTCATTCGTCGGCGCATGCAGGTCGGCGGCGCTGTGGGTGACGGTCGGCGATTGCGCATCGGCGAAACGGCAGGCATGATCTGGAAAGAGCGCGGTTTCCGCGGCTTCTTTGTCGGACTAACGATTGGATACGTCAAGGTCATTCCTCTGGCCGCAGTGAGCTTCTACACGTACGAGAGAATGAAACTCATTCTCGGTATTTAACCAAGCATTTCGTTTCCAAAGGAAAGGAACAAGACAAGATGAAAGTGTCTCATGAAAGACTATCTGGGCTGGCGTTTTACGGGTCCTTCTGCACATGGCAAAAGACTGAGCGACTATTGGATTATTTTTTTTTGTTTTTTTCGCATCAACATTTTTTCCCTTTGTCGAGGGTTGGTTGGTTTGGTTGTGGGTTGGTGGGCACATTTGAATGTTTTGCCATGGCGAAAGAGGAATGCCCACCGCCACGTCTCATATTTCACGCATTGCGGTATACATACGAAAAGAATATTTATACAAGAGTACATATATTTTCAACCATGATAAAGTCAGTCCTGAACTCTGCGCTCTGCTGTCTGCCAGTCCAAGTGAGATTTGTGGCTGGTAACTGGTGGCGGGCGTGTCCTTGCTCACGCTTGATTATCCAGAGCCAAACTATACTATTATTGGGATAAATCTCCTTTTTTTAAAAATAGAAAGAACAGAGAAGAGAAACAGGGCGTGTCTTTCATCTTTCGAAGAAGATGACTCTCGAAATCTTATTCCAAATTCTTTCCTCATACACCAGTTGCTTGTTGATACCTTGAGCCTCAGTCGCATCCTCTTCAAGCACGCGCTAAACCGCATTTGTGCGTCCGCGCCACACTGTTCCACCTCTGCCAACCACAGCCCGTCGTCACTCGCGCTGCTTAATCGAGAGCTCAAACCTTTCCGGGAGGCTGTCTCTCTCTCTCTCTTTGCCCCCCGTCTCGTATCGCCCACCCAAACCCCCTCCTCCGTCCAGCACACACACGGAAATGGCGGCCAACGAGCAAGACCCGCTGCTGCGGCTGCGCCAGGCCATCGCCGCCGGGCAGCCCATTGTCCCCAGCGCGTCTGGCGAGGCGGGCTCCCCCGAGGTAGGCCTCGCGCAGGCGAGCCACCTGTTGATCCCGGACCAGTCCTCCGCCGCGGCGGCGGCGGCGGCGGCACTGCCAATCGACGCCCCGACGCGCTTCATCTCCAGCGACCGGCCCGTCGACCTGCGCTCCATCTACTTTGCCTGGCTGAACCGCGAGCTGGCCATCCCCGAGTACAACGCCTCGGCCGCGACGCTCAACGGCGAGCTCGAGGCCGCCGGGGGCGCCGCCGCCAAGGTCCAGAACCTGGGCTTCATCGAGCGGCTCGACCTCATCACCTGGCTCGAGGGCGCGAGCGACGAGTCCGAGTACATCAAGCCCCTGGCGGGCGACGCCGAAGCGGCCGCCGCCGCCGCCGCGACCTCGTCGTCATCGGCCCCCGCGACAAAGGCCGGCGCGCCGCCGACGGCCGTTCTGGCGCGTGCCGGAAAGGGCACCATGGACCCGAGGCTAGCGAGCATCTACGACGGCGAGCGTCGCATGGGGGACCGCAACACTGTCCTGCGAGGGATCAAGCCTACGGTAGGTCGCAAAGTCTTTGATTTCCCAGTTGATCATTTCGGGGGCAGGGGAGGGTGCGCAAAATCAGTCAGAGGGCGGACAGTTGTGTCATGGACTGTCGGCCGCATGAATGAAACGGGAGACGAAGAAGAAAGCTAACGCGGAAGACGGATAGGACTTTTCACACGTGCGAAAGCTCGCCGCGCCCTTCATCCAGCGCAAGTCGCAGTCGACGGCCAACCTGGTGGCCAACACGGCCCTGTCGCTCAACCAAAAGGGCCCGTCGAGGCGGCCGGACCCCATCATCCTGCTGTCGCCGTCGGCGTCGTCGCTGCTGCGCATGTCCAACGCGCGGTCCTTCCTCGAGGACGGCAAGTTCGTGCCGCCCGACGCGGGCGCCTCGACCGTCAGCATGCTGCACGTGCAGCGCGTGATCCGCGCCGTGGACCCGGCCCGGCCGATGCGCTTCATCCTCGTCGAGGGGCCCGAGCAGTTCAAGCCCGAGTACTGGAACCGCGTCGCCGCCGTCTTCACCACCGGCCAGACGTGGCAGTTCAAGAACTACAAGTGGAGCAACCCCAACGAGCTCTTCAAGCACGTCCAGGGCATCTTCGTCGGCTGGCGCGGCGACCAGCCCCCGGATAACGTCCGCGACTGGGGACACCGCGTCCTGGCCGCCCCCGTCGACCGCTGGCGCGGCCACGGCTTCGACGCCTCCCGCTTCCGCGACAAGGAGGCCGTCGAGTCCATCTGGAAGACGATTGAGCTCAATATGCGCTCCAAGGGCTGGCGTAGGGACGCCGCTCCGACGTCGATATAGATTGAGTGAGCGACAGAGTGAGAGAGAGAGAAGAGAGAAATAGAGAGGCGGAGGGACAGGGACCCGTGTTGCAAAGGTCTGAATCAAAGAGAAGAACTTTTTTTGTTGTAAAAACATACAAAAAGGATGCAAAAGATAAAACGGTACGGGGGGTCTCGCATAGGGTCAACCCAGAACCTCCAGCGACGGCGTTTGGGACACTTTTTCTTTTCTTTGATTTTTTTTTTTTAATTCACTCGAGAATAGTGTAATTTTAGCAGCTTATGATACTGGTTGCATGTAGGTGATGTAGTTCCGAATCATGCTTTGCGAGGCTTCGGTGCGTACAACTGGGCAATGCATGCTACGCTCAATGGATGGCATGGTTTTGCGCCATCCGCGCCACGTAGTTGTAGCAGTAAACCGTCACCCTAAAAAAGGCTGAAGAATGGTAGTCTTTTTGTGGCCGGAAGCTCTCACCCGTGTCAAGTGAGAGCCAAATGGTGACGGACCAAACCGACCGGCGTCATAAGATGGTGAGCGGGATGCCACTCGTGAGTCTACTTGAGACAAGGACTGGTGGAATCTCTCGAAGCATGCCAGCTTATTAGACATGGCCTTCAGACGGATATGAAGCGATATGAAGCCAAGAAGCCCGCAAGCTCCTTTTTTTTTTTTTTTTTTTTTTTTTGGCCTTTGCCTTTGCCTTTGCCAGTGCCAGTGCCTTTGCCAGTGCCAGTGCCAGTGCCAGTGCCAGAGCCCGTAACGCTGGGTAGAGAATGTTTGGATCTATCCAAACAGCAGATAGAGGCTTGAGGAGTCCCGCAGCGACGACGATTACAAGAGTGGACGGACCAAGAATAATATTTGCGCCAAGTACCATGGCCTGGTCACGGTAATATTTCCCCGATACGACTTTCTCGCAACTCGCAGATGCCGGATATACTCTGCCATTTTGGGACCAAGGCTAAGGAAGCTCGTCGAGGTTTCGCTACTCTGTTCTCAATGTGGTCGTTTCGGCACCACTTTCATAACTACAACTTGACATGGTGTTTGCTGTCTGCTTCTTGGCTCTGACACCCTCAGCTGGCAAGACTTGTCAAACAGGTCCTAAGCCAGGTTCCACGACTCGGTTACTTGAGGTCGAGTTTAAAGTTATTCTATAGGGTAGGAGCCAAGGCTCGGCTAGATTTCGCTAGATGAACTGATAGGAGTCATAGTTTACAGTGTGGTGAACAAGACGTATGCGTGCATCTAGAAACACAATAAAAAAACAAACCTGGCTCTCTGCATTTAGCAGCATCGCTCAATGAGTCAAGGGCATCTCGTCGTCTTGTGTGTGCCGACTCCTGTCTACTTTTCGGAAGGAGTTGCGCAAGCCTGTGGATAACCATCTATAGCCCAGAAGGCGACAACTGGCCGTCCGATTCAAGAATGCACCAGTCTGGCAGTATGGAGGAGCATATCTCGCCGCCGTTCAATAGCCCGTGATCAGGCATGTATTCGATCAATAGTTGCAGCCTGCCCACTATTTAGCACGCCACAAGCCACCCATACAAAGGGAGGCGCGACAACGCGCTCTCGAAATAGCAGCGCGAATGTCCAGACCAAGTTAGTGCCGACATCAGCTAGGCTCAGAGAGCCTTGCGCCAGCAAATGCCGACTCCTGGCTGTGTTCAGCCATTGGGGCTCTGCCAAGTGGCGCAGCCCTGTTTCATTTATCGGCGTGAATCTATTTTATCTTGCATTCAAGGGTTGCGCCGCACTACCCTGTAATTAACCAGACGTATCAAGTATAAGAGCAGAAGCTCTGTTGCCGGTATACGCAACTCTTTGAATTGTCCGTAGAAACATTTTCAGAAGTTGGCGAGACTCTATACTAGGCTTATCCTGGGGAGTTGAGATGTTGTTGCTCACCTTGCGGTGGGTAGTCTTGGGCTGACGTTTCGGAAGGTGAGGCTTCCGGGGGCGGCGCCGAGAGCTTCAACATGGCAGGGGTTCTGGGGGACAACAAGGCTCGGAAACAAAGCGCTGCCATTTAAAGGCAGGCAATATCCACCTTTGGGTAACTTTTGGTGGCCGTGATTGTTGCTGCTACCCACCAGCCGCTGCTTGCCTTTGTGCTAGTAGTCGACGACGAAACCTTAACAACGTCATCGCTTTTGGAGAGTTGACATGTGAATACAAACCTACACATGATTAGCCGCATCAACAGAATCTAGACGAGCATACACGGCCGCAGTTGCCTGGTGCTTTTTCCTACGATAGAAGAAAGCCTTACGAGTGGACAGATCCGAGCAAGGAAGTGGGCAACGCAATGTCCAAGAAGTCGACGTTTACCAGCGTGACCCCCCTGCCGGCGGGCATGACGCGGCAGGCCGCCGTCTCCTTCCTGCAGGACCACCGAGCCATGATCGACCTGAACCCGCTGGTGACGGGCCGGCGGCAGATCCCGCCGCCGACGCACGCGCAGGCCGACGAGCTGCGTTGCGTGTGGTACGAGGTGACGGACCGGATCGCGTACCTGCCCGGCGGGCTCGCGAGCGGCTCCGTGCGGTACAGCTGCGCGTTCCTGGACCTGGACGGCGTGGGCCTGCAGACGCACTGCTACGCGCCCATGGGCGTGGACCTGCGCACGCGGTGGTCCGTCGGCGGCAGCGCGCCGGGCGAGCCGCGCGAGCGGGCCGAGCTCGGCGTCGACGCGCCGCCCGCGGGGCTGTACCTGCGCGAGGACACGGAGCTGCGCTGCGGCCTCGTCATGGCCGCCTTTGTCCGCAGGACGCTGCGGGACTCGCACTCGAGGCTCGTGGAGAGGCTGACGCAGCGCGCCGCCCGCGAGGTGCGCGACCGCGAGCACAGGGAGCGCATCCTGCTGCAGCCGCCGACGGCGGCAAGGGAGCAGGGGCCGGAGCAGGAAACGGAAGAGCAGAGGGAAAGGCCCGGCGAGGGCGAGCAGCAACAGCACAGGAAGAACAGGGTGAGCAGCTATTACGTGCAAAGGGAGGCCGAGGCGACTCGTCGCGCGGCGGCGGCATTAGGAACAGCGATGCAATATCCTAGAGATGCAGACCTACAACGGAATCGCCATGAGAACCAGGAATTACAGCAGAGTCACGCCGCAGGGGATGGCAGGACATTGTCGCATGGCGTGAACGCTGGCGGTGCGAGCAACGGCAACAACAACAACAACTATTGCGGGCAGCAGCACTATTGCCAGACACAGCAGGTCTATGAAGCGGATGTTGGTCGTAGCGTGGCAGAACTGCCATGAGCGGTCACTACGATGTGGCACTTTTGGTTTGCCATGTCTTGCTTGACCAGTAGCTTACTCCTCCCTTGTACTTGCATAGATTGGTTATTGGCGTTTTGAATAGATGTCTGTTCGCTTTCTTCACTGTCTCTTCCTCCCCAAGCCAGTACGTACTAACTAGCTGCAATGAACTAAGTGGTAAAGGCACAACGCAAAGGGGGAGCAGAGGAAAAAGCCGCGTGAAGGAAGGAGGAGCACTGACAGCCCATGCTACTTGCTAGAGAACTTGGACGGGATCGCCAATGCCATGGAAAGCAGAAAAGAAGATTATTATCAACATGAGGCAAGGAGGAAAGACGCTTTGATGAGCGTCGTCTTATTATTAAAAAAATGTATATTACATTAACGGACCCCAGCGTCCAATGATAATGATGAAGGAAAAAAAATAGCATAATCCTTTACCACAAAACGCCAGTCCCTCAGTTCTTCCCCCAGCCGCGACCTACACCGAAGGGGAAATCCCCCATTTACAGAGCAATAGCGGCGGCGGCAATGGCACCAGCGAGAGCCATGCCGTAAGCGGCCGTGTTCTGGCCGGCAGCGCCGACGACGGGAGGAGCGGCAGTTGGGGAGGGACCCTTGTTGCCGGCATTGTTGTTGTTGTTACCGGCGTTGTTGTTGTTGCCAGCGTTGTTGTTGTTGTTGTTGGCAGGGGGGTTAGCCGGGTTGTTGTTGTTGTTGTTACCACCGGCAGGGTAGGTAGGAACCTGAAGAAGTAAAAAGTCAGCATGCTGGCACCAACGAGGAACCAAGTTTACGTGAGAGCTTGCGCGCGAGCGCGGGCGGTGGTGGGTTTTGACGCCTTTCACTTACAGCCTTGGTGACGGTGCAGGGGCAGTCGGTGATGGTGTAGGTGCAGGCCTCGGTGACCGTGTACGTCTTGTTGTTCATGGTCAGGTGGGTGGGCTCGGGGCAGTAGGTGCTCCAGACGTCGACGACCTCGGTGACGGTGTGGATGGTCTCGGTGTGGTGAGGAGGCTCGGTGTGGTGAGCAGGCTCGGTGTGGTGAGGAGGGGAGGTGTGGTGGGCGGGCGTCGTGTGGATGGTGCCGTTGGTAGGGTGGTGGTGAGGGTACTCTCCGGCCTGGACGGCGACGGCGCCAGCAAGAGCGAGAGCGATGGCCTTGGTGAACATTTTGAGAGAGAGAGATGTGTGTGATTTTTGGTAGAACAAGGGTGTAAGTTGGAGAAGATGTGAGAATGCGTGGTAGTATAGAGAGCGAAGGACTGGAGTGAGTTGTGATGAAGAAGAGGAGAGGAGTGGGATAGGAACTGATTGCGAAGAGAGGAACCGTTCAAGAGGCTTTATATGTCAGAATGAGGGTGTGCTGGGCTCATCGACTTCTTCCTCTTTCCCGTCTCTTGTTTCCTCTCAACCGTGCACTTTTCCGGATCAGGATCGAAATAAACACACACTCCCAACCCACTGCGACACGGGGAAATGAACAACAAACGTTCTGCGTTCCCGGGCCCCGGTCAAGGGAACGGATCAACCTCACCAGGTACCGTAGCGGACTGGGCCGGCCTCCCGGGAGGGAAGGGGGGGGGGCATGGACATTGGATGAGCCCATAGGGCCGCATGTGGCCCGTCGGCGAAAAAAAGGCGATCGCAAAGTTGGAGCGGGGCTCTCAACATTCCCGATGGATTTCTGATCACAACAAAAGAGAGAAAAGCAATGGAGGAATAGCACCCTTCAACTGGCAAAATGGCAGGCAGGTGAAAAGGAGGGTGGGGGTTTGGATCATCAACGCTTGTCGCCGCGGTTATGGGGCCATCTCTCTCTCTCTCTCTCTCTCTCATGTTTTTCCCGCATACAAAGAGCTCCGCGCTTGATCAACCAGAGACAATTTTTGTCTTCTTTTCTCTTCGCTTGTGCCGCCATAGTCCTGGAAGCATGGGGGAGAGTCACAAAAAGGTCCGGAATGCTGAGCCGGCAAATGTCTCCACTTCTCCGGCGGCGCTGCATTCCGGCCGCAGATTATCACCCCCGTCTTGCCCGTCTGCCCGTGCCATTTCTTTGAGGCAGACCACCGATTAACAACGTCACGTGGTGTCAATGATGGCTGCGTTGGCCCCCCCCAGTGGTCTACTAACCTTGCAACTTTTTCGAGGCTCTTGTCTTTTTCTTCTCTCTTGTTCATTTCTTTGTTATTTTCTCCAACTTCCCTGCAGCTGCTGTAGAAGAAACCGACAGACAGGGCAATAAATCCGGCTTGGCTGTTTGCATGTATCTGAATTGGAACAAGTACAACAAGGCCTTCCTCCTCCCCGCTCTTGGTCCTTCGCCTCTTTCAGCACGAGAGGTGAAGTAGAACAAGGCTGAGAAATCCTTCCTTGAAGCGGTTTTGCTTTGAATCAAGAATAGTAAAAAGAAAAGGAGGAGAAAAAAAAAACTGCGGAAAAATCTCCTACATGTCACTGTGCTTCTGCGAATGAGCCGAAAATCAACTCCGTTCCTGCCATCTAGTCCTTCTCTGTGAGTTACCTGGGGGAAACTAGGCCAAAACAAACAGGATGAGAGCTCAATGTTCAGGGAGCAAGTTCCAATACCGCTTCTTCCTTTGCTGTTACGAAAATCACTGCCTGTTTTGTCGTCCCGGGCGTGGGAGGGGGGCACGGGGGATGACCGCCCCCCCCATATCTCCCAATCTCCTCAATTCCCATAGACTCGTCGTTCCAGATTTCAATTTCTCTCAATGTCGTTGAGACGCTGTCGCAGGTGCTGGCCGGACGACCATGAGTTTCGTAAACCCAGGAGATTTGGCTTCTATCCGGCTTCATACCAGAAACAATCAACATTCACTATCATCAGGCAGAGCAATCCGTACCATCAAGCTTGAAAATGTATTCTAATATGCACCTAGTCATTCGTGCCATGTTTCTTTCCCTCATGTCTCGAACCAATATCCCCCCCCTTCTTTCAGCTGATGCTTTCCTTTCTATGCTTCACAAATACACAAAGGTAACCAAACTCTGTAGGGGAGAGGGGAAAACAAACATCAACAAAAAGCCACCACCGATTTCCAGGAAACCAAGTCTCTACGCATCATGTTTACACACGGTGCGCCAGAAGAACGGCTCCCCGAGGTCAGTGTTGCGGCCATTTCGGCGATACTCTCATGCTATTGCCGAGAGAGTATTCCAATTCTTTTCCTTCACGGGGATGCTCCCGGGTAGCTTCCAATTCCTGTCCGCGATGTCTAGGTCTAGCCGAGTCATCCTTGCGGTCGGAAATCCTAATCTATCCCTGGTATTCTGCATACCACCCGCCGGTCATCGTGTGGACCCAAAATTTCCGAAGCCGCAGATCGAAAAAAAAAAAGTAGCATCGAAATGTCGAAAGCCATATGCAAGCTATATATGGAAGAAAGCCTCAGATGGAATAGAGCGCAGCAAATGCAAAAACACCAGTAAATGCAACACGAAATCGTGTGGAGGAATCTAGTCTTGGTATCAAACGATGCCGCCCAGTTTGCGAAAAAAAAAGAAGAAAAAAAAGTCGCGCCATAAGAACAATCGAAAAGAGATGTATGATCGAATGATGGACAAAATAAGAGTGGCGTTGACTTCGTGCAAAAAGACGAAAAACATGGCTTGCAGTGAGTGGATTGGTTCGGGCCGCGCTGGTGCGGGTGTCGCCCGAGCTGTCATGTCTCAACAATCAACGCCCTTGTTTTGGGCCGACGCAGAAGGAGGGCTAAATCGTGCCAACACAGCGCCATTATTTCCGGGTAGATCGGCTCTGGCTCCGCTCAGGCGCTCGGCCAAGGTCGGCATCGAAATTTCGCAATTGCTGCTCGTACTTGGCATTGCGTAGAAACTTGGGTACCGAGTCGCTTGCCATGAGCTTGAAGACAGCATTCTGGGCATCCTCGAACAGCGTCGTCACCTCCTCGAGCGTCTCAATCATGGCAATGTCCTGGCCGACAGCCTTGGTCATGCGCGTTGCCAGGTTGTTGCGTAGCTGGTGGTCAATATTTAGCTCGCAGGGCGACCCAGGAGCCAAAAAGGCATTGTAGATGCCATAGGCCTGGGCCATGATCTCTTTGATCCCGTCCATCGAGGTTGCGTTAGGTGACTTTTTGGCTGCGCGGATGCCGGCCTTGCAGACGTGCACAAACTCATCGACATCCTTGTAGAAGGACAAGTTTTCCTCACAGTGGGTGTCGGACAGGTTCTCGCGGAAGAGCAGACGCAAAGCAGGGTCGTTGAGAATCTTGTCTAGACGCTGCGTGTTTGAGTCTCGTGTGATGCCATTGCGCTGCGACCCCGTGCCCGCCTCACTCTCGGAAGCACGGCCTCTGGAGCCGGTGCCGGAGAGAATATCCTTGCCTCGTTGCGATACCTGGTAAATGGCATGCTTGGTCGGCTGGAACAGGTTGTGACTGGGGATCTGCGCCAGGTAGGCACGGTCTTGAGTGAGGGGCTCGACGAGGTCGTATTCGACAAACAGGCTGGCAATCTCGATAGTCTCGCGTCGGTCAACAATGGTGGAGCAGTCCATCAGCCAGTCCGTGGCGGCGCGACCGGTGAAGGTGTTTTGATACGTCTTGCCATTGATTTTGCGCTCGGCAGCCATCTTGACACCGGTGAGACCGTCTTGATAGTCGTGCAGCGAATCTGAATCAGCGGCGGCAACGCTCGACTTGATGTTGCGGCCGTCGGAGCCCATGAATCTGCGGAAGATGACCTCAATGGTGCCCCAGTCGCTGATGAGCTTGTCGCTCTGCAGGTCGCGCTCGAGGATTACCAATTGGAGATTGCTCGTGTTCATCAGCTCGCCCACTTGTTTCTGCTGAATGCCGTTTCTGGCACAAAAGCGGTTAAGAATGGCAACACCCTTGGGAGTCAACTGCCACACGCTACCCTTCATGGTGTAGACCTGCTGGTATTTGCCGTCGGCTGACTCGATGAAGCGAGCCTCGACAAATCGCTGGCAGATGGAACGCGCCATGTCCTTGGCCATGGAGAACGTGGTCGTTGTGGTCGTGGTAACGATCCTTGATGGGTCCTTGGGATCAGGCATGCGGTTAGACTGAGAAAACTTGAGAGAGCCAAGGTTGTTGATGGCGTCCTCCGAGAGGAACGTGTATTCGACCTTGCTTAGTCGAACTCGGTGCGCAGAGAGGGGCAGGAGGCTGACAATCAGGGTAGAAAAGAGGTCTTTGAAATCCTGCGCGACACAAGTTAGCATAAAAAAGTGTTCATGTGCTAAGGGAGGGGTTGGGCCCGGATCAATTGCGGAAGTAGGTAAGAACCCGCGTGTGCAGTGACATTGAGGAAGCTGAGCGCGTGTGCTAATTCACCTAGCACCCAGCAGCCCGGCTAGCGACGGAACAAACACAAAGACATAAGAACCATGTGTCGAGAGTTAACGTACCCTCGTATAAGGCCGATCATCATCGGTCATGCGCAATAAGCGCGAAGATGTTTGGTGCATCTTGGGCTCACTGCGGGGTTGTCTGATGGGGAGGGGAAGAGAGGCGTCGGTATCGACGTAAGCCTGCGAGGGCGGGTTGCGAGTAGCGACGGTGTATTCGCCCGAGGAGAGGGAGTCGGTAGAGGGACTCTTGGAGGGAGACGCAGTAGAGACCCTAGTGACTGGAGCGAGGGATTCGCCGTGGGTGAATCTGGCGAGACCCGGATTGGACTTGCGGGGGCGGAGAACGGGCTCGGAGATGCTGGCGAACGCGCTCTGTGTTCGGTCCTTGGCGCGGGAGAGTATGCTACTGGCGGCGCCAGAGGAGCGCTGGGAGGAAAGTCGAGGCAGGGAGTTCGTGGAAACGGAGGAAGCGTGGTGGGAGCGGCGGGAGGATTGACCGAGTTGAAGTAGCTGGTCAGAGGGACGGTGGTCGATAGACGGCCGTGGGATGGTCGCCGACGAGCGAGGCTGGGTGTCGCTTTCGTGACGGGCGGTAGACGAGACAGTATTCGTAGACTTGTGGGATGTGATCGGGTCGGTAATCTTGTGGTTCGACAAAGCTGCCATCTGACGGGGGACAAGAGGAGGAGGCGTCAGCGAAAACAGTCAAGACCAATGTGACGTGTTTTTTCTCTTTTGAATGTGAATGCGATGGCGGTAGGGGCGGGCCAAGAAGTTGGGAGGAGAGGCGATGGGCAAACGGCCAAGAGGGAAGAACAAATGCAGAAGCAAAGTATTAAAAGAAGAGAAACTAGTGGCCCGGGTTTCTTTGGAGGAAAAGACGGGTAGAAAGTAGCAGCAGGTCGGCGGGAGAAATAAAAAGACGAATGAGACGGTAGTGCAAGTTGGAGCGTGGGTGGATTGAAGAGAGAGGCGCGGGGGGGGGGGGTGTGAGAGATATTGGCTGGAGGGGTACATATAGAGGGACAGGCGTGTGACTCGAGGAACAACCAAGCGAAAGCCAGGCAAAAAAAAAAAAGAAGTAGAGGGTACATGTGGGACAATCCTCCATGACGGCTATTGTCATAAGTAAATCTTTCTTCCTGCCGGAACAAGCATGCCCTGTAAGCCCACTCTGACCTGGGCGGACATCAAGTTTTCTGCAGCGCGACCAGAAGTACGAGGTACGAGCTTGTCCTGCCCGGCGCCCCCCTTCTCCCCCCCAGTATGGAAGAAATAAGTGGAGAAAGGAGAAGGAGGGGTGAAATATGCCGGGTGGGGCTGGTAGCTTGTATCTGTGACAAGGGGAATGGGAGGGGACGAAAAGAGAGAGGGGGTGGGGGGTGGCCTTTTGCCGGTTCCAGCTGGGTTAGATGCATGGAAGAAATATGCAAGCAACGGGGCACCGGGACAAAAAGATGTGCCAAAGCTGTGCGTCAAGCCACGAGGGAAAGCAAACGCCACTACCAAGCCCACCCCCCAAGCCCCCCCTCACATCCCCGCCGCTTGGCCTCTTGACTCGAGAGGGCCCATAGCAGGGGACCTGGGACGTGCGCGCGCGGCGGGCAATTTAACAGCAGAACAAGAAGACCGGGTGGAAGCATGGCCAATGCCAGGTGGGCAGACAAAAGAAGAAAGAGCGAGAGTAAGAGAGAAGGAGGTTGAGGGTTTGAGCGGGGTGGTGCCTTGGTTCCTGAGAGGCCGTGCAGTGGATGATTAATGTTGGGACAGTGGACAGCGCCCAGCGCCCAGCGGCCACCAGCACTAACTACCTACCTCCTAGGTAGGTTGCTAGGTACCTTCCGGGCCTAGGCACCTCAGTGGGTAGAAGCCCGTAACCAAAAAGCTCTGTACCTGAATCGGCCAGGCGGTGGCAAAAGTCCGTTGCAGGTAAATGGCAGCCCGTCAGCGCGAGAGCAACAAAGGCAAAACGAGAACAGCACAGCAGACGAGCCGGGCATGCCGGTAGGGATTGCCCCGGATTTATGCGTCGCCATCTGGCTTAGTCTAGCTGACTCTTGCTTTCTTTTTTCTCGTGGTTTCGTGACGACTTTGCAGCGAGGTGCTGTGCCTGCTTTGGCTGCATGATCGGAGTGCCGACTAGTTGGGTTGGTGTGTGGCCGGAAAGGCAACAAAAAAAAAAGGAAAAAAAAAAAAAAAAGACAGTGGCGTGGCTCAACTCTGAGCGTGTGCCACAACTGCACTACTGCCTGCGCTTGTTCTGCAGCAAAAACGTGCCAAACATGTGCGTAACAGGCCACGCGAGCAGCCACCAAACCCACCATCAGCCACTCACAACTCGACACTAGCCACTAGCCGCTTGGTGAAAAGCGAGATGGCGAGATGGCGAGATTTGCCAAGTACCGGTCCCGTGCGCGTGCGATGCGCTACCTAGAGAGTGAGCACACGCACTACCAACCACTACACACTACTACCAAGCCCACGGACAACCATCGATCGCAAACTTGACTGGATCATGGAACAGAGCAGAAAAAAAAAGACAGACAAAATGCCAGGTGGACTTGACTTCGAGCCTCACACCCATTTCTTTTTCTGTGGTTTTCTCCGCCGTCCAGTTTCCAAGTGTCATTATTATGCGGCCTGTTTGCTGTCCTGATGGCCGTTTGCGGCAAGTACCAGTACTTAAGTACTTCATGTATAGCGGTACATGAGGCAGGCATCTAGGTACCTGCACACCGAGTGACCACTGCCGAATGCTTGTGCTCTTCGTTGCAGGTACATCATACATGGCAGGACATGACCTGAGACCTCTGGCCATCCGGTACGGAGTACTGTGAACTGGAATGCACCAAAGGCCCACCACAAACAACTGTGTCGCGGTTGAGAATCTGGGCTGCCTGTCGTGGGGGTTTTTTTTTTTCCTTTTCCTTTTCCTTGGTATGTCCATTGCCAGATCGCAAATTTCATTACCGTCGTCATAAGGAGAAAAAAAAAAACGAACAAGGAACCCCGCGCGCGTAGCAGGTCTGTCTCCCTGCCTGCCTGCCGGCCAACCAGGTAAGTAGTATGAGACTTTTGCTCACCTGCCGCCAGCCACCGCCCACCAGTGACCCCAAGTGGTAGCGCTTGCTGCACCACAAGGTACAAGGCAATAATATGTAACTCCTGCCCATATGGTCGACCACATCGACAGTACAAATGTCTGCGACATGTCCACAACAAAGACACACGTACGGCGGGGCGCTCTTATCCGTCTCTCGTCGTCTGCTCGATCGGTCCGCGGCTCCAGAGATTGTGCCATCTCGCTAGCCGACTTTGTCCAAGCACTCAGTCCAGCAGGCACTGCTAAAATGCATCGTTCAGGCGGCCGCCGCCCACCTGAATGAAACTCGCGCTAGGCGCTCGCATCAACTTCAATCAACGCCCGCCCGGTGACGACCTCTGTTCGTCTCATCAATCCATGCTTATAGAAACGCAGAGCGACACTTGTCACCACTAGTCCTTCAATCTTTACGCGCAATTCCTGTTCCACCGGGCACTGACCCAGGGCGAAGCCCGCCGGCCAACCGGGGCCGACGTTGGAATGAAACCGCTGCACTGATCCTTCGCTGATCTCAAACCCAGTATTGCTCGTGCCCCTCTCCAGGGACATGGGAGACATTCTAGAAGCACCAAGGAAGAAATCCATAGAGGGAGGAGGGGCCGACACAGCCACGCAAAGACAACGGACAGGAATAAAAAAGCAAAAAAGAAAAATCAAATCGATATGAATTCATGCATGCCTGGTTTCGCCCCTGACAAAGGAAAAGGATCGATAGACTCCTCTCACTTACCTTTGCTTTTATTACCAGGGGTAAGCCCTGCTCTGTTCTAGATGCGCCGGTCGTATTTTCGGTGACGCCGTAGGGCGACCAGGGCACAGCTGCTTCTTGTCAAAGCCAGGTGCTTCTCTCAAGCTCCGAAATCGTCTTGGTATCGACAAAGTGTACCAGTTGTCTTGTCGCAGCGAACTGAGGCTTTCTTGTTGGCCGCTTGTTGGCCTACGAATTCGGCCGGTCAAGCTAATCGCTTGGGTTTGACACCGACGGGGAAGCAAAAACGAGCGACTCTGGTATTACCTAAGCTTGTGTTCCTCAATATTAGTACGTTGCCACAGTCTCAGTCTCTTGCATTGTTTGGGATAGACAAGGAGTCCAGTGCTTCACCGACGGCATCGCCGCATGCCCTTGGCGTCGCATCTGACAATAGTCAGACGCCCACGCGACGACCCTGCAACCCGTATCTCGCGCCGGGGTGCAATGGTGTGGTGGGAAATTTGAATAACATGGGCCCATGGTTCCTGCTCACCGAGATATTCACCTTCTGACCTGGCAGGATTGGATGACTTTTTCTGTTACCCCTGACGAGGCGCCGGGATCGACCAGTAAAATGAAGAATTGGCAAGGGCACAATATGATAGTATTAACCCGTCGCTCGATATGAAGCGACCTGTACTCTAAAACAAGAGTACAGTGCAAGGATCGGACGTTGCGTGTGTACCAAGGCGACGACGTCCGGAAAAGCAGGGCCCCTGGAGCTGACAGCGTGGCTTCGGCCGCGCAATTTTCTTGGTGTGATTGACCGACGTCCAGAGAGCGCAGTTTTGCGCCGAGCGTATTTCTGTTCAAAGTCTCGGAGCAACAGGCCGAAAATGGTTGCTAGCCGGTTGATTAGACGCTCGCCTAGTCTCGGGGGTCAAGACGAAACCGTTGGATTGTGATCGTTCGATGAGGCTTGTTGTTTATTTCGCCGATCCGTTGCACAGGTATGCCTTCGAATGACGATGCCTTGGAAGCCTGATATGATTCGATTTGATACTAGAGAAAACTCCCAGGGTGAAGATAACCTCTTCTGGTCCGAAAAACCCATGCGAGTCCGTTGACAAGGTCGCTATCCGAGGTGACAGTGTCTCGTCTTAGACGGGAGATGCCACACGGCAGCCTTGGCCTTGCAGTATCGTTGAACTCTTGGTACAATGGACAATGGCGCAATTTCGGAATAAAGAAGAATCTGGGGCGTCGTTGTCCTGCCAGGGACCACAAAAATAATAAAAAGAATTATCACTTGCAGAGCCGACCTCGTGGTGGCGGCGAGATTTGGGTGGGAGATTGGATCTTTCCAGGGGTGACAACGTTGAGAAAAAAAGCAAGCACAGGGGCCACCTGCATATTTAAACTACCGACGACTATGGAATAAGACAAATGGCCAAGAGCAGCGAGGTACACACGGGGGAATCTGTATTACTTACACAAGTGGCTTGTAACATTACCCCTACCTACAGGCTAGCTACAGACGGACGCGGGGGATTGTTGAGAGGAGCACCAAGGGGGGGTGTCATTCTGTTTCTTACTTCTCCGGACCATGTTAAGCATGCGTGCGGTGCTGTTATGGAACTGTGGCCGACACGTCCGCTCCTGCTTTGCTGGCAAGGTCACCCCGGGCAGGATGTGGGAGGGGCCCCGGTAGTTGGAAGGGGAGAATGTCAGATTCATTCACGTGGCATAGCAGGCTGTTGTGTCTGTGTGCCTGCGTGCTCTGGTTCTGCGACGCTTGCTGCACCGGATGAGACAGCGCCCACGTTACTACGTAAGTAGACGCAAGCGGTCATGGCAGGACGTGTGGGCAGGACGACAACGAAACATTGCTTGACAGATTGCTCGACAGATTGCTTGACAGACTCTACGTTTCCCAAGCCACACGCAAAACGAGACGCGAGGAGAGGCAAACAGCTCTTGGCCGACAAGCATTCTAGCACCCTTCCATGTATACTATAATTGCGCCACTTACACCCACAACTCCACCCGCAAGTCGCCGGAGAGCAAGGACGGCCTCGTCTAACCGGGTATTCTCTTTCAATAAAGATGCCCGCGAGGGCGCGGGGATCAGAATAAGCCGCGAGTGGGTAGAAGGCGGAGACGGACGGAGCGGTCCCGAGGGCTAGTGGAACGGGGCGCCATGTGCTATTGCGCCGCCAATGGCTGGGCTTTTGGTTGCAGTCTGCGGCCGCGCGCCGCAGAAACGGGCCCTTGGCCGTGAAGTCTCCTCGTACTTTTGTGATGAGCACAGGAGTTGAAATGAAGAAGAGACAACTTATCGTCGAGCCACCGAAACAAACCAAAGCTGAGCGGGTCATCCGTGCGTGTGGCCGACGGAACACACTCCACCAGCGCAGGTTCCGCACGGAATGGGAAAAGCAAAAAAAAAAGCCCCATGTTGAAGGAAAAACAG
Organism: Cordyceps javanica; assembly: GCF_051103115.1. Classification (NCBI taxonomy): domain Eukaryota; kingdom Fungi; phylum Ascomycota; class Sordariomycetes; order Hypocreales; family Cordycipitaceae; genus Cordyceps; species Cordyceps javanica. The sequence continues at coordinate 6,054,497 of NC_139295.1, forward strand.
CCCTTCTCTGCATATTGTGGTTGTAGTGGAAACAATGACAATATGCACAAAAGGCTGGAACACACTGTCACCGCCGCGACGATCACGCTCAGCGTTTCCACAACCTTGCTCTTTTCTTTCCTTGCCGTCCCTCTGACCGCCAACCAGGAAGTCGATGCGCTGTTCTGCCCTGGCACGGAAGCGAGAGCCTGCAGGCCCGGTTACGGATTTCGGCGCCATGACGGGGCGCGTCTACGGATACTTGGTTCCTCTTCCTGATGGATGCCCCAACGTCGCTCCTTGACCCCTCTTCAAGTCCTCTGCTCTAACAAATGGCTTCAGCAGGAGCGATTCTTGGACGTGAACGCAGCTAGCTGACTGGCGGTGCGTGAAAGATGGCGAAACAAGTGTGGATAACTAGTGGCCCAGCCACTTTACTGAGAGATGCTGCTGCCTACGATGTGATACAAACGGTGTCATGGATCAATGTTCGAGAACAGCAACCCTAATTGACTATTCGTGCATGAGCTGTCAACGAGCCTTGGGGATTCATGTTGCTGTTTGGTGGCGCGTCATGGCTTTGATGCAAAATCCCACCAGGCTCATGCGTACACATGCACATGGCACACGGCCGATGGCCACCAGGCGAGGCTTGCGTTCATCAGCCATGTGCTGAGAGGTAACTAATTTGTAAGTTAGCACGCAACCCCACCAGCAGGAAATCCAAAACAAGTACCGAATCAAGACAAGGAAAAAGATGGATTTTTTTTTAAAAAAAAATGAAAAAAAGCACCATAGCCGATAGATGCAAGACACTGTCTAGTAAGTCAGTTTGGCCCAGTCAATCCATCACCTCGGAGATCCGCGTCTGATTGTCATCATGATCGGCACTTTAACGCTCACCAGCACCCTGGGCCTTGTTTCCCGATTGATATCGGCAACTGGTCTCGCTCGAGGTATAGGCATCAAAGATGAATACTATCAGTAAACACGGACGACATGCTGCGGCCCAGACCAAGCCACAAGAGGGGTCCTCGTGCATTACTGTCCTAGTAAATGCGTCCAATGCTCCACGGGTCAGCGCATCTTTTGATGAAGGAGAGGCATGAATAGTCAGTAAGACAACAGTTGAGAGCGCCACCCAGAAACGAGAGATGTCTGCAGTGCACCAGCCCTGGAAAAAAGACGTATGATAACCCACGCCTTGTCGTCTTGCCGTCCCCCCTTTCACGCAACCACCTTGCGCCAGTGGAGTTGTTGACAAATCGTTGCTGTGACCTGTTGTAAGTTGATTGGGCGCTTTGTTCATCACGCTCGCAAAGAATCCGCACTGTCTGATTAGCAGTGCGGCCGTTTTCCGCCCTGCCAGCCGGAGTGGGGTCTTGTCTTGCAGCTATTGAGCCCGCCCGGACTTGTCGCGACCAAAAGAGACACACAGTCGTGTCTTTGAATCTCGTTTTGGTGTCAAGGCCGCATTTTAATGATTATTTTTTCTTCGCCCTCTCTCCTTTTCTCCGGCCAGGTTTTTTCTCCGGCCAGGTTTTTTTTCTGTTTTGTTTGCCCCGAGGCCTTTCGGCAAGCGCTCAAGCAGCATGGTGCGCCAAGCGAGGGCTCGGGTCCTCAGTAGACACCCTGCAAATGTCTCAAAGACCATCATGCAACTTGGGCCTGACGTTGGTGTCTTTTGTGAATGAAACAAGTTGAGCGAATGCGGAGAAAACGATGTAAAGAAGCCAACTACCGCGGTTAGTAGTTCTGGACCTGACTCGAGGAGCGCAGGCAGAAACCCGATAGTTTAGGCAATATTGACAAGGCTGAGTGGGCAATGCAGTGCAACGCCCACGGCCGCTGTGCTAATCTCCACCAGAGAGGAAAAGAGGTCAAAACGGCGAGAGGAACAGCTCGCGCTAAATTGGGAACGGGGTGCAACCTACTGATGCTCAAAACGGCGTGTAAAAAAGAGAGACGACTATTGCAGGATATGCACTTCACGAGGCTGAGAGATACACGCCCCATTGACGAGTTACCGGAGCTCTTGCTACCCGTCATGGAGGGTACGGAGGAGCCAGTCTGCCCCTTCTCATCTACGCTTCTGCAATATCGTTCCCGAACGAGGCAAAATGAGGTCGTATTTACTACTCAGTACACTGCTGAGCGATTGAGCACCACGGCTTCGTTCTGAAGCAATGGTGCATATGAACATACTGACTAGTGCAGTCCGGACTGTCCCATACTTACAGACCAAAAGAGAGAGAGAGAGAGAGAGAGAGGCTTGTCGATCCTTGGCGTGCAGTAGTCTGTCTTCTATTGCACTCTTAGCAGGGGAGCCACGCGGAGACTTCTTCTTGGACTATTGCGCTCGCAAACTGTGGCGTAGCTGCCGGGGAACGCAGTAGCACTGGCGCACCTATAAGAAGCCTGCTGTCTCAAAGGGGGGCAGACGCTAATAAAGGAAGCTAAAAAAAGGCGTGTGTTCGCTGCCAAAAAAGGCATGAGAATACGACGACAGAGATGGAAACGACGACGCCGTCCACGTAGCCTTGGCTAGTGCGGTGCATGGACATTTGACACCTTGCACGTCTATTTTCCCCTCGAGAGTTGCTACGCAGCTCGGAAAATTGCCAATGACAGCTCAAACATCAGGCGAGAACTCGTCTGATTGTTTTATGACAACTCGCTTTTGATTGGAAAAAAGACAAGTCTGCATGCCTCACGGCTATACCGGCACCACTCTGCTAAGGAATTACCTTGTCTTAAAAGACGGGGGGCTGTGTCTACCTCATCTGTTGCTTTCTGCTCCATTGACATTGATATGTGACGAAGAACGGAAAAAAAGAGGGAAAGCAAATATTCATTCGATATCATGCCAGGGATCTATGCCGCGGCAAGTTGGTACTCAAAGCTAGTGAGCCGACACGGATCGCCTGTAACACGGCAATAACGCGCCACGTTGGGCCACAAAAACCGAGCGAAATAAAAAAAATCAAAATTAAGAGAAAAAGGTGGGAGAAATTACGTTGTTCGTTTTAAGCGAATGTGCCGGTGCAGCTGTGGTCTTTGCTGGCTTGTGCGTCGCGAGGCAAGCTACTAGTAGTTAGTTGGTTATAGGACGATTGAAGTAAAGAGTGCGGCTCACCGTATCGACGGGCTCTCTCTCGCAAATGGCACGGGCTGAACGCGGAACGGACTGAAGGTGGCCAAACTTCTTCATCGCACGCAAGGTGGCCTGATGGTGAATGCACCTGGAATCTAGGCATGGCACACAAGCACAGTGCTCTCTCCCCCTCCTCTCTGCTGCATACCTTGAAACCAACTCACAGGCGAGCAATAGCAATACTGGGATGTTTGGCACCGCATTTACACGCATTGCAGACGGTGGTGGGGGCAACGGACAACGGGGGGGAGAGGAGAGGGTAACTTGAACAGACATGGGCCAATGACACGGCGACGGACTACTCTTTTTTCTTTCAGCTCTGACGTTACCAGGTTTGTTATAAAAGCGACATGTATTTCTTCTATTACTGGTCACCCCGAACCCAACTCGAGCGGGTCAATAACGCCGCGGCAGGATGCATAGCAAACATTGACTGCCCGCCACCTTGTTCGCTTGACCAAAAAAAGCACATGGAATCAGGAAAGCCAGGGTGATCAGCCCGTAACGCAGGTTTGAGGGGTCTGGGGGCCAACCCCCCCTGTCCCTTCCCTGTCCGACACGATTTCCATGCCTGTTGCTTTCCAAGGGATAATTTGGCACCCAGTGTTGTATTATTAACCCGCGAAGCGAAGGCAGTAACGCATAGCAAAACTCTGTTCTGTGCGGCTTCCGTGGCAGGTCGACTATGGTGTGTGAGATTTGTTGGGTGTTGTAGCACCATGCTCATGAGACCAGGACTGGTCTGGTAACTAAGCGGCACCGCCCGTAGTTTCCAGCAAGGACGAAGATGGATCAGGTCCGTGGGAATTACGAAAAAAAAAAGGCCAGGCTGTGTGGTAAGGCCGCCTACGCTGGAACCTCTCAACAACCACGTGGCGATCCTGCGCCAGCTGCGATTCTCGGCCGAAGCCAACCAAGTCCGAATCACGGAGGTACCTAGTCAAATAGGTAATCTATTTTTCATTTCTTTTTTTTGTATAGTTTCGATTCTTTTTCCTGTATGGAAGCAAAGGTGGCTGCTTGGGATTAGTCCCATCATTCATTCGTTTATTAGCCCCCCGTTGATCTGTTTGTAATACGATCTGCATCGTGTTGCGACCCTCTACTGCTCAGCTTGCTCGTCAGCGGCGAGGGATGATGTACACCCCTCCCTCCTCCGCCTCTTCGGTAGATGGCTTTCTGCATGCTTCCTGGTTTCTAGGAAGCAGGGTAAAAGGTTGTTGAGTCGACCAAGTGTAGTAGGATGTTTGCCTCCTTCCTTCTGTCTCGGCAGTTCAGAAGGCGCGCGGCGCGTATGCAGTCATCATCCCAAGATAGTGGACGGAAAGGCATATGCGAATTGATGGCAACCATGCTGCCAAGTACGAGGGTTGGATGGGTAGGTAGCGAGAGACATGACCGTGCCACGCAGATCATCGGGGACCAAAGGGGGCCATTGGCGGATATTGAGAAGGTGCAGAGAAGTGCTGCACAGACGGGGGGGACGAGACAACAAGGCTGCCATATCGCGGAGAAGGGTGCTTTTTGGGCCTTGCAAGGTATCAGGGACGGACATGGGCTGTCGAGTTGTGGACTGACAGCTGCAAGCTACTAAGGTGGGAGGGAGTAAGACGAGACTGTACTCGGCTACAGAGTGTAAGAAGCGGGAAAAAAAAAAATGATGCTTGCACTACGAGGATAAGCAGAGATGCAGTCATCCGGTATTCTACATCTGGGATGGAATGAAAACTACTGCAAGTGAATTAATCGCTAGCTGCCAGCTCGCATCAGCTCAGCCCTAACAAGTCATCGGCTTAAACAGACAAGAGAAGGGGGAGAGTGTGAGTGTGAGTGTATTGGAGAGCAGAGAGCAAAGCAACGTGGGTTATATGCAAGGTAGAGAGAGAGAGAGAGAGAGAGCCACATGTTTTGTGCCAGTACTGCTTACTGAGGGAGCCAATGACCAGTAGTCAGTCAATGAGAGGATGAGAGGGAGTGACGCGCGCAGCTGGGGAGAAAGGAAAAAAAAACGGCACTGGGTTTTCAACTACTCGGCCGGGAATCAAGTGCAAATTGCCAAGTTTATGCTGCCAAGTACGAATTACTGGACAGTGCCAGGAGGTCCTTTGTCTGGGAGGGTTACTGGTTACAGGCGGGACAAGACGGAGGACGACGAGTTGCATCTTGGGATGGAGAGAGAGAGAGAGAGAGATGGAGAGAGATTGATCCATACGCATCTTGGATATGCATTTATCCGAGTTTGTCAGAAGATGGGGGTGGAAAGAATGAAGAAAGGCGGGGAGGAGCAGGAGGGGGGCGTGTCAAGATTGATGTGGGGCACTAGGCTGGGTCGTGCATCCAAGAATAAAAAAAAAAAAGAGAGAATTACTACCCAGTAGAAATTATGGACGCTCACAAAAAAGTCAAAATTCTCGAGAGCCAATTAGACCAAACGCTGTGCTTCTTGTCCCCTCCTGGAGGAACCTACCAGTCAACCAGTAGCCCTCTCCCGCGACTTGGTGACAAGGGGCTTCTTCTTGCTCAACTCGCTGATCCCTCCCTACGTACCGAGTACCTACTGGTGCTGGTACTCAATACCTACCTACCTACGGATTACCTACCTCTTGTACTCCGTTCCTAACCTCGCATGCATAACTTGGATTATGCCAGCGAGTGGAAAGTGAGCGTGCCGGTCCCCCCCCCACTTCACGGACGGCATCTGCCACGTGGGTTTTTCCTTAATAAGCCGAAGCCTCTTTTTTTTTAATTATTGATTTTCTCTGCCCCTGCCACTTTGTCTGTCCATTGAATAAGTAACTGACTCAAGACATGAACAGAGAGGAATATGGGCAATCTTTTTTTTTTCTGTTTGTTTTCTTGGAAGAAACACCCAAGTAGCAGATTGCTGTGGAGGCGTCAAAGAAAAAAAAAAAAGAGAGAAAAGCTTCGCTGCTGCTGCTACTGTTGCTTACGAATGGGCCATGGCTGCGATTGCTGCGACCGTCGGGACGACCGCGACAATAAACGGACGAGCATTCATCGAAATTTAGGACACGGCAAGTCAATCCCAAGCACGTAGTATAATGATAGGGGCGTGTGCGTGTCTTGATTTGCGCATTTGTGCTGTATGACATCTGCAGTTGCCTGGCTGACTGCCGTCAACCATCCGGTTTCCATGTGTACAAGGCGTCAGTCACCCTACTTTTTGCCCCCCGTCTTGATGATGACGGGCTAGCACGCACGTAGCAGATGATTAAGTATCGGCATATGGGCTATGCTATACCCCAGGGGGAGGGGGCAAACTTTTTTGTAATATGCTGCTACCCGTGCTGCCGTGATTTGCGACGCAAGTCTTGGTCGGGCGTCGCAAGGGCCGAAAGGGTGACAACGGCGGCGGCCCATCGCATCATGATATTTATTGTTGACTGCAAACAACATCCCTCCTCCCCTCCCTCACACGCCAAGCTGCATTTCATGAAAACAAATTCCAATTTGTTACATCAGCAAGCGACCCCCTTTTTGGGGCTCCAAAAGAAACAAGAAAGAAAATGAACGGGTACATCTACGCTACAAATCAACCATTTTGTTACTGATACTTACTTCCAACATGAAATCCCCGTCCCGGCTATTTCCTTGATTGAGCGCAACAACTTTGAGCTGAGCTTGAAAACTGGAGCCGGGACGACCGGTTTCACCTTGCCAACACCCGACCAGCCACAAACGGGGGGGAGAAGGGGAGGGGGTGGTGCAAGGAGAAGCGATTGATAGAATAGAAAATAAAAACACCTTTGCCGGTTGTACTCGGCAGGTTCAGGTCTTTTTGGTTGTGACTTTTGGCGTAGTGTATGGTTCCTCATCGCCTTGTCACATGCATGGGCCGTGAAAAAAATAACAACAGCAACATGAAACCTTGTCATCCAAACGGTGTCGCCGTCAAAACTTTCAGCTCTCACTCATCATTCACTGAAACACGACCGGGCATCGTTCTATGGGCAAAAAGATGAACATTATCAAAAAATGAAGACATATAGCCCCCCCCCCTCCCTTGGCGGTCCTGCACAGTCAGTCATTGCATGTGGATGTTGAAATCGCCAAGAAGCTCGAGCAAGCTGACACACAGAGAGTTCTTGCTCGAGAATCCCCAAACGGGAGTGAGTGAGAATTCCCCGGGGGAGGGGGGGCTGCATTACAATTCAGCGGCCAACACACCGCCGCATTACTATTAGCTTCGCCCGCGCAAATCGGCAAGTGGTCGACTCGAAAAGGAGGGGGGGAGGGAGGGGGAGGGGATGACCAAACCAAAACGCTCATGCAGCAATGTATATCCACACGGCGATGTTGGCCTGGGGGTCGCATCAAAGATGATGGGTTGCAGCGGCGGTACAGCCCTGAGGATGAAAGTTTATACCACCGGCCCCCTCTTCCAATCACACACATCACACGGGGCAGCGTGATATGAACGTTGGATGTGTGGACAAACTGAACAATTCAAGCGAGATGATGCCCAGCTGCGGTGTGCTCTCCGTCCCCTCTCCTCTTCTCTCCTCTCTCTCTCTCTTCCCTGATTCCTTCCTTGATCCCGCACGTCCTCCTGTGGTTCCCGGTCGGGTCTGCGGGCGAGACAACAATTCCAAGAAAACCAAAACCAAAACCAAAAAGTTAGAATTGTGAAGAATTATGTTTCCCAACGTCTGTGCTCCCTTGGCAGCAGCAGACCATCGGTAGATTCACCCGCCCTGCTTGCCTTTGAAGTGCACTCATGATTGTTGAAACTCGAGAGAGATGACGGAGTCCAAGTACCGGCAGAGGAGGAGGAGGAGGAGGAACAATACGCGACATGGGGGGGAGCTGATCCCGAGTTTCTGGCACCAACGGGATCAGACCTGCGAGCGCATTACAGGAAAAGGGTTCATCATCCCCAAACCGGTGCGAGTCCGCCCGCCATTTTTCCAAGAAAGCGAGCCGGGCAGCCACACAGGGCGAGTCAACCCCCTTGCACTGCTCCATTGCCATGTGGCCTTTTTGGCTTTGGCCCCCAGGGAGCCTTTTTGTTCGTGGAGGGCTTGTGGGGAGAGAGAGAGAGGAGGGGGGGTGGGAAGGGCCCAGACACCTATTGTATAACCGACACGACCTTTGATACATTCCTCTCCGCCATTCTTCCTTTCTTCTTTCGGCAGATTCCCTCATGCAAAAAGTTGCAATTCTTAATTCCCGTCCTAGAGAACATTTCACCCCACGTTGCTAAAAACGGGCACACGCCACTGCCGGCTGACTAGAGGGCAAGCCCGGGGGGGGGGGGGCTTCTTTGTCGAGAGTACTAACAGACTATAGTGACCCTCCCCGGATGCCATCGACGCACTGATCAGCCGGAAAGTTGTTCGCTGAGCGTCGGAATTGCGCAATGGCACACAGCAAGGATCAACTTTGTATTCCGGCTTGTCCCCTAGCTAGTGCGAGCCAACGGACCTAGCCAAGACACTTTAACCAGAACCAATTTGACAGGTCCGTTGTCGCGTAGTGGAGAGTTGCCGAGAGATTGATTGTAGAAGTGACGGTTTTTTTTTGAAAAAATAAAAAAAAAATGAAAAATTCTTGAATATTTCGACAACACGGCATATGCTCCTGCCAAGCAAAAACTCGAGAAATGAAATGACAAGAAAAAAAAAAAACCCCTCTCTCCAGAGACTTGACAAAAGACTGCCAGAAATGGGTGGTGGGTTGAGTGAATGCCGAACGCTTCATGACCAAAACACTTGCGTCATCTAGCGCCACGCCCTGCTAGCTCTACAATAAAAATAGAGTGCGAAACAACTTCAATAGCTGATCCAGGTGCTTACATTCAGCCGCGTTGAGTCAACCCATAATCTGCTCCTTTGGGGGGGGGGGGGGGGGGTGTTCTCAGTGTGCTAATCAGGGGGTATTTGCCCACCAATGATGGCGGGCGGGCGTGCTTGGCCAGCCACCATAGGATGTGCCGTTTTTTTTTTAAAGTTTGGTGCGACGGACAAGAATGTGACTGCAGATGAGACAACTCGGCGATGCGAGACGCGTTGATGATCTCAGCTGCTCGACTAAGCGAACGGCGGGGAATGCGACGGTTTCTTTTTCACGGATAGTGCCATCGGCATTTGTAAAATGTACGATTTGCGAGATACAAACCTAAAAAAACAAAAAAAAAAAAAAGAAGAAAGACAAAGATGCTAAATGTATTGCTGGCACTGGCGGGTGCCTGGGGTTTCTAGAAGCCGGGCGATTTCAATAGTCCGCGGTCGACGAAACTCTATCTTCTTCACGGCCGATCCCGCTGTATTGTTCATGACCCATCAAGGTATGTACGGAGTACTTACTCATGTGTATGCGGAGAGGCGGTCGGGTTCAAGGGAGAAACAAACAAAAAACATGGTTATGCAAAGCGCCGTCCACCGACGAAAAGCCCACCGATATAGGAGGGAAGCATGCCAATGCAAAGGGCAAGGCGGCGTTTTGGTGGCGTTTCGTTCCGGTTTTTTTTGGTGTTTTTTTTCTCTTATCCTCTCAATTTTTTTTTATTTTTATTTAGTTTTCCCCGTTTCGTTTGGCACCCGGAAACACTTTGCACCACGCGGCCAGCGCGGTGGTGGCGCCCACCACCACCCGCCGCCCCCCTTCTTCAGGATGGTGTGTGCATACTTTATGCAATCTCTCTCTGCGGGCTTTTGCTCGAAAAAAAAAAAAAGGAAAAAAAACCGCCCAGAAGAATTGGAGAAATGGAAAAAGAGGAAAAAAGAATCGGCCATGATAATCAAGACCCTGACCCCCACGCCCTGACGACTGATTTCAACGCTTGCGACAGCCCACCACCAAGGCGGAGCAGGAGATGAAAATAACAGAGGGGGTCTTTAAGCCGACGAGTACTCTGTCAGTACAGAGTAGAGAGAGAAAAAGAGGGAAACCAAGTAAGTTAACAACATGAAAATACATGGCAAGCAACGACGTCGACCTTGGCTACGGCTTCGAAGCCACGCAGCCTCGTTGAAACAGCTTCGCTGCTCCCTCAAGGCCACCTACCCAGTACCAGTATATCTGATCCGTCAGACAAAACAGCCCTACGTCGACCCGTAAGCTTGCTGATGGGCGACAGCCAGACAGACGCTATCCGTAGAGTACGTACGTCATTATCGGCTTACCATGATTAATATAGCGGGCGCCTCATATCTGCATGAGTTCCTACGCTACTTGCTATCCACCCATCGTCCAACTTCCTTTCTGCCAACCACCGGCGCCAAGGAGGCATGGAGAATTCCTTTGTACCCAGTACTTTGCCATGTGTAAGCCACACTTTCGGCCCAGGAATAGTCCTACTCTAATTAACCCCCTCCCTTCCATCCTTGGCCAATCTGTCGTTCCCACGCGACTGGGCTGCGTTGTGGGTGGAGGCGATCCATGTATCAAATTCAAACCCCCTCCCTCTCTCCCCCTCTTCCCCCCCCTCTATACTAATAACAGCCAAGCCATTGCCATGTACGGAGTACAGATTACACACCGCATCTTGGGAAAGAAAAAAAAAAAGACCATACTTATGGGCTGGCTGGTGGAGGGGAAGAGGGGGCGAATAAAGAGGATTCCTGTCTGAAAAGGGAAAGGAAGGGAGAAAGAGGGAAAAATGGAAGCCTGGCTCGTGACCAATTGGGGGGGCCCTTATTTCCGCGAGTGGTCTCTTTTGATACTCAAAATATACGCGGATGAATTTCTTTGCTCTTACCGCTCGCCTTGCTGCAGCTCTAGACCCAGACTATGGTGGGCGCATCTCTGGTCGTGATGATGTTCACCCGCAAGCACGCAAGTACCGGAGCGAGCTACCCTGAGCGAGTCAAGAGCAGCTCCGGATGAGCCTGGGTTGAGCTATATAGGGCGAATCGTGTCTGATAATTCCATGCAATTCATTACACGCAAATACAACCACGTGGTCCCTGACAAGCATCTCGAGAGCGGCTCGATGCGCCCGGTTTCATCTGTTTTTTTTCTTTTTTTTTTAAATCACTTCTTCTCGTATGACATTCCGACCGGTCCGTAACAAATGAGCCATTGCATGAGAAATTTGACCAGACCAAAAACCGCCTTTTCCCCCGCCTCCATCACTCATCACTCACCGGTTGTGATGTCCTCAGTCTTTTAATTGACTCGTGAAAAAAAAAAAAAAAAAAAAAAAAGACCTCACACGCCCCTCTCAGCCTTTTTCCATTTTTGGACTTGCACTCTCATTTTTTCTTCTGCGGAACCACGTTCTGCCCATGTGGCGCGGCGCACGCAAACGGGCCGGGCTCGACTCTCAGCCCGACATCATAATACAGTGTCCACAACAGTTCGCCGTGTACGGATACCTCTTTTCTTTCTTTATTTTAGTTGATTCTATCCGTATTTGATTTCCCTTTTTGCTATTCTGTCTTAGGCTTTTGATAGTCCGTCGTTCATCAACTACGCCGACTACTCCGCACAGCACAGAGTCAAGACAAGTAACGATGCGCCAGGGAACACCAATAAAAACGGAGGTGCCTTTCACGATGGCTTCAAATGTAGGCCCATGGAACACCGCTGCAGAGCCGGGTTTCCTTCTTTGCTGGGCGCTTCTCGCTCGCACGCCCCCCCCCCCCCCCCCCCTTCCTTTTCCTTACATACTGCTTCTCCTCCTCTTCCTCTTCCTCCACCTTGTTCGGTATTTTTGGGTGATAGTAGTGTCCCCCCCTCCCCCCAACTTTGCAGCGTCGATATGCAAGTATGCAGTCATGCAGCATCGAGGCGCCTGCAGACTCGGCTAACCTTTCTCCTTTCTACTGAGTAACCCACGAGCAACCCTTGCATGCGTTTTAATCAATCTCTTGGGCAAAACAATCGAAAGAGAGACAAGTCATACTTGGTGGGTAAAAGGGAAACACGGGAATTCGGTGGTGGCGGCGCCACCCAGCTCGGCACTGAGCCAAAACCAATTCCGCAAGAAACTTTCTTCTTCTTTTCTCTCTCTCTTCAAGTGACATGACAAGTGGCTTCCGCAAAGGGTGGGCGCGCGCCCTTTGAATTGGCGCAAAAATGGATAAATAAAGAGACGGTCTTGTACCATGTGGTTCGCAGGCCACCAACTACTTACTCCGTACCTACTCACCTGTCACCTCACTCCTTGGCCCCCTGCTCCAGGCGGTGGTTCATTTTAATATATACATTGAGGCCAATATAAAACCAGTCTTGATCATCTGATGTGCTACTGGTACCCATAGCCACACCCCCTGGTCAGACAGCGCAGCCACGTTTCTGACGACCAAAAGGGGAAAACAGCAAAAAAGAGATGCGTGTTCCGCTTTCCGCCATCAAGGAGAAAAAAGCACGTTGCAAAGTTGCGGTGAATTTGCCCAATTGGGGCCGCGAATGTGTGCCCTGTCATTGTATATACTTGCCATCGCCCACCGTGAGGGCCTCGCGGCACCGTTCTCTTCTTCTTCTTTTTTTTTCTTCTCTCCTCTCCAATTGGCGCAAAGGCAACGGCATTTCTGCCATTTCATGCGTCTTCGTAACAGCAAAAATCTCAAATCCGTCCGCCCTTTTTTCATCCAATCTAGTTGGTCTCGGCGGTTCGCGAAAGAGGTCGGACGACCCGCTTCGCCCACCGGGTATAATCAGTCTCGTCGTGTTTCCAGCAACAGCAAGCAAGGACTAGGGTTCATGCAAACAAGCAAGAAAAAGAGAGCAGAAAAAGGAAAAGAAAAGAAGAATTTAAAAAATTAAAAGAGAAACAAGTAGATGAGTAGTAGGTCGTCTCATGCTGTCCTCCACCCCTCCAACGAAAAAAAAAAAAGTAGAAATTTCTCATGCTTTTCCCCACGCCTGAGCCGACTATGACGTTTTGCGTTGCGCCCGCTTCTCATCTTGTGCAGTACGGAGTACCGGAGGACTCAACACGTACATGACGAAAAAGATCCTTGTCGTTGTGAGCCCTGCTGCCGGGCGGCACATGGCGATGAGGGCGACATGGGCGCCGCCGCGCGCCGTTTGGGAAAACGGGCTTTGGCTGTTCGCCCGGCTCCATACCTGCAGTGAGCGAAGTGGGATGCTGCCGTGACACGATACGACAAAATATGCAATTGAACCGTTGCAAAAAAAAAAGACGCCACACCCGTTGAAGATGGTCGTTTTAAGGTGCCAAGGAGGGGGGTCCATTCCTGCAGCTCATGCACTATGCCGGATTTTCTTTTTTTTTTCTTCTTCTTCTTCTTCTTCTTCTTCTCTGATTGTCACAGATCCCAATGACTCGATTATGGAACTAGCTGCTTTTTGTTAGGGCTTGTTGACTTGCCCTTTCCATTATCGCGGCTACACGCCCGCGTCGTGCTCAAGGTGAGCGAGTGTCCAACGTTACCACGGCCCTTTATCCCTCACCGTGTTTCGAGATACTCCACCGCGGCTACACAGAGATTTTTTTCTTTTTTTTCTTCCTTTTTTTTTGATCTTCTCTCGTCTCCTTTTTGGCTCTTCTTCATTGCAACTTGAGGCTCACCGCTGTGATGCTCCTCAGCACATAATGCCACCGTAGAGGGCGAATCAACATTGTCCACAGACTGCATGCTGCACATACACTTACTTATTAGTCGCTCCAACTAGTGGATCATTGACCCTGTCCATGTACTTGTCAAGTACTGGTACTGAGAGGATGCGCAGGTCCTTTCGTGCTGACCGCATCGGCCGGGCATCCATCGACCTGCAGACTGCAACCCATCCCATCCGCTGCAAGGACCATGTTGCCAAGGTCAATGGAGCGAGAGGCGGGCAAGCCGGGTGAAATGGTACACATCATCCCGTGAAATGATATCCGCCCCTTACCGTGGTGTGTATCTTGCAGAATTCGGAACAGAATTTGAACCCGCCTCTTGATATGCCCTCTGCAAAAGTATAAGCTGTGTCGCACCATGACCACGCTTGCGTCGGGTTGCGTGCCGCATAAACGACCCATGCAGGGGAACCGCAACTACCTGGTAAGTAGTGCAGTTGGGGGCTGGGTTATATTATAACTCCCCTCTCGTGCGACCCGTACGTACTGGTACCTGCTTGGCTCGGTTCATGCATCATTTCAAATTCGCGCAATAGCAGCATCTGCTTGCGGCCGCTGCCCCCCCCCGTTTCATCTCCACCGTCACGTCAAGTTGCCATTTTGGGCCATCGGACCGGATCTAACAAACTGAACAACAGTTCGGCCCAAGGCATCTCACATGCCCTCCAATACTTTGCGTTTGGGTTTACACCAAGATCTCGGATGCTGCCACGCAGACTTCACATGCCGGCGAGGCTAGCTTGTACCAGAAGAAGGGGGAAAAAGAAAGGGGCCGAGGGGGGGGGCGATGAAGAGGATGAATCAGGCGAGATATTGCCTCCGTCCCGTTATCCCCTGCGTCGTCGTTGTGCAACGGCCGGTGACCCTAGTATCGGGTTAGCCTCTGGCCCCCTCCCCTTTAAGAGTAACAGACCAGTGTTGCGGCGATCGTGTCATCTTACACATCGCTTAGTCAAGTGTTCAGTACTAGCACCGGTACATTGTAACAATGTCGCGCCTTTGGGCACGCCCTATTATAGCCAAGCATTTCCAATTGGCCTTGTCAATAACGCATACCAGTACGCGCCCCGCGTGGCTTTGCGAGTGTTGATCTACAAAAGATCCCATCATGCCCTAGCGTCGTACTTGGCGCGCAACTTGAAAGCTGGCTTTTTACTGCCCCCTCCCGTGCTTTGCTCCTTCACCGGCATACGAGTCTCGTTTTTTTTCTTGGTATGAATCCTTCTGCAATATGGAAACCTTGTCCAAAGGTCATCAGCATTGTACATGAAACCTCGTTCGGTCGTCCGTGTGTCGCTGCAACCCCCACCCGAAGGGGGCAGAGCCGACACTCGACACCGATCGTGGGGCCGCTGTATCTCATCGATCGAACGATGTATTTCTGTCCTTTTTTTTTTGGGTTACAAGCGAGAGTACGCAGCACCAGCAGCACTTTGACGCATCGGTTTGTCGACTAGCCCCAACTCTCCTGGCCTCTCTGCCGACCTGTTGGGGGGGAAGAGCAACCAAGTAGGGCAATCTCTCGTCGTGTTTCCCTTTTCGGGAGAGAGCAATGCCTTCTTTTTTCCTTTTCAGTTATTTTGAGTTTCCGTAGCACGAGCCCTTCATCTAGACCCCGCAGAGCATCTCGACAAGGGGGGCCACTAGCCTCGAGTAGAGTCCAGCAACAAACTCCCGGGCCTTTTTTTTTCCTCTCGTCGCCGTTGTGGCCCGGGGGAAAAAAAGGTTGATCATGCCATTGGACAGCCTCACCAGCGTAGCTCGGTTCTTGCGTTGCGTTGTAAATGAATATCAAAAAAAAAAGGGGGAGGGGTGCGCCGCCGCCATGGAACAACACAGGCGTCACTAGTCATAGGACAAGCTGTGGCATTCGGCCTCGCCAACCGGAGCCAATCCTCGCGGGCCAACTATTGGGCCGAGCAAATCAATCGTGTCACTGCGTCGCCCGTGGGGGGAAGGGGGAAATGGCCTATCCTGTCAAAATGTCACCGTCAACGTGGCGTGCCTGGCTGAAGATCCGCGCCAGTTCAGTTCGGATCTTTTGCCCAAGTGTTCATTCAAGGCCCGAAGTCAGACAACAGCCACGACACACGGACACGCCCACTGGCGCTCAAAAGAGTGAAACCGGCACATCTAGGTTCGTCTCGCAACGCCAGGGCGTGTCAATGGGCTGGGGCGTCTCGGTTGTAAATAATGGATAGATGCATCAGAGGGAGGGAGAGAGCTGTGAATTGATGATTTCGAGATGCAATTATGCAAAGCCGAGATCAAAATTTGAGGTTCAGGGGTTACGATTTAGTTCCAATTGGACAAATCGTTATTATGCCACATTATGTTGCTTTTAATTAGTTGACATTTGTTATGCTGACTGTTGCTCTCCTCATTCGCTCTGCCCGTCGACTCCGTTTTTCAGCGGCGACACCGAATTGCACGCCGTGCTTACTTGCTGCGATATCTATCCATTAACCTCGATTGTGAAACTCTGAAAACAATGCAGCAGCGAGAGATCTATCCGCGTGCTTGCTGCGTGCTTTGAACGCATGAAAAATCTTGCCCATTCACAACCGTAACCGTAAAGAACGCTCTTGGGAGCACCTTTCTACATTGAGCCTCGTTCCCGAAAAACACAACCACTCAGCCTGCAGCTAGTTACGTTGCAACGCTAGGCGGCATCTCCAAAGACAAACTGTCAACCCGGAAGGGGGGGAGAGGAGGGAGGGACAGCCATGACCGCAAAATGCTACTTGCACCAACCCCTTCCTCGGCGGGATGGGAAAATCACCACACGGCGACCTTGGATTCGCTCGGCCGTGGTCCGTATGGCGTTGCTATTTTCGGTCGCCGAAGCACTTGAACGTAGCACGAAGCTGAGCGCCACCGGCGGGCGACCAGCCAAAGGCGGACTCTTCCTCGGCGGCTCGCTTCCCCCCTTTAAGCCCTTTGGGAGATCTGCCGGACCATCTCTCCTTTGATGCATTTTTTTTTATCCCAGATTGAGTCTCCGGACCCGACCGGGCATGAAAAGAGGCGCGTGGCCAGGGCTACAGCCACTGGCATGGTAGGTGCGCTGGCTTATATTCTCCCGAGCCTTGCAATGTAGCAACCATCTTGCGGGTTTGGCCAAGATGGATGGCCACGCCTAGGTGGTGCAGGCAAGGGTAAATTCTTTCTCTGGTTTGAGCATTCTCTAGGCTGCGCAACCCCTTTCCCCCTTCTCGAACCGCACTGTCCTTGGATCCCTGCGTGCCGCTACATGCATACAAGTGTTCCTTTATCACGGTTCGCGGTGCACGCCCCTCCCTGGTAGCATGAACTTGGCTCGATATCGTGCTGTATAGACGCTGAATGGTTCAAGAATAATGGAGAAAAGGGCAATGCCATCACCTACATGAACTGCAATGGCTCACAATCAAATAAAAGACACCTATATTATAAATTCAACATGAGGCATGCTATCATACAGAGCGCAATATACACGATATCGACGAGTATTGTGTGGGCAAACAGGCCGAGGCAATGTCTTGTGCAGAGGAAGCCCGCTCTGGACATGCCGTCTTGTATCAGCTTCCTTGCCGCACCTAAATCTCGCGACACCATTTTGCCATGACGGCACTTAACTTCACTCCCGCCGGAATCTCTTCCAGGGACACATCCACCTTCCACATTCGCCCATCCAGTCCCCCGCTGCCCAGTGTTCTCCCGCCCCCGATGCCGGATGGAACGAGAAAGCCCAAATCGACCAGTCGTTCCCAGGCAGTGCTTGCGACGCCGCGGCTCCAGACCCGGACGTTGCCTCCCACGGCCAGGAGACCTGACGCTGCAGACTGCACGCGCTGCTTGCCCACAAGAGAGCTGTACTCGTCGTACGCCATGGCAAAATTGACCGTGTCAGTATGCGCCACAATGTCCAGCCTTGCCGCAGCAATGAGTAGACTCAGGTCAAGCTCCGACAAGCTGCCCAATAGCTGCATTCGTGAGTCGGGAGGTGCCAGCGAGGTCAGCTCCGACCCTGTTGCGGGCACGCGCAGAGTCAAGTCTTTGGCCGACAAAGACGACAGTGGAAAGATCCACTCGGAGAAGAATGCCGAAGCTGATTTCGTAGTATAGTAATGGTACTGTAGCAGATCCTGAAATTGGCGGTGCTTGTAGAGGTCCTATATCAACAGCATCAGCGAGGCTTCGACTCCAGCAGCGGCCACTTGCATACCTCAATTTTGCGGTTCCAGTATTTCTGAAAATCCGAATAGCCCTCCAGACTGATGTTGAGACCCTCTTGGCCTCCATCGGCTTCACCCAGCATCAACCCCTGTCTGCAGATCTGCCAGTAGGCCGGCAGGTTCCTAGCCAGAGAAAGGTATACATATCTATGGCTAAATCGACTCTTGACACGCTTCTCTAGCATCTCGACCACATCCATACGCGTTGTGCACCCTAGCACAGCAATGGGGGCTTTACGAGATTGCGCGATATCAAATAGATTATACAAGAGTGTCTGGCGGGGATGCGTGGCGAACATGTCAAACTCATCTATAACGAACACCACGGCTTGTGAGGTGACGCCTTCGTCCTGGCCCAATATCTCGGAAGGATGGGAGAGAAGCGCGAGCAATGATGCCATTGTATCCGCATAATTAGACTACGAGAGTTTAGTTTTGATTATTCAAAGTCGGGAGAGGGACTCACTCTGTTAAGGAGGTCATCCTCAACTTGCATTTGCTTTCCTAGTTGACGCCATATTTCCCTGAGAGCAAGCTTGTCGTCTGTGTGGATGAAACCATTGAGACGAACAACGTGAAAGTCTTGCCGGTATTCCTGGGATAGATCCGATACCGTGTTTTCGACAAGCTAGGACATGTCAGAATGAGATCAAGCTTATATAGGTGCGCGAGGATCCTACTGTTGTCTTTCCGCTTCCCCTGGGTCCAATCAGCAGCATAGAGTTGCCTTCCCCTGCCAGCACAGTCTGCTCAATGAGCTGTCTAACTTTGTCGCTGGCTTCGTCCTGGCCAAACATGCGTATACGGCGGCGGCCAGCGCAGCGATCCAGCAGCACTCTTTGCATCGCGCTGAGATGTTGGTCCAGATTTGGAATCTCGGGGACCTCGACGGCCAGAGGAGTGGCCGCAGGGGCTAGTCCAGACGTGTCTTTTGGAGTTTTCAAGACATCCTCCTGGTCACACGACTTGCAAAGCCAATCACCTTCCGGGATCTCTGGGATCTCGTAGCACTCCTGGTGAACTGCAAAGTCGCAGTTATCACATAGTATAATTTCGTTGGGGGGTTTTGAATGAGGTTTTGCGCAGATGCCGCAAGTGATTTCGTCGAGAGGTTCGTCAAGTTTCTTTGGCCGTCCCGGTTTTCTGGCACTGGCACTTCGCGGGATGTGGGCGAATAAGCCGTTGCCATCAAACGTGACATTTTTGCTGGGCCGCGGACCTCTCTTCTTAGTAGGAGTGAGGATACTCTTTGGCGGATTGGAGACGAGAGGTGAAAAGAGTCGATGTTTTGTCGGCGTATCGATCGGTACTGGAAGTGAGGCATCCTCACCAGCCACGGGCTCGGGCATGGTGCCGATTGCGACAGTCTGGGGCACATCAGCACTGTTCTCGAGGCTTCGGGCAGGCGTGGGCGTGGGCTCAGGCGCCGGCGCGGGCACTGGCGCAGGAGCAGCCTTCTTCCTGCTCCTTGGCTTCGCCGGCGCCTTTCTCGGAGGTGGAGGTTTGCTTGGGGCAGCCTTCGCCCGGGGCGACGGATCCCACTGGCCAGTGTCCCATTTCGTTCCCTTGAGGGCCTTCAACTTGATCGCGGGGCGCGAGGCGGGCAATCGAATCTCTATTCGGGCAGGAGGAACGGCTGTGATTCTGGTTTGCGCCGACATTGGGGCTACTGGAGCAACGTTGACAGACGCTGGCGCGGCTGCTGCTGCGACTGGAGCTTCCGGCTGCGGTGGCGCCGCATCGGATCGCGGAGGTTTGCCGGCCTCGTTTTCGGGAGCAGCCGTATTCTCTTGATTGGTATCGACCGCAGACTGCCCGTAGCCAAAGACTCCCGAGAGGGCGGCAGCAATAGTGCCAAGCCGACTGCCCGGCCCATGTCCATCCAGGGTTGCGTCTTGGAATTTCCGACGCTTCAGCTCAAGGTCGGCACTCGGCGGCGACAGCGTGTCGGTTTCGTCTCTCGATCGCTTGTTCCCATTCGTAGCTTCCTGAGCCATCTTTTTGTTCGTAGCCCTTGCGATGGCAATCGTCGCTGAGCAAGCATCGCTTTTTGGATCTGGTCGAGCTAAGGAGCTTGATGCCGTGGAAGACGCGATGAAACGCGGTTGCTCTAGCTAGTGCACTCACTATACGCGGTTCGCTGAGCAGCCAACCTGTGGGGCACGCGCTGGCGACTTTGTTAGATCTACGACAAACGCCGGAACGAGAGCAAATAAAACGAATAATTATCTTTCAAGTCATCATGCTGACATCTCGGAGATATTTATTCCAAACTCCTATTCAGTCTAGTTGCACTATTTCCATTTCCCAATGATGAAAGCACATCCGTCATAACCTAGCTACTCATCTTGCCGCACAACTCCAACCCCACCCACGCAGCTCGCAGCCATCTCGTACTCAAGTAGTCAACTAGTGCACGCCTGAGCATCTTCACCTCGCACCATCCGTCCCTTCGTCAGCATGTCGAGCCAAAACGATGGGTTACCATTCTACAATGCCCCCGACAGTTCGGGATTTAGACTCATTGAGATACCTGCCGAGCTTGAGACGTTACTCGAAGGTCCTGCCCCTCCAGTGTACGTTGCCCCTCATGCACCATTCGCAATGGCAGAGCGCAGCTAGAGCTGACACGAATGTTCTAGGCTCTACCTAGAAACCGGCCCCGATGACATGGCCACTCTCCGTAGCCCAGAGCACACTTACAACCTCAGACAGAAGAACACGTCCAATGGCCTGTTCCTCATCAAGCCCTACACACCTAGTAAGGCGTCCCCCCAGCAAGGCATCGCTGCCATTGCCACCATCAAGGAGACAGTCGAACTCGACCGCGTGAACAAGTTGATCATCATGGATCGTACGCCAACCACAAAGAGTGTCGGAAAGTGGCATGAGAAATTCGGTCGCAGCCGGTAGCTTTTACAGCTAGCAAGCTTCCCTTCACAACAACCGGCGCCGTTATATCAGCTTTTCTCAGCAATTGGGCTGGTAATTAAGCCATAAAGCTTGCTCATATTTGATTTGATGGACTATAGAATAGGCCTCATAAAGCCTGTTGCTTGTTGAGCACTTTGCTACTGCCGTGATTCACTACTCGCTCGCACACTACGACTAGGCCCAATCGCCTGACCAACACGACTTTGCTGAACTTGGCCGTGACTCAAAACACACCAAGTATGATCCTAAATATATGCATCAATGAAAATAAAGACATTGGTCGCTACACCTTTACCGAAATCCGCTTTTACTTAGCCGTCGTGCTCCAAGACAAGATCACCATCCTCCTCTGCCTCATTCTCGGCAACGACAGGGAAAAAATGTGACGTGCTAGGCTTGCCGCTCTCGTTTTCTTCACCATCCTCCTCTTCGTAGCCTTCTGGCAAGAAACCCCCCGCCATGTCCTCGTTCTCATGTAGTACTGGAGGGTCTGGCGCACCTGCAGGACCAGTCTTGTTGCTGTGGCCAAAGACGGAGGTTTTGTCGTCAATCTCGCCGTATTCTAGGCGAATTCTCTGCACAATTCGCATTCCCATGATGAACTTTCGCCACTGTGCCAGAGCAGCCTTCCGCCGTTTCTCGTCTTCCTTGCGTAATCGCTCAGCCTCGTCCTGCTGAAGTTGCTCCATAACCATGTCATGGTTTTCCTCAGCAACGACAACGCCTTGAATCACTGGTACTGCCATGCGGTGCCCAAACTCGAAACCCACGACAGCTTCGGCATAGTTGATTCCTAATTTCTTGCACACCCGCACAGTTCCTTTAAAAGGCACGTGAACCGCACCTTTCGGGCACATATGCTCGGCGAACAAGTCAATGTTTCTTGTGCCGTGGTCAGCCAAAGTTTTGCTGCGCTTCATAGAACTTGCTTACCCGTATTCATTCCTGGGAATGATACCATCCTTTATGGGCTCCGGTATGATCCAGTCGGTCTGATCATAGCTATATAGACCCTGTAGGACTTTTTTACCAGTCGCCGCTTCCGTCTCCAAAAGCTCACGTCTGCGATTAGTTGTTGCAGCACGATATGGCACTCGTTTCAGAGGCTCTTCCCCGTCCAGAGGTGCCCTTCCCTGCTTGTGCCAGGTCTCTGCGCTCTTGACATTCAAGACGTCAGACCTCAAATACACATCCTCTTCCCCTGTATTGCCCTTTCCCTTGTTTTGGAACTTCTTGACGGCCTTTGCACCACTACGGAGAGCCTCTTCTCGCTTCAGATGTCTCTCAAGTACAAACTCCTTAGACTGCTTATAGTATTGTAGCGTCTCTTCCCCCTCAAGCACGGTTTTTTTCTCGGGCTTTGCCGCTTTCAGGTCAGTACGCTCTTCTACTTCATCAACATCAGTGATAGGCCGCTTCTTGTCCCCGCGTCTGTACCCCGACATGGCTGACTTGAACCAGTCGTAATGCTCGTGCCTATGTACCTTTCCATGCTTGTTATAAATGGGAATTTTCTCGACTGGATATCGTGTACCCTTGGTACGCCCAGGAAAGATCCGTTGCTTCAGATATCTGACGGTGACATCCTTGGCTGTGCCATCAGGTGAGTAGGCAACCACATATGCCATTATCTGACGTGCGTTGTCGGCCTTTGCACCTCGAGGTTCGAACGACTCCACGAGCTCGCGGTTGGTTGCGAGTATTCCTCTTACTACTGGCTCAATGGACAGAAACTTGCCCGTCACTGGAGATAATACTTCAGTCCAGTAGTTCGCGTATGGAAGATCGACATCAATCTTGTCTTCGCCTGGTCTCTTCGACTTGACGGGTGTCACCTGCATTTCAACCACAGAGTCGTCATCGGAGTCCTGATACTCGAGCTCCAGATTCACGTGGTTCAAACTCTGTTTTCGCACCGGCCGTTCGGGCTTTTGTAACTGTGAACTTTCTCCACCGCGCTGCCTCGGGTAGACTTTCTTTGATGCGATATCTCCTGCACGGATCTGCAGGTCGCCATCTATTTGTTCTGCTTCTGCATCTTCTAGTTTGGTCCATGAGTAGCCGAGGCACTGCAGATTTGCAACTAGGCGGCTCTCTAAGCCTATTCCTCTTAGGAGCGCAGTGAAAAGATACGCTCCCGTGTCACGGCTTCCTTGACAGCGAGTAGCACAATCCCGAAGATCATCTATGCTCTCCATGCGTTCGCCGAACTTATGTTGATTTTGCTCTTCACATCCATATGCCTTTACCAGTCTATCGAGGCGTTCCAACGCCATGTAGCCCCATTTTCGCAATCCTGGTGTGGTGATGCGGTATCTTTGCTTCCACCAGGACATTAAAGCCTGGCCTAGCCTGAATAAAGGGTCCCCGTTGCTCATGTCTGGGACTCCTTTTTCGAGTTTTTTGGTACTAGCACCCCACTCCCTCGATTTCAAATCAGTTTTTCCTTTTCGTTTTGTATTAGATCTGTCAGTTTTGGGTTGTGCAAACCCGCTTTTCTCTTTCCATCTATCAACTTCGTCCCATATCCTTGACGGAAGATGCGAAATCATGATGGCTTGCAGCTCCTGGTCACAAATCCAGGAATTTCGAATAGCATTGTGCCAAAGTAAGGTTAAAACATGAAGGCGATGAGTAGCATTGCGGACCATTCTCTCTCTTTTCGATGGCCCTCTCCTCGCTCCGAACGGATTCGTCAGGGAGACTCTGTCATCTCGAACAAGAGTTAATTCAAGATCCTGCGTGACATGCGGTATGTCATCTGTAGGTATTTTGGGTGCCACAACATCTTCAAACTCGACTTCATCTTCGTCGTCGTCGTCGTCGTCATCTGACTGATCACCCTCAACCTCAGTCTCGAGAGACCTGCGTTTTGCGATAGACACATCTTCGAATTCAGCGTCGGAAAGTGATGAAAGAGAGCTGCTATCACCATCTGTGTTGTTTTCCAAGAATACAGATGCTGCCTGTGCCGAATCGGACGCTGTTGGTGCATCGAGGTCATCATACAGAGTAGGCTTTCGCTTGTTCCGGAACGTGGCATCAGGCGACGCGCTGCGCAAGCGTTTACGCGGTACATGTGGTGGCATATTTATGCCTTGAAACGAGCGACTGCTCTTTTGACACCATGCTGAGAAGCGGATGCCCTAGAATACTGCATCTTATAATGTGGACGTGAACAGCTCAAGTCGGTTTGCTGGTAGGAAAACGTGAATGGGCACCAGTACACGTGACGTCATTCACAGTTAGCCTTGAGTCTTAGCCTGGCTTCCTGTCGCTACTGGTAATAAGCTGCATTCTTTCGGACTTCGACGTCTGCCCGCTATTTCCATCGTGGGGCTCGCACTAATAATTGATGAGAAAATCCTTCCCGTTCGCGTACAAACGAAATCTGGACAGAATCTGAACATGGCTGACCCGCTCACCCGCTGCGGGGGTTCGCCAGCCATTTCATCTCAACGTGGAAACCACCAACGCTTGGCTCAGGGGTAACTACCATATAAGGATCCCTTAATTAGGACCCTTGCTCGTTACTATGGTCATCTTGGCTGTTTCTGGCACGTTGGATCTGTATACAATACGCCTCTTACGATTGAATGCTATTGCTGTCTATTCAGGGCTAACAAGCTACTTGCTCAATTCATCTATCTGTACTCTATCCAATCAACTATAGCATTCACCGTCCATCGAGTAATGCCCCGTTTACTGAGCGTTGCTGACAACCTTGATCAAGATACCCTCGGGGGTCAGTTTGTCGGCCTTGTACTTACCAGAAGAGTAGATGGGCTTCTCCAGGTTGGGGGTGACGCCGACAGCACCACCGGCGCTGAGGCAGCCGACAATGGCCTTCTTCTTGTCGGCGTCGGTGGCCTTCTCGCCGCCGTCGATAGCGTTAGCAATATCTTCAAAGAGAACTGCCGAGTTCTTGCTTGAAGCTCGATCAGTGCCCTTCCCCCTCACTCATGTATCTCGTGCATTGATTTCGGCGGTTAGAAACTGAAGTATGCTCGCTCCCCGTGAGCTATTAGATGCGTGCAGCACACTCATGCCCGCGTTATTGGTAGCATGGACATTGGCGCCAGCCTCCAGCAGAATCCTGGCAGCCCTGACGTCGACGGCGCAGTGCAACGGTGTGTTTCCGGCAGCGTCTCGTGCATTTATAGCTGCGCCGGCTTCAAACAACAGACGGAAAGATTCTTCAGCATCACCAGAGTCATCCTCATGGTCCACGCATGGCTTTCTCGGAGCCCAGTTGGCCGCCCACCAGTGCACTGCCGTCCTGCCCAGGTGAGCGGGATCAATCGTGCTTGTTGATCCCAGAGTCGCATCTGCCCCGGCGGCAAGTACGCGTTGCACGCAATCGGGATAACGCCCGTTGCTCGCGTGCATTAGCGGCGTCATCCCGTTCACCCGCGCATTAATTTGCAACAGTGGCTGCGATGCCAGAAATTCGACTAACGGGGAAGAAGCATACTCAGCTGCCCAGCATATGGCTTGATTGATATCTTCGCTCGTCGTCACGACAGGCATTAGCGCTTTGAGTGCGTCGAGGCTGCCATGCATACAGGCCAGCTTAAATGCCGAAGACCCAGTCATCTCTTGAGGGCCGCTGCTGAACGGGCCTCGGTTCTCCGTTAGGAGACGCGGATTTGCTCCAGCTTGGAGTAGCATTGTGATAATCTGGCCATGATTACTGATCGCGGCGTGGTGTAGGGCAGTCATTCGACTAGAATTCCCTACGTCAAATGCGTCGACGTCCATTCTGTTGTCCTGTTCAAGGAGTGCTCTGATGAATTCAGTGTGGCCAAGCTTCGAGGCATACGCAAGAGGCAAGAAACTGACTTTGGTCGGAAGACCGCTGTTGATGCTTGACTCAGGCCGTCTAATCAATTCCTTTGCGTATTCGACAAGCCCCAAAGTCAAGGCTATATACAAAGCGTCTGCCTCGTAAGTTTCTTTTTCACCTTGATGAGAGAGTACCCAAATCTTGCGCAGACTATCGCCTACCAGGAGCGAATCCAGAGTATAAATAATTGAAAGTGGATCAACGTCAAGTTTTTCTGACTTTTGAGCATGAATAAACCAGTTTGCGCCAGCATAGAGTGTAAAGGCGGACGTTTCGGCTGTAGTAATCCACTGCGGTCCGTACGCGGATCCGATGAAAGGAGTATGGAGGCTCAATTCATCAAGGCCAAGAGATTTCAGATATTCAAGGCATTGAAGCGCCATTTTTTGATGCGTTAGTCCGTAGTCCAGAGTTGCATGGCTGTTCTCAGGCTCAGGTGTCTCATCGGTCAGGAACTCGATGAAAGAACGGTGTGCAGCAGCCATTGTCCCGTCCAGCTGTACTTCCAATAAGGAGCCGCAAGATTTCCGAATCAGGTTCTGTATCTGTGGTATGTCTAGGTTTTGAGTAATTGATGGCTCGATCCTATGGAGATACTGTGCCAGTTCCCAAATCTTAAGCGGCTGAATAGCGTGCGTGGCAAACTGCAGAATCAGTCGTTGGGTAGCAGAAGACACTTCAGCTTGCCTAGCAAACTCGTCAAGCATATTGGAATACATCATTCCAATCGTTTCGGGTAAGTCTGTAAGTAATTTCGCAATGTCCGTCTCGGTGCTACATCGAGAGAATCTGTCCATAGCCAAACGAGCGTATATCAACAGACCTTTTGCCTGGTAACCCACCTTTGTTTTTATAGCTGGTCCATAACTATCTCTGCTAGCGAGCTGAGACAGACGGTAATCTATGTAATCCGAAAAGTCGCCTTGTAGCTCAGGTAAGCTAGAGTGAAGGCTAATTTCGGGTACTCCATGCCGGACGAGAGTGTCCGTGACGGGAGATCGCAGCTGTGCCGTTACCAATACTTTGACCTGAGATTTCTCCCATCGCGTGAGGCTCAGTAGCATTTCTGAAAATTCCTGTGTATGCGCATCGCGATTCATCTCGTCCAGACCATCTACTACAATGTAACACGCTGACTTGTGCTGCTCTGACCAGGTTGCGAGACCGAATCGTAGGCATCGCCACAAATCCAACGTGCTCACTGTATCAATTGAAGGGCTACAGCTCAAATACTTTCCGAGTTTGAGCAAAACTTCGGGGCAGCGCCGCGCAATCTGATGGATCCAGTCGTATAAAGCCGTTCTGGCATCCCCGCTGGGACCTGATTCTAGACGACCCTGGAAGAAAAAGAACAACGGCTGTGCATTCTCATGGCGAAGGGCCTGAATCACTTGAGCCGCTATGACAGATTTTCCGGAGCCTGAAGGTCCTGATCATAAGAGACAGCCTATCAGCACAAGTATTTTTGGTGTACTCTTATGGTGAGAGTGTAAGCAGTTACCAGATATCAAGAGGAGCCCATGCTCTCGGGTCGCGGACGACTTCCAGGTTTGAAAGGAAGATGTAGAAAATAGCCAAGACCCAGTGCTTCCAACGTGTGCCATCAAATGCCCTGCAAGTTGACTATTCTCGCCGTCATAGTCCGTTGGCCTCAACGCTGTTCGAGCGTTATTCGTTAGGGCGGCTTCATACTGCGCCCGCCTGCTGGCTGGTATCTCAGCGACAGAGGCCGACATTTGAGCATGGAAAACGCTCGAGTTTGTAAAAATCGCGAGGTTTACATGCACCGAGACTATAACAAAGTGGGTTGTTTCTTTCTGCACAAGGCTGCGTGAAGGCGGGGTAGTTGAGATATTCCATCACTTATATATTCCATCCTGCCTTCATTAACCTACTAGGCCAAACAGAGACTGTGCCGGGACGACTGGCTCTGCCGTATCGACTTCCTCGAGAAAAGAATGATTCTACTGAAGCAAGCCGATTCGACAATGTCATATTTGGCGTAATATACATATGTGATCAAGCCCGAGCTATGATGTATTAGATATAGGTCGACTAAGACGTTTTCAAATGGCACAGAGGGATTTTGGCGCTAGCATCCCAAGTAGTAACTAGTTATTCAGAGTGACCTGCCGACGTATTGTTTATTGTAATTGTCTTGTACGGTCCCTCAAGCTCACTCTGCCCTGGAACGCTTTGCTGAGTGGGAGTACTGAGTCTTGGCCTTTGGGGCTGATCTTTATGACCCCCCAAAAATTCTGTTCATTTCGTCTGAGCATTAACGATATTTGCACGAGCCTACGGTAACTGTACAGTGTGCTTTTGATCCTGCGAGAAGCCTTGAGACCAAATAGGACATATGCAACAGTGTGTACATCTCCCACGCTCCTAGCATACTAGTCATGGGTCTAATATCCCCAATTTTCCAGGTAAGCTTCGATATTCTTTCGTGACTTCTCCCTCCATGTTCGGATCTGCTCATCAGACTGGTTCGCATAGAATCGTGGCAGCAACCAATGAAACTGCATCAGGTCCTGCGCGAACCACCACACATTCGAGACGTCGTCGGAACCCTCAATGGTGCAAGGTCGGAGGACCCCTTGCGTCGCCAGGGCTTGATCCCATGCCTTCCCGATGGAAAATTTGGCATCTACCGGGTCGACGAAGCCGTTGAGCACGAGATCTCGCAGGTTGTCTTCGGGCTCAGCCACACCGGTGAGGATACCTTGAAACTCTGGGAAAGAGTACAAAAATTCTGTGACTATGCTGCCAACATGACCAAAGTCAAAGTCGACAACGGCCATCAGCCGCTTTGTATGTCGGTCAAAGAGGAGATTGGGTAAAGCTAATTCAGTCAGCCCATCAATGGCCAAGTTGGCACCTGCCTAAGGAACGAGCAGAAAATGAGTAGGACGTAACGCACTCAAATCTCCATGAACCAGCGTTGGTTTGCTTTCCGGTATTTTAGACAAAACTTTATCAAGTCCGTTGGAAATGAACGCGTCAATTCTACTTCGGAGGCCGGGTACACCCCTCCAGCCATTGAGTACTGTTACGTTTTCGCTCTGAGCCAACTGCCATTTGAGCGTTGCTTTCAAGTAGTCAGTATAGGTCACAAACGGTCCGCCCGTTCGGAAGATGACTTTGGTCGTGGACATGTTGCCGGCGTCGTCAAAGGTGAGACCGCCATAACCGTCAACAGGAAGTTGATAATTTTGAAAGGCCTTGATAACAGTGGCAAGTTGGCTGCACACAAAAGAAACGTCTTGCTCATTGAGCGCCTGGAAATCATCGTGGGAAAGTGGCTCGCCGCGTTTGAACTCCTGAAGAATATAGCCCAATTCAGTAGTGTCATCCCAGGCGAAAACGCGAGGAATTAGGAGAGGGTCGAGCTGCCCAAGAGCCCGTCGCGCCAACGTTAGGAACGCAACCTCGTTGCGAATCCGGATGGAGTCCTCAACATTATTATCAGCTCGTGCAATCCGGATCACCATATGGGAGGTACCAGCAGGTACAGCGACAGTGAAAGGCTTGGCGTCCGCGGAGGTCTTCGAAAACTCGACAGGTTGGGAAAGGGTAATCATGTATACATGATTGTTGGTGGCGACAGGATTTTGCTCAATTGCAAGGTCGTGCTTCGCAATACCGAATAGGCTAGCCATGATCGTGCAGATGAACGAGTGATGGAGGTATTTCTGAGCCTGGTCTGTCATGGTTGCAGTAGTTTTTACAAGTAAGCCAATTTGTATTTTGACTTCTATCTGGTTGCACGCATCAGGGAACAACGAAGTTTATAATTCGTTCACGACGTAGGCAAAACAGGCCGCTGGAGAAGCGCCCTGGGCGCCCCGGGCGCCATGGGTTGTCATGTTAGGCGGCATCACCATCATCGTACATTGGGACCGCAACAATAGGTACCTTGAAGGGTCAATCCCGGTCGTGTAGCCTGAAAGACAGCATGTGTACCTTACTTTGGCGAGCAAGCTAGTGATGCATGGTAGTAACTGTGTAGTGGGTGATGACCAAAGAGTACTTAGGATCACGCTAATTATGAACATGGAAGTTAAGATACTTACAATGCTTGATTCACATCGAGAAAATTGTGTGGATCTGCAAATTTGTGAAATGAAATGGCCTTTTGGCTCGGTGCTTTTCTTGCGTCTTTCTTCTTTGGCTTGTCATTCTTCTTGTTTCTTCTTTTCTCTTTCTCATACAGCGAATCCGTTATTTGTCCCTTCGGCGCGTGTCTACTACTTACTGTGAGAAACGAAAAAGTATGTAACTACTGTTGAAAGGTGACCAAACCCGAGCACCCTGCTTAAAGCAAGAAGCCAACTCTTAAGCCACCAATGGGGCGTCGAGTGTTTCGGCTGTTGATGAAGGCAGCGCTCTCTTTCAAAAATCTTCACCGGCATCTGTCAAAACAAATTCAAGCGTGCTGGTGGCGCAAGGAACGGATTTCACGCATATAGTTCTACAACACTGGAGCTTTTGGTATATGCAGGGTCCGTTAAGCGGCACTCTAGGCCTCTCCATCGTCGACAACTCCTCTCTTTCCCAAGGCTGAAGCTACTTCATGAGGATACGTCATGAAGACTGTAGCCACCTTGGCACAGCCCCCCGTCGCCGCCGTGGTAGCCCAGTCCGCCAGCCCAGTCAGTCAGCCCGTTCCGCCAGCTCCGTATGGCGAGCTGAGGCGCCATGCTCACAAAATACCGTCGCATGTCGCTCACAAAGGACCAGGTGGGCCGCCGCCTCCAACATGCTGAGGTAGCTAGCACCGGGCTCTCAGCTTTCAGCACACCTACTTTACACAATCCAACATCCCGTCGTGTCGATGCGCCCGTATTTGCCGAGTTGCAGCCATGTCTTGACCATGGCGGCCTTGGCGTGCACCAAGACATTGTTTTCGTCATGGTGCAGATAGCGCGGCGCCCCCCAGCTGCTTGCAGCTACCGTCAACGTAGAACTTGACCACACGGGCATGTCCGCGCGGCCAAGGGCCGGGAAGTTGTGTGGTAAAGGTCGGGCTAGATATAAATTCTCAGCACATCAAGCGGAAACGTGGAGTGGAATTGGTCATTAGCCTGCCAAACCTAACAAAATAACTTTTTAGCGAGAATTGAGCGCCAAACTAAGTCATTCTTCTATATAAGCCCGATTCCAACAGCAAAGTGCACCGGGGCCGTAACTGTATGGCTACTTACCACCCCCATCACTAACTCGTTGTTGTTGCATGGCATGTTGAAATGCATCAGTGATCATTTTGCGGAGCGGTGCTCAGCTCTACGATATACGCGGCATAGTATGTAAGTTTGGAAAAGGAATCATCATGTAGCATCTATCTTCGGCCTGTACTTGTGTCCCACCATTTCGCTTGTGAAGGCAAAACACTCTATTTCCGACGCCGCTGCGAAATCCCTAGCTAGTTGAAGCCGGAGCCGGTGCTGGTTGAGCCGGCTACGACAGTCGGCACCGATTGGCTACTTTCCATTCAATGATGGTCCGAACAAAGGTGGAACGCATGAAACACCGCTCCTATGCATCAGGTCAGGGAAAATGGTCACAGGGATCATCGAATGTTCACATGCGTGCCGCTCTTAAATTTACAGCATCTTCAAAGTCCTCTCGACGGAGTGCGTATCGAGGCACCTTTCTACGTGTTCACAGTAGTCTCACCCATTTATCATGTATCCGTTTATACGAGCCAGGGGAGGTGGGAGCAAACCCAAAAAAAAAGGGAGGGCAGGGCTGATGTGCCTAAGCCTTATCTAGTTGGCTTATTGTTAGGGGCCTTCGCCAATGCTGAATAAGTCTACATTCTCAGCCGTCCAAAGGCTGTATTCTCAGCCCTTCAAAGTCTGCATACTCAGCTGTTCAGCTAAGCGGCATGACCTTCAGGTTTTGCGCCCACCAGGTGCCAACAGCCAATGCAAGGCTTACAGCCACGCAGTCTCGTTAAGCAATCGAGGCTATGCACCAGCGTGGTGCTTGAAGCTTATTCGAAAGGTGCTCCTTTGGCGTGACCTAGTGTACAGTTTGCCATCGGTGCCTAGCACCGTGATTACGACACACAGTCCTCGCCGTGATGCTACTGAGGCAAATTGCATCACGGCACGGTCCAACATTGAACTCGTGTGACTCGCCAAGTTCCAGCCTCGGGATCAGCCCAGAGGGCACAGCTCTCCGTATTCCAAGTCGCAAAAGAAAAGCATCCTCGGCGCCATATTGTCATCTGACTAGTTCTACACGGTTGTAAATGACGGTTCTCCTGTTGGGCTTGAACTTGCCTCATTAGGACATGTAAGGACTAGTTGCAGGCTGCGGCCACATGGAGAGCACATATTTTCCAACATAGCCTCCGGAGGCTAACCAGCACCTCAAATATGGATAAGGCTATCCCCAGCCTGATCATGATATTTCCGCATATAACCAAGATATAAAAAGATCCAGCGGCCACTTTCCGACAGCCAATAGCCGTGATAACCACACCCCCTTCATGAGTTGGGCTTACATCACCAGCATGCACTCTTTGTGATGGAACACGAAATGGGTGAGGCGACGAAAACGATGCTTTCCTGGAAACAATTACCAGAAAGATCCCCACCAACGTGATATTCAGGTTTTGGCAGCATCACCTGCTATGCTTAGGGGACCAGGTGCGCGGACGCTCAGCCTGCCTGATGGCTGGTGGGTGGCGTAAACCCGTGATGTATTGTCATGTATGGCAGCGGAGCGAGGTGAAGCAAAAGGGCTCAAGAAAGAGGATTGAGACGAGCAATAATTATCGTGAGAATCCAATGCAAACTACAATAAAAATAAACATAAAAATAAAAATCATGATGATGATCATATCATAACGATGATCATCATGATAATAAGTCTAACTAGAGAGAATTGCCCGCACAAGAGCGAGGAAGTGGCGTCGCTAGATACGAGCAGCGTAGTTATAAGTTACGCTGCCAGCATAGCCGCAGCCAGCTTCAGCCGAAGGCCTCTCGTGAGCCTCAAATGATTCCAATTAGCTTACATAGTTTCGGGAACATCCGAACTAGGTTGCATTTCAACATACTCACTCATTGCAGTATTCCACGAGGCAGACTTTTCAGCTGAGGCTTCTAGATTCAATATTTTTAGAAGAAAAAAACGGCATCAAGTCGCCGAATCAACTATATAAAGAGTGAGGCAGTCCATCGTAAGAATATCATTAGAACACCATCTACAACAAGAAGAACAAGCTCAATACTACGAACAACACGAATACCAGCCTTACTCACTCTACTACTCAAACACTTCAATCATCTTTCAATATGCTCTCCTCTATCGCCATCGCTCTTCCCCTCCTCGCCGCTTCCGTTTCTGCGGCCCCTGCTGCTCAGACTACCAACAGCGTTCGGGTCCAGTTCAGCAACGACTGGAGCGGAGCGAACGGAAACGCCTGGATCCCCCTCAACGGCTCTCCCGTTCAGCTGGGTCAGGCTTATGCCAATACCAACCTCTTCAAGGACGGCACTCTTCTCGTCACCAGCCTTCAGTTCACGAGCAACTTCCAGCATGTGTCCTGCGAGGTTCTCAAGGACGGCACCAAGAAGGTCGCCGAGATCCACAATCCTTCCCAGGACTTCCAGAAGTTCTCCTCGAAGCCGCTGGACTGGGCCAAGGGGTTCGCTATCAGCTGCCACAACTAAGTTGATAGAGGCAAAGTGGCTCAAGCCAGACCATACCTGGCTTAGGAAACGGAACATGAACTTTAGAAGGGACATTCCTTTGGTTGAACTCTGTCGTGTTCAAGATAGAAGGCAGATGTAGATAGATATGATATTTGGGAAGCAATTGACCAGACACTCCTTTTCCTATTGACTATGATCCTCCGTTGCATTTTACGAAAACTTTAATCCGGAATACCACCTGGGATATACAATGGACCTATCCATTCGTCTTGGAAAGATTGCCGCTAAAAAAGCATCGTTCGACATGATAATTAGGCCGGTTACGCTGTGACAATTGATTTGCTAAAAGACAGGAAAATACGTGAAATGTAAGGTTTTTGGTAATGAATAGTTCGAAACATCTTCATTGTAAAGATGACTATGGTCATTGTTCCTGTACTTTTACATGTTTGCCTACTTCTGATGTCCCTAAATCACAGCGAACTTGGCCTTTGTTGCCCAATCTAATCTCTGCTCGACTAGAATGGCCGCCTACGAAGATATTACAGCGTAGAAAATGTTTTTCTGAAGTACTCAATAAAGAGATATTGATATTGATATGTTCACAAGTACACTACATATTGAATCACTCATCTCTGTTTCATTTGTCTTCTTCTTCACCCCAAGTATGTATGTAGCGAGTGTATCAGCGACGAGGCTAGACTTTACAGTTCTGAATTTTTATACCTCTATTTTTGAAATAGATAGTCTGTGTACTGTGATACGAGTGTGCCAGCTCTGTTCTGAGCGTTGTACCAATCGTCCGGCAGATTTCGCGACGGGACAGAACAAACTGCCACCACTTTGTAAAGCTATATGCCAGGTAGTCGCAAGATTCAAGGCAAAACCACTCTTTGACTATTCAGCAGTATCCCTCTATCCTTTCAGTTGTCCATTATGTCTCCATCCCGCAGAAACCTGATTGTGCTCCTCCTGCGGGAGATGCTCCAGCTCGTGTTCGTATTGAAGCCGTGCAGTACTTGCGGTACTGGGAATTTTTGAGTTTGATCTTTTTTATCAAAAGATGTCGTTTTTTAATGTGACAACTGTCTTGCATACACAGAGTAGTGGGAATTCGAAGCAGGCGGATAGTCGCCCAGGGTGTGCACCAGACAGAAGGTTTGTTTCAACATATTTCAAACTGCTTCTCATAAATCTTCCATGCATTCACGGTCCTCGGACAACTTGCAATATAGACGCTTCTCCATTTTGCGTGTGATGCGACAGCTCCAATGGACAGGTTCCAAACCCCGCGGATACATCGGCCTGCGACAGATTAAACGAAAAGTACAGGCGGGCAGCTTTCTTATTAATAGTGCTAGGTCGTTGAAGCTAGGCCATTGTCGTCTCAATGGCGGTACCTGCGTGCTTACTTGTAGTCACGGCGGCCGAAAAATGATCGTGAGCCTGCCCGATCCTGCTAAGCAAGGCCACTAGCGACGCCCTTTTCGGGTTCACGGAATTCTTCCACGACCGTGAATCGGGGACGCCATTACGTACTGACATGCCTATAAATATCGTACTTTAGCTCCCCTTCAAAAGTATCTTGACCCTTCTCAGAAAAGAACAGGCAGCGATATTTGTTCCAGCCATGGCATCTACACCCTACGTCGGCAGCGGCCCGTACTGCTATGCCAACTCTTTTGCTACGGTGCTCGGTGCCAAGGCCCCTTCTACTGCTGTCATAGAATTTGCAACCTCGTCCGCCTTTGGCATGGAAATTATCAATGTTCCCAAGAATCCTCTCATTTTCTTTGATCCATATGGCTGGGATCCGCTCAAGAGCTTCGATGACGCCCTGGAGGCCATGGGCTGGTGCTGTACCGAAATCATTGGCAAGGACGAGCAGGACGCTCTCGGCTCTCTCAATACAGCCGTGCTGAAGGGCCCCGTGTTTGTCGGTCCTGTTGAAATGGGCCTTTTGAAGCATCAGCCAAACGCCCGCGGCGCCATTGGTGCGGACCACTACGTGGTAGTCCTTGGCATAGACGGCGATACTGTTACGATTCACGACCCTCACGGTTACCCATACGCGACTCTGCCGTTGCAAGAGTTCATGGCTGCCTGGAAGACGGATTCGCTAGGTTATGGAAAATCATACACAATGAGGACCGACTTCAGACAGGTGGAGGTACTGACCGAGGAAGAGGTCATTCGACGCTCCATTCCCAACGCTCTCAAGCACATCAGCCTTCAAGCTGCCGGAGTGGACGACATGCCGCCAGGCTCGGCTGCGAATGAAGCCGCAATAAAGTGGTTGTGTGACAGAATTGAAGTTGGTCTACCGCCTGGGATGCGTGCCCACCTAGTCTATTTCGCCGTGCAAGTTGGAGCACGACGAAGCATTGACGCCGCGGCCTGCCTGTCGCGTGTAGGCTATACCGCATCGGCCGCGGTCATGGATAAAATTGCGCGAACTATTGGGGCTTTGCAGTATCCGTTGACACAGAAGCGCGATGAAGCGGCATTCGCTCTTTTGCAGAAGCTTGGTCCGATGTATGAGGAACTGCGCGGCAGCTTGGAGATGGAAGTGGGAAAAGCTGCGGGCAACTAGCCATTCGACTCATCACATGAGCTATCCAATAACGAAGTTTTCAGTCTTTTTTTTCAATACACATGTGCTCCTAAAATATCCCGCTATGCAATAATCTAGGCCTCAATAAGATCTGGGGCCGGCCCAACACCCCTCAAAAGTACGACTGTATTTCCGCTTTGCAACGAGGCCCCAACCTTTTCGTTGAACTCCAACACCCTCCCTCCTTCCACATGGAACACCCTTAACTTGTCTCGCTCATCAGAACTCTGGTTGTTGATGTTCTGGACCTGCAGCTGCTTCGCCGCGGCGTCCAAGACTCTGCCGACCACCCAATCCTTGGAAAAGTAAAAAGCGCCTTTCGGGAATTTCGCTTTTGCAGTCTCTGCTTCCGCCTCAACGTACAGATATACACGCTTTTCCGCGGGGATCTTGTCGTCTCCTTTGGCAGACTTCTTCAGGGTATTGACGGCGACCAGCCTCGCTGCGGCGGAACTGGGTTTGGGTTTCGGCAGAGCCCTGCCGGCCTGCTCCTTCTTGGCACTTCCCCAAGCTCTCAGTTTCTCGAAAGCAGATTTCGTCTTTTTGGCTACATCGTCAACTTGCACGAGCCGCGACCCGAGCGGCGTCAAGTTTTTGCAGTCGTGGTCCTCTCCGAGGCGGTGCTTCAGGCAGTAATCGCGCTTGCAAGTCTGGCAGTGTACGCCGGGGGTCAAAGATGTCCCGATCATGCTTTTGCATTCGGGCGATGCGCACGGTTTTTCGTACGTCTTGTCTCGCCACGTTTTGCCGCCGCCGCCGCCGCCTATCGACGGCCTGTTGAGTTGGGCTTGCCGCCGGCGTTCGGCCCAAGCACCTGCATTTGCGCACTTGTGCGACGTCTCTGTCCGGTGATCGAGACAAAATGTCTTGCTGCATGATTGGCAGTAGAAGGGGAGGAAGTCAAGTTGATTGCAATATTCATATTGGCAGTGCTTGCCGACTAATGTGGCATCCGTTCTGTCTCTCATAACGTAACTCTCTTCAGGCGCATCGGGGCCGGGAGACGTCATCGTGCCGGAATTCTGGTCAAATATGACTTATCTATAGTATTTCTGCCTTGGTTCGCCACGCCAGCAAGTTGGAGTGGTCGTCTGCCGCGCGTATAGGCAGAAGTGGTTGCGATGTGATGCTGACCAACGTGCGGCGAATCGTCTAGAAACGCCTGCCAGTAGTGTGGCGATGCGCTGTGCGGAGTGGAACAACGCCGCGCCAAGCAACGCAACGCAAGCTACATTAGAAAATGAGCAGCACAGTGCTTGTACGTACTTGACTATTTAATAAATATTCTTTTACTAAGGCATCGCTGTACGTCCGTGAGCTTGGTCCCTTTGTGCAGTTAGCTCCCGCGCGAAATTGCGATCGTAGTCTCCCAGCTTGCGGCGAAGGCACTCCAGCGAGAGTAGGCGGATGGAAATCACGAAATGATGCTGAAGAGTCGAGATCCCCAGAGTCCAAATTTATCGTCCGAGATGTCTTGAGAGATTCTACAATGTAATATACTAATAAAAGAGTAGGGCGCTATACTTTAAAGGAAATAGAAAAAATGTTGATCCCTCCCGGGTAGTATCTTGGAGGTTATTCCTTCTTGACCTTTCCAAGCTCGGCTTCTCTTCCTGTTACAGGCGCGTTGCCCACAGCTTGTTTACCCCCGACAGCTTCGAACCCTTTGTGGAACACATACTCGACAGCATGCTCTACAGGCTCATCGAACATGGCGGGCAGGAAAGGAACGACTGCCAGACCCAGTCCAATAGGCGCCCAGGTGCGCACAGTCGCGTTCTTGGCATTTTTCAGGGCTCGCCCAGAGTAACGGACAACACTGTGGATGGTAAAGGCGGGCAGTCCCATACTGGCAACCGCTTGGAAAATGCCTCGTTGCACCATGACCGTCCTGTAGTCCTCTAGCGGTGGAATGACACCTGGTGTAAGCTGCGTGGTTTCCGTCGCCGGAAGACCGGTAATCTTTTGCTGATGAGGAGTGAGCTCCATCTGAGGATTCAAGATCCTCTGGTTGTGGATATATGCTCGGTAGCCTTCGTGACTGACATCACCAAGAAGATACAGCCATGAGATGCCATAGGCGGCGCGCACCAGCTTGGGATGCGCTACAGGCCGGAATGATTCGCCAATGTCGGATGTGTATGCTACATATCGATGCGCAGAGAGCATAATTGTTCGTAGACGAGTTGCGTAGGCAGCATATCGAAGGTTGGTATCGGTAGAATCCGGCCCGCTAGGCACAGCGTTAGCTACTGGATCTCTGATTGATTGAGGTAGCTGGGACACTGAAACTTACTTCCCCTCCTTGACATCGTCGAAGAAGCTGCTATTGTCAGCATTGGCTTGGTCGACAATCTTTTGCAGGTTGGCGGGCAGTTTCTCTCTGCGGGGGAGTTTGTCGACCTCGGCGGCGCCGGAGTTGGCACTGGAGTTTGCGCCTGACGGTTGTCCGTCCTTGGGCGTGTCCGATTTCCCCCACCAAGGCATTGTCGGATTTATCTTCAAACAGAGAGCAGGTCAGTAATCAGCGAATGTTTCAGACACAGAATATCTGATAGATTTCCGGAGATGATGCAATCATTAAGCTTTGGGACAACGCGGCGCATCATCGACGCTTAGCGGTACTCGGAAGCTCGATGGTCGGCCCGCCGAGGTATAGCCGCGTTACGGGCCTGTGTTTGCAGGCGTACTGACTCCCGAATTTCTAACCTCTCCACCAGCAACCTCAGCCTTCAGCATCATTCAATTGATCCGCGACGTACTCTAATCTCATCAATTCGTACCCCGAAAGCATATCCAAAATGGGCGCCTCCTACACTATTGCCGGCCGTCAAATCGGTAGCCACTACGTATGATCAGCTCCCCCCTTGGAAGCAACGCCACTCAACCATCTTGCTCTCGCGATAGCACAGCGACACGCATGCTAACACAGCGTCCTAGCTTGCCATGGGCTGGCTCGCCACTTTTGCCGGCGGTATCTACTACGTCGCCTCGGGCCCCAAGGCCCCTGCTCCCAGCACCGCCGCTCCCCCGATCAACGCTGCCAGCTCCGACGAGGCCGACTTCATCAAGTGCGATATTTCCCTACCCATGAGTTCGACAAACCAACATTTCTGGCTAACAATCGATACAGGAAGTTCATCGAGCAGGCCGACAAGAAGAACTAAATGCTATACTGAGGGACTGGGCGGGACATTGTACGACGCGATGTATATATAAAGCTGGGCCTCCCAGCTACGCTCGATCTAATCATCGAGCGAGGCAGCATTTCGGCGCTTCAATTTATGCGCAGATTTTCTTTGTCGATCCTTTGAAATCTTGATTGTGCATTTCGTGTTTGCAAATATGTGATTTACAACAGGTTGAAGTCCAGGCAAGAAGCCCACACGCGTATCACAGGGCCAGGGACTGCAAGGCGGCCAACTCGAGGGATGCGGCAGCACCCCTTCAATCTGGTATTTCGGAGGGCACTGGGTATTGTCCATCTCAACTACATGGAGAGATATCGCTCAATGATTCGTCATTACCCGTTGGCAACTATGACAGCTGTGGGCGGCTTTGCGGGAAGCAGCAAGGTTTTGGGGCAGAACCTTATTTCTACCCATGCCAATTCACTCAAGCAAGCACTTTCACAACGACCCCATTGCCTAAGAGACCAGGTTGCTCTGTAGATGTGATCACACATTGAGACTTGGCAGAGGTCTGGTAGTACTACGATCAGCGAGGAGGGGAGCACTGATAAATTCACATGGCAGCGCCCACCGCCCCGAAACCCTGCCTTGAGACATTGACTGCCTTTGAACGATACTACTGAGTAAGGCTGTATATACTGGCAACGTCTGTGTGTCGCTGTCCTGAGGTCCATTTTCGGGGGGTTGGCGCACCGGTTTATGGACGCGCTGACCACCCTAGACGGGTACCTCCGCGGTTTATCCGCAGGTACCTACAGTTGTCACTTATACCTCGCGAGCATAATACTAGGCGCCTATATAAAGAAGAAGGCAGAAAACGTACCTTAATGTAACACCGTTGTGGAGGCACTGCTCTGTGCTATATATACAGCTATTACGCCTACGTTGATTGCTAGAATTGCTCTCAATGCCCTGATCTTTTGCCCCGTGGCCTGACGGCATAGGCGTTCCTCACACCTATCTAGGCGACTCACTTATTAACTATAGTAATTTGATTTGATTATCATATAGTAAGATATAGTGTTAAGAATTATATAAAATAAAACAATCGCTAATATTTAAATCTATACACTCTAAAATAATAATCAAATGCAGACTTACGCCGCCAATGCTTAAAAGGTTGTGGCCTTCTCAATAGCTGAACCACTTATACAGCGAAAGTTTCAGCGCCTCCACGTCGAAAGAATCTCCCTCCGCCAACCACGCGACGATGCCATCCGGGCGTACCAGCACCGCTCGCAGCCCTCTTGTGTCTTGGGCGGCCACGGACAGGTAGTTGACCCTCCAGGCAAACTCGGTCCCGATGACGGCGTCCTTGAGCTCAGCGCTGTCCTCAAAGTCCACCAGCCAGCCACGGCCGTTCTGCAGCTTGTCGCCCATCCTAGTGCCGTCGAGAAACTCAAAGTCGGGCACGCTAGAGCCGACCAGCTCGTGGTCAAAGACGCCGCCCTTGCCGAGGACATAGCGCTGGGCCAGCCCCCACACCCGGCCAATGACGAGGTTCATGCCGTCGTCGGTATTGAGCATGTCCTGGGTGAGGTTAAGGACGGCGCGGCCGAAGAGGTCTGGCTGCAGTGACAAGACCTGCGAGCGCGTCCAATCGAGCACCCAGTCGGCCAGCGGGTGGCGCTCGCTCTCATAGCTATCGATAAGCGTCGTGTCTAGGGGCGCCGATGTGCCTGCGTACGAGGCCATAAGCTCCTGACGGACGGTGGCGGCGAGCTTCCACCCAAGGTTCATAGCATCGCCGAGGCCGAGATTCAGGCCCTGGGCGCCTAGGGGCGAGTGGATATGCGCGGCGTCGCCGGCAAGGAGCACCCGGCCCTTGCGGAAGGTGCTTGCGCCCTTAGACCGGTCAGTAAAGGTAGAGATATAGTGTAGGGCGTGGACCGTGATCTCGCCGGGGCCTAGGACCTTATCGGCGATGCTCCGGAAGTGCTCGACCGTCACCTCCGAGTTGCGGTCAAAGGCAGCGCCGTCCCAGTCAAGGAGCGCGATACAGTCGTCGGAAAAGGTCATAACCATGCCGCCGGGCGCCGGGTGGAAGCCGAGTTCCATCTCCTTCTTAGACGTGAAGTCGAGGCGCGCCATATAGCCCGTGAACATGGGGTCGGTGCCGGTCAAGTTGATGCCCGCGAGCTTCCGGATCGTGCTCCGGCCGCCGTCGCAGCCGACGAGCCAGCGGCCGCGGAACGTGCTGCCCTGCTCGCCGGCCACGACAGTGACGCTGCTGTCGTCCTGGCGGAGGATGGATGTGACGGTGTGGTTGACGAGGATGGTGGCGCCGTGGCTGCGGGCGCGCTTGGTGTAGATATCGGTCACCTCCTGGATGCAGCTCTTCGCCGGCCGCGTGACGGGCCCGCGCAGGCGGTACTTCCACCGGTTCAGGTCGAACTGGGACATGTTGAGCTTCAGGCCGGCGTAGTGGCCGCCGTAGGAGTAGCCCTCGCGCTTTACGCCGAACCATTGGCGCTCGAGGGATGAGACGTCGTAGTGGCTGAGCTGGGAGAGGAGGCCGCGGCGGTATAGGGATTCGAGGGACGGAACCATAAGCGCGCGCTGGCCAATGGGGATGGCCTTCCAGTCCGACGTGAGGCTGGCATCGCGCTCGATCACGAGGACCGAAGCGCCAGCGAAACTGAGCTCGGCCGCGAGCATCATGCCCACCGGACCGGCCCCCACGATGATGACATCGTACAGCTTGTCTAAGCCTGTCATTATGCGATGTGATTTCTCTTGTTCGATTAGGCGTAGACTGGTCTTAGATGTGTTAGACTTGGGATATGGGAAGATTTTTGATCTATTAAAATTCTTGATTGAAAAGTATTTTCTATCCTACAGGACTGCTTTTATATATGCCATTTCGATGCTGACAAGCCGAGGCTCAGAGACATTTACAGTGCCATCAGGTAATTCCGAGCGCTAATGTATGGCGATTTGGTGGCACACTGCTTGGAATCACTTGCGACCCACGGTAGACTATAGGCTGCGACGACGAACGTTTATTATTATCAACGCTTATGGAAGACGAAAATTAAATGGCAAGCAGATTGTGGACAGCGGACAGGCAGGAGGCCCGTTATCCGCTCTAAATCCCATCGAAGCGAACCTTTTTGGCTTGCTTACACCCTGTCGCAGGCGGGGCGGCGCAGCGTCACATAACGAGATTTAACGACGGTTTAGGCTGATAGACCAGTGTCACGCAGGGCAGTTACTAGACATTGGATAACGTGTGTTGATTGGAGAACTCTTTGTCTGTGCCAGGACCACTAGGGACACCTTTAAGGTGGTCTGACCTGGTCCCCTGCTTGACAACCAGCATGACACAAATCTTAACCGACATAGGGCTAGGCAAAAGGGTCTAAGATTCAACGAGGCTTATAAGACGGGGCGAGCCTCCCAGTCGTCACGCAGCCTGAAATGCACTTTCAGGGTAAGCAAGCCTGCAAAAATGCCATACTCGTCTTCTCTTACCTTAGTTTTTGGCCAATATATATAACGGCCAGATCCGCTATTACACTAGCTACAGAGATGCCTCCAACACAGTGTAGAGGCTAATTAATAACGTCAGGTATGGTATGATAGCCCGAATATTCCGAGGTAGAATGCGCCCGCTTGTATTTCGTCAGTTCATTTTATTTTCAGCATTTGTCCGAATAGCTGCTGGTATCAACGGCTCTAGATCCCTAGTCCAAATTGTGTGCCCCAGTGCCAACCATGTCAGCACAAACGCGATTACTTCACGCTCCCAGTGGGCTCGTTAACGCTGAGCCGGAAACAAGTTGGCCAGGCTTTTTGTCAGCTAGCATAAGTAATTCAGGTAAACTGAGCTCAGCTGGGCAACCTTCGAAATCTATAAATTGTCTTTACGTACTCAGCGAAGCTACACTGATTGAATATATAAACCTCCT
Organism: Cordyceps javanica; assembly: GCF_051103115.1. Lineage (NCBI taxonomy): Eukaryota > Fungi > Ascomycota > Sordariomycetes > Hypocreales > Cordycipitaceae > Cordyceps > Cordyceps javanica. Next base: position 6,097,565 of record NC_139295.1, read on the forward strand.
CATCGCCTTTGCCTGGAACATTAATTAATTCATCAATATCACATCGAAAAAGCAGCTCTTCAAGGTATATCGCATAGAATGGCTACTCTCGCTCTCGCCCAAGCCCAACCGGCTCCAGTCTCTAATCAGAGTGATGAGCCCAAAAACATGGAAACTGCGATCTCGACGGCCGCAGACTCCAAACACGACGAGCTAACCACTACCCCTGTTCATGAATATTTGTACACTATGATTGAGATTGGCGTTGTCCGCACTTTGGCAGAGCGTGACGTTTTTAGTGCTATCCCAATTACAGGCGATATTTCTGTCCAAGAGCTGGCGGAGAAGACCAGCATCGACCTGGCACTACTTAATCGCTTCATCAAGTTTCTCATCCTCGCCAAAGTCTTGGTCAGTCCGGCAACTGGCCGCGTTGCCCACACTGCCAAGTCAGAATTCTTTTCCATACCTAGGGCAATCGACTTTTTGTCGTTGCATGTCGATTTCTTCATGGGGCCTGCTACTCGCTGGCCAGATTATTTTGAAGCGAACGGCTTCAAAGAACCACAATCTGGCAAGCAGACACCTCTCGGGCTCTACCACGGCTACCCAGACAAATCAATTTACGAAGTCATGCCCCTGCTCCCTGGCAACAAGGCGTCTATATTCAATCGTGCCATGGCCAATACTTTGGATAGTATGCCCATATTGGGCTACTACGACTTCAGCTGGATCCCCAACCACGCCTGTATTGAGGCTGACCCTAAGCGCACGTTGTTAGTGGACGTCGGCGGCGGCAAAGGTCAGGCTCTCAAAGCTATACTGGAGGAGAACCCCACAATTCCTTATGGGCGATGCGTTTTGCAGGATCAGGCTTTCATGATTAACGAGGCCATTGCCGAGAATGATGTGGTCGTGAGGCAAACCGCAAAGGTGATTTCAAGTTTCTTCGAACCACAACTCGTTAAAGGTATGCTCCTCTCATTATTTCTCCATTTATCTTATTTAGGAAGTAATTCATTCTTTTTAGGTGCGCTGGTCTACCACATTCGCAGAGTCCTCAATGACTGGTCCGACAAAGAGGCCATAGAGATTCTACAGCACATCCGCGATGCTTGTGTTGCCGACTCGGTCGTTCTGGTCTCGGAACAGATTCTTCCAGATGAACCATCGTTAGATCTAGCCGCCATGGATGTTTTTATCATAAACTACGGTGGAAAACGCAGAACGCGTGCCATGTTCGAGGAGCTGGCCGCCGCCGCAGGTCTTAAGGTAGCAAGCGTCTCAGTGGACAAGGCTACTGGACAGGCCATGATTGAGATGGTTCCCACGTGAGGTAGCATTTAGGTTATATGCTGTCATCCTCATTATCTGTTTATCGTGTATGAAAGTACTTTATTTTGTTAGCCTTTTAGGGATCCCATAGAATATCTATTTCACCTCATAATTTTTTGTCAAATGTTTGGTTGTTATGATATGACCTCTTAACCCTGGATATGCGTTCAAGTTGTGCATCGGAACCATGAGAAAGCGTCATCAAACTATTTGCTATCACGAGCAGCTATTTTCAACAGAGATACACCGTAGTACCTCAATTGAAACGTTGCCCAGTGCTGGTAACGGTATCTTCATGTCTCTAAGAACTCTTCCCTTGTTTGTCTTTCAAAACAGAGATTCTTTATAGGCCAACTACTTTCGTCATAGAGCAGGCAGCGAGCGTGACTGTACCAAACCCGTGCAATACGTGAGCTCTTATTCCAGGGCGTTTTGGCCAACTGGCACTATAATGCTTCGAAATCTCTTTTGCTTTTATTTACTTGAAGTCTGGTACGAACGTATCAGCTCGCTCGCTCACTGAACTCCCTTGATAAATGCGCATCTTCAGTTAGGCCATATTTGTCCGCCCCTGTTAGCGCAAACGCCCGGAGTGCAATTCTCCAGCAAATGGGCCCCAAGAAATCTTGCACTTAGCAAGAACAAGCGGCAAAACGGTTCGACCAAGATCACGTGCATCCACCCAAAACAACAGCCTTGACAGAAGCATCACCGCCTTAGTCGAAAATTCCTGCTCAATGCCACTCATCGGATACAACGATTGCAGCAACTGCAGCTTCCCAAACCCACCTTGGCATAGCTGCAGCTGGACCATGTCCGAAGACACCACCGACCCAGCACTGCTGCCCGACCCGGCCCACGACATCTCGTTAGCACCAGCCGCCAGTTCCAAAGAGCGTCATTCACTGACGCTCGATCAGCGTCGCGCACTGCGAAGATGGGCTAGCAGCCAGGCCATGCGGCCCTCTCACAGGGCGTGCATCGACTGGTTTTTTACCGAGTATGGGCAGATGATCAGCCAGTCTACCGTGTCGCATTCCTTGTCGCCCAAATACTCCAGGCTAGACGGAGAACACCCGCAACTGTCCGGCTCACGGCTGCGATTTGGCAACTGGCCCGACGTGGAGAAGCTGGTACTGTTGTGGTACCAGCAGGTACAAGCTTCTGGACGCCAACCGACAAACGACGAGCTTGGCGAAAAAGCGAAATCAATATTCAGCCAGCTACCCCGCTATCGTGAAGAACCGGCCCCCGAGTTCTCGCCTGGTTGGATTCATAGATTCAAGAAGCGCTACGGTCTCCTCATCCGCCGGCAGCGACGATACACGGACGGCACGCTGAACCCTGCCGACGACATCGACTACCTGTCTGACTGCGTACCGCGCTTCATGGCGATTGCGCCTGACACAAGCCCCGCCGCGATCCGCGAACAGGTTCTGCGCGTGGTTGGTGTCGAGGCGTCCCTCAATACCTGCGCGCTCGTTCGCGACGAGATCATCCGCCGCATCACCATCGAGCAACCCCCGCCAGAGATTCCCATGTCGCCAACCGAGGCTGAGCTGGGCGCGCCGCCGCCGCCACCGCCCGAGCAACACATCTATGCCGACGACGACCCCGAAGTTGTGTTGCAAAACGCGTTGCGCCAGCTCCAGGAAGAGGAGCAGGCTGCCGAGGAACAGGCCGCCGCTGTTCGAGAAGAACGCGAAAGAGCTGAACGTGCAGGCCTACCGCCGCCGCCGCTGGTTCCGGATAGACCGCCTCCAGACCACAGATATGAGACGCCGTCACACGAGATACCTCCGGAGTTAACGCTGACCCCGATTCATTCCAACGACACAATGATGTCCCAGGAGAGACCACTTCGTTGTCCATTCTGCATCAATCAGCGTATGCTGAGAACTATCAAGGAGGCTGTTGAACACATGTCAACACATGTTGTGGTATAACATCATGGTCTTTGTTTGTACCGGCGTTTGGTTTCTAATTTTTTTTGTGCTCACCCTTTCAATGCTTTGACTAAGGGTTGATGTAAATTTCACGGTTACGAGAGGGTGCAATAATGTGTAGCTGGCGTTGACGGGCTCACGGAGAGCATATTGATATTGCTACGATGAGTGATAAGTAAGCGTACAATGATCAAGACTTGAAAGGCAATAAATGATTCAACGGTAGCTTCCTGATGTGCATGTCTTTTCGTTTGTCTATATTAATGCAGCGCTACGGAGTCTCGTAATGATGGGATCTTCCACTTCTTTCTCATCAATTGGTTCTGAACCAATGTAGTTCTTCCAAAATTTGAGCCCTTCCAAGCCCTCCTCTCTGCACAGCGCACCGTGCTCCTCAGCCATGAGTAGCTCTTCCTCCGCAACACCGAGGCTCCATCCGAATCGCTCCGCTGCTTCTTGGGCCGTCACGCCGCGACCAAAAGCCCGCCAGTCCCAGAGCACGTCCCGATCCGGCGGAAATTCGTGCAAGTCCTGAAGCCACGAGAGCAGCGTCTTGATGGTTGTCTCGTCGGTGCGGTCCCTTCCCTGAACGACCATGATGCCGCTCCGAAATGTGCGGAGACGTACGGGAAGCTTGAGGCTTTCCCATAGCCGGGCGGCTTTCTCAAAGTCGAGCGGACTCACGAGCTCGACACCGCCACGCGCTCTGTTGAACATGGCCCATAGATCGACTAGAGTCAAAATGCCGCCTGCCTTTTTCAACACACTCCGGGTGTCATCAGTAAGGAACTCGGCCAGATTACGCGCCAATTCGGACAGATACAGAGATTCGGAACCTCCGCCGCCTCCTACCATGTCCTTTGTTGTCACAAGGCCAAGTTGGCTTGCTGACTCGGCAAGGATGGCGTTTTCTTCCGCGGAAAAGCTGCCGTTGCCGGTGCCCTTTTGCAAAGAAAACCTTTCTGCTAGAGCAATTACCTCCTTTGCCGACGCCATCAGCGCCTCAAGGTCTTCAAAGGCGCTGCCAATGAGTAACTCGTTATTCTTGTGTCTGCTCAGGCCGAGTTGCTCAAGACCGGCAATACCGGCCGTCTTGGCTCTGCGTTCGCTATAGTCTGCGTCAGCTCCCGCACCAGAGAGACTGCCGTCCCGGGGACGGCCCTTTGGCGGAGGAGGGGCATTGTGCAGCAACCACTTCCGTTGTGTCAAGGATCCCTTCAATCGTTCGTAGAAGATCTTCTCTCCGCCACCGCGGAAAGATATCTTTACTCCATCGCTAGCCTCTAGATTGATAGGCTCATTTGTGTTATTCTTATCCAGCATGGGCCCTGGAGACTCGGTTCCGTCTCTGCCCAGCGCAGGGTTTGAGGGGAGACTGGGGCTTGACTTGGACACAAGCGAGGCGCCGCACATCTCACACGACATCAACGAAGGGTGATTGAAAAAGGTACATCTCGGGCACTGAAGGGGGTCGTTTGATCTGCGAGTACTGCTCTGACCAGAACTCTCAGGCGTGGGGTAGACTGTGTCTGCTGCTCGATCAGGCGCTGATGGCAGTCCTTGTGACGGCGCTGCCGATCGTTTGGACGCATTTGAAATAGCAGCTTTTAATACGTGCTGCAAGGTCGGCTTGATGCCACAAGCAAGACATGGCGGTAGAGGTGTATGCGCGTTTGCTGTCGTAGCGTCAAAGTTGGCGGGCACTGGATTGGAAAAGCTGCATATCTTGCAAACCCATGTAGCTGCTGTGACAGTCTGCGGCTCACTCGGTGGCCGATAGTGGCCTTCACGATCGGGAATTGGCGTTGAATGTCTCGAACTTGGTACAGTAGTTGAAGAACGATGATTCTGAAGCGCACTTCTGCGCAGTGGCTTTGGTATCAGTGTGATTTTAGCTGACGACTTGAGAAACCCCGCGTAGAACTCATGTCTATCCACATCTTTGAGTTCTAGGGCCGCAGAGTTCAGGCGAGGCTCATTTTTATCGACATAACATATTCGATGCGTAGTCAAGTATACCTGCCCATTTTGTTGGTTTGGCAGTTTATACTTGCTTTAGAGTATCAGTACCCGGTATGGAGAACGTGTGATGAAATGGCGCTTACCCCTCATACAGGCCTACATTATCCTGCACGAATAACAGAACCTCGTCCGGTAGATAGGAGGGTCTGAGCGCTGTAGTCAAGTCGATATGTTTTAGAAACATCCGTCATATCATGTCGCCGTAGCTGGTGAAGCGAAAGTGAGGGCCCGAGTGGATGACGATCGCCACCAGAGTTCAAGTGAGGTTGGTATGCTGAGATTGGAGTTCAGTTCACTGCAAAACCCCAGAAAAATGAGGGAAATGGTCGAGATTCCACGATCGTCAACACAACACTTTCGAAAAGCAGGTTTAATTCCCGACTGCTGATATAAAAACTGCTCATGCCGTCATACCAATCTGTCGCCGTCTTGAAGCACGAACAAGTTACTGGCTATCATACCCGAAGTTTTGCCGGTGCAGTCACGGGACGTAAAGTCTAAGTAGATGGCACACCGACATCCTTTCTTTCCCCCGACTAAAACTTCTTTTCCACACTACGTGCGATATTTTCCCGACATTGCCCTCGTTGCTCAAATAATCTGCGCCGACACTTATCGCCATCAGTATTCGACCCCTGTGAAACTAACATTTAATTCAGCTATCGCACCCAAAATGGTGCCTGGCTGGCCTGCCACGCAAACAGCGCATAGCGCCCAGTCTGCAGCTGCAACGTACACCTATTCACAGAGTATGAACCCACGACCTGTCAGTGTAACTTGAGCGGCTCCTGTGACTAACAAGGTAACAGATCCTGCATTCATCCCTGTTCAGGTTCGACAAGGGTTCGCACAATACATCACCCCTCCCCCCGGATACCAGGCGGAGCCGCTCGCAGCATCGCCTGCAATGTCACCACCTGCTGCACCGGCTCCTGGGACTCAGTCCAAGGCGAAGACCGAATGGCCGGACTCCGTTAGAAGATATGTCCAGCGATCTTTTCTTCCCCAAAATGACGATGCCTCGGTAACCCGCGCCGAGCTAGAGGCGAAGTTGAAAGTTACTATTGGAACAGCCAAGGATAACGGCTCACTACACACGCTTGACTGGGATAAAATGCCACTGCCGCAAGTGCTTGTAAAAGCCGACCGCGCCGCACTATTAGGGAATCCACTGTATAGCGTCGAGAACACGAGAAAGCGAAAGTCGACCGACTCGATGAGCGAAGCGGCTTCGAAAGCACCTTGGAACACCGTTAAGGACCGTAATTCCTTGGAGGCCCGGACGTCGTATGCATATGATAAACAAGGAGATGTGGACAACGGCGCAAAGTCCAGTAAGTTCCAGAAGGACGCGAGCAAGCGCAAGCGGCGCTTCGAGAACGAGTACAAGGCCGCAAACATCACGCCGACGGAAAGTACCCTGTCGTCGGGGCCTATTGTTGGCACCAGTGAAGTGTTGGAGAAGAGATATTTACGCCTAACCGCCCCTCCTATTCCTTCCAACGTTCGTCCCGAACCGATACTGCGCCAGACGCTGGATCTGCTCAAGAAGAAGTGGAGGAAAGAGGGGAACTACTCTTATGTGTGCGACCAGTTTAAATCGATGCGACAAGATTTGACTGTGCAGCGTATCAGAAACGACTTTACAGTCTCAGTCTACGAGATCCACGCGAGAATTGCGCTTGAGAAGGGGGACATCGGTGAGTATAATCAGTGCCAAACCCAGCTGCGGTCTTTGTACGAGCTGGGTTTGAAAGGAAACCCCGTGGAGTTTAAAGCGTATCGTATTTTATATTTTATTCACACAGCCAACCGGACCGGGTTGAACGACACGTTGGCAGATCTAACCGCAGCAGAGAAGGAGGAACCGGCCATCAAGCACGCCTTGAGCGTGCGATCGGCTTTGGCGTTGGGGAATCATCACAAATTCTTCCAGCTCTACCTCGACACACCCAACATGGGAGCATATCTCATGGATATGTTTGTGGTCAGAGAGCGCCTAGCAGCATTATGTAATATGTGCAGAGCGTAAGTTTACCCGGTGCCGCCGCGGCATGACTCTTTGTGCTAACCGAGATTGACAGGTACAAACCCGATGTCAAGCTCCGATTTATTACTGAGGAGCTTGCTTTCGAATCGGACGCGGATGCAGCCCAGTTCATCATTGACCAACAAGGTCAAAACTTGCTCGAAGATCGCTCCGACAGTATCGTATTCCTGACAGGCAAAGCGGGGAATCTCTTTGAGAACTCCCGCACGATGGCCTTCAGAAGTGTCGATATCAAGGGTCAGATCTGAATGTGACCCTCCCCCAAGTTTCTATTCATTTTTTTCTTGCGATCTTGCATTCACCATCCCAAAATCTTCCCACTACTTACCTCCCCGGTCTCGTGGAACGATGAGTCGCTTGACATTTCTCAGTGGCGAGCGACTCCTCTTTTTTTCTCTCGCACATATTCTTCTTTCCCGACCGACATGATCTTTTTTCCCGCTCCCACGTAGAGGCAATAAGTTTTATTCTTGCCAGCACGAAATCGAAATGTCATCATTTCACCACAGCTAGCGAGCAAGCATGGCTAAGCTTTTTCTTGATTTTTTTCTCTTTTGCGGGATTGGCCGATGTGTTCTTTTCTTTCAAGTGGATCTTGAAAGCATTCGGACAAGTGAAGCTGCAGGCGACCATGTACAGAAGCAGCATGGGAAAATCATATCCGGTTTTTGGCGTTTCGGCACTGGCGCTGACGGCGAGAGAATTGCCTCGTTTTTGTTTTTCCAGTTTCTACCTGATCTCTACGGAGGCGTGACCAATATTCTGAGGACTTCTTTTTGGCAGTCGTTGGATAGACGCATAGATGGCTTATGTAGAAGCAGTTACCCCTTTGATAGCTTGTGAAGACCTTTTTTGACCCCCACCACGCGCTTTTGGGCTGACACTGGATGTACCGAGTGCGAGTATAGTTGAATGTATGTGTGTGTGTGGTATGATGTGGAAATTTGTTTGCACATCTTTGCCTGTCCTTGATTCATGAAGCCTGCAGATTCATGCGTAAAGCGGGAGAAAGAGGCTTGTAGACGTTTCAGTATCTGTAGCGAGAGCCAATGGCTGGGCTGGCGCAACGACCCTCACCCCTCTCCCCGGCCGCCTGAGCAGACAAGTTGACAAGGCATAGGTGCAAGGTCTGGGGGGGTATGGCGGTGGTCGGTAACATGATGAACGGCTACGGATTACAGCTTTTTTCTTTCTTTCTTTTTTTTTTTCATGCATTTACTTGTAAGAGGGGAGCTTGTCGTTACTTTGATGCGACGGCGCATAAAGGCTAGACACGGAACCAAAAGGCGACCAAAACAAACCGAACAATGGCCCGACCCGTCATGTCATTGTTTAGAGGAGCGCCTTAAGAAGGATTCGGAGGTATATCTTCTAATTGATTTTCGTTTGGAAAAGGGGGGGAAATCTACCTGCATCTGTTTTGGCTGAGTGCAGGATGTAAAGGGTGGGTGGTGGGTGCGAGGACATTACGCCACGGGAAGCTGTCGGGCTGCTGGTATCCGAGGAGGAAGAGATGTCTGTCTGCAGGTACGAGCTGCGGCCCTGGTTCCTTGTATGCGTTTGTGTTTGTGTGTGGGCGTGCGTGCGTGTGTGTGTGCTTGTATGTACTTGTTGTACGGAGTACTGAGTACGAATATGTGTAGGACGGCGCGCCAACGGGACAAAGAGACGGGTTTGCCACGCCGTGTGTGACCGTCGTGGGGGGACGCTCGCTTTTAATTTCCGCCGAGTTGTTGTAGAGGGGCAGAGGGGTAGAACAATGCAGGCACCATCGACAGCAGCTGCCGAAGGCAGGGGGGGGAGGGGGGCTGTGGAATTGAACAAGACGTACGTTTATGCGGCGCAAGTTTGGTGGTGGTAGATGATGATGGATGGTGGCGAGGTTGATAGTTACCTACCTGTAAGTGCTAGTATGTACCTAGGTGGTGGAGGTGGTGGTGATGGTAATAGTGGCAACAAATAAATGGGCAACAATGGGCCAACGGGCCAAAGGCAAAAAAGGGCGCCACATTCCACTGGCGGGTTGGATGGGCCGGTTTCAACGGCCACGCGACCCCACGTTTCGTTGTGGTTGAAAGGACATGGGTATTTTTTTTCCTGTTCTTTTGTTTTTCTCGAAAATTCCGGACGGGCATCATAATCGACATTGTCGCCATGACAAATAACAAGGGAGGAAGAAAGATGGGAAGAGAGAGGGGGGCAGAGGAGGAGGCGGAGGAAATGAGGGTTAACTTGCATAGGCGCGGAAAGCACCTCTTTGTCGAGAGGGATTGATATCTACTTAAATTATCTTTTACCTATCTAGTACCTACGCAACCACTCCGTACCTAGGTAAGTAACCAGATCCCTAGGTACTCAACGAGGGGTGTGCATAAGTAGGCGGTGGCGCTGTGCTGCGGGCGGAGGACCTGGGAAAAGCTCGAGTCGTCAGTGCCGTGGCTGAATTAAACCTGAATGTACTATTACGGCGCACGGTCAGTCTAGATGAGACGAGAGTTGTTATGCAAAAAGGACCGCGGGAGATGGACAGAGAGCGAGAGGGGGGGAAAGAGAGGAGGGACGGAGCAGAAGAGAGAGAGTGATTGTGGTGCTTGGATCGGCTCAGATGCGAGCATACTGGCCAAGTTATGAGTCTACATGAGTACTATTCAAGTTGCCTTTGGCATTGCAACCTGTATTTGGACGGTCTCCATGGTCGGGAAGCTTACAAAAAGGGTAATTTTTTTTACTTTCCTCTTTTTTTTAAGCTTTCGAAATGCTTGGCTAGATGCCGAAGCTAATGGCTGATGATGGCGCGTTGAACGCGATCTGTGCCTGCAAGTGCGGGATGGATGGTTACCTTTGGTCGCTTCTAGCTCGATGACGATACTTGGATGCTCATGTACTTGTACCCAGTCAAGTGTATATTTAACACTTAGAGGTAGGGAGCTAGGCAGGTAGGTACTTACTTGACCTGTTGCCCAAGACAAAGAATGGACAATAAAAAAATAACAAAGGGCCGCACAGACGGCGATAGTAAGTCGGGAGGGGCTACTAAAAAAAAAAACTTGCTAGGCTACGGACCGCTGGACCGATTAAATTCCAGTGCGCGAATGCCTCGGCCAAGTAAGTAAACTTAGACAGGCAACAGGTTCCTTATTAGGCACCTCACTAAGTACTTAGGTATTCTACTCCGTACTTGGACCCAATTTGAAAAGGGGACAATATTGTTGCATTCATCCACTGACTTGTAATTTTTTTCTTTTTACAACAAATTCTCCTGTCGGAAGAGTAACAGTCTCTTTTTCATGCCACAGGTCTAGAAAGAAATGGGTGGTAAAATTGTTGCTGTATGGAAAAACACTGCTCCCTTGAATGCTACATTCCTACAACAGTATTCTTGCTAAGTACTTGCCTTGGCTGCCTGCATGGGTACCTACCTACCTACCTACTACTACTAAGTAAGTACTCAGTAAATACTCAATAAGTGTTAAACCACCTTGGTAGAGACTTGTTACTTGTGGCATCTTCAAGTTAGCAAGTCAAGCCGCTCCAGCGGCGATGCTTCAGCGGCGGAGAATCCACCGTCGACCCGCTACGCCACCTACTAATAAGCCGCTATATCTCACCAACAGCACTTGGCCAATGTTAGTACCTACCCAACTACTTAAGCTACTATACTTATTTATTCTAGGCCCAAGGTACCCAAGTTAGTAGGCGACCAGCGAACAACGTTTAAAAGGTACTACGGCCTCGCTTCATCAAAACGCCCCAGCATGATGCTGTAAATCCCTCCTAATAAAGCAATGAACGAAGCGAGCAAAGAAGATAGAAAAAGCCTTCATCTTCTTGAATCACAAATAAACATCATTTGCGCAAATCCTCCCCCTACCTCAACCCTCCTCTCTCTACCTTGCTCCCCCCCCTTTTTGTTTTCTTTCCCGCGTAGGTAGCCTCTCGCCTCGCTTCTCGTAGCGCTTCCTTCTCCTCCATTCATCCCCTCCTCCCCCCCCATCCTTCCGCGTCCCCCCTCCATCTTCTCTCCGCCACACAAACTCTCCCTCTGCTCGGCCTCATCCTCTTTTTTTTCCTATTTTTTTTCCTTCTCTTTTCACCATCAACCAACGAACCAACCATTTTCATCCTCCTCTTGACCCACACCTAGAGAGGCGCTCCTTGTGCGCTGCTCGTCGGCCTACCAAAGCCGCTTGCCGCCACCACTCTGCTTTCTTTCTTCACACCAGCAGATCCTCCTTCATCGATTTGGCTAGTGCGACACCTCGTCTCTCTTTCTCTCTCTCTTTCTTTCTGGATTTTTTTTTTCCCACCATTGAGGGGAAAACACACGCCAAAATCCTTCAAGGTCGACAAAGAACGGAAAACCCTCGACCGCGCGCCTCTAAAACCCTTGCCCATCCGTCTCTGGCCGTTTACTCTGCTCTCTTTTTCTGCGCGGGTCATCTCCACGACATTTCCCTGGCCTCCCACAACCTTTCCTCCTTGCTCTCCCGGCAGAACATCTATACTTGTATACGGTCGCAAGCATGAAGGTGCGTTTCAACTTACCCTCACCACCTATCCTCGCCAGTCTTACCACCCCCGCGTCGCGCTCCTCCTCCGAGCCCTTATCATGGCTTCCCGCCGTGGCAGCTTCGATCTGTGCCGTTGACGGCTGAGGCGCAGTCGAATCTTTCTTCAAGATGTCTGCGCACCAACAAACGTTGGCGGCCCTGCGATGCCTTGCACTCGCGACGTCCGCCCAATGTCGCCAACCGCGCGCAATCTGCAGACCTTGCCTGCCCCCACCAAAACATGCCACGTCTTGATACCCTCAAGCCCGCCATTTGCTAACCCACTTGATTCGCCCCCAACAGGCCCTTCGACGATCTATCAAAGGCGACAAGGACAAGAGCCAAAATGCCTCGGTCACGCCTAAATCCGCCGTCGCCATCGTTCCTCCCAAAAAGGTACGTTCGCACATCCCTCGCCCCGCGCCCCTCGCCCCTCACCAATGCGACACACATTCTCTGCGACCCCTGCCTTGGACTGCTTTCTCACGTGCCTGCCTGCTGACTTGCATGCTCCTTACTTTAGGTCATTCGAGCACTATACGACTACACAGCTCGCACTAATCAGGAATTGAGCTTCTCCGTGGGCGACTTCTTCCACGTCATCGGCCGTGAGGACGACCCCGACTGGTATGAAGCGTGCAATCCGGCCCTGCCAGATGCCCGCGGCCTTGTCCCCGTAGCCTTTTTCCAGGCCCTCGGCAGAACCGAGCGAGACAGCGCTCAATCCGAAGGCAGCGTCGTCCGCCCACCCACAGCCAACAAGAGCCCAGATCACGACTCCGGATACAGCGACGCCTCCCCGACATCGACCGCCATGCCCACCCAGCGACTGTCCAAATCTGGCGGCAAGGGTGGTGCCATGGTCTACGGCATCGTCATGTATGATTTTGTCGCCGAGCGAGCAGACGAACTCAACGCCAAGGCCGGCGAGGCCATCATCGTCATTGCCCAGTCTAACCCGGAGTGGTTCGTCGCCAAGCCCATCGGGAGACTCGGCGGCCCGGGTTTGATCCCCGTCTCTTTCATCGAGATCAGAGACATGGCCACCGACAGAGCCATTGCCAACCCCGGCGACGCCATCAAGCAGGCCGGCGTGCCCCGTGTTGAGGAATGGAAAAAGATGGCCGCCGAGTACAAAAACAGCAGCATCACCCTCGGAAAGTTTGAGGCCGGCCAGCAGCAGATGGAACAGGGCATGGACCGTCTCAGCCTCCAGCAGCAGGCCGACGCTCAAGCTGGCCAGCGCTCTCGCGCCCAGTCAGCTCAGCAGGCGATTCGCCACATCAGCAACTCGACGTCCGATCTGTACGCCCCGATCCAAGCTCGCATCCCTCGCTACTGCTTCGCCGAGGACAAGTACTGGTTCGTCATTGAGGCCATGTTGGAAGACGGCCGACACTGGGAGCTGTCCCGATACTACGAAGACTTCTACGACTTCCAAATTGCCCTGCTCACAGAGTTTCCCACCGAAGCCGGCAACACGGGATCGCAAAAACGAACACTACCATACATGCCGGGACCCGTCAGCTACGTCACCGACGCCATTACCGAGGGTCGCCTGCACAACCTAGACGCATACGTCAAGAACCTGCTCGGCCAGCCCTCGTACATATCGCGCTGCACACTGGTCAAGCAATTCTTTGCACCGCGAGAAGGCGACTACGAAATGGACGGCCCGATCAACGGTCAAGAATATAGAGATTCACAAGATTCGCGCCAGTCGTCGTCGGGATCGCCTAGAAATGGCGACTCAAGACTCGAATCGAGAAACAACGGCAGTGGGGGTGGCTACGGGGGACTCCCCTCTGGTCCACGCCAAGCCAGCGGATCAGGGCCAGGTAAGATGAGCATCCGCCACGTCTGCGACCCAAAACGTTTCGCACTTGACACTAACCCCGATACAGCCGGCCAACCACAGCAGCTCATCAAGGTCAAGATGTACTATGGCGATGACCTCATAGCTCTCCGAGTACCCCGAGTTGATACGCGCATGGACAAGGATGCCCAGTTCAAGAAGCTCCAGGCCGTTATTGCGGCCCGCCTAGACGTCTCAGATCGAGACGAGCTCCAACTGTTCTCCCTCAACGAGCAAACGAAACAGCCGAGTTTGAATCTAATTAGCGCCTACGACCTCGACTCTGTTCTCGGCAAGTCGGACAAGCTGTTACTACGCGCCGAAGTGTTGCGTAACTGAGCTTTTAGCCGCCGACAGTGTTGTGCGCTTGTTTCCTTTTCCTTCTTCTTTTCTTGGGTACAAATTCTTGATTTCCTAGCATCCTCCATCTCGGCTGGAGATGTATGCGCCTCGCTGTCAGAAACGTATCTCGGTTCCTTGACACAATGGTGGCGGGTCCATGTAAGACAGCAGCAGGTCTACATAAACGATTTCATGATCTTTTTTTCCTTCATCATTTATATTTTTTTCTTGTCCTTGTCAGCAGAGCAATCGCTGTGGACGCTTCTTTATTGTTGCCGAGGCCGCACATAGCACCTCTCTACAATGTCGGTCACTTTTTTGTTGGTGCTTTTTCCTTTCCTTCTTTCCCTTTTTTTTTCTTCTTTTTTTTTTGCTATGGCGTCAAGGTCGGGGGTGAATTTTTTTTTTTTAATTTGCTCTTCTATATCGCAACAGTTTATACCTAAGATGGAAACGGGAGCAATGTGGAAAGTCATTATGGAACATATTATGGTGTGGATGGGGGAGATGGGAATGAATTCAATGATTTCTAGGGCAAGATGCTGTCATTGGTTTGTCGCAGCATGTGAAGGAAGAAAATAGGAATTGTGTTGCTACAAGGGCTACCAAGTGAGGAAACAAGGAAGACCATGTGAGGCTGGCATTTTTCAATGTATCTACCTCGCGCCGATTGAATCAATAATTCAAAGTTTGTCGTTGATTCGGACCGGGGCTTATACTGCGGGAAGTCGATCGGTAGGATGATACGTGGCGTAACCAATAGCAACTTCAGGAATGATGTTGGAGTGTGCTGACAGTCCGAGCATGAGTAAAGCAAGAAGAAGAATGCACAAATCTGGGGAAGATATTTTGCTTGTAAACCGCTGTCCAGCGTGAACCTTGGTGATCTATAATGCAGTAATGTGGATGGGTAACATGGTGGTCGTCTTGGTTGAACCGTTTCAATGAGACAAGTGGCGCCGAAAGAAGGGGGGGAAAAAGAACAAGAAAACACGCAGCAAGCAATACGAAAATGAACAAGACAACAGCCGCGGCAGAATGCTGATTCTCACTCCAATCTAGTCATGAAGCCCTGGCGGACTTTGTAGTTGACGACGCCGCCGACGCCAAACGCCGGGACGATGCGGCCGATGCGGGCCGCGCACGACGGCAGCCACCCGCGGCGGATGGTTTCCCAGCGGTCTCCCCACGATACTTGCGACGACGTCGTCGAGGATGGGCGGTTGTAGAGGTCCAGGCCGAGCAGGTGCAGCGGCGTCGAAAAGAGCTGGACGGCGGCGGGCGCGAGGAACTGGGCGGCCGTGAGCCCGGACACACCGAGGGGGCCGCGCTGGGCGGTGTAGACGTCGAGGTAGGGCGCGAGCCGGGTCGGTATGTTGAAGGAGGCGAAGATGGTGAGGCAGTCGCGGAGGGCGAAGATGGCGAAGCAGGGCAGGGGGACGGGCCGGGGGGCGGCGGCGCCGGGGGCGCGGAAGAGCTTGACGAAGGCCTGGTCCTTGTAGACGCAGAGGGAGACGTTGGCGAGGGAGGAGGCGGCAAACTTGGCGGGGCCGGCGGTGGTGGTGCGCGCCGGGGCCGGGGACAGCGTCGACGAGGCCGTGTCGAGCGCGTTGGCCGTCAGGTAGGTGCCGCCGTAGAGGAGGAAGACGAGCCCGACGGGGCGCGAGGCGAGCGTGCGGAGGGGTCGCCGCAGCAGAGCGGTGAAGGAGTTGCGGAGGGAGGCGAGGATGGACGGGCTGGAGCCGGAGGCGTTTTCCATGATGGATCTGGAGCAAGGGGGGGGGGCGGGAGAATGATTAGAAGACACTTTCGAGGAGGCGTGGGTTTTCAGCGTTGGCGGGAAACGTACTTGTCAATAAATGCTATTAGAGGGGATATCAGGCCAGCAGCGCAAGAGGCGCTGGCTGCGTCGGCGCCTAGACGCATGCCGAGATTTTTCGTGTTCCATTGACGCGATTTTGGGGTTGTTTGTATAGTTGTTGTGGTGAGCGAGGCGGAGGAGGTGGAAGATGATGGTGGTGGTGATGGTGATGATGATGACGATTGCGTCGAGGGGGTTAGGAGCTGTGTTTGCGTCGTCGCAGCTGCCGCCGAGGGGGCCATGGCTGTTCGTGTGCCTATATAATTCAAGTCGTGATTTATCTCAATGTATTAAGTGGCGTTATATCATCACAAGGTGGTGGTTGAGTGTGTTGGCTGCTGTGGGAGGGACCTAGGGCGGCAAGTCGTGACGAGAGCAGCAGCTTGTAGCTCATCGCTTGGCTGCGGTTTTTGTCGGGCAAAGAAACAGAGCTTCAAGATGATGTAGTGGTGACCAGGGCAAGATGATGGTTTGGCTGGGGGGGGTGGGGTGAGAATCGCTTCTCTCTTTTTTCTAGTTCTTTTTTTTTCCTCTGGATGCCAAGTCGGAACCAGATACCGTTGAGACGGCGTCGATTGGAGATGCAAGGCCAATGAGTCGTTGGACGAAAATGATGGAGCTTGTTTGTTCAACGTCGGCTGACGGCAGAAAAAAAAAGTACCGAAGTCGGAGCCCGCCCGGTGAGGCTGCCGCTTCAAGTACCTACAGTGGGCCTCTGGCCATCTCGGGGCAAAGTACTCCGTAATCTGTCTGGAGTAATCTGTACTTACCAAGACAGTCCCCATACGGTTGTGCTCAGAAACACCTAGACACCCAACTTGCGCCGATAGGCATGGCAGAGAGCTTCGGGATCAATCGGGCATTGGCAAAACACTTCAAGGGGGGGGCGGGAAGGGGGACTGTCTCTGGAGGTCCCAGCGAGAGCCGTACGTGGCTCATCCAACCGAATCTGGCAGGGCGGCCCAGCACGGCAACGCGATCCGAGCAAATGACTTGGGTTATGACCCCGTCTGCCCCTGCGTGATTTTCCAGAACGGCTACTCAAGGGTTTAAAAGATATGGGGAGCGGGAGACAGATGGAGAGAGACAGGGAAAGCAACGATGACGGCAAGTAGAGTTCGAGCTCATGTACATTGCAATACGACACTGGTGCTGGGCGAATCGGGACCGTCTGATTAGCTGATTAGGTGGTGCTCAAGGCGGGCTGCCTACTGTCAACGTCATTTCCCAGGCGGCGCGTGCGTCTGATCAGTGATGAGCCCCGGACGACTTATACTCGCGGAAAAGGTCATGGCGACTGCCCATGATTTATTGGGGAACCACGAGTGTATACTTGATTTCTGTAAAGTGAAACATGTTTTGTTCAGGCCTACTGATAGTAGATCCAAGACTGGGCATCGGAGAGATGGATCTGCGTCAACCGCGTCCGCTAGGCTAGAAACTAGAAAGAGACATCGGAAGCGCCTGCGGCAGTTGACCAAAAGCTAATGCCGATCACATCACTCGCGATAATCGCGATCGTCTACGCTGAAGCTTGGATTTGCCACCCAGTTTTCCACAATGGTGACACGCGAGACAACCCAGAACCTGAGGGCACATCACGACCCTGAGAGAAGCACATCCGGAAAATTAAAAGCAATGATGAGCAAGTCGATTATGCTAGTACCTTCTTAAGCGACATAAACCCCAAATCCTTCCCGCCCAACCGCCCCCTTCAACATGGCGTATAACAGGACAGCAAGTATAACGGCAGCCCGTGCGATGAACTGGCCCTGAAATAGCAAGGAAAAAAAGAAAAAGCAGCATCCCTCAACCATACATGGTCCCTCGTGAAATTATTGACCCTTCTCCCGGTCAACGCCATACGGCTCGTAGGCTGATGAAACCTCATTGTCCTAGACCCAGAAAGCTAGCAATTCACGCCAGCGCCACACATAGAATATGGTTGCCCAGAGACTGCGGTTGCTATACCTAATCGGAAGCGACTTTCGGTAGTGAACAAAGCGAGTGATTCTAAGCTCAACGGCGAGCCCTGTTAGCTTGGACTCCGGAGGGTCTCGCAAGCTAGGCGGGCTACGTTGTTTCGAATGGACCGCTGCAACCGCCGATATGCGTGCGAGTCCTTGCTGAGCCATGCGTGACGTCTGTTGACGACTCTGTCCACGACTAGATTACCGTTTCTGCACAGGCTTCCGTAGGAGAACAATCTTCTGCCGGGGGTCGTGCGGATCAGCTCCATCAAGTCGTCAGCGTCAGTCGTGTCATCAGTGTCTGCCCAGTCATACAGATCATAGACATCCAAGAGTATCTGCCCCTCGATGCTGTAATTGACAGAGAACTGGACAAGAAGTGGCAGCCGCAACTTCCGGAGTTCGGTAAAGAATCGCGCCCAGGTTTCGGTTCGCGAATCCGGCTGAGTAATACGGTCACAGTCCGAAACGCAGTCCTCGAGGAGAATTCTAGAGAGCGTACTTTTTTTACTCTTGATGAAGTGGAGAAGATTGGTGCAGATGAAGAAGTTCGTCAGCTTTAAACTTCTCAACGCCGGCAACGACTTTGGAACCAGGGCCAATGCCAACGCAGTGGCGGGGCCAGCTTCCAGCGGGACTCCGTCCACATACAAGTCCAGCTCCTGGAGTTGGTTCATATGGCAGAAGAAAGTTACCGGCATCTTCGTAACGAATTCGCGATATCCAAGTAGTAGCGAGACATCGTCAAGTCGTCCATATCCTGAGGGCCAACAGAGCTTTATTTGGGCCGACGTGAGTCGACCAAGCAACTGGCGGAAGTTTCGTGAATAGAATGCAGACACGTTGATAGGAATCAAGTCTTGGATAACAATTCCAGTGATTGTCATGTTCTCGGAAATGGCGCTGTATGTTTCGTTCAACAAAGCACGCCACTGGTGTCGCTCTTCAGCATCCACAGTTTCGACTATGTGCTCTACATTGCTAAACAGATCGGGCCTCCTGTCCAGTATGTTGTCGTCTTGTCTGCTTAAACGAAACTCAAATACAAACGTGATAGTCTGCAAGTTTTGAAATTCGTGTCCTGCTAGGAGCTCTCTAGACGCCGGTAGTAGCACCGGGGCAGTCAGCAGTGGTAGCTCCCCCAGGGAGTTGAGCTCCTCCGGCTCGGCGTAGTACACAAACTTGAGGCACCGGGTGTGGGCGCCGAAGCGTTTCGCCGCGGCCAAGGCGGATTCGGCGACTCGTTTGGAGTTTTTAAATCGAATCGTGTGGAAGATCTTCGGCGCGAGCTTCTCGCGGCAGAGTTTGCAGGTACCGCTGAAACGAATAAGGCCGATGTAGCTGAGCTGATCCACGATCATAGACCATAGCTCTCGCGGGAGCTTAAAGATAAATGGGCTCATGATGATTTAGTAGGAAGCAAGCATCACCATAGCCGGGAGAACGCGGTTGTGTTGAGGTTAAGGTTAGAGAGTTGCGTGGATTGGGTGGGAGACGCGGTTTACCTGAGAGATGCATTCACTGCTTTTTGTTTGTTCGAGTCAACCTCAATAGGGTGTGAAAGCATGCACCAGGGCGTTTGCTGTTGGCAAACAGCAACGCACTACAGCTTTGGGAAAAGGTAGGGTTGGTGATGGCTGTACATGCTATATACACTTTTTGTGCTTGATACAGCTGTTATCGAATCAATCTGACGGAAAACTCAGGATATTACGCGATTGAAATTTCCAGCGTGTACTGTTAACTTGAGAGTTCGGTGACAAGAGGGCGGTTCCCTTATCGTTGAAAAAATGTTGGATTAGACCAACGTTGGGGCTGGACTCCAGCAAAGGCGTGACCTCGTCGTGAGCAATATATGCATCATGTAAACGTCCACCATTCGGGCTCAATTCGATAACCTTTCAAGCAACCTTACTTCTAGGTCACCCCTCTATCGTAATTTTTGCTTTTGGAAAAAGCACCCCGCTGTCTATGATGAGACTGGCATTCTCGGAAGCTTGGAAGGTAGGATGAAACTTGCTATCTTCGAGTCTTGTATCAAGAAGTTCCACACGTACTATGCCTCATTACGTTGCATTTTCATGACGAGTTCCGTCAGCTTGTCGAGTTTGCTATTCAATTCTCCGATTTGCGCCTCGAGAGCGACACGATGCGCCTCTCCGGGCTCCTGTTCCACGGCCGTCCTTTCGGGCGACTGCAGCACCGGCCGGCGACGCCTCGTACGCCTTTGTGCCCTTTCTGCCTTGTCCGCGCCGAGGCGCGACTCCGGGCGGCGCAGCCCCGCGTCCGCGTCCAGTATGGATCCGGCCAGCTGAGGCAGGCCATCGACGGTGCTGCGGCGCGTCAGCATCTCGTAGAGCCGGATGACGGCGACGATGGGCGTGTGCGTCGCCTTGAGCAGCCAGATGCGGCCGCCGCGGAAGGCGTCGTCGCCGCGCAGGACCAGGCGCCAGGGGCGGAAAACGAGCAGCGCGAGCAGATTGAAGGGCGGGTAGAAGTGGGTGAGGCGGTTGCTCGTCGACGCCTCGAGGACGTAGACGCTGTAGACGTAGACGTACTCGACGTGCGCCTCGTTCATGACGCGCGCGAAGCTGTTGGCGAGCAGACCGGCGAGGGAACCCATGAGGAGAAAGGTGGACATGGTGATGAAGACAATCATGAGCGGCGGTCCGAAATAGGGATCAATGTCGTGCATGATGTCGAAGCCGACGTAGCTGGAGCCGAAGAAGATCTTGCCTAGGACACCAGCCATCCGTACTAGGGTAAAGCGGTCGCGGCCGAGAAGCGAAAATGTGGTGAGGAAGCCGCAGTAGATGATGAGAATGATGACCATGAATTTGAGAAAGTCCATGGTCATCTCTTTTAGACATGGGATGAGAATACCCCAAGAGGGGTTCAGCGATAGAAGGGAGCACATTCGAGGGACGAGAAACAGGGCTTCGAGAGCGAGAATATCAAAGGCTGTATTGTTAATGGTAGTGCTTTGCCGCAGGACACCAGTGATTCCTGCATCTATCAGTATCGACACGACAAAGCTTTTGCATCAAAGGAAATACTCACTCAGCGCCGCAAAAACACATCCGAGCAGCATCATGATCAAGTCGCACACGTTCCAGATATCCGTCACGTAAAAGACAGAGCCGGCATCCAGCCACTCGCTAAACTCGTCGTAGCAGAACGCCGCGATCCACACCCACAGCACCGCCTCGGCCGCCGTGATTCTCTCCGACACTCGCTGGATCAGCACGGTGTAATACAGGTACAGGAAGATTAGGAAAAAGAAAGCCTCAAAGGTCTTGAGGTACTTGGGCACGCGCAGGCGGGAGTAAATGTCCGTCTTGTCCGGGTTGTAGAGGCGTGGCGTCTTGGTGGCGTGCACCGAGAGCGAGTCCCAAAAGATGATTTCGCCGTGCCAGATGCCCGTGACAATGCGCTGCACGACGCTCCGTCCAAGAAAACGTTTTGCGCCGGCAACGACGGCAATCTCGAGTGCATTGAGCGTACGAAAGGCTTCCGCAGGGTCACCCTCGTCCTCCGGCAACGCCACGTCGGCGTCGTCGGCGCCAGCAGATGCCAGGGAGTCGAGTGGCAGCGAGCGACGGGACGTGCTCCCCGATTGAGAGTGGCGGAGGCGGATGCCGTACTCGGCCTCTGGGTCCGTCCTCGCACGGCGCAAGAGCGGCGCCGACTCGCCCCCACCATCCTCCTCCGTCTGCGGCCGCTGCTGCTGCGCCTCCTCGTCGGCACGGCGTTCCTCGCGCGACAGCCGGCGAGCGGCGGCGCGCGGGTCGGGGATCTCACACAGGCAGAAGCGCATGGCGTCGACGTCGGTCTGCAGTGCCAGGAAGCGCCAAGCGACAATCTCGCAGGCCGATGCGCGCGCGTCGCTGAGCGTCTGCTCGTGCTTGTCGGTGTCGTAATGCCATTTCAGCGCACTGCGGTACAGGGAGCGTGGTTGTGAGCAAGGAGAGACGGCTAGGCAAAGAGACATACTGGACTAGGCGGGAGACGGGGGGGTCTTACAGGAGGGCATTCACAATGAGGAGATTATGGCACGTATCGGCGAGGTGGTTGGCCAGGTCGCGCAGGCAGGCTCCCGCGGCCGTCGTGCGCAGCTGTTCAAAGGTACTCGGGAGCTCAATCACGGAGCGAAAGTATCTGCACCGAGCAACGGGGAAAGAGAGATCAGTGGTCAGCTATCAGGACATTTCATGACGATGGATTTTGAGACGCATGTGGCGAGCGGCACGAACAGGGCTCGCGCGACAAATAATGGTGCAAAAAAAGGGGATGTGTCACACATGGAAAGCTTGTTAATGACGGAGCGAAACTCCTCATCATCGTTTATTACAGGTAATGGGTAGTCGGACGGCACCAAGTCGTCGACGCTCTCCTCGCGCGTCATGTCAGCCCCCTGGCCTGGGGCGGCACCGGCGGCGGTGGCGAGGGCGGTGGTGGTGACCATGTTGGCTGAAGCATGGGCACTGTGCGATGCTGCGTCGCGGGTCGAGAGACCACGTCGTGGTCTACCTTGTAGGGACCCCATACTTTTGCACGGCAATTAGGCGACAGCAGTTCGAGCACATGTTCATAAGCAAAGAAAAGAAAACAGTTTGCAGGCTGGTAGGAGAAAAGGGTTAACTTGACTGGGGAACTTTGAGGAAAACGCATGATTGTGAACGGACTTGTGGTGGAGGTCCTGCCCGATGTGGCTGGTGCCGAGTGGCGGGTGTATATTGTGGCGTTTGCCGAGTTCAGACCACTGGACAGTATGCAGTACAAAATTAAAAGGATGGTTCTAATGTAGATATATTTGATCGATATTATTCTTTTCATTGCGTTCATAATTCTCAGGCTTCCCCTATCTATTAGCCGCACAACTGGCCATGGCTGTCATCGCTCGCCGAGCTTCATCTTTTGGTGAGTATGCTCTGGATGGTCGAGGCCGCTGCGGCTTAACCGTCCACGGCAGAGATGACAGTCATTGCGTCCGGTGCATTCCGATCAAATGATTGCAATAATTGAGTACATGACCAGAATCTGGATCGTTTATAGTACATGAATAGAATGGCAATGCCTCGAACATCACACCCATGTATAGGGTACGTCGGCGACGGGAGACAAGATTGTAAAAGTCTTAGAATCAGGTACCATCCGGATTGTAACAGATTTTGTCGCCGACTGTCTGAAAACGCTACTGTCGTATCAAATAGACAGCCTCGCAAAGTTTCTGAGTGAATCCGACCATGCTGACGGCTGACGCGTACCTGCTGGCAGAGCCCTCCCCACTAGTTACAGCCTCACCAGGCGATTTCTGGATAGGGCTGAAGTTGTCTCGGTAGTTAGCCAACCCAAGGCGACGGACCCGTCTCAACTCGTCATTCCTCGGATTCAGGCGAAGTACTATGTAGCCCTATACTTCTTGGCTGCCGTCTCCCAATCCGGCCAGAGTCCCCTTCCGATGCCGTGTGTAAGCCACTCTCTCCGCAGAGTGGAGAGAGGCAGAGGTAAATATAGCAAGCTCGTTTAACAATTGCGAATCCGATACAAACGGCTAGAGATCTGTGTATTACTGAGATGTATATATAGGATATGACAGATAGCTCTTTGGTGGCCTGAAAACATGAGCTTGAGTGTGATGCTAGCTTCCAATACCATGGCCACTCCGACAACTGATGCACCTACCTCAACGACGAGCAGTTCTGCTTCGCCAAGCTGCACCACGGCTGTCCCGGATAAGTATGGACATGTGCCGTTTGATGCTTGCAACTCATACTATAATGATTACCCGAGCTTTGAAGCGAATTTGGCCCTTGCGGCAGTATTCGGAGCCAGTTTCGTCGCGCACATTGTACAGGCCATTGTCTATAAAAAGGTGAGACGATCATGCACTGCCGAGAATAGCGAGATCAGCAGTGAAACTATCTAACACGATGCCAAATATAGAGGTTTTGCTGGGTTGTGATCATGGGCGCCGCATGGGAGACGGCAGCGTTTAGCCTGCGTACGATTGGTGCCCACCATCAGCAAGAACGGCAGTACGCGCTCTGGGGACAGATTCTCTTTCTGCTGTCTCCGCTGTGTAAGTTCACTGTACACCCGGACACTCACGGCCTCACATGATGCGCGATCTGACCGCGTGGCAGGGATCAATACTTTTGTCTACATGACAGTCGCGCGCATGGTCTACTTTGGCCTCCCCGATAGGAAGATTTGGGGCGTCCGCGCCATCAAGCTAACAGTGCTGTTTGTCTGGCTGGATGTCATCTGCTTCCTGGTGCAGCTGAGCGGCGGCGGGCTGCTGTCCAACAATGACAACGCGGACCTGACCCGCATCGGCATGAAAATTTACACGGCGGGCATCGGGCTACAGCTTGGCTTCGTCGTCATCTTTGGCGTCATGACGGCGTGGTTCTACCACCGCATGCGGCAAGTTTCGCGGGGGCGGGGTATGGGGCGATTGCAGTTACTGATCTGGGTCATGCTGGCCGTATTGATGCTGATAATGGTGAGCTTTCCTGTTATACCAGATCATGAGCCTTGCTCAATGAAGTGGGCAGTAGTAAACTCCTGCCGTGGCGGTGTCTGGTTCCTTGTTTTGATATTGTTCATGTTGCTGACTCATATTGAAACACCAGGTTCGCATTATTTTTCGATTGCTCGAGTTTGGACCGGGTATCAACGCAAACAACAAGCTCATCACGGACGAGACATACCCGCTGGTGCTGGACGCGATGCCTATGGCGCTAGCGCTGTGGTTGCTGAATCTGATGCATCCCGGGCTGGTGCTGCGGGGCCCGGATGGGGAGTTTCCCCGGGTGACGCGCAGGGAGAAGAAGGCGCTGAAGCATCGGGCCAAGGAGGAGAAGAAGCGACGAAAAGAGGCAAAGAGGCTCGAGAAAATTGGCGGCAAGGTGGTTTATCTAGATGACGCGGCGAGGTTAGCGGATGAGACAGACGGCGATGATGTGAGGACAACCGGTGTTGGCGTCGAGAGACGTAATTCTAGTTGGGAGCTTGGTCCTGTGCATGGTAGGGTATAGCTTGCATATTGGACGAGGATATTGAAGATGAAGAGATTTGGAAGAGGATGATTCGAACCCATCTTGCATTGACCAATGTTGTGATGATGCAAACTCAGCAATCTGCCCAATGTAGGGGTACCAAGCAAGAGTACTCAGTACAGGCCCGGGCGGATGGATCGATGTGAACGACCAGAGTCTGTGTCTGACAAGAGGTTATAATGTTAGACCATGAAATGGAGGGTCCAGCATTCCGACTCTCGATTCGAACAAGGTCCTGGTGCGCTTGGAGAGCAGGGAGAGTTTAGGCAAGACAAAAGCATGACGGATGACTTGGGCCAGGCCCACTGTGTCGGCTTGTGGAGCCGATGGGATCGCGTCGCTGGGCTTTTATGGGTGGAGCTGCCCCTTTGGGAAATCGGACCGCCTGCACTGTCTTGAGTAGCTATCAGTAATCTGTCTACGGAGTACACAACGTGTTTTTGTGATTGCGGTTCGTCCGGGTGCTACTTATAGTAGGGCGGATTTGCTATGTTTATTTGCTTCTTCGGTTTTCTCGTATTTATCCGACGCTTGTCATGTAGTAGTCTTGACGCGCCACCTCTGTCTGGATGGCGTGGTACTGGCACTGCTGGGTTCGTCTAGTCGGACAAGAGGAGCCAAAAGGGTAAAAAGAAAAACAAAGAAAAAGAAAGATTCAAAAAGAAAGATGAAAATTTTCTCCCAAGTCTGCCAACGCGGCAAGTAGTACGAAGTACACTTGGCAAGTACTGATAGTTTCTTTTTGCATGCGCTGGGCTGATTTCTGTCTTATTCATGGCCACCCACTTCCCTTGTAGTCCCGGGCCAACGTGCGAGAACAATGGAAAGCACTGTTGCAGAGCAACATGACAGCGGTACTATAGGGGCCGCTTGCGCGGCTGATGCGACCGTTGTAGCGCGTCTTCGCACAGTGTGCACGTCTGGATAGGTATGCCAGGCTAGCCGAGATGTGTCTAGCAAAATGATTCAGATTCATCAGAATGCCCATTCGCATATTCAATATCCAGTATTTCGCGCAAGCACTATGCGCAAGAGTTCCTCGCCGCGGCTGGAGAGGTGCCACGTGAACGACAAACAATAGTCTTTCTTTTCGCCATCAAGCTGGCCATTGGCATTCTTTGGCCAACCACTATGAGCTATACTAGGTAATAAGCCTCTTCCAGGTGGCATCCCACACCACGCCTTCTGGCACGCAAGCTCGATGCTCATTGCCCAAAAAGCAAAGACATACGCACATGGTCATATTTTTATGTTGGCTTAAAAAAGTCTAGCCCCTTATGCTGTCTCGTTCCCAGAGTCATCGCAAGGTGACCTGGCCCTTGTCTTGGGTGAATTGTTCTGAAGTGCCCCTCTCTCTCCGTCACCCTCTCCGTCATTCTCTCCGTCCAGGCTTCGATTCAACTTCGCCTCGCCAGGCCAAACCGTCTCTGCTCTTTGTCTCGTGTCTTTATGCTTCTGTATGCTCTCTATACCGTCACTGTTTTTCGTAGGCAAAGTCTCTTGTTGTGCTTGCCTCTTCTTGCGGCTGCCTGTTTGGTCCATCACCACCCACCACCTCCTCCCCCCCGTTCACCTCGATTGGCCCCGGCCCTGTGTTTATTCCCTTGAACTCTTTACCTGGCCAACCATCCGGCTGCCTCTTTGAGTATACTCTTGCTTATCGCTCATTATAATTTCTTCTTGCTATTTGCCTCTTCGCACAAAAGACGTTATTCTTGCGTTATTGGCAACCCCCCTTCGAGTACTACCACAGCACCCCCTGCAACGAGGGCGGTCTGTCGGTCTGTCAGCTTCCTCGCTCGCCAGTTTTCATAACAACGGACGTGCGAATCGACCTCGCAAAATCAAACAAAACCTGCATATCTTCTCGTTGTTCTTCTCTTGCCACCTGGAAAGCAAAGCCGACTCTGCATTGGAATTTAGTTGCTCTCGCGCCATACAAGTTGAGCCGCCATGGCGACTCGGCGATCCAGCTCGCGTCGTCGTGCCCACGCCATTGCCGCTTCCATGCTCACTTCATCGGCCATGATTGCTCCCGTCTCTGGCCATGCCTTTCCCCGCCAGACTGTGCGGCCCACGGCCAGTGTGAATATGCTGTCCTGGCCCATCAAACCTACCACGGCACCCACTATTCCGTCCCAGCTCGCTGGTCGCGATCTCAACACCGTCTGCGGTTACATAGGAGGCAATCCTGATTTGCCCGCGACCTGTATGGCCGGTTCCCACTGTGTCGTCGACACTGAGCATAGAGCTATCGGCTGCTGTCCTGACGAGGGTGACTGTACTGTGGGCATCTTCACCGGCTGTGTCGACCAGAATAGCCCTGGCCAGAATGTCGTCGACCCTCACATTTATACTTGTGGTAACGGCGATGCGTGTTACAAAAACACTTTTGAAGGTGGCTTCTTCCAGTACGGTTGTGGCTCCGCCTCTGACATGGCTACAACGGTAGCTCTATCGGCTCCTGGCCAACCTTCTATCGCTTACACGACTGTGTCCGTTTCTCTGCGTCCTACTACGACTCTGAACTCGGTAACTAGCAGTGACGGCAGAGGTCCTAGTAGCACTTCGGGCCGCGATAGTAACCCCACTGCTACTGATTCAGCCAAGCCTGACCAAGGAGTCGACCACACCGGTGCCATTGTTGGTGGCGTTGTCGGTGGTGCCGTGGCCCTGATCCTTCTCTTGGCTCTGGCTATTTTCCTCTGGCGCCGTAACAAGAGCCCCAAAGCTCCCGAAGTGGAAGAGGAACCCAAATTTATCAGGTCAGCCTCTCAGATCATCTCAGCTTGACACTGTTTGCTAACCCTGCACAGCCGCCCGCTGGCCAGCCCAGATAACGACTTGGAAGATGCAGACGACATGACTGACACGCGCCCCGCGCCTAAGCCACCCGGGCCTAGACATCAGCATGAAGACCTGGACTCATGGCCTATTCCTCCCGCAGTAAAGGGTGGTATCATCGGTGGCGCCAACACCGCCACGGATACTGACCAGACTCCTCTGACGCAGGAGAGCGCTCTCGCGCCAACCAATAACATTGAGTACTTTCATCCTGTCGACACTGGCAGCATGCCTCGCCGTGGTGGTGAGCGTCCATTCTGGCAGCAGACTGGCGGTGGCCGAACCCGAAACCTGACTCGATCGTGAGCAACGGACAGTTGAGGTGCAAGTTGTGTATATACCGTTTAAGAGCGGAAATATGGCCATAAGCCAGGCACAAAAGAATCATATGCGAGCGACATGTGCGGTTGGACTTTGGCAAAGGGAGGGGCATTGGCATGACACTAACATTGTGCCTACTGAGTTGTCTCTTTGCTTTGACTCTTCACTCCCCCCCCTTTCTTTTCTTTCTTTCTTCTTCACGATTGACTTTCTCTACACAGGGAACATACAGAAAAAACGTGACAAACTACCGTGCGCGGTGGATTTATGTTTTCAGCTTCTCTTTTACTTTACTTTTTCTCCGTCATCTGTATATCGAAACACCGCAGGTTGTGCGACGGGTAGGGTAACAGCGACTTGGGTGGCCTGTAGAGCAAGACTCATTAGATGCAAACTCGGGATGCATTTAAACCGCCGGATTGTTCATGATTACTCCCCCTTTTATGTTATATCCTGGGTAGCTGCGAGCTTAGCGTAGTGCTTAATGTCTATTGTCTGCCAACATGTGCCTCTGTCTAGTATATTGATTTGCCTGTAGCTGTTTGCATTTCCTTTGGCTCTTTGACCATAGTCTAGCATAGTACATGGCTCACCCAATGCCGTTGCCCTCGAAGGCAATAATTTATATAAACGAATTGAAAAACTGGCGAAATGAAGAACCTGTAACAGGACAGGTACAATCTTCCTTCTCCCGAAAAAAAAAAGCAAACGGCCTGGAATCATGATAAAACACGAAAGACGAAGAGTAGTTGACCGGATGTCTGGCTCATCATTGCGATATCAAGTCCCCTGCCTCCAGCTCCACTTCGGCGCTCCTGTGCAGCTCACCATCTGCGTACAGCGCCATCATCTCCTCATCCGGATTCGTGAACGACGGCCCCGTGTATGCGGGCAGTACGTGGGTGCACTCGGTCAAGTTGTTGATGTTGCGGACGCCGAGCAGGGAGAGGCGCACGTAGGCGCGGGCGTAGTCCTCGTTCCAGAGCGTCTGGCCGGTTGGTTCGTGCCCGTACACCCCAAAGTATGCCTTGGTGCGCGGGTGCGCCGCGAGGTTGGTGTCGCTGACGAAGCGCACGATGGGCGCCGGGGGGTGCCGGGCCGTCGTCTGCCGGTAGTACAGCGTGTCCCAGACGCCCGGGGTCGTGTCCTGCGGCGCGCCGGTGCGGTTGGGGTAGACCTTGGTCTGCTGGCTGGCCGTGTGCGCCCCGAGGAGCGCGATGAGGCTCCGCGGAGAGATGGTCTTGTCGGAAAACATTTGCACGAGGTCGTCGGCCGATCCAAAAGGTGACGGGAGATTGCCGCGCGGCGCCGGCTTCGGATTGTCCTCGCGGCCGACAAAGGAGCGGACTCTGGGCCCCTGCGGGCAGACGACGGCACCGACGGTGGCTCCCATCTGGATGAGGTCGGCCAGGCTGATGCCGTAACCCTTGTACTTAGCCCACCAGACACGCATCTGCGCGCATATGACTTCCAGCCCGCTATTATCACGGCGTTCCTCGCATTCATTCGCCAGCAGAATCGAGCCGTCTGCACCGCCGTCCGGGCCCGTCTTGCGCGACCAGCCGCCGGCGTCGTGGTACCCTAGCCGCACAGCGCCTCGTGCTAGTTTGTTGCAGCGGCCCGCCGTGCCGACCATGGCTGCTTGGAACTCATCCGCAATGTGCTTCCAGATGCAGCACGTCTCAGCCGCGCAGGCGGGGGACTCTATTGAGGGGGCCGTGTATGTTGAGAAGAGGTCCTGCGCGTCCCGCTGGCCGAGTAGAATCTGCTTGATGGTGCTACCGGTGGGCGTCAAGCTGCTTTCGGAAAGGTACTCGAGGTCACCTATGAGCTCGTAGTCGGTATCAGAAGGTAATGTGGCCGCTCGGCTGTTGATCTGCGCAATTGTTTCCTTGATACCAGCATAGGCGTTGGTGCCTCCCACAACCATCACCGCCGTGGTGAAGGCTAACAATAGCGACCTCATTTTCTTGAGCTTGTATCACAATAGGCCGCGTGGCATAATCAATGAATTAAGTGGAAACAAAGAGGGCAGGCGGCAGCACATCTAATATGGAAGCCATCGAGGATGCTCGACAGCCGTTCGCGGCAACAATGTAACAGGGTAGTGAGACATGATTATATTACACCAGCCGTTTGCGGCATACTCCCTGATACCCGCGGCATCACCACGGGCCTGGTTCTAGACTAGAACGAGAAGTCAGGCTGCCTTTTCACATACTTTCGGCAAGGTCTGCCGAGTTTTCAGACCCAATGTGGTCTTTGTGCTGGTAACGAGACAACGGCAAGGGCGCCAAATGGAGCTGAGTCCCCCTTACAACGTAGGTTCACCGCGCACTAGTAGCCTAGCTCGTTTGCCAGAACACGGCCAGAACCTCAAGGGAGAGTTCACACTTGACAATTCGATCCGGCCATACAGTTGCGAACATGCGCCGCGGAGGACTGCTGAGCCAGTCGAAAGTTTCTTGTCATCTCCATTTTCAGGGCCGCAAGCGGATCATAAGATTGCGGTGGCGCTTTTGTAAAATACGGGGAAATTGCAGCAAACAATTCCATCTTTGGGTCCTAGCGTTGTTGTCTTGGCAGGGTTCAGCGCATCCCTTGTCAAGTGACTGATGTATTGCCAACAAGTGGTGTGTGACTGGACCACCAAGCCTATGTGCTGGGCCCAGGGAGGGAACCTCTATCTGTTACAGGGTTATCGGAGCAGGCGCTTCTGTACTACTTTGGCATTTGCTGGCCAGTAATAGACCACAGTTTAATGCCTGATCCGTCGAGTATTGTGGTCTTGACCTTGCTGCCATTTGAGCCACCTTGCGTGCCATCAATATCACCATCAGAAGGATGCCGCCAAGCACCGGCACAAGTAGCAACCACGGAACCACTTGGATGCAGAATGGTGCTGCCTATCGGAGATTGGTGTGCATCCCACTCCCATTTCGGATAGACAACGCCGTAATGCAGACCAACCTCGTCCCAGACCTGTACTGTTCCCGCTTCCGTACCAGCCCAGAGCTCGAAACCAGGCCCGTCGTCTGCGCTCCCGAATGCGTCACATGTCAGCCGTTGTTGTGTTTGACAGTGGCGTCCGGCCAAAACGCTGAGGACTTTGCCATTGCCACGAATGTCATAGACGAGCAGGCCCGAGGCGTGCCTTTCGTTGACGACGAGGTATCTCCCGCAAGGGCTCCATCTCGTTTGCATGATACCCTGGCCACCGAAATCGTGGCCAAATTCGAGCAAATCGGCACCCGCGATGCTCCAGTTAGCGACAGCCTTGTCAGCCCGGTACATGTCATACAGACCCATCCACCGCGTCCATGTTCCAGCGGCTACGATTGCGCTGCTAGGCGCACTAGGTGGCGAGTTGGACAACGCGGACACGGTACCCTTCATACCTACACCGCCGCCTTTCAAAAGATGCCTTTTGGATGGTATGGTATGAATGGTGTGAATAGGACCGTCGGAGCCTGGGCGCGAGGCATCAAAGTAGTCTATGCGGTTTGCTGAGCCACAGAGAAAATGAGTTCCCGGCGATGGCCACAACATGGAGGATGGTGTAATATATGCTTCGGTTTCATGTCGCATGAGTTTGTACATGCACAATGGCATCGGCTTCTCCGAGGCCGCGGGGAACGCATGATAGAGATGCAGCGGGTGATCACGACTGCCGACAAGAAAAGTTTGTGTTGCCGGAATGGACAGCGAAAAGTATGGAGCTGGAGCAATGCATGGAGAGGGCTCTGGTAGCTGGACGCTGCCCTGAGGCTTCAGTGGCTGAACGACATCGGCTTCTAGGAGGTCGGCTGGCAGGACAAAGGCCGAGACTTTGTTATCGGAGGAGCCGACCAAGAGGGAGGTGCCATCGGCCGTCCACTGGGCCGAGGAATAGAAACACCGAGTGCTTTGTGTGGTATTTGGATTGGCAGCACACTGTGCAATCAAGGTAGTGGATGAAGGCGAAGGTGAAGGCGAAGCATGGTGTAGCTGTGGTGGCCGCGCCTCCAGTGGCTGAGCGTCGGAGTCCATATTCAGCAGTTGGCGATCAGGTTCAGGATGTGCGCAGGGTAGTTTGAAGTGATTTTATGGCATGCCGGCCAAGGCTCATGACGATAGGCATTGGTACATAGTTCCAGGGTGCATGAGATGGCCGTGGAGTTGGGATGTGACCAAGCAAATAGCGAGTGGCCGTTTGGAGATTTGAAGTTTGAAAGCCGCGGACTCGAACTTGAAAAACAAATGCCCACAGCGGTTTGTCTGGGCGGTGGGGTGTGGTCGTCTCTGGTGTCTGGACGCACTGTAATTCCGGTGGAGTGGGCGCTGTGGGGGCTCTCTTGGGAGAGAAGACGCGGGCTCTTTGGGGGCGCTGGGGGGTGCTGGGGGGGGTGGGGGGGGGGGGGCTTTTAGAGGTCTTTTATTAGAGTGCCAGGAGTGCTTTTGGGAGGATGGGGAGGACTCGCAGTGATTGTAAGGGAGTTACTTATGTTGTGACCTCTGGAACTTGCAGCGGCCGTTTTTGCAGTGTCTGGCTTCCCTGCGGTGTCTTCTACAGTATCTTCCGCAGTGTCCTCTGAAGCCTCCTCATCTTCGCCAATTACTTCTGTAGCATTTTCCGCAATATCTCCCGCAGCCTCTTCTCCGGTCTCTTCTTCAGTATAATGTTTGCCAATCCACCAAAACAAGGGACGCTATGAGCCTGCCTGCCTACCTAGAGTGGGCCTCGAGTCCCTTCTTGGCAAATCACCACACGATTGCCATAGGTACAGTTGGTGGCCAGAGGTACTTACTTTGCTTCCTACGTCATTTGAGCCTGACAGGCTGTGATGGCAGATGCGTGTTGGCCCAAGCTCCGCCCCGTACATAGCGAGGTAGGTGTACCTCAGGACTTGCTTGCCCCCCTACTTAGGTAGTAGTAGGTACTTACCAAAAGTACCTACGTACTTGCCTAGGTCGTGTCTACCTAAGTAGGCACTTAATAAGTAAGTAAGTAAGTACTTAGTGAGCGTCTACTTAACTTAGGTACGTAAGTACTCAAGTACTTAAGGTCGGGACCTGGTGTGTTGTTGTGAGTAAGTCAGTATATGCTCACGCGAATCAGGTAATCGTTCACGAAGAAACTCTAGAATGATTAGATGCTATGCGCCTATATCCGCTGAGGCATACTAACCTAGCAGAAACTTAGGGTTAACTTAGGTCTGGTCAGTCAACGACCGCCAGTGAAGTCCTTCCACAAAACCCGACCGCGGGGAACAACTTAGGAGGGTATACACGACAGGTGATGACAATACGCTGAATAGCAGTCTGGAGGACGTGACAAATGTTTCTCCACAGGACAGACTGATCTGTTTGCGAATTGCGATTGGTACGGGATGTCTCTAGCGGAAGCGGGGGTTGAGCAATTGGTGGGACATGAGCCATCCAGCCTATTTCTCCAGGGGTGGAAGGCAATTAGTTGGTTTGTAGCCGCCTAAATTATGAATTCAAAGGTTTATAGAGATATTCAGCTCCTCATGGTCCATCCTACTGAGTAACTAGTCGTTTCACCCTGCAACGTAACCAATGTAAGGGTAAGTGAGCTTCTCGGCCATGAAGGTGCTACTTGTTACCTATTGATGATTTCCGCCCAAAGTTTGTGGTGTTCAGTACTTCTTCCAACACTGGCATATATATGGACCTCAATGCAGATGTACGATCTGGCAACACTTCTGAAAGAGTCAGCCACAGACGCTGTTTATCCGCGGCGCTAGTCTTTGCGAACCCCCCTAGCTTTTGCCGAGCGGCGAGTTGCTGTACTTCTAACAGCGGTTCGATTATGGGCCAGAAATAAGCATTTATCGCTTCTGCTTCTTCGAGATCGTTTCCGAAGGCCGACAAGAGTTCCTCCAGATCGCTCGCCACTTCATTAAGTAGTGAATCGTCACCAATAAACCTCTATGTTATTGTGATTAGCTTATTCGGCTTGCTCAGCTGCGATACTCACTTCCTCGCTGAGATCTGCCAGCTTGTGCCGCAAAGTTGTCCCTAAATGCAGAGCAGTCCTCAGCCTTCTGTGGGTGTCCTGAACAAGGGCCGCTGCCCGGAATTGGTTGTCCAGCATCCACGTCTCGGAGCCATATATCGTTTTCCCTACCAGGAGAGCTTGGCAGCGTATTAGATCTAGCTCTTGTCCATCCCGCATATAGAGTACATCCACTTCGCTTCCCAGAGCATCCCGGATTTGCTCACTAATATCCCCGATAAAGTAAATTTCGTCACTTGTAGCTTCTTTCCTATACCCAACAAGCAGGTCGACGTCGCTCTCTGCCCGCTGCTGATCTCTAGCGAAGGAGCCGAAGACGCCTACCCAGGCGACGGGCGATAGTTCAGGTTCTCTCATGATTGTCGAACAGCGTCGAGCGATATCGCTGAGGGACATGACGGGTGGAGCCCCTCGCAAACCCGCGAGATAGGAGATTTTCTGATTCGAAACAATTGCTGTTGTCATCTTGGAGAATGGGAATAGCCGTCCGTAACTGCTCGGTGTGTTGCCCATAATAAGCTTAGAAAAGTGATGCCTTTGTAAGGATTTCATCATAGCCATACTGTTAGACCTGGGAAGGCCGCCAGAATTGGCCAGCTGGAAGCTGAAGATGACTGGCAGCACGTCAATACTGACGAGCCTCTGTTCTCTGACTATGTCAATAGTCAACAGGATCGCGAGCCTACGAGCACTTCACTTTGCACAGTATGTGGTCAGAAGTAGCAAGTAGATAGTTGATTCTGTCAATCTAGTAGAAGTGGTAGCTTCTCCATGCAAGCGCCTAGCGTCGTGCTCGCCAGGTACAAGTGACAACTCCTAATAAGTACTGAGTAGTACCTGCGGACAAACTACGGAGGTACCCGTCCTGGGGTGGTCGGCGCGTCCACAAACGGGTGCGCTAGCCCCCCCGAAAATAGAACTCAGGACAGCGACACAGACGTTTCTTGTATTCTCCAAACATCTCTTCACGCCCCAGTCCATATCAACGATTCGGCATCGACTCCCACCATCATCAGAGGCAGAGCACTGTCAGCCAAACGCCTCTTTGCGATTCGGAAACGCTGCCGCCAGCCGCCTGCTAGTTCCGACTTGATCGCCGCTTGGTGACGGGCGGGCTGGATCCAGATTTCATCTCAGAGCTCGTCCCCCCGCCGCAACCTGCCCAATCCTCGACGCTTTCTCCACTCGCCGTCTCTCTCCTTCTTCTACATAGCAAGCCGTCGCGGCGCTCCCGCTACCGTCATGGACTTTTACGACGAGGCCGCCTCACGCTGCGATGCCTTTCGAACGCCGAGATATCTCGAGGTGGTCATCTCTATGTACGTCATGTCTCTCCGCGCCAGGTGCGTGCTCTGCTTTTGCTGCGCAATGCTCATACCTTTCCCAATCGCAGCTTGATCCTCCTCGGACTTCTCGTCTCGTATCTTCCACAACACTATCGAATCATATCACGCGGAACAGCCGAGGGCATATCTCCATACTTTGTGCTTCTTGGATCTACGTCGGCCACTGCCGGATTTGCAAATATATTGACCGTCCCACCTTCTCGCGCGGCCATGACCTGTTGCAAAGAAATCGAGGGCCTTGAATGCGCGGCTAGTATGCTAGGAATCGTCCAGCTTGGCGGGCAGTGGCTGTGCTTTAGCCTCATGTATGGTTTCCAAACCCCCTTCCATGCTTGGCCACCAAAATGCTGACTAGTCTCCAGTGTCGTTCTTTTTCTCATGTTTTTCCGTTACGAGGACGCGGCGGTCCCGCAGGATGAGCTTGCCGGCGAGTCGCCGAAATGGCAAACCGCTGCTACCGTTGGACTACTTGCCTTTCTTCACGGCCTCATCACCGTCATCATCACCGGCGTTTTCGCCATTGCCATGCCCCAGCACCTGAACTTTTGGGCCCATCTTCTCGGCGTTTTGGCCGCAGTATTGGCTGCCGTCCAATATGTGCCACAGATCTGGACAACATATCATCTCAAGCACGCCGGCAGTCTCAGTATTCCCATGATGTGTATACAGACACCTGGTGGTCTCTTGTTTGCTGCTAGTCTATACATGCGCCTGGGTGCCGAGGGTTGGAGTACGTGGGCCATCTACTTGCTGACCGCGGCCATGCAAGGTTCCGTGCTATTCATGTGCGTGTACTACGAGCTGGCTCGACGTCGCGAGCGCGCTGCTGAGCCCGAAACTGCTCCCCTTCTCAATGAACCCGATTCTCCCGTCGACCAGTCAAACCAGCAAAGACCCATCGCGAATCGCACGTACTCTGAAGGCTGGGAGCGCGGTCTCCCGGGCCCTTTTACTGGTCATCCAGAACGCTATGCGGAAACCGAAGAGGATTTGGAGCATATCCAGGACCGCGAGGAGCGCGCCATTGCGCGCGAGAGCCAACCGCTGTTGAAGCCTGGTGGCATCGGTAATCCTCGCAAGAACTACAAGTCGTCAAATCGCCGCCAATGAGGTCTTCATCATGCTTAGTATTACGGATTCTCCTACCTTGTTAGTTCAATTTAGCTTAGAACAAAATGCTACTTTTCCAGCGCTCTTTCTACACGCTTCCTGGCAGTTTATAGCTTCGCGGCAACTAACGAGTGCAAGCTATCCATGTGGTATCTCGATTATAGCAACCGGCCGTTGTGCAAAGTCGGAACAAGAAACAAGGACGCGTCAGTCATTGGACAATGTAAAAGTTGCCATGATGATCTGATCCTTAACAGTGCCCGCAGGCAGCACTCCAGGAACCCTGCTGGCTTCCGACACCATTCTTAAGTGCGGTCCACTAAATCGCTCCTCATGCGTTGCGCTAGCCCGCTGATTGGCCGCACAACCCACTGAAGGACATGTAGCGCAGTCACCCGCATCACGACAATGGAGTCATTCAAGCTGATTCCCCAGCTTCCGAGGCTTTGTTGCTTTCGATTTTCTTCCATCTTGCAGGCTCATAACAAATTGCGCAAAACACATAGCTCTTGCTGAGCCAGAATAGCTGCTCACTTCACCAGCGCCGTCACGTTTCCTCGTCCAGACTCGCAACCAATTGGAACAGGCCACGATTGAACCCCTCCATACATCGGTACCCATACACACACACCTCCGCAACCATGGCCATCGGGAGCCCAGCTCCTCTGCAGCATGCGGCGCAATCGCCCTCTGCGACCAGCACCGGCATCGACATTGACGCCTGGACGATATCGGCGCTGCAATCGCTTAGCGTCTCGCCCATTGCCCGCGGCACCGGCACGCCCTTGTCCATTCCGCTCGACGACCATGTTGTCTCCAAGTCCCGCGCGGCGACAGCGTCCAAGATGACGACGACAACGACGACGACGGGTACTCGCGCTGTCCAGTTTGATGCTGACGAGTCCGCGATGCCGCCTCGGCGGCCCCCTTCCCGAAGAGACAGCATGGCGCGGCGCGAGGCCCTGCTCAAGGGCAAGGAAGGCAGCCGACAGCGTCGCCGGTGGGAAAATGGTACGACTGTTTTGTGAACTTTTGCCCCTCTCTCTGTCTTGTTTCGAGTTGATGCGGCGCCACTGTCATTTTTTCTGCCCCGTCTGCTAACACTTCGCGTGCAGACCGTCTTATCGGCGTCCCCAACGCGCAACCACCGCAGCCCACCGACTGGCAGGTCCAGCCGACGCATCCCATCAACAAGGTGCCGTACCAGATGGCACAGTTTTGGGATCGCGGCGTGCGCGACCGCGTCGACGACAAGACGCGGCGCCTCCAGGCCGCTCGCAAGAAGCAGCAGCTGATCAGCGGCAGCGCCACCGGCCTCGGCGTCGGGGAAGTGCCCCGCGACCTGCGCGAGTCGGCCAAGCGGTCGCCCGCCGTCCGGGGGTGGGTACGCGCGCTTGAGGAGCCGGTGCGGCACTTTGTCCGCGCGCACATGGCTGGCACGGAGGCAGATGCAGCACGGGAGGTGGAGGTGGAGAGAGAAGAAGACGAGTCCTCTGACGGTCTGCTGGACTCGGAGGACGAGGAGATTGTGTTCGCGGGCCGCTCGGACGCGATGCGCGCACTGCAGGAGAAGAAGCGCAACGCCGCGCGGCCCGCGACGCGGCGCGACGGCGCGCGGGAGACGGTCGACGCGGGCGTCGTGTTTGACTCGTTTGGGGACGACGAGACGGCCTCGTTCAAGCGCTGGCTGACGCACTCCATCTCCGACTACTACGGCCTGGCGTCGCGGTCGGTGCTGGTAGGCGGCGGCTCGGCGCAGAAAGTAGTCTACGTCGGGCTGAAGCACACCCGTCACATGGCGCCGGCGCTGTCCAAGATGCCGCGGCCTTTGTGGGAGGTGGTGTGCTGAGGACGAACGAAATAGAGAGCTACGAGCTGGGTGTTGTGTATTGCACTTTTCTTTCCTCTGCTATTCATTTTATTGGCTCTATTAGACGATCTATCTATATACACGGGGCGACGGATATACGACTGCTGGATCTCGATGGATGAGATCTGATTCGCATTACTTTATACACTACGCTACATTGCGTCTATAAACCTAGAGTGTGTACATTTTCCCATAGGTACACTCATGTTGTATAGGTCTGATGTGCCTTTGCGGTGTTACTTCATATTTGAGTGCTGGCTTTTGACGCCTCGTAGAGTCATGAAAGCCGAAACCAGCTTGGACGTTGCGCCAGGGTCGTCCATCCTAGGCAGTATGGGCTTCTCCGTTTTAGATGGAAGAGACAATGCGTTGGACAGGAGCGCTCGCTCGGACACGCTTCTCTGTAGCCGTCGCCTGATCAGCAAATCAAGCGGGTTGCTTGGAGCTGGTTGCGGCCTCGTCGGCTTCTTCGTTTCCGCACACTCTTCAACCTCGCCGTCTTTGATGGTGCCTATGGTGCCGACGCTGTCGATATGATTCTGGCGGTTTCCCTGCGCGCTTTGTCTGCTGTGATTGTCCCGTGCTATGATGGTCTCCGTTTCGAACGGCCCTTTTTGACGCGGAGGCAGAGGTGCCCAGGGAAGCGCTTCTTCAAGAGCTGGGTCTGGTGGTATCGGTGGGAGGCGACTGTGGCTCTCGCACTTGAGCGTCTCAAGTCGTGTCACCCTGTCTGGCATTGTGTGGCTCAAGTCACGGTTCGGGACATTTGGAAGTGGCATCAACAGACCCTCAATTTGGTCCAAGAATGAAGCCACGCTCCGCAGTTCCATTTCTAGCCCTTCTGAATTTTCCTGCTCATTGTTGGTGAAAACTGTATCTTCGAGAAAAGAGTTCTCATCGTCGCGCTCCCGGTTGAGCTCCGGCGGAGAACGTTCTTTCTCCCCACGGGAATCCTCCTCGTCTGCGGCTGTTGCATCGTCTTTGGTGACGAGATCTAGATCTATAGTCCCCCCAACCTCTCGCTGCATGGTTTGCTGCTCCATGCTGTCAAAGCCATCTCCTTTAAAGGTCGGCTGCTGCGTCCTTTCGAGAATCAATGGCTTTTCATGCCCCAAATGCGTTACCAAAAAGGGGATCGTCGTTGTAGAACCATCGTACAAAATCGAATGGCTCTGTCTAGGCGATTGCGGTGGTGTTATTGTGTTCTCGTGGATAGAAAAGACCTGATCGGATTAGCGCTACGCAGACCAGGAGCCGAGGGCTCATCCTACCTCAGGGTCTGCTTTGATCCCGGACTTAAGGGGATTAAAGCTTTTTGAAGCCTCAATGCATTCATTGGTCACCTTGTGTAGGAGTGCCTGGTGCAGGCGATCAATATGAGGAGGAAAGCACAAACCCTGGTCTTCCCTTTCGTCCACTGAAATGAGAGGCAGATATTGTGTTATAAGGCAATTATTCGGCATTATCTGCATGATATTTGAATATGCCTCCGAATCTGTTGAGGAGCCTGGGCCCATATCTGGTAGTTCGAGTAGCAAGTCTTGCTCAGACTGTATATTTGTTTGTTTGACGCATTCCGGCTCATTCTGGGCACTGCTAGCCAGAAGTTCCCGGTCGTATGCTACTATACTGCTTGGAAATTGTATATCATCATGTAGATCTTCATTCTCCTTCCAGTCCACGGAAATATTACTGATCGAGCTTCTCAGGCTAGCCAGGCAGCTTTGGGGTGAAAACGTGTGATGCCTGTGGCCGAGGAAAAGTCCGAGTCGCTCTGCGTATTGTAGAGCAGATTCACCTGCAGTATCCATCGAGTCCTTCGATCCAGTATTCCGTCGACTCAATTTTGAAATATGAATCGTGGAGTTGCTGATGAAAAACTTCCTGTGCTATTGTGCCTCGAGTGATCCGGCTGCCGCAAACGACAAAAGGCCGGCTCGACAACCATAGCCACCAACATAACCATATATATATTTGCCAGCTGCAATATTCCGAGACCTATACGTATTACGATTTGCACATGTTGCCAGTGTCAATTTTCTTAATTATACCAGTTCTGCCCTTGTCGGAGATTGCCTGGATTGAAATGCGTCAATGGCTCTAAACTCCGGCACTTGCACCCCACCAATGTTGCAATCCACCACAGGCCAACGCTAACAAGCTCCCGCCAAAGTCTCTGGTGACGCACTTCACTCGATCGGAGCTCTCGTAGAAGCTCTTGGGATCGTTCAACTTAGGTCATCCAACACATCCCGAGGCTATCATCACCTCATCATGGCCTATGTAGCACCAGTGCATCTACCAACCAGCATTCGCCATGCGATCCGACTCCAATTCAGCTCGCCGGATCACGAAGACTTGATTGTCGCGTACGTGCCTTTTCTGCCTGGGGCGGGCACTGTCGATGGCTTGCCCTGGCAATCTGCCCACGGCCTGATTGCTGATCAATATTTCCACAGAAAAGCGAATCGACTCGAGATATGGCGCGTCACGCAAGAGGGCATGACGTGCCTGCACACTAAAGTCGTCCACGGCACAATATGTATGCTACAGCGTATGCGACCAAGAGACGCCACCGCCGACCTCCTCTTTGTCGGCACAGAGAGGCTGCAGTACTTCAATGTATCATGGGACGCGGAAAAGCACGAGATGGTACTTACAAATGAAACGATACACGACGTTGCCGAGCCGTACATGCGCGAATCGCAGAGCCAGAACAAGTGCCTGGTGGACCCTACAGCGAAATACATGGTGATGCATCTGTGGGAGGGCGTGCTCAACGTCTTTCGCCTGCCGAGTAGGCGCGGCGCTGCTGATAAGCTCGAACAGATGGATCAGATCCGTCTAACAGAGCTGTGGATGAAGGACAGCGCATTCCTCCACAGTCGTACAGGCCATCCACGCATCGCCTTTCTCTACAAGACACAGCTTGACCAGGAGGAAGCTCGTGTCGCCGTTTATAGGCTGACAAAGGATGACAAGGGCAGCGATGTTTCGAAATTCGACCCGCACAAAGATCGGGAGCTCGACCAGGTTATTGCCGATCCCTATGCTTCTATGCTGATTCCTGTCCCGGTTGCCGAAGAAAAACGATACCACGTGCGAAACAACGAAGGCACGAGGGCGCACCTAGGTGGTCTGCTGGTTGTTGGCGAGACCCTATTGACATACTTTGATAGCCTGACATACTCTAGCGTGTCATCCGCGCTTGAAAAGCCAAAAATCTATGTCGCCTGGGCCATGTATGACGATACACATTATTTCCTGGCTGACGACTACGGACGTCTAGACTTGATGACACTGGAAACCTATACAGAGCCAACTGGGGTCATTGTTACTGGCATGACTGTTCGGCCGCTAAGGTTTCCCGATTCCGAGAACCTGACCTCTCGAGCCTCGAATCTTGTATACATGGGCGACAGTATGCTTTTTGTGGCCTCTCACCATGGCGATTCGCAGCTTCTGCGGATCGATCTCGACTCTCAGACCATGTACCCTGTTAAGCTTCTTTCCAACAATGCCCCAATCCTGGATTTTGCCATCATGGACATGGGGAACAGGGAAGGTGATAATCAACAAGGCAACGTATTTTCGTCTGGACAGGCTAGGATTGTTGCCGGCTGCGGGGCCTACAGAGACGGCTCATTACGCAGCATCAGAAGCGGTGTTGGACTAGAAGATCATGGTATATTGGATGACATTCAAAACACCAAAGGTCTATTTACTATCAAGTCCCACAGCTCGAGCAAGGTCGACACACTTGTGGCTTCTTTTGTCATGGAAACACGTGTGTTCCGTTTTGGTGGAGATGGAGATATTGAGGAAGTATACGATTTCGCAGGGTTGAATCTGGAAGCCGAGACAATAATCGCAGCAAACTTGCCTAGTGGGCGTTTGCTCCAGGTAACAACAACCGACGTTGCAATATTGGACCTTGAAAATGGGATGAAAGTCTCCTCATGGGCGGATGATCGCGGCGGTGGAATCACATCTGCCTCATCCAATGGAAAATGGCTGTTACTTTGCATTGACGGAAATACGATTGTTTCGTTGAATGTCGACAAGGATTTGGAGGCTTGTGTACAACGCTACCAAGGCACGGATGACTCTAGCCACTCAGATCAGATCTCTTGTCTACATGCTTCACCGGATCTGAAAGACTACGGAGTTGTTGGGTGGTGGAACTCGGGCAAGGTTACCATCGTGGATCTTGCTACACTGACCGCCAAGCATGGCGAAACCCTCCAGCAGACTACGGATGCCGCTTCAGTACCACGCGACATATCGCTGGTCCAACTCCACCCACGCAGTATATCAGGACCTACACTTTTGGTTGCTTTAGAAGACGGAACGGTTATCAACTTCAACGTCTCTGCTGAGGATCTCGAACTATCAGGCAAAAAGAGCGTCACGCTGGGAAGTAGCCCTGCGCGTCTACATATTCTTCCCGAGGCCGACGGGACTAGCAGTATCTTTGCCACAACCGAACACGCCAGTCTCATATATAGTTCCGAAGGCCGCATTGTTTATTCCGCCACAACTGCTGACGATGCAACCTACGTGGTACCCTTCGATTCTGAGGCATTCCCTGACTCCATACTCCTCTCCACGGATAAACACGTCCGTCTCTGTCACGTTGACAAAGAGCGCCTTACTCATGTCAAGTCACTGCCTGTATATGAGACTGTCCGGCGAGTTGCGTATGCTCCTGGTGTGAAGGCATTCGCTCTCGGATGCATTAAGAAGGAGCTCGTTGATAACGAAGAAGTCATCACAAGCTCAGTCAAGCTGGTGGACGAAATCATATTCCAAGAACTCGGCGCTCCGCTACAACTCAACGCATCAAGCACACTTGAGATGGTTGAGAGTGTCATATGTGCCGAGCTTCCCGACTGTACCGGCGCTCCTGTCGAACGCTTCATCGTGGGGACAAGCTTCATAACTGACGGGGAAGTCGGCGAAGCTGGGGAGACCCGAGGCCGGATACTAGTTTTGGGGGTGGATGAGGAGCGTCAGCTGTACACCATTGTGGCGCACAATCTTAGAGGCGCATGCCGCTGCTTGAGTGTCATTGATGACGAGTACATTGTTGCTGGTCTTTCCAAGACGGTCGTTGTATACCGATATACGGAAGAAACTAGTACCGAAGGTTCCTTGCAGAAGCTGGCAGCTTACCGCCCGGCTTCATTTCCAGTGGCACTTGATGTCTCTGGGTATATGATTGGCGTTGGTGACTTGATGCAGTCGTTGTCCCTAGTTCAATTCACGCCACCAAAGGATGGAGAGACTGCCAAGCTAGAGGAGAAGGCCAGACATTTTCAATCGGCTTGGGCAACCTCGGTTTGTCATCTGGATGACGAACGTTGGCTGGAGACGGATGCTCAGGGCAACATCATGGTGCTGGCTCGAAATCCGGACGCACCGACTGAACAAGACCGCGGCCGTCTTGAAATTACGAGCGAGATGAATCTTGGAGAACAGATCAACAAAATCCGAAAATTAAATGCAGCGCCGTCGGACAATGCCGTCGTATCGCCAAAGGCGTTTCTTGCCTCTGTACGTTTTCTGCAGCGATAGCCATGACGGCGCGCCAAGAGCTAACCATTTTTTTACAGATTGAAGGCACACTTTATCTCTACGGCGATATTGCACCAAAATATCAGGACTTGCTCATTACCCTTCAGACGAATATAGAACAGTACGTCAAGACGACTGGTGGCATCAGCTTCAATACGTGGCGGTCGTTTCGCAACCAGACACGAGAAGCAGACGGCCCGTTCCGATTTGTTGACGGGGAGATGGTGGAGAGATTCCTTGACTTGGACGAGTCGACCCAGGCAGAGCTCTGCAAGGATCTTGGTCCCAACGTGGAGGACGTGCGGAATCTCATCGAAGAGCTACGAAGGATGCATTAACGCCACACGGAAATACAGCGGGCCGACACCATTGCACGCCATTTTGTAGGATAACTAGGATTTTATTTGAAGGTTCTAGATGGAAGAGACAAAATAAACGGGATACAAATCCGCTTGCTCGCCTATATGTAACCCCAGGAGCCATCTAGAACAGCAGTGGCACGCCTAGGCACCGACACAGACATTGTATTTAGCCCAGAGGTTACAATTGGTGCCGGGGTTCCACTTCTTGATGTCATTCTCGGAGACCTTGTATTTTTGAGCGAGCGACCAGCAGTTGTCGCCATCCTTCATGAGATGCCACTTTTTGCACTTGCAAATGGCGCCGGGCTGCGTGGGCTCAGGGTGCTTGGTCGTGCACTGTGTCGGGGGCTTGACCGGCTTGGCGGGCTTGCTCTTGGTTCCTGTTGGGTCAAACTGGTAAGGCAATCTGGCAGGTGATGTACTCGAGAACATGATAAACGCGATCAGGGAAACTTACCAACACAATAGGCATACTTGACCCA
Organism: Cordyceps javanica; assembly: GCF_051103115.1. Lineage (NCBI taxonomy): Eukaryota > Fungi > Ascomycota > Sordariomycetes > Hypocreales > Cordycipitaceae > Cordyceps > Cordyceps javanica. The sequence goes on from NC_139295.1 coordinate 6,142,470, forward strand.
GATGCCGGAGCAGTCCTTGCCCACGGCCGGGTTCCACTTGATGAAGGTGGCCTTGTCAAAGTTGGAGTAGCCCTGGACAATCTTGTCGCAGTAGTCGCCCGTCTTGGCAATGTACCAGTCGTGGCAGTCCTTGGTGATGCCCGTCTGCGTGGGACCGGGGGCGGTAGGGCCGGTGGACGTCGGGCGGCCGGTCGTCGACGTCGGTTTGAAGCCCTTGGTCTTGACGCAGATGTAGTAGCCGGCCCAGAAGCCGTTGCAGTCCTTGTCGATGGCCGTGTTCCACTTGGTCAGCTGGTCTCTGGAGATGCCAAACTTGTCCGTGACGCTGTCGCAGGTGTCGCCCTTGACCACCTGGTAGTACTTGTCGCAGTCCTTTGTGATGCCCGTCTGGTGCGGCGAGGGGACCGGGTCGCTGGTGGGTGTCGATCCCGGAGACGTGGTGGTCGCGCCGGCCGCATGCACGCAAATGTAGTAGCCGGCCCAGAAGCCGTTGCAGTCCTTGTCAATGGCCGTGTTCCACTTGAGGAGCTGGCCGGCGGAGATGCCAAACTTGCCCGTGACGCTGTCGCACGTGTCCCCCTTCTCCACCTTGTAGTACTTGTCGCAGTCTTTGGCGATGCCGGTCTGGTGCGGCGACGGCACCGGGTCGCTGGTGGTGGTGGGCGTCCCCGGGGACGAGGTGCCGGCGCCGGCGACGTGCACGCAGCAGTAGTACGCGGCCCAGAAGCCGCCGCAGTCCTTGTCGACGGCCTTGTTCCAGGCGGTGAACTGGTCCATGGAGATGCCGTACTTTTGGGTCACGCTGTCGCAAGTGTCGCCCTTGACGATCAGGTGGAACTTGTCGCAGTCCTTGGCGATGCCGTCGAGGGTGGGCGAAGGGGCGGGCGGGAGCGTGGACGTCGGCGGGGACGTGATGGTGCCGCCATTGTTCACATCGACGCAGTACGAGTATCCAATCTCGATACCGGAGCAGTCATCTTTGACAGCAGGGTTCTATGGAAGGGAAGGAGTCAGCCCTTGGAGCTTGAGGGGGAGTCGCGAGACCAAGTGCGTCTTACCCAGGCTACAAAGTCTTTGTGGCTGATGCCCCAATAGCCCTCAATGAAGCTGCAGGTATCATCCTTGGACGTGGTGGTAAAATAGTATGTACACTGGTTCGTGGTGCCGGGCGGAACTTTGCCATCGGGCGTCGCTCCACGGCGGACTTTGCTGGGATGCTCGTACGCTGCCGCGGCGGCGACGACGACGGAAAGGGCGACGGCGAGTGAAGCAACGCGCATTTTGCCGTAAATGATGTGCAGAGCTGTTTCAGAAAAGACCAATGATTTGCAGTTTTAGCTTACCGACTCCTGAAAGGCGGAAGGGGAATGTACGCCGTCTCGGAGTCAAGGGGCCATGTATTATACCTACGATGGATGCGTTCATGACGTACCTAGGCATTGTGGCTTTAGCCAAGGAACCTCAGGGAAATAAGGAACGTGGCGAAAGCACAAGGCTTCCGTCGGAACTGTGCTCAATTGGGCCTTGTCCGGCTCCTTTCGTGGAAAACATCCCGAAAGCAATCATTCCGTGATGATCCCGTCCGACCTGCCGTCTCGCAGGCTGGTGGCAATAGGCTGGGAATACGCTAGGCAAGCCATGAGGATCCTGCCATCAAGGACCTTTAGTAATTGTATAAGTACGCTTCCGCCGGAACCACACCTTCAATATTGGTATTCCTTATTGCAGCAATTAGGAGTAGTTGTGCAGGGATCCGGTGTAAGTGGTATGCATGGAGGTGGGCTGACCGGGCGAAGGCAGAGTACCTCCGCACAGTGCACCGTGAAGCTACACACTGTGCACAGATGAGCGCAGATTAAGAAAACATCGGCATCTACTCCTTTTGGAGATTTGGCTGTCGATTATGCCTCGTTCAAAGGGGGGTCGACTTTTCGCTGGACCGGTACTTGGTGAGTGACTTGTGAACAAGCAAGGTGCCAAGAAACTAAAATATTCAGACATTCTATTATATTTGCAGCTGAAAGAAGGTGCTTACACCAGGGCTGCGCTGTGCCTTGCCCAGTTTTATAGTCTATGGAGGTGTATCATCAAGTGCGGTATCAAGCAGTAGTCCTGGATAGATAGTCACGCTCGCAGTTTCTTCTCTCTACCTTTTGCTCCTATTCTCTAGCCATTCCCCCTACGTTCGCTTTCCCTCCTCTTTCCATCGTAATACCATCTACTTTCCGCTTCAGTTTGCCTTGTCATCGAACGGAGCACGAACGAGAGATTCTTCATACAAGATTGGAGACGGCTTTCGCTTGGCGCCCCTGGGTGCGCTCATGGCCGCCCACTCGGCAGTATTAATTGTCTGCACTCTGTGGGCATCCTGCCACTCGAGAAGTTGCTCATAGTCCCAGCATTTGCGCGTAATGTCAAAGTCTGGAAATGGACCCTTGTGGCCCTCAACCCAGTTAAAAGTGAGAAGCTCCATGCTTGGCTGGCACATCAGCCACTTTGCCAGGGCTTCCTGGCAGTGCATCAAGTGTGCTGCGTAGACATTCGGTATGCCGCTGGGAAAGTAATGGTGAAAGTTGTAGTGTAGACTCTCGCGCATCGAGTTGAGGCAGTGTGCGAGATGAACTGCGTCGAGCTGTGCGAGGTAGGTCGCATTCCCCATGCCCCAGCTTGGCGGTGCCTTGACCGTCATGTCTGGATCCTTGCCCAGTTTAGTGACTTGTTCCTCGGTTATGCCAATTATACCCATATCGGCAAATCTTTGCCATGCAGAATCGACGTGGGGACTGGGGTCCTGGCGGAGCACCGATTCGTTGGAGCTAAGATGCTCCGTAACTACTTCCGTAACAGACCAGATCGGTGTGAACGTGTCGAGAGGTGGTGCTATTTCCCATCTTAGCCTTCGTTATTTTTTTCCATCTTTGGTGCATTAATATCTCAACGTCAGGATACGCACAATAGAATGTTTTATCGCGTAAGATGCGGACTCCGTCAAGCGGTTGACGAGGGAGGACGAGAAGTGCCGACAGAGCCAGACAGCCCAATGAGATACTCAAAAGAACAATGTTTGCAATGAATGTATTTCTCATATATCCAGTGTGATGGATCTGGTTTCTTTCGGTGACTGAGTCGTCGTCTCCCGCCAGAGCATCCTGGTCGGGTAACTCGGTATATGACTGCGCCGTCAGTGGACACTATCCTGCTTTTTTCTGCATAGAAATGTACTCATAGTGCAACAAAAACATACCAGTCCTCGACTAAGGCTTTTCAGACTCGACATATTCATTCTCAAGTCAAAAGTTTGGGACTTTTGCGGAATCATGAACTCGTCACAAGCTGTAGCAGAAGGGGACAAGACGCGCGGCAAAGATGCGATGGGGAGGACTACTCAATACTACACGTCCATCGTTGACGTAGCAATTACAATTCAGACGCCACATTCTCGCATTGGTCAACTCTCTGAGCCTTTGCAAGTTCAGTTAGGCTGGATAAGGCTGGATAAGGCTTGCTTGCATGATAGAGGCCCAGTCACAACGGACGGCCGCTCCCATCGTGTAACATACAGGTATGAAGTATTCATCGGCACGTAGAAAGCTCTAAAAGTGATGTAACTGCGTACAATTGTATCATTTGGCATGGTCTCTGAAGGTATAAATACCTGGAAAGCCTCCATCTGAGGAAAAAACACATCCAGTTACTATCCTCTTCACCTCGAATAACGTCTCGTTGGCTATACCCTCCGAAACTGTCAAATTTCTCATTCTTTTAAAGAACAGAAATAAGTCTTTCCATCTCAAAACTACCTTGATCATGCGTTCTGAGATTCTCATTGCCGTCGCTGCCACCTGTGCCCATCTTGCTCAGGCAAATCCCGTGCGCGAGCCGGCCGCTGGCGACACAGCTTTACACTCCTGGTATGACCGGGCAACAGCTGCTTCTACGGCTGGGGGCGATGGCTTCCACTCCTGGTACGCAAAGGCTACCGCCCAGGCTGAGCCAGACGCGGATGGGGACCAGCATTCCTGGTATCGTCGTGCTGCGCCGACGGCTACTGCTGCAGCTGAGCAGAAGCACTAGACACTCCGTCAATCCACTCTCCATTGAATAATGTATACGGATGTTTACAGTCGGTTCTTTCATTTGTACCACGTCAGTTGAAACCGCAGCTGCTGCCGATGCAACGACCGGTGTAGATGGGACTGTATGGCAGACGAATCATATTTGACATCTGGAGGAATAAGGAGCGTCGCACTATACAGATTTTTTATTTACACTTCCAATACTATCACTAAATACCTGTTTGCCTGCTCTTCACCGTATGTCAAAGCTTTTACCATTCGATGACTTGTATCTGTCTCTTCTATCTTTTCTGTAGCTAAAGTGCGACATTGAGGCGCGGGGATGGTGTATAGGCTGGGGGCTTCAGTAAACCCGAAAGTGGTTACAAATTGTCAAGAGTTGACCTGAATACCCGACTTGCGGCTAGCTCTTACTGACCACACACCACAATCTGAAATCATAGGAATGGCTCCATTTTCCTCGCTGCCGTCTTTTCGGCCCTACTTTGGGATACGAAGTCGACCTCATGTTTGCTTTTAGGCCATTCTCAGTCGTTGGGGGGCGAGGCTGCGTCTCACATCTACCAGCCTCGATTTCCAGGTGTTCTTCCTCCGGGGCTGGAATCAAACATTGTCTCCGGCGTGTAGGGCCCTGTCTTTCGTTGTGATGAGATGCGATAGCTCGCAAATAGCCTTAAAAACTAGCAAGCTACACGAGGCCTTGCCTGCTACCGACTCGGAGGCAACGCTTGGTATTGGTCGCCCTGCGACATGGCTTTGATCAGGCGTGGTAAGTGCCCCGTATCTGGCCAATAGTGAACAAGAGGCAATTTTTGATCTCGGGGGAATCAATGCAAGACTGACGCCACCATTTTATTAAATCCGAATGTACCCCGCTTGAAAGACGCGTCTGGTTCGAGTTAGTCGACGTCGCAGTTTCCTCAGGCGCAGAAGATGGCTGAATGCACCTCTTTACAATTTCACCTTAGCTTGACTCGCCGACGTGCAAGTGTCACCCTGACTTGAGTGCTCACGAGGAATACAGCAAGAAAGTCTCCGACTCGCAAGTCCCGCTGCGTGCCAGAGAGGGAAACATGGCCCGCTGAGCTTGGCAGGTGCCACGACATGGCGACTGATATCGAATGATCGACGAATAGGTTTATCCTTTGCCAGTTCTAGAGAGGCCTGCGTACGGATGAACAGAAAACTGTCGCAGTTGTGAAGACTTGACCATGCATCATGTTTCAGTACTATGATGTAGCCAAGAAAGATAAGCGAAATCAGAGACACTGGGCGAGAAGAAAAAAGAGGGGAGAAAGGTACCAGAAAAGAGAATTCCAAATAATGAATTATTCAAAGATTTAACAATATCGCAATACATGTACCTGAATCCGGCCTATAACTATAGTATCCGGTCTGGGATCCTTGGCCGGTTCATCCGATTTACATTTCCCAATAATAAACGGGTCGTCTCCACCATTTAGACGTAATAAATAGTTATTGTTTTAGGGGAACATTCTGGGCGAATACCCTTGTTACTTCTTACCTGCTGCGTCTATATTTGTATAAACAGGTCGTCAATGTAGTCGTTCCGAGAATGCAACAAGCCGCGCGATAATTTCCGCCGCGACCCAGGATAGAGCATGGTATGTATACTGAGTACACTGCATCTCGCTTCCAGCGGCGGATTTGTGGCTCACGCATCTGCGAGCCTTGTTTGCAAAAGTCACCAAGTTCCGCCAATGTAATCTCAGAGACATTGGGGGCCGTAGTCGGTATTCGTCTTTTTGCTTCTATGCATTATTGTGTTTTCTTTCCATGAACAGTAGCCGACTAATAATGTATCACCAGTCAGCATTTGATGCGATTCTCTTGCCCATGTCGCTGGTACGACAATGGTTTTCATTTCCTGGTGCTACACTCTGAAACGGTTTCGGAGCGCAGCAGTCGCCGGCAATGACCAATTTTGGACAAAGCTGAAAAAAAAGTCTCGGGGGCACTCTATGGGGTAGCTAATCCAAGTGCCAGTTGACGTTGTTTTCACTGAAATTGCAGTTGGTCACTACTTTATCCCAGACTATTTCCAACAACAGCTCTTGGTGGGACAGCTCGAGCGGACACAGGCGTAGCAGGTTCCGAAGTGACTACCAATATTAGCATATGCCTAGTACCGTCGCTAAGCATTATTTTTGCTGTAGAGGCTTGGTATACCAGTATTATACTGCAACCCTTGAGTCTTAGTGCTTTGAGATCCTTGATCCACGGGCTGGTGGACAGTATTAAAACATCCATACCCTAGAGAACGACATGTATACTACTGATAATAAAACAACCCAAACGCTTCATAACAAAATGGGAAGCGTGATCCATATGATCTTCATTCAAACCATCAGTCCCAAGTTTACTGACAAGATATGACACCCATACTTGCATCAGCCAATACTTTCCATTCCACAGTCGCTTTTCTTGGACGTTACCCTCGTCTTTTGACGCCAAAGTCGAATATCAGCAACTCAAAGGTGTTGCCGATTCATCAAGCTAGTTGACCAATTACTTCAGGCCATTTTGGAACATGTCAGATCCGTCGCGGCTGGGCTGGCCCCTATTAGAGCCTGGGATAAGACTGATGCTTGTCTAGAGCCGATGCACTAAGTACCTCGTCAATCAAGGGGCAATAATGGGCTCGCACCTTTAACTAGGGCAACAATTTCTAGCTATTCGACTCAGATGTTTAGGCGTAGAGCTTAATACTACAGTTGCAGCGGCTCTTGCGCAGCAAGGCGCAGAAGCTGCACCAGGGCTGACCTCCGCCCCATACTTCCGCTCCAAAGTGCCCTGAGAGGCGCGACCGGTAGCTTTGATCTACTACGCTCGCTCACAAGCACCATTGATAGAATCACAGACTGAGTATATCACGAGGGAGAGAGTCGAGAGAGAGACAAGCCCAGTCAAGCATGGCCCAAATGCGCAAGAATGGAGATCCGCAATTTGGCTGTTAGCAAAGAGAGCGCATTGCGGCCGATAAAACCCGGCGAGCGCCTTAGTATAACTAGTCAGTTGAACGCACCAAGCGAGGTCTGTTTTGGGACATGATGCAAAAGAGTGACGATGCCGACTGGACCAACTTGGCAAGTAAACAAGCTTAGCGTTATTACGATTGATGTTGAATAATATTCTGTTTCAATATGGAATTCGGCGTATAGGATATTCGATCTGCGCCCACAGAGGTATCAACAATTCCGGTCTGGCAGTTACCAAGTTTGGCATACGCCGGACGGGGCCGCCACAGGAGATTCAGCTCCGTCTATCCAATCTCATCATTGTGTGTTTACTGGGTCACGTCAAGCCGCATATTCGTTGCGAGTGTCCGACATTGCCAGAAAGACAGGTAACAGTCTCCACCACGCGTATTTGAGACCGCCCCCCCTGTTGCTATATTTGAGAGTTTCCCTCATTCCTTGCGGGCGAGAACGGCCCCTTCCCTTCCTACAAGCAACAGGAGGTACCAAGCAAGGAGCGATGCGATCAGAGTCGCTTGGCGAAAACTTGGTTAAAAATGCCGAATGGGGCGCGATACCATTTGATCATTATGTTCTGGTAAGTCTACCGATAACCCACTGCGCCCCCATGATATTACAAGTGTCTGACATCAGTTGCAGGAGCATTGGAATTATGAGCTGCCGCATGTGAATGATGGTACGCAGTGGCGTCGGCTTGTGGCAGAATATCTTGCTAGCTCGCCCGAAATTCGCCAGGTACGCAAAATTCATATATTGCTGCTATTTAGTCTACGAATTCTGATTCTTCAATAGCCGTACAAAGACAAGGCAAAAAGCGTCAGACAGGACGGCTTGGTCGATGATGCACAATCGCTTCTCACAAAATCCAACATCGAGCGAGTACTCAGGCCTTTCCAGAGTATACGGGAAAGAAATTTAAGCCAACTTGGTAGCCCCGGAGACCCAATATGGATCACAGCCTGCTACAAAGAATCACTCCACCAAAAGTACTGTGATTTGGAATGGCGCTGTGAAGTGGGCGGTGATGGCGTTGATGTGGAGATGGTACTAAGCGATGCGGATGTATACAATATCAATGATGACAGTGAAGCCCTTCGAGAGCGGATAACTGAGCGCCTTCCAGGTTTGTTTGACCACGACAGCGCACTTTCGTCGGCACAACCAGGCAGACAAGGTGCATCATCTGAGCCTGAAAGTCTAAGTACCCTCTCTGACCGGATGGAGACATTATTGTACATCGCAGACGAAGAAAGTGTTCTTGAAAACCTTGTCAAGGTCTTTTGGTTTGACCGTTGCGGTCAAATTTTGCTGCTTAGCAAGATTGAACCTCGGGAGTTGGAGGGAATGACAGCCATGTTCTCGGATGGATACACCATGGCTGAGGCTGTGGAGGAGAAATGCTTTGATGGAAAAGATGACTCGGTCCCCAAGTCCAGATCTGGAAGCAAGCGAAAGGGCAAGAAGAACTCCAAGTCAAGAAACAAGCCCGTCAAGGAAGGTTCTGATGCTGAATGGGAGACCGAGTCCGAGTATGGCTCAAACTAATTTACTATATCGAACGAGTTGAGGCTCACGGAGCATAAATGTAACATGAAAATTACTAAATCCCCACTGATTCAAAACTAACAAGTCTTCAGCATTACCTCATCACGACCCGGAACTCTCGCAGGTTGAAAGATTGCGAGAAAAATGGGCAAATCAGTGACTTCTCCTTGCCAGTGTTGCATTGCTCGCGGCTGTCGCCGCAGCTGTATCGTTTCCAAGACCTAGAATCACGCTTGGAAGGCAGCTACTCGGGAATGCAGTGCTTGCAGGGTACGTAGTTCCCGGCAGAGGCTGGGTGCAGTATGGCTCCAGCATCTCCGAGCACTCGTCTGAAAGCATGTCCCAGTCAAAGCCAGCCTCGAGGACGTCGTCTGAGACGGGGCAGTTCGTCACTATCTGATCCCACTCAGAGGTCGCAGTTGCGTTGCCCGAGGCAGTCTGCGTGGGAGCGTCGGTGATGATGGCGGGGATCGTCTCGTTGCCTGCTGGCCGACCTGTCGTAGGCAGCGGAGCCCAGGTTCCGGTGGGTGGCCGGGTCGGACCCGTGGTCCAAGTGACAGTACCATTGACATCGTAGTGATCGGTTCCAGGAGGCCTGTTTTGTGCGTTCATTAGTGTGTCGTGCAGCCATCAGACCCTTTTTCGACTCACGAAATGCAGATGGAGTGGCCGACGAGGGAGTCCAAGTTGCCACAGTCGGAGTAAAGAACCGGGTTCCACGCGTGAAGCTCGACAATGGTGAATTTCTGATCCCGAATAATATCATTACAAGTCTGATTTGCTTTGACCTTGTCTCTTGTTAGATGGCGCGCAGGACGTGTGGTAACTAACGGGCCTTCTCACTTCTTGTAGCTTGCAGCTGGATCCAATGCACACCTTATCGCCGGGCTTCAGAGTTTCGCATTTGGAATCAAGACTGTTTTCTGAGAGGAAACGGTCAATTGCAAGGTTGTTACTCGCAGCAATAGATTTGCAGGTGTCGTCGGCAGTGACCGTGTAATTTTTGCCCAGGCACTGCCTCTGATGCGGCGCAGGGGCAGTTGTCTCCCTTGTGTTTGTGAGTAACGTGGACATGGAGCAAATATCTGTTGAGATCACTCACTTGGGTCCGTTGGGTTCTCCGAGTGTCCTTGTTGCAATAGGGTAGCTGGACGGGTCAGCGGAGCATTCCTTGAGGAGATTCTTGAACTGCGTTTCGCTGATGAGATCAGGCGCCATTTCTACGTCAACAAAAGACGACAGGTATCGCAGTGCACAATCGTCACATTTTTTGGCCTTGCGGGCGGCAATAATCGGAACGCAAAAGTCTCCCGTCTTCTGATCTTTGAGACAGGCAACTTCATGATTCCAGACCAGAGTCTGTGCAATTGAGTTGCCAGAGCGATCAAAGCCGTCACCCCAACTATAGGCTTTCCAGCCACAGCTTCCATTGACCTTTTTCGCATAGCCCTGATGGTATCATGTAAGTCAGAAGTGAAACAAAAAAAGAGAACAGCATTTGTTGCTCACATCGAGCGAATCGCCGCAATCTTTCTTGCAGTACTCGGTCAGGAATTCTTGGTCCAGAGCACCTGGCGCTTGAATTTCACTGCTTCGAATGAGCCTCGGTCCGCATTTGATGTCTCCTATAAGTGCAATGCGGCAAGGTGCGGGAACGGTGTTTGGGATGTCTCCGGGAGTCTTCCACAGCTGCAGGCAATGCACTTGGCCAGCAGTCGCAAGCAACAACGTTGCAGTAGTGAATAGATTCATCGTTGCAAGGTTCGCCCCGAAACGTTATCTTGATGAACTTGGACTGGCGAATTTATTGTCAGGGAGGAAGATGAAAGTTGACGATACAAAGTAGGGCTCTCCACGAGGTCTCTTACACCAAGTCAGACACTGTACTTCTATTCACCAGTCAAAATAGCTTTCAACTTGCTCACAGAACCTTCCCGGAGACTTATTCCCCTGCCCATTTCCGAATTGGACAGCGCCGATATGCAGCTTATGTCGCCAAAACATCAGCCCACCAGTTCAACCCTGCAAGTACCCTCTTAGCGTGTCGCACTGTGCTCGCCCGTAGGATCTTCATCGAACGCCACGCGCTGCTGAGGCCTCGTGCAACGGTAATAACCAGAGGAATTTGTCCGCTAAATCATGCGTTACCCCTGAAAAGTTGGTATTTTCGTTTGCCAAGCAAAGCCAGTGACGCCCCGGTCCAGGATACATGTGAACGGCCTATTGCCTAATTAGGCAATTTCGGGACCTTGTGTCGACTCTTATGCACAAACATGGCAGCACCCATATGAATCATGAAGATCAATATTTCTGGTTCCGAAGCCACTCAGCAGTATATACAGGGATCTGTCGGTGTCTTGCAGTTTTCGCTATGCCCGAGTGGCGGTTCGGCTATGTTAGCACATGCAGGGGCGAGAATGGGATCATGAGATGTGACCCTCCGTGAAGGCGTGCAAAGAAATCCGCCTGTTTCCTATATGAATGACTTGGGTGCTTTTTTTGAAATCGGAATTACACATCCCGATGAATCCAAGTTCTTGCTGAGCTATTTCGTTGGACTCATCCCACTTCTTTCGCTCGTTATTCCCTCTTTGTCTGCACGTAATCACATGCAGATTGGAGAGGACATAATCAAGGATGTACAAAAAAATCCGGTTACTTATACTCATTGCAGCTATTGGGTTGTTCTCTGCTGTGGCAGGTCAACAGGATAGCACTTGCAGCAAATTGAAACAGTGCCATTCAGGTTGCTGTGGCGCTTCAGGTATGACTCCAGACACACAAGGGAGTGCTCTGCAGCCGATATTGATCGATAGATAACTGTAGGAAATTGTGGTTTTGGTCCTGAGTTTTGCGGTGAAGGGTAAGGTTTTCCGCTTATCCATTACAGTACGATGAATGCCCTGACATTTGCCCATCCGCAGATGCCAAGGCACTTGCGACGCTGTTGCTGAATGCGGCAAATATGCCCCAAAGGACCAATTTGATTGTCCACTCGGGGTTTGCTGTAGGTAAGTAAACGCTCCATCATAGAAATTTGGCTTCTTTTTGTTAATTTGGTGATTTCTAGTCAATTCGGGTACTGCGGCACGCAGCCCAAATTCTGCGACAAATGCCAAAACAAAGGCGGCTGCCCCGAGGTTGAGTATGTTCTTCTGCAACCACATTGAATTTTTCTTTTATTAATTTATTTTCCTTCTTCAAATCAGGCGCCCAAAGTGTGACGCGACGGACGATGCCATGAAATCGAAAGTCAGGATCGCCTACTACAATGCTGAGGGGGCGAAGCGAAAATGTGATGCTGTGCAACCGGAGAACATTCCTGCCGGTGTTTTAACTCACATAAATGTGGCTTTTGAAGGTATCAACTCGGATTTGGAAATTACTGACACTATTGGCGAGACTGTTGCTCGAGTCTCTCGTCTGAAAAAGATTTACGCCGGCTTGCGAGTCAATATCGCTATCGGCGGTTGGGTTTTTAATGACCCGCCTACAGAGCATCGTTTCTCCGATATGGTTGCTACATATCCTGCTCAACAGAAGTTCATAAAATCCCTGATCAAGTACATGCAAAAATATGCTCTCGATGGTGTGGATATTGACTGGGAGTACCCAGTCGCCGACGACAGAGGTATGGCGACTCATGGCTCGGTCTTTAGATATCATCAGAAATGGAATCTAACGAAATCTCTAGGAGGCAATCCCGACGATATGCCAAATTTTGTGCTTTTTATGTCTCAGTTGAGGGAGATGTTTGACAGCGTCGATCCCGGCTGGCAAATCACACTTACCCTACCTTCAAGCTACTGGTATATGCGCGGCTTTGATATCAAGCAACTTGAAAAATATGTCGACTGGTTTAATATGATGACTTACGATATCCATGGTGTCTGGGATGAGGGTATCCGGTTCACTGGCCCATACCTTAAAGGTCATACCAACATCAGCGAGATCGAAGATGGGCTTGATCTATTGTGGCGAAACAAAATTGACTACAACAAAGTCGTCATGGGCTACGGTTTTTACGGTCGGGGATTTCATATCAAAGATCCCAACTGCCACACTCCACCCAACTGCGAGTTCGACGGTCCTAGCCTTCCCGGGTCATGTACCGATACTGCTGGTATTCTTTCATACTCTGGTATGTGAATAGTTCTGCGAGATAGACAAAGCTTTTAAACGCCGCTAATTGCCTGCCTAGAAATCCAAAGTCGGAAGAATGAATTGGGCACTACGGTCACCTACGATAAAGACTCTACAGTCAAGTATATGATATATGGGTCAAACCAGTGGATATCCTTCGATGATGCGGAAAGCTTCAAGGACAAAAAGAAATATCAGTCATCGCGCTGTTTGAAGGGAATGATGATCTGGTCTGTTGACTTGGACAACTCCAATTTCGATGCGATGGCTGGCCTTTTCGGCGACGAAAACATGTCCAAAGCTCATGGAGACGCAGGCTTGACAGACAAAGAAAAAGGTGAGCTTGTGAAGCAGCTTGCACCCTATACCGGTCAAAACTGCTACGTCAGTTCGAAATGCGCGTCGAGCGCGAGAGATACCACGTTGGGCGCAACATGCTTCACTGGATACAAGCCTGTCGAAATGGCTCATGCACCTCTACAAATCCGCAGTGACAAGCATGAAGCTTTGGAGACCTGCAAGGAGGGCAAGTTTCACTATGTTTGTTGCCCAGAGGACCAAATGCCAAAGAATTGCGAATGGATCGGCGCTCCTGAACGCTCGGAGATTGGCTGTTCTGGGTTTTGCGGGAAAAAGCAGTTCCAGCTTGCAACCGATGGTTACATCGATTACAAAGGAACGGGCAGCTGCTACCAAGGTCGTCGTTCGGTAAGACCCATAGTGACGATGGAACAATACCTCGCAGGAAGCTAACACGTATTTTTTAGCTGTGCTGTGATTCCACGGACTTCTTTGAAGACTGCTGGTGGTCGGACTGCGGCGACTGGAACGAAAACTGTGGCAACTCCGGCAAAGTAGTTGCTTGGAGGTTGGATAAAGATGATGGATGTAAGTATTTTCTTTGTGGGATATGATAACTCTAGTCCTGACCATTGATCCTCGAACAGCAAATTGTAAACCCACGGATCAGCACAAGCAGCCGCTGCGATCATATTGTTGCCCGAAAAAGGGTAAGTGATAATGTCTCGCTTCATCAATCTTTCTCATGCCTAATTTTCTGCTCTTGAATAGATCCTCTGGAAAACTGTTATTGGTCTAATGACGTCCGCCTTCTGGATCCTCCAGATGGAGGCGACAAGCAGTACTCGAAGTCCTACGCAGACTTTTTCACATGCAACAACAAGGAGTGTCCCTACTATGATATCAAGGTCACAACAGCGTTGATCCCGCATACATCTATCGATTGGGTGAAAAAAGACGCGATTGACTGCTCAGCTTATCCGCAGATGAACATTGTGGAACCTGCCTATGGACTCTGTTGCAATCCGCCTAGTCCATTCAAAAAGAAGCTGCCAGTTGATCCATCATTTTTATGGTCTGATCCCCATAAAGAGGATGATGCAGAAAATGTTTGGGAGTTTGCTGATGACTTTGGCAACAACAATCAAGACACGACCCCAGACAATCAGTATGAGAACCCTGGCAGTGATCCATATGGTTTCATTATGCTCAACGGGCCGGATGGCTCGCTCAATGACAATTTCGCCAAAGATTTTACAGTGGTGAGCGAGAAAGAGCCTGAAGGTCTAAGAAAGCGGTCGCTCCTCACCACTAATCAAACTATCCTGGACAACGTTTTTGAAGACGCCCCAGAAACCATACATGTTTACTGCAATCATGCGCCAGAATCTAAAGAGTGCCGTCGAACCTTTCATAAGGGTGCCGAAGACACAATTATTCGGCTTCCAGATCACGTTGGCGAAGGTCCTTTTGCTCGCATCGTCTCGATGAAACGCGTTGATCAACCTCAGCTTCCCTCCTGGGTTCACCGCAAGCGGACTATTGAGGCTAATAGAAACGGCATTTATGAGCTCAAGTTCGACTACAACTTTGGCGCGATAAAGAGAGCTGAGGATGAGGAGGTCAACATGCGTGTTGACTTTACCAACTTGATGGACTACTGGAAAGACTTTACGGATGAACCTGCAGACAAAGACAAAAAGCGAAGTAAGCGCGACTATTCTAGACATCTAGGGTTTGATGAATGGAAGTCTCGCGTTGATCAAGCCAAGAAGCGCGATCTCGAAGAAGCGGGCCGCGACGAGCACATCAAGAGCCGCAGGTCCTTTACTCCAGAACCTCACGATGTTTCTACCCATGCTATGGAGCGTCGCTGGTATGGAGCCTTCAAAGAATGGTTGAAAAAGCTGAATAGCGTTGTCAAGGATGAAAAGGGCTTCTTGCCCATGGGTTGGAGCTCCGTTCTGACGCTCTACAGCGGTCGGCTCGAGTGTGAGAGTGATGCGGGTATCACATTCCAGGCCGGGCTCGATGTAACAGCCGATTTTGACTTTGACATGCGCACGCAGTATGCCTATTATTTCTCTGGAACAATTGTTCCGCCCAAGATTATCGACACCTACGCGTACGTTGGCGCGCACCCTTACATGGAAGCCGGCATCACCGTCGCTGGCGAAGCACATCTCGAGTACACGTCCGAACGCAAAAAGATCATAGACACTCTCACATATCCTGGTCTTTCGATCAAGGGTATTGCTGCCATCGGTCCGTCCCTGGACATCTGGGGGCAGTTACAAGGTGAGGTGACCGTCGCGGGCTCGATGCGGGTAGGGGCGCGGTATACTTTTAAGCCTATCGAGTTGTATATGCCAAATGAAGACAAGAAGCAAAGCACCGCATCTAGCGCGCTTGAAAAGAACGACGGCGACAAGGAAGGCTTGTCGCCGGTCTTCGAGGCCGAAGTGGAGGCGTCTGTCGGATTCGGCGTCTTGGTAACGCCAGAGGTGAACCTGGGTCTCAAGCTTGGCGGCGGCATTGGTAAATTCAAGGTAAATAGTCTTTTCGAGTGGTTTCTACGCGAATCCTGGATGCTAATTGGTTCAAAGAAAACTCTCGTTGATGCGCATGTCGCTGCGTTCGTCAACACAACACTGTGGTTCTATGCCAACGCGAAGGCGCAGTTGGAGAAGGGCTGGTCATACGAGTACGGAATCAAGTTTTTCTACAGAGTGGGATTCTCCGCTATTGTCGAAG
This sequence comes from Cordyceps javanica, assembly GCF_051103115.1. Taxonomy (NCBI): domain Eukaryota; kingdom Fungi; phylum Ascomycota; class Sordariomycetes; order Hypocreales; family Cordycipitaceae; genus Cordyceps; species Cordyceps javanica. Next base: position 6,158,287 of record NC_139295.1, read on the forward strand.
CTATCTTGATTGGCTCATGGAAGACGGACAACTATTATCCCTTTGAGCAGCAAATTATAGACATCTACGGGCCCGTGCGAGTGTCTTCCTCGGACACGTCTCGAAAGCGACAACTGCACAGCTCTCCGGGTGGACCATTACCGCAGCCTCTTTTCGAGCTACCTTCGCCGGGTCTTGGCTCTGTTCGAAGAGACTTGCCCAAGTTTGAGGGACCCGGGCTCTTTCAAATGGGCGCGAACATGTCCGCCAACGGTACCTATCGCGGTGGGCAGGACGCGTCAATGGCCGCAGCAGCCGATGACGGGAAGTCGGAAGAGGGATCTTTCAAGTTTGGAGACTTTACTTGCGTTACTGGCGGGTTGAATGGCTGCACTGCCGCTACCATACCTCCAGACCCGGAAATGCTCAGCAGCATTGACATGGCCTCGGCGAACAAGACGGACTCTGGGTCCGCCGAAAAGGTCGGCACCTCTGACGCCGATATTGCCAAACGCGCCGCTGCTACCAGGGGCGAGTGTCCGGAAAAGCTCCCGAAGCTCTACTACAACTGCGTTTCGTACTTTTCCGACTACACGCTACTGAAGCAGAAGCCCCGGGGCAAGAGCACAACGATGCCGGGTATCTGCAACTCTGTGCAAAAGTTTCTCAACAATCGCAACGGCCAGCCTAACAGCAGAGGCTCCAAGAGTAGTTGGACGTTGACCTGGGATTCCAAAAAGGAGCGATCAAATCGCCGTCGCGGTCAAAGTTGCCCTACCAAGACAGCGACTCGCCTTGGGTTCTGCACCGGCGACAATGCAGCGCGTCGCCGTGCAGCCTGGGGCAGTCCGACACTCGGGAGAGTTCTCACAAATTGCGATGAATTTCCGTTTGCGTCGTCCGAGGAAGGCGGCTCTGATTTCTACGGTCTTTACCCGAACGTCGCCACTGGCACGGCGAGAACATGCGTGCCAAGCTGGCAGAATGACCAACAAGGTCTCTGCAACAGTAAGCGGCCTCCATCATTCTCCTACCTTTTAAAACGTTGTTCTGACCTTTCTTAGAGCTTCTCAGCGGGCTTGACACCAATATCGCGTATTACAACAACAGGTAGGACCAGCACCCCAGTGTTGATGGCCTCACTAACAAACTCCCCGCAGAAAAAAGCCAGAGTCGGACGCCACCAAGGCAGAGTGGAAGAATTGGGGCCCGCAAGAAGACGGCTGGGTTCAGTCAGGATGGGGAAATAAGCAGAGAGTGGCCCAATACGCAAAGACAAATCTCCAAGCACACTCCGCGGGCATTAGTGCGGCGGTAAGTCATGTTTCCAAACCCCATTACTTTGGCCACACCTCTAATGACGGCATACTCGCTTTTCTTCAACAACAGCAAGATCAAAAACGCGAAAGCTGGTACCATAAGCGCAATTTTACAGTGCAGCTCGCCTATCCCAAGACCGCATCTGCCACTTCGCCGACATTCCCTGGGCTGAGAACCGCGACTGGCAATTTGTTTGCTGGCAAATCTTATACGCCAAAAAACAAAGCCCTCAAGTCCATGGACAATGTTATTTGCGCCGTTAGCACGAATGGGCAGAACCGGTTCCGTTCCAACAGTATCAACGGGTACTGCTGGGATGGTGTACAGACGCGAAAGAAATGGGGTGGCCTGATTGATGTCATTGTCGCATTTTCGTGAGTCTTTTTTTTTCGATTAAGAAGGCTTTGTACATTTGGTTGTGCTAACGTCGCTCTTAAAAACAGATGCCGCCTGAGCTTCAAGACGACGGGAAAGAGAGATCAAATCCCTATCGGCTTCCTTGGCGATGAACCAGTATATGGTATGTTGATATGACACAAACTCCAACAGCTGGCTTGAAACGTAGTTAACATAATTACGCAGGAATTGAAAAGGTCGAAGGCACTGAGATTGAGATGGAAGTGCCGCAGGGCGTTGACCTTGCTGCGGGCCAGGACTCAACGGAGGATGACGTGCTAAGTGCCTTGGATGACACATCATCCGACAACACATCCTTTACGGAACGAGATTTCGACGATGTTTGGGATGGTGATTTTACTGAAGAGGAGGGCAGCTCATGGGATGTCGACATTGCGGACGTGATGGAGCATCACTTGGGAGGCAAAGAGTAAATTCGAGTTTGGCCTGATGCCATATACACGTTAGCAGTTGCTAGTCGCTCATTTTGTCTTAATCTTATTGTAAATTAGTTTCAGATCGAATAAGTAACATTCCACCTTTTCAATTCTGTTTCAAAGAGACTGAAACGCGTCCGGCCTGTCGGTGAATTTTGTTGACAGCCATAGATTGCAGCAGCTGCCTCGCATTCAGACACTCCTGTGAGCATATTCTATTGATGGCTCTAGTAAATCTCGAGGATTTCTATTTTCAGGCCTTGACCACTGTCCGTTTGTTAAATCGCTCCGAGCTACGAGGTGGAAAGGCTGGCGCATGAAAAGGATGTCCTGTACATGCTGACTGAAGGCAGCAGTACAGCCACGATTCAGATATATGTAGTACCCTTTAGAAGACCGACCCAGTGAACTCTTGGACATGGTGTCGAAGAATACAGTCAACTGAGCCGAATGAGCTTCCGCTGGACATTGGCCAATCCTCGTCCACTTTTCTTTCCAATGAAGGAGTTGTTCATGATCAAAGACTAACCGGACAGTATAACAGCCCCGGTATCCAAGCTTACTGCCTGCTTCACAGCTAATGTGAACGAAATAGTCTCCAAGCTTGACGGGATGGTGATGGCATCTATCGCGATACCGAGCTCTGCCGAATTCGTCTATGGCTTGAGGGGACTATAGCCGCGTCTATCCTAAAAAAAAAAAAGTTGAAATGCGCCTTAAAATGTTGATTTTTTTTTTCCGGATAGAATGTTATTTAAACAGGGCTTTATTCACGAAGAAGCGTCCAGCCAGAAAACAAGACGCGAAGGATTCTTCATGGGTCAAAGCAAAAAGAGAGGACTGGAAGATACAGGCAAGTCTCATTCATTCAATGATACCACTCCTTTGATCGATCTCTGTGAATAATCTATGCACAGGCTACAACTTTCGCATGTTGGGGATAACGACAGAGGACTACAGGGTAGCTCAGAGATAGCTTGCTGGCTGGTCAATTGACTGCTGACAGGCTGCCCTGCGGGAAAGTCCGGGCAGTAGCCCCACCAGCCAATCAGCGGCGCCCAATTTCCCAGCTTTGCACAATAAAACTTGGCGCCTCAGGCAGGCAAACCAAGGACCCAAAACTTTCGGCAAAACGCAAAGGTCACCATCATCACCAAAGGAGGAAAAGACCTCACAGCCGAACACGCCTCTGAACCCGCCAACCCCCTCCGGTCGTCTCGATTTGCGAAGCACCCCGCCCCCCTTTCTCTTCGCCGACCCTTCGTTTCCCAATTGCACAATGGCCGCTCTCTCGACTGCCTCTCGCTTGTGCCTGCGCTCGGCGGCCAAGCCGGCTGCCATGCCTGCCGTCCGCGCCCTGAGCAGCACCGCCGTCCGCGCCGACGGCGCCGCCGCCAGCTACAGCAGCCCCTTCAAGGGCACGTCCAAGGGCTCCGAGATTCCCGACTTTGGCAAGTACATGTCGGCCAAGCCCGAGGGCAACAACAAGCTCTTCTCGTACTTCATGGTCGGCGCCATGGGTGCTCTGACTGCCGCGGGCGCCAAGAGCACGGTTCAAGGTAAGGGAACTATCAGCCTGGGAGGAGGGAACCCCGATTGGGATACGCTACAATCGAATTATAATCGATACCGAAGCCAATTGACCGTCAATGGCTACCTGTCGTGGCCCACCGCACAACGAACTGGAACACGCTATTCGAATTGGAATTGCTGACGCTGGGTGTCAACACAGAGTTCCTTGTCAACATGTCTGCTTCTGCGGACGTTTTGGCCATGGCCAAGGTTGAGGTCGACCTCAATACCATCCCAGAGGGCAAGAACGTAAGCTTTACCCATTTCCTTCCGATCCGCCCGGTTGCAAGGCTAACCCAACTCTCCCTGCAGGTCATCATCAAGTGGCGTGGTAAGCCCGTCTTCATCCGCCACCGCACCGCCGACGAGATTGCCGAGGCCAACAAGGTCGAGGTTGCCTCCCTCCGCGATCCCCAATCGGACGACGACCGTGTCCAGAAGCCTGAGTGGCTCGTCATGCTGGGTATGTTATCGAATTTGACGTCCCCTGTCCTCGGCTGCGAAGAACGAGAAAGGAAGAAAGGGCGAAAGAGAGAGAATATGAGCTAACAGAAGCTACAGGTGTCTGCACCCATCTGGGTTGTGTTCCCATTGGCGAAGCTGGTGACTATGGCGGTTGGTTCTGCCCTTGCCACGGCTCCCACTACGACATCTCCGGCCGTATAAGACGAGGCCCTGCACCTCTCAACCTCGAGATTCCCGCCTACGACTTCCCCGAGGAGGACAAGCTCGTCATTGGTTAATTAAACCCCCCAAAGATTCGAAAAAGAACAACATTCGCGACATTCAAAAATCACACAGCACGCCAATTTTTGCGTTGTAAGAATATGAAGGGGGTGTTCTTTTTTTTTTGTTGTTGAGTTTTTCTTGGAAGATTCAGGAAGAACAGAAGTCCAAAGCATTAGAGAAGGAGAGAGAGCGAGAGAGACAGAGCAGCAACGGTGTTATGTTTTAGGGAAAGACAGGAACGACGCCAAGAGGAGCCGGAAGGATTACAAAACGAGAATAACATCTCCCGAACAACACGGGTATCTATCTCGCTTTTCTTCTTATTCTTTCTGATCAGACGAGGAGGATGTGCTGCAGGCGAACATTGTATAAATTTCAAAATTTCCCACGAATTCAATTCTTTTGTTCACAAGCAACGTGCTCTAGTACCGTGCCAAGCGTATAATTGGTGCCGCAACCCCCCCGCGATCTTCCGGGAAATGGCATGTGACCGTGCAAGACAGCGTTCCAGGTGACGCGCATATTGACGCAAGGACAAGCATGCAGCAGAGTGACTGGCTTTGGATTTCCTTTTCATTCCTTCTATATATGTTCATACACGAAGTAAGCGTCCCCTCTGCCTTCTCTGCTTTTGCGTCGTTTTGCATTTGTAATATTCCCAACCATCTACTCTAATTACATGTACGCGGGCTCTGCACGCCGAGGTTCGGTTTTTTTTCTCTTCATCTCATTTCGCCATTTTTAGTGACCGTGGCCATCATCCTTGGGCGGCTCAGGGTCCAACTTGATAAGGGTATCAATACGCATGATGGAGATGCATGCCTCGACGGCACTCTTCAGCTGGCGAACCTTGCTGATGCTGGGCTCCAAAACGCCGAGCTTAAGCTCATCCACGACCTTGCCGCGGGTGAGGTCGAGACCATAGTTCTTGTAGCCCTTCTTGCGGGCCAGCGTCTTCTCATCATCGTTTGCTTCACCCTCCTGGATGCGCTGAGACAGCGCATGTCTTGAGCGCAGCTGCGCGACGAGCTCTGCAGCATCCTTGGCAGCATTGACGGCCAGCGTCTTGGGGATGACCAGGAGAGACTGGGCGAATTCGCCAATGGCAAGCTGCTCGCGCGAGCCGACTGTGCCAGCAAACTCTTCTAGGTAAATGTGAAGGGCAGTCTCGACTGCGCCGCCACCGGGGACGATGCTGCCGCTCTCAAGAGTGCGCTTCACAGCACAGAGAGAGTCGTGTACGGAGCGCTCCATCTCATCGAGCGTGTAGTCGTTGGGACCGCGCAGAATGCATGAGGCGGCAGAATGGTTCTTGGGCCCGCGGATAATGATGCACTCGTCGTCGGAGATGCGCTCCTGCGAGATGGACTCGGCGTGGCCGAGGTACGAAGGATCGAACTTCTCATCGCCGTTGAGATCGGATAGGGTGCTCAGAAGGGTGCCGCCGGTGGCCTTGGCGATACGTCTGAGATCCTCCTTCTTGCAGCGACGAACGCCCATGGCGCCTCTCTCGACAAACATCTTTAGCACAAGGTCGTCGATGCCCTTGGTGGTGAGGATGACGTTGGCGCCGGCCTTGAGAATGAGGTCAACACGCTCGAGAATCATGCCAGACTCGCGTGCACGGATCTGCTCGAGCTGCTGAGGGTCGTCGACGGTAATCTGGACGCCCAGCTTCATGCGCTCTTTTTGCAGGTTCATGTCGAGGATAGCAATTTTGGCGTCCGGAATGTAGGTGGGCATGGCTTGGGAGGCCACAGTGCAGTTGAGAGCGTAGCCCTTGATGAGCACAGACTCGCGGGTGCCCTTGCCGTGGGCCTTGAGAATGTTGACAGCCTTGACGGGGTACTTGACTTCGTTCTTATAGTTGGTCGTCTTAACGGCGGTAATGGCATCGACAACCATGTCGGCGAAGAAGTCGGAGTCAGCGCCAATGATCTTGCTGGACATGGATGTTTTGGCGATGCTGAGAAGAGAATCGCGGCCGAGGTTTTCCACCTTTATGCTGACATTCTCCTGGAGGTACTTGACAGCTTCGCGGAGAGCAAGGCGGTAGCCGGTAATGATGGTGGTGGGGTGTATGCGGTTCTTCATGAGGTCGTTGCCGCGACGGAGCAGCTCGGCGGCGATGAGGACGACGGATGTGGTGCCATCGCCGACTTCTCTATCTTGTTGCTGAGCGAGGTCGACCAGAATTTTGCCGGCCGGGTCTTCGACGTCGAGGAGCTGGAGAATGGTGGCGCCGTCGTTGGTGACGGTGACGTCCTAGTTTGCGGTGAGTAAAACGGCGAGAGGCATGGGAGGTGGTGGGCAGCCAAAGGTTGGGGGTCTAAGAGTAGAGCTTACACCAATGTCGTCGACCATCATCTTGTCGAGGCCGCTGGGACCGAAGGAACTCTTGACTACATTTGCAATGGCTTGTGTAGCGAGGACTGGCAGTGTGGGCAGACGAGTTAGCCGATGTGCGTGCGTGTATGTGGTGGGATGCGGGCGGCGAGGAGTCAACGAGGCGTACCATTTTGGTCACGAATATCGGAACCAGAAATTTTCTGACCACCAAGAAAAAGAGTGCCGTTCCCCGGCTGTTCAAACATGGACGCCATTCCTGCAGTGGTGGGTGATGGCGCGAGATGTTGGCAGAAGGAGAGGTAGGAGAATATGAAGGTGAATACTGGAATCCAGTTTCTGCCTGCGCGACGCTACGATTTACTTACTACGAGCTTCCACAGTGGACCATCTACTTTCTGCCCCTCGAAAGCTGTTTTTTTGGGGGGAGGGGGGGGGGGGAGTGAATGTCGGAAGAAGAGATTGTTCCAGCTCCGGGAGAGAGACGGTGGGGTGGGGGGCGGTAAGAGAGACTTTAGGGGACGGTAGAACAACTGGTACAGGGCAGTTGGACAGTGGTGAGTAGGTGCCTAACTTTCGGTGCCTATAGGTAAGGCCCTCAGGTACCTGAGTACCTGAGTACCTTAGTACCAAGCTGGGAGGTGTGTCGAGATACCTGGGCGAGCTCCAGAGACCTTCAGCATGCTTGAGCTTGCTTCAGCGTGTTGCTGTGTGCGCTGCGTGCCTGTGTCGGTGCTGGTATCAGTAAGTACTGCCGGTACCCGGTGTCGCTAGGTTGTCGGTGTTGGCCCGGACAGCCCTTCCGAGCCTCGGGATAGGTACCTACCTACCTACCTAGGTACCTACAGAGCTACGGGACTAAGTAACCAGGCAACCAGGTAAGTAAGTACCTACGTTGGAACTTATCGACGTAAGTGATCCTCAGGTGGCTTTTAAATGCTTACTTAGGCCTCGATGCTGTTTCTTCGCAGCTTCGGCGCCACCCATTGAACTTTTTTTTTTTTGGCTGCGTCGACCGGCCGCTCTTTGCTGATTGGCTAGGTCTGCCCTAATCAGAAATTTAGTCTGGCTTGCCCCTCCGACCTCCGAACTCAGGCGCTGGTGGGCGCGGGGCAGGGTCTCGTCCCTCGTCTCCCCCTCCACCACCAAGAAAAGAATAGCCTGCCGCTCTCGTGGTCACACCCCGAACGAATCTTGTCAACCTCGCCCACCCTCCCCGTCTCGCTTCCTCGCAGTGACTCAGACGACTACAGACGCCTTCTCGCCCTCAGGTTGACACAGAGTCGGGCGAGTCTTGCTAGTGGAACAAATAATTACCCATCGTCCGCACATTCAAGTACCCCGCCCTCCAAAAGACAAACCCTCTAACATCCTCTCCAAGCTCCACCAACCGTACCCGTTTGCCTCATTTCCGCCACAATGGAAGGCGTCGTCGAGCAGTCCAAGAGCGCCTTGAAGAAGGCTGAGAAGCAGGCCAAGATGGCTGCTGAAAAGGCTGCAAAGGCTGCTAAGAACGCCGCCAAGCAGGCCAATCTCCCCGTCCTCGGTGGCAAGAAGACGGACGATATCATCGGAATCACAGTCAGCAAGGCCGAAAACTTTCCGCAATGGTATCAGGAGGTTGTCCTCAAGGCCGAAATGGTCGAGTACTACCAGGAAATCTCTGGCTTCTTTGTTCTCCGTCCCATCTCCATGTACATCTGGAGCTCTCTCCGCAAGTGGTTCCAGGAGCGCATTGAGAAGCTCGGTGTTGAGGAGGCCAGCTTCCCTATGTTCCTCTCTGCCAAGTCTCTGGAAAAAGAAAAGGACCACGTTGAGGGTTTCGCTCCCGAACTGGCCTGGGTCACCAAGGCGTACGCATTTACAACGAACCCCCATGCCCTCTGGCGCAACCAAATGACCATGCTGACATCTCTCTTTCGCGCAGTGGTGACAAGGATCTCGAGGTCCCAGTCGCTGTCCGTCCTACCTCCGAAGCCGTCATGTACCCCTACTACGCCAAGTGGATTCGAAGCTACCGCGACCTTCCCCTGCGACTGAACCAATGGAACTCTGTTGTCCGATGGGAGGCCAAGCAGACAACTCCTTTCCTGCGCACTCGTGAATTCCTGTGGCAGGAGGGCCACACGGCACACCTGACCGAGGAGCTTGCTGGCGTTGAGGTCCTTCAGATCCTCGACTACTATGCAGGCATATACGAGGAGCTTCTTGCCGTCCCTGTTGTGAAGGGCCGCAAGACTGAGAACGAAAAATTCGCTGGTGGATACTACACCACCACCGTCGAAGGCTATATCCCTTCCAACGGTCGTGGTATCCAGGGTGCCACTTCTCACTGCCTGGGTCAGAACTTCAGTAAGATGTTTGACATCACTGTTGAGGACCCCGCCAACAAAGGATCCAAGATTCACGTTTGGCAGAACTCTTGGGGCTTGTCTACCCGTGTCATTGGTGTCATGGTCATGGTTCACGGTGATGACAAGGGCCTCGTGCTCCCCCCTCGCATCGCTAAGCTCCAGACAGTCCTGATCCCCGTCGGCATCACCAAGAGCACGACTCCTGAAGCTCGCAAGCAGCACGAGGAGCAGCTCCTCGACATTGAAGATACCCTGAAGAAGGCAGGTGTACGCGTCGAGGTCGACACTCGTGATGGCTACACTCCTGCTTGGAAATTCAACGACTGGGAGCTCAAGGGTGTGCCCCTGCGTATTGAATTTGGTCCCAAGGACGCCGCCAACAAGGTAGTCTCCTTTGCCCGCCGCGATACTGGAGAGAAGGGGACTGTTGCTCTCGATGAGATCGGTACCAAGATCCCTGAACTTTTGGAGACGGTCCAGAAGGACATGTACAACAAGGCTGAGACTTCTTTCCGTGAGCATCGCCTGAAGATTACCAACTGGGACGAGGTTCTTCCCGCCCTCGACAACAAGAACGTTGTTCTCATCCCCTTTTGCGGAGGTCGCAAGTGTGAGGACCGCATCAAGGAGCTTACCACTCGCGTGGATGAGCAGCCTGATGTTCCCGAGGGCCAAAAGGCTCCCACGATGGGCATGAAGTCACTTTGCATTCCATTTGAGCAGCCCGAAGGTCTTGTTGCGGGTGAGACCGAGTGCTTGAACCCTGAATGCAAAGACAAGGCCGACAAGTGGACCATGTTTGGCCGCAGCTACTAAGAATTCCGGGGCTGTATTTCAAGAAGAGAAAAAGCAATGAGGGTGTATGGAATTGATGTTTAAATTTTGGCAGGTATATTGGATGCGAAGCATATTGGAGCTGACGCGGGCATAAGCACTTGAACATGTATTTGCGGCGTTTGCTTGATGAATTCTTTCTTTGCCGGCATTAGACTTGATGGTCACGATAGAGTGTGGTAAAAAAATACATATGAATTGATGAGAACATGATTCTTTTTGGGGGTTGTAGTCTTAATTCCATGATACTATGAAACAACTTGAGGTCTCTGATCTGTGCATCGTCTAAGTGCATACATTGCGTGAGTCGTCTACATTGCATCATCAACACCACTCGAACTTTTCGTTGGCAACCCATTCCACAGTCTCGACAGAGCCGGCACCGAACCACCGCAGGCTGGCGAGGTTGCTCGTGTCGCGCTCCACGACCTTGCCCTGGAGCTGCGGCAGCCTCTCGCGGAAGACGGCGAGCACCCGAGCCGACGGATTCCACAGCTCGATGCTCCGGCAGTCGGCGTCTGCGGCCTCGCGCCGCGCCACGGCCGTGATGCCCTCGAGCGCCGCCGCGAGCTCCTCGTCGCTGATGGCGGCCTCGTCCTCGACGACGAGCCGCAAAAAGTGCAGGACCGTCACCACCGGGTGGCCGTCGGCGCCGCCGTAGCGCGACCGCGTCCACAGGCCCCAGACGCGGCGCCGCTCGCCGCCGCCCTCACCACCCGGAGGTGGCGTGTACAGCGCGCCGCGGACGCTGTGCTCCCGGCCGAGGAAGTGCCGCAGCATGTGGTCCTCGCGGCGATACTGCCAGCGCAGCGTGTCGAGGTCCGGCAGGATGGCCGCGCGGATTTTGGGGGAATCAACGCCGCGGCCGCCGCGGCCGCCACCGCCGGTGCCGTCTGGGAGAGGCTTGGCGAGCTGCGCGCGGAGGAGCGCCTCGTCGCGCGCAGCCAGCGCCGGGAGGTCTCCGTCGCGCAGCTCGGTGATGGCCGCGCGCGGCGGAGCTGTCCCAGACGGTGCGGCGGCGGCGGTGGCGGCGGTCGTCGTGACGGGAAGCTCGAGGTGCACGTTGCCCATGGGCATCCACTGGTACTTGGCGTAGAACTCGGGCCCAATGTCGGAGAAGAGCACCGAAAAGGCGGCGGCGCCGGGCGCGACCCGCTCCTGCCGGGCGAGCTCCTCACCGAGAAGCGCCATCATGCGGCCGGCGTACCCGCGGGAGCGGCACGCCGGTTCCGTGAAGACGCTGGCCACGCCGTGGGCCGTGACGTCGGTAACGGTGCCGTCCGGACCGGCGACGACGGCGCGCTTTCGGAGCGTCTCGCAGCCCGAGAGGAGGGGCCGCGCGCCGCCGTCCGCGGCCGAGTCGGTGGTGGTGAGGACCCAGGGCGTCAGGCCGCCGTCCCGGGCGAGGGCCGTGGTGAGCAGGTCCTCCTCGCGCGCAAAGTACTGCTCCAGCGTGAGGCCGGGGCCCCAGGAGGGGTGGGTGGCGCGCCAGGCCTGGCGGTGCTCCTCGGGGGTTGCGACGGCGAGCACAACCGAGGGGCTGTTGACGTCGGGGAGGGCTGATGTCATGGTGGAGGGGAGTAGCTGCTGCAGCGGTCGCCAGAAAAGAAGATGGGGTTTGAACTCTTCAGTCAGAGGGATATATCAACGTATCATATATACATATATTGAAACGGACGAAATTCAATCGGAATCGCTGGTGCCTACCAATGGGTTTGCAATATGACTAAACAAGAAGATAGACTTATTCTACTAGCAAAGGGCGCGCCGTTGCAGAGAATCTCAGCAAGCATTCTGGCTCCGCTTGGCCTCGCCGATGACCTCTTCGGACAGCACTGCGTTTTCAATACGTCATGAGTCACAAATCTCGCTATTTTATAAATGAACAAGGTTATTCATGAGTTGCTCAACGGCCGCCTGGAAACTGCAGCGAATTGAGCCTTCTTGTTGCGCCACAGCCGTCATGGTACTCTTCCCCTTCCGTCACTGGGTTCCTCAACCTAGAATAACCACTCTTGCGTGAGAATGCTTCTGCGCGCTCCATACTAGCTAATGCTTACAGCTATGGCTTGTCTACCACCTCGTGAATAATTTCTGTTTGCCCAAAATGAAAATATGTTAATCTGCCTTGTGGCGGGTTTCTGGCCCGGCCGAGATGCCAAAACAGGCCGACCGGTTCGGCACGCCCTCCGAAAACATGGACCCCACCACGGCGAGCTCAATGAGGCATGGAGATGTGAAAAATAACATGGCATTATTCATTGATAAAAAATTCTTGCTGTGAGAAATTAGCGATAAAAATCAATGCATGTAGGCTTTTATGCTAGTTGGTAATTTGTGATGCCGTCCGCGGACGCCGTAGTGGTATCGCTTCTTTCTGTCAGAACACAGTCCACTTACACGCAGTTTGCGGCCTCGATATTTTTGTGAGTCGCTGATTCTCTGTGCTTCGTTCAACGTGTTTGTAAATGCGTGATTGTGGCTACCGGGTCAATCGCCCAGCCGTCACCCACATGCTTTATAAACCTTGCAGTGCCTACATTTGCGTTGTTGGACATGGTGAATCTTGAATCCTGTGGTGGCCGTGACTACACCGACAAACGGCTTTCATGTCAAAGGCCATACTCACTCTCTCCACTTGCTGATTTGGGGAAAAGGTTAAAAACTTCTTCGCCCAACGTTGTTCAGAAAGGGCAAGAACCCTGCGGCGTAGACCCTGCGGCCCAGAAGGGGTCTGGTCTCGGACTGAATCCGACTAGTCCGTCTCTCGCAAGTTCAGCCAACCCTTGATCAAAGAGGAGGGGGCGTGAAGGTAGAGTTACGCTGCGGAGTTGGCAAAGATTAGAAAACGGCAACAGCGAAAACATCAGACGCCCAGTACAGATTAGACCGAGTCAGCTACCAACGCCCGGCCGAGAGAAGCCCCGACATTGCCAAGACTACGACGGCTGTTGGATTGCCACGGTAAACAAGCTCATAGCTAGGCAGAATCGGCAAAAGACCACAACCACGCAAAGCAGAAGGGACCAAGGCTGATGGGGCATCGCCGAACAGCATCGCTAGTCTCGGTGGCTATTGGTGAGCTGAGTCTAGGCTCTGGACCCTGTAACTATGGGATGGACTTGAAAGGAACCTCACATGTTACAAGAGAAGTGGGTGCGACAACAGGCTGCACTACCCATACCACGCTTCGATAGGGGGGTACTTGTGTAGGAAAACTGCTCGGTCCATCGAAGCCTAGAACCTCGCGGTTTCCGTCTGAACGTACTTTAGCGCCAACCGTTGTCTAGAGGTGGACTGACGCGCAAAAGTCTTTTTTTTTTCCGGCAAATCATATCGTAGAAACCATCCTCTGCCAGGGTAATGTAGGTAGGGCTGGGCGCATCTCAGCATCGACCACGTATCGATATTCGAAGAGCGTTGTATTTTCCGATTCGATCAAGTGGCATATTGCATACCTCGTCGATGCAGAGTCGATACCTTGGCAAACCACCCATCGTTTCCTCGCAACACGCGGCGCAAGTTGAACCCACCCCCAAACCCCATCGGCGTCGGTGCTCGACGGACCTCCGGCCGATCTGAACCCACCTAGCCGGGGTGACGGAACCCACCTCGAACCCTACGGCAGCGGCGGGGCGGAGAGGTGATCGTAGCAAGGATTATTTCGGGGGACGCACCCTCAGCTCACATGTTGATTCCTCTTCTGCCGCAGTACATTGATTTCTCCTTCTTGTTCTCGGCTTGATTCGAGCAAGGCAGTGGGGAAGCTTGACAACAGCGGCCCCTTCTGCCGCAGTTCGGCTTCATTTCCGCCAATGAGATGTGCGGCCTCGTTCTTCCTTTTCTTCTTCTTCTTCTTTTCGTTCAACAGACTGCTGTCCAGCTTTCTGCTAAAGTAGACCAGATTTGGTTCATCTGGCTTCGTCTTCTTCTTCGCCCGCTTTCACCCCCCCCTTCCCTCCTCCCAAAGCCCTGGCCAAGCCCTGTTTCTCTGCACGCCTCGCCTATAAGAGGGATCGTGCATTGCGCCGCCCGTCCTGTTGCGTCCACCGCCCTGCCAATTCCAGTCCACGATTGACGAGCTGAGAGCGAAACATGTCACTCTAAATAGGCTAGCCTGCAAGCCGTCTCCCCTCATCGTAATCTGCATGTTAGCCAGAGCGGTGCGCAGAAACTTCCGTTCTAGGCAGCGATTTCGCGTGATTTCGTCGCAACTCTCGTCATGACGGCGAACAAAAGATTGTTGAAAAACGAAAAAAAAAAAAAAAATCATTGAAACTAAAGCACTTGGATGGATCAAGACAAAAGCGTCCTCGCCGCCCTGGTGGGGAGAGTCTGAGAGCGAGGGCCGCGGCTGCACTTGAGCTTTGGCCAAGTCGACAAGGCTTCTTCCTCGCGGCGCAAGTTACAGCCTCCAGCTTTTGTGGAATGGGACCTACAAGACTTGAAAATTGAGATTTGTGTTGAACATTTTTAGTCTCTTGCCGGCCAAGCCACACGATGACTGTTCTGAGTCGACTCTGCGCAGGAGAGTACTGCGCCGGGGGCAGATGTGAGCAGCTTATAGAGAACAGTATAGATTGGCTACACGCTCTTCCAGCCCTCCAGTTCCAATTTCGGATTCAGACTTTGGTGAGCGGTTCAAAGTAATATCATAGGGCTGATGTAGACTACTCGTGGCATTCCGGACCCTTGTGGGGGATCATTTTACCCAAGCTTGCCGTAGCACTGAGACAGGATATGTAACGAGATACAGTATAGCGACAACCGAGCTTGCATACATGGACCCTTGAATTCTTGTTCTTTTTTTCACTCCCCAGGGCGGCCCAGCTTCAGCCGAAATGGTGGTACCGGCCGCCCCCTCACACCCTCACACCCTCTACTTGCCGCCAGCCCTGTTGTTTGCGTTCTATTATTCATTTCCCACGCTGTGGACTATTCCCACACCAGATGATTAGCGTGCGGATCACGGTAGTCAGAGCCAAAAGTCCGCAGATAGCCTATTGCCAAGGACTCGGGCGGGAGTGAAGTCTACCCTCCTCTTCACCTCGTTTGTTCGGTAGCAGCACCGGCGGGGCGCTGCGAGATATGGCAGCCATGACGTCTGACAGCGTTGACCTTTCTTTCCCTTTCGTGGCTCGTCAATTTTGATCGAGTGACTCAGTCTTGCTCATGAAACTTCGCGCCATTACCAGGTCGTGCTACACTATACCGCCAATGGGTCCCCTTTCCAGATACCGCTTTTCCGTTCTGGCATCACCCGCTCCTCAGCCTCTTCACCTTTATGGGCTTACAGTACAAGACCGATGGCTCGGCTTTCGGGTCCTACGGGTGCCTCTGCCTAGTGCCGGCACACACCGGTAGAGTGGCCGAAAGTATATATTAAGCTGTTGCCTGCTTCCCGTTTTGAAACTGAAACTGAGTATCAATCGCACCACGGAATATGCAACTCTGGGAGACATACTGCCAAGAAGGGATTCAACGAGATCAAAGAAAGCACTTTGAAACATTAATCAGTTACTACTCTGCATGGCTTCTGTCGAAAAGGAACGCCTTTGTCTCCCGACTGGAGTTGTTCCCAGGTAGGTAGCCGCTTCGTCCGAAAGCCTAATCCACACATGGCTAACCAGTATCCAAGTAAACCATTCCAAGGGCTTCTGATGACCAGTTTTTCTATAACAGAGCGCCCCAAAAACAGACGCGCCAGGTATCCAAAGGTTCGCACAGGATGCGTTTCTTGTAAGTGATGAGCTCGTGCCCCGAAAACCTACTTGCCAGGCTTGCTAACACTAGTACAGGCAAGTATGTTTCAGCTTTCCATCTATTCCATGACTAGGAGCATTCCATTAACAGATCACAGGAAGCGCCATGTCAAATGCGACGAGGCAAAGCCAAGCTGTAACCGCTGTCTCAAGTGGTCTGGTATTTGTGGCGGTTATGAACCTCCATTTCGGAAGCCCTGTTCCCCCAATCCGACCGCTACCGCCCAGAAAAAGATCAAGTCCACACAAACACGCCATAGCAAGAGCCGGGAACCCCCAATTCTGGACGAAAGTGCCCTTTCCCTCTCGATCGCTGGTAGTGAGCCGGCCACACCGACGCTTCTGAACGCCTACCAACCCGACGACTGCTTCCCATGGCGGAACGCGAGGCCCAGTAGTAGTGACACCAGCTTTGATAGTAGTGATGTACCAGGGACTCACAGCCCTGATACTACTACCATTGATGCGACAATTGGGATAGGTATTCTTGATGCAACATTCTGGACAGACATCGTGCCCCGCCTGGTGCGAGAGAACCTCGCAGTCCGCTACGCCAACATGGCTGTACATATGTTAATCCTTTCAAAACAGCAAACACCTGTTCTTCAAGACTTTCCGGGATTTGGGACCGATCATTACAGTCTCGCACTGGCGCACTACGGGCTCGCACTCAAACAGATGCGAAACTCGAGCGAAATGTGCGGCGGTACTCGTGCCGCTATACTCTGCTCGATGCTCTTTGCCATCTTTGAAGCGTTGAACGGTGATAGAGAAGCTGCTGAATCACACCTCCTTTGCGGACAACACATGCTCGACGAGCTGCAGCGGCTGCTCCCGGGCGGCATCCCTGCCACGAGCGCGGGTTGCCTCCGCAAGGAATTGCGAAATATTGTACAGTACATCTCGGTCCAGGTACGCAATGGAGGGGCGACATGCTGGAAAGGCGAGTACGACGAGACCTGCGCAGAGTATCTGGAGGAGTTTGTCGCGGACGAGCGGCACGACTCATCACCTGGCCACCCTGTGCCCGAAAGCTATGCTCCAGTGGCTTGGCCGGATTATTACGATACTCCAGAGATTCGATTGGAAGAAATCCTATTCTAAGCAGTTCGGATCGTACAATGGTAGGAGGGAAGGGCGTTGGTTTTCTTGGCGTCCTTGGTATGGACCGGATGAAGTCAGATGATACAGCTGGATAGTGAGGCAAATCAGGCTTTATGTTTTACGCTGGGTAGAGTGATTAAATGGATTTATTCTAGATTTGAGTGCGTAAACCAAACTTTTGGGCTTGATATTTACCCTTTATCCCCGATGTTTGCTACAGTATGAGAATGTTGGGGAGTGTCTGAGAACAGTCTCTCTCGCAACGAGTTGTCGGACAGATATGACCCTAGGAAATTCTGCTCTGGGTGCTTTCTGCATAATATTGGAAGTTACAAATCCCACCGAATTTTGATTTTTTTCTCTTGCGGCTCTGTTGCGCGGTGTAAGAGAAAGGTGACCTCAAACAAATGCCACACCCACTTGGTGGTCGCGCGGCCTACAGTAGAGGGGCATTTTTTGGCGTCCGACAAATTCGCTACCCACGCTTGCGCTTCAACAACATCATACTGCACCAGGTAAAATGGCGCTCCCTTTGCCAAACGCCCTGGTGCCAAACGAGGTGGCTTTCTTGTGCGAGATGGAGCTCATCACAGTCGTGCCGCGCCAACGGCTTGACAGCATCGAGCTGCTAGGAGTATGTGCGCCCCCCCCGCGTCACGACCCCTCCATCATCGCATCGCGAAAATGGTGCTGTGCTAATCGTTTGGTTCCCCCGCGAGGTAGGGTCCTACGCCATCCCTCCGCCCGCCGAGACGAAGCAACATACCCGTATGGCTCGCCATCCTGCTGAAGAAGCAGCGCCGCGCCAACATTGTCGCCCCGGCCTGGCTGCACCCAGAGTCCCTGCGCGACATCATCAGGCACGAGACCACCGTTGACACGACCGGCTGGGCGCCGCCGCCGCCGCCGCCCGTCCGCGCCGACTCGCGCGGCAACGCGCGACGCATCAACGGCGACGATCCGGACGAGACGGTGCTGTCGCCACCTTTCCTACCGTCCTGCACGGCCGACGCGCCGTCCGGCGCGCTCCCGTACCACTGGTACGAGCTCGCCGAGATGCTGCTCACGCACGCCGGCGACGACGTGCCCTCGGCCTCGGAAGTCCGCTCGCTGCTGCGCGACCTGCAAGAGGTGCGCAGCGCCAAGATGCGCGCGAGCACGGCGCAGCTCGAGGGCGGCGTGGACGGCGTCATGAGCCTGCGCGGCGTGGGGGCCATGGAGCTCGCCGAGGCCAGGGGCTTCGTGACGGCCCTCGTGGAGGGGACCAGGAAGCTGGGCGCGAGCGCCGAGGCGACGCGTAGAGAGGAGGAGGAGGAGCGCGGCGGTGATGATGCCGACGACGACGGCAGCGATGACGACATGGGCTTGTAAAACGGCGCTAAAGCAAGATCACACGATAGACTACGACGCGATGACTCAAGAGAACTATGTGATACATTCGGAAGGGCTATACGAAGCGATATTCTGCATTCAAAAGTCGGTGTACAATTTTGGCAGCATGCTTAGCAGAATGGCAAGCGGTCGTACACGCCTTTTCGTGTCCCCTCCCACCAAGTTTTCGCCACTTTGACCCAAGCTTTCCCGATATAAGGTCTCCAGGACCCTCACTGACGAGCTGCGAGAATCGTCTCCACCCCAACTGGTGACTTTTGATGTGTTCGACTTGGTCCTGGTCATGCGGATAATGATTCTGGGCCGACACGACGCGTTCTTCGGCCCTCGAGCGACTTGCGGCCGCAGGATGATTTTGATTCGGCGCACCTTTCTAAACACCTGATCGAAAGGCAAGTTTTCCGGGTCTTCTGGCAACGCGTCTCTCGGCAGCCCCTTGTCGTCGAGGCCCCTCATGAGCGGCGCCGCTCCTGCGAGCCTAGAGCGCATCCGAGTCTGGCGAATAGACTTGGCCGAGCCCGGTTTGCGGCGGCTGTGGGATCTGGGACCGTTTGATGATGACATTCTGTGTGTTGAGAGGTATTTTTGAGTGGTGTTGGGATTGATGGTTCTTTCAAGCAGATGGATGGATGCGTCTCGAGGGGTCTTGAAACTGTTTGCGGTGCAGGAAATTTGATGCTCTAACAAGACAGGCAGAGGGAAAAGATGCATTAACAGCGGCGCACTTATTTTATAGAGGGCAAAAGAAATGACATACCTTGACAGTATCTTATGAATGGTTGGTTGGCTTTGTAGTGTCGATGTGAAAGATGGAGAGGCGATGCAGATTTTCCTGAGAAGGTACAGATGGTCGGGCCGCTTTGTCGATGACGAACGTACACAAAGGGTACATAAAGCCTTCTTTTGGCTAATAGTCGCTACCAATATTCATTGATAGGATACATTTAGCTCGTACATATCCTTTGATGACCAATCACTCTCTTGTTCCTGTTGCACTGCCTGGGGGGCTAGCTTGCACAGGTACAAAGATGGTAGTGACCTTTTATCATCAAAGAAACCATACTACCGTCAGACTATCGGCCTGTACTCTCTCTGTCACTTTGCTCCGCAAGGCTTATTTCAGTTGCCACTCCATAAATCCTTAAAATTGCAAATGTCCCCAAAGCGTTGACTCCTGCCATATGTCTTTTGCCAGTACCCGATGCTCAGCTCCGCCCGCTTGTCCGCACCGCAGCGTCGGTCCATCCACGCAGCTGCCTCATGTATCTCGAGCTTGGAGCAGCGCTGGATGTTGGAGAAGAAGTTGTGCATGTTGTCCCAGTTGCAGACGTACCAGATCATGTCGTTGTAGAGGGCAAAGGCCATGGCGTCTTTGTGGAGGTACGTGGCCATCTCGCACCAGTTGCCGAGCATGGCCATGGCCTTTGTCTGGTCGTCGGCGCGAGTAAAGTCGGAGAGGGTGATGTTTTCGAGGCGTCTGTCGTCCAGCAGGCAGTCGACGTCGTGCCCTCCCACGGGCAGCGGGACCACGCCGTTGAACTTGATCGCCGTGATGTTGACGTCGTGGGGAATGTCAAAGTACGTCCACGAGGCAATCTGACCCTTGGTGCCGGGCGCCCAGTCGATCTCGTAGACGCCGTCGGGGAGGTCGTCGGGGACGGTGAGGGCATGGAGGAGAAGGGGGCAGGCGAGCAGGGCAACAGTGGCCGCGAGAATGCGGAAGCGAGGAAGCATGATAAGTTTGGAAATGGTAGAAAGGAGTATGAAAGGTGAAATTCTACAAATGAGAGGAGAAAGACATTCGAGATGTAGAAAATGGCAGGGCTGAGGAGGTGCTGGCTGTAGCGGTCATTATATTTGCTGTACAATACATCTGTACTTTTCCTTTAAAAAATGAAAATACTGATATAGCGGCACTAAGACGTCTTAATCTTCATTAAGGGTCTTTTTAGAGCGAACACTATTATCATCAAGCTTCTGAAGCGCCACCCTAGCGGCCGCCATCACGGCCAGTGGCGACAAGCCTCTCTCTTCGATGAATTTCTGAAAAGCTACTGGCATCTAGAAGGCCTGGACCGATGACAGAAAACTTTGTTGATCCTCATTCGGAAAGCTAAAAAAGATATGCTAGCGGATCATTTGCCAAATTTTCTGTGCATTAAAGACATCCACGCCCTACTCCTTCCACCGATTTCCTCATTTCATTAAGCATCGACGTGCTTCACCCTGCTCCTCCATCTGTTCACTTGAATCGACCTATTGAAAAAAAACGTATCAAAATGAAGGCTGCGGCGATTTTGTTCTCTGCCTTGGCGGCCGTTGCCGTCGCCTCTCCATTCAACCTTACCAGTCTGCGGAAGAATGACACTGCGCCTGCCGCTGCGAACGGCACTACGCCCATCACGCTCACACCCCCCTATTGCATTCGGAATTGCAACCTCGACGAATCCATAAAGAACAGTACCACGGGAAGATTCATTTCAGATGCCCTGTTCCGCTGCAGGTCTCGTCAGGGCATCGCCAGGCTAGCGAGATACTGCGTTGCCACAAATTTATGTGGTGGACACAGCTTTTGGGGTATGACTCGCTTGCCAATAATAGAATTTTGAGATATTTCACTTGAAGAGAACCTACTAACACATACGTAGATAAGGTTGCTCCCGGCTATGACAAAATCTGCTACATCAACACGTCGACACCTGATCAGTAGTGCCGTCGATGCTTGCAACCAAACCGATTGCACGTCGTGGCGGAAGACGCAGCATTCTCTCGGTTTAATTTTGAAGGGCTACTGATAATCAAGACTATAACTTTTCATAGTTTTCTTTTAGAAAAACGATTCAGTTGCAGAAAATTGCACTCGCCTTCATTGATTCAAGATAATATGGAGGATCGCCAGGATTCTTGCCTGAAACAACAAGAACAGCCTGAACAGCGTGAAAGACCAATTATTCCTGGTCGACAAACTGTGATACTTTGATAACGACCTTTCCCTTGGCAGTCTTGTTCTCTACTTTGTCAAAGGCAATTTGAAAGTCGTGAAGATCCACGGCACTATCCACCTTTGTAACACATTTACCGTCCTCCATCAGTTTCGCAATCAGTGCGAGCTGACTTCCGTTTGGCTCCACGAGGAACCATTTCGAGGCAGACAGAGCCTTATTTACAGATGCTGGCTTGTTCTGGGCAGGGTCGCTGGCAACGCTGAGCAAGAAGCCGCCCTCCTTCACCACATGCCAGCAGGCAGACAGCGTGACGCCGCCCACGCAATCCAAAACGGCATACACGGCTCGCTTGTCGGGGTCCTGCGCCGCCCAGTCAACCAAATCAGTCTCGCGATAGTCTACAATCTCTGTGGCTCCGAGCCGCCTGACGTATTCGGCCGACGACCCGCCCGTGTACGCCACGATGGCGCCAGCACCCGCGAGAGCGGCGAGCTGGACCGCCCACGAGCCGACCACGCCCGCGGCGCCGGTAACGAGGATCCGGACGCGGGAGTTGCTCTGCCGCGCGGCCTCATCGCCCAGCACGGCGCGATGGTCCAGGATGCCCTGGTCAAAGACGCCCTGCCAAGCCGTCAGGGCGCTCAGCGGCGTGGCGCCGGCCTCGACCCAGCCCAGGCTGGCGGGCTTGTGCGCCAGCTGCGACGTGCGAGCGACCGAGTACTGCCGGAGGTTGCCCGTCATGGCCGGCTTGAGGCGGAAGAAGACGTGGTCGCCCTCCTTGAAGACCCGTTGCTGGTTGTTGGGCGCGGCTGCGTCCTGTTGGGGCGGCGGCGGCGGCGGTGCCTGGACGATGACGCCGGCGGCCTCGGTGCACGGGACCCTCTCGCGGTTGGGGTCGAAGAGGGATGGGAAGTTTTCTTCCCAGTGAAGCTCGCCGAGACATGGTGAGGCGGTGTAAATGCGAATCAGGCAATCTTCGGCATGTACGAGCTCCGGCAGTGGGCCGTCCTCGAGAACAAGGTTGACGGACTTGGGGTCCGGTTGGTGGACCACTTTCATTGTTGAGGGTAGAGGGGACATGCCGAAAATGGGTTGAGAGATAGACGAGGCCACTAGAGTTGAGTAAAGTTGAAAAAAAGAATGCAATCTGAATAGCTAGTAGTAAGTTTCAGTTGGAATGATGGGCAAGTAGGGTAGATCGGTTCCAATCAGGGCAGCAAAGTAGGAGCTTTTATGCAAAGCAAGACAAGTCCATCGTCATGTCTCTACAGCCGCAAATACGCCACAAAAAAAAGATCCCGATTACCTTTTCCGGACGCGTGGGTTGCTGCACCACGGCCCGCGGCGGGGTAAGCATCGGGTCAACGGCAGGGGAGCCCGTATCGATAGGGTATGCGGGTATTCGGCGACCGGCCGGATGTTGAGCCCCACGCGGTGCCCGGAGAGCAGAAGGTGATGCAACTTGTATTCCGTTGCTGATTGTATATATAGAGCTGATGAAAGCCAAAGTCAAATTCATTCTAATCATTCAGAAATCACCAAAAAACACAAAGACAATAACAACAATACCACCATCACTTTTCGACCCTTTTTTTTTTCACTTACAAAATGGTTTTCACTATCCCCGAACTTCCCAAGTACGAGCGCGGGTAAGTACCACACTCGAAACGAGAGCGCCCTGGCTCGCTTTTTATCCTACTGCGAGAGCAGATTGGAGCACATTTGAGAAGATTACAGAACGCAGGCTAACCACTAGCCCCTGTGCCCCCCGTGTCCGCGCAGCCGCCCGCTGCCGTCCGTCGAGGTTGCCTACCACTACAAGCTGCCCAACTGCCCCGGAAAGTCGTCGATTGGCATCCTCGTCAGCTTCCCGCCCAACGCGGCCACGCCCCCGCACAAGCACGCGGGCGCGTCCGTGTCGGTGCTGGTGCTCGAGGGCACCGTCATCAACAAGATGAACGACGAGGAGACCAAGGTGCTGACCAAGGGCGAGAGCTTCTTCGAGGCGCCCTGCTGCCACCACAAGGTCAGCAACAACTACAGCACCACCGAGCCGGCCAAGCTGCTGGCCACCATGGTCGTCGACGACGAGGTCGTGGACAAGGGCGGCTACGGCGCCCTCACGGTGATTGACGAGGAGTTTGCGGATGTGAAGCTCTAAAATGTAAAGCGCTCGACCCCAGAGTTGCTCAGCAGAGCCGCTTTAAACTAGGTAGCATGGTATGAATCGCTAGAGGTTTTATATGGCAATTGAGAATGCCTTGTTTAAAAAGACTCTGATGGAGATGGGCTCATTGTGACACGCTTTGGTATTTTCCTTTAAACTACCCGCAACCTAGTCTACGTTTTAGTAACTAGATGATTTCCACGGGGGGCATCCTAATGATAGCTCTTTAATTCGTTGTATGAAAGGAAAATTTTCACATTCGATCAACTTGGCTCATCAGAACTGCTATGCCGCAGGATTGAATCTCGCGTTGTGACTTGTATCTTGTCTGGCTTTATGTTGAGAAATGTGGACGAATGCGCAAGGGAGCCTTCCATGACAGAGGCAAACCTCTCGCTACATGACCGAGACTTTGGCACTTGATTAATATCAACGTGTGTGGATCTGACCGGGAAGAATCTTTCAATTCAGAAGCCTGCGTTTTTTGTGCATAAAAGTCGTCATTCTCCCGTTGCCCCTTCAAGGACGTTTCCCGCTAGTCTTTGGTCACCTAGAGGCACGCAGAAGAAAACCAGTTGCGGTGGGCAGGCATCACTGCTGTTGTTGAATCTCGTTCTTCTCGAGAACCACATAATCCTATTTCGTGTCTACTCTAGCCAACCGTTCCACATTATCCGCATTTCTCTCCGACAAAGAACCAACTCAATCGGCGCACCGTACGCCGCCAAGCTCCCTCACAAGGGTTCAGTCTCTTGTGGGGTGCTCATAACCTAAGCTTTGATAACGTGTTGGAGAGTTGGGGACGGTTGGCACTTCAGGCTCGGCAATACGGCATTTATAGCACTTGCCAGGCACTCGTTCGTCAAGCGTAACCGAGCTCCATGCCTCGGGGTAGCAAGGTTTCTTCCTTTTCATGGCCGGATCGCAGCACACTAACTCGTCAGTGGCGCCATGGGAACAATCCGAGTATAGACTCTTCTCGCGAGTGCACATCTTGCTATCGAGTGTTAGCATCAATCTAGGCACACTAGTTAGGTCTCTTAGTACTGTACCTCTGAATTCTTTTAAGTGATTCGACCGTAAAATAGGCGTGCCGAGTAGAAGTGATGATGGATACTGCACTGGATGATCTATGAGGTAGAAGGGTTCGGTAAGGTTGCAGAGATGAGGAGTTGGGTAAAGTATCGTGTCAGGCCTAACGGTCCCTGCTCTATTTATACGGCTCTCTTCTGCAGTTTTGAAGGGGTGAATAGACGATAAGTGATGGTACATCACTCAAATGTGTCCGTGGTACACCCACGACTTCTTTGTTACGTGTTGACCGAAGAAGTTGTTCAATACGATACGACAACCCAAAACAATCGAACAATGGCGGCCGGCCGAACAAAACGTGTCTGGTATACACTGTACACCATCGGAGCCCCATGAAAAGCTATGACTTGACGAAGCCTGGCTTTGAATGATGGGTTGGACGATGGACACATTTCCGTAGGACAAAAGCCCCAGGTTCTAAGCAGCGTGGGTTGTGGAGCGTATCACTACAATTGGAAACAGGATACCCTGAAGGCAATGGGCCATGACAGGATTCCAGACCGCAGATTTGCCAAGTTGTACTTGACGGGTGATGATTGGGACTGCCAACACACTCGTTGTGATCACAGGTACTAGACGATGTCTTTACGACGTCCTTTGCGTGTACTGAACCCTTGCTCCCCAAGGCTTGACAAGACTGGGCAAAAAAACCAAACCTTGACATAACAAAAGATGGAATAAAAAAAGTTGCCATCCCGACTTGAGGACCAGAAGTTTGCCAGCTTGGTTATGGACTACCAACTACAACATGGTAGATTATTGAAGCTGGCCGATTCAAGTCACAGTACCTAGTGGATGACTGTTAGCGCCAACATCGCATTTCTAACGAAGCAGCAGGCCGCCTGGCCCCCGTCTGCATGGTGATTATCGTGGGGGCGGTGGTTCCGCTACAGGGACTGACATAACACTACCTTGCCAAAGAGGGCCGCTCAAATGTGTGGCCCATGGATTTTGAATCTTTTTAGACAAAGGAGTAGTTTACCAACCACCTTGTGCAAAGGCGGGTGGGTGCGTGGCACAAGTATAAGTAGGTACAGAATGGCTAATTAATCAATGGTTGCTTGCCCACATTATCTTTGCAGGGGGACACTGCTCAGTGATATTACCATCTGTACAGAGCACGACAAGAACCTACAACTCCTTACGCGAGAGGGGGGGTTTTTTCTGACATGCCCCAAAAAAAAAACGAAATTTCTACTGACATATTTTTGGACTTTTTTGACATGTCGACAGGGTCAAGGGCAATTCTGACATATTTTTGGTCTTTTTTGAGATGCCCCCTGATAGGGCCAGGCCATGTCTACGGGCGTAAAAATATGTCAGTACGGAGTACTCCGTACTGGGTAAAGAATCTCGTCGCCTTCAACAAGGCAGATGCTAGAGCCCGAGTCCATACCTTGTTCGAGGAGCCACTAATAAAGCCCTGCATCATCTGCCAACTGCTTCATGTGCCACACACCCACTCTGCCACTTTCTCGAATCAATCCAGTGGGGACAGTGTTGGCATTTGGTAATTACTTAGCATCTTGTTTGTTACCTTATTCATTCACGGGATGACAGGGTGGGTACCATTATTAGTGTGATTTTCATAATCTGATCAAGCAAAAGGTACCAACCCCATGCTAGCCACTCAGCCCCACTTCAGCGTGACATCTCCGCACGTCATCGCCTCGTCTCGTTTCATCTTCTCCAACTACCACGTTTAACAGCACATCCAACAACAACAACAACTACGACAACAACCCGCAAAGATGAAGTTCTCAACGGCCTCTCTGCTGGCCGCCTGCGTTCCCGCCGTGGCTGCGCGCTACGTCGAAAAACAGTCCACCGCCGATGACCACGTCGTTCTGTACCCCAACCAAAAGTTCCTCATCGAGACGGCGCCCGGCAAGCAGCAATGGGTGACCGAGGAGGATAAATGGGAACTTCGCCGCGTAAGCCAGCCCTCTCGGCCCTCGAACTTGTTAACAGCTTGGCAAAATCTCCTGTCCATAGACTTTGCTTGTGCCTTTTGCTCGAGTCATCATTATTCCCTCCATTGTTGCTGGCCGCTTGCCCCAGTCCCGCGACACGTCGCCAGACAGCCATAGGCTAACTTGCTTGACAATATAGAATGGCCAAAACTTTATGGATATTACCGACACCCGCGACCTCGGCGCCTCCAAAATTGGCACAAGGGCTGTCGTCCAGTTTCCTAAAAAGGTTACCCAGCAAAAGGCCGTCGGCAAGCTCGCCAAGACCCTCTCCAAGAGCGAGTTGCAGAAGAACCTCGAGAAGCTCACCAGCTACCACACCCGGTACTATCAATCCCAAACCGGTCTCGAGTCCTCCGACTGGGTCCTCGCCAAAGTCAACAGCATCATCAAGGAGGCCGGCGCCGACAAGACCGTCTTCGCCGAGAGCTTCCCCCACACCTGGAAGCAGCACTCCGTCATTGCCACCATTCCCGGTCGCACCAACAACACCATCGTGATTGGCGCCCACCAGGACTCCACAAACCTCTGGCTGCCATCCATCCTCGCCGCTCCCGGTGCCGACGACGATGGCAGTGGTACCGTGACCATTTTGGAGGCTTTCCGCACCATTCTCCAGTCTCAAGACATTGTCGACGGCAAAGCCCACAACACGATCGAGTTTCACTGGTACAGCGCCGAAGAGGCCGGTCTGCTCGGAAGCCAGGCAATTTTTAGCGAGTATGAGAAGGGTGGCCGTGTCGTCAAGGCCATGCTCCAGCAGGACATGACCGGCTACGTCCAAGGCACCATCGAGGCCGGCAAGCCTGAAAGCGTCGGCGTTATCATGGACTTTGTTGACCCTGGCCTGACAAAGTTTATCAAGGTCGTCATTGAGGAGGTGCGTCGTTGCTCTTTTCAGGTCAAGTGTGTCTTTACTAACATTATAAACAGTATTGCGATATCCCCTGGGTCGAGACCAAGTGCGGCTATGCCTGCTCCGATCACGCCTCGGCCTCCAAGGCCGGCTACCCTTCGGCCTTTGTTATCGAGTCTGCTTTCGAGGACTCTGACCCCCATATTCACTCAACCAATGACCTGATTAAGTACCTGTCCTTTGACCACATGCTGCAGCACGCCAAGATGACGCTCGGCTTGGCCTATGAGCTGGGCACCTACGACTTTGACAAGAACGCCGGCCTTGACTCTCCCGAGCTGTAAATTACGACCAACTCTGGCATTCTTTGTTTTCATTTTGCAGCCAATACGACAGCGTCATGTTTCGATTTTCGGGATTGCATTAGACGAAACAATTTGACACATTCTTGATTGTTTCCACATTTATACAATGATTCTTGCCTTGTGATGAGCTTAAGCACTTGCACTCCAACCTGAAATGCCTCTTTTGTAAGAAAAAAAGAAGAAAGAAAAAACATAAAACGCCTCCGCACCTCTTCTTTTCCATGCTAATAATAATGAGATGCCATGCTTTTCCGATTCCCAGTTGCGCCTCCGTTTCCAAAATGTTGCACATATGACTGGCTGACCCTGCTTGCCAATCTACCGACCCTGACCAGGCGGCGGCTGCTGCTGGTAGCCCCCCCACGCTGGAGGCTGCTGCGCACCGCCGCCGTTATTTGCGGCCTGCGCCTGGATCTGGCCCATGATGGCCGCGATCATGGCCGGATCGAGGTTGAAGCCCCCGGCCGCGGCGCCCGGCTGCTGCTGACCGGGCACCGGTGCCGGGGCTGGAGCAGCAGAGCCAGGCCAGCCCGGCGGTGGCGGAGGAGGCACGGCACCCGGTGCGGAAGGCGCGGGCGGCCACCCGGGGAATTGCATCCCGAATGCCGTTTGCGGAACGGATGGAGGTGGTGGTAGCGGTGCTGCGTAGTGTGTTTGCTGCTGCTGCTGCTGGCCGCTGCCCTGGGGAGGCAGCGAGTAGCCGTCTCTGCCGCTACCACCACCACCGCGTCCGTATCCTCCCCGCCCGCCGCGGCCGCCTCCCCGCCCACGTCCGCGAAAGTCGCCACCGCGTCGGCTGTTGCCGCCGCCGTGTCTGGAGGACGATGAGGGCTGGTCGTACTGCGAGGCTCCGGGCCCGCTCGCCAGCGAAGAGGGCCGCGCGAGGGGCTTGTACGGGCCGTCCTCGTCCTCGTCGTAGTTGAGGCCGGCGTCGACGTTGTGCTGCTGACGGAGGGGGTGGTGTTGCTGGTCCTTGGCGCGTGCCGTTGCGGCGGTCGCGGCCGCGGCCGCCGCCTTTTCGGGGTTGTTGGCCTTCCACTTGTCCTTTTTCTTCTGCTTGAGGGCGCGCTTGTGCTCGGCCTCCTTCTCGTCGTCGGAGAACTCCATCTCCTCGTCGCCGGCCTCCTCGTCGTAGAGGTTGCTAGCGTCGGAGCCCTTGACGGCCTTGAGCGGTTCGGTGAAGACAAACGTCGCGTGCGCGGGGGTGTAGAAGAGGGCGGTGCCGACGGCGACGCCCAGGCCCGCCATCTCGTCAGCGCTGTTGAAGCGCACCGTGTACATGGGGCGCGTGACCTTGCCGATGGTCTCGGCGACGGCGCCGACGACGACGCGCGACGCGGTGCACAGCACAGAGCCGGCATCCAGCACCTGGTACTCGCCGGGCGTGATGCCTATCACGAGCGCCGTCGTGTCGACAACGTGTTCCACAGCGCCGAGCTCCTCGAGCGGCATGTCCTCGGTGATGGTGACGTCGGGCCGCGTGACGCCCTCTTCAGCGAGCTCGTTTTTGGTGCGCAGCTGCGCGGCGCTACCAGACTTGCCGCCGCCGGAGCCGCCGCCGCCGGGACCACCCTCATCGTCGGAGCCAGCCTCGGCTTCCATGAGCATGCGCGCCGTCTCCTCGACGCCCAGCGGCTCGTAGCCTTCGTTGTCGGAGTCGTCCGAGTCTGACGAGTCGGAGCTGGATTCGGAGGAGGACTCGTAGGGGGAGGAATCAATCTCCCACTCGGGGTTGTCACCGGTATCGTTTTGAAGCTCAATCATTTGTTGAGGTTCGGCCTGGTCTGCCTGCGGCTCTGATTGCTGGTCTTGTGTGAGAGGCTGCGACGGCGGCGCAGGTGTGCTGGCGAGACCGCCAATGGCAGCCTCGAGGGCGCTCGTCAGAGACGGGGGGCTGGCGGGGGGCTGCTCGTCAATGACCATAGCATCCGTATCAGGTAGAGGAGGACCGTTGGTCGACTCCGGGGCCGTAGTATTCGCGGGTTTGCTCTCTATCGTCTGTGGCTGTGGCGCATCTGGGATATCTTCGTGCCCGGCGGCGCTCGCGGCGGCAGCAGCTAGGTCCGGTGGTAGTGGCGGTAGTATTTCGTTGGGCTTGGCCTGTCCCAAGCCGGGGATTTGGAAACCCGACATTATTGTACTGCAAGGGCGTATCGTATGCTGTAGGAATATGATCGAGAATACAGGTCAGAATGTTGGCGAGAGCAGGATTGTTGAATAGAGAGTCGCCAGCTTTTTTTCTTTTTTTGAATGATAAGATAGTGAAGGGACTGGCAGAAAAAAAATATTGCAGGCGGGTCCGACTGAGAAACAGAAGCGGTGGGGGCGGCAGCTCCACTTATAAGTTTGAAGCCAAGTTCAGTGTGCTTCCTTTAACAACATTAAAAAAATTAAGACAGGAAATAAAAGAAAAATCGAAAGAAAAATTATTCTAGGGCTTTTTTAGGCTCTTTTCACCCTTAGTATGCAGCTGTGACACTCTTCACAAAAGATAGATCGCAGACATGTCAATC
Source organism: Cordyceps javanica (assembly GCF_051103115.1). NCBI lineage: Eukaryota > Fungi > Ascomycota > Sordariomycetes > Hypocreales > Cordycipitaceae > Cordyceps > Cordyceps javanica. The sequence goes on from NC_139295.1 coordinate 6,188,423, forward strand.
TATTAATTCGTTACCAAGTACGGAGTAGTGCTAGTGCAGAGTGAGAGTATTGAAGCATGGCAATTCTGCAGCTGCGCCGAGTACAGCTTTGGTAAAATTAGGTGCCTATTTGAAGAGCCCGCTAAGCGCCTTGGTCACTGTTCTTGACCTGGAACTACATGGACGTAGCTTCAACGTTGTAGATCCGGGACTCCGAAATTGCACTTCTACATTCCATTGTATTGTCTGCCACGGTAACAAACAGAGATATGAGTAGAAGTCATTCTGAATATGCTTGGTCTCTTGCTCAGCCTGCCAATTTCTTCTCTTATTGCCGTCCAGGCTCTCTTCTCTTTCGAGGAATGATTGCTACGTTGCAATCACGCCGCCACCGTGGACCGACACTTGAGATATTCGCCAACGGTTGAGCCATCCATGGGCCATTACATCCAAGACCTGTCAATTTTTCTTTTCGTGTAAAGAAACCCAATTACGGAAAATACATGTTGCTTCCCACCTCAACATACTGAGCATGCTGTAAGCCGCAACTTCAGCTCGGCAACCCTGGATCGGCAACTCGATAGCTATAGTGGATACCTCAACACTAGCGGGGCTTCTCACCAAGAATGACGACAAAGTCCAAGAAAACATGAAGCTGGCCAGATCCCTTCTCTTGGTCCATCAAGCATCCCGCCTCGAGTCCACCACACAACTATGGCGTCGAGACCCAAAGAGGAAGAGGCTTCTCAGCCGAAATTCGAACATCCGACCGCAGGTCACGCGAAAAAGAAGTAAGTATCTGCCGCCTCGGGCAAGGGGGGATGAGCAGGCGGCCCGGCGCAAACCCAGATCCCCGAGGGTCGAGCTTCAGCTAACGCGCGGCAACCCTTTCTTCTTTTTCCCTTGACAAAAACAGGCGTCTCAGCGCATACGCCATTGAACCTATCAAGGCATTCTACATCTTCCTCGTCGCCAATCTGATTGCCGCCGCCTTTGCGCCCATCCAAGACTGCGACGAAACCTTCAACTACTGGGAGCCGACCCATTATCTGTCGCACGGCTACGGCCTACAGACGTGGGAGTACTCGCCCGACTATGCCATTCGCAGCTGGCTCTATGTTGCGCTTCATGCCATCGTCGGCAGCTTCCGCCGACTGCTGCCGCGCTCAACCAAGGTGCGGAGGAGCTGCGGTCCTCCAGTAAACCCCCGTCAAAGCTGACAACCCCCGGTGTAGGTGGCCGAGTTCTACTTTGTCCGCTACATCCTCGCCTTTGTCTGCGCCCTCTGCCAGGTTCTCCTCTACCAGGTGGCCAGCACGACCCTCAATGCACGAATCGGCCTCTTCTTCATGATCGCGACCGTCACGAGCCCCGGCAACTTTCACGCCGCCGCCGCATACCTGCCCTCGAGCTTTGCCATGTACATGGCCATGCTCGGCGCCGCTTCCTTCATGAACTGGCAAGGGGGCCTGCGAACCTCGCACGGCATCTTTTGGTTTGCCACCGGTGGCATCCTGGGGTGGCCGTTTGCCGCCGCTCTCTGCGCCCCGTACATGCTGGAGGAGGCCTTCTTTGCCTTTTTCAGCGACAAGGATGCCTTTATCGAATGCATCGTCCGCGTCGCTCGCGGAGTTGTTGCGGGTCTGATTGTCCTGGTGTGTATCTGACACGAGGAGAGCTGCTTCGAGCAGGACACAGAGCTAACGTTTGCAGTTTACCGACTTTTTGATCAACCTCTTCTTTTACAAGAAGATGGCGGTGGTGAGCTGGAACATTGTAAAGTACAACATATTCTCGTCGACCGGCGGTCCTGACCTCTACGGCACCGAGCCGTGGACATTTTACTTTAAAAACTTGGCGCTGAACTTCAACCTTTGGTTCGTCTTGGCCCTGCTTGCCCTACCACTGTTCATTGTGCAAAAGGTTGTTTCGCCATCGGGTCATGGCTTCCAGACTGGCCTGCGTACCATTGTGTTTGTTGCCCCGTTCTACATGTGGCTTGGCATCTTTACGATGCAGCCTCACAAGGAAGAGCGTTTCATGTATCCGGTGTACCCATTCCTGGCACTCAATGCGTCCATGTCGCTACACATTATTCTCTCTGCGCTCGGAAACGCCAACAAAAAGACACTCATTGGCATGATTCCGGCGCGACTGAAGCTTTTTGTCGTCGTCATTGTCATGTTTTTGTCTCTCGACGTGAGCCTGTCGCGCATCTACGGCATCTACGAAGCGTACTCGGCAACGCTCAAAGTGTACAAGCCGCTATGGGGCGACGCTGAGGGCGGGAATGCGCTGGGCGGCGACAACGATAACGTCTGCTTCGGTAAAGAGTGGTACCGCTTCCCGTCGTCGTATTTTTTGCCGCGCGACATGCACGCCAAGTTCATCCCGTCCGAGTTTCGCGGACTGCTGCCCGGCGAGTTTTCCGAGGCGGAGACGGGCTTCGGCTTCTGGAGCGGTACGTGGCTGCCCACCAACGGGCTCAACGACCGCAACGAGGAGGATCCGGGCAAGTACGTGGACCTGCGCATGTGCTCGTTCCTGGTGGACACGCAGTACCCGGAACGCACGGCCAAGGCCGCCCCGCCCCGCGAGCCCGACTTCGTCGCCGACACGTCGCGGTGGGAGGCAGTCAAGTGCGAGCGCTTCATGGACGCGGAGACGACGCCGCTACTGGCGCGCATCTTCTGGGTACCCGACCTGCCCGGCGTCCCGGCATCGCTGAGGCGGAAATGGGGACGGCACTGCCTGCTGCAAAAGAAGAAGCCTTCGGAGCAGGGCATGTGGGTAGATCCGGGCGAGATGATGTTTGGCTGACGTCAGGACGACATGCCGGATGGATGGGCCTCGACCAGGGCTAGCTGAAAAGGACAGGGCCTTTGAATGATGTTGCAGGAGAGGTTGGGGAGGCATTTACATTGCGTCTCTTTTTTTTTTCTCCTTGGTTTATGCGATAACAGCAGAAAATGAATTCCTTTGACAAATGAAAAAAAAAAAACGGAAAAGAAAAAAAAAGAACCGGCGGCGGAACAAGTCGCGTGGGATTTCCTTTCTTTTCCCTTTCTGGACATGCGCCTTTTTGTGACGTTACTGTCTGGTAAATGCCATGTCCAGCCATGCAGCCCTTTGCGCGCCGCGGAATGGCCAAATAGGATGGATAGCTTGGCAAAAAGTTCTTATCCATGGTTCCTTGCCCCAAGAGGCCAGCCAAGTTCCAGACCTTCCGTGACAGGATTCCCACTCCTCCCTTTGATCCCACATGGCATTGCTGCTGCTACTGGTGCAAGCCACCACCACCACCACCAACCCCTCAAGGCACAGCACAGCCCCTTCCGACTACTGCAGGTCAAGCTTCTACGCAGAGAGCGATATTCCTGGCAAATCAACTGGCCGCTGTTCCTCTTTTTTTCCTTCTTGGTCTCCCCTTCTATTTATGACTTGTGCTTCAAACTAGTTTGTTAGTGGCGCTCGGCGCTATTTCCAACGCCCAAAAACGGGGTAGACACTCTCTCTCTCTCTCACACACACATACACTCACAGTGACACTCACACACACTAGGTAGTTAACTAATAGCACACACATTCTGATCGTCCTATTATACGTCGCAGTGTGTCCCATCTCTGCGGAGTAGACAATAGATCCATGTCGTTATCCGATGCCGATGTTTGCTTGTTGTTAATGCGCTCCCCTCTTTCCCCCGTCCTTGGTTCCGCATTTCGTTCAACTTTGCTTATTTTCTCCTTTTTCATTACCGCCCGACGGCTTGTCCTGCTTCCCTCCCCTTTCCTCTTCTTGTGACATGCTCAGTTGTAAACAGCGTGCCTCTCAAGTATACGCTCTCTCCCTTGCCTTTTGAGGCCTCCTCCTCCTCTGTCTCCCCCGCCTCCCCCGCAGCCTTCCTATTCTATATTGCCGTGCGTCGGTTTCTTGGCTAATTCCCCTCACTCTTTCTTTCTTTCTTTCTCTCTCTCTCTCTCTGCTTCTCGCTCTCCATTCTACCGCCATGGCCTCCATCATCATCGTCGTCATCGCTTGTAGCAAGTCTCTCTACAAGGCCAGCCAGAAGCGTCGCAACAAGAAGCGCGAGCTCGCCGCCTTTGCCCACGGCGACAAGCCCAGCGTCCGCCGCCGCTCCGCGCAGCCGGCCCGACGCCCGCGCCGGGTGCTCAACCACACGACCAGCAACACACACGCCCCTCCGACCTACAACAGCAACGGCCTGGTCCCGGCACCGGGCGAGCATTTTGAGATGACAGCCGCGGCCGACCTGGCAGAGTTGGAGTCTCTCACGCGGGCGAGCACCATTGCGTCCGAGTCCGGCGAGGCCCGTCCCAGAATGAGCGACGAGTCCACCCTCAACGAGGTGGCTCGTGATGGGGCATGGACGGCGAGGACTTGAATCTCCTCGCCAAGATTTATTTTTTTTTTCTTTTCTTTCTCTATGATTTATGCTGAATGTCTTGCGTTTCTCTCGCATTTCTTCTGCTTTTACATGATTTACATGACGTTATGACTTGACTGCATTTTCTTGGCGACAACGAAAAGGCGGGTTTCGGGTTTGGATGGGTGCATATGTTGGCGTTTCTTTAAACCTACTCTCCTCATTTGCGCAGTTTTTTTTAGCGCACTCACAATATGCTTTATTTTTATTCATTCTCTCATCTTTACATTGGTAGAATTTGAGCCCATTCACGATTCCACAAGTGCTGTGCTAGTTTGACTTGTGCAGTACACGGCGGCAAAAAACAATGATCAATAATATGCATGTTTGGGAAACACAATATCAATCTGTAACGCCCAAAAATTGAGGCCTAAGCTAAACAGGACAAGTACAACGTCAAGGCGCCGGCACTCCGGCCTCGACCTTTACAAATTGGCCAGGGGCGGCCCGGCCGGCGTAAACGTCCTCTTAATGACATCGCTCATCTTGTAGGCGATGGCGCCGATGACGGCTGTCGGGTGCCCGCTAATCTGCTCCGGGAAGACGCTGGCGTCGACGACGCGCAGGCGGCTGACGCCGTGCACGCGGCACTCGAGGTCCACGACGCTGTTGCCGGCGTCCTCGGGCCCCATGCGCGCCGTGCCCACGGGGTGGTAGAGCGTGAAGGCCTTCTCCTTCATAAAGGCCAGCAGCTGCTCGTCGGTGATCTTGTCCGGGTCGCTGCTGGACGAGGGCCACCACAGGTGGCCGGGGTTGTCGTTGCGGGGGATGGGCTGCACAAACTCCTTCCAGTGCGGGCTGTTGGCGATCTTGATGGAGAGGCGCAGGGCGGCGAGCATGACCTTGCGGTCGTTGTCGCCCTCGTCGCTAAAGTATTTGGGGTCGATGATGGCTTTTTGCGTCCCGGTCAGCACGGGGCTTTGCTGCCACACAGGGAGGGCGGGGGGAGGGGGGGGATCCGGAGTACTTACGGTGATCAAACGGGTCATCCGTCTTGAGTGTGATGGTGCCCACGCTCTGCGGGCGCAGCAGGCAGGGCCCGACGGAGAAGATGCCGGCGCCGTCCGGGGCGAGCTCCTCGCCGTGGTGGATAAAGGCAATGGGCGCGCCGAGGATCTCAATGTCGGGGCCGACGCCGCCCGACGAGTAGTCCTTGGGCCGGTTCTCCGGCTTGGTCAGCGGCGACGGGTGGTCGACGGTGCGGATAAAGGCGGCCGCCTCGCCGACGTTGCTGGACAGCGGGCCGCCGCCGGTGACGAGCCAGCGCAGCAGCGCGGGGATGGCCTTGAGGTTGTCGTTGAGGTAGTCGTAGGTGTGGGCCGTCTTGCTCTTGAGCACGACGCCCGTCGGGCACAGGTGGTCCTTCATGTTGCGGCCGACGGCGGCGTTGTCCTTGACGACGGAGATGCCGAGCCGGGCGAGCTCCTCGGCCGGGCCGATGCCGCTGAGCAGCAGCGTCTGGGGCGTGTTGACGGCGCCGCCGGACAGGATGACCTCGCGCCGGGCGTGCACCTCGTAGCGCTCGCCGCCGCGCTTGGTCATGAGCTCGACGCCGATGGCGGCCGGCTCCCTGGCGCTGTCGAGGCGGTCGTACAGCACCCGCGTGACGTGCGCGTGGCAGCCCACGTACAGGTTGGGCCGGCGCAGCACCTCTGGCGTCAGGAACGCCGTCGCCATCGACGACCGCTGGCCCTTGCTGTCGATGAAGGTCTGGAAGCGCGTCACGCCGAGCGTGCCGCCCGGCGTGTTGATGTCGGGCGTCGGCGCGATGCCCGCCTCGGCGCAGGCCGGCAGGAAGCCGTCCTCCACCATGGGCGACAGGTGCGAGTAGCCCGTCTGCCACTCGCCGCCCGTGCCGCGGTGCTGCAGGTCAATCACCGGCCGCTGCGGGTTGGCCGTGAAGTTCTCCATCCGGCGCAGGTACGGCGCGAGGTCCGCGTACGACCAGCCCTTGCAGCCCTTCTCCTCGGCCCACTCGTCGTAGTCCGACTTGGACCCGTGGTGGTACATCATGGCGTTGATGGTCGTCGAGCCCCCCAGCACCTTGCCGCGCGGCCAGAACATGCGGCGGTACGCGAGGCCCGGCTGCTCCACGGTGCTGTAGTCCCAGTCGTGCTCGCCGTGGAAGAGCTTGGAGAAGAGCAGCGGCACGCGCGCCTCGAGGATGCCCGTGTGAGGGCCGCCAGCCTCCAGCAGCAGCACCGTCACGTCCTTGTCCTCGGACAGCTTGGAGGCGAGCACACAACCAGCACAGCCGCCACCGACAATGACTACATGCATTGTCGCGTCAATCAATACGATTCTCATGCAAGATGATTACGTCTTGAAAATCTATCGCGAGCCAGACAAAGAAAACAAAACTCACCATAATCGTATCCGAGCAGTTTCCGCTGAGCAGTAGCGTATGTCACTGGCGCGCCGGTGAGAAGCTGCGGCGTCGCATAGTGTAGCGGGTTGGTCATTGGGTTACTGTGCTTGCGCGCCATGGTAGCGGTAGATGGACTTCGCAAAACTAAATGATGGTTGAATAGATGAGAGCGGCAAAGTTGAATGATGCACAGAGCTCCCGGGAGCCTGGAGTCTCTTATCAGCGGCCCAGGCCAGCTTCGCAACCAGGCCAACCCTGCTCATAGCCATGGGAAAGCTTCATGGGAAGCCTTAGTTACCCCGCATATCCGTTTGAGCGCCACGATGTACTGCGCTAGCAACTTGTTAGTCCCCAATCTGTGACATGGGATGGGGATGCTTTGTCGATCAGTCGACCCAGGTTTTGTACATCGGCCATGCCGACAGCGCTTCCTGTAGTCACGATTGTGCATGCACGTTGTACTGCATCCTACCTGCCCTCTAGAAGAAATAACTGATTTTCAGTATTCATTCAAAGGCGATAGATACGCCCACATGTTTCGAAGTCTACAGAGCAAAAGTTGCCCCTGCTACCCGAGTCACTCTGTTAGTCCAGTGAAACTCGGCCCATGTTAAGTTCAGGGTACAGCTGAGTGGTGGCTGGAGTTTTTAGCCTCGGATAACGGGTAGCTGGAGGCTGGGCACATGTGGTCGACTAGAAACATGTATAGTTCAAGGTTTACACTACTGAGCGGCTACATATTTAATTCGCAGAATCTACAACGTATATGCAGAGCAAAAGGCTGCAAGGAATTACTCTATTTAACAACAAAGTATGTTAGTCTGTAGGAATGAATGATACAGCTCACAATGCAGTCGCCGAGCTTGTAACCCACTTCTACGCAGCCAACAAGGTGGCCGGCAGGAGGAGTAACTTATACTTTCGCCCGACATTCCGCTCCCGGCCGTGCGCTAGGACTACCGGAAGCCATGCCTGCCCTTCAAACGAAACTATCAGATCAAGTGACTCCGTCTTCTTGTCTGTCTTGTGTCCCTCGTTCGCAAGGCCGCCGTAGCATGGCCTCACAGAGTCACAGCTGAGCTCCATGGGGCAGATCGCAATCGAGCAGGGTCTAGATTTTTCAACGTCACTGGGCACACTGCAACGTCGTTTCTTCCGGCCACGGCTGCCCCTTCTCCGGGGCTCCAGCCGTTCTCCACCGCCCGCTGTCTTGCTCCTCCTCAAATTGTCCGGCGCTGTAGAAAAGTCGTCGGGCAGAATAGAAGCAAGGAGACGGCTGAGCTCATCGTCGACGCAGTCGCAGTTGGCACGAAAACGAAAGGAGAATTTCTCGACTAAATATGGTAATATTAATATGCTAATTGGAAAATGACGTGACCTGGGGTTTTTTTTTTTTGCTCAACCTTTTGTCGGCCATGTTGCCTGTCGCTCACTCTAAATAAATTGAGAGTCGGTCTTTTAGGTGCACGATAATTGATACGTTAACATGCATAGCCACCGTGTTGAGCGACTGCATCAAAACTAGTAGGACGCCCACAAGGTGCAAATTGAACACTGAAGAATCCATGGGCTATCTCGATTCTCTCCACTAATATATAATACATCATTTCAACAAGTCGATCAACCAAGATTTCAGCTTCTTGCCCTGTTCTGTCTCGGTATTATCGCCTACGTATATATTGTATACAGGAGCGACGTGAGATTCGCCTTTGCCCTTGAAAAGCTCCACGTTGGGAAAGCCGACCTGGACAACGTTAGTATGATCAGCGGCAGATATATTTCGGGTCAAGGTGTGGAAAACCGTACCTTTACATTTTCATAGAACAGCTCGATCAGAGGCATCATGATTTCATTTTCACCGCCGAGGAATAGCATCTTCTTGACGGGGAATGTTTCGAACCAGCTTGAAGGGGCATCAAAGGCATCCGTGTAGTAGTCAGGCTCCGCGTCTCCCATGAACTCGCTGGACCACTTCTCGCCGACCGTGGTAGTGACAATGTCGCCGCCGTCATAGATGACCTGTTCGGACAGGTCCGGCTTCAGCGAGACCCACGGCGCAATCGCAGCAGCACCGGCGAGCGGCTCCGCGAGCGGCAGCGGGACGATGCTGGGGTGCGGGTGCGCCAGGTGCGACAGCACGCCCACCGTCAAGTTACCGCCGGCGGAATCTCCGCCGAGGAGGACGTTCCTGGGGGAGCGACCAGTGTGCTCGAGGACGTGTCGCAGGGCCTCAACCGACTGCGTCAGTTGCACGGGATATGTGCCGTGCGGCGCCAGCGTGTAGGTGACGGCGAACACGCAGAGATCGCCGCCGGTGGCATTGATGGCCTTGAGCAGGCGCTCAAAGAGTTTGAAATAGCCGACGTTGGCAGGGAGGCAGAACCCGCCGCCTGCAGAAGATGCATCAGCGACGCTGTTCTTGCATGTTTTCTTTTCGCACCACGGCGAAAAGGGCAAGGGGGGCGAATCGATGGCTTACCGTGGTACCAAATCAGTACATTCGTGGCATTCTTGTTGCCAACCCAGTGACCTTGAGCTCCGTGGGCGAGAGCCACAGTGTCCGGCTTGAACTTTCTGGCTCGTGCGTAATGCTTGTAAATGATGTCGGTGTTGGGCGAAATCAGCCTGCCACAGAGTCATTAGCAGATGAACCTCAAAGGCAATCCAGCTAGTCGCGGAATCTGCGCATCATCCTTACTGTAGCTGTAGTGGGGTGAGGCGATTCGTCGCTTTACGCAGAATTGTGTTGGCGACATGGAGATAGTAGGTCTTGGAGTCGCGCTCGGTTCTGAAAAATCCAGTGATGAAAGAGGCCAACGCAGTAGCTACAACCACAGCCAGACCTGGAATCATATCCAGATACCCGAAAAAAGACAGCTTCTTGGTCTCAATCTTGACTGGAGGTGGAGTTGGTCCCGAAGACGCCGCCGCTGCCGCTTTGGCAGAGCTCGACCGGGTAGTCGTTCTTGTTGCGGTCACCATGGTTGTGGAATTTGTTTGCTCTACTTGACTTCGATGAAAAGACTAGGAGTTGTCTGTTTAAGAGGAGAAACTTTCGGATTTGAGAGCTCAAGTTTCTCTCGTGTGAGGGCCGAGGCACAGCTCCATGTACACCATCTAGCCGTCCATGATCTACTCTTCAACAGCCAATGAACTCACTTTACGGGCGCCTCCTCTTATAGTTCTGGTCCGCTTCCAAAGCTTTTTTGTTGAGTACAGCTACTTCAGCCCGCGCCAGGGGCGGGGGCGGGCCTGTCGATTCCCCAGCACTCCTAGTTCTTAGCACCAGTCATAGCGTTGACATGCCGGACAACTAACCAAGTTGCCTCGGGTCGAGGTGGAGAGCGGGGGGTATCCTGGCCCGCCTCCGATGTTTTGGAAGGGAAAGGTAAGTAATCAAGAGAATGCAAATAGTCGCATCGGACAAACCAAAGCTTTGAACCTAGTTTCCTGCTAATAGACGCTTTTCGTTCGGCTAGACTCATACTAAGTTACCAGCTGGTCTGCTTTTATTTGTACAAATGTCTAGATGAGCTAAGTTGTAGCAATGACAGACTCAAGAACGTTGGCAAAATCGATAGTTTCTCAAATTCATAGCGACAGCTCATCGTAGCTTCTCCCTTGACTAACGTTGCCTCGGCCAAGTAGCTATTACGAGGACGACGACGACGACGACGACGACAACGGAAGCGAACTCGAACCCAGCGTGTAAATCAGGAAGTGCAAATATCGAACCACGACATATGTAGAGATATTCCGAACCATTCATTGGTGCGTCCGGATTTACCTGCTCTCTCGGCAACCCGGGCCGCCGAGGTGGCTTACAGGGGTGGGTGTCCAGCCCGAGATGCCATTGTGTACTTGGCATTCAGGCGCGCCTCGTTTTTCCACGGCGACACTCGGAATCGACACTGGTTGCTGACACCTTTTCTTGCTTTTGACGCAAAGCTCTTTGAGCATGGAGGAGATTTTTGGCTCGATTGCAGCCATTGTGTTCAGTCAATACTTCATTTAAGAATTGCCCACCACAGCTAGACTACGATTTATGTTATATGTACGCAGTCATTTCTAACTATAAGTACGTAAGACCTTATAAGTACTTAAGATAATTATTACTTTTATTAAATTAATAAAATCAACTATCTACTTATTACTTTTAATAATATATAATATAAAGTAAAGTACTTATAGGCTTACGATCTTATTAACTATGAATATAGTTAGAGAATAGCGGCCTGTTAGTATTAACGAGCTACTAGTTATCTTGAGCTTCTAGCTGGTTGATTCTGGCGACCCTCCCGGGTCTAACACCACCGCTCGCAGCATGGAGGTCCCTGGCAATAGTCTCCAACATTGCACGCGCCTGTTCAACATCTGAAGATCGCATGCTAAAGGAATCACGCAAGATGCTCATCGACTCGCCATCCACGAATTGCTTAACAAGACGTAGCCGCAACAGAAAGAACATACGAGCTCGACCTTTATCACCAGTAAAGCGTTATTTAAAGCGAATGAGCTACGACTTCGACGCTTATGTTATCAGCGATCCCACCGACGTCGCGTTAATTTGGCTATTCAGAATCCACAACTGACCCAAGCTATTCGTCCACAACTACCCAAGATGAAGGATGCTCCTCATCAGACCGTGAGGTTTGCTGCGAGCGTCCATCAACCATCACGACGAGCCGGCTTCGTGCCAGCGCCGGCGACAAATGCGACGACGGCTCGCCAGACTGCTGTTGGCGCTTTCTACGCAGAGTCTACAACGGAGGTCCCTCGCGCTAAATATATTGCAGTCAACGATAAACTATCGTTCCCCCCAGTACCGTCGTTGCCAGAATGTCCGTATTGTCGCGTTATTATTGAGTTTAAAACCGGGTCAAGGTCAACCTTGTGGCAGTAAGCTGAACACTACTTTCTCAATAGTATTATACCATGCCTAATATGCGTTAGAAATCACGTTATCAGAGACCTGGAACCCTCTATTTGTATCTTTCCGCACTGCTTAGAGAGAAAAGATGAGACAGCCGCTCTATCAACATTCGAAACGTCAAACGCTTGGATCAGCCACATGCAAAACGCTCACGGGCAGGCATGGGAGTGTAGAGCCCCCTCTCACGCTCTAATGACATTCAACGTGGAGATCCAGTACCAGGAGCATTTGATCACAGAGCATAACGTACCAGAAACTCATATCAGGATTCTCAGCAGCACAGCACGAAGGCCAATCCTCGACAAAATACTACAATGTCCCTTTAATGATGATTTCTAGCCCTCGGAAAAAGTCGAACTGAGTCCCGTCTTTGCGAGCCAAGCTCTACAGTCACATATTGGCGGCCATATGAAGGAAATTGCTTTGCTTACACTACAAAAGCTGCCAAGCCTTGAGGATGAGCAAAACATGAACATTGAAAGCGACGAGTTATCCGATGATGAGGTTGGGCCTGTGTTAGAAAGGTTCCGTGGATCCATGTACAGTGTACTGGACGACGATGAAGATCTCGTTTTCCAGGACGGCGATAGCGATGCTGAGACAATCAATGTCGATTTGGATCTCTACCATCCCGACGAGCTGACCAGTATGGCCAACCTGGTATCGACATACAAGAACCAGGGCCGATTGGAGGAGGCGGAGAGGCTTGGGATACAGGTATTAGAGATTCGCAAGACTAAGCTTGGGGCGGACCATCCTAACACGCTGGCCAGCATGGCCAACCTAGTATCGATATATAAGAACAAGGGTCGGCTTAGGGAAGCTGAGATGCTAGAGATGCAGGTGTTAGAGATTTGCAAGACTAAGCTTGGGGCAGACCATCCCGACACACTGACTAGCATGGCCAACCTGGCATCGATACATAGATACCAGGGCTGGTTTGGGGAAGCTGAGAAGCTAGAGGTAGCGGCCGCAGGTCCTACGCCGCAGCAAATTGCAAATTTTACACCGGAACAAAGGGCCGAGTACGACATGTGGGTTGAGATGCAAGCGGCTAACAAGGATAGTGCTGGTATGGCACCAAACGCCGACACGATTAGTAAACTTAAGGTAATTGAATAAAAAATACAACAGTAGGCGCTACAGGAACCAATTATAGACTATCCTATGAGCCAAGAGGAACTAGAGGAGACCAGGCGCGAAGCTCAGGCGTATCGTGATTGACGTGCGCAAAGTTGGACGTTCTCTCAGCAAGTGGTTTGCCATTACGAAGTAAATCAGGCGCCTCAGGAAACCGGAAGCGAATATAGCATTCTGTGTAGACATTTAACTCAGCTATAGCGGTATTTGCTTCTTCATCGTCGATATATCATTCGATTTCGTGAGCCCGGTTAGCCCTTGCAGACCTTCGCAGAGCATTAGAGAGGCGGAAGAGTCGCGTTATGGTGCCGTGGATTGCGATTGTGATTTTCGAAATGTTCTCTTCTGCCTGATCTAGCTCACTATCTGAGTCGCTTGAAGAGTCGTCCTCGGTTCTCCTCGCGACTTTTGAAGCGTTGTTTTCTCCTATGCATTGTTCTTTCCTTTTCTGGTTCGGTGGTCCTTGCCCATCGACTGGCTGCACTGTTGAGGAGAATCCCAATCAGCATGAAATTCGTTGACCTACAGTTCATCCCAGATCATGCAACGACAGGAACTTACAAGAATCTAAAGTCTCACAGATTACGTCCAGGAGCTGATGTAAAATCTTGACTCCTGTGGGACTGTATCGGAGTCTGTAGTCCAGCGAAACATTGAGTGGTCCATAGACGTCCATGTTGTTTGCCCACAGTGTGAAGCGAGCCAACTGGTCATCCATAATTGTAGGATCCGGCACGATATCTGCAATAGCCATTTTCCTCTGGAAAAGGGAGTTGCACTGGGTTGCGTGCTCTGCGATTGTCGGGCAGGGAGCCTCTTGAAGAACGACATCCTCAGTGAAGTCATCCTCCATAGTATCCAGCCCACTCATAGCGACAAAGAGGGCACGGTAATAGGTGACCTCCCTGTGAGAGCGCAAAATATTCACGAAGCTGATGCGCGTCAGTGCGCAATAAGAGGAGAGAAGAGGAAAACAGAGAATCCTGAGATCATAGACTGCACAAGCAAATCTGGACCAAGACTTGAGTTTGTAGAAGATGTTGTAAACTCCTCGGCGAGGGACGAGATAGGGAGGGGACGATTCAGAACCTGTCAATATCCTGGATATTCAGGGCTTTCGGTACGAGCGCTATTAGACAGCGCATTTTAAAGAACCTTGGACTCAGGTCGCACATTAGCTCCTGCCCCCCCTCCCCTCCGACTCCGGGCCAGGCCCGGGAGCGCCACGTTGCCGCCCACGCCACGGGTAGGAAGAGCAGTTTCTTTTAGTGGGAGTTAGAGTCTGACAGGCGCTTCACGCGAACCCTCACACCTACCTTTACTATCGAGGGAGGCGTAGAGCCCCCGACTAGGAGCTATAACGGATCTATACTAGATATAACTAAAGGAGAGGTTTTCCTCTAGGTACTCTAGTTTTTCCTCTTCTTATTATTATAGGGGTATAAACTGAATATTATATTATATAATAATTATAATAAAAATAAGCTAATTTTTCTCGTTATAACGCATATACTCTTACCTATTTTAACCTAGGTTCAGAATTAAAGTTATACAGAATTACACTAGCTATACCAGGTACTCTACCAGCCACCCCAGCCACCTTAACCTTATATAAGGTCATGACGAACCACTTGAATTCGTTCGAGTCATAGACTGGAATAGACCCACATTTTTCGTCTATATAAATCCAGTAATTCCCTATGCCTTTTGCCATAGAAATAAGCAAGCTTCTTTACGACGCACGCATGAATAGAAGAACGATTTTATCGATTTTGCTTCGACCATCCTTCTTACCGAACGATAACCCGTGTTTCCGATCCTTCCACTTCCATTTACCAAGCCTATCGCTCGTTAACCTCTTACAATTATTATAGAGGTTCTAGATAGGCTTACTAGTCTAATTAGAGTAATATAATAATAATAATTATTATTTATATTTAATATAAACTTATATTTATTTTTTTAAATAAAGAACTATTTATATAAAAGTAATATATATAAATATAAGATAAGATATTAAGTAAAATAATTATTTTATTATTATATATATTATAAAATTCTATAATAATATTTATTATATTTTTAAAAAAAACTCTTAAATATATATAAGCTTATTTACTTATTATATAATTTCTAATACCTTATTAATTAATATTTATTAATATTTATATTCTAATAAGACTTTATAACTTTTATAATTAATATGCTAGGATTAACTATAACCTACTTACCCTAGAGCTATAAGTAGACCTAGCCTACCTTAGGGGACTTAGATAAGGAAATTTATTATTAGACCTAGGAAGGTCGCCAGAAGTGACCAGCTAGGAGCTAATAATAACTAGTAGCTCGTTAGGATTAATAGGCCTCTATTCTCTAACTATATCAATAGTTAATAGGATTACAGTTCTATAGGCATATCACTTTATATAGTATATAGTTAAGAGTAGTATATAGATAGTTAATTCTATTAATCTAGTAGAAATAGTAACTATCTTAAATACTTATAGATTCTTATATACTCATAGTTAAGATTAACTACGTATATATAACATTTATAATATATATATAAATACTATTAAACCTATATAGTTAGTATAAATACTATTAGACTTATATAGCTAATATATTCCTAGTAATATATAAATTATATTATATAATATAAAAATTTATAATAAGGAAGTTTTTTAGTAGATTAAAATAATTATAAATAGATAGTCTTTCTTTTACTCTAGAGTGTTAGAGGTTAACGAGCGATAGGCTTGGTAAATGGAAGTGGAAGGATCGGAAACACGGGTTATCGTTCGGTAAGAAGGATGGTCGAAGCAAAATCGATAAAATCGTTCTTCTATTCATGCGTACGTCGTAAAGAAGCTTACTTATTTCTATAGCAAAAGGTATAGGGAATTACTGGATCTATATAGACGAAAAATGTGGGTCTATTCCAGTCTATGACTCGAACGAATTCAAGTGGTTCGTCATGACCTTATATAAGGTTTAAAGTGGCTGGGGTGGCTGGTAAGGTACCAGGTATAGCTAGTGTAATTCTGTATAACTTTAATTCTGAACCTAGGTTAAAATAGGTAAGAGTATATGCGTTATAACGAGAAAAATTAGCTTATTTTTATTATAATTATTATATAATATAATATTCAGTTTATACCCCTATATAGAGAAGACTCTTAAATAAGTAATATAATATATTACTTTCTTTCTTACCTCCTTTCCTCTTCTATCTAATATTAGCTACCTACTTATAAGCTACTTCCTTATCTAGGCTACTCTTTTATTCTAAAATATACCTTTTTAGTATTAAATAATAGAGTAATAATAATAGATAAAAATATAATATAATAGTCTTAAGTAGAAGAGTATAGTTATCCTAATCTTTATTTATAAGCTTTTTATAAGCCTTAATTATTATTTTATAAAGGTATTAATTTAATATTAATTAAGATTAGTTATATACTTAAGTTATAAAGTTAAAGTATAATTAATTATAATATAATAAAGTAAATACTTTTTATTTTAGAATTTTCTTATTAGTAAAATATTAATAAATTATATAATATAATCTTAAACTCTTATAATAATAATACTTCTTAATATTATATCTTTAATATTATATACTTATTATTAAAGAAAAATATTAGCCTTTATATATTTTATTTAAAGTTTTAAAAGTAAAATATAAACTTTAAGATATATATAGTAATTATCTTTAAGCTTCTTTAATATATATAGTATTTATTCTTTTATTTTCCTGAGCTAATGTGCGACCGTAGCCGCCCTTCTGCCAACAGGGGATCAGGTCCATACTGATAACTGGCTTTGCGCAGTTTTACATGGGCGGCTAATAAAAGAACCCCCCCTACCCCTGTATGCATACTCCCATTCCACCAGTCCTGCCCGTCCTTCATTTTGAGCCGGTGACACTGCAGGCAACCCGCGTCGCACACTGCACTGGTTTGCACAGTGTCTAGTGTACTGTAGCTTAAGGCAGCCGAATATGTATAAACCGCGAGGGAAGCCGTATGTCTCAAGGTCTTTTTTGGCGCTTCTGCTTCTAAAATATCAGTTTAAAGAAAGAGGAGGCGAGTTCGTGCGACAGGCGTAGGCCCCACAAACCAGATTTCATCACAGGCCCAACGACTGACCAAAGCATTCCGGGATCAATACTCTGTAAATAACTTGCCAAAAGACTGTCAAGTAGACCAGTGCACAGCGTCCTTGGCTGGGAATAAAGACCCAGAATCCTGCTTTATGCTTTTTCGACAGCAATGTCCTTCACAAAGACATATTTTCTATGTCCAACGTCGGATTTCATCCATCCACCTCCTGCAGGTCCGCTCTCTCTAGGCTCTATACTTCGCTCCACATCAACACCGCAATACCCTCTGAATAGGGCAGACGTTATTGCCGTGCCTGACACATCAATTTCTCTCATCGTCGAGACTGACTGGAAGAAGACAGTTTCCACCAGCCAAAAAGTTTGGCCTTGGTGTCTATGCTCAGTTCCTGCAACTACCACTGGCACTGAAGCGGAAGTGGCGCATTCGAATCAAACCTCGAATACGTTTGCTTTTGACACTTTGACAACGCTGTCTTTTGAGCCGACGCAGGAATATGTGCAAGAAGCTATCAAAGCAGCCCCTGCTGTGCGGTCGTGGCTGAAGGAGCCGAGGCAGCGGTTCGCACCATCTTGCTCGCTCTACCTCGTCACGGGCATGAAGCTCGTCAAGGGCGCGATGATCAACTTCTCAACTTCAAAGAACAGGGCGGCTACGGGTAAATTCGGTGTCAATGTACTCACTGTGCCCTTGACTGTCGGCCCAAAGGGCCATTGGAACTCTGCGGCTACCGAAGAGACCAAGTTTAGCCGTGAGTCGGAGTTTGTGTTTGCGTTCCGCCTGAAAAGGCTCAAGTTCGGACGCAATGTCAAGATGGAAGAGTATAACAAGGGTGCATTTCTGGCTGTTGATGATGAGGAGGAAGAGGGCAACGACGCATCACTTTCTGTTTTGATAGAGGATGTGGATGGCTCTGAAATCAACACGGCGAAAACTGTTCCAGATGTGACAGAGAACGGCATGGTTTATTGCGTCCCAAATTGATTGTGGTATATGGTGAGATTTAATTGACATGCTAGTATACTATATGTAGCAGCCTACTTTACTGAGCCTCTAGTCATACATGCGTCGTCTGAGATCCTTGATCTTGTCATAGACTTTCTCTCTCGACGCCCTGCTATCGAAAAGCTCACTCGGCCTGATGTAGCTGTACCCAGCACCCCTCGTCTGACTGGCCATGCTCTTCAATACCATATCCATAGAATGAAAATTCTTCAGCCACGGCCCTAATAATTCACTTTCTACCATGGCGTGCTGGTCCTGCTGCCTCACAAACGACAGGACCGAAGCGGCAAGCCCCGCGGCAATCGGTGTTGCGACCGACGTCCCTGACATGGCTTTGACAGGTTCGCTGAGGTCATTCGCAAGGCTAACCGGCCAGTAGGAGGAGACATTCTCCCCGAGGAGACTGAAATTGACGTCATTATCGTCTGCGGTCGGGTTGAACGCGGACGGGTTGCCGTTTCCATCGGTCGAGTGTATACAAAAGATACTGGGGTATTTAGCGGGAAACGCCCTACCGAGATTGGCTCCATCGTTCGACGCCGCTGCGAACATTAGTGTCTTACTGCATAGGCCTTTGAATATAGCGTCCGTCATAGGCACGTTGTGTTCGCGAATCCCGAACGACATTGATATAATGTCTACCTTCCATTCAGACACCGCGTAATTAATGGCCTTTATACAAAATTAGCTCAGTCTGAACAAGGAAAAAGTGGTTCTGCTGTGCCAGCCAGACTTGCCTTGGTAATGTCACTGTACGTGTTACGATCCAGAGTTGCTCGATGCGCAATTTTGCCAATATAAATCTCAACGCATGGGGCGACTTTCAGTAGCAGACCAAGGGCATGAGTGCCGTGGCCAATCTCGTCTCGAATGTCTTGTGGATCTGTGCCATCTACGAAACTCTGTGAAGCTTTGATTCGTGAGTCTATTTGTCCGAGGTCATCTCTCAGGAGCGGGTTTTCAGGGTCAAACCCGGAGTCCAGTATGGCTATTCGCATATTGCTTATTAACCTCTTATATAACTAATAACCTCTTCTTAGCAAAATTATGCGCTACTACGTTAACGATATATATATTTTACTATAGTTATAAAAATACTATAATGGTAAAATAGGCTATAAATAGAGAGAGAAGATGCTTATAAGCTTAGTGAAGAGAGTTAATCTGTCGTACTTACTATTCTTTTGCGGTAAGGGACGGCATATGGCAGAGGCGCCGCCTGAGTGGTAGTCTACTTGTCAGAGCCGCACAATTCAAGCATCATGACGGGTGAGCAGTGGGAAGTGCGGATATTGGCAAAGACAACTGGATAGTTTATTTATGGTACTTAAAAAATGGATGTGTAGTGGCTACCTGGACTGCATCAAGAGCTGTATTCGCGCCTTGAGCAAGGCGAAATATCGCGGCCTCGCACCAGTGCAGACACATGCGTGTCTCTAAATTAACTAACTAACTTAGTGACTGACGCCTCCATTCCAACCCCGTGTCTGAAGTGACCGCAATTCAGCGCCAAATGCTCTTGCGCCGTAGCTCATACGAAAAAGTTGCGCACGACGCACACAAGCTATTACTGGCAGAGCAACAGCTCTCATGTAGGCCGTCGTACGGGACTATACTGGGCGTCTAGCCTAACGCCGAGTTCATTCTTACATGGGCAGGAACACAGGGCAATGCTTGGACTGAGCAAATGGTCTACAGGTCTGCAGATGTTCGAGGATTTTTGAGCTGGCTGGTCTCCTTCCCCTTTGGTACCTACCTACTTACCGCTGCTCGCTAGCGGATAGCTGGATAATGGCGACCAGTCGACCACAAAGCTTTCGTTTTCAAACTACTGACGCTCGTATTGCAGATGAAATACGATAAACGGCGTGTACGTAGATGTGATGAACCATCTGCGCAGTTGGGAGAAGATAGAAAAACATTGCCAAAGGACGCGGCGTGCACGGCCGATAGTTGGCCTGACCTTGGGATACGTGGTTTAGGAGTAATCCTCGTTTCACAGCGCTTGCTGCCAGGTGTCTCCCCACCCCCCGTGCAGCAAAGTGCAGATTCAGCTTCAGTAGCAACCAATCAAGTGTTGCACAGCGCACTCTGGTGTCGCATTCATCCGGCTTGCCTAGGTATGGTGACGGTTGCTCCTCTCCTCTCAATGCGTCTCTTCTGTTGCCTGGCGAAAAGCCAATGGCGATCGGACAGTCCTCTAGATGGTAGACCAAGGCGGGATAGGAAACCCAATGAGCTCGGTAGCGCCCAACGCACTCCAAATCACCACGGCATTTTGAGCTAACGCATAATGTAGCAGGCACTTCCGTTCTCGATCCGTCTCCTCGCGAAGGAAAACGAGCACAACAATGCGTCCCGACAAGACCGCGACCAGCTCCTGGCGCTTCTGCCCGCGTCCTACCGCAAGGAGTCTGGTGACTTGGGCAGTGCGGATCTTCATGTTACTGCCTGCGTTGAAAGGGAGCTCGACTTGCAGCGGCTTTCCAACATTCAGGATTGGCTCTGGGTCGCGGGTTTGCCTTTGCCGCCCCGTGCCCTCCACCACCAGCTCTTGCTAGGTCGCGAGATCTTTATCACGGAGCAAATAGACATGCATCTGGTATGGATGGCGGGGCGAATATTCATCAAGCCGATTTCTCCCTTTCTTCTGGAGCCGGACTTCTGGGCCGTCTACCTCAGATGTGCAGATGAGTGTGGCTGCGCTTCCGGTACCACGTCTTTCCAAGCAGCCACCCAAGAGAAGTGCAGAAACCAAGTTCTCCGTCAACGTGCACTCGGCTTCTTGTACTCATACGCCGCGCTGCTGTCCCATGAGAGCGACTTTCGAATTGCCCAAGAAAAGCACCTCCTTCCGTCTGAAGTGCGATGGCCTACATGGCGGGTTTTTGTGCAACAGTTGGACATGGAGCGTATCTATCCTGACATCGACCGTCGCTTTATCCACGGCGAGCTGCGCCTCAGTCGTTTGAATAAAATTTACGCCCTCTCCAAAACCCCCCTTCGCGGGTATATGGCTCGGTGGGACCAGTATGGCAGCTTCTTCCATGATTATTTCGCTTGGCTAGCCAGCGCAACGGCGTACATCGCGATTGTCCTGACCGCTATGCAGGTCGGGCTGGCAACCGAGTCCCTGGCCCATAATCGTGCATTTCAGTCTGCATCGTATGGGTTCACTATTTTTTCCATTCTAGGGCCTCTGATTGCAGCCTCCATTATTATGCTCCAATTCTGTGGTATTTTTTGTCTTAATTGGGCGAAAGCCGTAAAACGGAGGAAAGAACCCTTCTCTGCGTTGCACAGTCCTTGACAGAGCACTTCTGCATGCTTGCGGACATGGCTGACGGCATCTGTTGTGAGAGAGCTCTTTAGCACACAGCAATGTAGCGGACATGACCGCTTGTTCGCTATATTCGGGCTCGCATATGCCGAAGTATTCCTAGATGGGTAACCAATGCTCGCAGAGCAGAACGTATTTGCGTGCCGGAGTAGGGTCTCTAGCCTCCTCCGGGCGTGTTTCAATTTCGTACGGTGCAGTCAAAGACCGTCAAGTATTCGAAATCTGAGCCGGAATGTTCAAGCGACATGATGATCATTGTCCGCCTATAGTCAATCAAAACGTCATGTACTTCGTGGCTCAATGCATCTCCAAAAAAAAGCCAATACTGCAATAAAGAATATGCCAGGATGCGTGTCAACTTCACCAATTCATTGTCTTCAAGGTTATTATGGGCAGCTTGCTGTTTGGCTACAAATGAAGTTCTGGTAGTTTACTTCGACGCCTAGCCTTGTTTACTTACTGTGTCATGACCGGCATGTAGAGCCACTAAGCTTCCGTTTTTCCAGGGCTAGTGCGTTTCCTCGACCGTGATAGTGTTTTTTCAGTGGCAGCTATGCGGTCCTGGACGGATACCTTACAGAATCAGCTATCAAACGAGACTTTTGAAACGCGGACTAGCGTGTACATATGGTACCACATTTACAGTAGGTAATGAGCAGATATGAATACTTTACTCTGGAGTGTCAGTATCATTAGAATGTTTGGCTTTTTGTATCGCTTTAACTCATACTCCGGTTCTAGTCTCGCTGGCTGTCAGCTCTCGTGGCTCGGCCAGGCGAAGCCTGTAACTAGGGGCAAAGTCGCTATGGCGTGCTTCCACATTGCCAGCGGCTGCCAGACCACCAATCTGTACACTAAGCAGAATGGAGAAATGTGACAGCACAGTGGCATGCTGCCATCAAGTACCCCTCCTTCCCATTAGCCAACTTCTGGCTTTCAGTCTGCGTTTCTAATAACCCCAAGAGTAAACTCCATCGCCGCGCGCGTGGTCACTTTTCGTGATGCCTTTCTCCGCACTCTCGATCCTCGATACGGTATTTCCGCGTTCGCACAGCGGTGCTTGGGACATGTTCTGGACCTGCTGCTGCCTGCTTCTGATCGCCTTCATATACGCCCTCCCCTGGTCAAGACACCACGCGCAATTCGCACAACATTTGCATGAGACGCCTTTCGACCAGCATGGGCCTCGGCCAGGTGATGAAGTCAAGAATATCAGGGAGAGGGCGAATGGACGCTCTGGAGGCAAAGCTGTGACGACAGCTGAAAGCCTTTCGACCAGCAGATGCAATGGATCGGGCATGGAACGTCCTCCGAAGGCCGAGTTAGGGATGCAGATTTTGCATGACTGCGAAGAGGCAACTGTTGAGTACGTTTACGTACGCTCGGGTCCAAAAAGCGCCGCTATTGACTGATGATAGTTTCGTGGCCGTGCACGGGCTTGGGGCGAATCCAGATTACGCGTGGGTTTGGTTGCCAAAGAACAATCCCATTGAGAGCCACGCACATCCCAACAAACCCTTTAACTGGCTGAGGGAACTCCTACCGACTAAATTGTCTTGTCGAGTTCTGGCTTTCAACTATGACTCGACCTGGCTCTCGGCGAACTCGGCCCCTCAACATCGGCTCTCAAACATCGCGGATAACTTGCTAGATAGCCTCCGAGCACTTCGTGATAATGTTGAGCCCAAAACCACTCTTCCAGCCTCGTCGTTATGCTAATTCTTTATTAAAGCAGGCTATCGATCGGCCTCTGATCTTTATCGGCCACAGTTTTGGGGGCAACATTATCGAACAGGTAGGTGACAATTATTACCCTCATGCTCCCCGTACTCGACCTTAGTGACAATTCGACAGGCCATCGTCTCCGCATCCAGGATTGAATCGATGCACCGACACATCACTGAATGCACCGTCGGCGTGGTATTTTTAGGCACACCTCATCGAGGAAGTCGAGCTGCTGCATGGGGCAAATGGATTGCATGGCTTGCGTCATGTGGCGCTCATACCGAAGATAGACTGCTGAGGGCACTAGAAGAAGGCTCAGATTCCTTAGCAGATCGTTTGCACGATTTCTCGTGTTGGCTCTTCTGCGAGTCCGTACCAGTCATATGTTGCTTTGAGCAGCTTCCTACGAACTATTCTTCCCGGACAGGAGCAGTGGTGGAGTTCATTTGGCAGTTTATTCCATCTAAACGCTTTAACGAACTGGTTTAGTATCCCAGCGACTATTACCCCGCCACTCGCTGACCGCTACTTAGATTGTACCCGAAATGAGTGCATGCATTGATGGTCATCGCAAGATATCTCTCCGCACAGATCATCTCAAGATTAACAAGTTCTACGGGTCAGAGGACCCCTCTTTTAGGCGCATCTACCCCGAGATAGTACGAATGGCAGCTAATGCCGACCGAGAACTCACTCGGCGCCGGAATCCGGAGATGATTCCAACAGATGAGGAGTCCACATCCGGCAACCTCAGAAAGTGCCTCCAAGAGATGAGAGTACGAAATCTAGAAGACGATTTGGCCGATGTTCGGTCTCGCATAGGTGAAAGAGTTGGAAACAGCTGTGAGTGGATTTTAAAACAGGAAGAATTCCTTTTTTGGGGTGCAAGCGAGAAATCACAGTTTCTTCGCCTTGTTGGGCCTCCCGGTATTGGAAAGACAGTGATGTCAACTTTTCTTGTTCGGAAGCTGAGGAAAAAGGTCGAGAAGTCCCGCGGCAAGGCTTTTGCCTACTTTTTCTGTGATGGCAAGGACCAACGCAGAAAAACGCCAACTGCCATACTTCGTAGCTTTATTTGGCAGCTTCTACTACAGCGACAAGAACTTTTTCAACATGTTCGACCGGACTTTGAAAAACATGCGTCCAAGCGGCTCTTTGATGGTCTCTTCAGCGACTTCTCTGCTCTTTGGCGTATATTACTGTGTATGCTCCGAGATGAGCGTGCAGGCGAAGTATTTCTCCTCATTGATGCTTTAGATGAGTGCGATAGTTCGGTTTGTGAAAACCTGCTCGTCGCAATGAAGCAACTTTTTAAATCATCACCTTGTGGGGGGTCGGGAAGAATCAAGCTCCTCATCACTTGCAGACCTGGGGTGCGTGATATTGAGAATCACTTAAGTGCTGTCTGCACTTCCTTGCGGATAGACTCGACGAAGTTGAGCAACGATCTGTCCGAATACATTGACGTCAAAGTCGGCGATCTTAGAGACATCAATGGTGAAAAATATCCTGCTGCCCTTAAGCAGAAAGTCAGGAAAGCTCTCAAAGACAGAGTTGGGGGTACTTTTCTGTGGGCATCTCTCATGCTCGCGGAACTTCGACATGTGTTTCTGTATGACGTCGAAGAAAAGTTGAAGAACCTTCCACAAGGACTCAATAACACATATACCATGGTTTTGGATCGAATCCCAAACGAATATAGGGAAACTGCCCACTTCATCTTGTGGTTTATGGTTGCGGCCCGCCGTCCATTGAAGAAAGCCGAGATCCAGACAGCATATGCGATTTGTAAGACTAAATCAGTCCCATATGGCGAGGATTTGGAGCTATATAATGATATTCACTCTGCTTGCAGCTCTCTCATGTCCATGGGGAGGGAAGATGACGCAATCTTCAACTTCTGTCACCAGACTGTGAAAGACTTTCTACTCCACGAACCCTCGACAACCGGTACATGGTATCACTGCACTGAAAGCGAAGCACATCTACGCCTTTTCAAGGCCTGCTGGGTGTACCTCAGTGCGGAACAGTCCAGCTCGGGCAGCCAGGCTCTCTGGCGCGACGGTGAGGCAGGGGGTTTGCTCAAGCCGACAGGATGCAGCATCAAAGAGGAGGCCTCACAATATTCATTCTTGGAATATTCGTCCTCTGAATGCGTCAATCATGCGATTGCAAGTCATGACGTACTGCTACGCCATTGGCATGAAGTGGCCATAGATGTCACAATACTGCCAGCGTTACGTGACTCTTGGTTCTTGCGCGCAGCTGGACAAGGACAGGAGGCAATTGTCGAGCTCCTGCTCGACAAAGGTGCTGACATCAACACGAAGGACAAGGCCTGTCGGACACCTCTCTCTTGGGCTGCTGAGCAAGGACACGAAAACGTGGCCAAGCTTCTGCTTGATAATGACGCTGATACCGACTCGAGAGACTCCTGTGGTCGGACGCCACTCTCATGGGCTGCTGCAACCGGAAGGACATCAGTTGTTGCCCTTTTACTTCGCAGTGGTAACGCTAGCGCTGATGCCCCGGACGATAATGGTCGCACACCGCTATCCTACGCGGCTGAGAGCGGCCACGAAGCCATCGTACGTCGTCTTTTAAGCGAGAATATCAACGTCAACTCAAAATACCACTGTATGGGCCAAGTTACAATGTTATACGCCATTCGGATCGATGGACAGGAAGTTGCGCAAATGCTATTCGATGGAGCAACTAAAGGGTTCATGGGCAGCTTGACCCAGTCAGCCCCAAAGTGCTTTGATCTGTCCAAGATTCTTGATGTTATTGGCGGTATGACCCAGCACGAATATGAAGCGGCTCAGTGTGGCAAGTCACCGCTCTTACTATCTACTGGCCACGGACTTGGTAATGTAGAACTGGTTCTTATCAGAGATGTCGACGAACCGGGAGCTTATGGACAAACGCCGCTGCATTTGGCCGCCTGGCATGGCCATGGAAAGATTGTGAAGATGTTACTTGATGTTGACGGTATCGTGGCCCATACCATAGACGAAATCAAACGAACGCCACTACTATCTGCTGCTGCGGCTGGACATGTTGAGGTAGTAGAGCTACTGTTGGCTGCCGATGGGGTAGATAGAGACTTCAAAGATGCCGACGGCCAAACTGCATTATCGTGGGCAATCAAGGGCGGACATAACTCCATAGTTGAGTTGCTTCAAAGTGAACAGCAATCAGCGGTTACTAATGTCGAATAAAGCTGCATCTCTTGGCCAAAGACGTCAGGGATCTATGTTGCGCGCGTAGTCTGTCTGCTTGGTCGAAACACACAAACGGCTGAGGACGCTATTCACTTATCAGTGTGCTAGGACTTCGTGTGAGGAAAAAACACACGGGGGATTCAACTCATCTATTACCTCGAAACACATCGGCCTACGCCAGCCCCGAGGGCCGTTGAGTCGAGCAAGATGGCGTGCTTCCTCTGCAACGTATTGTTGTATCAAGCCGCGAAGGTGTACACGAAGCGATGCCATGGAAGACTATACCCTGCCTAGAAGCTAACTGTAATCCCTTCACCGTGCGGGTTAGAGCGCCTCTTCGTGCAACTTTGGAGAGTTATATCCGCAACAGCGCAACTACACTGCTATTGAGGCAGCGCAGAACTCTCTTTCCGCAGCCAAGTGAAAGTACGAAGATGGATATTTCTGCGACTACCTTAGGCGCGCTTCTCGGGCCAGAAGGCATGGGGGAAGAGCCACTAAGGCTAGAGTTCAGCGTTTATGGCAGGTGAGAAACGCCAACTACACAAGCGGTAATTGGTTCAGAGCTTGAGCTCACGCCGGCGGTAGGACGAACAGAATCAAGCAGCGATATTCTGCCCTCGTTGGACAAATTGGATCTACTTACAGTACGTCAGGGAAGGATAGCTATGCTCGCTCCCGACGCCTCCACTATTGCACCTGTCCAGGCAGGATCGCTCTTCATTCAGCTTAAATACACGGAGAAGAACAGGGGCGTAGGATCAGAACTAGGTAATAATTCGGAATAGCTTACGCGAGAAGATACAGATGCCGCAAAGGATAATGAAATGTGTGCATTATAGATGTAGAGCCTTTAGATAACGGAGTAACTATACTAGTAAGCTCTACGTATCGCCACCAGCGGGAAGTTAGTTAGATTAGAAATAAAGAGCTAAAGCGTGCCTAGCCATAAGTAAGGCAGAAGGTCACAAAATAGTTCGTAGAACCTCTATTACTTCTGTTCTCACTTTTTCCCGTTCTTCGCTCGTTATGTTACTCCTAGACGCTAATTAGTTCTGTAATCCGTTTTCTTGCTAGGCAAGCTACGTAAAGATCAAACTAAAAAGCTATAGCTGATCCTCTGCCTCGCGAGCCTCTTTACCGAAATATTTTATGTGTCGACGATTGCGTTAATGCGCAGATAAGATATTTATCCTTCCCTTGCGGTATACGTTTTCTTTTTCTAGTCTTTGCTGTATTGCAAGACTCATAAAACACGCCCTGTCGTCGCTATCTGGTGTGATACTTACCACGCCTTTGAGCACGCAAATTACGGATTGTGGCATCGGGTCTTGATATACCATAGGTGAAGTAATCTGTCTCTATATTGGCCAGCTCGAGTATTTACCGGTAGTTCTCGTTGCCTTCTTCCAGAGTATCTGGTATGTGTCAGGGGGGCGAGGCTTTTTAGTGATATCAAAAGACGTGTCGGGCATGGGAAGACAATGCCAGCACGGCGTGTACATCGTGTAAATATGTACTCCTGCTTTTTGCGGGCTAATTCAGCCTTCAAAGGCCGTGTGGATTGAAAAGAAGCTCGTTCCGGCGCTCAAGATTGCAGACGCCGCTGCGAAAGGCGGCGAAAATTCTCACAGCACTTTTCGGAACCTCTTGATATGTTACAAGAACAGATGATGATCTATTAAGGGCTACAGTCATGGGCAAAATGGCCTTCCCAAAAAATGCACCCACTCGACTCATTGTCATTGGAACAATGCGTAGTCTTTGCTATTTTTACAATGCAAGTAACATGGCCATATTTTTGAGATAAGGCCTCGAAAACGAGAAGGAAAGCATGCAAGGGTACGAAGTAGAGGTCCTCGGTGTCTTGGACACCGCTATCAAAGTGGGAAGTCGGCCCGGTCGGTAATGAGGCTGCCCGGACAGTGAACCTGCCTCGACACAGTTGTGGTAATGATTATAAATCTACGAAATTTCGAGTACAAGTCTCTAAATCTTATAGTTTGCTCTCGTACAAAGAAACAAATACTCCAGCTTTGCTTATTCAAATGGTAGTCAGGCTAACTCGTCTGCTTCTTTGGCACCGAGCGGGCGGGAGTCGGTAAAGGCCGCCCGGTTCCTGCCACCGACATCCGTTGGCTGGGTTGCAACTCTGCATTCGGCCCCGGTTCTCGACTTGATGCAGTCCCAAAAGAGGTCAAAGGATTAAGCAATGATTTAAGCAATAATTTTAAGTCCTTGCAATATGTGGTGCCAAGACTTGGTCTCACGAATTTCTCGGAGCATCTGCAAGCACGGTGGCCTCCTTATGGCTCTTTCCACGCAGCACTACCTCTCCGACTTCCGCCCGATGCTTATACCGGCTCGGTGCCACTGAAAACCATTGTTATATAAATTGAACGTCATAAAGTCGTACTTGGCTCTTTTTCATCACTTTATGTCTTTTGCTTCGGCCTTCTACGGTATTCTTTTGGCATTATTTTCATTGCCCCTTCGATCCCGTGCCAGAAACGCATGTTCGATCCTTGCGTTGTTCGCCGACGAGGGCCTTTGATCACAACATCGCTGCACGCCAAGGGACTGGCCTCATCCGGAACCGACGAGCGTCATTCACTAGCTTCGGTAACAGAAACCTTCTGTTTCGTGTTTTAATTGCTTCGACGGCATTTCCTTTAGCAATGTCAAAAAATGTTGGAGCTCGATTCACCAAATCGCTGCTCGGCATCGACACCAACGCCCGCTACGCCCATCAACCGCCAGACCTGGCGGAGCGGGCGCGTGCAGTTCTAGGATCCTCAGGTGCCTACACAGAAGACGAACCAACTGTCACGGAATGGCTAAAAGAGCAAATACCTACCAAGGCGGGTGCGTCGCACTATCTCAGAAGCCTGTTTCCGTCTTTCGTCTGGGTACGACGCTACAATCCTAGGTGGCTGCTTGGGGATGTTGTGGCAGGCAAGTTGTTACAAAAAAAACTGCGGGTTTAAAACTACTCATGTCTAACTAATTTCAGGTATCACCATTGGCTTAGTCGTCGTCCCACAGGCTATGGCATATGCGGTCCTCGCTAGACTTACTCCCGAGTACGGTCTATACACTTCCTTCACTGGCGCCGTCTTGTACTGGATATTTGGAACGTCAAAAGATATTGTCATCGGTGTAAGAAGTGATCCAAGGCGCTCCTGCTAAATTCGGTCACTAACGGGGACAGACTACTGCTGTCGGATCCTTGCTCGTCGGCCAAGTCGTCAGCCGTGTGGGCGCAAACAATGGATCCTCCTTCTCAAACCAGGACATTGCCCATACCCTGAGTCTGCTCTGCGGTATCATCTTGTTAGCTTTTGGCCTTTTGAGACTGGGTTGGATCATCGAGTTCATTCCTTATATCCCCATTTCGGCGTTTGTTACAGCGGCGAGCATAACTATCATGTCTACTCAGATCCCCACGACGCTGGGGATCACAGGCATAAACAGCCAAGAACCACCCTATCGCGTGATAATCAACACTTTCAAGGCCCTGCCGAATACCAAGCTAGATGCGGCTATTGGACTGTCCTCGATCGCTCTTCTCTTTGGAATTCGGGGCTTCTGCTCTTACATGGAGTCGAGGCAACCAGCTCATAAGCGTGCATGGTCGTTTGCCTCGTCACTGCGTCTCACATTCACAATGCTGCTCTTTACTCTCATCAGTTTTCTGGTCCACGGTCGTGGTGATATTGACGCTCCCAAATTTCGCATTGTCGGTCACATCGAACGAGGTAAACCGCGACGTCAAGGGCGTTGACTGACGATTCGCTGACGAGTCAATAGGTTTTCAGAAAATAGGTGTGCCAAAGGTCAGCATGCCGCTGATTCGAGAAGTCCTTCCAGAGCTACCTGCTGTAGCCGTCATACTCATCATCGAGCATATTGCC
Organism: Cordyceps javanica; assembly: GCF_051103115.1. Taxonomy (NCBI): domain Eukaryota; kingdom Fungi; phylum Ascomycota; class Sordariomycetes; order Hypocreales; family Cordycipitaceae; genus Cordyceps; species Cordyceps javanica. The sequence continues at coordinate 6,218,623 of NC_139295.1, forward strand.
ATTGCTAAAGCTATGGGCAGAATGTATAACTACAACATTAGCCCTTCGCAGGAGATTGTGGCCCTAGGGGGTGCAAACCTGCTGAGTCCTTTTGTCGGAGGCTACGTCTGCACTGGCTCGTTTGGTGCTTCTGCAGTATTGTCAAAAGCTGGAGTCCGCACACCACTTGCTGGTCTATTCAGCGCCATGGTGCTTGTTTTGGCACTCTACGCGCTGACCGGCGTATTCTTCTACATCCCGAGAGCTGCATTATCGGGGCTCATTATCCATGCTGTTTGCAACCTGGTTACTCCGCCAAAGAACCTATACAATTACTGGCAACTTTCGCCCGTGGAGCTTCTTATTTGGGTGGCATGTGTCGCACTGGCGATATTCCAGTCTCTTGACCATTCCATCTATCTTGGTGTTGGTCTTTCCCTTGCGCTGCTGCTAATCCGAATTGCAAGAACCAGCGGCGGATTTCTCGGCATCGCTCGCTCTCAACGAGTGCCACAAGATGGCGATGGGGCACCATGCAAGGGTGCAAAGGGATCCATAAGGATCAAGGACGTCTTTTTACCTTTTGACCATCAAGACTTCGCGAACCCTGCCATTCTGCTGGACAGTCCATATCCTGGCGTGTTTGTGTACCGCCTACATGATAGCTACAACTATCTCAACCAAGCATTGCATGTCGATATACTGCAGTCACATATTATGCAGAACTCAAAGCGAACCTCGGATGAGGAATATGAGCATGAATCAGACCGGCTTTGGAACGACTCAGGGCCGCGTGATAAGCTTCTTTCGCAGCACCTGCCCTATCTGCGTGCCCTAGTCCTGGATTTTTCGGCCGTCAGCAATATTGACATTACTTCTATCCAGGGTTTGATCGACTTACGCAATGTACTTGATCGATACGCGGCGCCGGACACTGTTGAGTGGCATTTTGCCAACGTTCAAAACAAATGGACACGAAAAGCGCTGGCAACCGCTGGGTTCGGTTTTCCGACCAGGCAAAATCCAGAGGCGTTGGCGAAGTGGAGGCCTATATATTCAATCGCTCCTATCAGTGAACCGACAACTTGCATCCCGAATGGCCATCGCAGAAGATCGATCGCGCTTGTCAGTGATGAAGAATCTCAGTCTTCTCCAGCCTCGTCGCTGTCTATACCAACTGAGAATACTCGGGGAGAAGCCACGATTTCAGCAGTGGATCGGCCGTTTTTCCACCTCGACCTGCACGATGCGGTGGATGCAGCAGTGCGCGATGCCCGTCACAAAGACATGAGTGATAGCATTTGAACTGATAGCCTGAGATCGATATTTGGAATGGGCTACCCATTACATATGACATTATGAAGTTGCATAAAAGGCGTTTTGGATGAATGTTTAGAAGCATCTGGGTGAACATTTCAGTAGACAGAATATAGATTCTTTAATAGCATAGTGAAAAGCATCTCTACTCAGTTTCTTCTCTCAGCAATCAACATGGCTGTACTTTTACGTAGCGCGAGTTTGTTCAATGAGCCTTGCGTAAGCGGAAAGCCATGAGAGCTGGTAATTGGGTAAAATTAGCGGTTGACTCGATTCGCTCCGGAGTCGCGTGCTCTTCGGTAAAGCTAGGCTCCTCCAAAGCATCCATAACAAGGCCTGCCTTGAAGAATGTTCCGAGTAGCTCGTGTAGCGGCCGGTGGAAATGGGTCTAACGGTTCACACGTCAACGCTTGCACTCGGACCGACGCGAGTGAAACGAATGGCCATACCAGCGGCGTGGATCTTTTACCGTCAAAAGTGAGATTAAACGGCTCGACGTGCAGATACTCCTTGACCAGCTTGCCGCGAACAACGACGCGCTCCCCGGTGGCAGGGTCAAAGGAGAGTTGGAGCGATTTTGAGTGTGTGGACGTCATGAAGATGGGATGGAGCAACTGCGCAACGAACCCACAAAGACTTTTAAGAATCGCGAGCAACTGATGACAGCCACACTATGTTGGCCCATGTTCTCTGTTTTTGGTACTTACATGCCGTCCCTCTTTAGTAGTTGAGGGAGGTATTTAGCCAAAGGCTCGAGCGTAGCGACGTCATGCATCGACATGTTCATCAGGATAATATCGAACCCATCACTCTTGCCAAAGATACGCGTTAGTAGTGTTTTACTTTTGTAAGTTGCAGAAGCAGGCGTAGAGGGACGCCCTTTCGGACCAACGATGGAATCTATTGCGCGAGACAACGTCTTACCGCACCAGCCTGCCCGGTGATAAGAGATACAAAGTCAGCCTCCTCGGTTACGTCCAGCTTGCCGTAGGTGATGCGACCGTCGGCGTCCCCGTGCGAGCGCGCACCCTCGAGCATGCCGGCGCTGCCGTCCGTGGCCGTGACGTGCGCGCCGCGCGCCGCCAGCCACCGGGCGCCGATGCCGTTGCCCGTGGAGAGCTCGAGCGCCCGGCATGCCGTGCCGCCGCCGCCGCCGCCGCCGCCGCCGCCGCCGCGACTGTGGTGCGCGTCGAGACGATCGGCGAGCAGGCGGTCGAGGCAGGGCGCCTGCAGCGCCCTCCAGTAGAGGTTGCCGTCGCGGCCGACGCTCTCGTTCCAGGCGGCGGCGCTGGCCTCCCAGGTCTGCAGGGCGGCGCGAGACAGATTCCGGTGCGACATGGCGGCTTCTCTCAGATCTGTGCTTTACCTGACTGTGCTCGTCTTCTCTGGAGTTTCCGTCACCAAAACACCGTTGCTAGTTCTCGCTCGAGAGAGTGAGTGGGTGTGACTACGATAGCTTCGTCTAGTCGGAGTCGCAGAACAGCTGATGTGCGTTTAATTTGGCATTTGTCAAAAATGAAATAAGAGCAGATGCTTTCGATGCCCGCCAGTTCAAATACAACGAACGGCCAGGTGCACGATATGAGAGTTCCTCAACAAGCAATACCACTTGACCGGCCCTCTGAGTCACCGGCCAAGTACCCCGCCCGCTCGTCTGCTCAAAAGGTTGGAATTCGCAACACTTCATGGTTATTTTACACAAGGTTAAGAGAAGATACCGAGCCGTTTCTACCAATTTTTTTTCTTAAGGAAAGAACAAAATGATCGCGCAGTCATAAGCACTGTTAGTAATAGTCATCCAGCCTGTGTTCTGGTGCTTGTCCAAAGTGTCGCCTCTGGTAGGCGCCGGGCCTCTGCTAAGAAGTTCAGGACGCACACCAGGCGATTCAAGGATAAAATGCGCGGAAAATAAAAGCAGCATTACAGCGCCAAATCAGTCGTGGGTTTCGAGAATGCAGTGGCCGGTCAACGTCTTAAAATCGATTTGTATGGACGCCAGTAAAAACTTGTAGATCTCATAACGCCGTTATTTCCAGAGCCTCATGTCAGGGCTGGGTGTAAGGGTACGGGCACTTTGCCTCGACCGACTTCGATTCCTGACAGCCTTACACGGATGAAGATAAGTCAAAACAGGTTAAAAATTTTCGGCTCTTGATGAGATCTGTCCGAATTAGGAAAAATGCAGTCCAAGGGCAGCCCATTCCTTTGATTCTGTACACATCTTCGGGCAGGGATACACTAACAAAAGGATCAGTGGGATGGATATCATAATCCGGGCACAACCTCCATTTTCCGCTTGTTTTAAGAATGGCTAGAATTGATAGTCTGATAACGAGTCTATTGCTCTGGCTACTAACAACAGCATGGAAAAGTAAGAGAGACCTTCCAGTTATGGTATACCCTCCGCTAACGACAAGTAGGAGCGCGAATGAACAAGCTCACGGGTCTACACACGGAGAGGGACGTCCTCGAAGCTGCAGTAAGACATCGATGGTACAAGAAGAATCTGGCGAAAATGTGGTCGTGGGGACAGAACTTTCCAAAAACCCCTCCATGGAGCCCGCCAGCCCATTTGCGATTTTTGCCATACTTACTGGTCTGGCTTTCATGATCATTTGCATAGCTTTGGTGAGCTACCATGTCCGGCCTCTTTTTTTCCTGAAAAGCCTCGGCACTAGACTTACACCTCGGACGCTCATCGGAGAGGTGCTCACTCCACTCAGACAGCAAAGTTGGGAACGAGAGTAAACTTCTACGCGTACTCATCTCTGCGAAGCTCTTCTGTGATATCCATGACCTCCAATGGTATACAACTCTCGTTAATCCGTGATCATACCATGACGTACAACTTGGCGTTGCCACCTCTCGGGTTTGCGGACGCATCATTCTACGCAAATCTAATTCCAGCTTGAGCTCACTGGTTCGGTTCTGTGTCCGTCACAAATCCTGACAGCTAATTTGACCAAATAGGAAGTCTTGAAACCCAGGAAACAAACATTCTACCTCTTTCTCTTTCACAAGTCATCTCGCCTGCTGTCTCTCCCCTTTCTGTGGCTGCCCTTATTTTTCTCTTGTCGGCTTTCAATCTTCCATATACTTGCATGGTTAGTTCATCATTCCGTGTATTCAGACGGTGCACGGCCGCTGCTCGTTGCAGAAGACCAGCTTGTGACGAGTTGGTACTACGCGCTGCGCGTGTTGGCATCTTCTGATCCCTGACAGATTACCAGGTGAACCGACCAGCTTCATCAAGGCCTGGAAATCGTTTAGTAATAAGAGTCAATGGGAGCCGAGTTGCATCTTGCATTGAGAGCTGTTGAGATCCAAACAACACATTTTGCTAATTTGGAATTGTTTTTTTTTTTTTGGCCATGGGAGCATTCCTATGTTGGGTATTTCGAGTGTTACATGAGTAGCTGAAAATTTAGTAGTCCAGTTGGACTCGATGGCACATCATCCATCTGGTTGTGGCTGTTGTGGACATCTGCGTCAAGGATGTACTTTTACGTTTAAATATCCCTGACCGGCTTTTTCTTTCCGGATGTCCATCAAACTTCTCGTTCCATCGAGTTTGATTATGCTTGAATAGCAGCGCATTTGCAGTCTGCCGAAAGAGGTTTGTGTTAGCGGCGTGGGACTCTACAGACGCACTACCCTGCATCTCCTCCTCCCGCCGCTCGTTCGATGAACTCATGTGCCGTCATCTACGACCGCTCTTTCGCCAAAACGAGCCTATTTCATCATGGAAAATACACACATTGCGAAACCCAAGCTAGAGTCCTCGATCCTCTTAAGACTTCCAAATGAAGTAAGTCCGTGACGATGCTCCACCACCGCTCTCACGCAGACAAGCCAACCGCTAGACCAGATCTTTGTCGCCATTCTCGAACACCTACCGGTCAACGCCTTGCTCAAGACGACACTTGTTTGTCGTCAGATACACCTATTAGCCGTGCATACCCTACACAAGCGTCTGGTTGCCATCTCTGCCATCCCGGGATACGAACTGATTCTAGAGTGCTACCATCCGACCCTGAAGCTGTCAACGCCATACTTGTCCTGTCGCTATCTCCGCACTCGCCATCCCGCCGACTGCGATGCTGCTGCTGCCGCCGCCGGCCACGCCACGCCACCACCGGCGGCACAGGGCGACGACGACTTCCCGGACCTGCTGGGCCACGTCTGCCAGCTGTACGCGTCCTTTCGGCCGGTCGTGACGGAGGAGAACCGCCGTCGCCCGTTCCGCACGATCTGGCCGGGGGCAGTGGCCGCGGCAGCACCCCAAGGTTTCGACAGCGAGGACGAGGTCGCGACGCAGGACCTGCACCTCGACGGCGGGGTGCGCTTCTCGCAGCTGTGCGCCGCCGTCAACCTCGTCACGCTGGCCCGGCAGGCCGACGCCTTTGTCACCCACCACAACATTAGCGAGCACGTCGTGCGCGTCTTTCGCCGGTGGCTGGACGACATGGCCGCGGAGTCCAGCGGCGGCGGCGGCGACCCTCGGTCCTGGGAGGCGACCGCCAAGATCCCGCTCGCATCGAACCGCATCCTCTGGCTGGACACGGCCAAGACCATCGGGCTGCGGTTTCATGTGTCGTTGGGCCCGGCAGAGAGGATGCCGCTGCTCTCGGGGCCGGATGATGACCCGTCCGTGTCGTATACACTGACATACCAAGGTAAAGCTTTCCTGCTTCTCTTTTTTTTTTTTTTCCCTCTCCTCCCCTCCTTCTTTCTCTCTCGTTCTTTTCGCTTGCAGAGAGCATATTGCTAATCGCTGGATTCAATCGCTGTCCCCCTGGTTAGAACTACTAATCCGCTCCACAAGTCTGTTAATGGCAGTAGAAGCATCCGCGAGTAAGGAGCTGGAGCCGTCCGGGAATTCAATCATCCTGTCCTCCGCGAGCCGGTAGGGCTCCCTGCCTTCCCCACAGACGCGTAAAAAGCGCGTCTCTTCTTTTGTTGTAATTACTTGTTTTGGGTTGTCGGCGTCTGAGTACTCCGTACCGTGTTTCTCAGCTTACCGAAAAAAAAAGAGTGCGGCGATGCAGGTACATCAATCATATCAGCCACTGACGTCCCGCTTTCACGAACAACTAACACGACGCCTGCCGCGGGCGTGTTGCTTGCTTCCAGTTTTCTGCCCCATGGGTCATGGCGCCGCGATCTTAAGCTGTCAAACAGGGTGAAACACCAAACTTTTTTTTTGTACACAGATCCCAACAGAAATCGCTACATGCATATCGGTACCTGTCTTGTGCAATGTCGGCGCTTTGTGCCGTGGCTGGGCTTGGGCGTCAGCAGAAGCAATTATTTGGCATTTTTTATGCAAGAGCATTGACTTGAGCCCCTCGCGGGGCGCACGCATGAGAATAGAACAAGTTGTGGAGATTGGCAAAGGCTCTTTCTAGACTGGTTATTCCAGGCGCAGCCTGCATTATTCCATCTTAAGATGGGCATTATGACACAGGATCATCGACGTGGCGCAGGATCGAGTACTCGGAATAAGGGGCACATGTGTGTACGCATTACTTGGCCGTCTTCTTCTTGGTGGCGAGGCCGTGGAACAGCGCCAGATTGCCATGGAGTTCCAACGGTTATGCAATCATACGCGAGATCACATATCATTCTCCTGGCCAGGTTTAATGGTGCTGTTCCAACTTTTAGTCCTCGCTCTTGCCGAGAATGAATGGCTGGTGCCCCGGGGGAGCGAATTATCGACAAGGGCATTCATTGGCACCACTTCCCAACCTTCAATTGTCGGTGTCTTTTTTTTTTTTTTTCAGCCAGAGTCTGCGGCATAGGACGCAAGGGATAGGTAGATGGCACCTATGTAAGGTACAGAAAATACGGCACCCAGCTGGACCAATCCGCAGCCAACGGGGACAACTGGAAAAACTTCTGAAAAATAATTCATTGGCTGGAACTCGGAGCCGTGCATCGGTGCAAGGGCTGTAACAATGCGTGGCACTAAGACAATATAGAGAAGAAGCAAAAAAAAAAAAAAAACTACCTTTACAGTTGCGGGCAACACCCGATTTCTCGGCACATTTTTTTTTCCTTTTCCTCTTCAGACGAGAAAGCTCGCTCACTAGACGAGACGGCTCACCATCCCTTGCATTCAAGCAACCACAACCGCAACCAAGAACAACGGCGGGCGGCGCCAGTTCGCAAGCCTCCAGTTTCGAAACTTGCAGAAACAAAGAAGAAAGTAAATCTTTGCTTCAAAGCTCCTGCGTTTCTTCGCCCAGCGACTTGTCTCGAAACGAAACGCCCGCTCAGCCGACCGCCCATCGCGGCGCCTCCACAATATCCTCTTTTCGTCGCCCTTTCTCTGATCCGTATCCTTTCTGCCCTTGATTGCTCTTTTCTTTTTTCTTTTTCTTTTTTTCTTTTTTTTTTCTTCGGTTCTCTCTCTCTCTCATCAGTCCACCTTTTGGCTTACAACCCTCCCCTCGCCCTCCTCCTCCCTCGCTCCGCTGCCGACCCTCTTCTCGGAGGATATGCATTATGGTACTATCTCATGCCCTTGCAACCCCCCATCCCTCCCGCGACCTCTTCTTTTTTTGTCTCTGTCTTTGTCTTTGTTCCTCTCTCTTTCTCGCGTCAAGTTGGCGCATAATAATAGGTTCGCCTCAATAATTCATGCTCATCCCCACCCCTTTTTATCAATGTTCCACCTCGCGTGTTCAACACGACCTCCTCTTCCTCCTCCCTTGCTCGGATCGGACGGGCTCTTTCAAAAAAGGACACCTTGGGGGCGGCGCGCAGACACCCTGCACAACGGGCGGCATGTGTAGGCCACAATGTCAAGAGCGAAAAGGCATCGTACTGGTACTAGCCGCTCTATAGACTACTATATTGGTAAATCCATTCCCCAGTCTCGTTGTCGGCTGGTGATTGCCCCTTTCGGTGTGCAGCAACTGCAGGTGACGACATAATTGGGTTCGGCATTGGTTTTTGCATGTCTGCAGACGCCCGCCACCAAAGCCACGTAGACAATCGTTCATATAAAACAAGTAAAGCCACAATCGCGCGCACCAAAGTTTCGTGGATCAAACAATGAGACGAGGAATAGAGAAAGAAAGAGGCTGCCAGACTGGTTCCCCGTTTCTGCCCCCAACCGAGCTCCGTGTCTCATCAACTCTTTCCTATTTGTACGCCAAAGTCCTACAGTTCCTGTCCTCGTTTCTTTTTTCTCCCCTCTTTGACTTGATCTTGTTTCTTTTTCTCTCTCGTCTTCTGGTTGTTGTATAGTCGATCTTGGGTTACATCGACTCACTTACCCTGGTACTGTGGTTTCTTTTCCAGGCCTTCCCCCCCGGTCCAGACTAATGCAAGTCCAAAGCTCTCAGATACCGTGTCACCTAGTCCGTCCATCTCAAGACTTGGATCGCAGTATAGGTCCCAGCTGTACGCCTGCCGGCGCAGGAGCGCGTCCCGCATCGTTTCTTCCCTGAGAGGGCCAGAGGAGGAAAAAAAAAAAAAAAAAAAAAAAACTCAACCCTTGCTTTTGGGCCCTCCTCACCTTGCCGGGAACCTGACCCAGCTCGTTGGGCCTGGCTGCCGAGACCCAGTAACTAACTAACAGGGGAGCGAGGGGGCTTACGATTCCGCCTGGCTTTTTTTGAAGACTCTTATTCCCTTCTTAAATGGTATATACACTTGCCATTTTCCTATTTCGATCTCTTCCGCTTTCTTCTTTCTCTTACACCACTGCGGCTCCCTTCGTCACACAAAATCTCTACAAGACGCTATGATGATGGAGGCGAGTCGAGGCACCGGCCTCGGGGTCACCATGCCCAGCAGGGTGCACTCACCTCGAGCCCACCCAGGCCTATCACCAAGTCTAATGTCTGGTGTGATGCCTGGCTATGTCAACAGCAGCTCCAACTTTACAATTCCCGGGTCCAACAGCGGTCACACACGAAACCATTCCATCGGGACATGGTCAACGCACAAGAGTGTCAAATATGGGAGAGGCAAGTACTCGGATGTCGAGCTCATGCCTCAACCGAGCGACGATTCAGACGATCCACTAGTGAGTTTTCCCGTCCCTCTTCCTGGTCTCTTCGCGTTAGCGTCTCTCTCTATCTCTCTCCCTCTCTCCCTGTGTACCAGCCATTGACTTATATCCGCTTCAACCCTAGAACTGGCCTGGATGGAGAAAAGACCTCAACCTGGCCGCCGTGCTGTCCATGGTCGTCCTCGTCGGCGCCATGAAGACCGTCTTCCTCACCACCAACGCTGTCGCCGCCGAGCACTACCGCCAGTCGTATGTGGCCATCGCCGCACTGACTGGCGTCCCGCTCATGCTATCCTCGGCGACCGGGGCTGCCGCCTGCGTCGCCGCCCGCATCTGGGGTCGCCGCCCCGTCTACCTGCTCGCCACCGCCTTGCTCTTTGTCGGATCCGCATGGAACGCAACAGCTGTTGACAGCTACGGCTCGTGCATGGGCGCGCGCATTGTCCAGGGACTGGGATGGGGCGTCTTTGACACGCTGGTCATGACGTCCATCCAGGACACCTACTTTGTAAGTCTCTCTCTCTCTCTCTCTCTTTCTTTCTCTCTCTACTCTTCCCCTTCTCTCAACGTTCTTCATCTCTCTCCCCTTGCCTTTTCTTCCACTATTCAAATGTTCAAGAGAAAAGAGAAAGATCAAAAGTGTGACTAACACACCCACCTTTTTTACCAGGAGCATCAACGCAATCTCCGCGTCACCGCTTACAACGTCCTCAACATCGCCGCGACATGGGGCTCCCCCCTCATCGGCGGCGCCGTGTCCTCGTCGCGGCGGGCCAACGTCGTGTACCAGTTCCGCGCCATCACGGGCCTCTTCCTGCTCGCCATTCCGCTCATGTGCCTGGCGGCGCCCGAGACGGCCTTTGACCGCGCGCAGGCGGCCGCCGCGCCGACGCCCGTGTCCGGCTTCACCCTCTCGCGGCGCTGGCAGCCCTGGCGCGTCAAGCACCGCCTCACCAAGTCGCGCGTCCTCGGCTACCTGCACGACATGCGCCCGCAGACCTTCCGCGGCCACCTCACGCGCGGCATCCTGCTGCAGGTGCCCCGCGCGCTCGCCGCGCCCACCACCGTCCTCGTCTTCCTGCTCAGCCTCCTCCCCGTCGCCGCCCTCTGGGGCCTGTCCGCGTCGCTGTCGCTGCTCTTCGCGCCGCCGCCCGTCGCCGCCGCCCCAGCGACCCTGGGCACCGTCATGACGGGCCCCTGGCTCGCGCCCACGGCCGTCGTGGCCGCGCTGGCCCTCTACCGCGGCGTGCACCTGCAGTTCACCCAGCTCGCCAACTGCCTCGTCGTCTGCGGCGGCTCCTCGCTCGCCCTCGTCGGCATCCTGTCCTTTGGCCTCGGCGTCAACAACTTCATGGGCGCGCCCTCGCCGCCACCCTCCGGCTCGCTCTTCTCCGCCGACGGCGCCGGCCAGCTGAGCTTCGCGCTCATCTCTTTTCAGCTCGCCATCCTGGCCGCGGGCATCAGCGTTCTCGACGCAGCCACCCGCCCAAGCCTTGCCCGCTCCGCTTCCTTCACCTCCTCCAATATGTCGATTGCGCTGCGTAGCATCGGCGACATGCATACCGGCGTCATTGTTTTCCGCAACTTGGCCGCAGGCATCTTTGTCATTGCCACCCCTATTGCAGTGGCGCAACAGAGCGGTCTAAAGGCCCTGGTCCTTGGCCTCGGCGTCGCTCAGGTCGTCATTTCCGGCGTCATTGTCGCGCTGCGCTGCTACTTTGATGAGCCCATTTGGCGTGCCGACGGCAAAGTCATGGGCTTGATTGACTTGAGCAGTTTGAAGCTCTCAATCAGCTTCTTTGACACAGACTAGAGTGTCTGCAATACGTCCTCTCTTTTCTTGTTCTCGGCCCATGCTTTCTCTCGGCGTTTGGCGGCAGGCTTGCACAATTTCCTCTTTTTCGCGCGAAAAGTTTCTTGTTTTTCCCCATCTTTACCCCCTTTCTTCATCACACAATCCAAGGACTTCCGTCGTCCTTTTATTTCCTTTCAACTCTCATCCACTTTGGATTTTGCCTGGGCATGCTTGCAAGCATAGCATGCTCAATGGCCGTGCCTTCTTTCCAGTCAATTTTTCTTCTTCCTGTTTGTTTCCCACCCCGCCTTGTCTCACTCGCAGACTTCCTTTTTGTTTTTGTATCATGTCGACCAAGTCAAAGTGCCTAGAGCACTTATCACGCTCTTTCTACGATTCTATGATGTGCGATGCCCAACAGGCGCACACGCTACGCTCCTTACATGATTTTATGAAGTACGACGTCAATATTTACACTCGTTTTATGACGTAAACGACTATATACACGAGCGCTACTGCTGCTACAGTCCCCATAGGACCAGATTTGTTGTTATTCTTGTCAAACAAAAATGTATACTAGTTGGAGTTTTATCCTTATCATCTGACAGCTACATGCTATTGCTAGGCGGATGTAATACAGAAGCCGTTCAAGACACATCAGAAATGAATTCGTAACGGCCAAGTTTGTGCATTCAGACTACAATCTGATCATGTTTGTACAATGTCGCATCAAGTATTCAATAACATCGTATTCTCTATGCAACGTTGCCCGTCTTTCTCATGCCACAGAAGGTGTACTAGTCCCTTGCGATTTGGGCCGCCGCTGCAGCTCAATTTCACTACTAATTGTTCGTGAGTCTCCGTCTCCCAGGTCAGTCTCACTCTGGCTTTCTGAGCGCCTCACATCGCCATTACCACGGCTAGCGCCAACCGCACGGCTGTTGGCGCTGTCTTGGCGCAGCCTGCCAATCGCCTCGGCCGCGGCCGCGGAGGCTGCCGTATTTCGACGATGCCGCTGCAAAACATTCCAGCTGGTAAAAAAGAAAATGACGGAATTCCATAGGCCTTGAAGGGGAAGGACAGCTGCGGTGGCTACGTGGTACTCGTATGGCGACTGGCCAGCAATCCAGCTGTGTATGCGATTCATACTGCTCGGAATCCAGGTTACCAGGACACTAATCGCAAATAGAAAGCTGGTTCTCAAGTATGCTCGCTTGACAGGATCAGCGACAACAAAGCGCCGGCCTGCTGACTTGATGGATAGAATAGCTCTCTTCAGTGGGGAAGGTTGTGCATTACCACGCCCGCGACTCGGCGATTCGACTGAAGAGAAATATTGAACAAAACCAGAGGGAACATGCGTCGGCGAATGCTCAAAGACACTTCGTGTAGGAGGCCCAGCGTTGACGTCAACTGGGTGTGGTCGTGGTGCTGATGTCCGTGGAGATAGAGGTGTGCCGAGGCTCGACGTAACTTGCACTTCGGTGACGACCATTCCGTAGCACCCATCATTCTCATCGTTGAGAGTCTGTAGCGTTAGCTTCGCAGTCTTGTTTGAGTGTTGGGGTACTTACCGACTCAACAGCTGGGTCTCGGCTCGTTGAGAGCGTAAGGCTACGAAGCCTATCTCGCGAGCGAAAGACATGGTATCCAACCAGAGCGTAACAGAGCAGCGAGCCAACAATGCAAATCCAGATCAGCATGTAGTATGTGTAAATTCGAATTTCATCCCACTGCTTGTCGACCCAACACCAGATCTGAGGTGAAGCAATTTAGTACGCATCGGGCCAGAGTGTGAGCAAGACTTACCGTCGCCTCGCCATACACTGGTCCCTTGCCAGAGGCTTTAGAAAGCAGCAATGTGAGTGCGATGGTGAACGGTCCTCCATAGCATATAATGCAGTAAACCCACCACCAACGGGCAAAGGAATCCGGGGTAGCGCGAAAATAAAATACAAGAAGGACGTTGATGGCCATCGCCAATGACCACCAGGGGTCGGACTGCATGAACCTGAGAATGGGTTAGTATCGTCACGATATACAAAGAGAGGAGCTTTAGATGACTTACATCTCAAATAAAAAACTCTGCGCTCTGCATAGCGCCGAGCCTTTCCCTTCTCTGAGTCCGTCAAAGGCAATGATGCTTGCCACACTGGCACCAACATTCGATACGCTGGCAAAGACGATGAAGGTGTTTTGCACGTTGCGCACTTTCGGAAACAAGGCGTACGCAATAAAGATGCAAACCACCGCGACTATGCTGATGCTGCCTCCTATGCGCTCGAGCTTCACTAGCACGCGGATCTCGTCCGCCGTAAAGTCCTCTGGACTCGCCATCTGTCCCCTTCCCATATCGGCGACGAACTCGGGCAGAGAGGTCTTTGGGCGTAATAGGCAACGCTTCGTCCTTGTTTCCTTGTTCCCTTGTTCTCTTATCCTTTTTCTTGGACTTGTGAGTTATCAAATTCGGAACAGAGTCGCCGTTTCAGAGTCCGACTCGCTCCGTGCCAGCGTGGCGGCTTATATGCAGAAGGCTGATCCCCGACTCAGCTCTCCCTTTCCAACGCAGTAACACACCGCCCGCAAGGCACTCCTTTGTGTTTATAAAATTTTGGCTGCTAAATTCAGAAAATTGCCCCCCGTTTTTTTGCCGTCAACGGATCGCAGCCGCGTCGGGGCGAAATCACGATGGTGGCGGTGATGAGGGGACGCTGGCGGGGCGTAATGAGATGTCGGTGATGGGTGCAAAGGAAAATGAGGCTTGCCCACTTCTCCCGAGGGGAAATGAAAAGAGATGAGTAGATATGCTGTGTATGTTACCATCTGTCCGACTCGAGCATGCCGAGTCCCCTGTCCTTGACTCGGCGCAGAGGTTCAGAGGCGGTACGAGAATGGACGAGGAGGCGATGTATTCAACAATGACACGAATAAGGCATATATCTCTCTCCGCTATGCATGGAGGGAATCTGGTGCGGGGAACAGACAGCGAGGAGAAATACTGCAGATGCGAAGTCCCCTTGGTGATATTGATTTTTTGCTGTCCGGCCTCCCTATTTTTTTTGCCGTGTCACCACTACTAACGAAAATGTTGGTGTATCCCACCGTCTCTCTTCAATCTCTCTCCCTCTATTGTTTATTTTGTTTTTCGACTATGTCCTCGCTCTTGGCGCTTTTGGTGAAACCTTGTCCCGTCCGCGGCTGCACCTGGCCGTGACGAGGTCGGTGTATAGCGAAGGGGCGAAGGAGAGGAATGGAAGATGTCCTCGGGCAGGCGCGGTTGGTTGCTTTCTGCAACAAGCGGTCGGTCTTTCGAAAAGAGATTCTCGGTAGGGGCTTAATCTTCTCACTTGGGAAGAAGCCGTTCCGAAAAAGACAGCAGGGGAAGGGGGGGGCAGATATAGTGACGCCGAACCCCGTGAGATGGGCGAAAGAGGCCCGACTAACACGGTCAGGCTTGCAACGGTTTGCCTTCCCCAGGCGGGCGCTGAACTGAGCGTAGAGTTCAATGGCAATGAACCATAAATTGCAACGTCGGCGTCATTTGTCATAAATATGAACAGCCTTGCTGCTGTTATTTTTATCGATTTCCCCTCCAGGTGGCTGCTCTCTCCAACTCTCGCTAGTCATGGTGGTTGGTGTGCCGCAATCCTTTTCTTGGCTGTCAAACATCGAGTTTACAGGGTTGGTAACACCGTGTACGGGCAGCGAATGGAATATAGTGTAAGTTGGTTACGCTGCATATGGTATTCACGAGTAAAATCATTTTGCGCAGGTGAAATATTGAACTCGGTCCATGCAAGCAGCTCGAATAGGCTGTCCACCTAGCAATCTTCAATAAAATAGTTCTTCTAATATATTCGGTTTCCTAGCCCAGGTATTCGATTTGTCTTGTCTATCTCGGGCTGTACTCCTCGATTGTCGATCCTCCACGCTGCGTGATACATCCCAGCAGCTCTTGGCGAACCTTCCCCCCCTCCGGCGGTTGGGGCAAGCCATGTTTTCACCATCCCCCTTGTCCCTGCAAGTTGCTCGACAGCATTTTGGGCTGATATTGGCGTCGTGACCGGGAGGAACCAACATCTTCAGCACCCGCTCCCTCCCACAACACGAGCAAAGGCGGATCGACACGTGTACTGCATCGCAAAATTATGCTTCCCCTCATGTGTTGGGTTACCTATCTAGTGTTGGAAGATAATTTTCCGTAAGGATCCTTGTAGGAAAAATGGACCACGGCCCGGATCTGCGACTATGTTGGCTTGACGGCGGTGTACTCCCGCCGCACATGGAGTTGCCGACACTGATTCCGAGGAGCAGGGCCACTTTGACCACGAGGTATATTTTATGATAGCTGATTCGTCCAAGTCTCTGGAAGCAGTTTCAGTCAACAGAGAAAGGGGGAAATGAGTCAGTGAGCCCATGTCACTGCTCTATTTCTGTAATATTCAGCGAGACGGCGAGACGAATTACAACATTCGACACCAAGTCCATGGTGGCGCATCGCGGGCTCAAGGGTTGAAGTGGCAAGGCTTCCATATTTACTAAGCTCTGTCCAGAGCCAACCTGAGAAATAAGTCTAGCAAGAATATCCATGGTATCGAAGAAAAAGAAGACCTTTGTGCAGCTGCTATACACATGGAGTGGAAACAGCATGCCATCGCACAACAATTGTCCTCCTAATTCTAGCCAGAAGATCATGTACTAATAAAGTCAGGAAAAGAATACGCAGAACCAAGCAATCGCTGACGGCCATGTCTCAGAGTGTGTAGATGAAATCTGGTCTGTTATCACCAAGAGCCTCAATCTCCGCCTCGGACTTGCCTTCGATGAGGAAGTCGCGCTCACCAGCCAAGCGCTTCTTATTCTCGCGACTGAGCAGCACATGAAAGAGTAAACTGCCACCAAACATGCCAATCACCAGGTACCCGATGATCGTAGCATGTCCGGCGAAGAAACGCGGGCCGTCAAAGTAGACGTTGCTGCTGACGACACCGTTGAGATTGCCCCAGCCAATGACGATTCCAAGAACTACACCCCGCTTGTAAACACCCTCTACGTTGTTAGCGACCCATGCAATGGTAAGGGAGACCGAAGGGTAGATGCCAAGCGCGCCGAGAAAGGTTCCAATATATTGGACGACAGGTCTGGTGGTGCTGATCATCATGATGAAGCCAACTGTCCCGACGGCAGCACATGCCATGTTGAAGATGCCACGCTTCTGAATTCTGTCAGACCAGAAGCCAATGACGACAGTCATGACAGCGGCCAACACGTATGGGGGAACACTGAGAAGTTGATTCTTGATGATGTCGGTCTTGGGAACCAGGTTCATGCCCTGAATGATGGTAGGTAGGAAAAGACTGAAAGCGTAAAGTGGCATAAGAGGTCCCATGTAAATGAGCATGCCGCAGTATGTTTTCCAATCCTTTAAAGCTTCAATGAGATAACTCGTCTTGAAGTTCTCCTCATGCGCCGATGCCTGCTTATCCTCCTCCAGGCGGCGCAGTACGAGAGCGCGGTCCTCGGGCGTTAGAAACTTGGCCTCGGAGGGAAAATCATCCACCATGAAGAAAGATGCAAGCGCGATCAAGACCGTAATGCCGCCTTCGATGATGAAAATCCACGACCAGCCAGGGCGGCCACCGAGACCGTTCATGTTCTGGATGGCTGCAGCCAGCAGACCGCCGAAAGAGCCGGAAATGGCGGCCGCGGAGAAGAAGACGGCCGCGCGTACACCAAACTCGCTGCGCTTGTACCAGCAAGACAGATAGTAGTTGATGCCGGGGAATAAACCAGACTCCGTCATGCCGAGGAACCATCGGGCGGCCATCAGCTCCGACCAGTTGCGCACAAAGCCCATGCCAATCATTGTCGCGCCCCAGAGTACCCTGTCCACAGCATGTCGGTCATTAGCCAAGAAAATCTCGGGCGCATGCAGCGAGGCCATGTGCTACGAGCACGGGCGGGCGTAAACGTGCTCTCGCGTAGTACTCACATAATGATAGGAATAAAGATGGACGGCCGCAGGCGCTTGAGTAAGACATTACAAACGGGCTCGAAGAGGGCGTATGACACGAAGAAGATTGTGAGCGTGGCATTGTATTTTGACGTGGAATGCACGCCAATGTCTCTCTCCAAGTGCGCGATTCTAGCGTTGCCGATGTTGGTACGGTCCAGAAAGGCAATCAGGTACAGTAGAGAGAGCTAATGATGCCACATGTTAGCATTGTGCACGGCATAGCCGAGAATGCTGCCAAGGTGTTGGCGTTGCAACGTACCCATGGCATCAGCTTCAGATCGAGCTTCCACAGTAGTTTGCGCTCCTGCGGAACGTCGCGTAAGTTAGCATTGTCGTTTTCCGCTGTCTTCATGCGCAATCGTAAAGCAAGAGTGTCATCACGAAGACGGTACAAGGCACCGAGGGCAAACATACAATCCTGGCACGCTCTTCGGCGGACAGTCCAGCACCAGAATCACTAACGGCCGGGCTAACATCTGTTCGGGAGTCGTTTGGATGCTCAAGATTGCTGGGCTTTTCCATCTTCTCCTCGTCACTCATGATGAAATTGGCTTTTTATTTTTGGGTGGTGGCGTGTGGCGGCGCGGGTGACCCGGATTATTTGGGGGTTGGAGGCGAAAGGCTCGGCGATATGCCCTCTCAGCTAGAAGCTTATTGTCAGGGCCGGTGGTCCAACAGGACAATTTGCCGCTCTACACCTGCAACTGCAGCGAAATTTGAGGGACAAATTCGGTAGACAAGCAAGCAGGCGTCTTCCCCCGAAGAAGATTGAGGAACCTCTAGCAATGAAAGGAAGAGGGGATGGCGACAACGTCTGGCGCGAAACCAGAAGAGGGGGATGGGGAATGATTTACATGGAAACTACCAACCTGACCCTGGGTAATGGTTCTTCTTTATGCTCCACCGGCAAAAGAAGTCGGGAACAGAGGTTTGGTGTGGCGCGGAAAGGTCAGCACAGGCGGAAGAACAACTACTCACTCTCAAGACCATTGTCACCCAGTCGCCCCAGTACTCTCTACCCCGTACTCAGATTTTCGAGACTAGCAGGGCTTTGCGCCCCAGTTCCGCGGGATAACTATGGGACAGCGCCGTCCGTCACCCAGTCCGGCCATGGGGGGATGGGCGATCCCCCCGATATGGGCTTGGCCGTTCGCTGGGCTCAGTGCTGACTCTGGCACGGCCGAACGTGGGACAGAGAGAATACCAATGGTGCGCGCACCCCCGGAGGTGGAGATGTGGCCAGCCAATTTGACGCCACCCGTAATGCCATTTAGCTAGGTTGTGTTTGGAGAATTGCGACTAGTCTTCCTGGACCACTTTGGTTGCGGCCGACTCCGTCAAACAGTCGTCCTCTCCGCGAGACCTGTCAAATGCCTTTTCTACCCCAGGCTTACTATTAGTCTCCGTATTGCGGAGGCTCAAGCCAGCCAGCCTCGATCGACCAGAGGAAGCTCGTGGAGCAATGCGACGCACACTGGAGGAAAGCGCAAATACTGAGCGAGTAGCGTCACCACCACTTTCTTTTTTTTCTGTCATCCGCGACGCAGGAGCAGCCTGGAGAGGTGCGGCAGCAAAAAGTAAGGGGTTTCCGATGCTTCCGCTGCGAAGAAGCTCGGTTTCTGCACAGCGTTTGCAGAGATGCGTGAACGGGTATGTGTCGGGTCTGCGCTCATTTCAACGTTGGGCCTTCATTCCCTCTCCCTCTTGCTTGTGGTTCGCAGCATTTCCGTCCTGCCCAACGACTAGGGGCCCTGGACGGCACGCTGTGTGAGCAAGGCTACCTAGCGCCGGGCTGTGATCTGTACGCAGACCAACTCTGGCATGTCTGGGTGTGATTAAAAGTCTCAGTTCGAGGCCATCGAGGTGCCCATCAACAAGGGAGAGCGTTGCAGGGTGCTGCAGTCAACTCTTAATGGAGCTAGATAGGGACCAGTAGCAGGGGTCTAGGGTCGTCTTGCATCGAATTAACGTTATCTGTACCCTTCTTTTGCAGCTGCTCGGCAAGGCGACAGGCCGCAGAATAGCCAATCGCACCTGGTATTATTATCCCCGCCCAGGCAGAGTATTACTCAGTACTCAGTTTTAAAGTTCTTGGTCGCGGATGCATGGTGACACTGGTTTGCACAGCACTACTTGGTTTAGCAACCAAGCAAGTATCAAGAAAACTGGCCACGCTCGACTCGTAGGTTTTCCTCTTTTTTCTTCTGCTCCCTCGGTTGCTCTCTCTCTCTCCGCTTCTTGTAATCCGTACACCACGTTGCTCTTTCTTGTTGCGGACCCGGCCAGTCTTCCGGAAACTGGAGGGGGTTTGATGCTGCACGGCGGCGGCAATGCGCATTTGCGTCTGTGTTTCTTGCCTCATCTGCCGAAGCCGACATGGCCCGCGCAGGAAGTATTCGACAGCGGCATCGCAGGTATCAGAACTCAAATCCAGGGAAGGCTCGTATCAGGCTGGCGGCAAGATGCGGAGCTTCTGCGATGGTCATGAGCCTTCAACGCATAAGACATGGCGTTCGGGGCATGTTTGAAAAACGGAGCAGCAGGGAACAAGCCGCTGCCCACTGGGTTTTGTTTGGCGGGGTCAGGCATGGGCCCAAAAACTCTAACAGCTAGCTGCTTCAGACAAGTTGATGCTTCAGGCAAACAATATGGTCATGGCAGTTGGTTCGCGCGGAAAGAGAAATGTGCTTCTCGTAATTTTCTTGTTTTTGCCTTTTGACTTGCCGTTTTCTTCATACAATCCCGGCTCAAATCCAGGATGATGGCCCTCAGTATTGCGCCAAAAGTCTCACACGGACGCTTGGATACAAATGTCCAATACAAAGTCTTGATTGGTTATGAGGGCTACTCAGAGAAACCAGAGGATCAGGTTGTCGGCTCAAACCCCTAAGTATTTGATTTTCTTGATTTAATTACAGGTTCAGGTCCGTGTACGTATCCTTGCAAATCACGTCACTGCAACACAAACAAGTCCTCATGAGGCGCTTGCTATGACACGAAGAGGCCACAACAGCGGCAAGTATGGCAAGATTTTCTTCTTCTATTCAAGTTTTCCTTGTATTTTTTTGTTATTGTTTTGTTTCTGTTTTGAGCTCTTCGAGAGCCCGTGTCTCGAAATAGTTTCGGCAATAAATGGCATTTATGCCAGACCAAGATCTTTGTAAAAGTTTTCGGGGTTAGGCTCCCTGCCAAGGAACTCATGTAGCATCACATTCTCATCCATGCTACCACCACGCTCTAGCACCAGCTTGCGATATCGACGACCAACTTCGCCATTCATAGGGTCCTCTTTAAAGGCAGTGTAGAACATGTCAGTCGAGAAGACTTTAGAGTAAAGATAGCCATAATACCCAGCATCGTAGCCTCCTACAAAGTGGCCGATGGTGGCATGTTTCTGACCCCACTCCCTGTGAATCACATCCTGTTAGCACAATCCTCATCTTCTGTCTCGGGCCAGTCTTTTTTGTATTTCTCCTGACTTACATTCCATATCCGATATCCTCAGGTCCCTTGACGCCGGAAATTTCACCGCGCAGTTGGTTCCACAAGCGACCGCAATTTAGCTGCTTCGCTGCCTCGTGCGACTCGGGGCTGTGAACAGTCAAGTCAAAAGTTCCAACAATGATCTGGAACAAAGTCCCCGTAGCTTCGTTGAGATGTTTTGTCTTCATGAGCTTGTCGATCAGATCCTTGGAAATTTTCTCTCCCGATTCCCAGTGAGATGAGAGCTCGCGCAGAACATCTGGCGTCCAGCACCAGTTTTCCAGCATCTGAGAAGGTGCCTCGACAAAGTCCCACATGACGGCCGTGCCGTGGCAGTACGAAGTTTTGGTCTTGGCGACGAGGTCGTGAATGCCGTGGCCAAGCTCATGGAAGAGGGTGATGGCCTCGTTGTGCTTGAGCAGAGCTGGGCGACCCTGGGACGGACGGCTGAAGTTGCAAACGAGAGACGTTGACGGATAATGCCGGGTCCCGTCTGGTTTAGTATATCCGGGACCCAGGCTAAAGTTGGCGTTGTGGCCGTACTTGTTGGGGCGCGGGTGAAGATCAAGAAAGAGATAGCCTACAAATTCGCCGCCAGAGGCTTCGTCGTTCCAAACGCTGATAACCACCACCTCATCATGCCAGACAATATCCTTGGCGTTTCCAGTAGGGCTAAGACGAGCCTTGGCAGCCTCGTCCAGCTCGACAAACTTGAGGCCGAGGATCTTTTCGAATATACCGAGCATGCCGGTGAAAGTCTTCCACATGGGAAAGTACTCGGCCACTTCATTCTCGTCGAGGCTATATTCCTTTTCCTTGAGAATTCGTGAATAGTAGCCAGTATCCCAGGCGTAAAATTCGCCGTCAAAGTCGAGGCCGCGATCCGCATAGTCTTGCTTCTTTAGTTCACGGAGAACATTGATTTCTTTCTTGCCGCCGTCACCAACGCGAGTTCTGATATCAGCAAGGAATGCCTTGACCTTGTCGGAGTCCTTGGCCATCTTGGTAGAGATGGTGAGGTGGGCATGGTCTTTATAGCCAGCCAGCCTAGCAGTCTCGTCTCGCAGCTCGATGATTTTCTGAAAGATGGGAACATTTTCGTTCACCTAGCCTCGGGTTAGCCACATCGACCCTGCGCTCGCGCCTACACAACTAAAAAGCTTCTCACCTTGTTGGCCTCGGCAATAAAATAGTCGCGACGAGTTGCCTCATGCTTGGCGTACTTGAAGAGGGGAGTGGAGCTTGTATATTTAAAGTTGACCTTTACCTTGCCCTCGTTCTCCCCAGTTCCTTTTTCAAGCTCGTCGACGTCAATGTCCTCTTTGGGAATGCCCTCGAGCTGCTGCGGAGTGAACCAAACACCGCCCGTCTCGTTGTTGTGGTTGTTCTGAGACTCGAGGCACAGACGGCTGAGCTCAAGCTGCTGCTCTTTGAAGTGGTCGCGGTCGGGACCAGGAGGGAGGAGCAGTCCCTTGGTGACATCCTGGGTGTACTCCTTTTCCAAGATGGTAGCGGATTCAGTGTCAAGGTTGGCCGATGCCTTGTTGTTGTAGATGGCCTTGACACGTTGGAAGATGTCGTCGCGCATTCGCAGCTCGATATCTAGCTCCCTGATTTTGCCATCAGCCTTGAGGGAAGCCTCGCGGACAGCAGCATCAGGGTGAACATTCTGCAGGAAGCAGATGCGGTAGTTGTCGCCAATTGTCTCATCGTTATCATCAAGCATGGGCTGCATGGTGTTTTGAAAGGTGGCCGTCTCGGGAGTGGTGGAAGCGACGACACGGTCGATGACTGCTCTCTTGGACGCAACAATCTCGTCGATCCTGGCGCCCATCTGCTCGGGGGTCCAGTTGAACACCGGGGGCCGTTGAGGCGGGTTCGCAAATTTCTCAGAGGCCATGGTGCCGACGAAGCGCTGAGCGAGCGGTATATGGGGTCTGAATGATGGCGTCTTGCGCAGATGCTGGGCCAGGGAACCGAGACGAGTTGCGTAGCGTGAGGGAGCCAGTGTGACGGCGAGAAGAAGAACCAGGCACGCGACGAAGAGCAGACGGGTTGTCTTTAATGCAGCGTGTGCTGTCGGCGTGGCGCCACCGCGGACGCTCGGCCGGGGAGGGTCTTGGGCGATCGTGGTGGTTCGCTCCTCAGCCCGGCGCGCCTTTGACGGTGGAATGGTGAGCGCCGGCGACTGCTACTTTGGTGATTTGTGTAGAGGCAGTCAAGCCACGTCGACGAGCTGTGTGCAATTGAGCGGAGCAGAGGGCTTATTGGCTTTCGTAATGAAAACTGGACAAGTACACAATGGGCGCGAAATCGGCGTTTGGAGACAATGGAGACGACGGACAGCTGGTGGCCAATGCTGGCGAGGCAATGATACGAGACAGGCAGGTGGTTTGAGGATTGAGATATTGGTGTTGCGGGGCAGCAAGATAAACAGTGGGCAGGTTGTCTTTGCTTTTTGTCGGCCAGCTGCACTTGATTTTAGGAGATGAGGGGTTCGGAGCTACTTACGTAGACATTCCCTGCCTGACGCGCCTGGCGAAACAGATAATCCCTAGGTAATATGCATATAATTGATATGTAATAGAAATTATGGCAGCTGGACTAGTTATTGGACAGACCCTCTGGTTTGCTCCATGACACTTTGCTGACACCAAGCTGACTTGTATCAGGCACGGGTACTGTACCGCAGGCAGCGCCGCCTAGCACGGATAAGGGCGGCACGCAAGGGGCAACATGCAGGACGACAGAGAAACGCTGCATGATGGATTCCATGGGCTGCTTGGCCCGTCGAAATGCAGAACCGATATTGAGATGGGGTTCCCTACCTATACTGAGTAGTTTTGCTGGGATCCGTCAGGTATTGGCTCCAGAAAGCCGCGAGACGGCGCCCCCGTCCCGCCTAGAGCGAGGTGGCCTCGTTCGAATACGTAATACATGTCACTGTTGGAAATAAAGCACAGCCGTTGCAAAACTATCGTCTATTTGGCGCTGAACCGAGCACCTAGCAAAAGAATATACATGACAAGACACAATAACAAACTCTCTCCGTATTGCGTCATCGTTGCTTCATTATCCCAATCAAGTTGCTTCCTGTACCATGTCCCATAGTCAAACAAGTAAGAAAAAAATCACCAACGCCGGTCCATTTGTTTGATGCCATCCGGCTCGTCATGAGCAGTGTGCTCATTTAGTTGGCAAGGATCGTACGCACGAGGTCTGTACGGTAGTCTTGAGTTAGCAAACGCCATCAAAACACGCTCCTGCGCGCAAGCGAGCAAAACATACCAGTGTAGTTGACTTGACCGGAGCTGGTATCGACAGCCTTGAGCAGCTCGTCGACCTCATCCTCCGTCATCTTCTCGCCCAAGTTCGTCAGGATGTACTTGAGCTGACCGACACCGATGAAACCCGTCATGTCCTTGTCGAACACCTGGAAGCCGCGGCAGTACTCCTCGGGCTCGCCAGGGTCGCGGAAGCCGCCAGGACGGTTGAGAACGCGCTGGAAGGACTCAAAGTCGACTGCGATTCCCCGTTAGCGTTTGCTTCGACAATCGGTGCTGATGCGCTGGGTGCCGGGCATTGCCGTAGCAAAAGCACGGCGCCCATTGCCACCCAATCCCGCATCAGCATTCCGTAGCAGCGCATCTACTCACACTCGGGGCCCAGGCCCTTTTGCAGGTCATCAATCTCCGAAAGAGTCGGATTCTGGCCGCAGGCGCGCAGCAGATCGCCGAGGGAGTCAACGGTGCAGCGGCCGTTGCCGCGCTTGTCAAACAGGGCGAAAGCCTCCTTGTAGTTGGTCGAAGCCTGCGAGTCGAACTGGTTAGAAGCCATGGTGGTAGGTTGCTTGCTGAGCGCGCAAGCGTCGAGATGCAAGAAGTAGCAGAGATTGAAAAAAAAAAGCGGTTAAACAGATGAGGGGGGGAAACGGCGACGGCAAGCAGCGCGAGTTGTATTTGTTGCAATGATGCCAAACTCTCTCCAGCAAACGCGGCGCAAAGGCTCTCCGTCAGCCCAAGAAAAGAATGGGCGTGCGCTCTCGGGCTGTCCTGGCGAATCAGAGGCGCCAGAGGCCCGCGGGGTCGCCCATTTGTTTACATCTGCTGCTGGTGCTGGGGCAACTCACCATTGTTGACTTTGGACAGGGGCGGTGGGGATTTGAGTGTGTGTGTGTCTGTTGTAAGATCGGAACGGATGGTCGGTCGACGTAGTAGATAAAAGCTTGCGTGATTGAAACAAATATAGTTGTCTTCTTTTGATGCGAAACTTGTCGAGACGGCGATTTCTGCTTGCCCTCTGCAAAATACTATGTTGTCAAGAACAGAAAAACCGCAAGACCGCACCAGTCAATTAAAAAGGATGGTCCCCCTTGCTGGCCGCCTCCTGAGACCTCGCCAGCCCCACGCTCCAAGCCTGCAACGCCGACTCTCTTTGTCTCCCATCCCTCCTCCCCCTGTCGGTGCCAGTCTTTGTCAGGGCAACGGCCACTGAACAAGACACGAGACAGGGTTCAGCGTCTCAGAAACATCCATTTTCATGCGTTTCCCGCCGAGCTGGCCGCCCACCATACGTGTTGAGTGTTGGCGGTAGGTACGTAACTTGACCAAGTAACTTATTGGTCGTCTGTTCCCTTGTTGCGACAGGCGGTGTACCGGGTATGGATGTGATGTGGTGTCCCCAACATCCGACGTTGGACCTCATCGTAGAGCTACTAATCACGAACCTACCAGTGTCAATCCCAATTCCCAGGTCACTGACTTCTGCTGATGTACATAAGCACAGAAAATGCCGCCTTATTACGCCTGTTATAGGAAAAACAGTCGCTATTAATAGCCCTTGGTTGTCAACGAGAGTGACCCTAGTCTACATGCGTAATGCAACTGTGTTCGAAACGCCTCCTCGAGCGCGCCCTGCTCTACTCCGTACCCTCGGTCATGTCCGCTTTGCCATAAGGACATACGAACCCCAGACCGTCTTGACCTTTGCGTCTCGCCAATTCCCTCCCATCTCCTTCCATGCGGCTTCCGACGCAACAATCTCGTCCATGAGCATGTCAACAATATCTCCGTCTCCTCCTTCTGCACGGCTCTTCCGCTCTGGGTGCGCCGCTTTCCAGCCGACGTAGCTGCTTGCCGTCCGCACGTAGCTTTCGAACCCACCTAGGGTTGTCTCCTGGACCATCCACGCATCGGCAATATCTGCCTCGGTCGCCTCAGCATCGACATCGTACTGAATGCGCTGCACCTGTTCCCATTGCTCTGACGGTGGGACGACCTCTGCGAGCAGCTTGCGGACCATGTTTCGGCCTGGCTGCTCCCAGTAGCGGCCCATGCCCTCGATGCCTGGCACGACATTGTCCGTGCCGTAGCTGAACTTGTCGAAAATCACGCTGGCCTTGGGGTAGCCCAGTAGCACATTATCCTTGTAACCCCAAAATGCCACCGAGCCTCCCGACTTGACTACGCGAGCAATCTCGGGCCAGGCCTTGCTGTAGTCGAACCAATGCGCGGCCTGACCCGAGACTACGAGGTCGACGGACCGGTCCTGCAGAAAGGACAAGTCTTCGGCCTGGGCTTGTCGAACCTCAATCTTATCATCATTCGTCATGCTCTTGGCCTGCCTGACCATGGCCGGGCTTGGGTCTGTGGCAATAGTTTTGGCGAAATGGGGGCTCAACTCCCGAGAAATCAGTCCATGACCGCAGCCCAAATCTAGTAATGTACCACCAGAACTTTGCGCATTGTGATAGCTGAGCACTGTTTTGAATAAGCTAGCAGGATATGAAGGTCGGCTTGCAGCATAGCTCGCAGCTGAGAAGCCCTTCTTTCTGTTGTTGGTCAGCGCGATGTCTGTCCCTACTGAGAGCACAATGACTCACGCAAACAATGACATTATATTCTGGTCGTCTTTCTTTTTCAACTGAGAAACGGCCAAACCAATTCCATCCCGAGCTGTTCAGCCGATGACTTTTATATTCTGTCCCATTGGTTGCCACTCCGAGCTAAATGCCGACTCGGCCGATGCTAGCGTTGGTCGGACATCATGCTGATGGTGCAGGGTAGCCGAGGCACTTTGGAGGAATGGATGGAGTCACGTCATTTGATAAAGTTATACATACAGTCAATTATTGGTTATTAGATTCATTAGTGATATAGAAGTTGCTTAGGGGGGGGGGGTCGATAATTCAGCCATTCGTGCTATATGGGTGTTCTATCCCGTGGCGAGACTGTTGTTGTTGGCTGCCTTGCAAGTGAGTGCTAACTGCTTCGAGTTGGAATGTGGCGGCGGGAAAAGTGTAGTATTTGCACACTGTAGAATGGTGCGATTCCCTTGTACAGTATTCACCACTTCCATGCCGAAGAGAGTGATTCGCCATGCATGTCGATAATCTCATCTGGCAGTCTCATCTGGCAGTCTCATCTGGCAGTCTCATCTGGCAGTCTCATCTGGCAGTCTCATCTGGCAGGGAGTTATTGGCTTTCCTAATTCATGTTTGCTAGCCATGTGACCCAGCTATCGACATGACAATATCCGCAGCACATCCAAGGGATGATTACATGTTTCCACGCACATTGGACGGCGAATGACACAAAACTTCTACTGCCATTACCATCGTTTGACTCTATAGCGGCATGAACAGCTGCTAGCTCAACCTCTCGAGGTGGATTCTGCGTTCTGCACACCCAAACTCATATACCCAGCTCGTTGTACTGATACAGACACTGCAAGATGAAGTGTGCACTTTAGAACTATTTCAAAGAATACACGTCCTGTCAGTGGCCGCTGGAGGTCAACTATTGTTCATTAGTCCAAAGCTGGCCCTACGCTGGCCAGATCCGTCGAGAGAAAGATGTCGAGATTGATCAAAAGTTTGTCTAGCTGCTCAAGATTGAAACGGTTCAAGATTCTGCAAAATTCCTCGTAAAAGACAGAGGCAAACGTGTCAGCCTGCAAAGTATTCTGCAAAGTATTGGCTAGGGCGAATTCGCCGCCAAAGTTGCGCCATCAAGTTGATGAGCTGGGAGGCGGGGCAGGCCTGGTTGCGTCTACGCCGGATCACCCCGCCAAAAGTATAGCCGTGCCTCGGAGCACGCCCATTGCCGTTCGGACGACCATACATCCTGCTTCAGACAAACCATTGATACTAGATTTGCAAGTCTCGCCAAAGAGACAAAACGCCATCATTTTTGCAATCAAAATGGCAACCGAAGCTACCGCACGCAAGTTCTTCACTGCGCCGTCGTTTGCCGTCGTCGGCGCCAGCTCCAACCCGGCCAAGTTTGGTCACAAAGGTGAGTCGTCGTCCCCGCGAGGCAGCATCGCCCTCCGGGATGTAGGCTGATCTCTCATGTCAAAGTGCATGCGTGGTATCTGGACCGCTCGCTGCAAGTCACCCCCATTAACCCTGCCTCGCCGACCGTGACGGTCAACGGCAGCGAGCACACTACTGTGCCCAACGTCTCAGCCTTGGCCAACCCCAAGGAGACGGCCGTGTCCATCATCACGCACCCTGCCATCACCATTGGGGTTCTCAAGGAGGCCAAAACGGCAGGTATCCCGTCCATCTGGCTGCAGCCGGGTACCTGGGATGACGAAGTGCTCAAGTTTGCCTTGGCCGAGGGGACGTTTGAGGCTGTCGTCTACGGAGACGGCGGTCGCGGTCACGACGGCTGGTGTGTCCTGGTGGACGGTGACAAGGCCCTAAAGGCTGCTGGAAAGCTGTAGTCAGAGGCCTTCATATTATACCTACCTACTTACTAAGGTATGCATGGTAATTAGCGAGTTACTTCAACCTAGGGCCGATGCCATCAGTGTTGTGAGCATCTGCCGCACGCGTCTCGACAGTAGCGCATTGTGCAACGGCGATTATGCTTGAGAGTAACTGGACAGTCTGCGAAATTCGCCTGCTGAATTAAAAGAACAACCATGAATTGATGAGATAAAAATGAGTGCCATTTTACATATATCTGCCGGTAGCCTGTTTCCGTGTTCAGTGCCAGCCTCGCTGTCAAGGCCGCTGTTATGGCTCGGGCCGCCCCACTCTAGTGCAAAGTAAACAAACGCGGTACCAAGGGAGACGAGAAGCTACCACCAGCAACACCGGCAATACCAACAAGCTTCAACGGCGCTCAATTCTTTTACGTGCTTACGTATTTTGCGTTGGAAATTTTTATTTTTGCATCTTCTTCTTATCCATACGCCGGCGACTCTTGACCAGGGACATGGCAAGCCGGTGTCTGTAGCAATCACCACATCTTGTTCTCGACAACTTGCGACGGACGCACCTGTCGCACCGTCATCGTGCAATACTCCGGCCGCGACTCCTTTGCACGCTTGCTCTCTCACATCAATAAGTTCACAATAGACCCTGGACACAAGGGTAGATATGGAAAAATACTTCACATACGACGCGCGCCTCGCGTCTTTTCGCAAAACCACGAAGAAACGCGGCTCTACGGCTGGGCGCGGCGCGAAGCCATTGAATTGGCCGCACAAGCAAATTACACCTGCAAGCGTACGTAGCCGGCAGTAGAATTCGCTGATGTGACTTGATCAGCTAACACAATCGCTCCAGCTTGCAAAAGCAGGGTTCTATTTCAACCCGAGCCCCGAAAATCCCGACAACTGCACATGTTTTCTCTGCCAAAAGGGCCTTGATGGCTGGGAGGCAGGTGATGATCCCCTAGTGGAACATCTAACGCATGCTTCACACTGTGGCTGGGCCATCGTTTCTGCCATCGAAGCCGAGATCGAGGAATATTCCAAGCAGGACCCAACGCTGTCAATCATGGTAGAGGCGAGAGAAGCTACCTTCGGTACCAGGTGGCCACATGAAGGCAAGAAGGGATGGCAGTGCAAGACCAAGCAGGTAGGAGGCTTCCATCCAAAATAGAAGGCACACTGTATGATGCTGACCTGGCTCTTTCTCCAGCTTGTCCAGTCAGGCTGGGTCTACACACCCACCGACGAATCCGATGACATGGCAACATGCATGCATTGCCAACTGGCACTGGATGGCTGGGAACCTGAAGACAAGCCTTAGTAAGTCGAGTCCGCATGGATTTACTCTATCGCGTATGCTAACCGTTTTTTTCTTGCCAGCGACGAGCACTATAAACGCTCCCCCAACTGCGCTTTCTTCTCACTCTCGAGCGAACCCGAACCGGCGCCGAAGAAGACAGCTCGCGGTAAGGCGGCTCGAGGATCAAAAGTGTCCCGGGCGTCAACACAATCGGTGCAGTCGGTTTCAACAACTATAACCGAGGTCATCACGGTTGACGAAACAGCCGAACCAGAAGACAGTGTTCTCACCACAGTGTCAATGGCTCAGGGCAAGAAACCTCGGGCGAAAAAGGCTGCCGCCAAGACTACAAAAGGCAGTCGAAAGAAGGCCAAGAAGGAGACCACCCCTGTTGACGATGCCAACGATGCCGAGGACGAGAGCGAAGTGCTTATCAAGCCGCCTCCCACCAAACCAACTCGTGGCCGGAAGCGAGGCAGCGAGGCGGTTGATGATTCCATGATGAGCACAGCCAGTGTACCGGCGACTAAGAGACGAGCAACAAAGACACGAGCCAGCGCAGCCGAATCATCTATCGCGTCCGAGGACACTGCTGTGCCCGAAGCCCCTGCCCCTGCTCTCCCCAAGACCAAGGCCGGGCGGCAGTCCAAATCTCGCAAGCCATCTGCATCGGCATCAATAGCAAACACGTCCATCGCTTCGCTGCGTACCACGCCAGAAGCGTTCCCGGATGACGACGAAATTGAGAGACAGTTAGAAGCAGACCTAGAGCGCCAGTTAACCGAAGACGAGTTTGTGTACGAATATCGACGCCCATCAGCTCAGCCGGAAACGAAGCCAGAGAATGAGGCAACGGCGAAGTCAGCCGCCTATAGAATGCTGGACCCCGAGCCTTCCGAAGTGGACGAGGCCGAAGTTGAGGGCGAGCTCCAGGCGCTCCAAAACGAAATGGAGGTTGACGAACCGGAAAAGGAGCTCAAGGTCGCCAAAAAAGGTCGCAAAGCAACGGGTACACGGAAGGCTTCAAAGCAGA
Source organism: Cordyceps javanica (assembly GCF_051103115.1). Classification (NCBI taxonomy): domain Eukaryota; kingdom Fungi; phylum Ascomycota; class Sordariomycetes; order Hypocreales; family Cordycipitaceae; genus Cordyceps; species Cordyceps javanica. The sequence continues at coordinate 6,249,294 of NC_139295.1, forward strand.
CAAAACCCAAGAAAGCAAAACAGCCTTCTCCATCACCTTCTCCATCACCTCCTCCGCCCGTTCAATCTATCGAGAGTGAAAGTGAGGAACAAGACAATCAGAGCATCATTAGCACAGATACTGTATTGAAAAAGGCCGACTCTGTTGATTCGATGACTGAGACGCGGGGCAGAACGAGCAAACGGAAGTCATCCGTCGCCTCTGAAGACTCTGTTGATATGGTCACCCACGTGGAGCAAGATGAGACTCCCCTTAAGCATGGGCGTGGATTGGCACATGAGACCGAGGAATCGCCAGAGCCCTCGCCAACGCCGTCACCCGGGCCTGACGCTCAGTTGACGAGCGAGGCACACTACGCAGCAGAGATGAACGACGATGACCTGCTTGCGGCAGACGATGATATGCAGATTGCAGAAGATCCTATTGAAGCTGCTACGTCACCGATAGCAACATCGGTGGTAGAGCAACCATCTACACCTGGTAACGCAATTTCGCCCGCGCCATCAGCGAAGCAGGCCGCACTATCACCATCACAGTCGCCCCAATCGTCCGATGCTGAGAACCAGCCGCCCTCTACCAGGCCCAGCGCATCAACGAAGCGTATCGCTCTGGCGCCGCTTGCTGCCACCCCTTCCCGCACGTCGCCCTCGAAGCGTAACGTCATTGCGGGGCTGCAGAGTACAACACCATGGTCAGCGGCCAATCTGGATGCGATCTTCGGCACACCAATGGCAGGGACCGACAAGGAGAATGGCGTGGAACGCCTGCTCAGGCGAGGCAAGGAGTTGAGCAGCCCCGAAAGACAAATGACAGTGGAAGAGTGGATCCATTTCAATGCAGGGGAGGCTGAGAAGCAGCTTAAACATGAATGTGAACGTATGGTTAGCTTGTTTGAGAGCGAGGGTACAAGAGCCATGAACGTGCTGGAGGGCCTGGCCGTCGAGTAAACGCGTGCATTATGACGGCTGGGTATTTGGGTAGCGTTTGTTTTTCTCAGGCATTGGCTCAGCGGATATGGGTTTGCACACTGGGAGATTGTGTGCCATTTTGGATTGTCGGGATGGGCACTGCATTTACAAGGCTGGCGTACAGGATATTTTGATAAGTGAGAATACATGATTGCTTTTTGGGCCCAAGACTATTAGTGGTTGTCTTTGACTGGGTGTGATGTAACTGTGCAGAGACATTGGTAGGTAATAACGTAATGCTAGCCACGTCGTGGCTTGCCTTTGGGCTTGCGTCGCGTGCCCGATTTGATGGAGGCGGCATGGAAGCGGCACAGCTACTGGGCGACGCGGCCAGTATTATTGGAAGACGCTTCGCACATTGATTATCATTCTTTGAGCCGAACGCCGATCAAGGCAAAAGGACCTCGTAACCCAAGCCAAGGTGCGCGCCAAGCTCCTGATACAACACTTGCGAGATGAAGTCACGCGGCGGAGGGTTCCAGACAATCGACATTCTTACTAACAAGGGTCCATCGTTTCTGGAACGGGCTGTACATGACTGGGCGGCGATCTTTGGGGTCTACCAGTCGTGCCAGACTGCCATCTGCCAGTCACAGTCAACAGTGTGCTTCAGCTTGGAAACGAACTAGCGCAGATGGAAAGCTTGGTCTCGGACGTGGGTTGCCAAGTAAATGATGAGAACGGGGCTCTGCGGGGGAGGAGACAAGACAGAAAAAAAAAAAAAAAAAAAAAAAAAGAGGGTGTCAAAGGTGTTTAGCACAGATGGAGGAGAATGAAATCAAGAGAGGACGAGCGGCGCCAGCCCCAGAAATTGGACAGCTGACCATTATCTAGGATGTTTCCCACATACTTGGAGGATGTGGTGGCGCGGATTGGGATCCGGCGATGAAGAACCAATCAACTTGCTCGAGTTTGAAATTATAAGATAAATGTTGAAAATAAGTCTCTCGAGTACATGGTAGATTTGCAATGTATCTTGGCATTGAAGCTATTCGAATCGTTTTCCAGAATTTTCCTCTCATTTACTCCGTGATTACACATGAAGGGGGCATGTCTGCCAATGAATTTCATCATCCGCATTCCCGGCCACCCAGCCAACGCGCCAGCGGCGCACACAACGCCATTTGGAGGCAAACTCTGAGCCGTTTGAATTCGTAGTGGTGGACGGAGACGGGACCCCATTCGCCGCGCCTGAGGGAGGGGAGTCTGGGATGATCCCGTTCTGTCCCCTCTCCCCCCCCTCCCCTCCGAGACCTTCTTTCTCATTCCAGCTCGGCAGTTGCGGTCCCCTTGACCACGGAGACGTCTGCCGATATATTGAAGCTAACATCAGGCTAGTTTTGGACACGGGCCTGCGAGATGGATGGGTGTGTGTGTGTGTGCTGTTTTCTCAATCGTGTAAGCCCTCCTCCCTCTCTGTATGGCTCGAGTCCTTCCCCGTATTGTGATGGGATGGGTTGGAGTAAGAAGCGGGGGTCTCCTTGTGACGAAAGTGCATCAGGGTCTCGTCGTAAAGGTGTGCTGGACGTTGATGACGACTGGCTGGTCTCTTTTGGCCAACTGCAGAAGGGGGGAAGGGAGCAAGAAAAAAAAAGTATATAATTGCCCTCGTCACTTCGTCCATTGTCGGATGATTTCCTTTCTTTCTCCAACGAGGAGAAGCGCACCCAGCCCATCCTCTCATCTTTGGATGATGGGGGCAAGCTTGGGTGTCGTGGAACCTCATCGCATAAGTTTGTTTCTCCTTTCAGCCTTGTTTTGGTTTTTGCAAGTCAACAAAAGCTCCTTTTATTCTTCCACCTCCAGAAACTCTCGACGCGATTTCATCTATTTCAGGACACATGCAAGAAAACAAACAAAAAAAAAACGCAAAAAAAAAGGGTTCATTCCGGTTCGGCTTTCAATCTTGTTTACCTTTTTTCTAATTTCTTTTTTCAACCTCTTTTTCGATCTTGTTTTCACATCCTCTTTTGGCCCTCGGCCGTTTTGCATAATCAACCCACGGGTTTTTTTTATGCGCGATACAAAATCGATAAAAAAAAGTATTGATCGGCTTTTTTCTTTCTTGACTTCCTCCTGCACAAGCGGCGTCTTCTTCTACACTACAATGCTTGGCGGTTTTACAATTGGACCGTTCTCTTACCTCTGGCGTACCTTGTCCCTCAGCGCCTAACAACAAAATGGCCGAAACCGCAAGTTTCGAGGGCAGCGCAGGGTCGGTAATACGTGCCAGACGCCTACGCCCAGCGCGGGCCTGAATACGATTTCTCTTTCAGAGTATTCAGTACTTTTGAGGGCTTTTTTTGTTTTCAACGGGGATTTCTTTTATCAAGAAACAAAGCTGTTAATGCCCCCCTCCCTTCCCCCTTCCCTCTCTACCTTTCCACTTTCAACGGCGTTGAGACATCCGACTTTTGCTTGCGAGTATGGGATGCGAATCATTTTGTTATGACGGAACATTTCTGCGAAAATCAAATGAGAAGAAAAATGCAAAAATAATCTTCATGGTGACTTTTATTCCAAAGGATAGGAGGGTTTTATTTTACATGATGTACTTTTATTCATATCTTTGTTGATGCGAGGAATTTGCTTATGCTGTGCTCTCGTTGTACTCGAGTATTATCAGAATAACGGCCTCTATACAAGATTGGACTCTTTTTTTTTTTTTCGCTTCAATTTATACGTCCGGTGACTGCTTCTGTGCCAAGTCGTTATTCGCATATCTAGTCCAAGGGAACTATCATATGTAATAGTCAAGTAGTATCATTGGTATTGAGGGTAAATCCTAGCGGTATCATTATTCGGTATCGGTGACATCATTCTAAGCCCGCCCAGAATTCTCAGCAGGCATTGCAATGCTCCTCCTCCTCATTAGTCATATGTTTCCATTTCACAGAAAAGCTAGATAAGAATACAAGCAAACACGGCTACAACCAACGCCGGGATCGTGCCTCGGCCGAAGCGGCTGCCGCCGCCAGTGACAATTATGGCGGGCGTAGCGCGAGGCGAAGAAGTCGCCGATGTACCCGAGACAGTATTGGAGGCGCTGGAGATTTCCACGTCGCTGGGACCGGATCCGGTGCTGCCCGTACGACTCATCTGAGCCGCCGACGAACCACTGACGGTCTTGCCCTTGGGGGCGGGCTCCGAAGCAGTGTCCTCTGGAGCGCTGGGCTCCGAAGCAGTGGCCTCCGGAGCGTTGGGCTCCGCAGCTGTGACCGCCCCAGACGTGGCCGGAGGCTGGCTTCGCGTCGTCGTTCCCGGGCGAGTCTGCGGGAGGGGCGTATCCGCAGCACTACTCGTGGGGAGCTCAAAGCCTCCCGAGCTCGCAGTCACCTTGACGGTCGTCCGATGCGGCTGCGGGGCCAGCCCCGAATCCGGGCCGGTTGGCGGGCTGCTCGCCGGCCCCGACGGGACGGGAGCGGCCGTCCGTGTTGGCTCCGAGCGGCTGCCGTTGCAAAAGTTGACAAACTGCGTAAACGATGGACCAAAGGTTTCGAGCCCAACCTCGACGCCCGTGCCCACTCTGACGCATCGCTTGCACAGCTCCAAGCTGAGCATGAAGGAGGACCGGGGCCGACAGAGGGCGTCGGTCTTGCCTTCGGCTTCGGCGGCAATGTAGGCGTTGTTGCACTCGTCAAAACAGTGAGACGGCGCCGCGTACGCCTTCTTGCTGTAAAAGTCGACGGGCCTGCGGTCCTCGAACACGGCGTTGGTGAGGCCAAAGCTGCCCGGGTCGAGATTGAAAAATCCGCGGGGCGGCGGGTAGTAGCTCGTCTCGTTCTCCTTCCAGTGGACGGGGGTGAAGGGCGGCGAGGGGATGCACTGGCCCGCGCCGCACACAAAGTCGTCCTGCGGCGGACCCGGCCACATGTTGCAGTCAGCTGGCATGGGCGGCGAACAGACGGTGCCGGGCTTGCATCCAAAGGTGAGGTCCGAGTCCGGATCAAGCGGCACATGCGACCCGGTCGGTGCAGGGCAGTCCGTGACTCTTGTTATTGGCCTCGTGGCCGTAACGGTAGGACCAGGGACCGTAACCGTAGGACCTTCCTTGGTGACTGTCCAGTAGGAGGTGACGGGGTAGCTAGTCGTGATAGTCATGACCACGGTTTCCGTCGTCGTCGACGTCGACGTCACAGTCACATTATGAGGCGACGTCACGGTCACGGGGTACCAAGATGTGCGCGTAACAGTCGCCGTGTAAGTCGTCGGCATCCATTGGGTGATGGACGTGGTCCGCTCATGGGTGACGGTCCTAACGTCTGTCACTGTGGTTGGCACAACGGATACGGTGGGAACCAGAACCGTCTTTGTGGACGTTTCTGTCCTCCATTCGGTAGTTGTGACCGTATCGCATTCAGCGGGCGGTTCTGGCGTGGGATGGGTGCGTTTTGTCATGGCAGTGGTCGACGCGGGCGGCTTCTTTGTGCAGCTGTTGACGGTTAGCTAATGCTCGTGCTGGTCAGAGAGAGGAACTGAGGCCAGCATACTTGACCAGGCTGGTGACTGTGACGGGGTAGGACTATAACACGTAATATTAGTAGGTTGAGAATTAAAAGGTTCTCGTGATACTAACGGTGGTGAATGTAGACACGGCTGTCTGAGTTACAAACTTAGTAGATACATCGCGCTCCGTGGCGGTTGTGTAGATCTGCAATCATTGTTAGCCAACCTCGGCATTTGCGACGTTGTGATGCTCGCACAATCTCTGTTTTGGTGGAGCTGTTCTCAGATCAGTAAAAGGATACAAAACATCATCGTTACGTCTGCCCTTACTAGTGAGTCTCCCTGATGGTAGTCTCTATTAGGGTCCCTGTGCAGCATGTTGGACACTCCTTCGCCATGTGCCTTCCAATGCCAACCTCAACCTCGATATCTCCGAGTAGGAACAGGTCCACATCCACATTGAGAGATATCGCCCCGGTGACAAAGGCTGCCACAACCGCGAGGAAGGTCTTCATAATGGCTCCAAGGTCTCGTTGAAGCGACAATTGACCAATTGGACGGCCACGACGGACTGAGAGTTGAGGAGCGGGGATTGCAAGTTCAACGGCGAAAGCTGTTCTTTGTATTCCTCTCTTTCTTTGGTAAAATCACAAATGGCCGTGTCAGCACCAACCTGGGATGAAGCTTCACCTTGTGAAAGCATGCGCCTGGCGAGAGGCAATTTAAAGCGGCAGGCCAGTCTTGTTGTTTTTAAACAAAATGGACCAACTTCGGCGATGCTCAGACTCATTCAACCGCTCTTGAAGGCGTGTTATACTGTCTGGCGGATCACTGAGCCGGATGTGCTGCGACATGACCCGGCGCCCGCTGCCATGTCCAACAAGATTGAGTTGTATACAAGACGGCCCCAGTCGTCGTAATCTCACAGCTCTAGTAATTTGGTTCATCCTTTTAGGATAAGACATTTTGCCGCGAGGCTTGCGTCTTGGCAAAGGCGAAGCTGCGGCACCTCCACCGGCCACGGGCATCGATGCACTTCTGCAGCCTTCACACCGTCATACTATTTTCATCCCATTCTTTTTTTACACATGGCCGTCATTACGCTACATACTCGAGCCAAAAAAACCCTGAGGAAGCTATGGCTTCCTTTTATCTGCAAACAAATAGCAAGACTCCGAGACACATCGCGTTGCAATGCGGCTTCCCGTTGAAGAAACTCTCACTCGAGGGACGTCCTGTAGCCGCCACTGTCGAAAGCATCTCCACGCAAGCGCAAAGAGGTCGGTTGGTTGGCAAACAAAATAAAGTCTCATTGCGTGGCGCACGGATAGCAAACAACGGCCCTGTCCCGAGCCGTACAAGCATCTCCTGATTGGCCGCTGTGGCTTGCCTACGCCCGTCACATACTCGAATGTCAAGCCACTGTCGCAAAAATCGCGTGATGAGGTAATGCGATAATAACAAAGTGTTGGTACGGATACGAAAAAAACAGGGCTCGTATAGACATGCTGTCTCAGTTCCAAGTATCGGACACTTATTAATTTAAGAACCCGGTAACCACGGTGTTGAATACTCAGTAGGTTGATTGTTATGGATATTATGGTGTTGAAGCTCAGTTGCGGCGTTGAAGCCCCAATTACACGTCGAGAGCGTTGAGGCCTTGACGCCTTCGGTAACTATGGTACCGACTCATCCGGAAAAGACTGCCAAGAATTGACAATGACCACGACTACACTACACGCCAAGAACTGGTCTAGTAGTCCTCGCCGCGGGAAATAACTTCCTTGCACGATTCTCGAAGCAGAATAGTCTGAGTTTGGATTAGGAGCCAGGCTTTATAAGAAAGAGTCCACCCCTGCAAGGCACTTACATGCTCGAACTGGGCAGAGTAAGATCCAGCAATGTCGACCAAGGGAGCATAAGCTTCCAGGATGCCATTTGCTACGAGGCAATTGAGCTTTGGAGAGTCAGCATGTTGCAAGGTCTTTTTTGAGCCGAAATCTTACCCCAGCGACATAGCGATCGACTCCAAGGCGGTCCAGGTATCTACGCGCAAAGACAAGTGTGCCAAAATTCTCCTTGACGGTCTTGAAAACTCGATTGGCGGAATTTAGAGGGAGATTAACGCGCGGCGGGGCATCGTCATTCAATCCGTAGCCGTAGATGCCATCCTGTAGACATGTTAGCAACCTGGAGCGCAAAATAGGCTAAAGTCGTCGATGCGCACAGCTTCTCGGGTATAGCCGCGTCCAGTCGACCCAAACGTTTCGATGGCAAAGATCTCGCCCTCTTCCATCTTGGTTTCATCAGAGTGCCTGGTGAAGGGGATTGTCTTTTCGCCGTGGATGTGGTAGTGTTTAATGTCATGGCCACAAAGATTTCGCACCGGCCTTACAGGGTACGTTTTGCCGCGAATCTCGACTTCGTAGCTTTCCATGGTCTCTTGAATGGCAGCGCTGATGTCGCAGATGCGCACGTCTATGCCCGCAGTCTAGAGAAGATTCATGTCAATCAATTGTGCAGGAGGATATGGGGCTTCTGTCGTGAACATTGCTGATCCCTTACTTGAATGCCGGTATTCGTGGCGTCCTTGACGGCGGCCAGCAGATTGTCATATGTGGGATTGAAGGCCATGGTAAATGCGCTGTCGACAATCCAACCGTTGATTTGCACGCCAAAGTCAACCTTCATGACGTCGTCATACTGAAGGACCGTGTCTGTACGCCCGGGATTAGGCGTGTAGTGAGCTACACAATTGTTCAGCGAGAGACCTGTAGGAAAGCCCAAGCCAGACCGAAGCGAAGCTCCAGGCTCCAGTCCCTGATTTCCTAACAGTGCTCTCACGCCGTCTTCGATACCCACGGCAATCTCAGTCAGAGTGTGGCCTGGTTTGACCGTTTCCTGAACCCAGCGTCTTACTTGGCGATGAATCTCGGCAGACTTTCGATAGTTGTTGAGGAACTCACTATCATCGAGGTTGACACGCCCTTCCCGGCGCAGCTCCCCCGACTTGGCCCGCGCCGTCGTGTTCAGAGGTGTGTTGTAATTTATGAGCTGGCCGGGTCCAAATTGTCCGGAAGGAAATAGCTCATCCAACGGGATCCGAGGTGGCGAGGATTGCTTGGATGCTGCGGACCCCTTCTTCTTCTTGGGCCGCTTACGCTTCTTCTTCTTGTTCACTTCCAAGTCAACAACACAGGTTAGCGCGGCGGCGGCAGCGGCGGCTTTTGCCTCATCATCATCGTCGTCTCCTTCATCGCAGCCATCACTTCCCATGCATCCGTCACCATCACGGGCGACGTGGTTGCCTCGTGGCTCACCACCAGCGGTGCTGGATCCGTTGGAAGGCGGGGCGTCTGAACGATATCAGTGAGTGCAACGAGGGGGCAGTACCCCAATTTTAGCTCATGAAGAAGAATTTGGCGTACCTTGCCTTCCAAGATCCTCATCTTCCAAAGTCTTGGAGCCCATGCTTGCATAGCCAAAGGCGTGTTGTTCTGTCCAATTGCGTTGAGGTTGCAGGTGGGAGAATTTTCAGCCAGGCCGAGTCCGCTTGGAGTCGGTAATATTCTACACGTGATGATCTGCCATGATGCAAATATGGGCAGTGATGCAGCATTTTGCTCAAGATAATATACAGTAGAAAAGATTCGAAATGTAATATTTTCAACAAGTCTTTTTTCTCTACTTTGTTCTCGCCTCTCGCCTGTTTAGACATATGCCTATCCCGTCGTGTTCTGCCAAGTAGTCAGACTAATAATGACGAGTCACCGACAGCCGGCTGATATGTCATCATATCTTCGCTCACAGCCACAACCGAAAAACTCGGCCATTCCAAACAGTCTTCGATGTTGAGCGTTCAAAAGAATAATCGCCAATAGGAGTGAACCCTAGATTTTCGTAATATCTGCAATGATCAGCCCATCAAGTGTGTGACCCAGGACTTTGTTCGCTCACTTGACCAGTCCTAGCGTCCCACCAACCCAACAGTCCAAGTACAATGCTCTCATGCCTCGCTCCCGGGCATATTGTTTCGCATACTCGACCTGAGCGGCCCCAGCACCTTTTGCTTGCTCCCTGGAGCGAGCATCCGACATGACAAAAACTATACACAGGAAGCCGCCCTCGATAGCCTTGGCTTCCTCCAGATACGGGCGCAAGTCCTCCATCTCGGAAAAATGATCACCGAGATTGTTTTCCGCAATCTCCAAGTTACCTACGGGCAGCCAGTGTTTCCCTTCCTCGTCCACGCGACGGGGTAAGCCATCTTCAGTATTCGCATCTTCTACCTCTGCGATAAAAGTCCGCCTCATTTCGCCTTGCCCTGTCAGGCGATAGGTTTCAGACATTTCAAGATCATTTCTGACATCCTCGCGGTAGCCGACCTTCTCCGAGAAGAGTTTAGAGCCCCATTGTTCACCGTTGCCGTTGCTAGCCAGGTGCAAGACGGACGCGTCCATCGAGCCCATGATGGCGTCAAGATCGATTGGTGAGGTGCCCGCATCGCGAATGTGAAACCTCCCAATCCAGGGCATTGTACAAATTGATGTATTCCGTTTAGTTTAAACCACTCAGCTCGCTGGTGGCGGCCGATGGAGTTTTATCAGTCCCCCCTCTAGTGCTGACATCTGCACTAAAGGAAGCATCAAAAAGTCCAGTGAGTCACGACAGCGACTGCTTCTCTATCTGTCTTCTAACCCGTATAGTTTGAATATGAACATAATTGTAGAGAAAGTAAGGTCCCCGTGACGGCGGCAAAGCACAGAGCCAAGACGGCAAGGATCATAACGCACACGCCCTGTACACCAACCACGCAACCTTTGAATGTCGTGCGTGACGTGCTACCGCTTCACAATATAAACATCTGATCACCCCACAACCTCGAAGGTGTTACAGAAAATACCGGAATAAGGAAATGTCAACTACTCAAACAGCTCAAGCTTCAAACCGTTCAAGTTCACGTAAGAACATACCAACAGCTATGTGCATACAAGAATTACAGAAAGCGAGGAGCTCTAGCACAGTGTAGTAGCTACAAGACAGACAGACCCAAGCAAACATGCAGGCAATATGGCAACAAAGTTCCCGCTCTTCGGTAGAAGAGATAAATAACACCCTCGAATTTTGTGGGAAAATCTGCGTCGCAACACCAGTCCGGAGTACTGCGGGCGCTGTAGACTATGCAGGTCTGAGTTGGCCCCGTCGCCGTGTTTGTTTGCTCAGCGCCACACCCAGCCCCGGACTCTTTAAAGAGGTTGTGTTACATGGGAAGCACGAGTTTAATCGCTTATGCTGAGGCAAGTTACCGTATGAGACAGGTTCGGAAGCCTTGCTACCCCAAAACGTGCACTTGAAGATAATAAAGCGACGTGCTTACTCTTTTGGCTATTGCAACATATTCGGCTGCTCGATTTAATAACTCTGGTTTGAAGGTCTTCATATACCCAAAAATTCCGGATCAAACTGCGATCAGTGCTGGTCTTAGCGTTTTGGTCGCGCATATACCAGCTCTGCTCAGCTGCAACAGGATCAGCTGAAAGAAGGTGACTTAATTTCGGCCGCTGGGCAAATGACTCTGGGCGTCAAGAAGCAGCTTTTTGCGTTTGGAAAGTATGCAAAAACTACTGCTGAGAGCTTTATTTGTCCCATTCGGCCTTGCGTACGCGCAGTTCGGTGACTGGGCTCATGGCCAGATCAATACAAGCATCTGTACTTGGAGCCAACCTCGAGGTATGACCGGACGACGTCTTCATGTGGCAATTTCTAACAATCATATAGCTGCTTTAGTACGTGATAAAATCTATATCGACGGCGGCTCAATATGGTGGACTTCAGGTTTAGAGAATGGAACTTTCGGCCCCGTCGCCAACAAAGGTGAGTCTTATAGTTCAATATGATCATCTATCCGTTCTCTGACATGAGTCGTTAACTCTGCGAAAGGAAACTTTCAGGGAATAATATTGTCGTATGATTTGAGCACACCTTTCAACCGGGACACAAATGTGACTGGAATCCTGCTGGACGGGAGCCTGTCAAAGGCCCGGGGTGGCAAAGGCAACGCTAACGGCGATGCACCTGTCTATTACGACGGCGCGCTCCTCGCCAACGATGCAGAGTTCTTTCTCTATGGTGGTGCAGTATTTCAAGCCAACGACTTATACGACCCGCCACCGGCCTACGACACCCTCCGGTACCAAGCATACCCTTACGGGCCGGACAAGCCTCTGTGGAAGCCCGGCTTCGAGAGCCGGCGGCTACCAGACGGCACGACGAGATATATTGCCTATGGCGGAGCGGCTAGTTCCCCTTCAGAGAATAAGGCATGGTACTTTTCCGGGCTTACGACGCCGAGCCGAGGTCCCTTCTTCTGGAATGTCGCTGCCTCTCCCGATGAAAAGGCGTCTGTTCCCTCGAACACGCTCATCACCTTGGACATGGAGAGCCAACTGAGTGAAAAATGGACAAATTCGACTTTACCGGACCATATAAAGGCAAGAGCGAATCCGGAAGTCGTATGGGTTCCGATCGGAGAGCAGGGCATCTTGGTTGTCCTCGGCGGAGTAACATACCCGGAATGGGCGGGCGACGTGCACCTGTCGCCGAATGAAACTCTGAGCGTAAGTAGCAGTGAGATGATGCAGCCGTGGGCCATCCACTGACCAGATACCAGGAGAAAGAAAGCCCAGAATTTATGAGCACAATCGACATCTACGATATTGCAAGCAACACATGGCATCAACAGCCTACCAAAGACGGTCCTGGTACCAGAACGCGGGGTTGCGCCGTTGTTGCCGCTGCCGCCGACCGATCGAGCTTCAACATCTATTACTACGGAGGTTTCGATGGCATCCATCTGTCAGATGACTTTTACGACGATGTTTGGGTATTATCGCTACCTTCCTTCACATGGACGAAAATCAGCGACGGCAAGCCCAGCCATGCTCGCGCCGGCCACAAATGTTTCCTGCCGTATCCCGATCAGATGATGGTCGTTGGTGGCTACACCCCCCTCGCAGGCAACACTCTGAAATGTTTGGAGGGCGGGCCTATCGCTCTACTCAACATTACAAGCGGCGAGTGGATGGACCATTACGATCCTACAGCATACGGACCATACGGTGTACATGAAAAGGTGCAAACGACGATAGGCGGCAACAGTGCAGGGCATGCCACGGTCAAGTCACCCGTGCCGTCAGGGTGGGCGACGCCAGCTCTCAGAAGCACGTTTGCCACCTCTTATGACTTTAGCAAGATGAAGAATCACTGGCCGTACGAGCCGCAGGCCAAGAACAAGACAGACTCTCCTGCAAACCCGTCACCATCTGGGAAAGGTTCCGAAGCTGTGGCCAGCTGGATAGCTCCGGTGCTAGGCGTTGTGCTCGGTCTCGTTTTGCTGAGCGGGGGTCTCCTCGCATTCTGCATCTGGCGACGGCGGGTGGCAGCTCGTCCGGGGTCCGACGCTTCATCTTCAAACGAGGCCATGTCGGAGCGACTGTTCTACTGGGTCAAGGGTTCGCCTCAGCGCAGGCCGACAGTGACCTCGACACAATCCTGCTGCGCAGCCTCGGACGTGGAGTGCTCTCCCACGCAGGAATCGATACCTGCCACTGATGATGGCTCTGTAAGCGCAGCCTCCCCCGTGTGCCATGAGATGGAAAATACACAGATTGCCGAACTTGATGGTAAGTCCAATATGAGCCGCCGAGGTCCCAATTCACGTTCCATTGTTCTTGGCTAACATAGCAAAGACACCTCCCCGCCTGTGGAGCTTCACGGCACAGGCGTCACTGCCACAGATGTTGCGTGGCGAAGGGCCGGTTTCACTCCTCTTATAACATCATTTGGCTCGACGAGGTCTGTCAGATCTGTAACGGTAGAGTCCCCAGTTGCACCATGCAGCGTCAGCGGCGGCAGCAGCGACGGGACGCCTTCCACCCCACGCCATCCTTGGCGATGGGTGAGAAGACTGTCCGTCATTTCTTCTGTCAGCTTTGGCACCTATCAAGAATCGAATGCAGACTCGCACAATGTCATCATCAGCCCCATTGGCGCGTCCTCTTCCCCGACGGTAAGCAGCGAGAACAATGCGGACGACGACTCTGCTTCCGGAGTGAGCCGGCTGAGACTGGCCACGAAAAAGACGATTCTTGACAGCAGTCAAATGAAGCCGAAATTAGTTACGAACTGAATGATTGATATTATGATATTTTGGATTTTTTAGTCCCAAGCTATTTCAGTTTTTCGCCAAGTAGTCAGTTTCGGCTCTTTTATCCTAAAGCCAGTTTCGTCTATCCGAGTTCTAATGCAAGTTACACGCTCATTTAAACTTCAGTAATATCTTCCTCATCATCTGCTAGCTCTGTGATTCTCTTTTGTTCGAGATCTTGACCCTCACCTTCCTCATCACGCTTGAGGACTTGCACCAGTCTGTCACAGGCCTCCTGGACCTCCTCATCATTGACTCGGTTGTGCGTTTCACGCACGACGGGGTACACGTTAACTTCGCGAAGATATTCACGCCCTGGACGTGTTGTTGTCAGAAGGAGCAGAGTTTCGAGATGTGTCTGAATAATAGTGTTGTCCGAGTCGCGCTTCTTATCTGGTGGCAGCAGCTGCAGGTCAGGAAGCATGCTCATGGTTTCATCTACATCGTACTCCTCATTGCCGGTGATTGGAAGCATGATATATGGGAGAATGTCTATGCCTTCAGGGGACAAGAAGGACGGGTGCGAGTCAACGTCGAAAGCGACATTCTTGAGTGTGCTGGCCACACCTTTGCGGCGAATGTCAGACTCATGTTCAGTGAATACCTTGAGCTTGGTAATGGGGATGACCTTGTCGTAAGCCTGCTCGGTAACGAAGTATTTTCTAATGTCATCATGTTTGGACAGATCGGCCAAAACATAGGCGAGGTAGTCAAAGTCGCCTTTGGGGTTGTAAGAGCCACTCTGACCCTTGACAAAGAGATCCATGAGCTGGTTGAGGATGCACTCGTCGGAACCCAGCTCCTTGGGGGGGTCTTGCTTCTTTCCCATGATGCGCTTGAGACTGTCCGATTTGGTCATGTTGGCCAAAACCATAGCAAGAAGGTTGGCGTTCTCTTCTTTAGGCCCCTGCGCGGTGACTCTTTAGCACAGAACCGACGCCAGCACTGTAGCCAGGACACGTACCACAATGAATGACAAGACTAAATCCAGGAACTTGTCGTCGGAAGCTAGGCATTCCAGAACATCTGGGTCACCCGAAAGGTTGATCAGGCAGCTTAATGCATGCTCTGCGACTTTCTACGAGATGTGTAAGCAACGAGCGCGATTGATCATTTACATCGGCGGAAAGATACATACGAAATGGTCATTCAGCAGGACTTTGAGGTTCTTGATCGGTCTCATATCTTCCACCTTGAAGATTCCGGGGTCTGAGAGCGAATACGGAACCAGATTCTCAGTGGCAAGCAGCCGAATCTGAGGGTTCTGATGGGTGATGAAGCCCACAAGCTGCGACAAGGTTAGCATGTAGACGTGCCAGCTGTGATCGAAACGTACTTCTTCGAGTTCGGTAGGCATGTTTCTTTTTCGAGCCTATTTCAAAGAAAGGAAACTTAATACTATACACGAAATGTTTGGCAAGATTGCATTAAATTAAAAATATGACGAGCGAGTGAGAGCTGTCGCTATGATAAATGTTTGGAGGGGCCATTTTTTGATCTTTGGTGGGGCAGCCAGTGATTTACAGTGAGCGGCGTAGCGACTTCTAGAAGCCTTATTTACGGATAACAGGCATGTCCATTAGACGGCACACAAGAGGCGATATTGGGTAGATAAAAATCATGATAAAAATGAAACAAGATTTTATCTGTTCCCCCAACCGTGACATTTTTTAGAAAAATTCAGTACAAGCGTTCGCATGGCAGAGAGAATCAGTTCACGAGATACAATGAGCCCAAAGGCGGTCAAGGACCATCTAACCCATTTGGGTAAGAGGGGTGGCAGTACTGCCCGCCAGACACAAAATTTTGAATTTCGGCCGCAGCTTTTTGTCGTGCCGCCTAATAACCCACCAAGAAGCAAGTCGACGTAGGTTATACAGGTTGGCCTCGTGCAAGTCATAGTCCTCAACGATGCCCAAAGCGACAACTCCTACCGCGAATCGCGGCTCCCGCCGTCACAATCCTCTCGAGGACGACCTCCTCGCCACGGGTGTCCTCCGCAACAAGCCTAGTAAGAAAGGCTCCAAAAACGACGACGATGAGGACGGCCAGGACGCCTTTGTCGACTCAAAAGCCTCCAAGAATATTCTTCGTATTGGACGTGAGCTTGCTGAAGAAGACAATGCCGAACGTGCCGGTGCTGTTGCGCCTCCCACCATTGACAGCTTTGGCTACGACTCCCGTTTCGGCGACTTCGACGACGAAGCCAAGGTGTATGGCGATGACGACGAGGCCTGGGGCGATGAGGAGGAAGAGGTGGAAGAAATCGAAGTTGACCCCAATGACCTGGACACATACCGCAAATTCATGCCCGACGAGGAAGACGATCTGCTCAAGCACGGCTGGGACCGACAACCCACTGGCGACGAGCAAGACGAGGAGCCTACCAACCTGGCTGACCTCATCCTCCAAAAGATTGCCCAGCACGAGGCTCAGCAGGAGCGTGGCGATGTCGCGCCTCCACCAGATGACTATGAGATTCCTGCCAAGGTCGTAGAGGTCTATACCAAGTAAGTGTTGCACGAAGCGGCCTCGTGAATTCCCGCTAATCAGCCGCCTAGAATTGGTGAGATCCTCTCCCGCTACAAGTCCGGTCCTTTGCCCAAGCCGTTCAAGATTTTGCCCACGATCCCCCATTGGGAAGACATCATCGACATCACCAAGCCCGAGAAATGGACGCCCAATGCCACATATCAAGCGACTCGCATTTTTGTCTCGGCGAAACCCCACGTCGTGCAGCGATTCCTCGAAATGGTCGTCCTCGAAAAGGTCCGCGAAGATATCTATGAAAATAAGAAGCTCAATGTCCACCTCTTCAACTCACTCAAGAAGGGTCTATACAAACCCTCAGCTTTCTTCAAGGGCTTTCTCTTCCCTCTTGTCGGCAGCGGATCTTGCACCATCCGGGAAGCGCACATTATCTCAGCCGTCCTTGCCAGGGTTTCCATCCCGGTTCTCCACTCTGCGGCAGCCATCAAGGGACTCTGTGACATTGCTGCTCAGGAAGCTTCCCAGAATAATGAGGGCGGCGGCGCGACCAACCTATTCCTTAAGACGCTCCTCGAGAAGAAGTATGCCCTGCCCTACCAGGCCATCGACGCCCTCGTCTTCCACTTCCTGCGCTTCCGCAGCGTCGACCCTGCCTCGGTGCAAGAGGACGAGGCCATGGCTGGTGTCTCTGGCGACGTAAGAACCAAGCTGCCCGTCATCTGGCATCAAGGTCTTCTCGTATTCGCTCAGCGATACAAGGGCGATATAACGGAGGATCAGCGTGAGGCCCTTCTGGATCTGCTCCTCACTCATGGGCACTCCGCTATTGGCCCCGAGGTCAGGCGCGAACTCCTTGCCGGCAGAGGTCGCGGCGTGCCGCTGGAGCCGCAGGGCGATGCCCTCGACGGCGACGATACTATGCTGATTGATTAGATGACATACATAACTAGCACAGGAAAAGTCATGATTGCATGTTCTGCGGGGTGTTTTGGCGTTATATCCACGGGTTGAAACTCTTTAACAAGCGAACTATATACTAGCTACGCAATCTCAATAAATTCTTTTGTACAGGCTCCTTCTGAAAGCAGGTGACCGATCAGTCCCTCCCGCTCCTTGTTCCTGCCACTTTACCAGCTTCAAAGACGCCTAACGACACACATGCTCGCCTGTAACTCCACATGCTTTTATACTGCTAATGCCACCATTGACCTACACTCCTATGAAGTCGTCGTCTTTCAACGCGCCTATGACTGCGCGTCTCTGATATTCTGGCCCCCTTTTAGTTTGGCACCGGCGCCCATCTCTGCACCCTTCGTCTCATTATTTACAGCCGTCCGTATATGCGTTCGAAGTGCCGCTAGACTCTGACGGCAATGACCTCGTCACTGTTTCCCCGGCCATGGTCACCTCATGCAAGTCCCTCTGGAGAGTCCAAGTACGCTACTGACCGGGGAATGAGCAGCGCGTTCTGGCCGTGCACTGATGATGAGTTGTAGTTATTTCAGTTTTCCCATGCAAGCGTTATCAACTACCTCGCCATTTCTCTTCATGAACCTTGCTACGCCCTTGTCGACGGGCATTGATGAGAGCTTCAACGCGTCCAAATGGAGACCGATGTCGGCTGTCGGTGCCGCGACAGACGCAGCCTCGTCACCGCAAGCGATTACCCCGATGCAGTATACTGGACCCTCGCCTCCGTTTGGTGTCGACCCTCCTCGTCCGCCGCGTGATGGGTATGAGTAGGTCTGGTTCCCTGAGGGCTACTGGGCAGAGCGACAGCCTTCATTGCTGCCCAGAAGAGGCAGTATTTCCAGTGCTCGTTTTTGGAAGTGGCGCTCACGCTCCAACAAATCAACGAGTGAGCTGGAGGCGAGAGATGTATCGTACACGTCACCAATGTCTTCCATGTCCGCAGAGAAGCAATCTCATCCACACCAGTCATCAAGTCCGTATTTGTCCGAGTCAGCTCATGTTCTCTCGTTGCAGAGGCCGGTTCAAGCCTCGTCATCACGGCGCGGCAGCCGCGCACCGCGACTTTCACTAGGCCCTGCCATTTCTAATCCCAGAATCGCCGACATCACGGTAGATATCAGCATCGAAACGGACAAAGCCCACTCTGAAAAACACGACGGATCTGCATTGTATAGACTTTTCCACCAGGCCAAGCACCGTCTCAAAAAACACAAGTCTGTAAGTGCTGTTACAACGTGCCCTTTCAGCTCGAACGTTGATTAAATGCCGATGAGTAGAGAAACTGCCTGGATGAAGAGATTTCCGACAACACTCAACTGCCCTCCACCGACGAACGAACCCATCACGAGCGAGCGGCGCCAGGGTTGGGCAAAACGGGGACTTGGTTGCGAGAAGAATTCGGTAATGGGAAGAGAACAATGAAGATATTCGGTCGTGCGCCATGGAATAGAAAAGATTCTACTGCCACATTCAGCAGCGTTTCAAGCTCTATGAGAGAATTCCTACGAGGAGACACCCCGCCAGCATCCCCATTAATCGCGTCGCATGCTGCCAGTGAGGTCATGTCCCCCAAGCAAGTGTCCTGGTTCTAACTGATGAAGTTTGGAATAATAAGCGGATTTCGAATACCTTCCCGGGTGGCGTATGTTGAACACGTTTATTTGTTGGCCACAAGTCTAATACCAGCCAGGAAGCGGTGCGGGTGAGCACGCCTCCGATGGATGAGGATACCGCGGATGGTAAACCTCGAGGCTTCTTTGGCCCATTGACGCCTCCTCCCGAGCCTGACTCAGCAGGCTCTCAGATCTATCTCACCCCCAAAACCTCACTGTACGCCAGCCCGAGGTACAATGCTCACCGTATGAGCATCGCCGTTCCATCGCGGGAGTGGTGGGAAGGGAATCCTCAGAAGCCGTCACGACATGGAGACACGAGCGCTGTTACCAAGTTTGAGTTTGACGTTCCAGAGCATCTGCCCAACAGCCCCATGTGTCCAGCAAATGAGCGTCATAAAAGTGGCGGTACCGGCTTGTGCGTCTATCACGGCCGCAGGAGAGCTCTGTCTACGGTTCGCGATGAAGGTCATAAACGGCAAGCTTCCAACAGCACTAGCTGAGTGCAGACACACCCAACCTTTCCGCGTAGAGGTAAGATGACCAACGTTGCTAGAGGTCGGCAGCGCGATTGTTATTTATCAATCTTCACGGTTGTTTTGCTAATGAAGCTATATTTCTGCATCTAGCCTTGCTTCAACTATTACTAAGTCAACAATGGAAATCATATTGTGCTGCTGAGGTTTTGGCCACCGGCGTTGTGTACACAATCAATGGAGCAGGGAGCCAGTGATAGAAAGAGGTCAGTTATGTATTAATTCCCAGTAGTCTATACTCCTAGCAGGTATTCTCAAATAAACCCCTCTATTAGTACAATTCTATCACAGACTATCGGAAGAATGACACTCCGGGTGTTTCGCTTCCGCAACATGCTCCGGGTTAGACTTGATCGCTCGGATCAGCTTTTCGATGCTCATTGTCTGCATCACTCCGCCTTGGATCAGGCGAATAAGACCGACGTACCCCCTTGGGCGACACATCCCTGAAGGACACTCGTCGCTCATGTCGAGGCGCAGCATTGCCGCTTCCTTGCAGGGTCTCTGCGGCCGAGAGGTCCGTGTTTTCCCGCGTGGGTGGCCAAAACTGTAGTACCACTTGCTGGCTGTCCGCATTCTCGTCCTGCGAGAGTACTTTCTTATTTCCTTTCCGCGGCCGAAACAAGCTCACGATGCTGCGTGCCGTGTCGAGAACTCTGGCTCGACCGCTGCCGCGAATGTGGACAAGAATCGTGACCACCAGCCAGCCCAAGAGTATCGCTGGTATAGGCCAAGGGCTGTCCAGGAAGTTGTCGGCCTTGTCGGGGTTGAAGAAAATGACGGTTGCCAGGGCAAGGCCGATGCCAAGCAGAGTGCAAATGACAAAACGCAGGCGTGGGAGCCGACCGACAGGCGTCATGCGCGACACGAGGGCCATCATGACGAGCAGGACGAGAGTGCATCCGCAAGCAATGTATGTATAGGCAAACTGGAAGTTGGCATTAGCTTTCATACAATCATGATGCGGAAGGGTGAGCACAAGGTCAAACTTACAACGAGGCGGGCACGCTGCCGCGTCTTATCGCTGATTTTGATCTGGTTTTCTGCAAGCAGGATGGGGTTGCTATTATCTCCAGGATGTTTCAGCTGGACGTCCTTGCTAACGTCAATATCGAACAACGTAAAAACGCTGTTAGTCAGGGACGAGATGATGGTGAAGAGCTGATCTATAAAAATGGTGAACTCATTGAGAGTAGTGTCATTCAAGTCTGTCGTGTCGTTGAAATTCAGGAGCCATTGTTGTATATCTGGCCAGGTATTGTCTGGAATCATCGATATGTTCGCAATCGAATGATTGACGACGGCACGCACCACCGAGTCTGACTTGGGCGGATATAGTGCGAAAACCATATTGGTCTGGTTGAGCAGCTGATCGGCGACAGCGCGACTGGTAACATTGAAGTCGCTGGCTACCGCATCTGGAACATCCACGTCTGGCTCCCATATATTGAGAACAGTCGTAACGACGTTGAACGCTTTCACGAACAGAATGAGCTGTGTAAAGCCTCGCATGAAGAGCACCAGAGAGAGGTGGAAGGGATAGTGCAAAGCCGTCCATATCTGTTGTCGCAGGGGCGGCAGCTGAAGATGCCGCATCCAGTCAAAATAGACAAGAAACACACAGTAGATTGTGGCTGTGGCGGATGTGATCATGCCGATAGTGTATGGATCTAGCGGCTCAGATTAGTCTTGGTAATTTGCTGGTTGCAGGATTTGCTTACTCCACGCTGCAGGCGTCTGAACGATTGTAGCAATATTTTGTGCCACGGTCTGAATGCTCTCGCCGAGGATCATGACGGTGATCAGGCTGAGCCGCTTCATCAGATGCGTACGGGTGAAGCTCAGCGTCTTCCAGAAATTGGAGATTACAATGCTCACTACAGCCTCTGCGGCTGTAAGAATATACCACGTAATATAAACACGGCTTTGCTTGTTCTGGAAGCGGAACGTAATCCCGAAGTACACAGCTGCGCTGAGGACGTTGATGCCTATTTGAATGTAAAAAGGCCGACGCGCACGCTTGTACTTGAAGATTTGTGCAAGTGTGTGTGCGTATTCAATTGCGAGGCAGAGTCGAGAGGCAAACAGCATAAGAGCTTCTTCATAAGTCAAACGTATGTTGTAGCTTGAGGAAGCGACACTCACATAATGTCATCATGGTTGACTGATCCTGATCTTCCGGGTTGAAGTTTGGTGCAACAATGGTAAACCCGATCAACACGCCAAGCTGAACAGCTCGCGCCACCCGTTCTATAGCCAGTGGTTAGACTCAACTAGTTCATGCAGGATAATTACAAAGAGGAGCGGTACTAACCAAAAATACTATCCGTGACATAGCGTACATCATACAGCGTGACGATGAGCCAAGTGCCCCAGAGCAAGCTGAAGTAGCCTACATAGGATTTGAACCGTTGGTGGTTGGTTACCTCTTGGCTCTGGGCAAAAACGTTGTAGTTGGCCGCGAAGAATAAGTCGTAGAAGATTTCCAGCAGAGTTGGCTCTTCGTACTGGTGGACGCATTAGTGACTGGGAGCCGGCTGCAGGCTAGTGACGGGGGTGACGGACTCGCTTGAAAGGAGGATAGCCATCATAGCCAACTTGGTCGTCCGAATTTGCCCACAGGAGAGCATCTTTGGGAGATTCCTGATGTGGTTGTGCTTCGGAGGCGCGCCGAAGCCGGTCAGACGCTAGCGGGCTCTTAAACCAGCTTGGTTTTTCGGCGGCGACGATGTCGGGTTCCTCGTGATCCATGTTGATAGTTACATCAACCGCAACGGCATGGACTCATATCATTTTACGCAAGGCCGGCGATGGTGCGATTGATATGTTGAGGAGAAATAGGAGTAGAGTGTGGACGAGATCCTGGTGGTGGTGATTGAGAGGCCGTCCGCACCCCCCCAAGCGGGCCATGTCCGGGACGTGCAAACTTGGTCTTCGGGCTGGCCTAGGCTCAACAGAGCCGCGATGCCCAGCCGGCTACCACGCAATGATTGGGAGGGCCACTCGGCAGTGGATAGTGGCAGGGCTGATTCGTTGACTAGGCACGACTTTTTCAAGATGCTACCTCTTTCGGCCATCGCTTCTCCACCAACACAGTGATGGGACCCATTTCGAGCCATAAATTGAGGCGCAGGCAAGCAGGGTACGATGACGAACGAACTGGCTTGTCCATTATACAACGGAATCGCGGAAAATATTCCCCGTCTGATAAGAGGTTGAGGAGCCGCCGCAGAGCTGGTGGTCGGCTGTTGGTGTTTGTTGTAGGTCCGAGCATTTTTGCTCGGCTGCCAGCTGGCAAACCCCCGATGTGTGTACTTGCAAGCGGCTCGGCAATATTAAGCGGGCAAATATGCCGTGTCTTGTGCCCATGCCCAAGGTATGACTCGTGCATATGAGGAGCAACCCCAGACAGAATTTGGTATCGTAAAATATAGACTGTAGGGGGGCATGCATATGTGACGATTCTAAAACGAGCTTTCGCGAGGCTGGTTATGCCGGGCTCGTTCTTCCGCGCAAAGCCAAGAAGGAGTTTTTTGGTACATCTCACTCTCTAGCCACGGTCAATGCCTGCAGATCACAAATGCAACAACTACCTTCATGCTTGGGATTACAAGTTTATCTAGCAAAAGAGTAAAAGATTTTTTATGGTTCTCTATACAGGCGCCTGTGTTCCCAGAAAGTCTTCCTTCCCTCCCTTTACTCTAACAAAGAGGCTTGGTTAGTGTACAGAACATCAACAACATTACTGAGCTTGTCGATCGTCGACAGGGCCGCGTCATAAGATTGGTCGCGGTGCGTCTCATCATAGATGATGAGACAGCCAGCACCCTGGTCCAGAACACCAATAATGACCTTGTCCAAAATCATCTGGGACAGTTTGCGCTCGACCTGCTGGGTGTCTAGCCCGACCATCTTGGCAATGTGGTCAATCTCCACGCGCGAGAATGGCTCAATAACCTTGATCAGATTTTGCTCCAACATGGCGTCGTAGAGGCGGCGGAGGTGATTGCGGATAAACGCATCACTACCAAGCTCGTAGCGGTAGGTAGACAAGGCGCGCTCGTACTCCTCGAGCGAGCGGTTGCCGTGAGCGCGTGCGATGGCCTTCATCGCCTCCAAGTTCTGGCCGGCGTACTTGACGGCTTGTTTCGATGTCATCAGCTGATTGACATCATCGACAAGGTTTAGCATGATCTTGCAGAGCAGCATGTACTGCAGGGCTGCCTGGGCCTTGTGGCCCTCATCCTGAGTGTGATAGCCATCCAGTGCCTCGATGAAGTATGAGAAGGCAGTATTGAAGTCCTTGTCTTCCGCGTGAAGCATACCGCTCTGCATATCAAGGTTGGCCTGTAGCAACGGTGGCGTGTAGACGCTAGCAGCGCTCGTACGGGCGCTTGTGAGGGCAGCGCGAGCCTTCGGGATGTTACCCAGGGCGTGGTACACACGGGACTCCAGAAGCTGAACTTCGACTAGACGGAGTTTGTCATCCAGACGCTTGAGTTCGCGAAGAAGTCCGTTAATAAGGGTAAGCGCTTCGTAGTAGGATTGCTTGGTCATTTGCAACGCGACCAGGCGGACTTCCAGGTCCTGGCGTTGGAAAGCTCGACGTTCGGCTGTGGCCCATTCGATACAGTCTCTCGTGACGGCGACTTCGATATCGGTACTGTTTGGAATTTCCTTGAAGAGGTCCAGAAGTTGACGGACTGCGCGGAAAACCTCGATTAGTATAATGGATGGCATTGACTGAGGCAGCAGAAACATACTAAGCTTTGACGACTTCGCCTTGGCAAACGACGACAGAACCGAGCGGCTCTGTCGTACGAGCTCTACCAGATCTTGTGATTTCCTGCAGAGAAGATAACCTGTTAATATCCCACACCTCTTATCATTGCTCTGATAGGTTGACTGCGAACTGACTTCTCATCCTTGTACAACTCGCCCAGGCTGATTAAAGCTTGTTCGTACTCGCGCGTTGCCGCATCTGAGGTTGCCGCCGGAGCCTGGGACACAATTTCCTTGTAGGTAGCCTCTGCCTTTCTTGGGTCCGTCTTGGCAATCTTCTGCGCTTCCTGGACCCGGCTCGAGTTGCCGGCTGCCATTTTGAGGGGCGTTGGGATCGTGCTGTTTGTTCGGGGTTCGGACTGCAGGTAGAGTCAGAGGCAGCGCGCGAGAACGTAAATTAGCGAGACCTAGATCCGCGTTGTAGATTAAGCAGTCGATAGTCTTCGTCGTTGTCGTGATTGATGCGCAGGAAAGGCGGAATTGATGAAGGTCAGACGAGAGCGCCAAAGGTGGTGGATGATTAGCTTCTAGGTTGCCACGGCGCGACGTAAGGGCCGCCATCGCCGTGTGGCTGAGTTTGCTGGGAGCTTCACTAGCCACTCAACCACTGTACACCTTATTAAAGCTTCTGCCAGTTGCAGCGCCAGCTGTGGCTTAGCGGTCACCTATACCAGAGTTGCTGGAGCCTTCTACTGGCCCGCATAAAACCGCTCGGCCAATCATTGATCCGCCAGCCAAGAAATGCACACTGGCTCCTCTAATTATTCCCCTAAACCGGAGCGAACCGCCGTAATAGCTACATTGAATTTTCTGAAAGGTCACATTCGCCGAACAGGTTTTTTTTCTGCGCATCTGCTTTTTTGCCTACCACTGCCGCATCAATTCCATTTTCCGTCCATCCCGTCACATATACACACCAAAGTCACAATGTTGCGCCAAGCTGTTGCTGCTCTCCCCAGATCCCTCCGCGCTGCTGCGCCGAGAGCTTCCGCCAGTCAGCTTCTGGCGCGCCCGCAGGCGTCCGTCGTCACCGCACCAGCCTTCAGATCCTTCCAGCCTGCCGCATCGAGATGGTACAGCGAGGCCAAAGAAGACAAGACCGAGGACAAGGCCGAGGCCAAAGAAGAAAAGGGAGCTCCGGACGAGGTCTCGGAGCTGAAGAAGAGCCTCGAGGCCAAGGACGCCGAGGCACGCGAGTGGAAGGTTTGTAGCACCCCGACGCCTACGCATCCAATCCAAGGATCGCATGTACTGACTGCGCATCGCCGTTACCATAGGACAAGTGCATGCGAACCGTCGCCGACTTCCGCAATCTCCAGGACCGCACCCAGCGTGAAGTCAAGACAGCCCGCGACTTTGCCATCCAGAAGTTTGCCAAGGATCTTGTCGACAGCGTCGACAACCTCGACCGCGCCTTGGCTAATGTCCCCGCCGACAAGATTAACGCCGCCGAGAAGAATGACGACGTCAAGGAACTCGTCAACCTTTACGAGGGCCTCAAGATGACTGAGCGCATCCTCATCCAGACCCTAGCGAAGCACGGCCTCGAGCGCCTCGAGCCCGAGGGCGAAAAGTTCAATCCCAATGAGCACGAGGCCACCTTCATGACCCCACAGCCCGACAAGGAGAACAATACCGTCTTCTTTGTCCAGCAAAAGGGCTTCAAGCTCAACGGCCGCGTTCTCCGTGCTGCCAAGGTAGGCGTTGTCAAGAACGCCTAAGTGCAGATAGAACTGCATTGCGTCGTCTTCTAATGGTGCGAGCCTCCGTGTCCTAGACGGACAGGGGACTCCACGTGTATTATTTCAACAAAAATTTGGGATACATATTGGGCCGGCGTTGGGTCTGACACGATGTGTTAATGCTCCTCTCATGATGATTTTTCAAAAGATGAAAAAGAAAATTTTGCATGGCGACTGGCAGTAACGTCCGGGAAAATGAAAATTTGTCCTACTTTCTCTTTCTGTACGATTAGAAAAAGGTTGATGGAATAGCGAAAAGTCGGCTTTGGACAAGGAAACTGGACAGGGTATAACTTGCATGCCCTTTGCATTAGAGGTCATCTATCTAGTCTTGGGCAACCTTGCTTTCATCATCTTGTACCACCATTTACTCCAAGTTTTAATTACTACAATTTGCAAGCGGCAAAAAAAATTGATTCGCTGTGAAGCCACCGATCTGGCCTGGCCTCCCCCGAGTTCCATGAGTTGTTCTTTTCATTTCGCGTGTCCAGCTGCGCCCTCCCTTCGTTCAACCCAGAATGAGCTCGTATAGTATAATCAATGTATTTGCGATTATCAGTGGCACTATACATATGTTAGCAACTTGCGCGTCGAGCTCCGTAGGCGAGATAGTTGTCCGCAGCAAACATACTCCTCATCAACGTCCGTACACTAGCGATCAGGTGTACAATCTTGGCCTGCACGCTCTGCGGCTCTGAACCCGCGCCGAATCCGGGGTCGTGCGATCCCGGAGACAGGTTTATGCGCGCCAGGAAACGGTCTTCTGAGAGAATAGCCACTGCGTTGATCAGGAGGCAGGTGACGTAGAAGAGGTTGCCTAGGAAGAACATCTTGGTTCGAGCCGCCTTCTCCGGTCAGCGGTTCGGGAGTGTATGTGTTGAAGCTCGATTGCACTATATATCCAAGTCTGCGCTCGCGCGATCTTCGGCTTTTTCGCTGGTTCGCAGTGCGCAGCTCGTGCTGCAGTGTCCTCCGCACAGGTGAGGGAGAGCAGAATAGGGGTGGGTCTGAGAGCTAAGCTATGCTCTCTGGCGGAATGCAAAGGTAGCTCGTGAGTCGATATGGGTGTCGGTATCTAAGTTGAGCAGCCGCGAAGGCAAAAATGTTCGCGGTTGCTAACGCTGTAGCTTGAGCTCGTCAGGTAGCTTGGCTGGTTGATTATGCTGCTGCGCAACAAGGTGGCGGCGCACCTAGAGACGTGGTCGCTTCGATAAGCACTTATCGCACGTGTCATGTACCAACTAAAGCTGGACGGAACGGTTACATCACTGTAACTTAGCTCACCTGCCGATTTACGGTTTCTAAAATATGCAATTTTCTTTCTCTCGAATGCTTCTGAACTAACATGATTGTCACAGTCAACTCAACTGAGCGTTTGCACCATTGTAATGAGTCTGTTCAGCCAAGACCTCTCACGTCGATAAGAACAACCCCCACAGCCACAGACAGCAGGCGGAAACTCCTGGAACAATGATTTTCTTCGAATTCTTAAACATAGATAGATGTACACTGAACCTATATATACATCGACCCGTAATCAGAACCTAAAACTCCAAATCCATGCAATCAATACAGGGCAGCCGATAGGCGTTATTTCTTAACTTTGGCCTTGGTCTTTGGCTTTGCCTTGGGCTTTTCCTCTTCCTCGTCATCTGCCTTTGCCTTCGATTTCTTGGTAGCCTTCTTTGCCTTGGGCTGCTTGATGTACTTGTCCTTCTTGAAATCAATCTCCTCGTCCTCTTCAGCAGGTGCCTCTACTACCTCGCCATCGTCTTCTTCCTCGATCGCTTCCTCCAGATCAGGCATGTCCTTTGCTGATTTCTTCGGGGCCACAACATTTGTACTAGCCTTCATGAATGGGACAGGGTGGCTCATGGCGTTATATCTAGAATCAGTTAGTTATACCGCGCGGTCAGCAAAGCGCAGAAAATACTTACGTTCGTGTGAAGGCTGCCTTGGCTTTGGACTCAATCTTGATGTTGCTTTCATCCATTGTTCCAACACCGAGCTCCTGAATAGCATCAAAGTCTTCGCGCGTCAGGTAGTAGGCATCCATTAACTCGATAACATCTGAAACTGCCTCGGAGCCTTCGATTTGAAGCTTGTCGACAAGCTGCTTCCAAAGGACTGGCATATATTGCTGACGGATTTCGTTGTGGTCACCAGAGCTTTTAAGTCGCATGTGAGAATGGATCTCGCGGATATATCTTCCTAGCTTTCCACTCTTGCTGAGATTCCCGAGATAGGATGTAAAGTTTGACCCCATGAGCTGGCCTGCGATAAAGCTCGCAGGACGGACGGTACTAAAAATGGCGTGCGTTGGCATCAGACTCCAGTGTTGCTGAGGGCCATGAATCATTCTATCCACCAGGTCGCCGTCGCTGATACTTTCCGCGGCCTGGTCAAACAGCTCTAGCGCCTTGAGCTTTTCCTCGCGCTTGTTGTAGCCCTTCCCATTGAGTGCCATTGGCTTACAGCGGAGATAATTCTCTTGAATCATCAGGAAGCTGAACTCATGGTCATTGAAGTATAGCTCGATTTTGTCGTTGAGCGTAGCCTTGCTAGCTGGTGCGAAGAGTCCGCCACTTAGCATTTTTTGGCAGATATCCCATGGCTTGAGAACAACGTGCTTTTCCCAGGCTTTGGTCATGGCCTTGCCCTGATCAAAGTTCATACTCGTCTGATCCAGCTTTGCTGTTGAAATCATGTTGATGATTTGTCTAATGTCCTTGTTGCTGCCCTCGATCAAGGCGTCGACAACAGGTGGTGGTAGTTTCAACCCTTCGCGATGACAGATTGTCATAATACGTGATCTCACTTGATCCACTGTCGGGCGGTTGAATCGTATGTCAAATGTGACGTGGTCAAAGGGCTTCATCTTGGGCAGACGCCGCTCGTTGCAGATCAGGATCAAGGGAACTTCCGTCTTCTTGCAGAACTTGGCCATTGCGCCAACACCTCCCCTGTCGCCACCAGACATACCATCTACCTCGTCCATGATGAGAACGATCTTCTTTTTCGTGGTGTCCACGCTTTTGCCATCACCTGCAAAGAAACCGAGCAGAGACGTGTTATTCATGACATCACTGACACCAGCTTCAACCAGCTTCTTGCTACGAGCATCGCTGGCGTTGCTTTCGAGAACATCATACCCTTCCAACTTCGCAGCCAAGTGTGCAGCTGTTGTTTTGCCGATGCCCGGGGGTCCTGAGATGATGATGGCTCGCTCGCCGCCCATACCATCAGCGCCACGCTTCTGGAAGTTGTACTTCTTGGCTTTTGGCCAATTTCTCAGCCAGGCTTGAATCTTTTCCACTTGACCTTTGTTGCCGCAGATGTGATTGAGTTGAGTAGGAGCATATTTGGAGGTGAGAAGCAGGGTAGGGACATTAGAAGGAGGTGGTGGGCGGGCTGCTCCAGGCACACTGGCCGCGGCTTTGGCAGCCTTCGCCTCAGCAGCTCTCTTGGCCTTCTCCTCAGCCTCCATTTCAGCAATCTGCTGTTTGATCTTCTCTTCCTCAGCCTTCTTCTTTTCCTGCGCCTTCTGGGCTCCTTTGCCAGTCCCACCATGGGCAGGAAGCTTGCGAATCAAATCAAACAAGCCATTCTCGTCGATGGTCTTGATACCGAATGATTTAATTTTGGCCAGTTTGCTAGGACCAGCATCGTCGCCCAAAACGACGAAGCTCGTCTTGCTACTAGGCTGGCCAGTGACTTTTCCGCCATAACGCTTCACGAGTGCCTGTCCTTCTTCACGACCAATAGTCTGCAAGACTCCCGTGAAGACGAACGAAAGGCCACTTAAGCATTCCTCTTCGCCTTCAGGAATGTCCGCGCTACCTACAGGCTGAACTGTCGCATTTCCACCTCCCGCAGCTTTCCGCCAATCGAACTTGACATTCGGGTCCTTCGGCGGTGGTGTCGGAGGTCGAACTGTGGCAACGCTGTCCAGAATATCTTGAATGGCAGCATCTTCGGGCTCATCGGCTTTCTTGGTTCGAGGTGCGCGAGGCTTTGAGGCTGTAGGTTTTTTCCGCGGAAGTTCTTCTTCTTGTTCCTCGTCTGAGTCCTTCTCTGGGGTCTTTCGCTTCTTACTCGTTGAAGCAGCACGGCTGGTCTTAGTCTCACGAGCCTGTTTCCCTTTAGATGATACATGAGATGAATGAGGGAGTATATCTTCATCAGAATCCTCTTTATAATCATCATCACCTTTGCCACCACCTTTTATATCAGCGGCAAATATATCATCCGCATCCTCATCGGCGTCTTCCATGTACGCATCGTCATCATGGTCTCGTGTTCGCCGATGCGATGATCTGGCCGTTCGCTTTGGCTCTGGTTTGTCGCTTGGTGGTGCCGTTGATTTTGCGCCATTCACTTTCGACCGTGGGCTGCTTCTGACTGGAACATCGGAATTGGCCGCTGCGGCGGTCGGCTTCTTGGGTGTCGCCTGTTTAGAGCTCTGCGCCTTGTTCGATGCGAAGTAGTCGGTAGTCGATATCTCCACACCGTCATCTCTGTCAATTCGTCAACATTGTGCACTGCAGTAATTTGATGCGTAGCAACATACTCTGCTTTCTTCTTAGAGGGTTTCGAAGCAGGCTTGACGGCAGGTTTCTTTCTGTCCAAATGTGAGCACGATAGGCTGCTTTAGATTTCGTTGGGTGCTTACTCGACAACCTCTTCGTCGTCGCTATCTTCAACTACCTTTCTACCAGCTTCTATTGTCTATTAGCATTGGGAAAAAAGGCAGCAAGCCAATGTCGCATACTTCTTCTCTTATTGTCGGACCTCTGACTAGGCGGCTCAGCTTTCACGGGGGGCAGGGCCGCGCCGCCTTTAGGGGTGAAGAAAGAGCGAATATCAGGCATCTTGGATAATTTCGCGAACAGTTTGGCACAGATCGCAGCGATGCAAAGCGGTCTGCTTTATAGGCGCATTGATCGCGGCTCAGCTGACGGCCTATGTGTGTTGGACTCTAGGCAGAGATCGTAGCCTGGATCATCGACCTTGCCGTGCAGCTCCACAAGGGTGGACGCGAAGGTGACGCGAGCAGCGTGACCAGCGATTCTGCTTAATTGAAATCTGTTAGTGCCTGGTGCGTCAGGCCACAAAATTCCAGCACCACGAACTGGGTCTAAGATTTTCCTAGCTTCATCAGCACTGGAAGAAGGAGCAGTACCAACCTCAAGCTGGTACCCTTTATTCCGCCCAATATGAAGCCCAGCACCACGTCAACGCTGGCGAGTGCCTTCAGGGGATTGCAGATCTGCAACCCATTGCCATTGCGACAAATTCGAACCCCGTTATTCCGTCAATCGGGAGTTGTGTCCACAGCCTGGGCGCAACATCCAAAGTCCTTTTCGACAACCGCACCCGCTTTTGGAACATGGCTTGAGCCCGATATCAATCGAAAGAAGAAAATGGCCAAGGGCCGACCCCGTGTGGCCACTGGAGGCTCGACAAAGGGAACCACTGTCATTTGGGGCGACTTTGGCCTTCGCATGACGGACAAGCAACGTCGCATTAGCGCAAAATCGCTGAAGATGGCAGAGGATACCATCAAGGTTCGACTTCGAGGCCAGAAGTATCGACTTTACAAGCGGAAGTGTTGCAACATCGGTGTCTACGTCAGCGGTAACGAGGTTAGTGACCACCAGCAGCGTAGCAGCTCAGCTCATACCTTTAAATGCGACGCTAACAGCAGATAGATGAGAATGGGTAAGGGAAAAGGTTCCTTTGACCACTGGGCGACGAGAATGGCAGTTAGTCAGATTTTGTTTGAGGTCCGCGGCCGCATCCACGAGCAGGTTGTTCGTGATGCCTTCCGACTAGCAGGCAATAAGCTGCCCGGTAAGTTCTCTTCTTGAGAGCAACCAGGCAAAAGATTGCACACTAATCAACGACAGGACAATGGGAGTTTGTCAAGAAGGGCGAAGCGCCAGTTGTCGGCATCACAAAACTCGATGGGGTTACCCTTGAAGAGCTCAAGCGTCCGAGACGTCAGCTCCCACCGGCGCAGATCATCGAACAGGCCGGGTTCTCTCCTTCAATTGCAGAGGCAGGAAATGGCGGTCAACCCCCTGCTTCGTTATAAGCTCAAACCATGTATAATCTATATATGTATATTATCATGCCACAACAGAGTGGCCAGCCGCGTCGTGTCTCTAAGAGACGATCGAATGTATAGCATATTACACATCTTAAACTTACGTATTCGAACAAAATTAATACGTACCAGTGCTTGTGCATGAGAAAATCAGTTCTCGTTGTCCGAACTGTGTTCGTTTTAGATACTTCTCCGTTGCTGGCGACGACAGGCCAGGCATCCACTGGTGGGGAGCTGTCAGGACCACTTGGGTACTTCCCAAGTACACTTAACGCGCCGACGCGTCTCCAGCGGCGAAAGGCCAGAAAAAGGCATTTACTTCTCTCTCACCTACAACGAAATAATTGAGCAACCACGACAATAATGGCTCTCATCGTCGACAAACACAGGCCCAGATCGCTCGATGCGCTCACATATCATGATGAGCTCACAGAACGTCTTCGTTCTCTTGTACGGAGGACAATCGGATTTTCCACCCCGTCCACTGGTAGACTAACGTGAAGATAGGCACAAAGCGGCGACTTCCCCCATCTCCTCGTCTACGGACCGTCCGGTGCTGGGAAAAAGACTAGAATCGTGGCAACATTAAAAGAGCTCTACGGCCCCGGCGTGGAGAAGATCAAGATTGATTCGCGCGTCTTCCAGACAAGCAGCAACCGCAAGCTCGAGTTCAACATAGTCGCATCGGTTTATCACCAAGAGATCACACCGTCTGATGTCGGAAACTACGACAGAGTAGTTGTTCAGGACCTTCTCAAAGAGGTGGCTCAGACGCAGCAAGTTGATCAATCAGCCAAGCAACGCTTCAAGGTTGTCGTGATCAACGAAGCCGATCACTTGAGTCGTGATGCGCAAGCTGCGCTCCGTCGCACTATGGAGAAGTACTCGCCCAATCTACGACTTATCCTCCTCGCGAACTCTACCTCGAACATCATTGCTCCTATCCGATCACGAACGCTGCTCGTCCGAGTGGCCGCGCCGTCACACGAACAAATCTGCGACGTGCTTGCGTACGCAGCGAAGAAGGAGAACTGGAGCCCAGTCAAGGGATTGCACCAGAGAATAGCAGTAGAGAGCGGACGTAACCTTCGGAAGGCTCTCTTGATGTATGAGGCTGTACATGCGCAAAAGTATGTTTTCGGCCGGCCCCATACACGTGCTGCGTAGAAGAAAGTTCGTGTTACTGACTTGGTTTTGTAGTGAAAAGGTCACCGACAGCACTCCGATACCACCTGCGGACTGGGACGCGCTCATTGGTCAGATTGCCAGGGAGATTATGGATGAGCACACGCCCGCTCGAATTCTACAAGTTCGATCGAAGCTGTATGATCTTCTCACACATTGTATCCCACCCACGGTCATCCTCAAAACTCTCACATTCAAACTGCTGGGTATGATTGACGATGGCCTTAAGGGCGAGGTCATCCGGTGGTCCGCATTCTACGAGCATCGCATCAAAACCGGCACAAAGGCAATCTTTCAGCTGGAGGCATTCGTGGCTAAATTTATGAGGATACTAGAAATGTATTTGATGAGCATGGATATGTGAGCATAGTTTGGAGCTACATGGCCGCTCGGCGTTTGGGTGTCTTGGTGAACACAGTGGAATATTGATGTCAATACTAGCTTCCTTAGCTGTGGCTGCTGTTGATCTGGTAACTTGTGATTTTACTCATGTCATGCGAGGAACTTGCTCCGCCTTACGACCGTGTTCTCATCTTCACTTGCGTGGCACTGTGTATCTTTCAGTTGTAGGTATTCGAATGCCACTCTATGTATATTTATAGGATATGAGCCCCCTTTCGACAGAAGATTATGTGCCATCTATGCAGAGTTGTCTGCGATCCACTTCAGGTACGAGGGAACCTTGGTGAATACATCGGGGTAGTTCTTGGCGCACGGAACGCCATAAGAAACGAGGCCAACCTGGTATGTCTGGTTGTCGGCGCCGGTCAAGACAAGGGGACCACCAGAGTCGCCCATGCAGGTCCCTAGGCTACCAGCTTGAGTGCAGACCTGGCCCTCGGTAATATTCACCTTGTCGTATGCCATCCAGGCATCGTTGCACGCAGCCGTGCTAATAGTGCTGCGGCTTACGACGTGCAGCTCCGTGGGCCTGGGCCCCGGCGGGTAGCTGGTATAGCCCCAACCGTAGACCGTCACGTTGGTGCCGGCCTTGATCTCCTGTTTCTGGAACAGCTTGATCGGCTGGATGGCCTTGGTGAACTGGAAGGGCTCGGCGAGCTTGAGGAGCGCGATGTCATGGATGCGCTTGAGCGAGTCAAAGTCGTCTTTGGTGATGCCCTTGGAGACGTTGCGCTCGACGCCGCCCTCCTTGACCGAGTTGGAGCCGGCGACGACCGTCAGCGACCTCGGCGCGACATCCATGAGGCAGTGACCCGCCGTGAGAACGACATCCTTGGCGATGAGACTGCCGCCGCAGTTATGGGAGCCGTCTTTTCTGATGCTGACAATGAATGGTGCGGCACCGACCCCGGCAACCTGGCCGCCGATAATGTTGGCCCTGGCAGAGGCGAGCCCAATGCTCAACGCGGCGGCGCAAATGGAGAATGCGAGCTTCATCGTATTTAAAGGTATTTAAGCGGAGCGAGGTGAGGATGACTTAGGATGTAAATTTATCGACAAAATGATAATATGAAACGAACGACTGCTGGGGGCGTGAAGGAGCACGCAGCACGATGGTCAATGGCCAGAGAATCAAATAGTCAGGTACAATCCATCTCCTTTTATTACGACGATTCCAGATCAGCAGGGGCTGTGACTGAAGATCTTCTTTGCCTGCGAACCAGGGAGGCATATTAACTGGTCCGTTACTGGGATTACGCCAATTTTTGGTGCATGTCAGATGTCTCAGTCCCAGCCTCGTACGGGCGGCATGTGCATTCATGGCCCCGGCGTGGTTGTAGCAAGAGAGTCGATATATGGATGCTGGAGGCCTGTCAAGTCAATGTAGACGCGCTGCTAATCATCCTTCTTCTCATTCGCCTATTTTACTTTCTCCGAAATGGCGAATAACCAGGCACTTCGGTGCCCCTGTCTTGTCATGGCTATCATATCATTCTTAGCGGAGAGCAGGGAGGGCAAAGCTGCGTTGAACCCACAAATTACGGGCGATTTACGGATTACTGAGTACGAATATACTGGGGAAGTACTGAGTAAATTGTTCTGCCCGAATCGCCATCCGTAGCATGCTCCGCAATTAGTCCTGATCGGCCCAGAAGGTTGGGGGGTGCAGGAATGTACTAAGTAAGTAGAGCTGGCAGACGCAAGATTTCATGACTCTATTGGGTACCTCGCAGGCTTTATGGTTATCTCAATACTTATTTGGCGCCCTGACCAAGCGTCAGTAGGCCAAATCGTTTCGCCATCAGATAAAGGCGTAGACGCAAGGGCACAAAGGTGTATAAAAACCAGGCCATGGTGGTCTTTGCCCCTGCCCAGAACCACAGTGGTCGCTTCTTCGACTCAATCATGCGCACTACGGTGCGGGCGTAGACATCGGTTGCCATGGACTCGTCGCCATTGGAGATTTGCGTGCGAAGACGCCAGAACTTCTCGATTGGCATGTAAAGCGAGTCTGTGGGCAGGCTGGGGTTCCCGCGAACTATCCACATCTGTTAGCCAATTTTTGCCATAGGAATGTGAAACTAGAAAAAAAGAATCAGTCATGACACACCGATATTGCTTTTGACACCACCAGTAACAATGGTAACAACATCAACACTATTACAAACAGTTAGCACTGAATAAGGTGCATGGGATTGCCACAAAGAGCGCCGAAACAGCGGTGCCGGTGCCGTTGGTACGTACCCAAATGGCTTCATTTCCATGCTCAAGGCATCGCCATATGCATGAAGGGCCGCTTTTGTGGCATTGTACGATGTAGAAAAGGCCAAGGGCACAATCGGCGCAATGCTGCCAATGTTGGCGATGCAGCCCTTGGCGGCAATGACCTGCTTCCCAAACGCCTTGACGACACGCATCGGCCCCAGGACGTTGACGTCGAACACGTGGCGGACGTCGCCGTCAATGTCCGAGTCCATGGCCGGGCGGTGTTTCACGACGCCGGCGTTGTTGACGAGCACGTCCAGCGTGCCACCTGTGACGGCGGCGACTTGGGCTGCGGCCGTCTCCACCGATTCCGTCTCGGTCACCTCGATCTTCACAACCACCATGCCGGGCTTGAGGATCTCGGTGATGCTGTCCGGGCGGCGCACAGCGCAAAACACAAAGTAGCCCTGGCTGTGCAGTTCCGTGGCGAGCGCGCCTCCGATGCCCCCGACACCAGCGCCCGTGATGAGTGCCGTCTTCTGGCCCGGCTGAGGGCGCTCTGTGATTTCGGTAGCCATTATTGCTAATTCGGTTCTGGTGAGCCTGTCTGCGTTGTTACGGATGAAAAAAAGTCCGCTGGGTGTCGCGTTCTCCCTGGCTCGTCATGGTGGTAACGTCAACTACTGCAGAGTTCCCGCCGGATACCTCGGCTCTTCCAGCGGCCTACCCTATACCGATTCTCGATGTGCATCGTTCACAGCACGTCGGACAGATTTCGATAGAAATATCGCATCTGAATTTTTCACCTTGAATATGACAAGTTAAATGCTTTGAGAATTAGTTCCGGTCGAAGTAGGAAACCCTGCACCCTTTCATGAATCTGAGCTGCGCGCGGGATGGCTTCCTGGATACAGTTCATAATGATCACCAAGGGATACCACTCCTGCGCAATGGTGTGCGCGAAATGAGATTTGTGCAAGCACATTGAGCGAAGTTCCTGGCAGACTGTAGTCGCAGGAGGATATGGTCAGCCGTTATGCTAATGTTCGGGACCTGCGGCTACCTGCAACGCATAAGCGCTGACAGGGGCACCGGACGTAGAAAAGAACAAATTCAGATCATCAATTGGGACCAAACTGCTTTTTTGAAAGGCCAATATGGCGGATGAGTCGCTACGGATATTAACACCAAACATCACAACAAAAGCTCCGCAGGGTCGGTGTTAAGGTTACTACACTTAACCAGATTGTAACCATTGTTGCACATATGCAATGTCCGAATCTATCCGCCGCAGCTGCCAGCCAGTTCACGAGCGCATATATAGATGGAATCGAGGAAGCTTTCGTGGTTAGGCCGAAAACAAGATGAACTGGCCGCGAGAGAGCTTACAAGAATTTGGCTCAAGGCTGACGAGACGCTAGGTGACAAAAGTAAACCCAAAATTACAGTACTGGGCCGGAAACACCTATGGCAGCTCATGACGTCTTGCTCGTGGCCCCAGCTGTGGTGAAACTTTCATGACAGGTGCCGTAAACCGGTCATGCCCCGCGCGGGAGCCGAGTTGACCTCGATGCCGTATCCTAAGCACAGACAGTTACGAAGTGGGGATGCATGGAAGATTGAGGCAACGCTACAACAAGCATGAAGGCCTTGGATGCCATCGTATCTTGCTGTCAGCTTTTACTGGAGCTACCAGCTTTGGCATAAAACAAGGCCAACGATGCTTGACGCTCCCTGTGGACTAGGCCGCCCGCCTTTCCCCAATATGGCATAATGAGAACTGAAGAGCCTCGTATTATTGGACCTCTGGCTACCATTGATTCGATTCTGGAGACACACCAAACCTATTCAGGTACTTAAGAGCGAGGTGCAACGTTCTAACTAGCGGCAGCTGGATTTCATCTGGCGACAGGACTGATTCGGAGGCGCAATAGGCATGGGGCGAGTGGGTAGAAGCGACGCTGATCGCGGCACTGGGCGACAAGGCCAGACATTTGCAAGTTCCTATAGGTGCCTTTAGCCCTTTTCTCCCCGGGACTAATAACACCGGATCCCGCCGTCTAGGGGCCGTGGGGGGTTTACCATGCGTACAATATGCCCGGCCGACATCCAGATAAAAGCCCGGTGCAAGCCACCCCGATCCTTTTGTTGGTTCTCATAGATAGACATCTAAATCAAGTCCAACCGATCTCGCCCATATTTGCACAAGACGTTACATGCAAAACAATACACCACTTAAACTTACACGAGGCTTGTCACCATGGCGCCGCGGCCCATCACCAAACCCAGATGCCACAATTGCCGTCGCAAGAAGATAAAGGTACGAGATCTTTCTGCTCGCCTTGTATGTTGGTTTTTTCCTGCGCAATTCTAACATGAGCTCACGCAGTGCGACTACGGCCGGCCCGCCTGCAGCCAATGCAAGCGCTCCCACCTTCAATGCGACGGTTACGAGCGCGACCTCATTTTTGTTTCACACAATAGCGAGACAAACGATCTACCTCCCGCCACAATTGAGAGCCACACAAACGCATCTTTCGTCGTCCAGAAGCCGTCCGACTTCCATGCTGCTAGCTTAAGCAGCAGTCCGAAACATGGTTTTTGCCCCGACCTTGCAGCCTTCACAACTATCGGCTTCTCCAACACTCCAATCGCACCGACAGTTGCCACACAACCATTGACACTGCCTTGCAAGATGCTATCAGATCTGACCCTATTCGATATTCCAGAGATTCGCGTGCAGTTTAAGCCGCTGGATACCGCCATAAGTGCCCTACTCGCAGCCGCAGCGTCCTTTACAAGCTCCGGCCCTTGTCACCTCCCGCAGTCGCACTCCCTATATAGTCAAGCATTGTTCGAACTTGGACGGTGTACGCAGCGCAAGGACTTGCGCTATCACAGTTGGCATATGATTGCTTTCACATCTATTTTGCTCCAGCTTGTCGAGGTCAGCACCCCGTGGCTCGCGCCCACTCATCGACCATGAATGCTAATGTTGGGCGAGTTAGGTTATAGATGGCGCCAACGTCCCCATTGAGGACTGGTTTAGGCATTCGACTGAAATTTCACTTATGCCAATCATACGCAGTATCCAAGAGTCCGGAACGTGCGATTTATTGACGCTGACTTTTGCCCGTACTGCGATGTTAGCCCGCGCTGCATTCGGAGACGGCGACCCTTTCGATCCCGACGACTGGTATCTGCAGCCATGGGGGGAAGTCACGAATGACGACTTGCACCGTGTGATTGACGTCGTCGCTCAGATGCCTTACCATATACAACAATCAAATCTCACTGCTCTGAACCCGTACGATTGCGCACTAAAGTTCGACTTTGAGCAGAAACATGAGCGTCTGTCGGCACTTGTGCAAAGCATATACTCCAACCAGGCAAGTCATGGCGACTCTCCTCCCCGGGTGTTGCATCCGCATGAAACCTTCGCTTCGTGCACCGACATGAATGCCTCATGCACGAGCGTTGGCACCTGTCAAAGGCTGGTCTACGTCTGGCTTGCACAGATCATGTTGTTTAGCGCCAACGAAAAAGTCCGCTCATCGATGCCACTCACCCCGGAAAGCATGAATCGGAGCGTAGAGAGCGATCTGGAATGGTTTCTGATTCTTGAGACCATAAACAACATGCAACACGCCATTTCCCACTGTATTTCTGCTGACAACAGCCTGGTTGGCTTGCAGACTATGGTAATGCCGCTGCGCATACTCGGACGGTTTGCAGCCTCCTATAGCCTCACAGATGCCCAAGACTGGTGCCGCCATTCTATCCAGGGTCTGGTCGATAGAAACTGCCAATTCGCGTCTTGGTCCATGTTCACCCCACAAACAGTTTCTGCCTCTTGAAGACGTCTGTGGAGCTACAGTGTGATGATTCTGTGAAGAAGCAACTCGGTCTTCACTTAACATCAACCACCCCCGGGCACTCCCTCATTGAAGCACCTAATTTGAACCAGAACACCATATTTAGATTTTTTCAATACTTCATACCGGCAGCCTAAATGGCTAGTAATCACTAAGTGAAACCCAACTAATCGAATGTCAACATGCCCAAAATGATTTAGACATGCGAAGCATTCAGGAAACCCTCTGATATTGATGTTGTGTGTATGTATTCTTTATTCATATTAATCCGACGAGAGCGCGGCACAGTAAGTTGGTTGAATGTCTGTACAACAACCTCTGAGTGAACAGTAGATGGTGTACAGGAAAAACTTCCGTCTCGATGTACTTTTTCAAATCACATTAATTACCTTGAAAAGCGCCGCTTCCATCACTTTGAGAATGCCCGAGAATAGAGCAAGCGGTGAGCAAGTGCTGCCACTGGCGTCTAGGTGACCGGGACTCTAATCTCGCCTTCTCCGACGGGAGGTTCGAACCCACTCCAGTACATCTCAAAGGTCTCTGGCTCAATGTCGTAAGCCGAGTCGCCGTCCCTCGCGCCGCTCGCGACCGGGATCTTGTCGCGCGCGGCCCGCCGACCCTGGATGCGGCTCCAGAGCAGCTCCTTTGCGCCGTCCAGGAAGACCAGGACCCAGCGCCCGCCGGCACGTTCGACGATTGCCTTGTACTCGTCGCGGTACTCCTTGTCGTAGAAGGAGAGGTCCAGCACGGCATCGTTGGTGCCGTCTCGGATCAGCGCGGCCAGGTCCGTCTTGATCTGCGCCTGCGCCCCCTCGAGGTATCCGGCGTGCTTGTCGCGCGCAAAGTCGATCCCGTACAGGCCGTACTTGTCGCGAACAATCTTGTCGGCCGAGAAGCGCACGAAACTCGGCAACTTTGCAATGACCGTCTTGGCCAGTGTGCTCTTGCCAGCACCTGCGACAAAAATAAAACCGTTAGCAGACGAGCGCTTTGCCATTTGCCTGCCATTCGCGCGTCGTCTGCATACCCGCAATGGCACACGTCATGAGAACTACTGGTCGTGGGTCATTGGAGGTTCGAGAGAGATTCGGTAGTATCTGTTTTTGCATTGCCCGTTCGTGTAAGTGAAGTGGCCTTGTACTGTGATCGGTTGTGTCTTACTACTCCGAAAGCAGGGGATTCTATTGGCCTTGCTGCCGAGTACTCAGCACTTGTCGTTGCCATTGTAAGTGATCCTTGAAGCTTTTCACTGGAATTTCATGTTACAGTGAAGTTTCGCTGATCTCAGCTTCGTGCTTCCCTCGGGTAACTGATGGCATTCAGCTGATGACTCAACATCACTAGCGTGAGCCCTGATAATCGGCCCTGACATCTCGCCGACTGAATGTGTCATCTTCCGACAGTATGAGTCTGAAATGTTCATTTATGTGATTCTAGCATAGTAACTAATCCCTTTCACCGAAGCGACACGGCGTGAGTAGTATCAGACTGCCTTCATAACCCGAGGTGCGTGCAAGTAAGTCAACCAATCATGACAACAGAAATTTCAAAGCGTAATGTTTCTTAGCATGTCGACGCATGTGAACCAGCTACAAGTAAGATGCCTCAACGAGAAATCCGATGGCGAGTTTAGTGTGTCTAAGGACAGCATCCCACATGATCGTGTCGTAAGCCTGGAAGAACTCGGTTAGTGCTCGAGTCATACTACTGTGACGTGCTCTGGGTGTGCTCGTTCTTTATTGCAAAATATACAAAACTGGGAGGAAAGCCTCCGAAGTTCAAGTTCAAAAAGAAAAGGGAACTCACGTCTCTCGAAGTGTGAATGTTTGGATTAATCCGCGAGAATACATCCTCGTTGACAAAGGCTGACGGGAAACCGTTGGCGCGGGCACTGGCGTGATCAGAGCATCCATAACCGCAACGAGACGTCAACGGCTCCCCACCAGTATACTCCCGAGCTAGAGCCGTGATATAGGTCGTCAGGGCCTGGTCAACATTGTCTGTGAAGACAGTGACACGACCACCTGTCGAGTAACCCGTCATGTCCTGGTTGAGCATGGCAAGAACCGTCTTAGCCGAGCTTCGGTAGCTGGCAAAGACTTCTGCGGAGCCAATCAGGCCGCCCTCTTCGCCTGCGTACCAGTGAAACTCGAGAGTGTTCTTGGGCTTGAAACCGCCGGCCACCAAGACTCGAAAAGCCTCAAGGTGTGTCACCGTGCCAGTGCCGTTGTCGTCGGCGCCAGGGCTGCGGGTCTGCGGGTTCCCGGCGGTAGAGTCTAGGTGAGCTCCCACGATGACTGTACGATAGATTAATTAGCTAGGAAGCGTAAAATAAGACGTGCGTAGCATGTACCCAAATTCGACGTCTGACCCGGAATCCGGGCAATCACCGACGGCTGGTTGATGCGATGCTTCATCTGCTGTACAGTGATGGCGGGGTTGGCTGCAGCAATCGACTTCACCTGGTCAAAAAGCCATTTTGAGGCCTCGATACCGGTCTGCGACTGATAGTGGCGGGTATGGAAACTTCAATGAATTAGTCTGCTTGTCATTGCACACGGTTCAGAGCCAGATACACACTCGCTGAAAGTCTTGAGCCAGGACTTTGGGCCATTCATGTTAGCCTTGTTGATGAAGCCATTCGCTTCATCTTTATGCTCAGCCCCCGCAGGATACTGAACCGCCCGCCGAGAAACGACTTGATCATCGGGAGTGGATAAGGCCAGCAGAACATCTTCGTCCTGCTCAGAGGTTAGATCTTGCAAAGCGCTCGTCCTCAAGCGGCAGACGCAGCTGCAACGGCACGAGGTAATTTGTAATTCTTACCTTGATATCTGTGATATCAATGAAACCGATATTCTTCGAAGTAAAGCGATCAAACTTCTCCTGCTCAGTAACCCATTGGCCGGGGTCCTGGGCGGATGTCTTGACCAGGCGCAGGTCTGCGTCTACGCTGATCAGAGTCTCAGCCGGCGCCGCGTGAACGGCGTGCAGGTACGCGCCAACGATGGCGAGGGCAGTATTTGCACGCATATCTTTCTAAATCTGCTGGAAGTATTGTACGATGCACGGCAAACCAACGGGCTTTGAGTTCCTCGAACTCTGAATCCGACAGGGCATCTCGGAGCTTGATATAGGCCAACATAGACACGCCATTGTTTCAACTGCCGATGTCGCACTGCCTTTCCCCCTCCTCATCGTCGCTCGCAGCTGCCGTAAATAGAAAAGATGGCTAGAGTCTGCGATGCCGTGTGCCCCTATTTAGGAAAGTGGTTTTCTGCCCAAAGTACTGCTTCGCCTACCGCGATCCAGAGAAGACTTGGCATTTATGAACTAGCAGCCGATA
The DNA here is from genome assembly GCF_051103115.1 of Cordyceps javanica. Classification (NCBI taxonomy): domain Eukaryota; kingdom Fungi; phylum Ascomycota; class Sordariomycetes; order Hypocreales; family Cordycipitaceae; genus Cordyceps; species Cordyceps javanica. The sequence continues at coordinate 6,292,171 of NC_139295.1, forward strand.
CAAGGTTGCGGGTGTGCGGCGCCATAGCTCTATATGGAAGGTTGTATCCTTGCTGGAAAATGAATCCAGGTCAGGAGACAACTAGTTACCTTGGCTTTTCAATTTAAGCTTAATCTTGGCCTTAAAATTTCCGCTTAACGTCGGGCGCACATTTCTTGGCAGCAACGTTATCCTCAAAGACGCAGAACACGACCTTTTGCTATAAGAATAACATTGCACTGTTCATAAAATAGCTCTCTAGTCAATAATAAAGGGCACGAAACTCGTAAAATCTACCCTGCAATACATGGCAGCAACCGGCGACCAGCGAGTGTACAGCAGGACTTTCGAAGGATCTGGTCAAGTAACAGGTGACAACAAGTCCATTGCACTCTTGTTCACGAACTGACAAACAGGACAAGTCAATATAGTACCATCGTTTAGATTTCGGTTTATTTTAGTCTACACATAGCCAAAACCATGACTTGAACCAGTATTAACATTCCCAGACAAAAGTATAATCACCCTGCTCACCGTGCACTTCCCCTTCTTCTTTTATTCCGCAGACGCCCTGGCCAGCGCCTCGTGCAAATGAGGCGGGAAGCGGTAGCGCAACTGGCTAGTGTACGTGGTCAAGTCGAGCGTCATTTGCTTAAGCTGATCCACCATCAACCTGCGCGTGCCCTCATTGCCGCTAAACTGGCCATTAGTGAGCTGCTCGCGCTGTCGCACGCAGCTGATGATGGTCCACATCAGTAGGTTGGGTACGTTGATAGAGACGGGCTGTGGAAGGGCAGAGAATTTAGCAGCGTAGGCGCGAATGGTGCTGGCGTCTCCGCCGGCGTCAAGCGGTAGGATCTCAAGACCCCGGATTTTCTATTCCTAGTTAGCAGCAATCCACGAGTTCCAGTAGGAATACAACTTACATCCAGGCATTGCGCCCACTGGTCGGCCTCGACGAGGCCCTTGATAGTACTCAGTTCCAACAAGACGCGGCAGGCCATCTTGTTGTGGTCCTGGATCTTGCGGTAGAACATAGCGTCACGCTCGTACATCCGCATCATTGTCTTGGCAAGCTCAATGGGATCATCAATGGCGGCCAAGCTCAAGCTAGTCCCTTGCTGGGCATCCGCTTCGTTGCCGCCAGCTCTGGGTTTGACAGGCATCAGGCGCATCGGATCTTCGCCAATTTCGAGGGAGATAGCTTCGCTGATAGCCCGGCTGATAATCGCAACGACGGCGTCATACTCACCAGCCAGATGATACAGCAGGACAGAGTCGGTAGTTCGCCCGTTCTCATCAGCGAAGCAAGCAGCCTGCAGCGTGACAGTGTTGATAAAGTCATCCTCATCGCTCAGACCGATCAGGGGACCGCGAATTTCGATGACACCACGAATACGTTGGCCGTCTGGACGGATATCGCCAATAAGCTTGCTAAATTCACGCGTTTCGAGTACCAGTTCACGCAAGGCTTCGTGACACAAGTTGCTTTGTCTTCGACCAGCCTCGCCGCCCAAATCTTGGTTGAGGCAGATCAGCGTCAAATAGTCGACGGCTGAGACAACATCGGCCGCACGGAAGTCGCGAGTGTAGTATCCAATCATCCTACCAAAGTTGATTTGAGGAAGGTTTTTGCTGCTGTAGCTACGAAGATCGTTCGGCGCCGACATCGGGTCACTGGGTCGTAATAGGCCGTAGTATTCGAGAGCGAGGCCGAAGTGAACAGCATCGACGTAGGAGAAAGAGTATAGGTAGCCAATGGCATCTTCAAACATCCCTGAGAGCACCTGAAGATAGAAGAACATCCCAAAGCTGCCACTGTTGTCGTCGGAGACGGTCTTGGGGAAGTGCTTGAGGCCGATCTCCCGAATGCTGGTTTGCAGCTCTGAGAGGCCATAGGACTCGCCTGCCATTTCGACAGTCTTGTCGCCTTCGCGAGCGAGGTTGAACTGCAGCCAAATCCAGTCATTGATGTCAGTGTTGAAGCCACTTAGATCCCGGTTCGCTAGTTCGATTCGGCCAATGACTTTGTAACAAGCCATGCGGAATGGATCGATGGAATTTTCTGGGGCATTGCGGTATCGCTGAACGTATTCGTTGGTACAACGCTCGAGAAGTTTTCTGTTGGTGATTCTGCGATCTTCGCTGGCAGCGTAGTTGTTCAGATAGGTCGAGAATGTTCTGTCGATTCCCCTGAAATGAGTGCTATTGTCGTTGACATACTTGGCGGCTTCATTGACATTGCCCGACCGTAGAAGGTAAAAGACTATTGCCCAAACAAACTCGCCCTGAACTTGCTGTAGTTCTGTATTATCAGGGACCAAGTCTTTCCTGGCCGAGCGAAGGCGGATGTATGCCTTGATCTTACTGGTGATATCCGGGAGACCACCAAGCTTGGCTTCATGTGGATGCTTCGAGATGAGGCTCTCCACCTCTCGAATGAATTGCTTTTCCAAAAATGCATTTGCGCCACTGAGGATCCTCTTCTTCATTTCAACAGACTGAGGAGAGTTCGGGTTCTCGTTCAGATACATGTCAGCGAAATGTCGCTCTTTTGTTGCGCTGTAGCCAAGAGGAGAATTGGCGGGGTCCTCTCCAACAATCTCAATCATGGCACGGTATGCCTCAACCACATGGAATGCATGGGAGTCGTGCGACTTTTCTTCAATCTGGCAGAGTTCGTGCAGAATAGGGAATGGACGGTTGTCAAGACGGTGCATATTCAAGTTGCGAACCTTATCGGAGAGCTTCAGCTGTCTGTCGCGCGTGGCACGGTCTTCCAATCCGCCCTTCTTTCTGGCTTCCGCTGCCGGGTCGACGTCTGTGAACTCCGATTCATGCATTCCGATGCGGCTAGGGGCACCGATAACAGAGCGATGTAATGCGGAATTCCCAAGGACGGAGCCGCGAGCGGCCTTTCCGGCGGTGCTCTGGGCTTTACTTCGCCGGGAGCGGCCAAAACCCCCTTGGCTTTCGCGACCAGTCGCCTCACTTGCGCGAGGTTTGATGCCAAAGTGGTCGTAGATCCGTTTGCGCTGGGCATCCCATTCCATAGCAACGTTATCCTCGAGGAAGTTATCAAAGTCGCGAACCGATCGTTCCAAGCCGTCCGAAATCATGCTGAGAGTCGTTTTGGTCTGCAAATTTGAGAGATAGGTCTCGACATCGATTTCGGTCGGAGCATAGCCGCTATGCGCGGCGCGTTCGTTGCGTCCCTGCACGTCTAGAAGTCCCAAGTCCTTGGCCGCAGCACCGGGATTGACACCCGCCGCAGCAAGCAAGTAGTGTGCCTTGCCTTCAAGAGGCTTCTCGCTCGGTTTAGACTGGAGCTTGCGTAAACGGTGCCGAAGATCGCCCAGGCCGAGCTCGAGGCTTGGAAGGTCTTCGATGTTAGAATTTGATTGGCCAGCCTTTTGTGTTTTCGCGAATAGGCTATCAAAGTACGCGCCTGCAGGCTGTGATGGCGCAGCCACGGCATTTTGGATGTTGCTCTGCGCCTGATTGACAAGAATGCTGCCGCCGAAACTAGACGCTGCTGGTTGTTGCTGTTGCTGCTGCTGATTACCAACGAGGGTTGATCCGCCGAGCTGGAAAGCACTAGGCGCCTGGTTTTGGGTTGCTTGACCCAAAGTGCCGCCGCCGAAAAGTCCACTGCCCGTTGTTCCCGATTGCTGTGCCTGGGCCTGATTGTTTTGACCGAAAAGTCCACCACCGCCGCCGCTTTGTGCTTGAGTCTGAGTACTTTGACCAAAAAGCCCACCGCTAATGGTACCTTGCGTCTGGGTCTGATTGTTCTGGCCGAAAAGCCCGCCACCAGTGGTCCCGGTCTGTGGTGTTTGGTTCTGCGTGTTTTGGCCGAAGAGGCCACCCGTCGCGCCGGGCTGTTGCGCCTGATTCTGCGTGGCCTGTCCGAATATACCACCGGAAGTGCCTGCAGCCGGAGCCTGTTGGGCTTGGGTGTTCTGGCCAAAGAGCCCGCCTCCAGCGGCAGGCTTGTTCTGGTTCAGCGCGCCGAATAGGCCGCCGCTCGGTGTCGGACTCGCGGCGGCGGTGTTCGTCTGCTGCTGATTCTGGTTGTTCTGGCCAAAAAGCGAGCCGGCTCCAGTGGCGCCACCACCACCACCGAAAAGAGACATTGTTGACTTGGCAGTGCTGATGCTCGACTCGTCGCACAGAGCTTCGAGATCAACAAAAGTCAGGCGGTGGCAGACCGGAGATGGGCGCGGCGAGACAAGCTAGCACGGGTCGAATGCGAACAAATCACGTCCGTGAGCTTCGCGCGGGATGGATTGATGCCGATGTGTGCCTAGTTTGACGTGTCGATGGTCGAGACCGGAAGCGTCGTCGCGTTGGTGTTCTGTTGCTGCTTTGCTTGGTTGCTAAGAATTTTGGCGTTTGGCCGCTTGCTAGGAACAAGGAAGCTTGGGCCAATCAGGGAGACGCAGGAGTGCGAGTGGGTCCGTGAACAGCTTGATGTTTGTCGCTTTTGACTAGGTGATGGAACGAAGACAATAGTTAAAAGGTGTGTTTTCTATCATAAGAGCTCATTTTTGTATTAGAAAGGATGCTTTGCGCAGCCTGGTACCCCGTTGAATTCAATGCTCTTTATTCTATATAAAATGATGTGTTTTGTGACTTGACTCCTTGTATTTCCCGCGGCTGAGTAGTTCAGGCGTCGCCGCCAAACTCCTTCTTCCACCTAGACGTAGCCTCATCCACCTTTTTACGGTAGGTTTGCTGAGTGTTGCACATTTCTAGATAGATGTCATATTTTGCGTCGAGCAACGCCAGCTCGCCAGCATCGGTACCGGGATCGACCAGGCGTCCGCGCTTGCTCATTCGATCCATGATGCTCCAGAGCGACTCAGGTTCGCGGCCCTCTTCGTTGTGACTGGCAGCCTTGGCACCGAGCATGGCAGCACCGTGTACCACAGCAGCGTGAACATAACGGGGAATCAAGACTGGCATCCTGCAGACGGTAGCCATCAGGTTCATCAAAATGGGATTTTGGCACTGAGAGCCCGACATGAAAATGGACGAGATTTCGTGGCCAGATTTGTTCATTTGCTCGACGATCTGGCGCGTTTGGAAGGCGATGAACTCCATGGTTGCATAATACCAAAGCGCCAAATTGTCGGTGCTCTTGTCGCTGTCGAGTCCTATCATGGCGCCCTTCATGGTAGCGTCTGCAATGGGAGATCGGTTACCCCAAAGATCACCGTAGAAGAAATGGTGGCGGCCGAGATAAGAAACAGCGGGCGCATTCTCTCTCTCGGCCATGAATTCGAGATGAGCATTGAGCCAGTCGTAAATATGCTTATCCTCAGCCTTGGCCAGAGCCTGCGTCGCATTGAAAGCAGGATGAATGTCCAGCATGTGTCGGAGCAGCTCTCCAGTAGCAGACTGACCGCCCTCAGCCATCCAATACTCTGGCAATAAGACATCACGGTAGGGGCCCCAGACACCTGGAACGAAAACAGGGTTCTTGGACATGGCGAGATGGCAAGTCGAGGTACCAGCGACAGCAGCAAGTCGGGTGAAGGCCTGGGAAAGGTCGTTGTGAGGGACGTTGGCATTGAGTTCGTCATCACCAAGATCAACCTTGGCACCAACAGTTCCAATCCACCCCGCATAAGCATCGATAACGCCACTACCTACGGCGATACCCTGGGGAAGGCCTAACTGATAGGCAGCCTGCTTGCTGAGGGTGCCGACACATTCACCTGCGCTGGCGTACCTTCCATTCTGTGAGATGCAATAGTTAGCTTCAAAATCGTAACTATTTTGGGAGTGTGCGATTCAGATATGATTGGGGCTTGGCTGGAGTGTTGAGCTACATCAATGTAATTGGGTCAGAATGGCTCACCACCTTATCAACGCCACCCATGCGCTTGAAGTTATCCTCAACGAGGTCACTCAGCCCGATAGAATCATAAAAGTCTTCCTGCCAGCCTTTGACACTGCCATCAACGCCAACAGGGACGTAGCCTTGTTTGCAGACGGTGCTGCAGAAGCTGCGGCTCTCGTTTCCAGTAGCAATGTGGGTGAGGGCATCACCGAGGTCATAGAATTTGGATCGGGCAAAAATTTCTGCTGGCATGTTGTTCTTGAGCCAGAGAATCTTGGGGATTTCCATTTCGATGCTCATTTTGCCTCCGACGTACTTGAGCAGGTTGTGGCCGGTGTTGTTGATGAGCTCGGTCTCTTCAACGGGTCGGTGGTCGAGCCACAGAATGACATTTCGGTCATTGCCGTCGTTTTTGAAGTCGGGGCCGGTAACAGGAATCGGTTCGTCGGTATCGGTCGAGAAGACGGCGAGCGAACAGGTGGCGTCGAAGCCAATTCCCTTGATAGAATTGGGGTCAACCTGGGACTCGCTGACCACCTTGCGAACGCATTCACAGATGCACTGCCAAATATCGGTGGTAGATTGCTCCTGATTGGTTGCATAGTTAGTTGGGAAAGCTCAGTAATTATACGTAGGCGACATACGTAGTAGCCGGTCTGAGGCTGCCACAGCTTAATGTCCTGAGCAGCAAGAGCCTTGATGTCACCGGACTCGTCAATGATACAAGCTCTCGCAGAGCCTGTACCGACATCGATACCAATGTAATGGTCCTGTAGTCTCTTGGTTAGGTCTGCGCCAAGTATTGAGTGAGAGAATGGGGGCCTGGAGAGTGGCAGAGCGGTGCACCCAGTTGCGGAACGTCGGCGGGAGGGGTAGCTAAGTGTGCGCTTACCAGCTTGGCTGGAGGTCTATTGCAAACCACACGGTCAGCGTAATGTTGCCATTATCTCAAGAACGGCATCTTTGAGCGAAAAAATGTCTGGCCATTCTGTAGGAACCAAGGGCGGTTGGTCGCAAGACGTACTCCATTGGGTTGATGGGTTTATTGTAGGCGTACATGATGGCAGCCTCGGAGCTCTGCGGGAATCGAGCAGTGACGGTGAGACAATGAGTTGCTGAAGATGTTTGACCAATTGATAAAAAAGAGAAATATCCAGATGCCTTTGCAGTAGAACACTGAATCAGACTGTCCAAATTTCAAGAAGCAGGTGTAGTAGGAGAGACAAAGGGCTCGGGGACTGCGGCGGAATCGGAGGGGGAGGGGAACAAGAGTATGGCGGGGAACTGGGGGCGTGTACCTAAGATCGGAGACATGCCAGCGTGATAAGCTTGCCCTGTTTGATGCTCAAGGTCGTAACTACGGATACCTACGGCGGGCTATCGGGGAGCTCGGTGACGGCGGCCGAGAGGCTCAAAAGATGTGCCGGGTGGCGACTCTAGCAGCCACTCTAGTGGCAACTTTTAGCGGGAGGCTGTAGGGATTCAGGGCACATTCCGTCCCGCTAGCGGACTTTTACAGCGCTTACGTGAAAGTTCTTCAGCGCCTCAACAGGCGATGACGGTGGCCGCTCCGTTGTATCTACCCCGCTATGATTTCAATTCTGGAGCCGCCTCCGGTTTTCAACTCGACAACCACTCATTAGACTCTGTCGCCTGAAAAATGTTAGTGTGAATACCGTCATTCGGCTGATGTGGGGGAGGGGCGTTCTTTTGTTGGCTTTATCCTTGATATAGTGAAGCAATTTTCGGTGGCGAAAACTGTTGCGCGAATCAGGAGACAGGAAAATGTGTTCACAATCTAGCCATGGTCCATGTCTGCGACGAAAGCCTGGCGAAAAAGAAAAGAGAGAAAAAGAAAGAAAAAGAAAGGACTGCAGTAAAGATTCCTGTACTATTACGAATGTGAATAAAAAAAAAAGGAAAAATGGGTGAGAAGTGAAGATGAAAAAAGTAAGAACACAATGAACAAGAGAGCTAGTAGAAGAAGTGGGCGAAAAAATGATGAAATACATTAAAATACTGGTAGTACGTCTATCTTAATACATCCATAGTTCTCTGACCCTCAGGCTCGTGCGTCTTATTTACTGAAGTGGCAGTCGTGCCATTTCCAACCCGACAACCGAACTCCCAACGATTATTAGCTACGTATCAGGCCAGAGAGGGAGCAACTTCCTTATATTTAGTAGTTCCAAAACCCTGTCAACGCCAAGTCTAGCGGACATCTCCCGATCAGTGCGGCATAATAAGCAGCGGTATATGCCGCTCCGACCTCCACTTGTTGAGCCATAGCAAACCCCTGGGGCAGCTGCCCGTCCACGCGTGGGGTTCACAAGCCTCGGGGCATTGCAACTCGTGTTCATTGCAGATTTAGAGATGACTGTACGAAGAGTGACCGAGAAAGTATAGCAGAAAATCATCTTTCATTGTCCTTAGAATGGTGTGCAGCCCCGCAACGCTCTGCTTGCCCGTGCTGTGCCGCGATCTCTCAATGTCACAACGGAGAAGAGGCGGAGAAAAAAAGGGCTTCTGCCACGAAAAGCTGCAGATTGTATCCGTACTCTCAATATTGAAAGCAAAGCCAAGAGACGGCGTGCCTCGCACACTTCCGAGACATTACGTAGAACGGCCCCTGGCTATACTTGGCCAGCACCGTGCTCGTCTGCTTGGCTACAGCGGCCTGCCAATTTGATACAAGGAGCATTGCAGATTCATTAACGCGCAAATACTTTATAGCGCCACCCTGCCCGTTCTTGACATATACATATCCTTGTCAGCCCGTGGCTTGGCTACGATTAAGCCGCATTATATTCTTCAGGCAATGCATATGGCTGGGGCGTACGGGGGAAAGCTGTATTATAATGTCCACTCTGCCCTCTTATGCAGTACAATCACGGGCGGGGCAGGTGCACATCACGTATAGCACAGTTCTTACATGCAGCGAAAATTTCTTTTTTTTCCCAAGAAATTCAGCTGGTCTCGGCTACCTGTACCATGCCTGCGGATATTGAGCAGCTGGCTGAGAGTAATATAGTACCACTAGTTATAAAGGCATCGTCCCCCTGAGATAATCCTATGCGAGTGATGCGCACTCTCAGTTGCGATTTATCATACCCAAGCTCACGCAGTCAAAAAAAGAACAACAGATGATTCACCATGCCGGGACCAATTCCACTTCGTATGCAGCAAGTGCACCTCGGTCGAGGCCCGCTGGGTTACCTAGTTGTCAATCCCTCTCACAAGACACCACAAGACGTTTACGCCAGTGAACACGAGAGGCAGGAGTCAATTCTTCTCAAAAGGTGTCCTGTAGACATTTGGCCCGGTGGTACATCGTACACGTATGGCTGCCCGCGACCAATTCTCATGTACAAGCGCCATCACAACCAGTTGGTACTATTTCATGAGTCAATTGTCATTGCAATCGTAGACATTGTCAAGAGATGGTTTGCAGACGTTGACGCCAGGTTCCCGGAGAGGATGCCACTGCACAAAGACGAAGAGAAACTCTTGCAGGTACGCCTTCTATGAGTTAATCAAATCAAAACAAATTTCTTACACGTTTCAGTGGCTGGATACGCAAGTCGAACAGGGAAACATTGCGCCGTACTCGGCAGAGACGCTCGGATCTTGGAGGCCCGATTTCCTTGTCGAGGACGAGAATGGCGACGAGAACTTCCGGCTTACAGAAATAAACGCCCGTTTCTGTTTCAATGGATTCATGCATGGCAGCTACGGACAGACAGCGCTTGACAGCATGGGTATGGACGAGTCAGGGCTCGTTGGTGCGGCGGACGGAGCAGAAGTACAACCACCCAACAACACTTTCAACGCTTCATCCAACGGTATGCTAACTGGCAGCAGTTTTTCAACGGACTTCTCCGCCTCTTCCGTCATGACCAGCCTCTTCATCTTTTAAAGGGAGAAGAAAAGGGAATTGACATTGGCATGTTCATCCATGCTGTTCAGCTTCGCCTGGGTGTGACCCCGCGCCTGATTACCCCCAATGACTTGAGACTGATTCCAGACCCCACGGACCCGAGCCGCACCATACTCTGCTGCTTGGTGAAGTCTTCCACCCAGACTACATCGCCGTTGAGAACAGCAAACGGAGAGGTGGTGGAGGAGATCCACCAGGTTGGGCTGGAGCTTCACCAGCACGAGCTCGCCGCCATGGACACCGACATGATGCACCACATCAGCCTGCGCTGCTTCAATGACATGCGCACGATTCTACTCGTCCACGACAAACGGATGCTGGGCATCATCCAGCAGGAGCTGCCGTCATTGGTGCGCCGTGGCGTACTCGCGGTGGAGCAAGCCCAGGCGCTGGCAAAGGGTATCGCAGACACGGCCCTGCCCGGGTCACCCTACATGCAGGACCTGCTCCACCAGTCCAATATCAATCCTGGTCTGAAGGACGAATACCTCCTCAAGCCCGTTCGCGGAGGCAAGGGAGCGGGGATCGTGTTCGGTGAGGACCTGAGCGCTGACGAGTGGCTGGCTGCGCTGCGAGACCTGCAGAGCCCCGTCCTGAATCCCGCCGGTGCAAGTTTCGTGGCACAGCGCAAGGTTGTGCAGCATAATTATGAACTTGTGCTCAAGGCTTGTGGAGAGACGCTAACGCAGCCTCTTGTTGGCACATATCACACAGTACACGGGGCATATCTAGGAATTGGAACGTGGCGTAGCAGCGGCGGCCGCATCTGCGCTGTGAGTACCGGAGGTGCCTGGATCTGTTCCGTGATTAGCCCCGACTAGGATGAACGCGCCTTTGTCTCTGGGACGAAATACATACATGGCTTTTTTTGAGCTTCTTGTGCTGCTAGTGAGCCAGCTTCAACCCTTTGTCTGTAGTATAATAAAAGCTGATAATGCTGTCATCGCGCTATACTACGGATCCTCCCCCATCCGTGCAAGGCGTGTAAGTGATGGGCGAAGCACAGACTCTTTTTACGCATTAGCGAGCCATTAGACTTTTTGATGTATGATAGCAATGGGTACGCTAGCGAGAAATTACATTAAGACCAAGCTTAATGTGTGATCTATAGATTGATCGGCCTGCCATTACATGGCTGACATTCGCGGGGTGACGGGATCGGCACCAGGGGGACGCCATTCGCCTAATGGCACTAAAATCGCGACATAGACGAACGTCTTGGAGTAATCTCCCCGCAAGCTACGGAAGCTTGGAGATGGCATCGCACCATCGCCAGGAGAAGATGCGCGACAATGCGGCAGTTGCACTGCTTTGTACATTGCTGGTTGAAGCTAACAATGGCGTCAACATTGTGTCTCAGGTCGCAAACCCCGAAGGAGACTATAAGAGCACTGAGAGGTACTAGTATTCGAGGAGTTTTCTTCTGTCGCTCGCTACCCTTTGTTCTACTCTTTGTTTACTTACGAAGAAAAAAAATCGCAATAAAAACTGACACCATTCTCTAATTCTCTTTTGAAACAACAAACCTACACACAAAATGAAGGCCAACACCATCGCCGCCATCGTGGCCACTCTCGTCGCCAGCGTCGCCGCTGCCCCCACTGAAAAGCGCGACCTGCCGCTTCTCGGCGGTCATTCCGGAATCATCAAGGGCGTTGGTCCTCTCCTTGACAGCGTCGAGAGTCTCATTCCTGCTCTTGGTGGCTCTGGCAACGGCCAGGGCGAAGACACGGCTGGCCCTATCCTCAGCGGCCTCGGCAAGCTGCCTCTCGGTGGTCGCTAATAAAGGCCGACTGTCCAACCGTCATCCATCTTACTCGCCGCACACTTCTCGACAAGATCATGTGGATTTCACGGGGTAACATTTGGAGGGATCCAATTACGTTTCGGGGTCTAATAGACAAGCTCTCTTTCATGTATACTGTTACTCAGTTATATTTAGATTAATATATCCAACGCCAGGAGGCTCAAAATCTCATCCCCCGCATCTATAGATCACTTCTTCTTAAGACATACTCGGGCCTTGTAACTGTATTTGTGGTCATGTTTCATCATATCTCGCCAGGTGGAGGCGATGGTTTTACACAAAGATTCTGATTCCACCGAACGAGATAATTGGCAGCTATGCGAGACTATAGAAAGGTGTTTGAGACGTAGTTTGCTATTTCAGCGACTGACACACGAGGCTCAAGGCCCGTACTGGTACATGCGTTGGGACTATGAGTCGCACCGGAAGCGTCAGCACCGGCAAGACTGACTGGAAACAAGGTCCTACGAGGACACACGGTATGATACTGGCTAGGTTCTCATGTGTACAAATGTTCTACAATAGTGCCGGCTCGGCTTCATTGTGCTGTAATCACATGTTGCTGAAGATCTCCTGTTTTCGAGATTTGGCCAGTTCCGTCGCAACGGTTGCCGATGCGTGATTTGATAGAGAGCTATTCGCCAAATTTATATAATTTAGCCGAGGGCCAAACAAACGGGATGGGCAACACACTAGGAACTCCAGAGACCCGGCCTTGTTTTAGACAAGCTAACCTGGCATTAGCGCGAACGCACAACAATGCAAGCGGGCACATGGTTCTGAGACAAGCTTATTGTTAAGGTGCAACGACCACACTGCAGCTGATCCTCTTCGAATCGCGGATCAGGATTCAATGTTCTCATCTGATCCCGGTGGGCGATCATCTTCTGGTCACGGGCCGTGTCTGGACACCAGTGGGCAGGTGGCGCGCGACAACCCGAAGCAGAAGTTACATGGGCTACGATCTATGGCCAGCTACCCCAGACTGGACTGTAGTGAAGGAAAATTGAGGATGGGTCACGCGATAGGACAAATATGTTTGCAACCGAAGTAACACTCGCCAAAGGAGACGCTATATATACCGAGGTTGTTGCTGGAAAGTTGCAGAGTAGCTAACGACTAGCCCAATCACCGGTCGCCACAATGCTTTACACCCAGATTCTGGCATTGATCGCTGCAGGCTTCGGTTCCTCTGCAGCATTTGAATACTACACTTTTGATGGCGAGGGCTTTCCTTCCTGTCACAACGTCACCGAGGTCCACGATGCACGCTCTGTCGCCGAGGTGCAGTCGCTGGTTCGCGATGCAGCCTCGCGTGGTCTGCAGGTTCGCGCCGGCGGCAAAGGTCACATGTGGTACGATACGCAGTGTTCCGACGACGCTACGATGATTATTCGCACCGAGTATGTGAATCGAATTTCGAATTTTTCGCTCGAAAAGTGCTCGAACGAGGGCACAGTCGTTATTGAGGGTGGCGTGACCTTTTTTCAGCTCGCCGAGTACCTTCATGAGCGCGGTGCCAACATCGGCACCGGCCTGGTAAACTGGAACATCTCCGTCGGAGGCAGTGTGGCCATGGGGGCACACAGAACCGCGATCCGTGAAAATGCTGCCGTCGTGGGTGGCGTGCTGGCCATTGATATTGTGGATGGCTCGGGCGAGGTCCGCCACATTGACAAGGACGAGAGGGACGACACCTGGCTGGCAGCTTCGACGTCCTTGGGCTTGCTGGGGGTGATTGTCAGATTGAAGATGAAGATATATGCCGAGACAAAGGTCTATGCGATGCAGAAGACGTGAGATACTCACAGACCAAAAGTCGGTTCATTGGCTGACCAGTGCTAGTCTTGACGAGAGAGATGTGCTTAATGGTGACATTTATGGCATGATTGCCCCATATATGACAGCCAACCTCTGGGTATACTCCCTGACCAACTTATTTGGAAACTTTCTAATAATGGTGTAGTGGTGGCCATACAAGCGCAAGTTCCACTGGCGCTATTACGATGTTGTCCCCGACAACACCTCGTCACAGAACGGCTTCCAGTCCACCTTTTCAATCACATCGCTTGAAGCCGCTGCTGCTCACGCCTTGCTCGACAGCGGAAAATACGTGCAGTCCTCCAACTGGATAGCCGAGGCCATATTCTTCGATATCTGGGAGAAGCCCAACTTCCACGACAAGGTGACCGACGCCGCCATCACCGAGTGGCCCGTCTACGGATCCAACTACGATGTCCTCATCGGCGGGCTTTACCCCAACCAGAAGCCGGAGTGGGACTACGGTCTGCGCAGCTATACTCTCGAACTTGCCTTTCCAGTCACGCGCGCCAATGAGATGCTAAAGCGCGTGCGACAGCTCTTTGACGAGGAGCGCAAGAAGCTCATATGGATGACGGCCACGTATCGGAGCGGCATCAACATCAAGTTTGGCAAGGCCAACTTTGACTTTTTGGGCCAGGTCACGACGGGCACAGAAGATGGCCAGGACTGGACCAAAGGCGCCATCATGCTGGACTTTCCGACATATCGCCCTGCGGTTGGCGACCACAAGCGGTATAACGAAGACTTCTGTAAGCCCATTTGTCTCTTATTCTGCGCTTACACTTGTAGTGCGAGCGGTTCTTTGTAAGCTTTCCGTAAAAGACCACTAACAGATCGAAGACATCCGACTTGCCAACACCCTCATCGACGAATTCCCTTGTCGCCCACACTGGACGAAAAATACGCGCGACGTTTTCAAGCGTGCCGTCAAGAACCTCGACAAGTCGGTAAGCTACTCAAATAATTCTCATTCTCTTAATTGAAGTTTAATGGTTCTTATTTTTTGCCTAACCTTTCTTGTTCACAGTACCTTGCCCGCTTTAAAGCTGTCAAGGACAATTTTGACCCAAAAGGTCTGTACCGCAGTGTTGTGGGCGAAATAATTGGCATGTACGATTGATCTACTTTATTATGACAATTTGTTGGAAATAAGCAGTCGGAGGCAAATTGAACCGTGCTGTGAATGAGTATATGCTTTTTAGATACAATCTAAGGTATTATGCGGGGATTCGCCCTAAGAAGGCGTAAGGAGCACGCAGGTGAAAACACGAAACAACACACTTCTATATCAACTTCGTAGCATACTTTAATACATGATACACCAAAAGCTTCGATGGTGACGCGATACTTAGGCCGAGACAGGCTTAGCCTCAGCAGTAGCCTCAACATCGTGAGGGTGCGCGGCGTAGTCATCCTCACCAGACAGCTCCTCAAGAGTCTTGCGGGCCGTCTCAGGAATGAGAAGTGTAGTCAGGCAGCCGAGAAGCATGAAGAGGGCAAAAATCTCGAGAACGTGGTCGAGCCAGGGAGACGCGTTGGTCTTGGTGGCACCACGGGTACGAAGACTGGCAATGGCGCCCTGGCCGATGATCGAGCCAATCTTGCCGGAGGCGGCAGAGATACCGTGCGAGGTGGAACGGTAGCGAGTAGGGAAGACTTCACCGGGGACAATGAAGGTGGTAGTGTTGGGGCCAAAGTTGAAGAAGAACTGGGCAATGACGTAGATGGCGAGGAGGCCGTTGGGGGAAATGTGGTGGTAGGCAAAGCCCATGACAATGAAAAGAATGGTGAGAATGATGAAACCAGCCATCTGGATAGGACGGCGGCCGAGGGTATCAATTGTGGCGACGGAGACCCAGTAACCAGGGACGGCACCGGCAAGGACGATGATGACGTTGCCGACGGCGGTGTTGTAGAGGAGCTGGTAAACGTTCTTGACGTGACCAGACGATGTAGAGTAGCCGATGGCCTCCAGGATGGTGCCGTTGTTCAGCGAGAGACCGTAGAAGGCGACATCAAGACAGAACCAAGAACCGGCAGTTCCGAGAAGGAGGAGGAAGTTCTTGCGCTTGGCGTAGTGGCGGCAGAAGTCGCGGAAGCTGGCCTTGGGGACCTCGAGGCCCTTTTCAGCCTGCTTATTGGCTTCGGCACGGGCAACCTGGTCAGGCTCGCCCTCGTGCTTGCCATTGATATAGGCCTTGACATCATCATCGGCCTGCTCGACATCGCGAGCAACGTCGAAGGTGTAACGGGGAGTCTCGGGGATGGTAAGACGGTCTATCATGGTTGTCAGCAACGTCGACGCGTGAAAAGAAAAAAAAAACAGTGCGTTGAATGCTTACAGTAGAGGGCAATGCAAGCGGGAACAACACCACAACCGATGAGCGTCCTCCACATCTTGTCGACAGCGACCTGGCAGTTGCCCGTGCAGTGAGCAACGTCCTTGGCACCCTCGAGAGCATTCTTGAAGCCGAGGGTGACGAAAAGCATGACGAGAGCAGCGCCGAGCTGACCAAAGCCCTGCATGGCAAAGACGGCGCCCATCATGGCACCACGCCACTTGGTGGTGGCGAACCTGCAACGCTGTTAGCCACGGTCATCTCGACCACAGTTACGAGAAGACTTGTTCGCAAACTTACTCAGAGGTAATGATGGAAGACAAAGGGTAGTCACCTCCAATACCAATACCCATAATGACCTGGAATCGAATTCGAATAAGCGATGGGGGAAAATGGGGCAGGGTCGATGTGCGAAGACACTTACACGCCAGAAGATGATGAGACCAACAATGTGAACAGCAGGACCGCCGGCAGTAAGAGACTGGGCGAGAGAAGCAAAGATGATGACCATGAGCTCGAGACCGTACATGCGCTTACGACCGACGATATCGGCCAGCATACCGAAACCAAGCTGGCCAACGACGGTACCAGCCGAGGTGGCCAGCTTGATGGCATTGTCAGAGGAAGCGGGCATCTTTCCGCTGCCGGGGTAGTAGACAATGCCCAGCATGATGGTCAGCATGGAGGCAGTGAAGATGTCGTACGAGTCAGTGAAGAAGCCGACACCGGCAACAACGCAGGCGCGGACATGGTACCAGCCGAAAGGAGCCTTGTCAATCTCGGCCAGGGCCAGACGACGTCTCTCGTTCAGGGACTCGACATGGGCAAACTGGTTGTTGAAGTTGGTGTAGGCAGAGTTGCCGCCAGATGTCTTGCCAAAGTTGGCGACAGTGGTGGTAGTCTGAGCGTTGTCTCCGGAGCTCATGGTGGCTGATGGAGGCGAGAGAGGGAGAGAGCCCGCGTCCAAGAGAGAGAGTTGAAGAGGAGCAAAGAAAGCCTGCCAAGTTGCCAAGGTCGATTGCCAAGGTCGATTGCCAAGGTGCTAGTCTTGTAGGAGAAGGGACAAGAGGAAGGAAAAGAAGAGGTGGGTGCCAGGGGATCTTCTTATATTACGCATGGAAATATGAGCTGAGGAAGGCAGTCGTGTGTGTATGAGGGCCGGGGGGGGTTGTCGAAACCGACGGCGGGGGACGGCGCACGTAGCATGCCCATCAATAGAGCTGCGTGAATGGCTCAGAGCTGGAAAAAAGATGGCGGCGCCTGACCCATACAGCTGCTGGATCGGTCTATCGATTTTTTTTTTCTTCTCTCATTTATTATTCTACGGCCGTTGTACTTGTTCCCGGGCAAAGAGGGCGGAAGGGGGGGGGTGTGGGCAGCCGGGCGGACAGACAGCCTGTCTAAGGAATAGCGTCTCGACCATGGAGACGAGGCGTTGATGGATATGGGAAAAACGGTACGATGGCAGAGGGATAGGGTGAGCAAGGCAGAAAGAAAGGAAAAAAAAAAAACTTAAACGATGGGCGAATTATGCGTGTTGCAGAGGTAATCGCAGCGCTGCTGTCGCAAGTTCATGTAAGTGGTCTCGTTCGGCGATGGGACGCCAGCCACCACGACCTAAGCCCGTCTGGGCAAGTCGCTGGCCAAATAAAGGTTCGAGATTGGGCCAGTGAGAGATCGGGAATGCGACACGTTGCCGCGCCACAGCGTGCCGTCTTTGCCAGGGCCGACCTCATGCACGGTGTCGGTAGCGAAAGAGGCTTCTTGGCAGCCGATTGGGCCAAGAGATGCGTTTGCGGGGACCCGTCGCTGATGAGGATGGTTGGTCGTTGTGTGTTTTTTTATTTTGTTTTGTTCTGCAAGAAAATGTTGCCGTTTTTTTTTTTTTTTTTTTTTTTGTGTGTTGTCGAGAGAGTCGTCGCGAACCAAGCCGACGGACGGACTAGTCGCGCGGTTGAAAGACGACCTCTATGAGCGTCTCTTATAACCATCATCATCCTTTGTTATTCCAGTTTCGCTTTCCGAAATTACTCCTCCTCTGCTCTCGCTGACGCACGCCCAGCTGCAGCTAGTGTGTGCCTCATCGCCGCCTTCGCGTCTCGCATGCCAAGCCCCATTGGCCGTCATTCTGGATCCCCAGTCCCTTTCAGGCCACCGAGTCTCCAAATAGTCTCGGCCAGTTTGACTTTCGGTCGGTGTCCTAGGCAGCTTCTGCACGAAATATGCGATGCCAAGTGCGCCTGCCTCACCTTGCGCCGTCTTGTTCCCAAATCTGTCTGCGCTTCTCCGCTGCTCCGGGCGCATCCTCCTCCTTTCGCCTCCTCCCCCCCCCCCCCCCCCCCTCCCTCCCGCCTCATTCGTCCTCTCAGCTGCATCTTCCCCGTCTTCCAGGCCGGTCTTACTTTCGGGTTACCCGGTCGCCGCTGTACATCCAGTTCCTGTCGCTCTTTATGGGACCCAGGCAAAGGGTCCTCCTTACTCAACTTTTAGCTTAATATTTGTCACTCCACAACCACCACCACGTGGGCGACTACCCGCCGCGGATTGCAGGCTTTCAAGTTCTTCAGCTGTGTTTCTGTCCCAAGTATTGATTAGGCTCGGCCAACTTCCAATTTTGGAGTTTGCAATTCACTCGTGAATTTTTTTCCTTTTTTTTTGTTCCGGGTTATATGTCGCGCGACTCATGAGAGCAAACCTACTAGGTCACAAGAGCAATAGTAACCCGTCTGGCCCTCGTCACCAGCTAAACACTCTGTCCCTGCGAACATCAAATTTGATTCCTCCCTCTTTTCAGTATTGCCAATCTTTCAAGGGAGTTCATACCGATAGCCCATTGATACAAAGAGAATGTCCGAAACACAAACGCAAATGGCGCCTTCACAGTCTGTCTCCGCTGCCAAGGAGCCCGAAGTCCCTCAGCTCATATACACCGTCGCGCAAACCACCGAGGAGAAGCGCGAAGCCTTGCGCCTTGTCGCAGACACAATTGCGCAGCAGCGCCAAGTTGCGTCCACCACAATCATCTTCCACCCGGCCGTTCTGGGACCCTTTACGGCACTGCTCTCCGCGGTCGTGTATCGCAGCCGCAATGACTGGGTCGGCGCCGTCATTCTGGTCGCTGGCATCATTGTCGCCTACCTGGCGGCTGTGCAGTACTACACTTACGGCTATGTGCAGCGCGCCGAGAGCTTCAACTGGAAAGATTTCATCACGCCTCCGGCCGACGAGCCCGCGCAACAAGACACGGTCATGTACGCTCGCTACGGCGACAACATCATTGCGACGCTAGTGCTGCGCCTTGACAAGGCCAGAGCCACATCCAAGACAGCCTCGCAGCGTCGGGGAAGCGGCGCGACCGCGCAGATTCGGGCTTGGGCTACGCGCCTTCGCTACCGGGGCACAGGCATCGGCGGCGACATTCTTCGCGATGCAGTAGCCCTCGCCCGCTCCTCTCTTGGTCCCGAAGTCACCATTGAATTTAGTGATCCTCATGCCCACACTGTCGATACCACCGGATACTTTACAGCGCCATTTGCGCAGCGCGAAAAGATAGGACGGCAAGCTCTCGCGCAAGCCATCAAGGATGCCGATGAAGCCGCCGATCGATGAGCCGGAGCTTTGTCGGATTTTGAAACATAATAATTAATTGAATACATATTGATACCATAAAAGAGTTGGCAGTGACTACTTCGTTTTGAAAATGTTGAATGCCCCCAGAAGCAGGGTCGTTCGGTCTCGAGTCGCATAATGTCTCACCTAGTCGACTAATAAACCTGTTCTGTGCTGCACGTGCATTGAACTGATCAACCAGTGTGGGAAACGAGGGTTGAATCATTTGACTCGAGCCCAGCACCTGGACTGAGGCGAACCTTCGTCTCCGCTCCTGCTATCGTCGACCCATCTCGGCCATCGTCTTGGCACGTCAGCCACACACCACATGCTCCCCACGATGTCTCTCTGGCGGCTTGGCTGCCGTCTTGGCGCACCTTGGCCGCAGATCAGAGACCCTCCGAGCTGGTTGTCGACAATGAGCGTGAAAACTTCATAGACCCCCCTTGCATCAACAGTGACAGTCATCTCCAAATCGGACTACCCTTTTCGATACCTCTTCGCCGGCGACACCCCATGCAAGTGTGCATCGATGTAAGTTGCAAAGGCTGGTGACGCTCCTTCCTACCCGAGACCTGCAACTGCTCGCCATGCCAGGGCAGCATTCGGTGTGGGCGAAGTCATCATGAGCAAAAGGCAACTTCGAAATACATCAGCTTTATCTTTGCCGAGACAGTAACTAGCCTATTGTGATTAGGCTTATTCACATGACATCGTAGCCTTTGCGCTGTTAAAATCCCTCCACATGATAGAAGCCACTCTGCTCCGAAACCAGCTGTTCCCAATTTCCCCACGCGTCCAAATCCATTTCAAACGACCCAAGGTCCGAAAACCCGCTGAACTCTCCAGCAGTGGTGGGTTCCGCACCCTGGGCATCATCAAAAGTATCCAGGCGGGCCCCCTTGTTCGAAAGGTCCTGCTCCTTTGCCGCAGGCGCTGCTGCTGCGACTGCCGCTTGTTCACCCGTAGCCGCTCTATTTTCTCTCATCGCCTTGATGTAGGCTGGCTCCTCTGGCTCCATCATGCCTTCTGCTTTTTTGGCCGCGACGTAGCCCTCCCAGACTTCCAGTGTCCACTTGCTAAGGGCCTTGTACACGGCCTTTGCCGATGACTGCCCGAATGCATGGGGGTACTGCGAAAAGACTCGCCCGATGAGCTGCCATACCCGGTCAAGGTCGGAGCTCTTTTTTCTGCGGCGCGCTTCTATCAGCACGAAGAGAATCTTGTCCCACAAGTACGTCGAGTTGAGGCGCCACTCGTACTTGCGCAGAGACTGATTCTCGCTCACCATGGAAGCGTACTCGAGCAGCTTTGAGGCATTATAAAATGCTACATCTCGCTCCGCCTCTGTCACTTGCCCTCCCAAATTTGCAAACCGTCGTGGGTTATGCGCAAAGAGCCGTGTGTTACACACCGCAGCGCGGATCATGCAGGTGACCAGGATGTCGAGCGACTGCGACGGATCACAGTAGCGTAGATATTTTGTTTCAAATTTGTCCTCAATCTCGTCAATGAGTGCATCCTTTTCTGTTGATGTCATGTTGGAGCTAGTACCGATATCGGACCATGATGCGACGGATGTGGTGGTGCCCGACAGGCGTTGAAGGGATTTCGCCAGATCGCAGCGAACGAGACACATGGTGATGGCTGTGATGGCCTTGCGATCTTTAGGCACTTCTGTCATGTATGGGTTGAGATCTTCATCTTCGACGTTCCATGGCACTCCTGCGTCACCTGCCTGAATATCTAGCGATGGTTTGGCATCCAATAAATCCGACGTGCGAAATTCTAGGTGCGCAATGTACCACCAAAGACGTCTTCTCATTTCCGTTTCAAATAGAGATAACCCCAATGATTTTCCATCGCGGTGTAAGCCCATTTTGAGAGCCAGTCGGAGAGCAATACCGCATAGAATGTGCTGAGACTCGTATTTCATGGTGCCGCGCAGACCCATCTGGGGAATGTTAGATTCGGTTTAAAGCAAATGATGAAAAATCTCCGAATGACATACCATAAACAGACAAAACGCTGTCAAAGTTGTCGGGTTGGATGTACTGAGCAGCCCAGCTCGTTTCAGCGTGTGCCTAGCAATGGCTCTATACTTGGCAAATAGTGTCTTTTTGCTTTCCTTGAACAGTTTCTGGCACTCGTTTTCATCACTGACACTGACAACCCCAAAGTAGAAACAGAATATCACTGCCTCGGTGGGTTTCGATACTTCTTCTCTCCGTTCTGCTGCTTGTAGGACCGACGCCCAGAATGTTGGGATATGCATCATCTTCATGAGCGGATCAACTCTGTCAACGTATATGTCCAAAAGTGCGTACAGACAGTGCATCGCAGGATGCCAGTGGCGCAATTCACCTTTGAAGCCACCACTAGCACAGTCTGATCCTAGAAAAAGATCGGTTTCGTTTTCCTCATCATCATCACCAACAGCAACAAACTCATCAGGATGCCGAAACTGGATTGATATCAGCGTCAAAGTTGCCAGTGGGACGACTCAAGAATACTTACATCCTCGTTCAAGTCCGTCCACAAGGTACTACTACAAGACAATTTAGCAAGGTGAGAACACCCGAGACTGGAAACGTACTTTTCATAGTATCGCGAACCCCCTTCCCGGCTGACCAATTTTGGTCCTGAGCCTGACGTCCTGATCAGCGCGGAGCGAAACCCCATCGGCGGCGCAGCTTCGCCTCTTGGGGTGAGAACTGAAAGGCTTGCAGGCGAGTCAACAGTACCGTTGCTCTCAGAAAGGCCGTCATCTGATGTGGCGCGGGACGTGCTCGTACGCTCCGCGATATCGACACCGCGCGACTTGAGCATGTCTTCATATCGTCGCAGCTTGGCGTGCAGAGTCTCACGCGATGGCTTTGACCTCTTGCGCTTCCCCCGCACAGGCTCAACGTATTCGCAATCAATCTTGGCGCGCTTGCAGTTGCCGCATGGCTGTGCATGATCGCACCGTACTTTGCGCTGACGGCAAACGAGGCAAGAGAAGGTCTTGACTGTGCAATCGGCGCTGGGCCTGATTGATGGACTTGCTGGTCTCATATTGCTGTGCTGATTATCCTTCTTCTGGGTGTGTTTTCAACACAGGAAACGGAGCTCTTGTCGCTGTTCGGGGGGTGCAAGTATTCCGAGGTGGCCGAGACTCTGTGGTGTAGCTTCGGGGCTCGGAGGCCAGATTCTGCATTTTGAGCCCCGAGGGCGATGCTGTTCAACCCCGAGCGCCCCACTCGAAGGGCTGGCTGTAAGCCAACATCAGTTATATAAATGGCAGTGTCACGGACAGTTTCCCCTTTTATGTAGAAATATAATCACTGGCTGGATACAGTTGCTCTCATTTATATTTTGTAGCCAAAGTTTCTCTATCAATTCTCCCAAGACACTACGTGTGTGTTTATACCTGCCTCAACAATGGCAGCCGAATCGAAAATGCCAGACGAATCAACACCAAACAAATCATTACCAGCTAGATCAACGCCGACCGAGTCGATACACGATGAGGAAGGGAAGCTGGAGAGCGATGTTGATCTAGTCGAATCAGAACGCGATTCAGAAAAGCAATCGCCAAGCGATGCCGATCCATCGCCCCAGGCATTGGAATACCCACCGGCATATAAACGCATTCTCATCATGATTGCGTTGTACCTCTCCATGTTCCTCATCACTCTAGTAAGTATCAGAATCACCAATTTGATATTGAGTTATTGCTCAACAAAGCATAGGATCAAAACATCATTGCAACTGCAATCCCTCGCATCACCGATGAATTCCACTCGATCGCCGACATTGGGTGGTATGGCAGTGCATACCTGCTCACGACTTGTAGCTTCCAGCTATTCATGGGCAAAGTCTACAAATACTACCCAGCCAAGCCCCTCTTTCTCGGAGGCGTCGTCATGTTTGAGGTTGGTTCAGCAATCTGTGGCGCGGCTCCTAGCTCTGTTGCCTTTATCATCGGCCGCGCTGTGGCTGGAGTAGGAGCCTCCGGTCTGTTTTCTGGCCTGATGGTCATAATGTTCCATACCATTCCGCTTCGGCAGAGACCGCTCTGGCAAGGCGCTGCAGGAGGTTTGTTTGCCATTGCCTCCGTTGTTGGGCCGCTCGTCGGGGGCGCATTCACCGATCATGTCACTTGGCGCTGGTGTTTCTATCTTAATCTCCCAATCGGAGCCGTCTCCTTACTAGTTACGGTATTGCTTGTCAATCTGTCAGACCAGAAACTGGAGTCTCCTGCGAAAACTCTCATTGGGAAGATTCAGCAGCTTGATCCCATCGGAAACCTCGCTTTTTTCCCTGGAATCGTCTGCCTCATCCTCGCCCTGCAATGGGGCGGTACGCTATACTCTTGGGCCAACGCCAGGATAATTGCTCTCATTATTGTCTGTATAGCTCTTGTCGCCATCTTTCTCGGTATCCAGATTTGGAAGAAAGAACAGGCTACCTTGCCGCCGCGCATCATAAAGCAGCGCAGCATCGCTGCCGCCATGTTCTTCTGTTTCTTCAACGGTGCTGGTATGATGGTTCTTATGTACTATCTTCCTATCTGGTTTCAAGCTATCAAAGGCGCATCAGCTGTGAGCTCGGGTCTCATGCTTCTGCCCACTGTGCTGTCAGTAGTCGTGGCAGCTATTTTCTCTGGGATCGTCATATCCCGTGCTGGTTACTACGCGCCATTCTATATCGCCAGCTCTATATTATCACCGATTGGAGCTGGACTCATGTGCACTTTTACAACTTCAACTAGCAAAGGCATGTGGATTGGCTCGCAGATTCTCTTTGGCTTTGGTACTGGTCTTGGTGTACAACAGCATCTGAACGTCGTGCAGACTGTCCTAGAACGCTCGGATATCGCACAGGGGTCCGCCGCGGTCATGCTTGTCCGTTTTCTAGGGTCGACAATTTTCATTCCAATCGCGCAAAATGTCTTCATAAGGGATCTTGCATCAAAACTGGCAGCCCTTCCCGGTGTTGATACTGAGACAGTCATCAAAGGCGGTGCCACTGAATTGCGCTCATTGGTTCCTGCAGATGAGCTCAACCAGCTCCTCACTTATTACAACGCCTCACTATCGAAGGTCTTTTACATTGCGGCGGGCACATGTGCAGTCACTATCTTCGGAAGTGTCTGTGTGGAGTGGCGGAGCTTGAAGGCAAAGGCTCGAACCGAGGGTGGAAAGCCTCGGTAATTATCAAGACACAGTTGTAGATGAAGCCATACATGGATAACACGCACGTAGAACCGCCTTCTTCAACATTTAGTAAGCAACCGCTTTTTTATTGTAGTTTAGAACATATTAAAATCGAGAATCCCCGATCAAATCATCATCACCCTCTGACAGTCACCGGCGCCATCTGCTATATTTTCCGCAGAACTTCAATGTGTACCACGAAACGAAAAAATTGAATCTCACCTGCAACCTTAATACTAGCAAAGCCTCCAAGCAAGACAGTGGAAAAGCTTCTGCGTCAGCGACGCGACCGACAAGCTTGTTGAAATCGATGCAGAATTTGACGCTATGGCAAAATACATGCAGCGAACTGCGTTCCTATACTCCGTATAAGAGACTCAATTATATGAAGTGCAGCCTCGCCTAGACAATTGGCTCCGAGTCAGTGAACGTTGCTGCTGAGCAGGCTCTGGTGCCGAAAATGAGTATCTTTGGATGTAAGTGCGAAAGGTTAGGCCGCCGTTTCATACCAAGGAGCTATTATAGCAGCTGGAGACCTTTTTCGTTGTCTCGGGCGAGGCTCGTCAGAAAGGTTTAATTGTGTGGAACTCCAGTTGCAGCTGCGTAGCTAGCAGCGGAATAGACTTTCTGCGCTGCAATGACTATTAACTAGTCATCGCATTCAGCATTGAATCATTGCTGGACTTGGCTACAGCCAACCGAATAACATACAATACTTCAGGCAAGCCACTCGACTACACAATAGGATGCCATTACAGCCTCAGTGGGTCGCATTGTGCATGCTGGTACTCGACAACTAGTCGTAGCACTCTGGCGGAGTTCAGCTCGCGTTTTCTCCCCATTTGAATGGCAACAGCGGTGCAAAGTGGCGCAGCGCGACGGACAAGTCGTCAGATCTTTGTTAATATATGGGCGTCGTATCACGTACCTAAACTCCTCAGCTGCGCAACTTCATTCTCCTACGGTATAGACACAGTGAGCACGCTGGACATGGATATCCTGCCACTACCGCGAGACCCGACTTTTCCAACCCCGGAGACCCCATATCTTTCGGCGGAAGACTGGGATTTTGGCCCTTATCGGACCTTCTTGCATCGGAAATATCAAGATTTAGGGCTTAGTGAAGTGCCTCATCTACCAACTGACCATGCGCTCTTGACGCTCCCACTGCAACGTATCTTTGACGCAATCCCGGCAGCCAAGCTACAGTCGTTCGTGCAGACATGGCTGTACTTTGGTATCTTGGCCGAGTTCTTGAGCCTTAACGAGCTTGAGGATGGGCGACGTTTAGTTAGCCTCGAGCAGGCTCGAGAAGAAATGGCAATACTGTATCGAGAATATTCAAAAGACGGCGACAACGGAAAGCTGCTAACTGGTGTCCATATCCTTGGGCAAACCGACACCTTCGTCGAGCGCGTGCGTTTGGCAGGAGACCTCGGGCCGCGTTTCCATTATTTACATCAGTGCTTGACTCGATCTGTGCTCATAGTCAACAACTCTTTCAACCAGCTTGACTACTCTATCCGCTATTCGATAGCTGCACTGAGCGAATTATTCATGACAAATATTTACGCAAGCAGCCATTTAGTGAGCCCGCGCATTGTGTTGCCAATCGCTTCTTTCAACTGGTTTAGAGACTACCTGAAGGCGGGTAACGATGTGGAGAAACAAATGCTCAGCGTTGGCTGGTGCCCAAGTGAGATTGAGAAGCTGCGAAACCTTTTCCAGGGTGTCGCGTCTCTTCACTACGTCACGAGGTTGCGGCCACGTACCGCGCCAAGTGACCATGTCAACTGCACAAACTATGCCTGTCGGGCATTTCAGATTGACATTGCAAAGTACAAACCGAATCACGTCACCCAGGGATGTCACTGTGACGATGTGCACATAGATGAGACCGAATTAGGTCAAATTCTAAGAGGAACCGATTTCTACCCCGTGTTGAAAATTGACACGGGGCCGGATGGCACCGGACCCGTGAGCATCACGCTAGAGAGATACGAACCGGGGGTGAACTATGTCGCTTTATCCCATGTGTGGGCGGACGGCTTGGGAAACCCGCGCGCCAATGCTCTGCCGACTTGCCAGGTTATCAGAATGGCCAATGCTGTCGCAGAACTCAACCGTACCATGAATGACAGTGACGATCCGCAGTCCGAATATCGCATCTGGGTTGACACAATTTGCTGCCCAGTCGAGCTCGAGGGAAAGGCAATTGCTCTTGAGCGAATTGCCGATGTCTACAAGAATTCCGCACATGTTTTAATTCTCGACTCATCGCTGACGTGTCTGAATACGACTACTAGCGATCTAGCTGAAATGCTCCTAAGGACGTTTAGCTGCTCGGCCTGGATGCGGCGACTCTGGACTCTCCAAGGTATTGCATTTTCATTCCTTGGTTTTTTAATTCTTCTTTATTTTTGGCTTTTCGAACCTTTATGTCCTCGTGTGGATTCTGTCTCGAATGATTCATCATTCTTCTTGAATTTCTTACCGCCTCTAAATGATGTTGCTGTACTCTGTTGCGTGTACTGACTCATATCTCATCAGAGGCTATTCTGCCAAAAAGTCTCTGCATTCAATTTCAAGATAAAGCAGCTTCTGCTTCGGATTTGATGCGCGATTTATACTTGGCAGGCATGAACGACATGCGATTCCTCCGAATCTGGCATGATCTTCTCAACGAGGTAAATGATCCTTTCAAGTTTGCGAGCTGCTATGTTATTTCTGGTCTAACTTGAATAGTATAATTATATTCAAAACTTTGATCAAGCGAGCCGCGGCTTGGACGACTCCTATCACAAGCCACAGCTTGTCATATTGCAAAGATCGATTCATTTTCGAACAGTGTCGGTCCAGTCTGATGAGCCTCTTTGTATAGCTGTCTTGATGAATCTCCAGATTGAAGGGCTGACATTAATGACTGATGGCCAACAACGTATGGCTCGGGTATGGTCTGCATTGGCTGAAGCCCTTGATGGAATTTCCACTTCTCTAGTATTTTATCTCGAAGAAACTCTATCCATGAAAGGCTGGCGATGGGCACCAAAAAGTCTTCTTGGGAGCCTCGGTGAGGATTCAACAATGGGAATGGATGAGAGATCGCTTCGATTTTCTGTTCCATTACCGGTTACTCCTAAATCGGTGGGTATGCCGACTCCAAGAGGATTTCGCATGAGGGCCCACGGTGGCTACTTGAAGGTAGCGCCGATACGTGAAACCTTTGACGTACAACCGTGGAAGGGAGTCACAAAGCGATCCGTAGAGGCGCACGTGCTCATCTATCGGGAGGCGACAAAGGATTGGTACCGGCTGGCAGATTGGCATCGCAGTCGTAAACTCGGATCGTGGTCTGACGAGGAACGAAAGGCGTACGATGAAAAATTTCCGAGTCCACTATTTGACTGTATCCAGTCTAACAGCGCTGCTCTCATATTCAACAACTTTAATGAGAGTGCCGAGGTCAATGTAGCCATTCTGGGCAAGGTGCAGGAGTGTTTGGATGATGACGACGAGCAAATGGCGATGCATTTTGAGCGGGAGCGCACAGTCATGTGCTGGCATCTAGTACAGCAGGAGGTGGCTCTGTTGAACAAGGTGATTGCCATTTCCAACAAACTCGCGGACGACCAGGTCACTGCAAATCTGCTTGCATGCGGCAAGGAATCAAGTCCCGAACGCGACAAGTGCCTTGCTGAGGTCAAAAAATGGCTGGAGACAACGTTGATCGGGAATGGAAAGAAGATCCCGAGTTTGCGCAACTGGTGACGCATACAATGGGAGATGGCATGGAAGGGTACACTTGGCCCTTGGTACTGGTCGACTACTCTAATATCATTTGTATGAAGGATTCGGTGGAGGATCAAGTCTGGTTCGTTGACTGATGGGTTGGAAAGGAGCGTGCTGCGGTCCCGGTTTGAGCCTTGACCGTTACGGAGAGCGAGTTTTTGAATAACGAGATAACACAATCGACTGCCAGTAGTTCAGGGCCACATAACAATGTCCCTACATCGAAGTTCACTGAGAGTGATGCGAAATTTGAACGCCTCGCAATTCACAGTCTTGAATCACTTCACTAGTTTTATCGTGGACGAACTCAATCACGGCCCATTCGTTCTCCGGCATCACGATTTCCGACTCGAGAACAGTTTTTTCAATGAAAACTTGGACGTCTAGTGAATCATAGACTGTGAATTTGTAAATATTGTTCCTCTGCCTCTATTTACCCTCCTTCGTGGGCGAAGGACCCTATCGCCCTTCATCGCAGAAACTTGGGATTCTTTTCCCGACGGATCTACACAGCGCGGCATGTCCAAGTGAGCATTATCGTGAGCTCCTGCGTGAGTGCTATCGGCGAAAATGTGATGCTTCACACTTTGCGTCTATAATACGATATCTGGGCGACGTATCCATTCTGTTCTATAACTCTTTCGCAAAGCATCACAAGGGGTGAGCCAGATGCCCAGTATCGAGTGGCTCATGAGAAGTCGTCCGCCAGTGTTCAAAGTTACGCTGTACATCTAACCGGATGAAGCCACACAGCGTTGGCGGCTCTAACCCTCTCCTTTGAAACCGCCTTAGGGTCCGAGGCTGGTATCTCAAGGGTAGCTGCAGCAACTTCTCGAATCCGGGTTCCATCAAACGTCAGAACACGAACTTTACCAACAACTTCGTCGGTCAGAGCCAAGTACTGCAAGAGTGGTTTACCGGAAGATACTGCAGCCACCCATGGCGCCGGCTCCAGTGCGTGCGAGAAGCCTCCGTGTGTCGGAGTCTCCCAAACGTCAATAGCCTCCGTACGCGCCAATCTGCCCTCGCTATCCAACTCAAAAACCGAGACATAACCTTTGAAAGTCGCATTGTTACCGCGAGTAGTCGCGAACAAGTATTTGGGGGCGAATCCGGGAGGACCGGTTGAAATCCGAACTGCGGCCGCCGCGTAGTTTGTCGCGTTGATGCCCCAGGGCAACACGCTCGCATTCTGGAGATACTTGACGTCCTCGACAGTGCCATTGCGGTGTTTCTTCACAGAAAACACATCCACCGTATTAGAGTGCTCCCCGATCACGTACAATATCTTCCCGTTCGGGTGAGGCTTGATATGGCGGAGGCCTTCGTTGTCCGCGGGCGCCTTGTGCAACTTTTGGTCTGCCACGGTGACGGACTGGCCGTCCGCTCCCGACACCGCAAGAGTCCAAAAACCATTTGCTCCGAGATCTGAAACATATAGCGTATTTCCTTCAGGGCTCAGCTCTACACCGTGCGTTCCGTTCCGAGGGCTGAAACTCCCGGTGGGTGCGGTGGCATTCTCTCTGCCCTCGATGCTGAAATCGAGTTGTTGCGCCAGATCACCCAGGGTGCCGTCGCTTTCCACATGGAAGACCTCTCCCGATGCGCCGCCAACGCTATACAAATATGAGTCGGAGGAAGTAATATAGCCGGGCACTCTGTAAACTGGCTTCGAGTTTAGGAACTCGAGTGCGTGGAACGGATCATCAGCACCACGCTGGTTTCTGTAGACCGAAACGCCGGGGGGCACCCAAGACAATCCATATAGAGTCTTTTGGTCTGGTGCGAAAGAAAGCCATGGGTGGGAAGCGGTGGCATTGCTGATGTGAGTGACGTTGAGATGGGCAAGAAGGGGGTCAAAGAAGAGCGTGTATATGTACGGCACATTGAATGCGCCCACGAATAACTCCATGTCTCGTTTTCTTTGGTGATTTTGCGTCGGCAGGTGTCGTTATGAGTAGATCTGGAGTAAAGCATGTATTTATATGCGTGCATGTTACTCGTGGCCTGTGCAGGCGGCCATTGATTGGCTCTAAGCGACGAAGTTGCTGGTAAAGTTCGGGCGTGCCGTGCTCATGGTATGATGCCCTTCCATTATGACATTCTTCAGGTACGAATCGCCACTTGCTTCAAACTCGGAACATGTTCAAAATATTTCCGCGATGAGGGATCTTCAACGCTCCTTACTCAGTACACAGCACTGACGTCTTGAGGCATAAATTGCACCGAGAAACAAAGCGCATTGACGAAGAAATGTGCCACCGGCACTCTGCCGAATTCAAGGGTCCCCGGTAGTGTCAACGTTGACGCTACTGGTAGGACGGACCGTAATTGGAGGGCACACAAACCTTTTCGGGACGGGGTTTGTGCGTGATAACTCTCATATCTTGCCGTGATCGCTCGCTTGGCGACAGCCGAATGCAAATACTCTGTACACGTGCACCCAATGACGTGACTTGCAGCCTTGAAGTTTAAAAATAGGGCAGGCAATATAGGTTTTGAAGTGTGGGTTTCGACTCAGTATTAAGGAAGAGAGCTCAGTACCGAGTAGTAGATAAAGTCCTACTAAGAAATAGCCTAATTGTGCTTTGCGAAATAGAGATAATTTGCTCCATATTTCGTCTTCCCATCCATCTTACAGTCTGATAAACGGCCAGGGAAACTACTGCCAGGCCGGTTTTAAGAGGCAAACTCATCACTTGCGATCTGGAAGCTGCCTGACGGGGTGGCACTGGCCCCTGACTTTCTCGATAGACATGTCGGAGATCCTTCAGCAATTGTAACGCCCAATAGCATTGAATGTAAAAAAATTTCCATGGTACACTTATATCATCCCGTGAGGTTCTACCAGCACTAGCGTCAGAGTCTCAAGACGGTTGGGATATCATGTTGCCCGACTGGGAATTAACCGCTTTAGAGGGTATGAAGAGAGGCAAGGCCTCCATCGAAGCAAGGTCCTCCGGGTGAAAGTAGGTGACGAACTCTTCAAAGCCTAGCAAAGCATTCTGATGTGAATACAGTTTAATTAGTAGTCACTGCCTTGGTGAGGTATGTGCCTGCACAGCCTCGACTGATTCCCATATCATCAATTGCTGGTATAAAGGCTAGAAAAATTCTACAAAGAGCTACAGAAAACCTTGGAGTAAAACTGAAAAACTTAAGGGCCGACTTTGTAACCGAATAAGAAGTGGCGCAGTGTTCGCGGTGAAAGAATCCGTAGTTTTGGTTACGTTGATTATCATTAGATTGTTAATAAGCGCATACCTCGAGTCATGGGAAAGTAAAACATTTCATATCGGGCGCTACTATTTACCTGGCACGAAACTTTCAGTGGCTTCTCACAGTTCGGGCGAACACGGCCGAGACACCCACAGCAATGCCACTCATCAGCAGTAGAACAGCTTATTCGTGCTGGTTGCTGGAAAGATGACAAAAGATTGACGAATTCGGCAGGCTCAGAAATATTAGCGTTCCCCGCGCAACCCGCAAAGCGGCCAGCAACACATGCCCTCCATGCCTCCTTGCCTCCCAACCTGTCTCTCCCGGAGCCGGAGGGCTTCCCAAGTAGCCTGACCGCATCCATCTTGTCATGAGGCCTGTGGGGAAGCAATGTTGATTAGCGCCGACACCCACTATAAGCTTCGCATATGCTGCTAGTTACAAGTTGAGAAAAAAGCCCAGGCGGGCAGGAGGAGTCGATCGCTGCCCACAGGCGGCGCCACCACACACACCCCCGGTATTTATCCCTTCGATGCGTGGAGGCGAAACTGATTGGGTCCGGGGACCGTTTGCTTTGCTGATGAGAAAGGCTCGGGTCTCAACGGCCGGACCGGATTGTGTCGTAGTTGAATCGCGTGATATCACCAGAAGCTACTCCGTATTGACAATCCATACAACATGCAACAGGAAATAGCGCTTACAGCCAAATTTCTTGGCCCGCAGGTCCGTCCAAACAATTTCGAGAAATACTGCTGCCTAGTTCGAACCCCTCCCTTGTGCGCCACTTCCATCACAATCCTGGTCTTGTGGCTTGCATCGCCGACGCCCGCGCGATTTGCGCCCCCCCCCCCCCCCCCCCCCCCTTCCCTTGAGCTACGAAGTAAGAAGAGAACACACACACACAAGGTTTGGCCTCAGTCTTTGCATCGAAACTCGGAGCTCACTGAAACCAAACAACGATTGTTCAATTTCCCGGACTTAAGTAGAGGCAGGATTGCACGCCCTGTCGGAGTTCAGCTCCCTTCACAGATTAGCAGCAACCCGCCAGCGGTGGAATTCGGACCTTTGGCTTTCTCGCTAATTTTAGGCCAAAGGGGCGTGGAGGTGAATGGGGGAAACGGTGCAAATTAAGTGCATATGGCCCTAAACGTTTAATTGTTCGTCTGGCTAGTCTGCTGGGCCAACCAACCCGCAACATTCCCTGACTCGACTTGCCGGCGCGCGCTCAGCCTGCTTTCGGGGCGCCACCGACGCAGATGCTCCCTGCGTCAGGTCAGCGGCGTTGATCCGACTTTTTTCTCAGGCGGCGGGGGGGGGGGAGCTCTAGTTTGGGGGCCACTTGTATGGTCTGGAATCCCATCGGGATGAGCAGAGGACTCTTGGGGAACATTGTATGCGCAGACGCAACAATGGCAGAGCCCTTGCTCTCACTGTTTTCCCGTGAAGAAGAGATGACACAAAGGATCTCACGTTTGATTCGTAGCCAGAGGCTCAAATCAGTAAAAAAAAGGGCAACGAAGCAAATAGTCATACATATCATTCAAGCGGCTCGTAAACTTCGTTCGCGAACAACTAGCCTGGCGCCATGTCTCATTCTCTGGCTGCGCCGAGATGGGAAAGCCTGGGGCCCCCCTGGCGCGCCACTTACAGCCTAACAGCGCAGCCTTTTCGGAGCGCAAGTTTGCATGCAGCTATCACCTGGTCGTACGGGCAGAAATGTGTGGCAACAAGCAATCCGCCCCTCATGGAAGTCTGCCGGTCCATCTGGATAAAAAGCCAGCTTCTCGCCCACATCCGTCCGGGAAACCCTGTGTCCCCGTCCATTGATGCTCCCGCTGCTTTGTGGTCGAAGTACAAACCTTGGTGCTCCTCTAAAACATGGATCCAGAAAAGAAGATTGTCCTCGAACAGGACGAGCACGTGTAGGTCTGACCCTTTGCACTCTTCAGTGCAACCCTTCCCCCCCACAGTGCAAGAATGCACAATGCCATTTTCTCACCTTTTGTCGCACTCATACGTCTCTCTTCCTTATCCAATTGTTTTACTTGTTTACTGAAACCCCAACGCTGGATAGCACCGAGACAGCGCGACCGACGTCCGAAGCTGCCCAGAAGCTCGCCACGCTCGAGGAGAATGCCGTGGCCGAGATCAAAAACCCTCTCGTGGGCGTGCCTCGCGACGAGCTCCTCGCGCGCGTGACAGCGTACCAGCAAGAAAAGGGCCTGCCCGAGGATATCCTGCCGTTCCTCCGGAAAGGCGCCCTCGTCGCGCAGAACCCCGCGGGCTTCGAGGAGCTCGATCTCTTGGATGAGAATGACAAGGGCGTGCTGCGCAACGAAGTCACTCATAGGTGGAACCACCCTTGGGCTCTCTATTATACCATTGTCCTCAACTCCATAGCCGCAGCTATCCAGGGATGGGACCAGGTCAGTTTGCGCACGAGTTTCAGTACCCGACCTTCACTAACACCGGGCTGCAGACCGGCTCCAACGGCGCTAATCTTGGCTTCCCAGAAGCTCTTGGCATCCCCGATTTCAGCCCCCAATGTGGCCCCGATGCGACCAAGGGCCTCTGTGCCAGAAATGCTTGGATCGTTGGTGTTGTAAATGCTATGCCTTATATCACCATCTGTCTCTTGTATGTACACGCAGTGGTGCTAGACAATTCAGCGACTGACAAAAACAAGCGCCGGCTGGATTTCCGATCCGCTCAATGAGATAATGGGCCGTCGCGGCGTCATCTTTATCGCTGCCATCTTCTCTCTATTAGCTCCTTTCGGTATGGCTCTGTCGCAGACCTGGGGCCAGCTTGCTGCATGCAGGTACGCAGCACGATGCTCTCTTCTTGTGATGCCTGATATCAAGACTAACACGCTCGCCCAGAGTACTCCTCGGTATCGGTATGGGATTGAAGGAGGTCACCGTGCCTGTATTTTCGGCCGAAAATGCCCCAACCATCATCCGTGGCGGCCTAGTCATGTCTTGGCAGCTCTGGACTGCGTTCGGTATGCAATGCACGCACCCAAAATTTCTAGATCTCGGTTCGCTGACACTGAAAAGGCATCTTCCTTGGTACCTGTGCCAATCTTGCTGTTGGAAAAGTCGCCGATATCTCATGGCGCCTACAACTCGGTTCTGCCTTCATTCCCGCAGTGCCTCTTGTTCTCGGTATCTGGTTCTGCCCCGAGTCTCCTCGTTGGTATCTCAAGAAGGGCAACCACCTGAAGGCATGGAAATCGCTGCTACGCCTGCGAAACACACCCCTTCAGGCCGCTCGCGACTTGTTCTACATTCACTCTCTTCTTGAAGAAGAAGACAGAATGATCAAAGAATCTGGACTTAGCATCAACGGTAGCGTCTTCACTCGCTTCATTGAGCTGTTCACGATTCCTCGAAACCGTCGCGCTACCCAAGCCTCTGGTATTGTCATGATTGCACAACAGATGTGCGGAAGTAAGCACACGCGAAAAACTTTCTCTATCCTGCCCAATCGCTGACCAAACTAGTCAACATCATTGCTTTCTACAGCAGTACCATCTTTGTTCAAAGCGGTGTGTCCGCATACAATGCTCTTTGGGCCAGTTTCGGCTTTGGTCTCATCAACTTTCTCTTCGCCTGGCCCGCCGTGTGGACCATTGATACCTTTGGCCGGCGTGCTCTCCTGATTTTCACGTTTCCAAACATGTTCTGGACCCTACTCGGTAAGTTCCTAGTATGAGATCCCCACTGGCGATTCTGACTAACATTATGTGTGTGTAGTGGCCGGTCTTTGCTTTCTCATCGACAAGGGTGTTGAACAGAGTTCGGCACGCATCGGGGCTGTCGCAACCTTTGTATATCTCTTTGCTGCTTTTTATTCACCGGGAGAAGGACCCGTGCCATTCATGTACTCAGCCGAAGTTTTTGGATTGGCTCATCGTGAAGTTGGAATGTCATGGGCAGTTGCAACCAACAACTTCTGGGGCGCCATCCTCAGTTTGACATTCCCGCGAATGCTTCGAGCCATGACACCGACCGGCGCATTTGGGTTCTATGCAGGCATGAACTTGGTCGCATTGGCTCTCATATTTTGTTTCGTACCTGAAACAAAGCAAAAGAGTTTAGAGGAACTGGATTACGTCTTTGGAGTCTCAACTCGAGCGCACGCCAAGTACCAGCTTGGCACCGTTCTGCCATGGTGGTTCAAGCGTTATGTCTTCCAAGACAAGAGCGCCGTCTGCCCTCCTTTGTACAAGGACGACAACAAGGCTGCCAGACCTCAGGAAGGCAAAGTCTGAGCTCAAGCTCAGTCACGGCACATGAACGAATGGACGGAGTTCCTTTGCCATTGTCTTGTCACAAACTGACCCGTATTGATATCCCCAACAGTATATGCTTCTTGACTATTTACATGCGCAAGTTTCTTCACTAGTTAGTTGAATTGAACAGGTTAATCTATTAAAATGGCTACACTCAATTTTGGTTGTCGCTCCACCTCTATTTTTTTTAACTGTATCGCCTCACCCCCCCCCTCTCCCCGAATCTCTAGTAAACAACATTTTGGTTAAGCCTTGCTTTTCTGTTTGCGTGCCTCATCGGCTCTGCGGCCTTCCTCCTTGAGCTTTTCGTCGTCCGGTCGCGATAAAGACACCTGAGGCATCAAAACAAAAGCGAGAAAGAAACCAAGTACAGCTAATGCTGCC
This sequence comes from Cordyceps javanica, assembly GCF_051103115.1. Lineage (NCBI taxonomy): Eukaryota > Fungi > Ascomycota > Sordariomycetes > Hypocreales > Cordycipitaceae > Cordyceps > Cordyceps javanica. The sequence continues at coordinate 6,328,404 of NC_139295.1, forward strand.
CCAACGATGAAAATAATCCTGAACCCCTTCTTATAAGCAGGGACGACAACGCCGCGAATCCTGGCAGCCTCATCAGGAGCCAGCGCATCCGTATACGTGCGAGGGTTCTGTAGCAGGTCCTTGAGGGCAGCGTCGTCCAAGTGTAGAGTAGAAATCGAGCTTCTAAGAACGTTGTTGCTAAGAAAGAATTTAGTAAAATATAATGGAGAATGTCTAAGCTCGCTTACATTATAGAACCGCAAACGGCCAAGCCAAGCGTTGAACCGACATTTCGGATAAAACTGAGGCAATTAGTAAGATATCGAGTTGAGTAGCATGGTACTTACTTTCGGAAAGACGTGGCAACGGCCATGTCACGTCTTGCGACGCCAGCCTGCGCTGCAATCAGGGCTCTGCAAGCATGTTAGTGAGGGGACCGTGCAGTAAGTTTGACATTCACGTACGGCTGCATGGTGTTTCCGACACCAATACCAATAAGGACCGAGTAGCCAATCTGCTTGTCAAGGCCGGTATTCTCATTGAGAGTGGACATAAGTCCAAGTCCCACAGCCCAGCATATCCAGCCAAAGAGAATGCATTCTCGGTATCTTCCAACCCAATGAACAATGAGTCCAGACACCGTGCTGCTGACTGTCTGCACGATGGTAATCGGCAGGAGGAGAGCACCAGATTTGGTGGCACTATAGCCATAGACTAGTTGATAGAACGTTGGCACATAATAGACTTGCATGACAAAGTTCCATCCATTAATCATCATCGTCAAGCAGGCGCCATTGACAATCTTGGACTTGAAAATGTGCACTATGTGACTGGTCAGTGTCTCTCAACTCTCCAGGTAAAATTTGCGAGGACTCACAAGGCACCAGGGGGTACTCGGGTCCCTTCCATTGCCAGAGGACGAATGCGACGCAAATTGCGCCACCGGTCGCGAGAGAGGCAATGACTGGGGCAGACTTCCAGGGATATTCGCTTCCACCCCATGTAAGCCCAAGGATAACAGCAATCATGCCTGAGAATGACAGAGCGATGCCGACAAAGTCAACTGCCTTGAGTTTACTTGCCAAGTGTTAGCAGAAGAGGCAGCAATCCACATCGGCAGACTTACATTCGCCAATCTCCTTCAACCTTCTTCAGCGGCATGATAAACACAACACAACAGGTCGTAAGGAGGGTCAATGGCAAGTTCAGGCGGAAGATCCAACGCCACGACTCCTTGGACTTGGACGAAAGAGCGCCACCAATCACGGGGCCGATGCCATTCGCAAGTGCGACGACAGCGCCCTGTAAAGAAAAATCAGTGATGGCGCTGGTAATGCAGACCAGGGAAACTTACTAGGATACCTTGGTACTTTCCTCGTTCCCTCAATGGTACGACATCGCTGACAATCAGCTGCGCAACGGTCATGAGACCACCTCCGCCGATACCCGTGAATGCGCGAAAGACGGTGAGTTGCAGGACTGACTGCGCCAGGGATGAAGCCAGGGAGCCGAAAAAGAAAATCGCAAGCCCGGTAAGCAAAACAACCTTTCTCGACCAGATATCCGACAGCCGACCGTAAATCAACTGTCCAATCGTTGAGGTGCTTCGATCCATTAGACAAGTCAAACTGTGTATCGAATTTGCAAGACTCACATAAAGTAGCCGCTTGCGATCCAGGAGACCTCCTTCGTAGCCCCAAAAGAGGCACCGATAATGTATAAACTAGCGGCAAGAGTAGTCTGGTCCATCAACGCGACCAAATCTACACTGGCGCAGGCCAGAAATATCTGCTCGTGGTGTTAGACTCGCCTGGCCATTGCACGTTTGTTTCGCCAATCGTACCGTAATGATGGTGCGCTTCGGGACATAGTTGGTCTGCTCGTTGAATTTGGCTCCAGCGCCGTCCGAGTCGCTCGCAGAGTGCGTGCTGACATCGCCAGTCGTCGGCCTCGCAGGCACAACAACGGGTTCTGCCTTTCCGGACATTGTGCAAAGTCAGTATCCTGCGGTCGGAATCCCCCCGATTGGCGTGTCGATTGGGCCAGGTTCTGATCGGGGCGCCTTGTTTCGTGAATGTGTATTGGGGGAGGAGCGCTGGATCAGATAAAAGAGAGAGCGAGGAGCAGCGAGACCGGCTTCGTGGGTCGGCATATGAGAGCTCAATTAAGCCTAATAATAAACCACATTCCCTTGAATCAACAACCAGGGGTCAAAACTTCGATGTGGGTAACGCAACCGCTGCGGCCTATTGCTCAGTAGATTGAAGACACCAAAATCTGTGCGTAAGATGGCCATTAATGTGGGAATGCGGCCCGAGACAAGCAAAAGCTGAGAGATCCGTGCATGGGGGCGAACAACCTATAACACTGCATTAGTCGCAAAAGTATCAACGTGGACACATTTATATTAGTGGGCATAACTATACTTTGTTCCTCTTGGCTTGCCCACTACGTTACGTCTCTCATCCTTCCTTGATGTACTCCGTCCTTGGTAAGTATCGGCTGTTCCTTTTCTTCCTTGGCCCCGAATAGCAGCATGTTGACCCCCACCGCAGGCCGCTTGCCATCGCCATGTTGCTCTGGTTCTTGGGGGCGATGTACGAGATGGAATAGGCCATTCGCGCAAGCGCCGCCGATCGTCGCGCTGCATTTGAGCAAGATTGAGTCGCTTAAATGGCGTTGTACTTGCTGGTTAGTAAGATACTAGAGCATTATGATGAATTAAGGTTAGTAGATTCGCCGCACGCAGTATCTGGCCCGCCGATCACTTTCGGCATTCAAGACTGCGACAATGGCGGGCCACTCACAAGCCATCAGGGTGGTGGCGCGTCAGGACGGTACCCCTTGCTCATTCGCATATATTCGCTTCGCGCATCACGACATTGCGCCGGGCAGGCAGTCAGTCCAATGTAACCCGGATGGCACGTTTAGTCACAAATTCGAGTTGTCACCACGGCCGGTGCCCGTAGATCTGCTTCAGCGCAACCTTGGGAGGTTGCAACAGCCGACTCGTCCCACACCAAGCATTGTCTGCTCTCGGCGTGCACTTAAAAGATATGCATACCCTTACCCGCTGAAAACGCAGAGAGACATTCCAACATGCCTCTTTTGGACTGGCCGCGAAGGTCATGGAGACACAAAGAGAATCGCGTAGGACCGCATGGAGATTCCATAATTGAGGGACGGCGGGCAAGTGCCGCAGCTCGTAAGCGTCGGCTGACCGTTCCATGATGCGTGGCTGCTTTCAGAGTGCTTGTATAAATAGCTCAGCACAAACAATCCTGGACTCGAGCCTTTGAGCTACATAAACTAGGTTCTGCGCCCTGATCTGGCTTTGCACCTGTCATTTGGTCTAGTAATAGTACCTGTGACAATCATGGCCGAGGTAAAGACCATGAAGGAAACAAACACCCTCAATGTCTTCAAGGGGCCAGAGTCCATCAGAGATTATTTTGACCCGGACACGGCCCCTCCTCTACCCCTCGTTGAGGTTCCGGCCTCGTTGAATCCCTACCACGGCGATGGCGTCCGTATCTTCGCCAAGATGATGTCCATGCATCCAGCAAACAACGTCAAGTGCATGCCAGGTATGTGCCCCTTACCTTGTGTCTTCTTCGACAAGGGATGCTTACAATACAGCTTTGAATTTATTGGAAAAAAGTGTCAAGCCCGATGTGACAAAGACCATTGTCGAGTACAGCTCGGGCTCGACCGTTCTGTCCATGTCGTTGGTCGGCCGTGCCATCTATGGCCTGGATGATATTCGAGCATTCTTGAGCAACAAGACCAGCATCGCCAAAATTCGTCTCATGCAGCTCTTCGGCATCAACATGTAGGTTCCACTGGGGTATACCAACATACCATGCTAACATGATCCAGTACGCTATTCGGTGGCCCTTCCCAACCTGAACCGCTAGACGAGCGTGGTGGTATTCGAGCCGCGCAGCGTCTGGGAAACGAGACAAGCGAGGCTTTGAACCCTAACCAGTACGAAAATGAAAATGTGAGTAAATCATCATCTCATCGTCGGCTATATTCTAATGATGCAGAACTGGAAATCTCACGTCCGCTGGACCGGACCCCAAATCCTCAGACAACTACCCGAGATCAACGTCATCTGTGCAGGCATGGGCACTTCTGGTACGCCAGCGTTCCAGAATCATTTACAGGAAGCTGCTGTCTAACATCGACATAGGTACCATGACCGGCTTGGGCACATATTTCAAGGGCGCAAAGCCGACCGTCTTCCGACTCGGGTAAGCCAATCTTTCTTCTGTCATTCCCAAGTCTCTAACATGACTCAGTGTTTGCACCGCGGCAGGCGATAGAGTTCCTGGGCCGAGATCGTACGCGCTACTCGGACCCGTCACCTTCCCCTGGAAGTCCTCTGTCGATCATGTTGAGGAGGTTGGCTCGTACGAGTCATATCGTCTGTCACTGGAGCTCTGCCGCCAAGGCCTCGTCTGCGGGCCCTCGTCTGGCTTCAACTTGAAGGGCCTGTACCAATACATCGACAAACAAAAAGCTGACGGTAGCCTCACCAAGCTTGCCGGCCCTGACGGACTCATCAACTGCGTATTTCTGTGCTGCGATCTGCCCTACCAGTACGTCAACGAATACTTTGACAAGCTTGACGAGTCATGCTTCCCTCCGGTCAAGAACGAAGTGAGTCGTCCCGCACCATCACGCATATTTGCGCCTCTTCTAACAAGATTACTCAGGAGCTCCTCGACGTCGACTTGTACAGATATGATGAGAAATGGGAGTGGGAAGCATCCAAAGCTCTGCAGGGATACTTCCACATCAACGAGGGGCAGATGGACGACCTCGTGCGCCGCGCGCAAGAGGCATGCACGTGCGAGATCCCAAAGCTCAGCGCTGCACTGCAACCGAGAGAGAACGCGGCCATCCTAGACCTACGACAGCCTGCCGACTTTGAAAAGGGCAAGCTCCCAGGTTCCATCAACATTCCGCTAGCACAGCCCGGTACAAAGAGCCCGTTCTCTGATCCCTCAGTCCTGAGCCACCTCTGGACCCAACTAGACAAGGAATTTTCCTCGCCGAGTGCGGAGCTAGGCAGTCTCAGGGGCAAAGACACGCTCGTCGTCTGCTACGACGGAGACAGCGCGCGCGTCGCCGCCAGCGTGATGCGTGCCAAGGGGTACGAGGCGAATAGCTTGCGATCAGGCCTTGACGGGCTCGTGACGATGCTGTCGGAGCCTCAGACTTGCAGCAAGGCCGAGCCCGAGCAGCAGACCTCGTGGCTCCAGCTGTGCGAGGCACAGCGTCCTCCCGCTGCCTCTCTTGAGGCACCAGCCTCGAATCCCTCGTCCGAGTTGAGAAATCTCCATCAGGCTGCAGTCATAGTATAGATTCTTGGACCCATTCATCCGAGCTGGCTAGAGACGGGACCAGATCCTACAACAAGGGTGGCCTTTCGCCAAGGAGTCGCCAAGGAGTTACTGGGCATTTGACAATGCAGACTCACCGCCGTTGTGGCTGTCACATTTCAGAAAAGTACATATAGAATGTCAATCAAAGTGCCTCTATAGATTCGTCTCTGCATGAAGACTGAACTTGCTCCATCGGGACTCGAGAATGCGTGAAAACCCGCTTGGGGACGGCCGAGCCACTAGCCCAATAATTCAGAAGTTTACCCCTGAAAAGCAGTTCCGTTTTGGCCGTAAGGCTTTGGCATCAGTCCACTCGATGGCACTTGCGATGCAGGTACAGCCCGTGGCGGACCGAAACTGGCGCGATGGATCAGAACCACATCCATGGGTAGCAAAAACCAGCACCGACTGGATTTTCTGAGTATACGCGTTTTTAATGGCATAGCTGACAAGCCAAAGGTCAGAGAACGCGTTCAGCTCAACAAAATTTTGCCTCTCTACGGTTCTGAAGTTTCTGCAAATGCAAAATAACACTCGCAGAGCCAGGCATTGGATTTTCTCGTAGCCAAGGCCACAATCTTGACATCAGACTCGTCTCAACAAGGATACTAGTGGAAGACCTGGGCAGACCAGATGGATAAATTCACTCAGGCTCCATTATTCCTTGCGCTGACAGGCTCTCTTGGCCATCACCAATCCTCCAAAGCAGTAGGCTCCCCGTCATCAGCACTAACAGTTTGGCTAGCGAGACCGAACCATTGGCGTTTGCGGACAATAATGAAGCAAAGGACCTATTGCCAACGGTCTAGAATCCGTCAAGAGCACTTGGACAGGAACGGAGGTGCTCCGGGCCGCGCCGTCAGGAACGGACCCAGGACTCAGCTTACCTTTTGTCGGGCGTGGGCGGGCTCGCTTGCGCGCAGTATTTCCAAATGACGGGCTCCGAGGTGGAGGAGCGCGAAAATTCTCCTACAGGATTCTGATCCGGACTGACGGACCAGGTGTTTTGGTGACGGCGACCGAGTAATGGAGAAGTTGGTTACAAATCTTTTTCATCAAGTCCCATGTCCAGATCATTATAAAAGTCGGCCATGTCTTTCTCTTCGAATAGTTTGAACCAAGCGGCAAGCAAATTCAGCTCAATTCACTCCTTTTCCCTGGGCAATAGCCTGACACTCCTTTGCTATATAAGTTCAACATTAGTCATTCCTTGAAACACAATGTTCTTCCAATCTTCCATCTTTGCTGCCGTCGCGGCTCTTCTCGGCGCTGCCGTCGCCGTCCCCTCCGCTCCTTTTGGAAGGTAACAAGAAACTTACACGACCACTCACGATCCATTGACGATTTCCCCCTTCTGACGCGACGCAGTGAAAACGCCGTTTCGGCCATCAGCAAGCGCGGTCTCAACTGCAACAGCCCCGTCTGGGGCCTGTCCCGCGAGGACTGCCAGCACATGTCCAACATCGGCTTCGGCTCGATGGGCAAGAACAACGGGGGCAACAACGGCGCCATCTGGGTCGGCAACGACGGGCACACGACCTTTACCTTTGTCAACCGCGCCGACGAGGGCGGCCCGGCGACCATCACCGTCGTCGTCTGGCTGCAGACCGACGGCCAGTCGAGCTTCGTCAACGTCCGCCAGCCGTACGTCACCTGGTCGCTGCCCAACACGGGCGACAGCGTCACCGTCTCCATGGCGCAGGGCATCTCGGGCGCCTTTGCCGCCCTCAACCACCGCATCACCATCCTCAAGGACGGCCAGGTCTTCAACACCTGGGGCGAGTGGTCCACGGGGCCCTACGCCACCGTCGACGTCTCCCGCGAGCCCAACATGGGCGGCAACCGCATGGAGATCCAGACCTCGGGCGGCTGCCACGCCAACATGGACCGGTGCGTCTTCAAGTGCAAGAATGGTAACCGATGCGGCCGTTCCGGCGAGTACTACCTCCAAAACTGTGAGCCGGGCTCGCAGGGAGGAAACCCCCACATTGGTTATGATCAGTGGTCAGTCCCCTTCGTCCTCTCCTCCCGGAACTTCGTGATTGCCTCAGAAGCCCGACTAACAGCAACTCTAGGGGCAACCCGTCCGGAGGTTGCGGTGGCCTGGAGAATGGAGGGCATGCCACGATTGAGTTTCACAACTAGAAGCTTCGTGATTCTGACACTTCTACGACTTTTTGCTTGGTTCTTTGTCCCGATTTACGCTATCAGGATTTTGATCTGATCACGACCCAACACAGATCCTTGTACATAGCCGCATCAGAATATACTTGTTCTTGTCTAAATATAATTAGTCTGTGGTAAAGTGCTCAGTGTGCCAATTTGTCTCGACTCGTTTCGGCTTTGTTCTGTCTGCCGGAGATGAGTCATCTGACGGGTGTTCACAAGGCCCTTGAGACTGTACTCTCATTCTTGGCACTCCAGAGAATATTGGCCTACGGATATATACTTTACGAGAGGAGTTTACTTGTCTTTTTATGCTGTGTCAGCTGGCGTGCTGGTTCTTCATTCTGGGGCAAACCCAGACCAATAAGAGCATCCCGAGAGTCAGTCTGTCAACACCTCCATGCCATCAATTGAGAATTTCATCCAAATCGACAAAAATAAGGCCAAGTCTTGTACTCAAGTTGCCTCGAAATATCCCGCGTCATCTTGCTTTACTTGGTTACTACGCGTTCGAGCGAGTTACCCCCTACCCTGGAGGTGCGACAAGCGGTCAACACATCCGGCCTTGCCAACGTATAAAGTTTTTAGAATGCGACGTTTGTGATCAAGAGATGCCATGGTCTAGGCGGAAACCCTCGATCAACACGGGATACGTTTGAATCTAGTCCGCCAAAGCGTCTACATGCAGGTCGATGCGCACCATTGGCCCGCACGAGTGGTTTGGATGACGATGGCATGCGATGGCATCTTTATGACGTCCATCCCTGTTGTCTACGCCAGGTCAGGAAATAGCAATGCCTGCTGTGACTCGCTCCGGTGCCGACTCACCTTCAAAATTCGCCCATCTGACCACGCGCCCGAGTTTTGCTATTGGGGCGAAAGGGTATAACGGCGAGGTTGATTGGTGATGGGAGAGTAGTTGCAAGCCAGCAGCCCCCTTTTGCGAATTTCGACGTACATGTGAGTCTTCTGCCACCTTTCCACGGACCTTTGCACGGAGAAAATCGTAGGCAGCTGGCACTCCACGGTTTCGGCAAGACAGCGTTTTCACATTCAAACGAGAGCACCAGTCAAACGATCGCAATCTATTGTTTAAGCGAGTCTATTCTATCAATTCTAGAATCTTGTCTTGTAACCGCAAAAGGTCGCTGCAAATTCGGTAAAGTCCATTTTTGAGGCTGGTTAAATGCAAGGACCATGATAAAACATAAAAGAGGGTAAAATCAACCAACTCCGTAACCGCACTCATCCCAAAACATGTTCATTTTCTTTTTCAATTACTGGGCAGGAATCTTGGCGGGCTTGGTGCCGAGACCGTTTCTGTTGCGGAAGAACAGAATGTGCTTGCCCTGGCCGGTGGCTTCGGCCGAGGGTTCAACCCACTGGCACATGCGGGCGCTCTTGTACATGGCGGCGAGGAAGCCCAAGAAGCCGTTCTTGGTGTCGGAGCGGTAGTGCTTGCCCATGACGGGACGAATTGCGTCCGATGCCTCGTCGGCATTGTAGAAGGGGATGCTGGAGACGTAGTGGTGGAGGACGTGCGTCTCAACGATGCCGTGGAGGAGGTGACGGCCGATGAAGCCGCACTCGCGATCAATAGTGGCGGCGGCACCGCGGACAAAGTTCCACTCCTCGGTGTGGTAGTGAGGCAGAGTAGGGTCGGTGTGCTGGAGGAATGTGATGGCAACTAGGCCCACAGTTAGCCGGAATGGCAAGTCGAGTATACGATGGAGCTCAAGAGAAAACTTACCGAGCCAGTGGTTGACCCAAAGGTAGGGAATGAAGTACCAGACAGCCAAGTTGTACCAGCCAAACTTGTTGCCGAGGAAGTAGAGAGCGGATCCAGCGAGGATCAGACCAAGATCGGAGAGAGCAATGAGCTTGGCATCCTTGGCCTCGTAGAGAGGGCTACGTGGGTCGAAGTGGTTGACACCGCCACCAGTGCCGTTGTGCTTGCCCTTGCCGCGACCCTCGCGCTGCTTCTCGTGGAAGTTGTGACCAGTGACGTTGGTGAGAAGGTAGTTGGGCCAGCCGATGAGCTGTTGGGCGATGAGCATGACAAGGGTAAAGGCAGGGGCGTCCTCAGCGAGCTCGGACAGCTCGTGAACGAGCTTGCCGAGGCGGGATGCCTGCTCCTCGCGGGTGCGGGGGACGAAGACCATGTCGCGCTCCATGTTGCCGGTGGCTTTGTGATGCTTGCTGTGGGAGATTTGCCAGGAGAAGTAGGGGACGAGCAGGGAGGAGTGGAGGACCCAACCGGTCAAGTCGTTGACGAGACGCGACTCGGAGAATGCGCCGTGACCGCACTCATGGGCAATGACCCAGAGGCCGGTGCCGAAGAGACCCTGGAGAATGGTGTAGACGCCCCAGAGGGCACCGCGGACGTAAATGTTGGGGATGTACTCGGGGGTGACGAAGTTGTAGAAGATGGTAAAGGTGGTAGAGAGATAAAAGATGTCGCGGAGGATGTAAAAGTAACCCTTCAGAGCGGAACGCTCGAAGCAGTGCTTGGGGATGGCGTCGCGGATGTCCTTGATGGTGTAGTCGGGAGGGGTGAACTCGTTGCCGTAGGTGTCGATGAGACGGCCGTAGCTGGGCTTGGGCGCATCGCCCATCTCGGAGAGGGAGGAGAGGGAGGTGGACGAAGGGGACGGGCGAGGAGAGTCAGCAGGTGAGACGGCGGCCGAGGACTCGGAGGACTCTACGACGTTGCGGCGGAGGGTGGCCTTGGGGCCATCAGCAACGGCGGTGGAAGCAGCCATGGTGACGGGCTTTAGGTGCGAGGTGAGAGGAGGATTCGATATCGAGAGGGATCAGAGCTCTGAGGGATCAAAAAGGAGAGGAGGTGAAGGAGTGAAGAAGAGACGGAGGAGAAGCCAGTAGGTTTATGAGAGAGGGAGACGGGAGGGGGGTGGGGGGAGTGTAAGAGGACGATCTGGCAAGGGGAGGTGATATTATCCGAGCTTTTTAGTTTGAGGATGGAAGGGAACGGAGACTTCTGGTTGTTCGATCGTACGTGTGGGGGAGGAAAAGCATTTTTCTTTTTTTTAAAAATAAATCTATTTTACTATCCTTTTTTTTTTTTCATTTGGCTAGTGGCAACTTGATAGTTGACGAGAGTGCGAACGAATTTGCTGCTTGGGCGTGGTTCGTCTACAAGAAAGATGGAAAGGAAAAAGTGTACTTGTTCCTGAGTAATTGAACATTTGAGGTCCAAGTTTGTTGGGGTCTAGTCAGGGTCCGTGGGGTAGCTTTAGGAAGATGAAAAATAAAAAAGGTACAAGGGGTGTGGTACCTAAAAGGGTAATTGTTTGGGGGTCTTGCTCGGTTTTTTTTTTTTTTTTTTGGCTAGCAAGAGAAATTGTGTCCCGTACCACGAGAAAAAAAAAAATCCCCATCAACACTACAAATACAGCAAACGGCAGCAACAGAGACGAGGGGGGAGAAGCAAAAAGGATCAACACGCTACAAACATGCCGAGCTGTATCAGCAAGCAATGGTCAGTAGAAGAATTTTCCTCATTCAAGGAGTGACCGAAGTGGACCGAGTCAGAGTCAGGGGACAAACAGTCGCAGTCGCAGTCGCAGCGAAACCACTGGATGTGGAGATGGAGTTAACCAGGCGGTAGGGAAAAATCGGAACTCTAGTTACCTGGCATGGTTAGCAAGGCAAGGTAAGTCACTGTACGGAGTACGGAGTAAGTACTGCCACTAAGCACCATGTACGGGGTACTGGTGGGCATCTAGCTATCATCACTCAGATGGATTTGGAGCCAAGCGACCAAGTAACAAAGCGAGCACCCAAGCAACCAAGCTAATCGACACTTTTCAGTACCGCACTCCAAGACCCTCTACCTCCTTGGTGGATGGTGAACCGGCCCGCTCGTATGGCCACACGCCACTGCAGATGGCACAACCACCACCAGCTCGCTTGGCATAGCCTCCAGCCGCCTGTACTGGTACAGATGGCCAAGTTTGCAGAGCAGCTGAGCCATGGCTTCGGATGCCGGGCGGCGACGGTGGTGTCATGAGGATACACCGCTTCCGAGCCTATCAATGCAACAACGGCGCCGCCATCATAACCGGATAACTAGGTAGTAATAGCCAGCCAGCCTTGCCTCAGCAATTCACTCGCAGCTGCTCACGTTTTCAGGGCCGCCTACTTACCAGTAAACTCACGCACACATGCAAGTCATATCAGCACACATCCGCTAAATACTTATAGCTAAGTAAGTACGGGCTGTACTTACTGATACTGCGTGAGAAGCTTGGCCTTGCCACCCATCCACCTACCAGGGGGGTGGGATGGCAGGATGGCAAGGTGGATGGGGTGGTGGTGGTACTGGCAGCATGCAGTCTGCGGTCCCAAGTATCCAACTGTCCTCGCCAACAGCCTCACTAGCGCTAGCGATCTTTCTTAGTCAAAAGACCCTACGAAAAGGGGGCCACGCCACTGCATGTGAAGCCGAGACGTCGCCAGTCCAGCAAAAGAATTCAGAATTCCGCCATGGTGCACGCTGCATCTCGCCATAGGGCATAAGGACACGCCCATCCATGTTTCTCGTTGCTGATGCCAGCCTCATGGGTGGGTAAAGCGACACACGCCATTGGGAGCTCCTGTCAGGCGCTCGTGGCTGCCAGTCCTCCCTCTCTATCACGGCATCATATCAATCAGCAGGTATGCTATGGCAATCTGGAAAGTTAACCGTACACCCAAAAAGCCCATCTTGTGCTCGCACGTGTAGCTGCGGGCGGCCGAGGTTTGGCAACCCAATCTACGCTATGGAGGAACCCAAACTGTGATGGTGTGCGCTAGACCCAGCCACAGGAACACACACATCATTGCCCAGAATAGAGAAAGAGAAACTTTGTGCATAGCTGAGCTGCACAGCACATGCAACAGTCGACTTTCCTGTGTCTTTAACCTGCATCGCGCGAGCGGCGCAAATCATGCTGTGGTGCCAGACTGCAAAGCCTCCGGGTCAATTCTCACCCTGGCCAGCATGTGGACACGTCAACACTCTTTGGGTCAACAAAACGATGGACTATCGGCTGGGATTTCGACTCTGGACGTGAAATAGGAGCCCTTCAATTGGTAGAACCGCATTCTACCTTTCCTTCATTTTTTTTTTTTTTTTTTTGGAAAGGGCGGGCGGGAGGTCACTGCATCCCGTTCCTCCACATCCACAAAGGCCCCCCGCCGTCCGCCCCAGTATAACTCTGACCCCATGTCGCCCACGACAAGCCGCCCGCAAATTTTCTGTTGGGAAATTTGTTGAGCTAAGAGCTCTCAAATAGGAAGAGAAAAAACTAAAGAAAAAAGAAAGCAAGGCCACAAGCGTTTTGTTTTTCTTGCCGCTCCGGTTAACCCTCCACTCGCCCGGAGCCTCCCTTGCTAGCCTTTGTCACGGCCCCGCTGCCCGCTTACTGATACTGATATACTGGTAGAGCATGACCACAACCCAGAAATCACTTTTGCACTGCATCAACACCCATGCTGGCGATACTTTGTCGCGATAAGTCAGCCGCGCTCCGCTGACACGGCATAAGACATCCCGCTGTGACGGTTGTCACACTCGTTGGCACATGTCCTGAGCTAGTATCCGTACCCCGGCTCGGTTCGTCTGATGGTCACATATTATCGGTATACCAGTGCGTGCCCTTACAAGCTCCATCTCGGCCTGTCTGCCGATCTGCTGCCTGCCAGCTCATCGCGCCCAAGAACGCTGCGGTCCTGTCGAGCAAATGTCATGTTCTGGGCATGTGCTACGCGCAACTGAAAAATGGCCCTCATTTTCCCCCAGTCTGGTTTCGATTACCAAGCCCAAGTTGGTATAAGTTCCATATCTGACATCGCCACATTTGCCTGTGAATGAAGAACTCGCCCGGCTCTCAGATAGGTAGCCAGCTCTCGCAAGCTCCTAGCGCAAATGAACAAGATATAGTGGCAAGGAGCTAGTCTCGAAAGGCAAGCGAACCAGTGCAACACGAAAGGGTGCAATCAAGCTCATTGAAATTTACGCAACGCTCCGGTGCTATGGCCATGATTCATCATGTACCTCCCAGCGCCGCCTACTAACTCCATCATCTACCACTTGACCTCCTTCAGTTCCCCGTCTTCACACTGCCAGAATGTGCCCGGGCTAAACTCTCCCCTCTTGGCTTCCAACAGTCGTGCCACTACCTCTGCCCCCTCTTCGGGCTCCTTGTTCCCTCTGAACCCGTTAAACGCCGTCCGGCAGTGTCCCGGGCTCACTGCCCAGTACTCAACCATGACATCCTCCCCTCCCTTGGCTTCCTCCTCCAGTTGCAGATGCATCATGAGCATGTTGAGCGCCGCTTTGCTCACACAGTAGCTCACGACCGCGGCCCGGGGCAGCTTGTCATTACCGTCAGCATCGACCACGCAGATCAGGGCAGAGCACCCCTGCCCTGGGGGGGATGGCAGTCTTACCTCTCTGGCGGCCGTCAAACCAATGCTGCCGCGAGCGCTTGATACCATGATAACGCGCGGATTTGGGGATCGGCGAAGAATCGGAAGAAAGGCTCGAGTGACGATTTCGTTGGACGCGATGCCGTTGTTGTACACTTCGTTGGCAGCGCGGCGTGCGTCCTCGAGCCTGTCCGATTCAGGCCGGGTAACTCGTGCTGCATTGTTGACTAGATCTGATTGAATGAGCATCTAGAATGGTCCTCTGCTGTAGAGAGGGGGAATGCTGACAATCAAGCTTGCCGTATTTCTGGCCGATACTTGTCACAGCCTCTCGGATGGAATCGTCATCCTCAATATCTATTCTGACCACGTCAAGATCCACGGAAATTCCTTCTGTTCGGAGCTGCTTGATAGATTCTTCGCCAGACTCAATATCTCGACAGCCAATAATGAGTGTGGGCGATACTAGCCGCGCACTCAACACCTTGACAATTGCGTAGCCAATGCCTCTATTGCCGCCTGTCACTAGAGTCGTAGTCATGATGATGCAGCCCGGTGAAAAGGGTTGACCGAGGTCTGTCAGTATGAGAGCTTGACTTCTTTTACGGGAACGATTTCAAGAAACCACCCCTCCTCATCGCTCCTTTTATACTGGTGCCCACGGAGTTTAGGCAACGGAAATATTTGCCCGTCTGCGTGCGTAAACCCGGCTTACACCACCACAGCCGCCGACATGAAGCCGGGTCACCCCTCCAATCATAACTCTACAAACAAATCAGTCCATCAGTCTCGGTTCTCTCGCCTCCTTTTTTTTTTCTCTTATATCGCTCTATTGGAGATGATTGCCCGCCTCCTGTATCATTTCACAACTTGAATTACCTAATTTGGCAAGTGGAGAACACGAGCTCGGAACACCATCCGGGAGCAAGCAACCCATATTTCCCACCCTCAAACGCCCCGTCTGCACTATACTTTGTGCTCATTTGAATCTGCCTTGATATGATCATTCTAAGTCTATGGCGGCCGTTTCGATGTAAACATCATCATGTCCGTTCTAATTCTATTTCGGTGAAGGAAAAGGTGTGAAAACGAAACGAAAAGAAAATATAATGAAAATACGCAAGCGACAACAACAACAATAACAACAACGACAACGATAACACAAACGACAAACGGCAAACGGCAAACAGCAAGAACGGCAATTCTACCACGTCACCATGTTTCCTCCACTCGTAATCACCTCTTCCAGTCGCCGCGGCATCAGCTCGACCCACAGGTCCACGCGCTCCTGGCTCACGGCCGCCCAGGCCTGGCGCGCCGCGCGCCGCAGCGTCGCCGGCTCCCAGTCCTGCAGCGGCGGCTCCATGACCCACTGCTTACCCGGCGGGAAGATGACGTCGAGCGGGCAGAGGTCCGGGGCGTCGGGGCAGCCGCGGTGGCGCCGCAGCCGGCGCGCGTCCTTCCACGCCTCGGCCGTCTTGTCGATGGCGTTGCCCCCGGCGGCGTGCGGGTTTTGCTCCTCCTCCCAGATGACGCCGGAGGTAGTCGTGGTGGCGGTGGTGGTGGGTATGGCCGCCGTCGTCGTCTCACCGACGGGCCAGCCCTGCACGTGCTGCTCGAGGATGACGGAGCGATACGCCGCCGGCGCCATGATGCCCAGCGACTTGGGGCCCGTCTGCTCGTCGTAAAAGACGAGCTCGCTGCGGTAACCGTGGCCGACGGCTGCCCAGGCATGCACGCGGCGGATATCGCGGTCCCAGCCCGATAGTACCAGCGGCGATGACAGCTGCTGCTGCTGTTGCTGCTGCTGCTTCTCCTGCTGTTCCGCAGCCGTCTGGCACGTCGGGCAGGCGTACTTCTCGCCCGGGCGCGGGAGCAGCCGCACCCTGCCGTCCATGCCAAACGCGAAGTGCAGCTCGGCGCTGAATCGCACCCGCTTCCAGTCCTCGGCGTTGGTCAGGGCCTTGAGCCTGGCCCTCGCGTACTCGACGCGGGCCGTCCTGTGCCGCGGGTTCACCCACGTATCGTCGCAGCGCAGGCAGCGCCGGTACAGGAGCGTGCCCATGGCGCGTCGCATCGTCCGCGCGTCAAACGTCGTCTGCAGGCCAAACGCCCTGCCCTGGCGGATCATGCTCTCCCACGTTGGCCCGTTGATCTTGGTGGTGCTGGCGATGCTGGCGGCGTTGGCGGCGCCGGCGGCTGCGGGGCCACCCAGAGTCAGGGCTACGACTGCCGTCGTCGTCGAATCATCGTCGCCGCCGGTACCGTCGCTCGTCGTTGTCGCGGTCGCGGTTACGGTCGTAGAGCCGCCGCCGCCGCTGCCGCTATCGCGGGACTCCTCGCTCCACGCCCGCTCCGGCCCTGTAAGCGCCGTCTCTTCCGCCGTGCCGGTGCCGACGTCGTTCCACAACAGGTACTCGAGGAACTTGAGCACCGGCTTGGAAATCTTGGCCGGTCGGCCGCGCGATTCGACCCAGTCGGGCTCCTCGGCGCGCGTCGTTTGCGCCGTGATGGCCGAGTAACCCTGGGCACGCGACAGCCCAAAGTGCCGGAAGACGGCCGTCTTGTTCACGACGAGGCCCGTGGCGCGGAGGTAGGACAGCGCGCCCCTGACCATGGCCTTTTGCGGCGTGTCCCCGTGCGTGTAACCAGAGGGTGACATGGCGCTGTCGGCTTGTTGGCGGACGTGGGGGGGTTTTTTTTTTTTCTTTTTTTTTTCGATCCTGCTGTTCTGTTTTCTGATTCCTCTTACTTTAACTTGTTCCTTCCTCGATAAGCTTTATACTTGCAGCGTGTGAGTCTGGGCAGTGAAAGGACAGAAGGGAAGGGGGGCAAAAGTTGTGATGTGTAGTCCGCCTTACACGCCAGTATATCACGCCCACCTCGTCTCCAATCGAATAAGGAAAAATTTTGGCCCCCCCCCTCTTCTTCTTCTTTCCTTCACCGTCTATAGTACCCTGTTCTTGTAGGAGAAGAGTTGCTCGACATATCACAAAGTTTGCTCCTGTCACGTCACACAAAACTGTGTCCTCGGACGCCCGCAGCTGCAGCCCCCCGTCACATCCACGTGACAAATCACCCTGCGGCGGCGAGACCCGACTCAGCGAGAAGGAAGAAGAGAGAAAGGGAGAGCAAATCGTCAGCTCGAGAAAAGGCCAAGGCAAAATGTCTTGTCCAATGTCTCGTACATCTGCATTCAGCTGTTGACGTGGACCCATGATCTAGCTAGTGGGCGATGATGGCTACGACGGACAAGAGAGGCACCAAGGGGAGAATATGAGAGACACAAAAGATGACATGGCTTTGAAAGCTCGGAAATGACGAGAAAAAAGCTACCATGTTCCCGTGGCTATGTAAGTAAGGATCTTTGCCTGACACCGCAACCAAACTTCTTCTTTGCTCTCTGTCCCCCCCCCCCCCTCCGCCACCACCACCCTCCCCTTGCCTTCACACATCAAACCGGAGATGGTGTGATGATGAATTGCCATCTGGCTTCTCAATGTCAGTAGGGAGCAAGTAACCGTGATTAGAACGGCGAGATTGGCGTACCGTGTAGCCGCAACAAGGTAACCAACCGGCTACCCTGCTGGTTGTGCCGACCGATATGGCCGGACGTATAGCTGCAGGGATCGTGTCGTGTAGTTGCAGATACGTTTTCTTGCGCGAGTCAGCAGGGCGGTGATGAGATAGCTAGCCGGCCGGCCGGCCGGCCGGCCGGGTGGCTGGATGGTTGTTTTTGGGTAAATAATGACCAATCGACCGCCAGCGGACATTTCGACCACCGCCCAGCATGTCCTCGGTCTACTTTTCCGCGGTTGCCAAGGGCCTCCTGGCCCCGTTCAGAGCTGAAGTCTGACCAATCTCGCCCCGACTGAACAAGTCAGGGTTGGTGCTGGCAGGATCCGCGCTGACGACGTTGTGAGCATGCTCCTTTCCTGAATATCCGCGTCTCCTGAAAGCTGTCAGACGGCAACAGCCATATCAGCAACTGTGCCAGGTTTTTTGTGAGAATTTACCTGCAGTTCCCAAAGCACGCTCACCAAACAAAAAAAAAAAGGCCCATCGAGTGGGAAACCGAAAATAGTCCTTGTCCAGCGTGGAAGCTTGGCAGTCAAATACATGTCTCATATTTTGTATATATATACCGGCTACTATACAAGTCGTCCCTCGCGGCGACTACTAGATCCATCAATCCAAACAATCAACAAACACAAAATAAACCCCCGCCAAATGACCATGTGAAAATGTCGTCAGTATCCGACCAGTGAAGAAGAAATAAAAGGGCCAACCAATAATAGTTGAAGTAGAAGATTAAGTTTGTGATGCCGATATATCAGTATTCCTGCCAGCCCCATCAAGGGAGCTCGGCCACAATGTTGTCCATGCTGTTTGTGTATGTGTGTGTGTGTGTGTGTGAAGTAAGACGATATGTGCTTTTTTGGTACGATGGACTCGTACCCATCATATTTCAACCGTCAGGGCAGCCTGATTCGAATGCACCCCCCATAAAAACGCCGCAGAGTATCCCAAAAGAAACAAAACAATTCCCGTAAGGGTGAAAGAAAAAAACAATTGCCCTTCTATATTTTCGCGCCTGTGCAGTTTCATGTACCTGCCGATGCTGCATTACGACTTGCCGGCGTCGCGGACTGCCTGAATAAACTTGTTCTCGGCGCCAATCTCGCCTACAGCACGTGGTGCGGTGCTGTGGGTGGACGCCTTGGACATGACGGCCCAGACCTCGTCTGGCGTCTTGCTCCCGAGCAGGTCCATCTCACGCTCCATCAAAACGGCGACAGCGGCGCGGACCAGCAGCGCATCGCCCTCGAAAACGTAAACGTCCCAGAGGCGGGCGGCCTCGTCAATGGCTAGCAAGCTGGTAAAGATGCTCGAGAAAACGTCGCCCAGGTACACCTCGGGGGCGAGGTCCGGCACACCGCTGGTAAGGTGGGCGTGCAGTGTAGCCGACTTGTGGCTGAGGGTACGGAGTACGAGGTTAAAGGCGGACGCTTGAGCAGTCGCATCGGAAGTCTGGAAAGATAGCGGCAGAGATCTATTGAGGACGTTGGCAAGGGCCACAAATGCAGTCTCGGCATCGGGCAGATTGAGGAGCAAAAGCGCGGCAATGGTCTGTTTAGGATGTCAGCAACGATGAAACAAGGGGATGCAAAGGGCGTCGGGTGTGGACTTACGTTGCATCCAGGCACGTAACCGATATCAACGCGGTACATGGCGTAGGCCGATAGCACGTTGACAAGAGCCGTATGAAGAGGTCCTTCCTCTTGGAAGATGCGGAGTTCGGTCCAGGTATTTTCGGAAGCGGCCTGGCGGATGTCTTGGAACCATTGTACTTTTTCTTCGTCGCCCTCTTCGGCCTGATGGTCCCTGACACGCTGTTCCACATCGTGGGCGCGACCAAGCGCGGCGCGGAAAGAGGTAGCGGACAATCCGAGTTCGTTGCCAATGGCCTTGGACCAGACAGCCCCGCGGCTACGAGGGGCAATGCCACGCCACCACATGTCGCGCGTTCGGCGCTCACGAATGGCGTCGTTCCAGCGCGGGATGATGTCGTCCTCCCAGATGTGCATCAGGGTCTCGGCGTTGTTGTCACGGTGCGTCGTCTGGGCCCTTCGGGCAGCTTCCCGGCGCTCATCGGCCTTGGCGCTGGCTGCCATCATTTTTTGGTACTGTTTGACATGGCGACGCTCCTCGGCGGGGTCTTTGGGCGGAAGCCATGAGGGGCGGGTTCGGCTGAGCACGGCTTCCTTTTCCTTGGAGATGGGTAGAGGGTCGACCATGTTGTCGGTGCGTCGAAGCGGCGGCAGTTCGGGGGTCGAGGATTTGCCACGCTCCTTGCGGTCGTAGGCATATTCCTGCGTTTGAGACGAGGCCCAGGTGTTGGGGCGGGCAGCCGAGGGCCGGCGGGACTGAATCTCTTCAATCTCGTCGGCATGTTCCTCAAGTTTCTCAGTGAGGGCACGTGCCTCGGCATTGAGCTCGGCGTGCGCCAAGTTCCAGCTGTGGGCGCGCGTCTTCATGGGGCTGGTGGGACGCTTGTCGGCGTCTGATTTCCAGGTGGGCGAACGTAGCGATCCCTGGGCCTGAGCGACGGCGGGCGTGCCGTTGCCTATGCTGCGGACTCGCTCCTTTGTGGTCCTCTCAGGAGATGTGCTGGTAGAGGGGACTCTGCTGGGTGGGCGTTCATGCTGGGGACGAGGGGAGAGGGGGACGTTGTCGAGGACAAGACCATCCGGGATATCGTCGCCCTCATCCTCATCACACTCTCGTTCGAGATCGGAAATGGACTTGCGATCATGATTAGCTTGCCAGCTGCCTCGGCGCGGGCGAGGAGGAGGGTGGAAGGCGTCGCGTGAGGGGCTGGGGAAGGCCGGGCTGATGCTGCGCTGGCGACGCGGCTGGGGCAGCGAAGTGGTGGAATGGCCCTTTTTCAGCGTAATGGGACGAGGGTCGGTCAGGGCAGCGGTGCTGGTGCTGCGGGGGTTGGCGGAATAGACATTATTTCGTAGATTGGGAAAAGAGCGTCTCGGGCTGGGCACGTTTCTGGTGCTGGCGGCAAGGGTACGGGTAGCCGCGGGAGGAAAGTTGTGAGAGTTGGTCGTGGGCGAAGTGATGCGACGGGTGAGGATCTGGGCCGAGGCCTTGGGGGTGACGCCGTGGTCGTCGTCGAGACCAATGTCCTCAAAGTGACCAATGTCAGCGATGACACTGGCGTCTTCACTGCTGAGAGAGTGGAAGGAGGACGACTTTGAGCTCTTGGAGGTTGTCATGCCTGGGGGAGATCCAGGACTTTGAAGCATGGTAGCGACAGCGTAGGTGGAGCTCATGGCCACATTGCCGACTGGGCAAGAAATATTTGTTTTATGTGACGGTTTGAAAAGAAGAAAAGGCGTTTAAAAATTAAGTAACGGGCGAAAAATGTACAAGAGTTCGATCAGAAACGTTGGAACTTGTGCGCAAGTGGTGGCGTGCGTTGAGGGCGGACAGCGTGAGCTGTGTGCGAGGGGTCGATAGCCGGACAGGGGTAAGAACGGAGTGAGAGATAGCAAGAGAGGCTCGAGCGAGTGACAACGGTGGTAGACGGGCGGCGGGGAGGAAAAGAGAGAGGAGAAGAAAAAAAGCGGTTGGTCGACGTTATGGAACGAGTGATGTGAAAGTTGATTTGGTCAGGGAAGAAAGGGAACGGGAAAAAAAAAAACCAAGGAAAATGTGAAGCCAAAGAGAAGAACGGGGAGTGAGTGGATGGACGGGATGGACTGCTTAGCCCGGGCAGGGGCGCAGGGCAGGGCGTCGAGACTTTTTGTCGATGACGGCTTTGAGTGGGTTAGTAGTTAGCGTGGAGTTGGGCTCAGGTACCGTGTACTTTTGGTAGGGATGCCGGGTATTAAAAGATACTTTGAGTTGGAGGCGAAACAGGCAAGGTACCGGGGTGGCTCGAGGTTACCTGCTGTACCAGTACCAGCACAGATTACTTACTGAGTACCTGGGTACTAAGGTACTGAGCTACTCGCCTGCTTTGACGGAGCACTCGTTGTCGTGAATGCAGCGGGCCAAGGGGGGGGGCGCCGGGGGATTTGGCCTTACAGGGCGCCAGTCTCTGGGAGAGTGCAGCTGCGCCCCCTTGTAAGCGCTGTAGGTACACAGGTAGACAGGCAGAGAGGAAGGCAGGTAAGCCAGTCAGTAGTACTGATAAAATACTCTGCACCTAAGTACCTTGGTAGGCACTTGGGAATCTGAGGTATATTAATAGGTGCTCTGGCGCATTGAAACACTGTAACATCGATTCATCGTTACCAACGTTGGCATATGGCAAGGACAATGGCAAGCTAAGTAAGGTAGCAAACTGGCACGCACCTATGCGCATTCTCCATTGCTCCTCTCCCATGCGACCCAACTTTCAATTCAGCAAGTCCAGGCAATCCATGTACGCATGGAGCACTTGAGCCCCCTAATACCAGTCCATCGAGCGTAGCGAGGCCCAAAGTCGAGTCACTTTTCCCCATGGTAAGTAAGTCTCTAAGTAAGTAGGTACCTAAGGTAGTATTCTGCCTGGACGAGCACAAGGCACCTGCCACTTGCTGTGCCGGTCGAAACCCTCTGGTACTGTGGAGTTTTAGCACGCGCCTCGCTGGAGCCCGGTGCCGTAGCCCACTGGAAACCCACAAAGCTGGCATCTTCTGCCCACTGCGCTAACAGGCTAAATACTTACTCAGTACCAACTTACTACTGAGTAACTTACCAGTGCTGCCGCCGAAAATCAAAATAGATCACCCTCTCCCCCCACCCTTTAGCATATGGCAGTGGCATGCCTGCCAGCTACATCCAAATGTTGGTATTGTCTCGACAAAACAATGGAACCGGAATTCTTGTCGTATGGCCCGAGTCTTGTAGATTTACTTTTTCTAGAATTGTCGCGCTCTCTTGACATTACTTCTTCAGAACAGAATTCCTTTTTTTTTTCCTTTGCTGCGCTCGCCGATGACCTGCTGCAGGTACCTCCGATGTTGCCGGTTCGTTGGACGAAGAAGCCCAAGCCCCTGGCTCCCTCCCCGCCGCTGGCCATCCCCCCCCCCCTCCCCTCTAAATATAATTAACTAGCGCTCCTCTTAGGCCTATTAGGGGCGTGCCGTCGGTCCAACGTCCACACCATCTTTTTTGGTTTCCATATCCAAACCCTGTGCCTGCTCACCTTACAGTGGCCCTTGCTAACTCTTTTTGAGCTTGGTCTAAAAGGTGCCATCGTTGCAAATGGCCATGGCTTTGGAAGCTTGTCTTTTTCTACCCGTTTCCGGTGTCTGATCCTTCAACGCCACGTTTTGCAAAATGTCCAAGAATAATTTATACTCGTCACCATGTCCCTGGCCTCTACCTAGGCTCTCACGTTCTCAGCACCTACCTACTCACGATCCAACGCTAAGCCGTCCGCTAACGCTAGCCACATCACCATTACCACCACCACCACCATGACAATAACTGCCTGGTGTCATGCGATTGGCTCTGGTTCTCTCCGCAACCATTCCATAATAGCCATTTCCTTGGCCCCACGAATATATAAGATGTGGAAAATAAAAAGGAAATTGGGAAAGAATCTTTCCCTTCCGCTGCAGACGGCTGGTGGCGCCCCAGCCCAAGCCACCGTAGCCAGCCTGTATTCCACCAAATCCCACGGCATGGCCCTCCGGTAATGCCGCCTGCGTATCTATCAGGGGAACAGGGGGAAAAATCCCGGCGAAAAAGCGGGTCGGAGATATTGCCAGAGGTAAATCAGTCGATGATTGTTTTAGTCATCCAGGCACCAGTTGCAAGCGCCGAAGAGGGCACGCGACGCCATCAACACGAACAAATACCGAGTAGGCCAAAAAAAAAAAAAAAAAGAGAGAGAGAGAGAAGGGAGACAGCAGCAGTCCTACCCTGTCTGATGGTGCAGAAAGGCAAAGACGGGGTAGAAAGTCGTGCCAAAGAGAATTGATCTCGAATCTTGATGCTCCACAGTACAAGTCTTCACTTCGTACTCGCCGAATTTCGTTGCATAAAGCCCATCTCCGCTGGCGGCACCCATTTATCCCCCCGCCCCGTTTGTCCATCACGATGCATGACAATAGCCCACTCTACATATTACTGGTACTGTCAGCAACATGACAACAAACAGCTACGGTCGCCCTTATGGAGCGGCGGATCAATCCAGAGTCTCTTGGAGCGCATCTGTTGATTGTCCGCACTAATCACTTATCAGTACCTGCAAGTCTTCTGCTCTGCTTGAAACGGCCATGTTGCCAATTTCATCAGCACAGTAGGTGCCCAGCACTGCTGCCAAGGCCTTGATCTAGATCAATACAGTGCATTACAGAACACATCTTGCGATACAAGTGCTGCACAAGTGAATCCGTTCCGAGCTTCACGGGCGTGCGAGAGCAATCTGAGCCGTCCGTCGCACCTTAGGCCACACACGAAGCGCGGGTCTGCAGCTTCCTTGACTCCCTGAACCGCACACCCTGGCTATTTGGGAGAGGTTACCGCTCCAGCCGCGCCTTTTGCAGTCGCTTCTGCTCCGTGTCCAAGCATCAGTGCCGCATGATACCAAGGAGCCAAGAGCGTCTCGAGACACAGCTTCTGTTTTTTAAGACAGGACTGGACAGAGGTGTTGAGACGGTGATCCTGGACTGGGGCGCCTCTTACTGCACATGCTGCCCAAAATCGTGACGGAAATAGTGCCGCCGAAGCTCAACACGGCTCTACCCAGGCTGTTCCTTCATCTGTCCGGCCGCGACCCGCGTCATGTCATCGGCAATGTGGGTGACAGGTGAGCAGCCGGCCTCCTCTGCGCCCTACAAATCTTCACGGCATCCGCTGATCTGGACCCGAGTCAGCCAGTCGGTCAGCCCGGCAGTGGCCTTGGCTGGCCTTCAAAACAACCCCCAATCGCTTGGCGGCTATACGACAGGGAAGACCCCTGGAGAGTCATCCTGCTGATGACTGAACCAAGAGAAGCAACGTGAACTGAACAAGTTGATTTGTTTTGTTTGAGAGGTCGGCCCTTCCCATGCTGCTTGCTTACTCTCGTTGCTGATTCTGTTTCTCTCGGACTGAAACAGACCAGAGCGGTCGCTTTGGGAAGTCCTGGGGATGCAACTGCGAGATTGACGGCGACGGCGACGACGCAACGCCCTCTCGGCGCGCGGGACATTTCTTACGGTTGTTAACAAGTTTCCTAATCTGGGAAGACAGCCGTTTCTTTCCACCGAGTCAGCCGCATTCCAATTGAGATACAATGCACATGAAAAAATCATGATCTTATTATTTGCCCTGGGTCGATAGTGGGTGCGCTGAATCCGGTCTAGAACTCTGTCTGCCCCATCGCCGCTAATCTTCTCCCCATCGCTTACCAAGTAGCTTTTGTCGATCAACAAAGCCTTCGGAGTAGCTAGTACCTGTCTGGGTATTGGGTCATCTTCGCACTTTGGCAAGACAGCCAAACCTACCTACCAATACCTACAAGTCCTCCCCGGGGGCGCTGGTGCAAAACTCAATTTCGGACTGCCCTCGGCGATGTCACGCTTCATCCCATTCTGTCATTTGCCAGTTTCTTCGGATGGTTTGCAACCTGACACTGGTTATCTCGAGCGAATCAATCCTCTAATGTCCAATTACCCCTAGATGCGTTCCAATACGTCATGCGTTGCTTCTCGGGCTCCTCCGTGCCACCCACAACAACATTGACCCATTGTCGTCTGGCACGGGCTTCTCATCCCTTTCTAAACCGCGCCGCGTGGCCGCCGTCCTCTTACGCGCTGCTTCCGGCGCGCCCCCCCCCCCCCCCCCCTTCTTTTTTGAGCGCCCCGTCAACCGCCGTGTATTAGTTCAACATCGGCGTGTCTGGCACGCCAGCTGGGCCTCCAGCACGCCCCGTCTTACACCCGGCACTCTCGACGTATAGTAGTGGTACCCTGTGCCTCGCGGCGAGCGTGCCGCCGGGCGCGATAAGCCCGTGAGAGGTCGCGGGTGCTATCAACGACCATGTCAAGATCCTGTCTGGCGAGATGCACTGTCAGCGTTCGGTACACGTGGCGTGCGGCAAGCTCGAGTCGAGCTGGTCGGCCTTAGAAAAGGCGACCCGCATAATCTCGTGGTTTAAGACGCCGCCTCCGA
This sequence comes from Cordyceps javanica, assembly GCF_051103115.1. Classification (NCBI taxonomy): domain Eukaryota; kingdom Fungi; phylum Ascomycota; class Sordariomycetes; order Hypocreales; family Cordycipitaceae; genus Cordyceps; species Cordyceps javanica. The sequence goes on from NC_139295.1 coordinate 6,354,038, forward strand.
GGGAACGACGCAGCCGCCGGGCAATGGTGCTCTTCCGGACCCTAGGGGCGCCGGACACGTTCTGGACCGTGATCTTTCCTGCTCAGACACGAGTTGGGCATAGGAACGGGGTATGTCCATGCTGCGTTGCGTAGAGAATTCGCGGTTAGCTCACCTTGTTGAACCTCGCCCACTGTAATTCGATTCTATGCCACCGCTAGCAACAGTGAACAAAGTAAAATAGCCGCACATTACGTCAACCAGAGCTGTTATGAAAAGAAAGATCATTACCTCTACATTCGAATTGGTCAATGACTGTTCCAAAAGAGGACAACCATCTGCACCAATATCGGAAATTATTGTACGGTGGCCATTTGCTGCCATGATACATACTTATCGTTTCCCGCTGGAACCGACAACACTGTTGATATCCTCATCACACCGGTTTCTCGATCTAGAAGGCATCGCATAATCTTTGGCTTGTGTTTGCTTGTCCATATCAATATCCTTGCGGGGTTTCCCTGCGCCATCCTCCCATTTCAGTCCCCCTTCCCCCCAATTACCTCTTGTCTTTTGTCATTCGTCTCGCCGTTAATAAGCGTCGCGCGACTCGGCCCCCGCCAAGCTTCTCGCATATATACCCCGGCATCCACGATCCAGGCAAATGCGCACATACACACAGACATGAGAGACCGTCCTCCCTTTTTGCCTACCCCCCTGCGTGACCGCAAGACTGACATCATCAACGTCAGAATATTGAGCTTGTATTATCGGGTCCACGAGTGCAAAGGGAAACGACAAGGACGGAGCAAGAATACAATGTTTGCGAAAAGACGGTTCGCATCGTCCACTTTCCCGAAAATTGCAAATTCAGGTACATTGAGAAAAAGCTCATAACTTGGAGTTTTCTGCATGCCGCCCTCGACCCGTGCAGGAAGCGCGTCGAGCACCTGAGGGGGGGTAAGCAAAGCACATATTCCACATCCGATACCAAGCCTGTTTGCCTGTATATCAAATCCCGCTTGTCCTCCGGTGTTGCTGTTCCTTGGCCACTCCAAGGAAACGGGGCGTCGAGAATAGTGTTGGTGTGTCCGAACCCCTGCTGCTAGTTGTGCTCTTCTGCGCTCCGTTCCGCTTGCTGCATGATCTCGTCCACGTCCCGCCTGGCAACGCGCCGAAACAGCGGCCGCCCCAACCAGTAGCGATACAGCTGCCTTGGTTGCCGCCAGAGCCTCCCCCAGTGTCGCAACACCGCTCGCATTGGTGTCATCGTCATCGTTGCCGCCGCATCTGCCGATACGGCAGGTGCGACAACCAGCGTCTCCCGTCTTCGCGTCGTCCGACGTGGCGGTGCCTGCGCGGATCGCCTTGGCGACATCGGCCCATGGGCGTTCTCACCGACCGGATCTGAAACGCGAGAGGCGGGCGGTTCGATGCGTCGCTCCAGATTGGATCCTGCAGCGAGCGCCCGCGTTTCGTTCAACGACTCGCAAGAAGGTTGCTCCAAATGAGACGTTAGTCTCGCCGTGACTGGACCCGGGCGTGTGGCGGTCAGAGAGCCCCGTCCCGACGATGGCGGTCTCGCAGCCGAGGGCACAGCATCAGGCGTATTCCGCCGCTGCTCAGCACAGACAGGGATTCGTATTACCAGAGCTGTGCCGCCCGACGAGGGTAGCTGCGTAGTGACAGCGGCGGCAGTCCGCGTTTGTGGTTGCTCGTGAGGACAGCCGGGTGGCGCTGCGGCCACCAGAGACGTTTCTCCCGAGAGCGCTGGCACCACGACAAGGGGAATTAGAGTGTTCAGCCCTGGTTGTCCCTTTGTACGTGCCGGGGGTGGTATCGCCATAGCCGTGTCCTCGACGAGTGGTGATCCCGTGATGATGATGGGCGTGACAGTCTTTGTTTGCGATTGATCATGTGCGGGATCTGGTGAAGCAGCGGCTCCTGAGCCGTCGCGAGAGACCGCCATCGGAAACGGAAGGTCTGGCGAGCTAACCGTAGCATCGCTTGCGGCTTCGTTTGTCACGGCTCGTGGTTCCTGCCCCTCGATGATAGCAGGTGTTGTGGCAACGGTGGCCTCGAACCTCGCCTTTTGTGACGCCCGGTATCGTTGTCTTCGCGCATTTAATCTCGCTTTCTGCCGCTCTCTCCGCTCGGCAAGTCCAACTTCTATTTCCGCCTTAGTTTGTAATCCCGAATGTTCGTAGAAACGTAGAGGCCAGAACCAGAAGAGCGTTACCTCGTGTTCTAGAAGCTGCCATCCGCTTCTTCGTGCGCGGCGATACCTCTTCTTCGCCTTTTATTACAAAAAGAAAAGAAAACGTCAGTGAATACGCGGCCTCTTGACCCCAAAGATCTACCTACCGGCCGCTTCCTTGCGGGCCGCTTCTGCGGGCTGTGGTTTCTTCTTTTGTACTGGCGGCGACTCGACGACGCAATCCGAGTCGGAATCGGAACTAATTTCGATGATGTCCATCTTAGCGGTTCAGGATGAAAGATCACGCGCGTGTATGATATCGAGATGAGCATAGCCGGCTTGCAATATCAGACTACAAACGCCGGAGTTTAGACATGGTTGTGTGCATCACCACGTGTTAACACTATCTGGCCTTCACTCGGCCTTCACTTCTGCAGGCAGTCAGAGGGCATACACGTTATTCACTGTTCCACTCTATCTATGGTATCATTACAGATTCACGTCCGCTCTCCACCAATATACCATTTTTTTACTTTTGTTTATATCCAGTACTCCTTTTTACATCTGCTCGCGGCGTCGCGGGGCGGCTCTAATAATATCGTCAACACGAAGTAGTAGCTGGTTTTCGTTAGCAGATGATTTTGTCGTTCGGCAAAACTGGGAAAGAAGCTTACCTCTGCAGCCTCGCTGGCAGACGACACCACAGCCCTCTTTAGCTTGTAGCTCTCAATAACGCCGAGATCTCGCATGTCAGCAAGTCCGCCTCCTGGTGTTGTCAGGTCAAGTCCATACGTAGACATGCCCTTGTACACTGTGTTGCGCAGACGCGCCACCAGGTCGCTTGAATCGAGACCGGCGTTGTCGGCCAGGATAGTAGGTAGCTGTGTCAGCGCAGTGGCGAAACTGTTTACCGCCATCTGGCGCTTGCCTTCGACTCTCGTTGAGGCGCCTTCCACAGCCTTGGCCATTAACATCTCGGCGCACCCACCTCCCAGAGTGGTGCGTGGTTCTCGGACAGTCTGTGACAGAACAGCAAGCGCATCGTGCAAACTTCGTTCGGCCTCGTCGAGAAGCTGGTCGGTCGCACCGCGAAGAACAATCGTGCAGGCTTCACCGGCAGATACGCCAGAGAACTTGATCAGTGTGTCCTCGCCAATGATGACCTCTTCGATAAGGTCGCACTGCCCCAGTTTGACCTGGTCCGGGTGGTCAAAGGTAGAAGCAATCTCACCACCGGTGACGAGAGCCAGACGCTCAATGCCGTCAAAATCAGCGTGCTCAATCGACATGATGCCAGCATCAGTGAAGAGCTGCTCGGGCCAGTTGTAGATCAGTTGCCTGTTGATGAAGCAGTTGATACCGTGCGCCTTAATCTTGTCCACCTTGGCCTTCATCTTGTCCTTCTCGGCCTTCTCAAGCTCAGCAAGCTTGGACGTGGAGCCCACCTTGACGCGAGCACCGAAAATCTTTATCTTGTCAGTGTCCATGGAAGTATTGGCAACCAGGATCTTGGCCTTTTCCAGGCGCTTGGGCTGGTTGACACCGATCTTCTTGTCCAAAATGAAGCCTTCGTCAAGATACGAGTCACTCAGCTTGCCGCCGGCCTTTTTGATGATTTGAATGTGGCTGAGATCGGAGGACTTCTTCAATCGGAGGACGGCATCGGTGGCTAGCTCGGCAAAGTGCTCACGGTCCTGGGAGAGGACCTTTGAGCTCAGGGTCGTGCGGGCAATGGAGACAAGGTCTTTGCGGAAAGCGTCGGGGTTTTTGCTGTGGTCGACGGCAGAGGCTTCAAGAGCTTTGAGGGCGGCTTGGCTGGCTATTCTGTATCCTTCGATGATAGTCTGAGGGTGGATCTTCTTGTCAACGAGCTTCTCAGCTTCGCGAAGCAGCTCAGCGGCGAGAACGGCAACGGAGGTCGTTCCGTCACCGACTTCGTCATCTTGGACCTTGGAAATGTTGACCAGGACCTTGGCGGCGGCATTATCGAGAGCAATCGACTTGAGAATGGTAGCGCCGTCGTTGGTGACCATGATTTCGCCAGTAGATCTGTCGGTGTATTAGACGGTGTACAGAAACAGGACTGGAGTAGCTCCTGTGCGCTTCACCCACAGTGTAAACTTACGCAGACTGTAAAATCTTATCCATACCCTTAGGACCGAGGGTGCTCTTCACCAGGTCGCCAACAGCGATGGCTCCGACGAAGGCGGCGAGACGCGCATTCTCACCCTTTTCTTCGGTGGTCCCATCCGCAAAGATTTGTGTAGGTGCAAACGACTACAAGGGAAACGAAACGTTTAGTACACTGGAAACAGCAAGTGATCATTTCCAGGCGGGTTCATACCATTTTAGGCTTTGTTGCTGGTAGAGCCTATCGTGTGCAATAACTGAAGCTGAACCAGTGCTCTCCGCCCCTCGAAGCTCATCGAAGGCAGCCTTTTTTTCTGGAGCTTCCAGCAGCCTCTTGCAGGCACGACCCCACCAAGAGTCCCTTGCACGTGACTTGCCCCTCGATGGTCCAAACTGCCCGGCAAAGGAAGATCGCTTCTCCGCCGCACGCCGCACACACTTTGTGGAAAGTCGAGAACCACCAAAATCTGCGCCAGGCCAGGGCATCACCGTAAAAAAAAACAGCCGTCTTCTCCCCACGCACGACACGGCCTTCACATTCGCGCCGCACGAGGACTCTAAAGGCACAGTCGATACTCTGCCCCCGCGTGCAGTAACGGCCTATATATACTCTGCCGTGCCCGCTTGCATATTCACAGCTTCTCTTTCTGTGAATTCCCTACGACAGTGACAAAAGCGGGGCATCGTCGACAGACCCCTCGCTTGCAACACCCACCACTGCGACATCATGGCGCCCTCCTTTGATCATTTGCGCGAGGCCGACCTCGACGACGACGAGTTCAACGAAGATGACATTGATTTCTCCGATCTCCGCGAGCGCTTCGACGTTCAGCTCGACAAGGGCTACGATACGTTTGTCGTCATTGACGGCCTGCCCCTCGTCACCGAAGAGCAAAAGCCCAAGCTCGTCAAGTTTCTGCTCAAGAAGCTGAACACTGTTGGAAAGGCCCGCGAGGATTCTATCTACATGCCCATGGGCGACGAGGACAAGTCTCTAGGGTTCGTAGTCGCCGCTCTTCGTTGACTTTTGTGTCTCGCTAACGGTAAACAGATTCGCTTTCGTCGAGTACTCGTCTGCTAGCGAGGCTGCTGCTGCCGTTCGCTCCCTTGATATGGTTCCTCTCGATAAGAAGCACACTCTGCGAATTAACAAGATTAGTGACATCGAAAGATATGGTGCCGAAGGCCGCATTAAGGAGGAATATGTCGCCCCCGAAGTTCCCCCCTTTGAGAAGCGTGAGCACCTCAAGTGGTGGCTCAAGGATCCCGCCGGTCGTGGCCGCGATCAGTTTGTCATGTATCGCGGTGACAATGTTGGAGTTTTCTGGAACAACGAAAAGGATCAGCCCGAGAATGTTGTCGAGCGCCAGCACTGGACCGAGACCTTCCTACAGTGGTCACCCAAGGGCAGCTACCTCACCTCAATTCACGCCCGTGGTGTCCAGATTTGGGGAGGCAGCTCGTGGTCCAAGCTGGGTCGCTTCCCTCACCCTTTCGTCAACCTCGTCGCATACTCGCCCAACGAAAGGTACCTCGTTACTTGGTCTAACCGCCCCATTTCGGTACCCGAGGATGGCGGCGACGGCACTCTCACCGCTGACGACGAGGGCAAGAACTATGTCATCTGGGACATTGAATCCGAGATGCCCATCCGTTCCTTTGCCAATCTGGAGCCCCCCAAGTCGGAGGATGGCAAGCCCCCACCCAAGCAGCAGTGGCCTGCATTCAAGTGGTCGGCCGACGACAAGTATGTTGCTCGACTGAACCCTGGACAGTCCATCTCGGTGTACGAACTCCCCCGCATGAATCTTCTCGACAAGACAACCATCAAGATCGACAGCGTGGTTGACTTTGACTGGGCACCCGCCACGGTCAAGCGCGACGGCGTCAAGACGTACGAGCAGCTATTCTGCTTTTGGACCCCCGAAATTGGCAGCAACCCGGCCAAGGTCGGCCTGATGAGCGTTCCTTCCAAGGAGATTGTCCGTAGTCTGAACCTCTTCAGTGTCAGTGACGCTAAGCTCCACTGGCAGTCCGAGGGTGCCTACCTATGCGTCAAGGTAGACCGCCACTCCAAGTCGAAGAAGTCACAGGCCACGACGCTTGAGATTTTCCGCGTCAAGGAGAAGGGTGTGCCTGTCGAGGTTGTCGACACCATCAAGGACACGGTCATCAACTTTGCTTGGGAGCCCAAGGGCGACCGCTTCGCCATCATCACCACAACCGAGCCCGTGGCGGCGACGGCTGTTGCCCCCAAGACGGCAGTCTCTTTCTTCTGCCCCGAGAAGGCCAAGGGCCCGGTTGCGGGCAACTTTAAGCACCTACGCACGCTGGACAAGAAGAACAGCAACGCCATCTACTGGTCGCCCAAGGGCCGTTTCGTGCTCATTGCCACGATTGGCAACCAACAGAGCTCAGATCTCGATTTCCTCGACCTCGACTTTGAGGGCGAGAAGCCCGAGTCGGACAAGGACCTGACGGCCAATCTACAACTGATGAATACCGGCGACCACTACGGTGTCACGGATATTGAGTGGGATCCTTCTGGTCGCTTTGTGGCCACCTGGGCTTCTGCGTGGAAGCACTCGGTACGTTTCTCTCTGGTTTTTCTTCTCCTGTGCCCGTGTTTCTCTGTTCCTCTGTTTCGATGATATGATTGTGTTGATTGCATCCTAACAAACTTATTAGATGGAAAATGGTTACCACATCTACGATTTCCGCGGAGAGGTACTAAGAGAAGAGCCCGTCGAAAAGTTCAAACAGTTCCAATGGCGCCCGCGTCCGGCTACGCTACTTAGCAAGGAGGAGCAGAAGCAGGTGCGCAAGAACCTACGCGAATACAGCCGAGTATTCGAGCAAGAAGATGCGGACCGGGGCGCATCTGCCGACTTGGCGGTGGTGGAGGCGCGCCGCCGTATGCTCGAGGAGTGGTACATGTGGCGGGCGGATGTGGAAGAGGAGATTTACGAGGAGAGAGAGGCGCTGGGGCTGCCGCAAGACCCGCACGCAGAGCTGCTGGCCGCCAAGACAAAGGAAGTGGAGGGTGCAGACGATTCAGAGCAAGAGCGCATTATCGAAGAGATTGTGGAAGAGGTGCTGGAGGAGACGGAGGAGATTGTGGGTTGAAACGCAAGCTTTTCATGCAAAAGTAAGGAGTGACGAATTTTTTTGCTGTACAGGTAGAAAAAAAAGACGGGACAGGGCGAGACTCGGTAATGACGATTTTGAAGATATTTCTTGTTATGATTCATACATGGGACCAAAGACAAAAAAACAATGGATAAATTGGTAAAGGATGCTACTTAGATGCGAGATGTGTGATGCGTGATGCGTGATGCGAGATGTGTGGGTGGAATATACTACCAAGGTAATAAGTTGTAAGTACGGACTACTATGTAGTGTTTGTGGTTATGCGATTCAGGCAGGGCTGTTAGCTCGCAGGTCGTTGCTGGGTAGGCCCGATGGCGGCTTGGTATGTATTGATTTATTTTAGATGAGAAATCAATGGGGGCCGTTTCGACCAATGCCTAGCACAAAATGCCATGAATTGTTTGAAACGTGTAGACGATATCGAGTCAACTTTACGGATACTGAGTAAGTAATAAACTTGACTAGGGTGGTGGTGGTGGCGGTTGGGGGATACTCCGTAGGTACTGAATACTGGTACGGATTATGGAGTACGGAGTACCTAGGTACAGAAGTACACTGGTACGGATAGTGGGTTTGATGCTTTAGCCACCCGCTGAGAAGTTAGAACCGGCAAGGAGGCCCGCCCCGCAGCGGGGGGAGGGGAGTGGTGTACTATCAGTAAGTAGGTAAGTACCTAGACAGGTACCTAGTCGCAGGCTGGCAGGCTATCCAGTAGGTCGGTTACTGGGTACCTCCAAGATCCAGGAGGGGTCATCGTGGAACGCGCTGGAAGTTGATGACTAGCACACTTATTATTACACGCCTATCTACAAAGGGAGGGGGCAATATTCTTTTCTCTTAAAAAATATGACAGAAAGAAAAGAAAAGAAAAGGTAAGATCGTAACGAGGGACCAAGAAAAAAATGAAAAAAAAAACATGGGACAAGCCAAGGGAGTGGGAAGATATTGGAAGGGGGCGGCGCAGTTGAGTTGTTGTTTTTTTTTTGTGCGCTTGGAGGCTTGCGTATGGCTTGTCTGGCCGGGCCCTTGTCTTGCTTGGCTGCAAAGCAGGCAAGTACCTAGGCAAGGAGCAGGCTAAATACCTAACCTAACCTACCTGGGCACCGGGCACCTGGCGGGCCACAGCGGAAAGAATGAGAAAATACCTGGCAAGGAATGAAAATGATTCGGGTGGACAGGCAAAGACACGAAACAAATAGTCTTCTATATATACCTATAACATGACATGAAAAAGTGATTCAACATGATCAATACGAGTTTAGGGGCTGTCCGACCGGCAGCCAACTGCCAAAGCGGCAGCCAGCTGCTTGCCCACAACGGCTGAGTGGCTCAGCTTCAACGCCATAGTTTATTTTATTTTATTGCACCTTGGCGAGGCGTTGAAAAAAAAAGACCACAGCGTACTCCGTATTTGTGTCTAAACGACAAGGGCCGAAAAAAAACGCAGCAGGGGAGGTTGGGGGTTGCGGGCCTTGCATCTCGCACGCACAACGCAGCCAGCCCACCACCATCCCGCCAGCTCCTGCTGCAACAGCCCATATCGAGTCAGAGGACGGCCACAGTCCGTTTCTGCCGTCTCCGCTTCCCATTCATTCCATCACCTCCACGCCTCCAACCAAACCGATCAGTAGCTTCCATCCCCAGCCAGTATCCTTACAGCTTCATTTTACAGCGTCTGCAAGCGCCTTTATACATCATCATCATCCGCCTTGCTCATCGTCACACGCTGTGGCTGTCGCCGTCGCCGCCACTTCGACTACGCAATCACTCACTCGCTTTCCTCACCTCGCCCTTCCTCTCCCGACCGTCCTTGGGGGATGGGTATGGCTGATGCTCGCCATTCAACAGCATCCGCTGCACCCGCCCTGGTTGAACCCTCATCGCCCATGTGTCCCAGACGTCGTTGAAAGGCTTGCCTAAAAACCGCCTCTGGCTCGACAGCCTGCCGACACCATGCTTCGGCGCCGTCCTGGCGACGGCCGGCGCTCTGCTCCGCAAAGCAGACTGTTACTCGCCTTCGCCATCATCCTTATCCCGTGGATCCAGCTCGCTGATGCTCAGCAGCAACCTCGCCAGCAGCAGCATCAGCAGCAGCACCCGCCTCCCGCCGTTCACTCCGGCTCGCCGCACGCGAACCATGACATACGCAATGACAGGGTGTCGGTCGACGATTCGGCCCGTTGGGCCGCCTCATCCATCGACGCCGTAACCAATGAGGCAAACGCCGCCGCCTCCTCCTCGTCATCAGCCTCCTCCTCCCCCGGAAGGCCCCGGTACACTCCCCGGAGCTCCAGCCGGCATAACCAAAAACGTCACATCATCATACCCGACGATGAGAGCGCCCTTGCAACTTTAGCTCCGGCACAGCCCGTCCGAGCACCAAGACCCCCCAGCGATTCTCGACCCCGTAGCATCCCAGCCTCGGGGCTGACGGCGCCGCAGAATGCGCGGAACCTGGAGGATTGGGAAGTCGAAGACTTTGTTCTTCTGGCGACCGTCGATGGAGATTTGTACGCCAGCGACCGCAACACCGGTAAACAGCGCTGGCACCTCGAAGTTGACCTACCCATGGTTGAGACCAAACATTATCGTCTCAACAACTCCGTCCTCGACGACGACTACAGGCCAGTCGACCACTACCTCTGGGTTGTCGAGCCAAATTCCAATGGCGGCATCTTCATCTGGCGGCCTGATCCCGAGGCCGGCCTCTTCAAGACTGGCTTCACCATGAAGAGCCTTGTCGAGCAGCTCTCGCCCTACGAAGACGTCGAGGGAGAGATTGTTTACACGGGCGACAAGAAGACAACCATGGTCACACTTGACGCCGCCACGGGCCGAGTCCTCAAATGGTTCGGATCGAGCGGCTCCCACGTAAATACTGACGACTTCTGCCGCCAGGCAAACACCTTTGACGACCGCGACAATGAGGAATGCCTCATTACCGGAACCATCACTTTGGGCCGCACCGAGTACACAGTCGGTATCCAAGGATCTGACGGCCGTCCCATAGCCACCTTGAAGTATTCGGAATGGGGCCCAAACACCTTTGACAGCGATCTGTACCATCAGTATCACAATTCTCTCGACAACCGGTACATTACGAGCCAGCACAATGGCAAAGTCTACGCCTTCGATCAATCCAACAAGGGCAAGACAACTCCTCTCTTCTCCAACAAATTTGCCGCTCCCGTTGCCAGCGTGTTTGACGTCTGTCGACCCTGGGATGCCGTGACTGGCAGTAACCCGCAGCTCGTCGTTCTCCCTCAGCCGCCAATGCCAGCTCGCGACAAGGATGAGAAACAGATGCGTCTCAACAGCATATTTGTGAACCAAACCGAAACGGGAAGCTGGTATGCCATGTCTGGACAAGCCTACCCTTTGATTATCAGCGCACCTCTTGCACAGATTGCTAGCCCGGACTGGTGGGACATTTTGCCATCCTCGGACACCATCAGCCAGTCTCGCATCAGCAAGGCCCTTGTAGGCACGCATTTCTTGGAGTCGATCCGCGGGGACAACAATCAAGTCAGGAGCTTGCCTGGCAAGCCGACCGAGGAAGTCGCGGAGCCACCCAAGACCACTCCTGCCTCAAACGACGCAGCAGTCATTACCGAGGAAACCATCATCAACAAGGTCAAATCTATCCCTCAAAGCGCTGCCAACAGTGTCTATGACCTTGTGAGCAACCCGATTGTCATAATCATCTTGTTTGGTATCCTTGTGTACCACCAGAAGAAGCTTCGTCGCTCCTACCATAGAGTCAGGTCCAAGGGCCTCCAGAAAGGGTTAGTGCAAGAGGTCCAGACGCTGATGTTCCCGGACACCCTCGCAGAGGACAAGCAGGCTCATTTCGGAGGAGAAGAAGTGATGGGTGATATTGTCAAGGAAGCTCAGGCCGTCGACGTTGGCAAGAAGCCAGACGAAGAGGGCAAGCTCAGCGCCCAAGACGCCAAACCGGCCGATGAGGAGGTCAAGGCCGTCTCCGGTAGCTTCATGGACGAGAGAAGCGACCCGCCAGGGGGCGAAAAGACACCCAGGCCGGAAGACGGCGATGGGGTCAGGGCTTTTGGCGAGGAAGCCAATGGGGAACGTCCTGAAACACCCGTCAAGGGCAAGAAGAAGGCTCATCGCGGCCGTCGGGGTGGGGTCAAGCACCGACCCAAAAAGCAGCGTGAAAATTCTCAGTCCCATGACGATGATCCTGATGCTTCGACTGTCGAAGAGGCTGTTCAGAATGCTAAGCGCCTTGGTGATAGGCCTAGTTTTCAAGCCGACGTCATGACTATCCACAACGACATGAACGCCGTCACCAGCCCGATTGTACGCATGGGCAATATCGAAGTCAACACCGAGATTCAGCTCGGCACGGGAAGCAACGGCACGCTGGTCTTTGCCGGCCGTTTTGACGGTCGGGAAGTTGCGGTGAAGCGCATGCTGATCCAGTTCTACGACATAGCCTCGCAGGAAACGAGACTGCTGCGGGAGAGCGATGACCATCCCAATGTCATCCGATACTATTCACAGCAGATTCAAGACGGTTTCTTATATATTGCCCTGGAACGTTGCGAGGCATCCCTGGCAGATGTCGTGGAGAGACCTAATGTGTACCGAGATCTGGCCATTGCCGGCAAGCGGGATGTTCCTGGTGTCTTGTACCAGATTGCTAACGGCATTCACCATCTGCATAACTTGCGCATCGTTCATCGCGATCTGAAGCCCCAAAATATCCTTGTCAGCATGGGCAAGGGGAACAAACCCAGGGTCCTGGTGTCTGATTTTGGTCTGTGCAAGAAGCTTGAGGGAGGTCAGTCCTCTTTTGGCGCCACTACTGGCCGCGCCGCCGGTACGTCGGGCTGGCGTGCGCCGGAGCTGCTGATGGACGAGGACGGCCGCGAAGGTTCCATGGTGGATGCCAGCACGCACAGTGGATCCGGCTCGGTGCTTGTGAATGACGGTCTTGTGCCCAGCAGCCGTCGGGCGACACGCGCTATTGACATATTCTCGCTTGGACTGGTCTTTTTTTATGTTCTGACTAACGGATCCCATCCGTTCGACTGCGGTGACCGGTACATGCGAGAGGTCAACATTAGAAAGGGCGCATACAACCTGAAGCTGCTCGGTTCGCTGGGGGACTTTCAAGCCGAAGCTGATGACCTGATTCGCTCCATGTTGCATGCGACGCCAAGGGAACGCCCAACGGCGCGCCAAGTCATGGCGCACCCGTTCTTTTGGACGTGCAAGAAGAGGTTGGCGTTTCTTTGCGATGTCTCGGACCACTTTGAAAAGGAGCCGCGAGAACCACCGTCATGTGCTCTCCAGGTGCTGGAGAGCTACGCGGCCGGGGTTATGCGGGGCGACTTTCTCAGGAGTCTACCACGCGAGTTTGTCGAATCCCTGGGCAAGCAGCGGAAGTACCAGGGATCTCGCCTGCTAGACCTGCTACGAGCTCTGCGCAACAAGCGCAACCACTACGAGGACATGTCGGAGAGCCTGAAGCGTACCGTGGGGCCGCTGCCGGATGGCTACTTGACCTTTTGGACGACCAGGTTTCCCACATTGCTTATAGCATGTTGGAATGTGGTGTACCGCGTGAAGTGGGAGGAGACGGACCGATTTAAGGACTATTATGAGCCGGCGCGTCTGTAGGGTGGCGAGTGAGTTCATGAGAAAAAGCTTCCGTAAGCGCGTCCTTGCATTGTATGTAGCGTGTATTATATGTAGCGTGTGTGTGTGTGTGTGCGAAGATGTTTAGTCTGATGTACTGATGCTTTTCATATCGATAGCTTGAGAATTAAAGTCATGTTTACTGCATTTTCTTTTTCATTGTGCCCGTGTCACTATCGCTTGTCTGGTTGGGCGCATGTCGACGGACCAGAGCAAAGCTTTGGTTGGGTACGATGTGACGGCAACTCGCATTTTGAATGATGCCTCATGTGCAGGCGTGGAGGATGTTTACGTTGCTGAGGTTGTTTTCGGATGCGTGCGGCTATCAGTCACAGAAACAGGCAGCCGACGCCCGTGGCGGCTTGGAAGACTTGTCATCAACAGCATCGATATTGATGTCCAGCGCATGGCCAACTGGACTGTAGGGTACGGCGGTGCTATTGCAGGTACATGTGTGGATAGGACGTCGTCACTGGCCACAAATCAACTGGAATCAAACGTGGGAGATGATTTGGGTGCCCCCCCCCGCCTTGTGAAGCTGAGGGATGAAGGAAAGCAAAATTTTTTTTTTAATCATTGTCATGTGCTGCTGCCAAGTCTGTTGGTGATGGTGAAGTACACCGATACTTGTGGCATGTTGGCGTAGGGGGAGAATGGATGAAACTGGCAAAGTAGAATTGGGCATGGTGAAAACAAGAGGAATTTTATTTGGCTGTATTTGTTTCTTTTTTTTTCTTTTCGTGGTGACGGTGGTGCAAGCAAGTTTGCACTCCGTATATATAACTTGGAGAGGCCAGACTACAGCTTCGCCAGTGCCACCAGCCCCCGTACTTGTCAATTGAGGCGTCACCAGCCACATGGTCTCTTCTCGGCAGGGCCGCCCCACCCCAGCTTTTCCGCTCTTCTTGTCTTGTTCATGACCGGGTCTTGATCAATTCATCCACTATTTCTCTTTTTACTGAGTATACTCAGTACACCCAAAACCGACCTCCCATACTACTCCGTACTCCATCCCGCAAACCGTGCGATTCTTGATCCATTTGTCGCTCGTTGCTCCCCTTTTTTCCCGGCCATCGCCACTCCCGTTTGGCATTGCGCACTCCCAACTGCTCTCTCGGTCTCTCTGCCTCTCTCTCCTTCTCTCTCTCAATCTGCCATCTTGCGACGACGCCCTTGAGAAGCTGCTGCGCCGGACCGTGCCGTCGATCCCTGCCACCGTCTTTTTCGGAGGTCGCCCCCCTTCTTCCTTGACCCTGGTTACCTACTCAGTCGTTGCTGTCGCCGCTACTTGCTTCTGCGCGTCTGTGGCCCGGCTAGATAGCGCCCGCTAAAAAAGGCCCGTATCTCTTGATTCATTGGGCGCCCAACTTTTTGCTGGTGTGACGCTTGTCTCTTGTCTGGGACGGTTTTCCGGTTCGAGCCATCAGGTGACGACGAACCCGTTCGGCCGCCCAACTTCATCCCACTCCCTCCAACCCAGGCCAGCCATCGGCATCTGAGGGTATTTGCAAAACTAGCACATATCCTCTCATTGCCGCGATCGGGCGATCTAGGTACAGGCACGATAGGCGCGATTGTGCCTTTTTTTTCGCTGCTCTTTTTTTTTTAGGTCGCCTTGGCACGTACCTTGCTTCGACCCGAGGGCATGCACTGACTCGTCCCACCCGTGCCTCTACCGACACGCCTGTTTTCCCATCTCCAGCACGCTCGCTTCTTTCGCGCCCGCAAGCTCTTCCGTCGTCGATTGCCGGTTCGCCCGGCCGCTATTCGCTGAGCCACCGGTTCTTCAAACGTCGACTTTCCTTTTCTTGCGTCTCCGCATTGCCATCTGGACGGTTCCCCGCCTTGTCGTCCACCAACACACGATATAAGCTACCAACATGAGCGCCCCTTGTACGGCTCCGTATCGGCACCACCAGCCACCTGCCTACCGGTCCGCCAGATCAATCAATAGCTGACAGTTGCGCGCTCTAGTGAGCTCCGAGGAGCTTCGACAGTACACGGCCATCATCGACGGCATCCTCGCCACAGCCAATCTCGAAACCATCTCGCGCAAGAAGATTCGGCAGGGTCTCGAGACCTCGCTTGGCGGCAAGGACCTCAGCGAGCAAAAGGTACGCATTGCGCGCAGTCTCCTCACGTCCGATTCGCCCCGTCCCACTGATCACCGCAACAGGACGCCATCAAAAAGTTGATAGAAGCACGTTTTGACGCCGTCTCGGGCGCCGACGCCGACGACGCCCCGGCCTCACCCGTTCCCGCACCGACACCGAGCAAGCGCGCCGCCACGAATGGCTCATCCCATCACCACTACGATTCGGATGCCTCGGCCGGCTCTGAGCCCTCCAAGAAAAAGGCCAAGCGATCGTCGTCGGCGGAAGATGCCGACGCCAGGCTAGCCGCCCAGCTGCAGGCCCAGGAAAATCGCCTGGCTCGAGGCCGCACCACACGCGGCGGTGACAAGCCTGGCGCCACCAAGAAGAAGCGAGCTCCCAAGAAGAAGAGCGCCAAGCGCGTTCGCGACGACGACGACAGCGACGTGGATGGGAGCGACGAGGTTCCTCGCAAGCGCAAAGCCGGCGGAGGGTTTCAAAAGCCCTTTAACCTGAGCGAAAGCCTCTCCGTCCTGTGCGGAGAAACGCAGGTACGCATTCTACAAGAAAAACGGCGTCTGGTCATCTTTTAACAATTCCAGCTCTCGCGCCCCCAAGTGGTCAAGAAGCTCTGGGAGCATATCAAGGCAAACGACCTTCAGGACCCCAGCGACAAGCGCCAGATCCTCTGCGACGAACGAATGTATGCCGTTTTCAGACAGGCCAAGGTGGACATGTTCAAAATGAACAAGGAGATTGGTCAGCACCTCTACCCAGTCGGAGAGGAGTAGCCGTCCCGATCAGATGGGCCTCATGGTTCCCGCCGATACGACTTGCTATGCCAATGGCGTTGGGCACTGGTAACTTTTTTGATTTTGGCAACCCCAAGGTTGTCCTTGGCTTTGGAATTGCGTGGGTCAAGTCTTATTTTGTTTTTGGTATTTTTGCTTCTTCATTTTCTTTCTTCATTCGAATTCCCTGGGGTCAAGGGCGGCGCAGTGAGGGATCATACAAATAGTCTTTGGTATTCATGCCGATACCAGCCTACGGTATCAGGCTGCAACGAAAAAAAGGTACATGTGTGTGTGCGTAGACGGACAGAGGAGGAGGGCACGATGGTACTGGGGCGTGCGGAGAAATTTGGCCAACAAGGCACAGGTTTGTAAATGCTACAATATGCCGTTATCTTTCAGTGGACAACAGAATTCGTGGAACTTGGTCGAAGTGTGGTGTTGATCTGGTGCTGATCTGGTGCTGATTTGATGGTGTGACTAATCTTTGGCGACCAAGAGCCAGAAGCCAGAACACAATAACTGCTTAGATTGGACTAGGATATGATTTTTGAATGCCACACAATTACTCACTTACGGCATGTCCGAGTCTCAAGACTGTTTTCCAGAATTCCTCATTTCGTTGCCGTGTCATTACCAGTGGGTGAGTGGGTGGGACACTTTGCCCGGCGTGACTCTTATTATCATCGTCGATACTACATACAAGGGCCGGGTGGGTGATATGCTGGCTGGAGGTACGGAGGGAGTAATGACAAGTTATTACTTACCTACCCGGTAGCTAGGTAACTTGGCCTCAAAAAGTCCAGCTGAGTCATCGCACCGTCGCCGCCGCTGATTTGCTTTGCCCCTCTCGTTTTTTCAATTTTGGGGCCCCCAAATTTGGCGAGCTTTGCCCCTCTGAAAATAAGTGGAAGCCCTGTGGGACACCCGCTATCAAATTCGCAGTTCTCACCCAGGATCTGGCAACTTGGCTCCCGAGCTGCCCTTCTTTTGTTGTCACGACCATTGCTACCTTTACAGTACGAGTAATACGCGGATATTCATAACAGAAACTCACAAACGCCTCATACCATTGACAGACTCGTGCCTCTCAGAACCCATCTTTCGCACTACGCCACCGTCGAGACCTGCATTGCCCCCCCTCCGTTAATCAAACGATGCCCGAAGTGGCCGGATCCTCGGCGGGAGGCGGCGGCGGCGGCGGCGGCGGCGGCCAGGCTTCGCGCGGACGAGGCAATCGCAACAGAGGTCGAGGTGAACGCGGCGGCCAGAATAGTAGAGGAGGAGGAGGAGGAGGTGGTGGTGGTGGCCGACGAGGACGAGGTGGAGGGAACCGTGGCGGTGCCAAACACGGCGATTTGCCCGCAGAGCCCGCCGCGCAAGACGTCGCCGTCGCCGCCCGTGCAGCCAAGGAAGAGGCCAGTGCGAACGGCATCGCTGCCCCGGCTCACAAGGCGACGCAAAAGGTTGACGGCGACGACGACGAAGACGCCGACGACGTGTGCTTCATCTGTGCCAATCCCGTCGCGCACCACTCCATCGCCCCCTGCAACCACAAAACCTGCCACATCTGCGGCCTGCGGATGAGGGCGCTCTACAAGACCAAGGACTGTGCCCACTGCCGAGTAAGTTGACCCGGCCTTGCCCGCGTTCTGCGAGTAACGCCATCTAATCATTGCGCTCTCAGACCGAAGCTCCCTACGTCATCTTTACAGACGACGCCGAAAAGAGGTTTGAAGACTATCAGCCCGCCGACCTCACCACCATCGACACCAACATTGGCATCAAGTACACCAACGAGGACATTGTCGGCGACACGGTCCTTCTCCTCCGGTACAACTGCCCCGACGCCTCGTGCGACTTTGCCGGTCTCGGCTGGCCCGACCTCCACCGCCACGTCAAGTCGGCGCACAAGAAGCGCATGTGCGACCTGTGCACGCGCAACAAAAAGGTCTTCACCCACGAGCACGAGCTCTTTACCGACCGCGAGCTCGAGAAGCACATGCGCCGCGGCGACGACAAGCCCGGCGCCGCCGACCAGACCGGCTTCAAGGGCCACCCGCTCTGCGGCTTCTGCGGCGAGCGCTTCTACGACGACGACAAGCTCTACGAGCACTGCCGCATGAAGCACGAGCGCTGCTTCATCTGCGACCGCCGCGACGCGCGCAAGCCGCACTACTTTGTCGACTACAACGCACTCGAGCAGCATTTCAAGAAGGACCACTTCCTCTGCAACGACAGGGAGTGCATGGAGAAGAAGTTTGTCGTCTTCGAGTCCAACATGGACCTGCAGGCGCACAACCTGGCCGAGCACGCCGGCGGAAAGACTGTCGGCCGCGATGCCCGTGTGGTGGACATGGCGGGCTTTGACCTGCGACAATCGTATCAGGAGGAACGACGCGGCGGTGGCGGCGGCGGCGGCGGTGGAGGTAGAGACGGCGAAGGACGCGCGAGAGGCCGAGGTCGTGGACGGGGTAGGGACCCGAACGAGGACTCGGTGCCGGCCGCGTACACGCCACCCCTCCGCCGCGACGAGATTGCTTTCCAGCGTCAAATGGCTATCCACTCGGCCCAATCGGTAACCCAGCGTACCTTTGGTGGGCAGCTGTCCGCCGCCGCCGCACCAGCTGCCGCTGCCGGCGCCGGACGAGGTGGTGCCTCACCCCGCAATGGCAGCTCCTCCAACACCCCCCGCGTAGGGCCCGCGGCGACGGCGGCGTCGTCGACAGCCAACCTCAGCGACCCGATGGACACGCTCTCGCTGAGCGACACGGGCAACATGACGCCCGAGGACCGCGCGCGGCTCGTGCGGCACAGCTCCGTCATTGAGCGCGCTGCCAACCTCCTGGGCAACGACGCCGGCAAGCTCGCCAGCTTCCGGCAGCACATCTCGTCGTACCAGCGGGGCGCGCTGACGGCGCCGCAGCTGATCGACGCCCTCCTGACGCTCTTTGCCGACGTCTCGTCCAACGCGCTGGGCACCATGACGCGCGAGGTGGCCGACCTGTTCGAGAGCAAGGCCAAGGCCGACGGCCTCCGCAAGGCGTGGCAGGACTGGCGGGCCATCAACGAGGACTACCCGAGCCTGCCGGGCCTGAGCGGCATGGAGGGCGAGACGTCGAGCTCGAGCGGCTGGGCGCACGCGGCGGCGGCCAGCCCGGCCGCGCCGCACGGCGCCCCCGCGCAGAAGCACTCGAACCGCGTGCTCAAGCTCAAGAACAGCACGCGCCTCGCCGGCCCGGCACCGGTGACGAGGTCCACGCCCCCAGGCTGGACGCCGGCCGCCTCCACGGCCCGCGCGCCCGCTTCCTCGTCGTTCCCGTCGCTCGCTGCGTCGGCCCCATCCAACAAGTCGGGCGGCGGCGGCGGCAGCTCCGCGTCCTCTTCACGTCCCTCGTGGGTCCCGGCATCCTCGGCCGCGGCCTCCTTACGCGCGAGTGCTCGCGGCGGTAGCGGTAGCGGCAGCGGCGGCGACGACAACTTTCCCGCGCTACCGGCCGCGCCGAAGCCGACGACGACCATCTTTGGCTACGGCGGCGGGCGCGGCGTGCGTCGCGACTACGGCCACGCCGAGTCCAACTTTCAGTGGGGTGGCTCGTCGGCGGACGCGACGCCGACGGAAGTGTCCGAGGCGGAGGATGGCAAAGGGAAGAAGGGAAAGAAGGGGAAAAAGGTTCTCGTTTCGTGGGGTTGAAGGAAGTGTTTTTACTTTCTCCTCTGCCCTCCCCCCTTGCGTTTCTCCTCTTCTACTATTGATGAAAAGTTGTAGCACATTTTGTTTGCCATTATTTTCTTTCTTTGTTTCATTCTTTTTTCTTACGACTAGAAAAGCATACACGGGGAGTTTCTTTCTTTCTCTTTCAGAATTAGCACGAAGAAAAGAAAAAAGAGGGAAGAAAAAGACGGTAGATGTAGATGGCATTTAGTCTTTTTTTTTCCTTCTTGCTCTTTAGGACAAGGAGTTGGTGAGCATAGCGGTGTAAATACAAGCATTACATGCAAGCAAAGAAGACGTTGATTTTTTTTTGAGTATATTTCTCGCTCATGACACATGTATCTATGAATGGGACCGTTTTTCTTTTCAGGAGCGCAAATACTCGCAGACGACCTTGCCCCAGCGGACGCTGCCCTTGTAGAAGCGCATGCCGGGCGCGTTGCCCGACGCCAGGCCCTCGACGGCGTCGGCAAAGGCGGGCCCGCCGCCCTCGTCCTTGAGCTGCTTCACCGGGTACATGTACGTCTTGAAGGAGAAGAGGATGGCGCGCGTTTCGGGGAGGCGGGTGAGGGTTTGGAGCTCGATGCGGACAAAGGTCTTTTTTTTTTGTTTTTGTTTTTCGCCTGGTGGTTAGCTTGTTTGGACTTGGGAAGAGAGGAATTGGGGGGGACGGTCAACGCCGCGATTTCCAGGAGAAAGGTGTTTGTGTGTGTGTGTGTGTGTGTAAGAGAGAGAGAGAGAGAGAAATGTACCTTGGAAATGTCGACTGCTTCATCGTCGGGTGTATAAGAGTCCTCATTGACGAGCTTGTGGTTGGCCTTGCAGTTGAAGAGTTGGTCGTGCGTCTGGACAGCCCACTGCAACGGGAAAGCTTCTTGGTCAGCGCAAGAAGGCACAAAAAAGAAAAAAAGAGAGATGGAGGGTTTAATGCTTGCATTCATCCGTTTGACGCTCTTGCCGACCTCGAGCCTGCCAAAGAAGCGCTCCATGCTCTTGGCAATCTTGTCGTACGACGGCACCGGCCGGTGTATCTCGCTCAGCAGCCGGCCCAGCTTCTCGCTCGGGTCGAACCCGGCCGGGAAGCAGCAGACAAACGCCGTCGACTCGTGCCCGAGCGGCGTCTCGCGCAGCAAGAACAGATCCTCCTCGACCGTCTCGCCGAGCACCCGCAGCGCCGCTTCCGGGTCGAAGACATCGTGGTCGGTGGCGGACGGCGGCGTTACCGGGTGCGTCGCGCCGGTGGCCGTGTTGCGTAGCATCAACCGTGGGGCGGGTTCGGCTCCGGCTCCGGCATCGGCGTCCAAGTCGTCGTCGTCCGGAGTAAAGAGTTGAAAAATGCCCGGGTAGCGCTGCGGCAGGTACGAGCCGAGGAGGTAGGTGTAGAGCTCGCGGACGGCGGCGGCGCCGTGCGGTGTGCACCCGTGGACGGTGGCCGGGTGCGAGGCGAGGAGAGCCCGGCGGAGCGTGACGCGGTCGAGGTAGTCCCTGTCAATGGTGATGAGATCCTGCGGGGTGTCGGCCTGTAGGGCTGTTTTTGTTTTTTTATTTTCATGTTAGTGACAATGGTATGAGCGAGCCCCTTCGGTTTTGGGGGGCGGGGGCGGCAAATGACGTTTCGTATATACCCATGGTGATGTGGTAGGTCGACTTGAACGGTCTCAGCTGCTTGGGCTTTTCCTTCTCCCAGACCAGGCCCTCCAGGGGCGTGATTGTGATTTTATCCCTCTTTTCGTCATTGCTCTTTTCGGCGCTCGCCGTCTCTTGTCTTGACAGCGGTCGCCTGGCTCGAATCTAACAAGGCGAGCGAGCATGTCGGTCAGTGGGTTGCTTCGGCCGCCAAACCGCCGACTTCAGGGACTCACGAGTGTGTAAGACAGCCACAGCAGCGCTGCCGCGGCGGCGCATGCAGCAACAAATTTCAACATGACGACAAATCCAGAGGCAAAAAAAAAAGAGATGATGAAAACGAAAGAGTAAACAAACAAACTTTGATGCATAAAACAGAACCCCTCCCCCCCCTTCCATATTTCGACCTACTGATACTACGCCCTAAGGCGCCCGCCCATAATATGTTGTCCGTTCCCACTTGCTCGGCACTGCTCCGATGACGGGCGGCGCCACTGATCCGAGTCAGGCGGCGCCCTCCTGACATGTAGATGCCCATCTAGAGTTTATGCGGAGGATGAGCTGATAAGACATAAGACCAGGCGGCTGGGCGGTGATGCGGCGGATGGAAAAATGCCCCTCTGAGAGAAAATAAGTGTGTGGTCATTTTTCTCAAGAAACGATAGCGACCGGAGGGTGGTCATGTCAATTTTTGGTGGTTTGCATTTCCGTACAGAACGCTTCATGTTGACCATGCTACCCCTTGGCAGCTCTGCCCAACGACGTCTGCATCTGATAGTACGATGACGGCTGAGCAAGAGCAGCCATGTATTTTGCAGACGTTTCCACAATGACGTCGGGCAGCATGATATTACCAGTAGTGGTCTGCCGCGAGATTTCCACTGCTGAGAGTCCTGCAAGCCTCGATCTGATGATTCACATGTCTCACGGCTGGATTCTTGACCCCAGCTCATTGGAGCGGATCAGCTGCAATTGATAGATTCTTGTTTGCGTTTTGCATGAGCACTACTGTCGTTTTCCACTTGGGGGATAGTGATCTGCAAACACCTCTGGGCCTGCATCATCCTGCGGGACAAAATGGTCAAATGTTGCACCGTGATAGTCTATCTGCCTGGCGAGTGCTACTGCAAGTCAACGAGGCTAGCTTGATGGGACGGACCGTCTGATCCAACCTAGCTAGGTACTCGTCTCGGAGAACTAGATCGCCCACCGAAATCGTGGCGTCACCGTGAAGCGCACAGTAAGCAAAGCTTGCAGGCCATGCCCCCCCTCCGGCTGTTGAGACTCCGGCTGTAAATCCTCCGTTAGTCATGGTTTCCTGGGAAGGGCTTCCCTTCCTATACCAAGTTTTGGCGCTTCGAAGCTGATGGGAGGAGGCGTCTGTTTTGGCGGCAAAGGATGCGGATGGAGCAGTGTCACGGCGTTTGCGGAAAGCCGGCGAGCTACCTATGGTGGAACAATTCGTGGTTGAGGTTGTGTATGACCGTAACCGCTCAACTGAGGCGTAGTGGCTCGAAATAATACGCATACGCGCTCGCTGCTTACCTAGAAATCATACACTCTATCACACGAGGGCGCTGCGAGACGTACGCCACTGATGAGTGTTGCACGGCTATTGACGATCCATCAGCCCTGCACGTTATCGCTCGAAAAGCAAAGCAATGATCGTTCCATCGATTTTGACGAGTTTAGTGTAACCGAAGAGCCCAATATATACCTATGAAGTGAACAAATTCTTGCTGCAGGACAAGTATTGCAGCGATCACGCAAATTCTCCGAGCCTCTCCATGGTCATTATCCCCCGGCCGTCTTGATTCGTTCACGGCTCGATACTGGGACCGGGACCGCGTATTTGTTATTCGCTGCAAGCAGTCATAGCATCGGGCAATTAATAAGCGCGCAATTGGTCACCGGAGAGTTGTCATGATATTCATCTTACAAGCGCTTCTTAATCCCCTTAACAAGCTCTCTGGGTGGCGTTCTGTTCGCCATGGTACCGCTCATCTGTAGGCCGAGTCTATCTTGCTGGAAAAAGAGTCCGAAAGGTTACACAAACATGGCCAAGTGATGAAAATGTGCCCATGGTCATCATTCACGGGCGGGCCTTTCGATGGTGGGCTTGCAGAGCTAAATAGATAAAATAGCATTTGGGCGGCGGTGATGCACAAACAGGCACCAAACGAACAAACTCCACCAGAGAATCCACATTCTGCCCCCGAGCTCTGTCAAACCTCGCGACTTCACAACCCAGTGCAAAACAACACAACCAGCGCCGCGCCCGACTAGAAACTCATGCAGAGCTCCGGGCCACGTCTCAAAAATGGGGTCGATCTCCAGCTCCAGTCGGCCTTTCAGGACCAAAACTGGAGCACCGTCGTGCGGCTCGCTGAGAGGCGCGCCAAGATGGCCAATGATCCTTACTACGAGGTGAGAGCTGCCTCGACTGCGACTGCGTAGAATGCGATGCGGGTCTCTTCTTTCGATCCGCCGCGTAGATCAAGGCCGGCCCATCCTGAAAGTGCCTGCTGACTGACTGACCTCCGCAGGTGCTCAAAGTCTGTGCCGAGAGCCAGCTCGACGATCCGGCGGCCAAATACGCCGCCATGACGGCTCTGCACGCATACGTCAAGGACGGCACTGTAATCAGGGATGCAGACGGAATCGATCTCTTGGAATGGGCCACTCGGGATTTGCTGGAGGAGGATGATTTCCACCAGACTCTGGGTTCTCTACGAGTACGTGCAGCCAAAGCCTCTCCCAAGGACAAGAACCAAACGACTAGATGTCTAGAGTCTTGCCTTTTACATTGGGACCTCGTCAGCGCACAACAGGTAAGCATACAAAGCGTCAAGATGCTTCTAGTCTTTGCTAATGAATAAGATTGCTGCTCTTATCGATAAATCACACCCCCAGGAGAGGGCATTTCTCTTCTGGAATATTGCCATCACACATCTCCTAGCAGTATGTCTTTTCTTGAACGACGTGGCCCGCAGCTAACCTCGAATAGATATCTCCCCAGTCCGCCCCTGAAAAAAGGAAGCTCTACGGCATGCTGGCACAGAAGCAAATCGAGCGCGCTGCGCAGGCAACTGAACAGGTAGGTTACTCATTACACCACGGAACTATAGCCACTGACCACGCCACAGGCGGAAGATGGCAAGGCGCTGCCGCCTCGCAGCATACAAACGGAAGAAGAAATTCTTCTCTTGTATGAAATCGTTGGCGCTCATGGTACGGCGGCGGACTTTGACAGGCTCCTACAGAGCTCTCGTTTCAACCCCGTGGAGCAGCTCAGACAAGGTCGCAAGGATGCCCTCTTTTACACTACCAAAAAACTTTGCAAGGACGAAAACTGGCAAAGGCTCTTCGACGTTTGCCGAGACTCTCTTTCCGTGTCGGACGATAAGGGCGAGCTTACACTGCAGGCTTCCGACTGGGACATCTGGCGCTTTTTCATTACAGCTGCCAGCCGCATACAAGATAGTGACGCGCAGTAAGTCTTCCTGTCCCGGTGAATTGTAGTCTCTTCTAACCTCTTGCAGAGCGATCGGGACAGTTCAGGACTTGCTGCTCAAAGTTTCCAAGGCAGCGGACTCGAAACCGATTTATAAGCGGAACGTCATGCTGGCGCGCGTCTCTGCTAGCTTCCAGCTCCTGGAGTCTGAAGGCCCAGACACGGTGAATACCAGCCCTTCATCATTGCGGCTGCGCGAGCTTGTCAAATACATCAACAACCAGGGAGCTTATCCCTCGTGCTTTGACGATGTTCAACTCTTTGTAGAGCAGCTTGACGCTGGCGGTATCGACTACCTCGCCCACCATCACTTTCCATCACAAGAGCAGAGTGACAGTCTGCCAGAACTCAGGAAGCAGGTTTTGGCTCTCAAGTTGCGGTACTTTGCCGCGACATGCCCGCAGACATACACCACTACCTCCACAACGAGCGAACAGCAAGTTCCGCGGCAGACCCGATTCAAGGCCATCTTTCAAGCCTGCATGCTCTTGCACAAGTACATCAGTTCGCTATCTTCCTACTCGTCCGCTTCCACCAGGGATGTGCAGTCAGAGGTCAGCCTTCTTGCCGCATCCAGCCTTATCGAGCTGGCGCAGCAGCTCCCGTCATCCATCCCGACGACCGAGTCTGCGCAGTACCTGGTGCAGGCGCTCCTCCTTCTCCAGCAGCAGCTCAAATCGACGCCGAAGCACAGCCAGATATGCCTGCTGCTCGTGCAGCTCCACCTGCGCCTCGCGTCAGCCCCCGAGGCGCTCGCCGCCTGGAAGGCGCTGGACATTAAAAACACCATCATGGACTCGCTCGCGCCGCTCTTCTACGACCGGATTTCCACCGTGGCGCCGGGCTTGATCTCGCCGCTGACCAACACCGGCTGGCAGCTGACGTCGTCGATAAAGACGCACTACCAGACGTCACTCAAAATGCGCATGCCTCGGCGCTTGATAGACGCCTTTCAAGACGGTAGCTACAGCAGTGTGTTGACGGTGCCGCAGTATATCGAGGATTTGCGCGTGAGCTGCACCAGAGCAATGAGCCTGGTGGAAAGCATGCGTTCCGAGCGGTTGCTCGGGCTTTCGGACACTGATCTGTTCAGTGATTCAAGATTCAGTAAGCATCGCTGATAGGAAATGGAGCTTGAATTAACTTGCTTATAGCTGAAATTCGGGACGGTACAACCATGCATGAAATAATTGACTACGGATCGTTCCCTTCGTGGAACCATAGTGCTAGTCCCGCCATATATCAGCAGCTGCAACTTGGTCCAGCTCCTAGCGTAAGTTTTTTATCCCCAATGCATCAAGAAAACACTGACCATTTCGAGAACCGCCGAGCCCATCTATCCTTGCTTGCAGAGGCATTCCAGCAGACTCTAGCCTACACACCGCCCAGTTTTTACAAGGTGCCAGTAGCCGGATCCGCGGCCGACCAGAAATACGTCATCGAATCCCTTAGTCAAATCGCCAATTCCTTCTCCAAGTTCCTCCCAGGGCCTGCCTCTGCATTTACCGCGCCGGAGCTCCAGTATTTCGAGGTCGTCAGTCTGCTCGCCTCCCTCATGCCGCTATGCGCCGACCGCGTTGCGGGCCTCAACGAGCTTGTTGCCCAACTGGGCAGTGCGATCACGGCTTCAATCGACAGCCAGCGCGACTACCTGGCCGCCTTGGCTTCGGGGCCCGAGATTGGCAACGCGACGTCGCTGCTCCAGTCGCTGCACCGTCTGGTGCTGCTGCGTGACACCGCCGTCGCTACCAGGAACACCTCGCAGTGGATCGCCAACTTCAATGAGAAGCAAAAGGAGCGAGACCGCTCGGGCCAGAGCAACCTGCCCAAGGATGTCGTGGCGCAGATGAAGGCGCTGGGCGTGGCGGCAGACGAGGCGCTGAAACAGTGCAAATCGTGGATCATGCGGCTGACGCAGGACACGAAATCTGGTGGCGTGATCGAAAGAGATGTCAAGAAATTCGTATACGGAGGCGAGGAAGGGAAGCTGCTGCAGGGGATCGTGACGGACAGCACCGTCTTCGATCTGGTAGGCAGCTGGCGCAAGAGCCTCGCTGGATGGCAGGGAGTACACTGGCAGTAAACCGCCCAGCCGCCATCGACTGCTCAATCGTCATGGTCCCCCATGTTTCAGAAAATTTGTATCGTACGGCCAGGCCATATGTGATTACCAGTTCAAACCAGGTTCCAGGCAACCTGTCGGCGTTGGTGGCAACGAATGCGTTCTACCATCAATGAGGCGTTCAAAGCAGCAAATGAGCGACATGATCGTCTGCTCGAAGAATACAAGTTGTGCCGTGATCCGATTGATGCTGTGAGCACTCGAGCTGTGCTCGATCAAGGCAAAGCCGTGGTCAGAATGCAACCAGGTGGCTAGGAGGAGTCGCACAACCTGGCCGCAAGCAAGATAAATAGGAAGCTTCATCCATCATCTCTTTCCATCTTCTGGTCGGGTTCTAAATTGTTCAACAGCCACGCTACTAGGGCCCTAGCATAGAGACCAGTGATGGAAATAGCGCCGGCAACCT
Source organism: Cordyceps javanica (assembly GCF_051103115.1). NCBI lineage: Eukaryota > Fungi > Ascomycota > Sordariomycetes > Hypocreales > Cordycipitaceae > Cordyceps > Cordyceps javanica. The sequence continues at coordinate 6,381,425 of NC_139295.1, forward strand.
GAACTACAACACGAACACACTCATCACCTATCGTGCGATTGTAGACTAGTGTGCCTGCTGTTCAGCATTCAGAATAAGTGTTTGCCGACGGCTGATCCGATCACCGCGATCCATTCTCGCAGTGGAGCGAGATGGGCTGCGCCGTAAGCAGCAACAGAACGATTTCCTCTTTCGGCCACTTATTCCACCCTGCTGTAAGCTGACTACGATGGGACAGACAAGAGGAGGAAATATATACCGGGCTTTCTCGTACTTCTTTTTGTAAAAAAGATTTCTTGTGCCGGTATTGTATGAAATCAGGTCTTTATTGTTTTTTCTGAGTATTCGAGTATCGATTCTACGCGCAGATTAGACACAATGTCTTCTGGCAAAAAGACTGTCCTCATCACCGGGTTAGGACCACCTCTGCGCGCGTCAAAACTTACACGGACAACAATAGGACTAACAGATCCGCAGCTGCACGCCAGGCGGCATCGGCCATGCGCTGGCTCTCAAATTCCACGAGGCCAGTATGTAATTTGATCTTCTTCCCGAGAAAACCAAAATTCGTTCAAGAATAGTGGCTTACTTTCCCTATAGACTACCACGTCATCGCCACCGCCCGCCGTGCCGAGGTCCTCGATGAGCTCACTCAGATGGGCATGAGCGCGGTCTCGCTCGACGTTACTTCGAGCGCGAGCATCGAAAAGTGCAAGGCGCAAGTCACCGAGATTACCGGCGGTACTCTCGACATTCTCGTCAACAATGCGTGCGTGCAAAACAACCCCATTCTCCTCCCTCTTCTTTTCTAGCGCCACTGACAAGCGTTTCTCCCCCCCCTTCGCAGCGGCCTCCTCTACATGCTCCCCGCGACAGACATTGACCTGGACGGCGTGCGGTCGACGTTTGAGACCAACGTCTTTGGCGTCATGGCCATGTGCCAGGCCTTTATCCCGCTGCTGATCCCCGCGCGCGGGCTGGTGCTGCAGATCTCGTCCATCTCGGCCGTCGCGGCCGACCTCTACGCCAGCGTCTACAGCGCGACCAAGGGCGCGCTCAACTCGTACTCGCGCAGCCTGCGCCTCGAGCTGCGGCCGTTTGGCGTGCGCGTCATGGTCGCCGTCACCGGCACCGTCCGGAGCCGGATCGCGACCAAGATCGCGTCGCAGCGCCTGCCCGAGGGCTCGCTCTACGCGCCCGTCCGCGACATCTACGTCCGCCGCCACCAGTTCAGCCAGGAGACGATCCCCATGGACACGGACGTCTACGCCGCCCGCGTCGTCGCGCAGGCCGTCAAGGGCGAGGGCTGGCTCGGCGGCTGGCTCGGCCGCTCGCCCGACTGGTACTGGACCGGGGGCATCGCCCGCCGCACCTGGCTCGGCCAGTACCTCCCGACGAGCTGGACCGAGAGCATGGTCGCGGCGCTGTCGGAGAATGACGAGATCACGAGACGCATTCACGAGGCGCAGGAAAAGACGGCTTGATTGGGTGGCTTGCGGCAACGGGGGTGCTGCATTTTCTTTCATCACATGTAATTAGCGACTCCGAAAACTTTTTATCCGCATTCTTATTCGTCATACCACTCTGCAACTACGGATGGACCTTTGTCGTGTATATATACATCATCAACCAACGATGAATCGATAATGCCCACTCATGAGTGTCCAGGCGGCCTAGTGAGACCTTTTATTCCTCGCGTTTCCTCGCATTCTCGAGCAAGGTGGACGAGACCGCTTGAAGTGTGTCGAGCGCGGAAAAAACCCTCCTGCAGCGACCTTACAGACTTGCCGTTTGCGTCGGACAAGAACCGGCCCATGGCCCGCGCCCAACTCGCCTCGTCGTGGTGAGCCCTCTCCAGCGCCGCCACCCGCGCCTCGACCTCGCGCAGCCGTGACTCGTACGTCTCCCTTCCATCCGTGGCCACGAGGCCAACATTTCGCACGGCGTCGGGTGGGCCCCGGCCCGTCGCCTCCGCCTCGACGCGCGCGCGAATCTCTTCCTGGCGGCGGCGATTCTGGCTGGCCAGGTTCTGCAGCTGCGCGCTGAGGTCCTGGCGCGGATCCGGAGTGGCGGTGGCCTGGCCGTCTGTAAACTGAATCATTCTGAGCTGCGCGGGTGCCGGCGGAGGCCTGCCAAGGGGTTGCTCCTGGGCGGGCTCGCGGGACGGCGGCAAAGTATGGTGTGCTCTAGCTGTAAAGTCGATCAAGTCAACGGTACGGCTAGGCTGGGCAATGTAGTGGCTTTTTGAGGTGCTGCTGCTGCTGGCTGAGAACTGACTTTGTTTGTGTAAATGGTCTACATTCGTGGAGCGGATTGACTCAAGTAGGGCATTTTCCAGGACTGGAGTAAAGCAACGGTCGTCATATACAGAAACGTTGCTTCCTGGTGCAGATTCGTTCTCGTAAATGTCTCCTTCTGACGGAGCAGCTTTCCGTTTTCGTTCGAGTTCTGGGCCGGCAGACTGGTTACGAGCTGTGAGCGAATCGGGCGTGCCTGCTAAGCAAACTTTTGGGCCTGCGGGAGGCTTTGATCTCTTTCAGAAGTGCCCTGTCGAACCTGTACCAGCACTCGATTATTTGCCTCAATTATTCTGTCAAATTCGACTCACGCTACTTCTGGGTCCGGTGCCCAGAGAGATGTGACCATCTTCGCAGGAGGTTCGATGCCAGCCAGCCCGGCCGGGAGTTTTGAGTCCATGAGCATATCTACATGCCAGTCGCGAATATTGAGCCACTCCATACGCGTGGATTGAATTATGGAGTCGTCCACCTCTTCCGAGTATGAAATCTCAGGTCGGGGGCGAATCATCAGCCACTCGTCGACCAGACGCACGAGTAGGGACAGTCGCTTCTCGCTCGGACCGAGTGCCGCATGACGCGCGTCGGCGTAAAAGTTGGCAACTTTGCTCGCAATGGCTCGATTGCTGTCCACAATGATACCCCAATCCTCGGCAATCCACTCCCAGAATCGCGCGTGACGCTTCAAAGGGCTGTAGAATAGCAGGAGCCGAAAGAGCACGACCAGGTTCGCATAGGAACGGGCGGCCCGGTTGCCCTTCTGGAACCGGTTATTGCCGAGAACACCAGACATGAGGTGCTCCTCATCCGATGTGAGCTTGTAGCTGTAGAAGAAATCTTCGGAAAAGCCGCTGATGCGCGGCAGGGGTATGGAGCCACCACCCCGAGGGCCACCCATTCTGCTTAGTAGATTGGCGACGTGTATGAGATGAAGAAAAAAACGCTCGTGTATGTTTCCAGGCGCATATGGTGAGCTACAATGAGGGAAAAGAGAATCACAGACGCAAGGTAAGAGGTGTACATCGGCGTTTGCACCAACTCGCGTGACGGACGTGCCAAGAACGAAACAAACGGAGCAATGCAACCGGCTCGCCAGTTAGCAAACGATGAGTCAGGAAGAGTATATTGATTGATATTGGACGGTCTAGTAAGCAAAACATGAAATTCGATAACCGCATTGAGATGTGGTGTGGGTGAACTATGATGAGTTGTCATGATGACTCGAAGGGCAGTGTCATCTGTCTCGTCCACATCATAAGCCAGTCCGGGTCCGAGTCCGCCTGTATGCTAATCAGCGCTGCAATTGAGTGGTTGAACGGCATGCAACTCACTGGGCGTACAATGTAATCTCTCGCTAGGGCCATGTCGTCTGTTAGTGCCTTTGTTTCCTTCTCGGTCAGATCTCCATGCAGTGGAAATGTAGTTGCCCTGTCAAAGTCCATCCACAATAGCCTCTCCACATCTCCTTGGATGACTAGACCCATGTTTCTCGGATGCGCGTCGCCATGCGCGACCCGTGCAGCGTGAACGTCCACGAGGAGGTCGGCTAGTTTTGCGACGCGCTGTTTGGTGTAGTTCTTCAAAGAAATACGCTCCAGGCTGGGGATATATTCAAACAAGATTGCTTTAGGTGGCAACGGGTCTTTGCGGAATGACCTCAACTCAGGCCAAAGTCCAGGGTTGATGGTTGTGATGGCGCCATAGAAGTCCGGCACGATGCCTCTTTGGCAGAGACCAGTCTCCTTGAACCGGCGATACGCGGCCAATTCACGACCAAAGAGCTTGGATTCCACGGGTTCGAAGAATGCTTTACTATGACCGTGATACTTGCAGATAATTAGTCTCTAGCAACCAGCGCGTCAAACGGAGACCATCTTAACAAACCACTTTCAGGGCACACACTCGCCCGAGAGCTTCGACTTTGAATATCTTGGAATATTCGCCATCATAGATTTTTTGGATACACTTGACCTCGGAAAAATCCAGGTTGTCGACAAGTTCCTGCTCCATGCTGGCATCATCGACGAAAATGGATGAAATAACGTGAGTGCACGACCGAAATACGGAGCAGCCTCGGCTTGGTAATGAAGTCCCGGCTGACTAACTTTTGGGCGGTTTCATGGTGAGAGCCAGCACGCAGTCTCAGCCAAAGTACGAAACTGTGTCTCCCACGGAAGCAAAAGTATCGGAGACAATACCGAAAGACGATCCAAGAGACGACTTGGGCTAGCGTGTAGCTTATAAGACGTTGCGGTGACTCGATGTCTCTGTAGCTAGGTTTTCCGTGGTGTGCAAATAGCGGCCCAAAGCTACCAAAAGGAGGCGAGTGAAACGACCAGTAAAAAAAGGATATGCACGAAACATGCGATACGTTAATGGCAAAGTTCCATAGCATGGACATGATTCTCTTGATCGACGAAATGACTGACTGCTAGGCCCTTATAGCGGACATCATGACAAACATAAGCCAGGTTTGGGGTCACTCAGGTCCATAGCGATTCCATAGGCAAATTTGACAGCATAAAGAGCACACAGAGCAAAGTGCGTCTATTCACAATAGACCCATCATTGATTTCTCTTCTGCGCTTTACGTCGTTTACGACAGCGCAAATTTAGTGAGTATTTGGTGAAGCTAATCAAATAAAAGAGTACTCTGGAAAGGGTTTCAGCGTCGAGGAAAGCGAGGTATAAAAGGACAAGGGCAGATTTCCGACTACAGCATGGGAACTGTCAACTCATCTTGGCCAATCACTGGCATAGGGCGGTTTTGTAGCCTCCTCAGCAAACCGAACAGAACGAGCCGTCTCAGCCACAGGAGCAGAGCTGGTTAGCGTAAGCCAGCCTTTTTGAGAGCATGTATGAGCGCGATGATCTTCTGCAGGCTGGGTGTAGATCTCCCGAGTCTCGCAGCCGTTTATCCTATTCAAGAATTGGTCATTGTTGGGGGGGCTCATTGCCGCGAAGCGAAGCCTTCACTCTGGTAGGTCGTTCGGGGGAGGGGGGGAAGGGGGCCTTCTCGTTCGACATTATTGAGCAGTACGTTGGCATTGCGAAAGTAGCGTACTGACGTAGATCTCTTGGAAGGGATTGGTAGGCATGACCAAGGGTGAGGCTGAATTCGAAAGTCTACTGATGGTTAGAAATTGCGCGAGGCTGGATCATCTGGGTTGCGCTGGCGAAAATGTCTGACATGCGCCAGCCAAACAGAGCAAGCTGACAAGTAGAAATGGCTAGCAGGGTGGCAGGTAGCTGAAATAGCTTTCTGGCTGGCCTGCATCACGACCGCCCCTGGCGTATGTCATATATTTGAATAGGCACGGGAAAGAATTCGTAGCCGATCAAGTAGTTTACTTGCCACACATGGACGGACAGTTCTATCTCCTCTAGTCGACTGCTTTGTACCGCGTTGGTGAGCAGACAGCCTGGATTCTTGAAAGATGCTAGACAGAGGCGAGGTAATAGGATGCGTGTGGTATATACCATGTCGTACATGCCATTGCTAATTTAACACTAGGAGCCCCCATTCGATCTTCCACCAGCCGGTGCGGCAGAGCCGATGACAGCTCCCACTGATGGTGATCGATTCCGCGAGCTGCTGTATCGCGGCCTTCCAGCCTCGTACAAGCTCAGAAACTACGACATAGCGTCACCACGCGACGATGTAGTTACCTACCTTAAGCAGGAACTCGACATGAGGAGGTTCAAGACGCTTCTGGGGCATCTAAGCTGGGCCGGCTTCATCTATCCCTGCCGCCCGTTGCACGCCCAATTATCGATCGGCCGCAAACTCGTGATTAACGAGCGAACGGACCTGCACCTCGTGCTGGACAATACGAGCAAGCGCCTATACCTCAAGCCCATTCCGGGAATACTTTTTATCCCACAGTTTTGGACCGAATACCTGTCCTGTACGCTCGATTGCCGCTGCCCACGACAAGGGACCCCCCCGATCTTGGGCGAACAGCCGAGCTATTGCACACGAAAAAAACTGCGAATGACTGCACTAGGCCTTCTTTTCTCATATACAGCACTCGTATCCTACGAGAGTGACTTTCGCATCGCGAAAGAAGAGCATCTCATGCCGGCCCAGGTCGACTGGCCACAGTGGCAATCCATCGTGCACCAGCTCGACACAACCAACATTTACCACAAAATCCATCCGCGCTTCATTTACGGCGAGCTTCGGTTGATGAGAATCGACGCGATACTAATGCTCACGGGTCAACGACTGATCCCAAGCTTTGCCGGACGCTGGAACCAATATCGCACGTTTGTCACGAACAACATCACGTACATTGCTACTGCCACCGTGTTTACCGGGCTTATCTTGGCCGCGATGCAGGTAGGGTTGAGTACTGACCGCCTCAAATCTAGCCGTGCATATCAGGCAGCCTCGGAAGGCTTCAACGTGTTTACCATTCTATTCCTGCTCTGGTTCTTTGGAGCTCTGTCTCTATTCCTGGCCTGGGTGTTTGTGCTCAACTGTTTCGAGCGGAGAAAATCCGACAAGAAACGACGGGAACATTTCCAGGCGTATTAGGAGAACTTTTTTTACATTGAGCAGAAGGCGCAGAGCCGAAATCCAGGGTGTCTATGATGCTCGTCAAATGCGCTTGTTAGCATTGTTGCCCATCTTGCATTGTATGAAGTCAACATGTCGGCTCAGACGCACATGGGAAGGACTTGTTATATACCCAAATGTCCGTTCACTTTTGGCCACTCTTAGATGATCTTCCTCTGCCCAAATGTCCCTCTCTTACGCTGGGTACTGGGTGCTCTGTGTGAAGTTATACCTGTAGGCACTGACTCCCCAGTTACAGCCAGTCAAGCGTCTTCCCCACAGAGACGGCTTCCCCGCAGGGAATTCATCTTCTGGTGTCTGACATGCACTACTTGATTGTTATGGCATTTCTTAGTTTGATTTCCCTGTCTTGAAACTTCGAGTTTGGTTCGGCTCAGCCTGCTCTTGTATCCTTCTTTGCAGGACCATTCTCTCGATCTACCCCCCGCCATGGCTTTGATCCCATTGTTTGACTATCTAGTCTACGAGGGGCCGCCAACCCTCACAACGGATCCCAACCTCCCCCTCGACGTCAGTAGCTGCCCCAACGATGCCTATTCGCCGGAAGACATTACGCACGTGGCCTCTTGGACGGGTTTCAATCTCTGCACCATCGAAGAAAAATTCAGGCCAGTTCTGAGAGATACTCAAATTGCCGCCGAGCCGATGCCAACCTCTGTGCCTCCTGTCGTTCGCAATAAGACTGACGTCGAAGCCCACGTTGCAGACTACCTGCGTCGTCCAATGCGCCATGCCCTCGCAGCTGGCTACGATCAAATGAGAAGCACGAACACGTTGGGGCATTATCGTATCAGGGAATGGGGTCTACAAGGAGCCGCTCGCAGTCTCGGTCGATACACCCCAGACTATTCTCTTGTGGCACCTGGCACCAATCCGCGATTTACCGCAAACCACCTCCCTGGTGATGCGAGATCTTCGCTCACATGGAGATCTTGCTGGAGAAATCACGAAACGAAGAGTCTGAGCAATGCTTATCTCGATGCCCTTGCACAGGTTAACTACTATATGAAGCGACACGGTACCCGCTACGCCTACATTATTACCGAACTAGAATTTGTGGCTATCGAGAGACTCAGTGACAAGGGCGAACTCGCAGTGTCTGCCTCAATTCCCTGGGATGCTCGAGGTAGTCCTGGGAACCCCCGACTCACTGTGATGCTGGCATTATGGTATCTCGGGATGCTGGCGTCCCACAACACTGAATGGGCATTTCCGTAGCCGCCATATCAATTCAGTGAGCTGTGATTTGCCAGAGCAACTCCGAGGTTATTCGCTCTTTGAAGAATTGCATGACTGAGATACACTGTGCTTGTTTCGTAAAAGTACATACTTTGAGGTCGGGGGTCACCGCGGCGCCACGCCCATCGAAGGTAGATATGATACACGTAAAAGGCAGGGTATTTGCCCCAGGGGCCTCATCTGTTGGCCGTCTCTCCCCTCTCTAATTGCCTTTGCGAGGTTCGTCGAGGCTATTCGTTCGGTCGTGTTGCGTTGTCACCAAAGGCTGCCAGAGTCCTTCTTTCGCTTTTCCGTCTGCCAGAACGACAAATATCAGCCCACGTACTCTCCATGTCATGAATACCTCATCAATAAACTTACCCAAGCTTGCTTGCAGTCGCGATACGCCCTGTTCACAGCCCTCCGTTAGCACAACTCAACCGTTGACCGTTGCCGGCTCTGCCTAGAATCGAGACACCAAACGCACTGGAAGTAATCGGCGCACATGGATTTATCTCCATTGTTTCTGTACAGGCACTTGTAGCTTCGCTGAGCCGCCTCCTGGCACGGGTCGTAAAACTCGCTCTTTGATTTCCTGTGGCCGTCCATGTTGTTAGCCTTTTTTTTTTCTTCTTCCCCATCCGTTTTGCGCGCGGCGGTGGTTGTCGGTGTGTTGCCAATCGTGTCGCATACGTTTCAAACTTTTGCTTGGCCTCGCCGGTCCAAGGGCTTTGCTGCGTCTCTTCGTCCGGTTTTGACGACATGGTGGGTAGCTGCAGAACTGTGAATGCGAAGAGTTGTCGGGGGATGCCGAAGAAGCTCTGGAAACGAAGAAAAACGTCACTCGGCCGATCCGCCCCACATCCGCCAGGAACAACACATCAGGCCAAACTGCAAAGGGTGTGCATATTAAAAATAGGACCAAAAAGATCTATTATTGTAATTGATTTGAGATTGAGTTACCAAAATCCATCGTTTTCCCAATCCGTCGAAGCTCTCGCATTTTCCGCCGCCAATAAGCCGTCTCGCGCTTTGGCGATGCAAGCGGCGACCTCGGCACTGCAGCAGAGCTCAGCATCCAACTCCTTGAGCTTGGGCTCACCCATCACCGCTAGTGCCGTGAGACCTAGGTAAGAATGATATATGTCAGGCGGAGCACCGGTCGTTTTACCAAATCCGCCGATACGGTGCTGTGTAATTCCCGTTAGATAGTGGCGGGCCGGTTCTCGGTGCAGCATGGACTCGTGGTCGAGAAGCTTCCCTAAGCGTTAGACAAACATGCAAAAATAATGGTTGTTCAATGCAAAGTCTCTTACCGACAATGCACCCGCCGCCCACCAGAAATAGCACGTGTCTGCTTTCTTGTTCCAGCGGCCGTTGCAGCCAACCAGAGCTGGCGGGCCGTCTAGTTGCAGCTGGGCAAGCTCCTTTTCGATGTAGTTTTCCTCATCTTCCTCGTGCTCCGTCTCCTCTTCGGCATGATATATGAACTGCCTGTGCACTAGGAACTTGAGAAGCTGTGCACGGTCGGGAATGTGCTTGTCTGCTGCCTCGACTCGTTGGCCCGTTGAGGGAGGCCTTGAAAGCAGAGCCAGGGCGGAGAGTGCGCAGAATGTGTAACCGCCTGACACAAATTAGTACTTGAATAATAAATTACTTTGGTGAGGCTTTTACCATGTGACTCGTGATGGGAGGTTGTCTCGCCCATGCCGCCATCATGTGTTTGCGTTTTGGAAATATATTCGACCAACCTCTCCAGATCCAGATCTTGCACCCACCTCTTGTCTCCATTTACCACGTCTCCTCTGAGCATCCACCGAATTCCCGCTGCCATGTAGCTGTTTCGCACATCGTGGCCGCCCACCGGCTCACCTTCCCATAGCATCTGCGCCACGGCACCGTCCTCGTCCCTCTGCAGCCGCCTAAGCCAAAGCAACAGCTTTTTTCTCTTGACGCCTGAAAACGCATTCTTCTCATCCTCTTCCGAGCCCGTGCCGACGGCGCTCAGCGCGAGGAGCACGAGAGCAAAGAAAGTGGCGGCAAGGTTCGCATCGCCTGCGGAGGCGCCAGCAGGGGCATGTGTCGCACTTCCGCAGAAGCCGCCGCCCGGGTGCTGCAGACTGAGAACCCATTTCCGTATGGCAGCGCGTTCCTGCGATGTAGGTGGCGATCGCAGCAGATCCAACGATGAGATGATGAAGCAGGCGAGCGTGAGCCGGGTTGAGTCGTTGGCGGTGTACGGGGCCGGCAGGAAGGTACCATGGCAGCGCTTCCAGTATTTGATATGCCGTTCTACATCGAGGACGGAGCCCTCAGTAGCCGCCATGATGAGGCAACGGATGAACTTTTGGGACTGAGGGAGTGAGGCTGAAGCGTTTGACAACGCTGGCGGTGTTGAACAAGCGGACTCGCCCCACTTGCACTGCCCTTTGCGTCCAACCGTGGTTTCAATGTTATTTGATGAATTGTATCAATGAAGAGCACAATTGGAGAGAAGAAGCAAAGGAAAGAAAAACCGAAAAAAGTAAGAGAGAACTCCTACAAGAAACCCGTTCAACTGGATGGAGAACAATGCACTGTTTCTGGCTGACGGTGCTGGTGCATCCGTGCGTTCAACACCTCACACCTACCCCACCGTACACATTAACTACTTATTTAAACCATCAGCAACACTGATCCTCGTCAACAACGATAAAAGCTAGTAGCTGCACGAGACTATCACGATGGTTTCAAAAATTACCAATAACTTTATGACAGAGGTCAGAACCAACTCTGTTGAGAGTACAAGTCGAAAACAAGTCGGAAGCTGTGGCTGCCTTCCCGTGAGATCTCGCGACGTTCAACAGTTATAGGATGCTTGGGGGTTCTGGCCTGCCTTGTCGACTGATGGAAGAGTGAGTAGAAGTAATGGTAAAGTGCATTATCTATCAGTCTGCCTTCTTACCGTCGCCGAATTACTTCGGGGACCAATGCGAGCGCCCGGCACGGAGGCGCAACTCAGCCCAGGACAATGACTCTGATGCGACGACTCAATACTACCCTGAATGATTCACATTGAAATGTGGCATATGACACGACTCTAGTCATGGATGACGACGAACCCTTTACATGTCTCTCGGGGCATGATGCGGTTGCGGCTGCGACTACGTACGAGTGTGTCACTGAGTCCAAGCTTCTGATCACGTCGAAAAGACGAGCAATTGCCTTTCACCTGAGGACTCTGTCGGGGCGAGCTCCATACCTGATCTGTGATTCCTGGCTTCTGGAAAAATGACCCCTGCGCGAGGCTAAGGACCTCGCAGCAGCATCATAGACGCTCCAATTACAGGGCAACGCACAATCGGAGAATGGGCAGCCGAGACATTCGGTGGTGCATACGCAGGATGCCAGGAAGCACAACATCCCCCTGGCAGGCCGGCCTTTCCAGCCAGGCTGCATTGATCCACACGCATCTCTGATGGTGGCGCCCCCTGTAATCTGGTCAAATCCATAGTTACCACACAGTACAACGCGCATGTACGCTAACCCGCGCGGACGGCGCCCCGGAGGCATGGGGGCGGCTGACACGGCCAAAATCGCCGCCCGCGCCGGCCACCCGGCTCCCTGGTATGTGGCTCGACGAGGTGGATAACCCCGGCAAAGTTGGCTAGATTTGCTGGGACCGGCCGATGAAGGTTGCTCCCGTCCCCGCTCGCTCTCCGTCTTCAAACGTCAGTCCGCAACTGCCTGGGCTGTCTGCGAATTATCAAGCTAGGCTCTCGCCGAGGCACTTGTTAGGGAGAAAGTGAGACCGCTGCCGGCCTTAGCGTCACTTTCGCAATCATTTGCCGAAACAGCAATGGACAGGACGGGGAAGTAGCTAGCCAACTAGCTACGCGACGCTCGGAGCTTGCTGTAGTGGAAACCGAGCCCGGTTTTAGTATCGAAAAAGTAAAAAAGAAAGGTAAAAGAAAATTAGGATGACGTTGTTGAGACATTGCGACTACTGAGTGTTATATCTTGACGCCGTCCCCTGCACGTTGCGAAAGTTTGTTCGTTCTTCTTCACATCGCGGCGACCCAAGCAATCCAACTTACTCGAGCCATCCAGACTATTCCATCCAACCCATCTTGTTGCCAACTTGCCCTCGCGCCTCTTCACCATGCTCGGCCTGCACTACATCACGCAGGCGCTGCCCCAGTCGGCCTTCATCCCGAGCCCGCCCCTGACCGAGGCCAACCTGCCGGACCAGACGGGCCGCGTGCACATCGTCACCGGCGCCAACTCGGGCGTCGGCGAGCAGCTCATGCAGATCCTCTACTCCAAGAACGCCACCGTCTATGTCGCCGCGCGCAGCGAGGCCAAGGCCGACGCCGCCATCGCCCGGGCCCGGGCCCTGCACCCGGACTCGCGCGGCCGCCTCGCCTTCCTCTCCCTCGACCTGTCCGACCTGCGCACCGTCAAGCCCGCCGCCGACGCCTTCCTGGCCCGGGAGGCGCGCCTCGACGTGCTCGTCAACAACGCGGGCGTCATGTTCCCGCCCGCCGCCGACGCCAGCGCCCAGGGCCACGAGATGCAGATGGCCACCAACTGCCTCGGCCCGTTCCTCTTCACCAAGCTCCTGACGCCGCTCCTCGTCGCGACGGCCGCGACGGCCCCCAAGGACTCGGTCCGCGTCATCTGGGCCTCGTCGCTCGCCAACAACCTCTTCTCCCCGCGCGGCGGCGTCGCCATCGACCCGGCCACCGGCGCGCCCAAGAAGCACGCCCTCACGCAGACAAACTACGGCCAGTCCAAGACGGGCAACCAGTTCTACGCCGTCGAGTTCCACCGCCGCCACGCGGCCGACGGCGTCGTGAGCGTCACCTTCAACCCGGGCAACCTGCAGAGCGGCCTGCAGCGCCACCTGCCCGGCTTCGTCCACAGCTCCCTCACGTTCCTCGGCTACCCCCCGCGTAACGGCGCGTACACGGAGCTGTTCTGCGGCTGGAGCCCGGACATCACCATGGAAAGAGGCGGGTCGTTTGTGATCCCTTGGGGACGGCTCGGCAACGATCACGTTCGCCCAGACTTGGCCAAGATTGTCGAGGATAACAAGACTAGTGCGGACGGTGTGCCGCGACAGTTCTGGCAATGGAGTGACAAAGAGACGGCTGAATACGCCTAAAACGTTCTGTCCCGGTGGTATGCGTGTTTAATGGATTTGGCGAGCTTCTGTATATATAGTAATGGCAGCGAATAACTAGTTGTTGAGAGCAGAGCTCCGACACAATGCAAGACTGATAATCATGTACAAATAGCAATGACAAAATGGGTTGTCCTCATTGGGTTCCGTCTCGCTCAAGCTGACAAGAACCACACCCGAGCTCTTCTACAAAGTAGTAGTTCTCAATCAGTCACCGTCTTCAATCGCCGCCATCTGTGTGACAAATTCATGCTGCAGTTGCCTCAGATAGCCAGGTAGTGCATCCTCGGCGCCGTCAATTCTTGCTTGTTTCAAAGCCTCGTGCAAGCTAAGGATCAGCAGCCGGCGCTTCTGCAATTTTTGCGCGTCCGAGTTTTGCCTGTTTGCTTCCTTTCGCAACCTGCTGGCGCAAACAAACTCTTCCGCTTTTCTGGTGATGGTCTCTGGAAGCCCCATCGCCTTGGCGAGGTTGATGCCATAGTTTTGCTCATCCTTTTCTGGACCGCGCTCAGTCTTGTACAACATGGTAACGTGCGGCACCCCGTCATCACTGATGGAGCAGTCCGATGCCAAGTGCAGATTTAAAACACCTGGTCTGTTGCCCAGTGCGCGTGCAAGGTCCAGAAAATGGGTCGCAAACCACACAAAGGCCTTGGACTGAATGAGTGCTTCTGCCATGGCAATGGAAATAGCAAGGCCGTCACGCGTGCTCGTGCCTCTGCCAAGTTCATCGATGATGACCATGCTTTGCTGATCTACATTGCGCAAGATAAATGCCATGTCGCGCATTTCGACCGAGAAGCTCGATAGACCGGCTTCTATATTATCGCTCAAGGAGATACGAGTGAAGATATTATGGACAATGGAAAAAGAAGCATACTCGGCTGGAACAAAGCATCCAATCTGTGCCATGATCTGTAACAGCGCGATCGCTCGAATGTACGTGCTCTTGCCGCTCATGTTGAATCCGGTCACAATATGGAAGCAATGCTGCTCTGTGGCAAAGTAGTCGTTTGGTACGAATTGCTCTGAAAGAATCTGCCCTCATCAGCGGGAATCGGGTCTGTTCATGTGTGTCCATGCCGTACCTTGTCGAGTAATGGATGTCTGGCCGACTTCACTGCCAACCTGTTTGTAATTTCTGGCTGTATATAATCGCGTGTCGTACTCAACTGGGCAAATGAAGCAAGCATGTCCATCAAGCCGACAGCTTCACACATTTTGAAAAGATGAGATGCGTCTGCTTGTAAGTCGGCAACCAACTGCTCGATAATGGCGTCACTGCGGAAAACCACTTCGTTTGAAGTGTCTGACAATCGCATATTCAACTTGACAAGATCTAGGGTTTGACACTCGATAGCACCTCGCTTTTTGACGACATTGATGAACTGACCAGGAGGATCAACACTGTTATAGTCGCGGATGCTAATCTTGAGCCAGTATTTTCGGCCGTTGTCGTATTTCAGCGTCGCAATTACGTTGAACCTTTCTGCAGGAAGGAAACATCAGAGAGTGCTATTCAATAATTCAACGCCTTACCATTGAGTTGTTCGACGTATTGATGGATTTCTTCTGTCAATTCTTTATATGCCTGCCGTGAGACGTCCAACACGCCACTGATACCAGATCGCACGGCGAATGTTCGCTGGTTTCGTAAATCCAAAGCTGATCTTGTATATGCCACATCAGATTCAAGTACTGTATTTATTTTTTGTGAGATTGCTGCGATTCGCTCGAGGCTGCAGAGGTCTCGAATCTTGACCAAGAGAGGCGTGGTCGCTGAACGCATGACTACGTGCAGCTCTTTGGCCGCTTCCAAGAACGATTTGATCATGAGCACCTGATTTATCTGCTGCTCAGCCTGTGAGATTGCTGAAATTACGGGTATGGTAATTAACTAGGCTCAGGTTAGCTTTTGGCACTGTACTTCGACAGAGCATTACCTTGGTAAGCAGTTTTTCCACGTCGAGAAAGTTTTTCAAAGCTAAGTTTGGTGTCAATTTCGTTAGAAAAGCTTAGATGCTTGGAGAATAGTCAGAATATACACTTTCGAATACCCAAGAACATATCTTCATTTATGGTCAGCTCTTCGACTGCCGCGTAACGTGGAGCTATGAACGATTCATAGAGCGTTGGCGGCTGAACAATATTGCTGCGCAGCATTCGGGTCCCCATTGGCGTAGCGCAATGGTTCAACAAGCCAAACAAGCTGTCTTTTGATTTGGGGGAATGGTTATTTTGAACAATTTCCAAGCATTGGATCGCGGAGATATCAATCATCATGGTGTCGTCCGAAGGCTGATAGCGGACTCGTAACGAGTGCGGCGCAAACGTTATAGAGAACTGGTGTTCGATTTGCGCCATGGCCTATTCATGTTAAAAAATTGAAACCCAAATAGTCAGCTCTATTCATACAGCAGCGAGAGCGCTCACGGCGTAAAATTTGCCTTGTATGGCGACTTGGATGGGCTGTATGTCAGTTTCAAACGCCAGCGTGTTTATGTATTCTAACCCTTTATTCTCGGACCAAAATGCGCGATCAGTCTCGTCAATGGGGGTACCATCAAACATGGTACGGAGGAGAGACATCAGGCTAGTTGATTTTGTTTTCTGGGCCAAGCAGACGATTCGAGCCGGCCAATTCATGCGTATTTTGTGGAGAGTTTTGACATAGGACTGATTATCGCAGATTTGACTTAAAATAGCTTCGCCCAGAGATGTATTCACGAACGCGATCCCAACGGATGGGGAAACACCACGAGCTTCGCAGACTGCACATACGATGGTATGGGCCTCCCCTATTCCCAGAACAGATGAAGCGTTGGTCGTACGCGATTTTCGACCTGAAGCTGTAGTGGGGCGACTGAGTGAAGTTAATACGTCTGATGAGGTCAATTTGGATGACACCGCTGATACGGAAATGGAGGGGGAACGCGATGGTTTAGATCCTTTTGGAGTGGCAGCCCGTGGAGGAGCGTTCTTCTTTGGACGGCGAGTGCTCGAGGACGCTGGCGTGTTGCTTTGCGATACGTTTGGAGTGGTAAAATACTGAGAAGAGGTAATGCTGGGCATCAAGGCCCGCGAGTTCGGTCGTGACGGCCCCATTTCGGAGATTAATACACACTTTGTTTTGCAATTAGTAGAAACTTTGTCATGGCAAAGTACAATCGAGATGCTATCCGGGTGTCGCAAACAGGCGAGGATGACTTGGGGACGTCGGCCCGCCCCACACAGCATACACTCTCGCCGCCTTTGGCACCAGGCAGGGTCAAAATCCGCACCTCGCACCGCTCTTCTATTGCATGGCGCAAAGAGTTGGTCACCATGTTTGGCATCTTGGAGGCCATTGCAATCCCCCGCGCCGGAGTATATCACAGCTACCGAGATCTGATTGAGAACCTGAATGAACGGATGGAAAAAGAGGGCTATAGAATTGTCAAGGCGCGCTCCCACAGGTCCCGCATGGGGGGAGCGGATGTGCCTAACAATGACATTATTCGCTGCGACTTGGTATGTGATCGCGGGGGGCGGCCATATAAGTGCATGGCAACAAAACACAAAACGACGACCAAGAAGACGGGGTGCCCATGGAAAGCAAAAGCAGTCAATCGGAAGTCGGTCGGGGGGTGGGTGCTCACTGTGGTCTGCGACCAGCACAACCACGAGCCGGGCACACCAGAGCCAGCCTCTCCAGAACAGAGTGACGGAGAGCAGGAAACTGTAGAAGAATCAAGTATGGAGTCTCAAACAGCATTCGCGAGGCTTTGCTAACAAGCACAGGTGGAGAGTTACCGGCGCTCGGGCCAGACAATTCATCTGCCCTCCGAGTCGCCGGCATATCGGAAACATCATTGCAGCTGACCGGAGACACATTCAATCAATTCAAAGCGGAATACAGAAAGCTTTCCCTGTCTGATCGGATGCAAACGCTCTCAAATCTGCAGGTCCGCATTGCTGCCATTTACGCCATTCAGAATGAAGATGCACAACGTCAGCGACGTCATGAGTCCAACGAACATCTACATGACGGAGCTGCTTCTGGAAAAAGACCGCGTCAAAGTCTATCCAAACCCCAGAAAAGGCAGCGACAGAGCATTGCTGAAGACCCAAGCTCGGGCCAAGAGACCGTGCAAGACCAGCTCCATACCGATGGACACCTACTGGACCAGGAATTGATGGACGCAACACAGTTCCAGTTGGATCACGCAGTTGCACAAACACCAGTGGCAGTTCCCCAGATCGAAATGACCCAATTTCAGCAATTCGAAAATGCTTCCAAGCGTGGGCGAGGACCAAACCCATAAAATCTTGGCCGTATCTCCCGCCGAACGCCAATGCAGTGGGGCCCGCCGTGTCCACCGAAATTTGGGGTTCTCCAGTGGGAGAGTTTTTCAAGAATTTCACCGCCTAAATTTTGTGTTTTTGCCAGTTGCCCCACCAAGTCATCGACGACTTTTCTGAGCATCTCGACTCTGGCACAGCAGCAATCTAAAAGATAAAATGTCGACAGTCTTGCCTCCGCCGTCCAAGAGACAGCGCCGCGAAGGCCTCGAGCGTTCTCGCGTGCAGCAAGATGTAACAGCTGTCTCCGGGCCTGAGGGCTCCTTCAAGGCTCGATTCGTCGACCCGGACGGCAATCAGCAGGCGCTGGTAGAAGTGCCGTTGGCTGATGCATCGGAAAAGAACCTGTCGCTTCTTTTGAATACCCTTCTCGCGAGAGTATGGAATATGAGAACTGGGAGTCCGCTGTCTTTGCTAATTGCCGGTTAGGAAAAGGAAGACTTTATCCCATACCGATTCCGGATCCACATCCCCGACAGCGACATCATCGTTGACCAGTATCCCACCGATCTACTACAATTACTGCGCAGCCATGGTATTGAGAACCCTTTCGAAACCACAGTCACGCTGAGCGCCGAGCCACAGGCAGTGTTCAAAGTCAAGGCCGTCACCCGCATGTCGCATCGTATTCCGGCGCATGGCGAGGCCATTCTTGCCGCTCAGTTCCCTCCCCAGACCAGCAGCTTACTGGCGACGGGATCTGGTGATAACACCGCGAGAATCCTGGATACCGATACCGGAACCCCCAAATACACCCTGGCTGGTCACAAGGGCTGGGTGCTGTGCGTCGCATGGTCGCCGGACGGACGCCGGCTTGCGACTGGTAGCATGGATAAGACGGTGCGGCTGTGGGACCCGGTGACGGGCAAGGCTGTTTCTGGCGGGACGTTTAGCGGGCACGCCAAATGGGTGACAAATATTGCTTGGGAGCCATATCACCTATGGAGAGACGGCACGCCGCGACTGGCGAGTGCCAGCAAAGACTCGACAGTGCGCGTGTGGCTTGTGGACAATGGCACGACGGAGCATGTGTTGTCGGGACACAAGAGCAGCGTCAGCTGCGTAAAATGGGGCGGCACGGGAAACATCTACACAGCCAGCCACGATAAGACGGTGAAGATTTGGAACGCGGAGCTCGGCACGCTTCTACACACGCTATCTTCTCACGCGCATTGGGTCAACCATCTGGCACTATCGACGGAGTTTGCGCTGCGGACAGCGTACTTTGATCACACGCCAACACCGACAACCGAGGAGGAGAAGCGCACCAAGGCCAAGGAGCGGTTCGAAAAGGCTGCCAAGATACAAGGCAAGGTTGCTGAGCGGCTAGTCTCGGCAAGCGATGACTTTACCATGTATCTCTGGGATCCGTCGCAAGGGACCAAGCCGGTGGCGCGAATGTTGGGCCACCAGAAGCAGGTCAACCATGTAACGTTTTCGCCGGACGGGAGCTTGATTGCCAGCTCAGGCTGGGACAACCACACAAAGCTATGGAACGCGAGGTACGTGTTAATATCACATATCAGGAAACATGACGGGGGTAAATTTGCTGACATGGGATGACAGGGACGGGAAATTTATCAATACGCTCCGTGGCCACGTGGCACCAGTCTACCAGTGCGCCTTTTCTGCCGACTCGCGACTGCTTGTAACGGCATCCAAGGATACGACGCTGAAGGTGTGGTCGATGGCGACGCACAAGCTGGCGTCGGACTTGCCGGGCCATCAAGACGAGGTCTACGCGGTTGATTGGAGTCCGGATGGCAAAAAGGTTGGCAGCGGGGGAAAGGACAAGGCTGTACGGCTGTGGTGCAATTAAAAAAAAGAGAAGAAAGGAAAGGAAAGGAAAAGAAAATGGCGAATAGAGGGACAAAATGAAAGAAGCAATGCATAATAGTACATATTATATGACCAATTTGGGAGACTTGTTTATCAGGGCTGGATGGTAGGATGGCGACGGGGTTCATGCAAGGCTGTTGTTTGTTGACGTGGCAATGGCGATGAGGCATATATCGGGCAGGTATGGAATTGGAGGAGGCGTAGGATGAACGAGTCTTGTGCTTGTCTGGAATCTGAGTGCCGAAGCTGCAGGGTGAAGTGTTTTGGAGAGCTGTCGGTCATTTTGATGACCTGTCATTGGGAGATGTGCGGATGTGGCGAGGGTGGTGGCAGGCGGTTCGCGCCGTGGCGTTTTCTGCGAGAAATATTCATGATTTATTTTGCGCGACGTGGTGTGGACAGGGTTTGAGGCTATAAGCACGATCAAGGACAGGCATGTGAGAGAAGCGATGCAGGCGGAGCCGACTACTTACAAGAGAGAGGGAGAGGGAGAGGGAAAGCCGGGGAAGGGCAAGACGCGGTAGGAGGGAGATCGACCAGTACCTGAAGCTAGGCAAAGGCCCGGCGGGGTGGCGAGAGGATGGAAGAGTCGGGAACGCGGTACCAAGAGAATAGACTGAGACATTGGGCTCGTGCTAAGCAATAGTGTGATCTGCAGGCGTTGCCATTCTAAGCCTTGAATGTCGGGGCGTTGGGCGTTGATATTGTTACTTGTCGAAATCAATAACAAAGTTGCAATGTGAAAAAGACAAGCTATGGTGGGGGAATTTTGCCATGGGAGTTTCGACAAGAAGGGAGGGAAAAAAACGAATGGGTTAAATGGAGAAGACGATATCTTGGACAGAGAATAGAAATCACATGAAAGAAAAAAACAAGAAGAAAAAAAAGTAACTCGTGAGCTGAGATGGCATGAAATGTTGTGCGAGGTTGCTTTGAGGCTGAAGGACAGGTGGGATGTATGGTGAGGATGGGTTGGGCGGGAGAAGATGGAGGGTAAATAGATGGAGGAAATGATGCGGAGAATAGAAGCCAAGCCGTGAGGCCATGAGCGTGTTGCCGCGAGCATAGTTGAGTGAGGATTAAGGATGCAGATAAAGAGGGCAGGTTTTTATGTATTCATGTATGTATTTTATTTCTCTTTTCATCCAATCCCTTTTGTTTCCTTTTTTTTTAATTCCAAAACAACAAATATACAAAGCATTGGAGATGCGTTGCACAGCAGGATTGGAGAAAAAGGTGTGTTGTCTAGTGCAAGACGACTTACACGACGGAGGCAAGTTCAGTCAGGTGGTGGTTATGGTGGATGTATTGGGGCTTGGGCTGAGAGCAAGGGTCAGCGCAAACTATTTCTGTCTCGTCTCTATCTCTTGAGTTTGCTTATTTATTTATTCATCTTTTGGTGTTTCATTACCTGCAAGACTTTTCCTTGGAGATTGGAAACTGAGAACCGGAGTGAGAGTGTACTTGTATTTATTTATTTATTTCATTCATTTATTTCTTCGGCTCCTTGTCCAAAGGTCTAGCAGCCAGCCGAGACAGGGGAGAGCGGACAGATGACACCGAGTGTGTGTGGGTAAGTAGAGAGGCAAGAGGCAGAAGAGACACACACGCAGAGAGAGAGAGAGAGAGAGAGAGAGACAGTGAGTGAGTGAGTAGAGAGAGAGAGAGACAAACACACACAGAACAATGCGGGCGGACGGATGTACGGCGCGGGCGCGGGGCGCGCGCGGCGAGCGCGCGCGGACGCGGCCCAACGCCCATCGTGGCTGCGGCCCGCGGAGGGGAGGCAGGGAAGGCGAACAGGGATGGAGAAAGACAGAGGAGAGAAGGAGAAAGAGAATGAGAATGAGAGGGAGAGGGGCATGCATCGTTGCAGTTTCGGTGGGCCACAGTTGGACAAGGCGACCAGGGCAAATGAGGAATAAGCTTGCCTGCGTGGGGTGTAGTTTGTCTCTTTCTTGCATCCTCCTTTAGCCAAACGTAGGTGCTGGGCGGCGCATCCTCTCGAATGATTGGCGGCGCGGTGAAGCCGAGTTTTGACCTTGCAGAGTGAGTGAGTGAGTGAGTGAGTGAAAATGGAGAGAACGAACAAGTGCCGTAGCACATGAATTTTTTTTCCTTTCTAAAGCAGAATTATGCAGATGAGTTACCAATGGTGTACGACTTGTGGAATATTCTTCAAGTAACATCATGTATAATAGTAGTCTTGTTCTCGGGCTGGGCTCATCTTGTATGCGTGATTTCCAAGGGCGCCAGGCGCGGCGCGGCGCAGTGCATGGCATGGCGGAGCGTCAGCTGTCGGTACGTAGATACGTGTTCGATTTGCGCCGGGATGCAAGTATCAAGTAACTAACTACTTGTTCACGTACCTGGGTAAGCAGATTGCAACTGAGAATAAGTGAGAAAGTTGCCCCGGCCAAGTTGGACTATTGACTTGTGTACAACAACCACGAAACAAATCATGGCCAAGGACGGTGGTGGCAGCCATGGCGCTCGAGGAGGGAGTAGGATGAGCTTCCCGGCACCCGACCCCCGCATAATAGTAGAGGTGTCAGCTACTTACGAATTATTCAAGTATAGGTTTTGCTTCAATAGAAGCAGGTGACTTTGGCCATCGAGGCTGCCATGGACGGACATGCAAGTGACAACTGCGTGGCCACGATACAAGGGGGCCGCCACACATGTGCTTGCGTACTCGTACTCACACTCGCACTCATATTCACACTCAACACTCGCACACACACCATTCAATATACATGCATGGGCCACGGGAATGGGGAACCGGTAATGCGTGTTGGGCTGACACGAGGAAACTACAATGGGAAAGGGGCCCGTCTCGGAGCCCGACGGCAGTGGCAAATACATGAAGAAATAACTAATAAAAGAAACAAATCATAAACAAATCAAGCAAAAACAAAAAATCGAATAATAATAACAATAATAGAAGAAACGTAAAAGGAGGGGCCAAGGAGACTGAATGTTCAGTGTCTGGCGACGTGTTGACGAAGATGATAAAAATGGAAATAGAAATAAAAATAAAATAAATAGAATTCCCCACCAGAGCTGGAAGAGTCGTCTACGCCAAAGTGACGACTCACTTGAGTCGTTGACGTGCAGCAAAGGGGGGATACGAAAAAAAAAAAAAGAGACCAGAGAGACCCCAGATTGGCCAAGCCAAAAGGAAAGGCCAAGAGAAAAAGCCAAGGCCAAAGGCAAAATTCCAAGGCAAAATAGAATAAAGAATTCTAGATATAAAAAAAAGAATTACGTCGTTGGAGCGTGTGTGGCTTGCGCCGTTGAATCCACCCACTTCAGACGAAAGAAGAGCTCTGTGTGTGTGTGTGTCACAGTGTGTGTGTGTGCGTGTGGCGCGAGCGTTTTGGACCTTTGTTAATCCGTCGTTAGTTGGTCTTATTACTATCCATATTTACTTCACTTTTGGCACCAAGTCATCAGTCAGTACCAAACGAAGCAAGTATAATAAACCTGTCTGCATGGCGAATCTGTAACTAGTGGGTGATTATTCGCATCGAATGATTTTTTTAGAAAAGAATTTGTTTTGCTCTTTCTTCTTTGTTTCTTCTTTCCATTTTGCTTCTTTCCCCGTCCCTGCTTTATTTTTCTTCTTCTTTTCTTTTCCTTGATCCTCATCCCTGCTTGTTGAGCGATTAATCTCGATTGCAGACAGAACAGAAAAGAACCAGACACCACCACCACCACCAGAACATCTCCACCATCCAACAGCCCCCCCCTCCCCCCAAATCAATCAATCAATCAGTCTGTCAGTCAGCCGCCAGGTGCGTGCTAAGTAGCAGCTTTGGTTTCAGAAGGCGTCTTTTATTACGTCTACGATCCACGCCTTTTTTTTTTTTTTTTTTGCGCTTCGGCAGCCCCCATCCGTCCGACATAGACGACACAACAACAATCACAACCACAATCAACGGCAACCAAGGGAAAGATGGAAAAATAAAAATACAAGAGCAAAAGCCAAAGGCGGCCGAAGGATTCAATCGAGGTACCAAAGAGTCCCTCTACTATTCCATCTGCCTACCTGGCTGCAGTACCTACCTACCCAAGTACCTATCTACAGGCAGGTAGCGGCGCAGCCGCCACCCCCAGCCAACCTCCCTCGTTCTCTTCCTGCTAGAGCCCTGTCAGTACAACACCCGAGCTGCCAAGATACCTCCAGTCCCCCCACTGTAACGACCTACTTACCCACCTAACCAGAGGCAGGTACCTAACTTAAATCACCTAGGTACCTACCTACTAAGGTATCCGCAGTTATAGGTACCGACTTACTGCCCAGCAACTCTTTCCCAGCCCGAAACAACCCCCCCCCCCCCCCCCCTCCACCCAACCAACCAAGAAAAAAAAAAGAAAAAGAAAAAGAAAAAGAAAAGAGGCGCCGACGACTGACGACTGACAACTGCGCTGCTCCTCTCACACGCACATCAAACGTCCAACCATCAAAAGCCTTCTTTTACCGTCACCTTCCCTCTCCCTTGCCCTCTCCTCTCCCCTCCCCCTCTTCATACCTCAGCCATTCTCTCAACCACATCCCTCCAATGGCCTATTCTTCGTGACCAAAACCCCCAACGACCCTTTGGTTCGTGCTTTACGCGCCCGCTTCGCATCTCTCTCGACACAAACAATACGTCTCTACTCCTCCACATTAGCCCTCATGGCTTGCCAATAGCCAGGCCACTCCAGCAGAGCCACGTCGTCGTCCCGGTTATACACATTTGACCATTCACCTGCCACGCGCCATTGTCTCCCAAAGACTACATTTGCATTCCGAAATCTTTGTCATACCCATCTCGATTCAACATGACCGTCTTTGTCTGCTCTTTGTAAGCTGCGCCTACCTCTCTACCTACATCAACCCCCCTCCCCACCCTGTCTCCGTCGTGACGCCATTGATGCGACTCCAACAAACAACAGCCTCCCTAACCTCTCCCATCACCACCCAGGTTTCTCCCCAAGACGGTGCAGTTTCAGCTGCCCGGCACGCCTCCACGTCGCTCCGCATTTGCCAGGCGCCGCTCCTCCGCCGTTGAAGCTCCCAAGCCGCCGCTCGTCCAGTCCCCCGCTGCCCAACCCAGTCTCTTTGCGCCGCCTCGCGACATCACGCCCCCGCAGACGCCCACCGACGAGTCCCGGTCGCCCAACCTCTTCGCCAACGAGGATGGCCTCCGCATTCAATACCCCCACGAGATGGAGTCTCCCATCAATCAGCTCTCCCAGTCTTGGGGTCACCGTTCTGACCAGCCCAAGTCTCGCGCCAATTCCCCGCCTGCGCCCCATGCCTTTGAGCAAGGCCGCACATTGCAAAAGGCCCGCGAGCTCGGCCGCCGCGGCGTCCTCCAGCCCAAACCTCATGTACGCAGCGACAGCCACGACCGCGTCTTCGCCTCGGCTCCTTGGAAGGTCGTCAACGCTGACCAAGGCAACGGCGGCCTGCGCAACGCCGTCGACGCCGCCGCCCGCGACGGCAAGCTCGGCGAGCACATGTGGATTGGCACCCTCGGCATGCCCACCGACGCCCTCGACGACACGGACCAGAAGCAGAACATAGAGGCCGCTCTCGCCACCGAGCACGACATGCTCACCGTCTTCTGCTCCGACAAGGACTTTGACGGCCACTACAGCCACTTTTGCAAGCAGATCCTCTGGCCCGTCTTCCACTACCAGATCCCCGACAACCCCAAGAGCAAGGCCTACGAAGACCATTCCTGGCAGTTTTACGTCAACGTCAACCAGGCGTTTGCCGACAAAATTGTTGCCAACTGGAAGCGCGGCGACGTCGTCTGGGTCCACGACTACCACCTGCTCCTCGTACCCAACATGGTCCGCCAGAAGCTGCCCGACGCCAAGATTGGCTTCTTCCTCCACGTCCCCTTCCCCTCCTCCGAGGTTTTTCGTTGCCTCGCCGTCCGCAAGCAACTTCTCGAAGGCATGCTCGGCGCCAATCTCGTCGGTTTCCAGATTCGCGAATACACCCGCCACTTCCTCCAGACCTGCAGCAGACTCCTCAGCGTCGAGGCCACCCCCGAGGGTCTGCAGCTCGAGGATCGCTTCGTCGACGTTGTCAACCTGGCCATTGGCATCGATCCTGTCAGCCTAGCTCTCCACCGAGAGAAGCCCGAGGTCATGCGCTGGCTCGACATCTTGCAAGAGCGATACAAGGGCAAGAAGCTCATTGTCGCCCGTGACAAGCTGGACCATGTTCGCGGTGTCCGCCAGAAGCTGCTCTCGTACGAGTTGTTCCTCAACAAGTATCCGGAGTGGCGTGAGCACACGGTCCTTATCCAGGTCGCCCTCTCCTCCAGCGAAAAGAGCGACCTGGATGCGACCGTCTCCGACATTGTGACCCGTGTCAACTCTTCCTGGGCCAACCTCGCCTACCAGCCCGTCGTCTACCTCAAGCAAGATATCGACTATGCCCAGTATCTCGCTCTGCTTACCGTTGCCGACGCTCTCATGATTACCAGCCAGCGTGAGGGCATGAACCTCACGTCTCACGAGTACCTCTTTTGTCAAGACGGCAAGATCAACCCCGAAAAGAAGCACGGCTCACTGATCCTGTCCGAATTCACCGGCACGTCGTCGCTCTTCAATGGCAACGAGCTCAGCGTCAACCCCTGGGATTACCGGCAATGCGCCGAAGCCATCAAACAGGGCCTCGAGATGAGCGACGAGGAGAGGAAGACAAGATGGTCCAACCTGTACGATGCCGTGTCTCTGCATACCGGCGCGCATTGGTTCAGCGAGTTCCTATCTCGCCTCGATCGCGCGTACGAGACGCAGCACAAGCGGGACCAGACTTCGGTCCCCCGCCTCTCCGTTCCCGTCGTCACGGACAAGTACAACTTATCAAAACGTCGTCTGTTCATTCTGGATTACGAAGGTACCCTGGTCAACTGGGGCCCCGTCAATCAAATCATTCCCGTCAGCCCGCAGAGGACCCTGGACGTTCTCAACGAGCTCTTGCTCGACGAGCGCAACAGCGTATACGTCATGTCCGGGCGGCTTCCCGAAGAGCTGGACCGGGTCTTCCAGCGGGTGCCGAACCTGGGCCTGATTGCCGAGAACGGGTGCTTTCTGCGCGACCACGGCGCGACCGAGTGGGAGGAAATGGCTGACACGTCTCAGATTAAGAATTGGAAACGTTCGGTCAAGAACATTCTCACCTATTATCTCGAGCGCACGCCCGGCGCGGAGCTCGAGGAGCGCCGCTGCAGCCTCATCTTTCACTTTGGCAACGCCGAGGACTTTGAGTCGGCGTCGCGTCTGGCGGCCGACTGCACGAGCCACGTCAACGACGCGTGCGAGTCGCAGCGCGTGCACGCCATCCTGCTCGACAGCTGCATCATTGTCGAGCCGGCCGACTGGACCAAGAGCACGGCTGCGCAGCAGGTCTTTGACCGCCTCAAGAGTCACCTGGCCCCGGACGGCCAGCACAAGGATTCTGTGGATTTCATGATGGTGATTGGCGATGGGCGTGAGGACGAAAAGGTTTTCAAGTGGGCGAACCTGCTCGGTGACGTGGGCGCGGTGCGGGAAGTGGTGACGGTGAGCCTCGGCAGCCGCAGCACCGAGGCCAGTGCCACATTAACCCAGGGTGTCAGCGGTATGTTTGCTGGGATCTGTCGTCCCGCATCCTTTCCTCTGTTGTGTTTTTTTGTTTTTGCTAATATTTGTTCACAGGCGTTCTTACGTTTCTTCAGCGTCTGGCTGGTACCGGACTCGGGCAGACAACAGCGTGAGCAACCTTGTCGAGATGAATGGGATAATGAGCACTATTGAATGACATTGCATGATTTTGAATTTTCGTTCTTTTCTTTTTGTCGGGAATTTTCTCTGCACTCATTGGCGAATACATCTTTGTTTCTTGCTCTTTTTCCTTTTTTTTTTTTTTCCTTTTTTCGTCTGGCCCAGTCTTTGACTAGAGTGGACATTTTACAAAGATCTCAGCTCTCTACTACAACACGGCGTTACTAGCGGAGCTTCACTACTTGTGCGCGCACAATTACACGGTGCCCTCACCACCTCTTTGACCAAAAACTTGTTTCCTCTTTCCTCCAAGACGCAGATTATGGATGAACGCATAAAAAGTACATGAATCCCGCGAGGGTCTGTCCAAAGTTTGAGGCAGTCATTTAGCAGAGAAGAATATATACATGCCGAATGCTGCTGCGTTTGCGACGTTGCCGGTTGTCTCGCCGTGTGTTCCAGCCATTCCCCCGGTACTTTGGGCGCACCAATAAAAGAGCATCGATTGGAAGCAAAAAAAAAACGTAAAACGTTAGCGTCGATCCGCAAGCGTCGTTTGAACAATTATAGCTCTTTGTAAAAAGCCTACTGACCTCCTCACCTAGCTGGGGGTAAGGGTAGGTAGCAATAAAGCTTGTAAGTACTTGACTGGCAAGTCTGTAGGTACTTATAGGTACCAAGGTACCCTAGGCAATCTGCAGCGGCAACCCGACATCGGCCTGCGGGGTTGTCCATCAGCCCACCTGAGTCAAGGCAAAGCATGTGGGAAAACCAGCAGCGGCCCGACGACAGCTTCTTCCTCGCGTCCCTCTCTTTTACCTAGATATTGAGTTTCTTCACATCAAAAGTGTTAATTGAAAAGACTATTGTATCCGAGGTATGTTTTGGAAGCAGATTCCACAGTCTGCCCGCGGGCAATGGCGGTTGTGAAACACGGACCTCGATTGGGTTGCTCAAACTGTGTTACTTATCTGCCTACCTGCCCATCTACCTACCTTTTACCCCGCGAACTCTACTCTATTGACACGACTAAGCCTTGAAGCTTACCTCTTGCGTCGTCACAGCGCATCATCATCAATATCACCAACATCATCATCATAAGCCATTGGAACAGAAGAGCACCAGAACCAAAAACAGCAGAACCCATCAAAAAATGGCTGCTTTCCCGCCTCCCCCGGTCAACACCATCGACTGGTCCAATGTCGGCTTCAAGGTCCGCGAAGGTACGTACTCGCACAATATTCCCCTACAGCGTGCCCACGCACTCGCTGGGTCGCAATAACAAACGTTTTCTAACCCCTCAATTGCTCTCCCTGTCACATAGTCAACGGCCATATCGAATCTACCTACTCCAAGACCACCGGTCAGTGGACGCCCCTAAAGTTCGTCGCCGACCCGTACATGCGCATCCACGGCATGTCGCCGGCCCTCAACTACGGTCAGCAGGCCTACGAGGGACTCAAGGCCTTCCGCATGCCCGGCGCGGACGGCGGCATCGCCATCTTCCGCCCGGACCGCAACGCCCGCCGCCTGCAGCACTCGGCCGACGTGGCCTCGATGCCGCACGTGCCCGCGGACCTGTTCGTCGAGGCGTGCCGCGCCGCCGTGGCCCTCAACGCGGGCTTCGTGCCGCCGCACGAGACGGGCGCCGCCATGTACGTGCGCCCCCAGCTGTACGGTTCCAGCGCGCAGCTGGGGCTCACGGCCCCGGACGAGTACACCTTTTGCGTCTTCGTCGTCCCCACGGGCGTGTACCACGGCACCAGCCCCGTCAAGGCGCTCGTCCTCGACGAGTTTGACCGCACCGCGCCCAAGGGCACCGGCCACGCCAAGATTGGCGGCAACTACGCGCCCGTGCTGCGCTGGAGCGACAAGGCGCGCGCCGAGGGCTACGGCATCACGCTGCACCTCGACAGCGCGCGCCACGAGGAGATTGACGAGTTCAGCACGAGCGGCTTCATCGGCCTCGTCGCCAACAGCGAGACGGACGTGACGGTCGTGGTCCCGGACTCGAGCTGCGTCATTGACAGCGTCACGAGCGACAGCGTGCAGGAGATTGCCCGCAGCTGGGGGTGGAAGGTCGAGAAGCGGCCCGTCAAGTACAGCGAGCTGCCCGGCTTCACCGAGGTCATGGCCGCGGGCACCGCCGCCGCCCTGGTGCCCATCCGCTCCGTCACCCGCCGCGTCAAGGGCGGGCTGCCGCAGACGGGCGCCCCCAACGTCACCACCGACGACGAGTCGGAGACGGTGACGTACATTCCCGCCGACCAGGCCGACGCGGGCCCGCTGTGCCTCAGGCTGCTGGACCACCTCAAGGGCATCCAACTGGGCAAGGTCGAGGACAAGTTTGGCTGGCGCTGCGCCGTCACGGCCGAGGACCTCAAGGTGGACGGCGCACCGGCTGCGCAGACGAGCGGGCAGGAGACGCCGCAGACGGTGGACCAGATGGATTAGTTGGGAGACGGTATAGGAGCGTGGAGAGACTGCGTCGGGGGAAGGGGTTTGTTTTTACGAAAGGGATAAAAGTCACCCGATTTGCACATGAAGATATGAAAAAAAAAAAATAAAGCAAAGGAAAACTGATTGATATTTCAAAGACTTCAATTAGATGGTGCAGCATGCCTGATGGTAATTGAGATTGCCAATTGTCATGGCCGCGTTCATTCGAGACCAATCATTCGCATAATGTAGTCTACGTGATGTTGTCGAAAGGGGGCAATAGGCAGGAGATGCTCAGGTGGGATGATTCTTCACATGACGTAGCATGATGACCTTGAAAGTTGGCAACTGGCATGGGGAGAATCTTCAATGGAGACAATTTCAAGTACATTGCTTAGCCACCATACATGATACACTACACGGCTGTCTTTGCAAATTGTATTTAGCGCGACTGTATATATATATATGTACGGGAGAAAGTATCCAATTTTCATATACTTTGACCAAAAATGTCCTCCATTTCCGAAATCCGGCCGGTTGTCTGGTCGTTTCTCAACCTGATCTCTCACTTCATTCTGCTCATGACACATCCAAGAGCAATAAACGCCCTATTCATATATACGTTTTTTTGAACAAAGGGTCCTTTTTTTTTTCTTTTTTCAAGAGAACGCCTTGATACCCTCGGCAAACTTGTCGTCAATCTGCTTGACGAGGATGAGGGCCACCTCAGCCAGCTCCTGGGGGATCTTGGCGACGACGGCCTTGCAGAGGTCGGCGGTGGCGGAGCGCTGCGTCTCGATGACGCCCTTAATGATGGGGGTGACGATGAGGAGGCGGTCAAACTTGGGCCGGGTGCGGACGAGGTTGTCGATGACGTCGTTGACGTCGTTGGCCAGGGTGCCGGTGGCGCCGGCAATGTCGAGGGCGGCGTCGTAGTCGAGCGGCTTGGACGCCTTGGCCGTGCGGGTGCCCTGGTGGATGTCGTCGAGCAGGCACAGCGCGTCGGTCGTGATGGGCACAAGGCCCAGCAGCCCGCCGTTGTAGTCGGTCACGGTCTTGTTGAGCTTCACGGTCGCCGTGCCGATGGTGTCGAGCGCGCCCTTGATGTCGGCGACGGCGGTGGCGGCGAGGGCCACGAAGGCGAGGAGCTTGAACTGCATGATGATGAGGGGTGTGGAGAGAGAGAGAGAGAGAGAGAGAGAGAGAGAAGAGACGGTTGAATAAGTTGGGAAATAGATCGACAGGAGAAGTAATGGCCGGTTGGGTTGGGGGAATGGTTATGCTCGAGACGGGGGGAGAGGATCAACAGGACTGTTTATATAGAGGCGGGGGAGGGCAGGGATCATGTCTACAAACATGGAGATGGCAATGGGTTTGGTGAGATTTCCACATGGCAAGGCTGTAAGTGAATGGTAACGAGCCGAGGAACAGCGAGGGAAACTTGTCCTTGCCCGTCCTATGTACCGGGGGGAGGGGGGGAGCCATGCAAGCCATGAGGGTACCATGAGGGTGCCATGGCACTAGTTTTGCGTCGTCGATGCTACATCACGAACCCAAGTCATCGCGACGACTTTTCCGCAGCCCGGGCACTACCCCGCCGACATCTTTGTCTACTTTCATCGTATTGATTGCGCAATAAACTGACGAGTCCTCAAGGAGCTGGGCACATTCTTGCTTGCATCTCCCCCTCTCTGCATCTCTCTCTGCATTCTCTCTGCATCTCTTCCGCCTGCCGCCCCAGTCAATCCCGCATCCTTGTCAATAATCCATCGCGAGAGTACGAGACTGAACAATAATATGGTCCTCGCCGTACAAGGCGGCGTCTTACCCAATCGGGCAGGCAGTCCGGGGTAAAAAAAAAGCCTCTCAACGTGCTTCCACTTCGGCCACTACCATTACCACCACCACCACCACCTAGCCTAGCCTAGCTTGTATCGTGGGAGCAAGGTTTTTTTTTCTTCTCTCTTCTCGTCTAGAAACGGAAATAGTGCCTTCCCTGTTTGTGTACTGGAGGCGGACGCACGGCGCAACAGATGAGCCTCATTGTCCGAACGTCTGACTTGGCGGACAGAGTCGTGGGTTGGTGCAGGTGAGGAATCGTTTTTTGACTCTGTCTGGTCGCAACGCAACCGCATGTTGAAAAGAAAGGGTCAACTGGTCCGCGTGAGGTGTAGGACTCTTTCGAGAAGATGCTTCGCGATTGTCTCATCATTAACAGATTGCAAGATACCTACTGCATTGGCATGATTGGCATCTCGCTCTCGCACCCCTAACCCACGCCTCTACCGACCTCAGAGCAAGGTTTCTACCATCCCCATCTATTACTACTTCCCCGCATCGATGGCCTGACAGTTGGTGGAGAGGACTGTGGGGAAAAAGGGCAACGATGAAAGCATCTCCTTGAAAGTTAGTGTGATTATTACTCCATCTAGGTTGGCTGTCCTCCCCTGCCTGCTCGTACATACACACACACACACCACGCCGGCGCGCTTTACTAGTTTCCCGCGCACTTTATTCGCCGTGGCTTGCAGCCTTTCTATTTTCTCTTCGTCTCAATGCCGCGGTTGCATGAGGCGGGGTCGTACAGCAAAGAGATGAGCAACAAGGCCGTTTTCCATGTGAATCTGACAAAATCGACAGCTAAACGAGTTACAGACAAAATGCGAGCAACAATAGGGCTATTTAAACTAGTGACTTTTTTGCACAAGGGAAAAGCCGCTGTGGCGCTCACCCAACCAACTCTTTTTGCCGTCTTCCTCGCGGGCAAGAAAACGTCTTCTTCATCAGGGAGAGCCCGATGAGAAATCCATAGTTGGGTATAGTCATCTCTCGCAAGCCGAACCCCTTCAAGTTCCGCAAGGCGGCGCTTCCTCAGAGTTCGTAGTTGCACCTTGGGAGCGAGAGGCTCCCGTTGTTGCCCAAGAGTGCTTGGCTGCCACAAGAAACCGGCATGGTCACTCTGGGTGCCAGCAAATACAGTTGGGGAATTTTCATCACAACGGAGGTTCCCTTGGAATCTCTTACCTGGCTGCGCATCCCGGGACAACGTGTTTACTGGTGCTCCGTGCAAGTGCCTGTCAGCATCGTTTCGACGTGATTTGGCAATTCATCAGCCCTGGGTCAACAAGGCTTTTCGGCCATGTTCAGTCCTTTTAGCTCTTAGTTACCCACAGCTGCCATTTGCCGTTGCTGCAGATCAGACTTGGTCGGGCACGGACACGGCCAGCTTGGCGGCGCCGCCACCACGCGCGCCACTCGCAGGAAGGCTGCGGTCCAATTTCCGGACGGCCCAGCCATCCATCGATCAACAAGTACCTTTGGGCGCCGCCCTTCCCAAGTACATATCACAGGCTTTCGTGGAACAACACGGCAAACAAGAGGAATGACGTAGATCCAGCCAGCTGGCGACGACGACCGCTGATGCCCTCTTCCCTCCCGTATAGCTGGGTTTCTTGCCCACGTGTGCGTCCCAATTTGAGTATAAGCGCCGCTCTGCACAGTGTCGCACACCAATAAACAAAGGCGTGCGGAACTTGGCTCTCTGGCTTTCGGTGATGCTATCCTCGCCAACAACAAGTCATTGTGTGGCGGCAGCTTGACCTTTGTGTTTGGGAGTCGATTTTCTGTAGACAAACCCAACCAGTTTCGAGACATTGTAGGAGGGATCGTCCCATAGATACCATGACCACATGTTTTGCGGTACAGAAATGTTTGGGCTCGGAACGAAGATGCGACTTGATGTTCTGGCCCGACAGTACTGCGAAATGAATCAACTGTACCCGTACTCCCGCTCGCTTTTCAGACTTGAGCTCGCACAAAAAAACCAAGTCGCTAGCGATCTGGTTGAGAGGAGGCACAGACTGGCCAGGCTCATGAGCGTTACAGCTATTTTAATCCCTCGATGTAGTTGCTGCCGTCATGCAAGCTCCGGCCACAGGCTTTGACATCACCATGATCAAGATGAGCAGTTTTCCCAGTCTCTCAGGTGGTAGAACACGATGCGCCGTCTCAGTAGATTAGAGTCGCATAAAGTGAGTCGCGTCGTGAGTTGACGACACGTCGTGCGCTCGATGCTCAATGCCCACTTCTCTCACCCAACCGAGTATAGTAAACATCTATTCGATGACGGGACATTCAGCCAATCTTGGCTTTAGTTTCACCTTTTTAGACATTCCAGGGAGGGGAATCTTGTAAATGTCGACAGTTTGAAGAAGCGGGCGCTTCATTGGAGTGCACGAATCGAGTCCGTCTTCAGAGATGCCGCGTGTCACCAGCTCTTTGTTCATCTGGACGACCTCACCAAACCGCAAACGCGGGTCCATGAAGCTAGGGATATTATGTAGCACAGGAGAACTTCTGCGAGCTGGCTTTCAAACAAAGCACGCTCGTGTCCCGGTGCAACGCGACATCCCTTTCAATGACGTGCACCGATTAAGAGCCGATCGTATACAAAACTGGTCCTGGATCCGCAGCTTCTCATCTACGAAGCATATTCTTTCCCCCGCTAGCATTCCGTGCCGCGTTTTAGGCCATCTGCAGCATCTCACAGCCTGCTCTACACTCTTCCCCTCGATTGACACAGCCTTTAGTGTAAGTGTTGTCACATCTTTGACTGTTTGCCATCTGTGAGACACTGTACGAGTTGTATGGGAAGCATGCGCCTGCCAAAGGGCACTTCTAGGAGACGGTAACGACTCATCATAGAGTCTGACGAGCGATCCCGAAGCCAGTTGAAAGTGAGATCGGGGAGCTTTTGCAAAAGCGCACACTCTGATATCAGGCGCGTAAGCAGCTTATGACAGGGCCGGACTCTGACAGTATTACCACTCCGACGAGACAACCATATACTGTATGACAAGCAAAGCGCTACAACATGAGAATAAACTGCCGCCATCGATAATTGTTATAATCCGTTGGGACATGATTACTTAGAAAATCTACATTAGCGGATTTCCAAGCGCCAGGCCCCTGGTTGTCTAGCTATTAATGCCGGCGTTCGGGTTTCCGACTTCATGTCTGCACCGTCTCAGGTTAAAGTAACGTGAAGAGGCTTTCTACTAGACCCGAGTTCAATAGAGTCCACCGTTGTTTT
Source organism: Cordyceps javanica (assembly GCF_051103115.1). Classification (NCBI taxonomy): domain Eukaryota; kingdom Fungi; phylum Ascomycota; class Sordariomycetes; order Hypocreales; family Cordycipitaceae; genus Cordyceps; species Cordyceps javanica. Next base: position 6,416,149 of record NC_139295.1, read on the forward strand.
GAAAGATGAAAATTTACTTCAGCCTTCTTCGGGTGTTCTTTATGACGTTTGTACATGCTTGCTGGTGAGGACGGCCATTTGTCGGCCACATTGCCATTGCCAGGTGAGACATGTACAGCTGTCGGCTGACTCTTTATCATGGAAAACTAATCAAGAATCCGTAATTACGAGATGTGACAATTTTGTGATACAAGAAGACATTTCCCGTATCTATAACACTATACTTGGCGTGAATTCGCAGTCTTTCAGTCAATGGCTGCTCGTACCACATGCACAGTGAATCACCTTGGCTCCATCAACGTATATAAGAAGCCGCAAGAGGGAATTATTGATACGCCAATTACTACTACCGAAGCCCACTTGTTCTTTTCCATCTTCCGTCTTCCATCTGTGCAAGCATGTGCACATTCAACACTTACCAGCGACTTTGTCTCTGCCCGGGAGGACACGAATGCCAGTGGCAAGATTCAGGAACCCACATACATCAAGGGAAAACGTGGCATTTTAACGGAAAAGTGCTCAAATCGCGTGCATGTTCTCTTCAGCTTCGCAAGGGCAACTCGAGACCGAGCAGGGACTGCGAATTGACCAAGCCGTGCGACGATGAAGTTCGCTGGAGCTTCGATAAGGAGGTCTGCTCAATGTGCCTTCAGACATGTCCAATGCCGATGGAATCTTAAAAATTCTGAATTTAAATATCTCCTGTGAGCAGAGTTGGACACAAGAGTGGCGGGCGCCGGAAAAGGCCAGATCCGCAAGCAGAGTGGCGGCGATGGGCCGAAACCAATTATGCTGGTATTAGCATGTTTTTCTGGCTTCATATAGGACAAATGCTCACTCGTCTGTCTTTCTTTCTTTCTTTCTTTCTCTATCGAGTTTTTCCGCACAAGATGATGACGTTTTCTTTGGGCATGATACTTTGGTCATTGCATACTCGGCGACTGTTAGGCCCTGTTTTGCCGGCATCTTCGACAGAGGTTGACCAGCGCAGATGGTTAAGAGCCGAAACTTTTGCGAATTTTCGCAGTGCATGATCAAAAATTGCTCAGTGACTGACCGTTGAGATTTCCTTCCTCGTGCAGTTGGAACTTCTTCTGTAGGCGCAGGTCTTGTCTCGGGACGGGACGCCGCAGGGGTTGGGCTGTCTCTGCATAACACCCGACCACAGCCCAAATCCTGCAGCCCATATAGTCGAGCGTTGGCGAGGGGGAGAAGAATAGAATTTTCTCACTACTCAGAGTGTAAAATGAACTATATTCTCGCGCAACTATACCAGGCCTAGTCGTTTGCATCATCACACTTGCTCTGGTCCATCCTGCTCCGCTCCAGCCAGAATGTGTAGATTTATTCTACAACAGCCTCTCTGCCCCTGTCCGGCAGGACACAGGTGTACTCAGATAGGCAAGGGCTCCACCATCTACAAAAAGAAACTATTTCATTTCAGGGGGGACGCCCTGATCCGATCAGCCGCCTGCTCGGAGCAGCTGAAGCGAGGGAACACCGTGCCGCGGCGTGACTGCCCAAACACCTCGGACGAGTCGAAACACGGTTGGGAGCATGATCCATATGGCTGTGTTCGGGATCATAGAGTGTGTGCTGCCTGTAAGAAATGTCCCAAGGCTGGCGATGGGAAGTAAGGCAATGATGTGATACGGATGACGAGACGGGGTAGGCAATGGAGGGGGGGGGGTTGGCATCCGTGTACAACGGTGTGTAGCGAATGGGCAGCGGTTAATCAGGCCATCTCTGGTAATGCGTATACTGATCTGCCATTTGACGGAAAATGAATCACAGGTAATGAAGAAGCCATTTATACATGACTGTGCGTCGGTACCCGACCTCGATCCTATAACTACCTGCTTGAGGGACGCTTCCGAGATGGCTTAAACCCCCACCCTACCGCTTTCTTGTTGCTGTTTTGCTTTGGAAAATTTTCCGTCCATATCACAAAAGACTTGGCACGGCCCGTCATGTGCAAATTTTATTTTGAAGTCACATTATGTCGTTGCGGAGAAGCCTCTAGGTGCTTGGGCGCTCTGAAGAACAAGCAAGTCACCATTAGCGGCATTCCCTATCACACCCTCAGCGATGCCGTCCATAGGAGCGAAATCTGTTCACGGCAGCGACTCAAACATAGAGGCGCTTCAGCATCGCGAGACTGTTTTCAGACATCAATCTCCTCACGCATGGGCCGCGCGGGCGACCGGACCATGTTCGTCTTCACAAAGCAGCCCTGCAGCAGCTGCAGCATGTGCACCAACTACATATGAGGGCTTCTCGAACTGTTTCCGGTCTGCCTGGTCCCCCTCAAGGCGCTCGTTGTACTCCAAAATAGAAGCTCTTTTTTGCCAAATGTCATACAAGGAGGAAGTGGCTGGCGTGAGGTTATGTTACGTGCTTGCTTGCGCGACGTAGCATAGTGTTGTAGCACTACGATATAAAAAAATGACAGACCTGTTGCAGTCTTTTATCTCAAAGCTCTCCCTTGCATGTAACTTTCTGTTCCCGAATGCCCCGTCCCCTTTCCCCTTTCACCCGACGTCGACCCAGAGTCATGTGCCAGTTCATCCAGGTACAGGAGGTTTGCCCGTGCACCGCCGAGGACAGGTGCAGGCGCAGCGAGGAACAGGTGCAGACGCCGTTTGGCATGCGGCACCCCGTCAACCAGACGGGTCTCTTGACGATTGTCTGCAAGCAGCGCCGGTTCGTCATGTCCCACGCGGCCTTTGCGACGCGCGAGTGCCCCAACACGTCCGAGGCGTCGAGGGCCGGCCCCGGCGGCGACAGCTGCACCTTTGAGCCAGCCGAACGCATGTGCACGCTGTGCGCCGACTTTTGCGGACTACCGCGCGGTGTCTGAGGAGGGTTGTGCAAGGCGCAACGCGAAGTGGTGTCCGCCCGGGTTTTTCGACCTTCTTGTATCACTGTCGCTGGCCGTGACGCAACGGTTACGCAAGCGGGTTTTCGGTGAGAGGTATGGTCAGCTGCTCTCGTCGGTCCCTTGGCCGAGAAGCTCTCCATGACATGAAACAATGCTGACCCGGCCAGACCATCGTTGTGCTCTTGAGGCTCAAGCAGAAATAGACGGCGGCTGAGCTTCATGGCGGGGGTAATGACAGAGTTGACAAGGTTGCAACCTTGAAGAGGGGTAGCAAGGATCAGAGTACCATGACTAGTCTGATGTGCATATGCCAGGTACAGAAATAGATTTATTATTAGCTAGCAAGTTGCCTACTTTGTAGATCTGAGTCAAATTGAGCTGTGAGCCTCGTCTGTGGCAAGTACGTCACTGGCGCGGGGCAGCCTTCTGCGCGATCACCATCATTTCCTCGCTCCATGTATAACGTACAGTTGGTCCAAATATCGCAGATTACCTCAGACTTATCGATGTCTGATCATGCTATCGTTTCTTTTCCTCAATTCCTTTCATCTCAACTTTGTTGAGCCAGGCAGTTCAACTCATCCGCCTGCCTGCTTCGATTGGCCAGCTCCTCGTCTCGTGCTGCCTGCTCAAAGAAAAAAGATCAAACACCATTTATCTACATATATCGTACCATAGATGGCGACACTTTCAGGCTTCTCTTTATCCTACGTGACGTCCGCCTCCGAAAGCGCCTCGCAATTAAAACTACACCGGCCCCATAATGGACTTCGGGCGAGCCTCCCAACTTTACTACATCGTTCAGGCGCAAAGGAGGTTCTTTAGTACCATCAATCTTGCATTCTCTTTATTCTCCTTTCTTACTCCGTGTACGAGGGACTTTCAAGTCCAGGCCGAGATACTACTGTAAGCGCAAGAAGCCGCCAACCAGGCCCTAAGCTCCTGGGGTAGTATCTTGGGCGATGTTTCATAATGCAACAAACTAGACATGGTTTCGATTTTTAAAATTTGTGAGCTGCGGCAGCTGGTATAGTTGTTGGCGCATTCTTGGTTGATCTGGTCTGGTTGACCCCATAATGCAGCAGAAGCATGCAGAACAAAGCTTTCCCAACAAACCGGGTTCTTCGACAACACAAAGCGATTGCATTGGAAACCGCCACTTTTTACCACAGAACACTCGGGTAAGCTCATCGGACTTCAGCCTAGTTCATTAGTATTGACTGTCTGGAAACTATACTATGGTGGTTCGGATGCTGACTTGGCTCAGCAGTAACGAGCGCTCTATGCCTCTTACAGCATATGTGGGTGATAGGGGTTAGGAAGAGATTTCTTTCTATCCTGATGGCCTGCTACTAATGCGAGTGCTCAGTAGGCTGCGGCCTCGTGCCACACTTTGTCAATGAGACATCCAGATCGCAAATCGTATCAACATGGGACTCGATTATAAAAGTGCATAGTATATTCCGGATTTGTGACTAGTACTGTCATATAATGCCTCTCTTTTCTGTACACGAGAGGCGTGACCAGAATGAAACATGCGATAGAAACTCAAAGTATTACACACTATCCCAGCCGAGAACTGAAGCTGGGGTGATCATTTTCAATCATATACCGTATCCACCTGAGCCCACCCTTTTGTACTTTGGGACGAAGATGTCATTTTTCAGGATAAACGTCGTGGCTCCATTCAGTTGGGAACGCCAACGGGGCGCTGGCAGAGCACAGCCTGGTCAAGCTACACACAGCGTGATTAGCAGTTGGTCTTTCAAGATCTCCTGAAAGAGTACTTACCACAGGAAGGACGGCGCAGCGGGCCTCCTTGCCAATCTTGGCGCAGATCTCCTGGAAGTGCTTGGTATCACGGGGGGGCTCGCTCGCTGCATTGGTTGTTAGTCAAACTCGGAGTTACTGGGGAGCATTGAGAACCATCACTTACGGACAGCAGAGTTGAGGCAGAGAAGTCCGAGGACGTCAACATCAGCGCAGACGGGGTTGGAGTAGAGACCGTTGGGGCACAGGTTGGTAGGGTAGGTGCGAGCCTCAATCTCAGTGGGAGCGGCGAGGGCACCAGCGAAGAGGGCAGCGACGGCGAAGAACTTCATTTTGATAGTGGATGGGGGGGGTGAGTGATTCTCGAAAGGAAGAGGTGGTATGTAGAAGAGTTGATTGAGTTTGGGATGATCTGAAGGAAACAGGACTGGACTTTGGGGATTTCATGACCTTTTTATACTTCATTTGGCGTCTTTCCTCGGGCTTCGGGGCATCGTCTGCTCTCGACAAAGCCCAGCCAAGCCAGCCTTGCCCTGCCTGACATCGACCAGGATAGCTTACCCACTCACATTATGAGGTAGCCCTAGCAGGGACTGAAAATAGATGGCAAGGTAGACAAAAACAAATAAAATGGGTGAAAAAAATGAAACAAATTGTGGCCCTTGAGTTTGTTGTTCTTCCCTGGACGCCCCGAAAGGATGCCAATGCAACCTGGCTATGCCGACCCCACCAGCTAAGAGTGCCCAGTTCCAGGATACGAGCAGAGTTGCAGCTGTACTAATGACTGCATATAAGTCGTTGTTCGGTTCTTACTTGTCTTTACAAGTCCTTTGGGGCGTGGTTGTTGCTGTCCGACATGAGCGGTTGCCTGGGGTGGCTGTACCTTTGGCGGGCTATTCGCAAGACAAACAAACTAATCAACCAACTGTACTTTATAACATTACAACATTGGGTAGTAAAGGGGGAACACGCTGAGCAGTCCAGAATTGACCCATGTTAAAAACTTTCATATCTGATAGTAGCAATTTTGTTGTGTGGCTAGCCAGCTTCACACGCTTGTACATCCTTTGAAGTTGCATAACGGGTTGGTATAAGCTCGCCTCATATTGGCCAGGCTAATTGATTAGGTCTACATCATTGTGACCACTTCATTCACAGAATAAACTCATGTTGTCTGAAATAGAACGACCGAGTGACGATCCAATTTTGAGGTGTAATTGATTTGAGGTGTACTTCCGCAAGCAATGGTTACTGACGCGGGCTCACCGTGGTCCTTTGAACAGGCTCGGAAAACGGTGGCAGATGTCATCTAACCATTGTGAAGGGGTACATTCCACATCCGACTCGAGTGACTCTACTACTCAGTGGTATCCGGTAGTTGACAGCATCGTTCTAGTTCCCATCCGCACTCCTTGCAAGCTACCAGCCAACGTCGGGGGCACAACCAGCAACTCGCAAACCAAAGAACACCGAGGAAATCTTTTTGGCCGGGACCACGACTCGTAGAGGTTACTCTCTCGCTGTCTTACCATTTGCTCATATTTTCGACGGGGATGGTGGGATTCACGCCAGTGCTGGACTCGTTTCGCAGGAGCGCTAACATCGGACTATCGCAGAAGTGCCTGTTTAGATGTGGAGAGTCACTACTTACGCCCCTGGGCTTTGACCTCCATCCCAACGGGGAAGGGAGGGTGGTACCAAGGGAAGAAACACCTGGGCCGGTGAACAATAGAGCGGCAATCTCAGATGGAGCCAGCCAACGCCTCGAGTTGTGTGGATAGTTGCAAGGCAGAGCGCTGCCATGGCAGGGAGTGTGGCGCACCCTCACGGATGAGTCTAAGTGTCATCGGCTGAACCCGGATCCCTGTCCGCGCTGAATTAACTGGTACATAGAAGCAGAGTAAGTAGGCGGTTGTTTACGGCGAGCCGAGTTTCTTGTTGCGCTGGGCTTTTAGTGCGCCCCGACGTGCCCGACAGGAGGCCGAATGCATGCGGATGCCAGGACTAGCATTTGGTTGTGCACGCCGCCCTTATCGAGCTCGAGGCAATTTTCAGGCGGAAACCCGCTGTTCCGATACATTGAGTATCCCGAATTTTTTTCAAGACTGATAGGTCAGTTTATGAACTTGTTGAGCTAGGTTCGGGGGTAAATCACTTTGCTTCTGTCCACCGGAATTAGCCCTTTGCCCGGTATTCGCCACCAGATTTAGTCAAGAAGGAAAAAAAGCAACACAAATAGACGCTCTGATGAAGGGGATAGAGGAAAAGCAAAACAACAGAGAGGGGAGGCTTTTTCCATCCTGATTCCGACGAAATGTCACCGCTTCGCGCCAAGTCTGGCAAAAGAGGCCGCGGACCCAGCTCCGAGGCCAAATAAAGAAATGAGACATGCATGATTTGGCGTGGCCTAGTCTAAATCTCTCAGTACATATGTAACGAGGGGGTTTGCGAACAAAGGATTCTCGATGCATCTTTTACGGCGGACTCCAGAGTTGGCCAGCACGGTTGTGCATGAGCATTGATTCTCTAGACAGCTGTTATGCTCTGTAGATGGCGTGAGGTGTCTCGGCCGTGGCGTGGAAGGCGTGTCTTGTGTCTCTCGCTTAGAGGCCAGCCGACTAAGACAAGTTCTTCGTTTCGCTGGAAAAGATGCTTGGGTGTGCATTGATGTGTCTAACCGTTTCCTGCAAGCCACTTGATGCTACACAATCCCCGGCGGAGGAGTCGTCGTCTCCTGGGTCAGTGAGACCTGAATTGTCATGGCCCTCCCTTGTTATTCATAATGCCCTGGGCATACTCCAGAGTCACATAGTGATACGCTCCAGCCTCCTCATGCAAGCTCCCTTCACTTTGATCAACAGCTCTATTGTCGGCTGTTCTCCGCGCGTGTCCGACAATGGCTTCCTTTGAAATGTCTCTTGCGCGCTGAGTGGCTTGAATCCATCTAGTCGGCTCGAGGCGACGAAAAGCTAGGCTCCATATGTGCATAAGGCCGACTTACACCACTTGCTACTGTAATGCATCTACGGATACACAGCTACGGTAACCCGTACATTGATGCCTGCTCAAACCTCGTTGCTTGCAGCACAACCTCAGCTGTGCCAGGCTGCCTGCACACTGCCCGCGCCAGCTTACTAGAGCGGCCGGGGGAGGGCCACGGCAGACGATGGCCCAGCCAAGTGCACCAGAAAAGGAAAACAGCGTTGTTGCTGGTTGGCTGGGGATTGGCAGGGGTTGTGGCGAGGGCGGGACCGGCCCGGGGCTCTCTCCGCTTGTTTTTATATGCCGTTGGGGGGCCAAGCTGTAGCTAAAAAAACCTGTCATGTTCGGATTCTCCATAACTCACTCCGCACAGGCTAGTTACTAATAAGTACAGCTGCCATTAGGGAACCAGGATGGAGTAGGGAGGGTCGTGGACTCGGTCTGGGGCTGCCTGATACCAGCTTGCGGACCAGTCATGTTATGCACGTCTCCCTCGAGGCTATTTGGAAATAATACGACCATTTTACGTCGGCGCGACTGCGAGGACCGGGCTACATTGTAGGGTCAGGCGAGCCCATGACGGGTGTTCGCGCCCGATTTACGCCTCTCCTCACGCCACGCCGGGCCCTCACCTTGCCCCAGCCACGGGTCATCGCGAACCCGACCTTGAAAATCTGGTCCGAACTTTTCACACAAGGCTGTGCTGGTTGACAGCTCATCAAGACGCTACCAAGGCAGCTTATCTGGCTAAAAGTCGTACTAACAAGGCTGCCACCTTGACGGCGAGGAATAGACCTCTTAGTGTTGGAACAGGCAGTCCAGACCTTTTGCTCTCAACATGGCAGAACAGCGAGCGACAGGGCCATGTCCTGCAAGGACAGCGCATTGTGGAGAGCACTTGCCTGGGACTGCCGCTGGCTCCCGAGACCCATCAAGTCCATCGGTGAGATACTTACTTAGTACAGACCAAGCCTCCCGCAAGAGCTAGTTCACCAGCGCAAAAAGCAAGCTTGCTCCAATGACCAAATCCTGCTGCTTTCTTTTTACTTGCTACGCTCCATCTCCCTTGCCTTGGGTAGTTCACGGCCCGCCCAGAAGTTCGCAATTAAAAAGAAAAAAATCTCTGTGGAAATCGCAGAGAAGTGAGACCAACCGGCAAGCCCGACCGGCAGCTGCAAGTCTCACGGCCTCCTCGGGCATCAATGGTTCTTCCCTGTCTTGGACCCTGCTTCACTCTACTGATAGGAGACATGCAAAGCTCAGCTGCGGCCACTTTTCTCAATGCATGTACGCGCCTGGCAAACCAAAGTAATTCAGCCACATGGGAGGGGGACCTGCAGCTTGCTTCCACCTAAACCCGAACTAGAAGCGAGAAGAAGGGACAAGACAAGTGATCAGAGGCCCCCTCGTAGGCCGGTATGGGTACCTAGATGCGCTTCGCAGGAAGCAAGGTTGTTCTCATGATGTGCAGCACGACTTGCCTGTCTCAAACAATACCCGAGTTTGGCACGGCGCAGTTGACCGCGCTGAAGATTTCCTCTATATTAATTTCATTACTTGACACAACACGACTCTGTCTCCGATGTTTGTTGACCACCGCAGAGCATCTACGTCATGTGAAATTTTGACAAGCTGCCAAGGCACAAGGTCGGAGGTTGTATCAGTTGCCACCGATCTTAATCAATGGTAGTCTTGTCTTGTGTGCCAGCGTCCATTTCCTTGGCCAAAAGGGAGAAGTTAATTATTTTTACGAAAACTCCACAGAATTCAAGCCGTCTGTACTGGTACGATCGGACATATGTACCTAAGTGACAGCTTCGCGGCTGGATTGGGACTCTGTGGTGTCGATCCAAGCAATTTGCAGGCTCGGCGTGGCCCATACAACAAAAAGAATTCACCCTCCACACCTTTGCAGCGGGTGAACGGGTAATTTGAACCGGGGCGGTTGTGGCGAGCTCAACCCAATGTACAGGTGCGTCGCCACATCTCTACTCAAAAGCATGGGACCGCTCCAGCGACAATCCCACACACTTTCTGTGGCTTTAATATACCTGCAGTGTCGATCAAGAGAGTGACATAGTTTCCAAGCCGTGTTATTTGCTCGCGGATCTCGTGCACGAATGCGGCGAAGCATGGGTCGAAATTGCCTATTCATTACGACCGTTATGAAGCTTAACAGAAATCAAGAAAAACTTCATATACACTTGGAACTATGCTGATCATCTACGAAGTGGGCGACAATTTTCTTTCGGAGCTCTACGCTCATTGATAACTAACTACTACTACTGTATGGGAGTAGGGGAGGCACAGGCTGGTGGCTTATACTATTACTAGGGCCAAGCCTCTCTCAATAAGCCGCATAATATAGCCGACGCGCCATTGACGTATCCCTACTTAGTAGGCTCTCGCCCGCCTGCATTTGGGATGGTTGGCAACTAGCCAGTGGATCATTATTGGCTATGGCTGTTATTTGGGACAATTTCAGCCCGTATACAACCTGACTAGTTGATATCCTCAGCTCGCGAATAGCATGCTGCTTCTCATCATGTCCCGAAGTTTGCTTCAAGACGTGGCGGGCATACGTCTTGCCAAACATTTCCGGCGAACCTACAGAGGCGTAGCCTTTTCCCTGGCAAAGCGGTTGGAGGCTGCCTGTCAACGATGTCCTATGCTATGCATGGTGCAAGTGGGACCCCATGTGGTGGGAAACCGGTGTTAGGTTTATATTTGCCAGAGCAAGTAGTTGAGTAACTTGGAACACGGAGGAGTATCTCACCTCCCCCTTTCAGGCTGATATCCGTACGCGAGTCTTAGCACAGGGTATAGAGTCCCCATTCAACCACCACTACTTATCTCAGAAACGGAAATTGTGAGCGAATTGTGGTAAACCTTTCAAGTCTGGAGTGCTTCTTGGTAATTAGCTTGCGGGCTCTAGGGTAGGCTACGATATTCTGACGTCAAGGACCGCCTCGGACCTTGCCAGCGGAGCCCTGATCCTGATAAATGCCTGCAAAAATACTCGAGACGATCGAGCTCTTGCCTCTCGTGGGTCATGTTCCCTGTTTCGCTTGTGAATTACTTGGGTCCTCCAACGACTGGTAGAACATGCCGTTGGACACGCGGCAAACTACAGTCAATTCGGCAAGCCCACTATGGCGTTCCGAACAAGTGAGCGCACAAGTGGTTGGCTTGCATCCTGCTTTCTGAGCCATTGACTGAATAGAGCCTCTGTTCCATACTCAGAGCTTTCTTTGACGCATACAAAGAACAAAAAGCATCGGAGGTGCATACTTTGACGGTCTCGCTTCGACTTAGTGACGTTACCGAGAGGAGTGGGTGTTGGTCCTCTATGAAGCGCCCTAGGCACGCTTCTCCTCTCTGAACGACTTTAAAAAAAAAGAAATCGAGTTGTATAGTGAGGGGGAGAGATTTAGGCTTTGACGGCAAAAAATGTAGGTCTCAGAGGGAGTCGAACCCTCGCTGGCGGAATCAGAATCCGCAGTCATAACCGTTAGACCATGAAACCTAAATCCTTTAGTGGGAACGCAGCTGCCGTATTAATGTTCATCAGCCCCGTCGACCAATGCCCAAGACGACAAGATAAGAACAGCGAACGTTCACCTCTGTCCCTGCATGGAGCAGAATTGAACAAGAGTTAGGGGCTCCTGAGGATTGGTGGATATAAATTTCTGCTTCAGAAAACGATCATCGGTTGTTTCTCCTTGGTCGATACGCGATACGACGCGACCGCTTATGAAGGCTATTCATTTACTGATTGCGAAAGTGCTGCTACGATCGAACCAATGATACTTGCGTTGGCCAAAAAAGAAGGGATTATTCTTGTCTATTGAAGCTGCTATGTCACAGTGAGAGTATTTCACTCATCATCATTGCCGAAAATAAGGTGCGTCGTGAGGCTCTGTCCTTTCTCGAGGAGAAGCACTCGCTACCTCTGGCCGGACGCCGCGCCTGTTACCCAGCCAGGCTCATTGCCGCGATAGGAAGTACCTATCTGGACGGTTAGTACTGACCTTGGATATGCAAGCCATTTCGCGTCTGATGCGCGCTGTCATACCTAATGTCGGATGTGTCAGTATCGGGCCCTCCAGGTCGGGAATGGAGTGCGCCCTTGACCAGGCGACCAGCTTGTCCCAGTTGCGGCACTGGTGCTCCGTCCGCTCGGTTGGCCATGGGAACCTATAATCATCGATCCACTCAAACGAATGCAGCGAGATGTCTCCGTGACACATTAGAGTTTGCCGCAGCAAATCGATGCAGTGGTCAAAGTGTTCTCGCTGCTGTGCGATGGGATTGGGATTCCGGTAGTAGTCGGAGTAGTAGGACATGCGAACGTGGTTCACGCAGTGGAGAGTGTGATAGACGTCCAGGGTTACAAAATAGCCCCCTTGCTCGTCGTTTAGCGGCACCGATGTGATGTTCGCCTTTTCGAGGTCCGCCTTCTGTACACGGATGTCATTGTCTTGCGGTGATACTGTTAGCACGACGAAGCAATGGAGGGAGGGCCTTCATGACCAAGCATACATCGCAACAGATCGTCCCAGGCTTCATCCACTTCCGGACGCGGCATGCCTCTGAATTTGCTCTTCTCGAAGACTTCGTGAACTATCGTCTGCTTCTGGTATTCGACCGCCGTCTTTGCCGGAGCTAAGTAGCTCTGTCAATGAGCGATACTAATGGTGCCTTTTGAGCTTCTCACTTACAATGAACTGTACCATTCTCGCATTCGCATTTTACTCCACGTAGCTTAATACTCCATGTCAGTAGCAGAACCCCAATTATACTATAAACAGCGATCATAGAGGTGTGTATGACGATTGCAAGTCGGCTGTTTCGTTTCGATCGCTGGTATTGCAACAAAGGCAGAAGCTTTTCTTGTGATTGGTCTAGGCTCAACAAGCTTTCCGTATCTGACGCATCCACAACATCGCTGGCAGCATTTTTCGAATGCCTCTTTGAGTTCATGTTTAAAAACTGAATTAAAAGAAATGAAGTTCTCTGAGAACAATATGCTTCAGTCTGTTGTCAACGGTAGCCGCAAGCATATGCAGAACCTGGCAAATCGAATATGTATGCGGGGTGGAACAGGTCCAGGCTTATCGTCTTGCTAACTAGTGCTTACCACACTGGTAGTTTAAGCTATACTTGGCGCTCTCGGCCCCCATTATGAAAGGATTGGAGGCGTCAGCCACATTTCCCAACTCGCAGCAGATCTGGAAGGTTACATCCGGCAGTCGTGGACTAACTAGTAACGCAGTATCACGACCGCATCACGTATTGATGTTGTGTGCATCACATCATTGACAGGAGGGCTCTTTGTCTTCACTCTGGGCGATATTTCATGAATACTCATATTGGTCAATTCAGGCAAATTTAGAGCTGTCTTGATGAGAAATTCCCGAGGCATTGAATGAGGGGCTCAACATCATGGTACATGTTTCTTTAGAATACAATCTTCAAAACTGGTCGATTTCACATGTTTTTGTGTCCCGAATACACGATCTTCATGGTACTGTCATATTCTATGTGCTGCCTTAAGCCGCATTTTCGGCATCGTCAGACCGCTTTCCCCAGCCAGCAGCATTGTTGTAGAGAATATCACCCTTGGGGGAGCGCTTCCCCCAACCCGCGGCGTTGTTGTAAAGAATGTCGCCCTTGGGGGAGCGCTTGGCCGCGTCAGCCTCTTCGGATCGCTTTCCCCAGCCAGCGGCATTGTTGTAGAGGATGTCACCCTTGGGGGAGCGCTTTCCCCAGCCGGCAGCATTGTTGTAGAGAATGTCGCCTTTGGGAGAACGCTTGGCTGCATCGGCATCCTCGGAGCGCTTCCCCCAACCCGCGGCGTTGTTGTAGAGAATGTCGCCCTTGGGGGAACGCTTGGCTGTATCAACCTCTTCGGATCGCTTTCCCCAACCCGCGGCATTGTTGTAAAGGATATCACCCTTAGGAGAACGCGTATCGATGTCGACCGGTGCGGCCAAGGCGGCCCCGAAAAGGGCAAATGCGACAGGCACAATGAATTTCATTTTGAGTTGAATATTGAACACACTGAGTTGAAGATTGGATACACTATTTTCTGCGATGAGAAAATGCAGCTTTGTGCTGATGGGATAATTCTCCTCCAACAATCAGCGGATGGTGCTCATATGTATATGGTCGGACAGCTTCCGCCTCCGATAAACAGTGCCGAACTTTCCACATGTTCCGGTGCACGAGAATCGGCAATTGGTAGACGCCATTAATTTAGCAATTGTTACATTGATTCCATCTCCCTGTCTTTAGTCTACTCGAGAAATGGGTACTAGAATCGGTCAGTTTGGGCAACATGTAAGCCGCCATTGTGCCTGGTCACGCAGACCGTATCAGCCACCTCATCCTCGTCCCACCAATCAATTCTCAAACTCTGACTGCTCTACTGGATCCTTGCATCAAGATATTACCATTACTTGGTGGATCATCTGGGGGCTTTGCGGCTAGGCGTGACCCCCAAATGACGAACGATAGCGGTGAGGGGTTACGCTGGCACGGCTAGAACACAGAGTCCGGTCTCCTCAACTGAGTCTTGATGGTTCTATCATCTAACACTAACCATTCGGTCTCTTCATCATATGTACTTGTCACCACCACTGGCAGAAATGACAAAAAGGCTGCTTCAGACAAGCCGTGTAAGTCGACGAACGTGGGGGGTGGGGGCTGTGCGCGAGAGGCCGTATCTAAGTTCTTACGTACGAACTAACTAAGCCTCGAATAGATTGTGGCTACTCCGCCGGCAGTGAACATTGTACGTGATAGTAAATGAAAATTATGCCTTTCTCACCCGTGTGACGAGTAGCGCTAGGTTCCCCGCGTGAGGTGGAGGCTGAGATGGCGCCTCCCCGCAGGGCTGGCGGCGTGGGTTGTCCTACGTAGCATGGCTGCAGTCTATCGGCGTTCGTTAACGAACATTAAAGTGGTACTAGAGAAAGAGAAGAGGGTAGAATTCTAGGTATGACCAGTAGAAATTGGAATGGCGAGAAGAGGGGCATTGCTTACACAGTGTGTAGTGAGGGCGAATAGAGCCAGATCCATGAACGTCCCCCACCGCCACCAGCTCTTGGGGTTATTGTCATCTGCTACTCGCAGGCCACAGATGGCAAATCCAAGACTGGAAAGCGCAGTGACACAAGGCTTCAGATATATCTCGCTATGATACACTCGAAATTAGAGCATCGAAACCCACTTGTTTCCTGGCCAATGGAGCGCGGAATCAAAGAACAAACTCTCGATGAGGTGCCGTTTCTAAATGAAGAGGAGAAGGACAGATTTGAACCGCCGTTACGTCACGTCCGGCGCGGAAGATGGGCATTCCTATTGCCATACTCTTTTTCATTGAATTTGGGCTTGTTGCTAGCAGTGTTGGCTCTTTTAAGCTTGCAGAGACACGATCGCAACAAGCATTATATCCCCAATGAGGTCTACTGTAAGCTTCAACAGGCATCCGGAAAATCTTGTACTGAATACCTCAAGCGCCCGCACATTCGACAGTCGAGTATCAAAACATACTGTTCACCGGAGGTCTCAAGGGGGATACCTCAAAGTACCTGGGTTCTACACCAGAGGTTGACGAGGCGTGGGATAATCTCTACAATAGTGCGGTTTCCCCCCCCCCCCCCCAAGTCCATCATGGAGCGGAATACTAATTGCGCCCGAGTTTAGAGGTTTTGATCTCGCAGATATCGCCCGCATCAGCCGCGCGTCTGACCAACGCTACGACGCGATTCTCAAACGACACCGACTACCACATCGTGGAGCTCGATGTCTTTCATCAGCTGCATTGCCTCAACATGATGCGCAAGCTGGTATACCCCAAGGCCTACCCGATGGATCTAACATCGGGATCGGAGGAAGCCGAAGACAACATCTTTCACATGGAACACTGCTACGAGCAGCTGAGACAATCGCTACAGTGCACGTCCGACCTGGCCACTATAACGTGGCAATGGAGCAGGAAGCAGAGCCGGTTCATCGGGAACGTACACACGATGCACACTTGCAAGAATTTTGATAAAATCCACGACTGGGCTGTCGAGAATAGGGCTGCGCAGGATTTAAATTTCTTCGAGTTTGTTGACGGAGCACCGATTTTTCAAAACGAGTAATACAATGTACTTGATAGTCATAACATACGCATAATGTGTAAAGACTTGGACGGTCTACCACAAGATTAGCCCCAGCAAGAAACACTGATTGCATTAATGTAAGAAAGAAGAAACATTGCTGTTCAATATTATACTACTGTCCTCTACTTTGCGCATTTTGGATACTTGACAAAAATCTTGGTTCCCGAGTCCTTCATGCCCTCTGGGTGTCCGCCAATCATCTTGACGCAGTGGCTGGTGTGGTGATAGTTGGCCGTGTACGTGTCCAACTCGAGCGTGGGGTCCAGCAGGATCCGGTGCAGCCGCTTCCAGACGAACATGCAGTGCGAGACGTGCCAGTCAAAGGACGTGTCAAAGAAGCCGTAGTCGCCCGCCCCCAGCTCCTCCACGGTCAGGTTGCGGCCCGACGACGTCGTGTAGGACCAGTGGCGGCGGTCTTTGTACATGTCCCGCGCGTCCGCCTCGTCCGCCTCGGTGAGGCACGACGCAGGGAGCCACGAGTGCAGCACGATGCTGTACCGGCAGCCCCGCGCCCGGGCGTCCTCGGGCGAGTTGCCGCAGTCGCCGTGGGACCAGGCCAGGGGGAGGCCGGTCTGGGGGTCGCTGCCGTTTTGCGCGAGCGGGATGGTGCGCGCGTGCGGGCGGAGGGGGGACGAGACGGCGGAATAAAGAGAGAAGACGACTCCCATAGTTGCCAGGCCGAGAACAAAGGCGCTCACTGCGGGAACCCAGCGACGCTGTGGCGGTGCTGGTTGTCGATACTCATTCTCAAACTCCTCGGTACTGTCGCCGACCTGCTCGTATTTTATCTTGCTGGACATCTTGAAGCTTCACCAACAGTATATTGAGCTTTCAAAAGTATCTCGACGCCATTGCAGTGAAAGAATCAAAGGATCAGGAACTCAGTGTTGTTCGAGTGGCCGTGTCATGGCACTGTGTGCGACATGGCTGTGGGATGAGCCAGTCACCTACAACTTTAACGGCTGGGTAATACACGTTCGCACTGTGTGTCCTTCCATTGCGAGGGATTGTTACAACGGTAACCATGGGATGGCGGTGGCTGGACTGGGATACGAATACAACAGTAGGGCTTACTCACACTTTTCGTCGGCGTTGACTCAATTGGGATCTTACATCCCAACTAGCCTCCACCACCTGATAGCCTCATCCAACCCCGCACTGGACAATTGGAGGCAGCGGGAGGAGAGGGCGGGGGGTCGCCGCAGTAGCTGTCCATTTCTTGCAGCTGTGGAAATCAGCTCTGGGCACAGTCCGAGGCCGGGATGTCTTGAGGGACGCGCTCGTCATGGTTCGGGACCGACGCGGGGTGCTCCAGAGAATCAAACTGCGGGCGCGAGCAGCCGCACCCTGCCAAAGCTTTTTATCATTATGTGCATGACCCTCACCGCTGGAGATTGCGGGCCAATGTTATGTGGGATGTGGCTTGCAAAACGGCCATGAATGTACGGTGAAGGCGGCGTGGTTTGGCTACATGGACACGCAGAACCAGGCTCGGAGCAGGAATACGGGTGTACGGACGGCAAACTTCATTTTACACTGTCTTGCCATGGTTAATAAAGAACCCCCTCGGCAAACAAGAACAGCATGCTCTCTCTCTCATCAGACCGGGAGATGACTTTACTGAAACAATCTAGGCTTTTACCGAGACAACCGAAGTTGTCGAGCCCGGGGGAGGGTCATCATCAGATGACGCGCCGGCGGTGCGGGCTGAGTTCTGATAAGACTTGCTTGCCTATTCTCCGTCAGAAGCGGAACAGCAAAACGGAAGATTGCCGCAGCTTGGGGAAGAGATCATTTCTCGAGTGATGGGCTACTTAGACAAGATTATTATTGGGTCCGCGCGCTCGGCCAACTGGCACAACAAGCCACGCACGAGCTTGACTGGAACAAAGGGCAAACATGCTGGCTAGCTTGTAGATGGCGTTGTTTCTTCTTTGAGGTAGAACAGATTCCGAAAAGAGATGGTCTTGAGTGCCATTGATTCACGAGTGTTGGTGTTGTCCCCTTGTGCTGCCGGACTAGGCTTCCTCCCACGTGCGAGTAGCTGCATGCGCGCTGCAACGGACACGACGAGAGAGGAAATAAACAGAGCAAAAAAAGAGTAGAATCGAGAGTCAGGACCAAGGTTCGTCGCCCAATTTCTCGGGAACCTGCCTGTGGTTCGTCCGGGGAGGGTAAAGCGCCCGTCCGGAGGGCGGCAGGGGTGGCATCTCTCTATTTCCTAATCGGGGTATCAATAGGATGATTTGACGTTTGACCCCGGTCTAGCCGCCGCGCACAACCACCATCTCTCACATGGCCCAAGAACCGCAGTACTGGTAATGTAATTGACAGAGCAGATGCGAGACTGCCAGTAAAAAAGCCTCAAAGTTTTAATATGGATTTGGGAGGCGTTTGTTCAGGTGCCGTCGCTACGCTGCCCGTCGGGTTTGCGAACGGGGGGAACCACTTACAATAAGGTGGGTGTCTGTCTATTCAGCCTCTATTCATTCATTATTGAATCGAGTTCTAGACTTTACCCGTTCTCTTTCTTTCCCCAAAACTCCGAAACGAGCCAAGGAAAGCGTGTCTGCGGGAGGGACTTTTTGTGTCTTGTGTCGCGTCTCTGACAACCTATAAACACCAACGCAAGCCCTCTCGTTCTCCTGCTTTACAATCAACCAGACACAGTTCTCCTTCCCTTCCTCCTCTTCTTCTTCTTCTCCTTTCCTCATCTCTTTGATACTTCTTCACTGAAGTTTCCTGTTTCCTCTGCTGGCGCCTTTGCAGTTCAAGACACAGATACTACAACAAACCAACACCCTCTGAAAGCTGCAAGTGTGCTACACGTACACACACAGTCCTCGCAAACCATGAAGTTCCAAATCGCCGCTATTGCTGCTTTGGCGGCCGGTGCCCTCGCCGCTCCTTCTCCTGCACCGTCGGCGTGGTCATTCAAGTCCAAGCGCGCCGTCGAGGCCTTTGCCGAGCAGGCCGACGCCCCCCTCACCGAGGCCGAGGCCATCGCGGCCCGCGGCGCCGACGACATGGGCCTCATCGCGTCCGCCGCCTACGACCACCTCGTCCACCTCGCCTCCCAGGGCGCGGCCGACCCCGAGGCCTTTTACGAGATGTACCACATCCAGACCGGCGGCGAGGGCCAGGTCCAGGCGCGGGCCGAGGCGGAGAAGCGCTGGTGCCTGAGGCCGGGCCACAAGTGCTGGAAGCGCTCGGTCGAGCAGCAGGACGAGCTCGCCAAGCGCTGGTGCTTCAGGCCGAGACAGCCCTGCTGGAAGGTCAAGCGCGCGGCCGAGGCGATCCTCACGGCCCGCCAGGGCGATGACGTCGCCGAGGAGGCGTGCGCCGACGGCGACGAGCAGTGCTCCAACGCCAAGAGGCACCTTGACAATCTCCACCAAGCTGCTCGCGAAATTGTCGAAGTCTTTTAAATACGGTATGGTGACCTTTTGTTGCCCCTTGGCACCCTCGGGCCTTGGCTGTCCTCGTTGCGTGGACTAACTGTGTATCAGAACTTTGGATCCGCGGCCGGTGCGCCTCGACACTGATCCTCGTCAGCTTTTCTATTCTTTCCTCTCTCTCTCTTTAGCGTAAATACGCGTTTGTACAGCTTTATATCTACGATGGCGGGTCATGGGCCACAGCGACATGCCCGTTCTTTTGATGTCTTATAATGGCTATCGATAGCCTACAGCCAGATTTTGATAGCTCTGGCGGTTAGCTAGAGTTTACAAGCGCAGCAGAGATAGGTAATGCAGTTTATGATTTACCATTTGTTGGTCCCGTTTCAGCTGGGTGATTTGCTATTGTACTCCTTGGGCGCGTGTCCAACGGGCCAGCGGGCCGAGGTGAACCTACATTTAACGTGGGGATTCATCATCCACCCAGCCGTGACACAGGCGAGGGTCACTACGAGTGAATACAAAGTTGCTAAGGCACTTGCGTGGCTCCTCTGACATGCACTACTGCTACGACTCTTTGCACAGAAGCCAACCGCATATGCTGGTGGCTGTCGGTAGCGCAACCAGTACTAGTCGCGAGCGTATAACGTATAAGATTCGTCCGGCATGCCGCGCATCACGAAGCAGTCGCGTAGCTTCTGCCGAGATCTAGGCCCTGCATCTCGCAGACTAACAAGGGCGAGCATGTCTAGATATGTACGCTCAATCATTGCGGTCCTCCCCATGTTGGCCAGAGGCCGGGAAGCACCGCACCCAAGATTGCTCGCTTTCTTCTCCGTCTTGTGTTCCTCGCGGTCCCGGTAGGTCGTGGGCAGCAACAAAAGTGTCGCCTCACACCAGGCATGTATCAGGGGAGCATAAACGTTGTTATTTGCGTTGTTCAATATTGAGAAGAAGAAGAGAGAAAAGAGGAAAAAGAAGCAGCAAATTTTTTGGCTTCTTATTGCTGGTGGATAGTCAATGTGGGGCAAACTGTAGCGATGGTGATTGGCCAGTAATGGCTGGCTGGATGGCTGGGGACGACCACCTCTGGAAAAAAGAATTTGGTATCCCTGCAAAAGAAAATTCCAGCTTGATTTGTTGCTTTGTCGTAGATTTAATCCTTATTAGACTTGATCTTAACTATTCTGTCTCGTTCTTTTTTTTTTTTTTTGAGCAAATGGCCTTTTGATTTCAGAGTCTCACCCACAGCCTCGGCACGCTCTCACGTAGCAACATATAAAACAAGCCAACCAGCAATCACCAGCCAACGGGCTCAACGACAGATTCAAAAAAATCAAAAAGAAAATCAAAAAAATTCAATAGACCAGCTTGAATGCTGCAAAAGAAACATGGCGTATGCGTCGGGTCAGAAGCGGACAGACCGTGCTTCTGAAATCACTGTCGTCTGAATTGCGAGGCGCCAATTCAAAAGAAAATCGAGAAGAAGAAGAAGAAGAAGAAGAAGAAGAAGAAGAAGAAGAAGAAGAATGAACTTGTCCTATCCGTAGAATCCTGAGTTCCTGTAATGCTCTGCTTCATTGACCACTTTGCGAGGCTGTCAGACATTCGTATGCCCAAAAACTACTTGTCCGACACAGATCATGTGAGGCTGAACCAATGAAAGAATTGGCCATCTTACATGCACATTCATTGGTCCATTGAAAATTTGCCAATCTCTTTCCTAAAGGGGGTTTTTAAAAAAAATTAGGTTGCGTTGAGCTCGCCGTATCTTGGCATCAAGCTGTCGCTACATCGACTGACGGCTGAGCAGCCTTTCGACATGGATTAGTCCATCACCGCTTCGATCTTGCAAGCAAATATTCCTGAAGAGTAACCCAAGTAAACAGCCTATCGTTTGTGTTTAATTGGCTTTATTTGACCCGGGAATGATGTGTTTGTCCTCTGGGAATACCCGTTCTGTGATAATATCAGCCCACCCACGTACAAGCATTCCGCAGAACACTTCTTGTCGCTGGCGTCGGCGTCAAGGATGGTTTCGTGCTCCCGCGACGAGGAGCAGGGCATGATGACGCAGCGGCAGCAATCGCTTATACGAGGACGGACTGCTACGCGCGCGCACTGCCCCGAGCCGGACTGTTGTCGGCGGTGGACCTGCGGGCGAGCGAGCGAGCAAAGTCTCGAGTTGCTGCTGCTTGGCGGCGGCGGCGGCGACGGCGAGGATGAGCCGCGGCGCTTCTCGAGGTCGTCACGGCCAGCAATGTGCCCGTGCTGCCCGCGATACCGGAAGGCGCGTGCCTCGAGGACCTTGCAAGGAGCTGACGAGGGTGTGGACGTGGTGGACGGTACGGCTAGATGGATCGGCGTCGCAGAAAAGAGTGTCGATCTGATGCAAGACTTTATTTTCCTTTTTTTTTTTCCTTGGTCACGTCAGGCTACAGGGTTCACGGATAGATTATGCGCCCCTTGTTTAGTTTTGGTTGTGTTGCTGTCACTGCCGAGACTTTGTCTCGTTGCAGTAGGTTATGTCGCAGACGACGACAACAACAACAACACACAGGGGGGGGAGCGGGGAGTTACGCAATGCAGCTCACGCAACGATTGTTTTACCCGAGCTCTCATCGGTTTTGCCCAATACTCTCATTATGCGCCACTCTGGTCTCTCTTGTTCAAAGAGGCCGTAGTCAAGGCCAGAAGTACTCGGACACACGGCTCCTCGATCTACCCCGCGTCGTTGTCCGGATGATCGTCCCGTGCCAGTGCTGGCAACTAAAACCAGATCAACGGAGGCGGGGGGGTTTTTGGACGGGAAAAAAGTCCTTTGCAAATACCTCTGGACAGCCAAGGGCAACGGCCGGCGGGTTTATAATTTACTATTCTCCTTTTAAACACTCCGTCTTCGAGTCCGCCCGTCCGCGGCCCATGGCATAAAGGGCGATTACATGACACCTTGGCAAGCGATTACAAAACAGCGTCGGCGCGCGCGCATCCTTTTTGGAAACTCGATATAAGTTTCGTGACATGGATTGTGCGAGTGCTTGATATTCTGCAGCGGCGGGCCCAGACGTGTCGCAGCCACAGTTATTTGGGGGAAACCTGTTTTGTCCCGCGGCGGCCCCCGGCCCCGACGCCGGAAGTGCTCGTTAGAGACGGCAACTCGAGACTTTTTCTTTTCTTTTTCTTTTGTCTTGACGGATATATCATGTTTGCTCTCTCTTTCTTTCCACCTTTCCCCTTTCCCTCTCCCTCCATAATCCCTCCTAATTCTCTCTTGCATCAATTCCCAGGCTGTCATCTGCAGCCTGACTCAGCCGACAACTGATAACAAGCCCAGAGAGTCGTACCGGAGCCTCTCACTCCACAGCGCTAGTCGGGCTGTCTACCAAGAACTTACTTTGTTGTCGAGCTTTGTATGCTTGTCAATCAATCAAAAGGCCCTGTTTTTTTGTCCGAGAGGGGGAGGGGGGCGCATCAAGCACATCATTGCGCTAAGTTGAAGAGACCGAGAAAGGCGCCATCCCTGTTTCTGTGTCTTGTTATTATAGGCCCGAGACAAGAAAGAAAAACCAGCCAAAGAGGGAAAAAAAAAGAACAAAAAAAAAGTCGCTCGTCTTTTGCCCCTCTTTCAGGGCCCGCCCATCTAACTCGTTTGCCCCTCTCCTCGAATCTCTTGTTCGTTCCGTCCAGATAGACTGTTGTTGCGTCAGAGAAGGGCAAGGGAAAAAAAACTGCCGGAAACACCGCACGTCCGCCCACAGCCACCCGAGCACGCGACAACGTTGGGGATTTTTGTTTTTTTTTCTTTTGCATCTCCTCATTCCCCAAATTTTTAATTCCAACGCAAAAAAAAGTCTCATCTCCCGTCATTTGTTTCCTTCTTTTGCCGTTCATTGCAAAGCAACCGCAGACATGGGCTCGACGCTGTCCACGCCGCCCCCCGCAGCCGACGCCGCGGCCGCCGACGCCGAACCCCGGGTGACGCCGGCCTCGGAGCCAACCGCCAAAACACGAGCACCACCATCACCGCCTCGAGAGAATGACAGCGACAGCCATGACGGCGCGCGGCAGACGGCGCAGCATCAGACGCAAGTGCCGTCGCAGCAGCAACCGACGCCGCCGCCCTCGCCGTCGCCAGACACCTACACCTTTCCCACCAACAAGCTGAAGCGCCGCCTCACGCAGCCCGGCAAGACGCCGCTCGTGCTCGTCGCCTGCGGCAGCTTCTCGCCCATCACCAAGCTGCACGTCCAAATGTTTGAGCTGGCGGCCCGTCACGTCCCGCGAACCGAGTTTGAGATTGTCGGCAATTACCTGAGTCCTTGCAGGTGAGTAGTCAGTCTTTGTTGCTGCTCGTCACTTGTCATGTGTCGGCGTCTACTCTTTTCTTTCTTTCTTTCTTTCTTTCTTTCTTTCTCTCTCCATTTCTGTCTATATATCTCTGTCTCTCTCTTTTACACACACACATACACACTTGTCACAAACAAGGCGCTGACCACAGCACAACCTCCATGACAGCGACGCCTACAACAAGGCCTCCCTCGTGCCCGCCCACCACCGCCTCCAAATGTGCGCCCTCGCCGTCGACGGCCTCCCCATCCACGTCGACGACTGGGAGGCCACGCGCGTTGACGCCGCCGGCCGCCCGCTCTACAGTCGCACCGCCGACGTGCTGCGGCACTTTGACTCGGCCGTCAACGACGCCCTCGGCGGCGGCGTCGTCGCCGGCGTCGGCGTCGACGGCACCTCGCGCCTGCGTCGCGCCCGCATCGTCCTGCTCATCGGCGCCGACCTCGCCCTCACCATGAGCAACCCGCGCGTCTGGGCCCCCGCCGACATTGACGTCCTGCTCGGCTACTACGGCGCCTTCGTCGTCGAGCGCCCGCACCAGTGCGACGTCCGCGACGCCATCGCGCCCCTGCAAAAGTATCACACCAACATCTGGGTCGTCGACGCCTTCGAAAACGACGTCAGCTCGACAAAAGTCCGCGCACAAATACAGAACCGCGAACAGTCAATCGACATTCCCGGCGCCGTCTTCAAGTACATCAAGCTGCATCGCCTATACCTCGAGTAGGCGGCTTGTACCCTTTCTTTTATTTTTTATTTTTTTTTTTGAACTTCTTTTGCCATTTTTCTCATTAAACTTCTCGTTTTGATGCGTTTTGGCTTCTTCTCCCATCCTTCATTCACACCAGGCACTCGAGACTCTGGCATATATCTTGTTACATCTCACGACTCCGACGTTAGCGTTGCATACTACTGCATACACACATACATATAACCATGATTAATACCATCAAAGTCTTATACCCTCTATATATAAAATCATACACATATGTAATCTAGTCGTAAAATGCCGTCATCATTGCGCATACAAAATCCATTCATGAGGCTGCAACTGGTCCGGC
This sequence comes from Cordyceps javanica, assembly GCF_051103115.1. Classification (NCBI taxonomy): domain Eukaryota; kingdom Fungi; phylum Ascomycota; class Sordariomycetes; order Hypocreales; family Cordycipitaceae; genus Cordyceps; species Cordyceps javanica. Next base: position 6,440,762 of record NC_139295.1, read on the forward strand.
AGCGTGCCATGTTCGCTGATCCTCATATCCTTTTGGCCCAGGCGCACCCAGTATCCCGCATGTGCAATCCCTCCGTCAACTGGGCGCCAGAAGCGTTCGTGACGAGCACCTTCTGAGACATGCTCCACCATCCTGCCTGGTGTTTCACGCGCGATTTGGCACTGCTCCCCGTATATCGAGCTAGGTATGGCAAAAGCAAAATCCGCCACGCGCGCCGGCAGCTGCCGGACCATGCCATCGACGCGCCGCATCAGCATGCCCTCCACGACCCCGTCATACCCGCCGACCGCCATTCGCGAGTGGACGCCAAAGGAGTCCTGCCCGGTCCACTGCACAGAAATGTACAGCGTCTTGAGCCCGCCAAACGTCGACCGCACGGCCCTCAGCATGCTCTCGAATGCCCTCATGAGCTCGGCCGTCTTGCTGGGAAAGCTGTCCGCCCACGGCGGATGCGAGCCGAAGTCCCACAACACCTCGAGCGAGGTGATGGCCGCCACGCGCTGAGGTAGCAGAAGTCGATCGGCATCGAGGATCAAGGCCTTGCTGGCGGTGTGTATCGTGTTTGTGCCGTAGAGGATATTGATGCCCTCGAGATAGCTGTAATGTCAAGAGCGTTAGATCATGCAGCAACGCACCAACCAGGTGCAGGTGAGAAACGGGCCAATCCTTGTACGTACGCTTGCCGACAAGACCGTAGCCAGCCCATGGCACCAATGCGGCACTTGTCTGGACTGGCTCCCGGCCACAGCTTGCATGCATCGTCCGGGGTGATGCCACTGCGGCACTGGTCCTGGCAAGGCTGAGCCGTGTGTCCGCTATTGGAGTCGGTTCCCGGAGGGTTGCGGTGGCATACCGAGCCGTGCCAGAGCCACGTCTGCCGCACCGACGTGTCGAGCACGGGGTAGGACTTGCCGTTGCCAGCCCTGCTAGGTTCGATGAACATGCCGGCGTGGCCCAAGACGGCACGGTCACGAGAGACAGGCTGGCTCCGCCTCGGCGGGTAGCTGAGCAGCAGGTCCATGTGCAGGGTGCGCTCGCCAAAAGCGGCAGTCAGGATCTGGACGCGGATCTCGGGAGGGAGCTTCTGGAAGAAGGGGCTGTCGGACGTGGCGTCCGGGCGAGGCTGGCGCGAGAGGTTTGTGGCGGATGGCGTGGGCGTCAGGACGTGCCTGCGCTTCCTAGGCAGCCCGGGAGGGCCATCGTTGACGAAGCCGTGAAGCCATCCGGACAGACGGCCTGCCATTGAACATGGATGGTGGGGGGGTTCGGCGCGACAGCGGGGGTGCAAAATCGAGACATCTAGATTCCGCAAGGAATCGAAACCATAACGTCCCGGGTGCGGGAAGAGAGCAGGCCGGTCGAGTCCTTTTACACGATATGTGCTGGCGTGGCGTTGACGCGCATAAGGATGCAGTCATTAGGCACAGCGGCGTCAGGCGTCGAACAAGGTGGCATCGGCCACCCAGGGGCGCTCCAGTCCGGTCTCCGTAGCGCCTTTTGGAGCACCAGGCCTGCGGACATTGTGCGCTCACAATGCATCTGCTAAGTCCCCAAAAGGGGTGGATAAGGGCTTGTGGTAGTGGGAGAGCCCATGGTCCCTTGTCCTTGTCGTGGTGGTGCGATGTGGTGCGTGATGGACCCTCTGGAGTTGCTTAGCTGCTTGCTTAGCTGCCCCTCATTGCCAATGTAGGGTAGGCTGGGTTGAGAGACGAGACAGAGACAAAGGGGTAGATTGGAGGGGGAAATTTCGCAATCATGTAAAGAACAGTTGTAGATCAAGAGAGGGGGCGCAAGAATTCGATTAGAAAACGCCGCAATATCATCCAGCAATGCCCGACACAAGTTACCATCCACAACGATCCGTACATACATAACTTTACCCCTCAACCTTGAACCCCGCCATGCATCGCCACGTTAAGCTCAGACCGGCAGCTCCTAGCCCAACACAGCCCAGCCATGGCGCAGACTGATCCGGCTCCTTGTCCAGCTGTTGAACCTTACCAACCCTTGGCATTTTGTCGTTCGTCAGTCTCCTAACCCGCCTTTATAACCCCCCCTAATCTGCCCGTTTCCGGCCTTGGCCGCATTGCGTAGCTTGCGAGTTCTAGGCACGTGTGTTGGCGGGGTCATGAACGGCATCAGACCAACCCCCCCCTTCCAATATTCTACGTACAGCAACCAATACATATATCCACCATGTCTGACCTATCCTCGCGCTTTCATAGCCTTCGTGTCTCCTTGAAGAGCGGCGACGTTGTTGACGAGGACCTCGGTGGTGCCATCGGCCACGATTCTGTCGGTGGCGGCGGTCGCAGCACAGTACGCGCCGACCACGAGATTGCCAAGCTACGCGTCAGCCATGCCCTACGCGCCTTTCTCGTCGACCGCGGCGTGCTCTCAGAACAGGATGCGGACCTCGACGATGAGGGAGACGACGTACGCACCCCGGCTCTCACTGCCTTGCTCGCGCGCGGCGACTTCATCGCGCCGCCGGAACTCGTCGACCGCGGCCATCCGCTCCCCGAGTATTTTGTGAGCTCCTCCCACAACACGTACCTCATGGCCCATCAGCTCTACGGAAAGTCCTCCGCCGAGGCCTACGAGACGGCGATCCGAACCGGCTCCCGCTGCGTCGAGATCGACGCATGGGACAACAGCGACAACAAGGACGAGCCCAAGGTCACCCACGGCTACACACTGGTGTCGCACATCTCCTTCCGGGCCGTATGCGAGACGATCCGTGACATGCACGACGAAGAGGCGGCCATTTCTGCAAAACACCCCGACCACGCCCCTACGCCCATACTCTTGTCTTTGGAAAACCATTGCGGACCCGAAGGCCAGAAGCGCTTGGTCGAAATCATGCACGAGGTCTTTCAAGATCGTCTGCTCTCCGAGCCGCTGCGCGAGGAGCTAGTAGAGCGCCACGCAGAGGAGCACAGAGCCGACGGTCGCGAGCACGACCCAGCTGAGCATGTCACTCTCAAAGAGCTGGGTGACAAGATAGCCGTCATTGTCGAACACCACTTTGGCGATGATATTCTTGATAGCGACTCTCAGAGCGAGGACGAAGAGGATGAAGAGTTTCACGAGGCCGAGCGCAAAGCCCGCGAGGCATACAGAGCCAATAAAAAAGACGAGGCCAAGAACAGCCAAGTCATCATCCCCGAGCTCGCGGCACTCGGTGTATACGCACAGTCTGTCAAACCCCGCGACAACACATGGTTCGACCCGGGCGACCTGCTCGAAGGGCCGCACCACCACCTCATCAACGTATCCGAGTCTGGTCTCTCTGGCCACCTCCCCGTCCACGGGGCCAGCATCGCCGTCCACAACAGCAAGCACCTTATGCGCGTATATCCCAAGGGCACGCGTATCAGCTCATCCAACCTCAAACCGGTGCGCTTCTGGGGCCTGGGTGCGCAAATCTGCGCTCTCAACTGGCAGACATTTGGCACCAGCAACCAGCTCAACGACGCCCTGTTCGCCGGCTCCGACGGTTACATCCTCAAGCCCGCAGCGCTGCGACAGGGCGGCAGCGGATCATTACAGACCGGCCAGAGAAAGCGGCTCCGGTTGCACGTCGGTGGCGCGACCGACGTCCCGCTACACTCGGACCGCGAGGGTCACACACTCAAGCCGTACCTCACGTGCACACTGCACAGCGCGCTGGCTGAGAACAACAACGATGTTCCCAAGCGTAAGACGGACGCCTACAAGCATCACAAGCTCGGTTTCTTGCACAGGGGCGAGAACCCGCCCGCCACGGACCCCGTCTGGGACGAGACATTGGAGTGGACCTACGAGGACAATGAACTGGTGTTCTTGCGCATGCTGATTAAGAGTGACGATGCCTGGGCACGGAATCCCATGTTTGCGGTAGCCGCGGTGCGCCTATCGTATACGAGGCCGGGGTGGACGTTTGTCAGAATGTTGGATATGCAGGGCAGAGAGACCAAGTGTACGGTGCTGCTGAACTTTGATATACAGGATGTTTCTGTGGCGTAATACTATGACTACTACTATATTTACGAAGTTATGCTATATTTACGCTTATACGCAAGAAATGTACTACCGACAGAGCTCGCGGCCTGATCGCATGGGATTCCGTGTTGTCTCATGATGATCAACCTACCAGAGCTTCTCCCAGTATCGCTGCCACCACGGCATCGCCGCCAGCGCTCTCTTCCAGTTTTCCTCTATGCCGCCCTCCTCCCACTGCGCGCACTCGGCATCCGCCTCAGCCTTTCCGCTCGTCAGGTCGGCCTCCTCGGGCCTCACAAGCTTGGTGCCTTTGTAGACCTTCCAGAAGACGAAGAGGGCGGCGGTGTAGGGCAGGCAAAAGTAGCCCGTGACGAAGCCCTGCACGCTAAAGGGCGCAAAGGCGTCGAAGCCGATGAAGAGCAGGGCGACGCAGCCGAGGAAGAGCGCGAGCCACGGCCAGTAGGGCGCGAGCGGCGCGACGTAGGGCAGCTCCGCGTCGGCCAGGCCCTGGGCGCGACGGGCGCGGTGCCAGCCGAGGAAGACGACGATCATCATGGTGTAGGTCATGATGAGGCCCGTGGTGGTGAGGTCGACGAACCAGTAAAAGACGCGCACCGCCGACGTGGACGAGACGAGAAAGGTGATGCAGGTGACGGCGGAGACGACGGCGACGCAGTAGAGGGGCACGCCGGCACGCGTGCAGCGCATGAGGAAGCGCGGGGCCTGGCCGTCGCGCGCGAGCCCGTAGAGGGTCCGCGACGACGAGTACAGGTACGCGTTGCCACAGGACCAGCCGGACATGAGGATGAGGAAGTTGACGAGGTGCGGCAGGCCGCGGATGCGCAGCCGCTGGATGCCAATGACCCACGGCGAGGCGGCGGCGCCGGCGGCCGAGGTGTCGCCGAGGGCGCCGAGGAGCCGCGGGTCGCGCGAGCCGCAGATGACGCCGACGGCCAGCACGCCGACGACGTAGAAGCCGACGAGGCGGTAGAAGATGAGGCGGGCGACGCGCGGGATCGTGCGCCGCGGGTTCTGGATCTCGCCGGCGGCGAGGGCGATCATGTCGGGCCCGGCAATGGTGAAGCCCGCGTAGAGCACCACCTTCCAGAAGCCGAGGAAGCGGCCGAGGTCGCCGGCGGCGTGGTAGGGGTGCATGGCGTTGCCGCCCTTCCAGTACCGGAAGCCGTACGCGTCGTGGTCCGGGTTGCCGCCGACCATGGTGACGAGGGTGAGCAGCACCAGGCCGGCCAGGAGGAGCACCTTGAGCGAGGCCATGACGAACTCGGCCTCGCCGTACCACCGCACCGCCGCGACGTTGAGCAGCACGCACACGACCATGGCCATGACGATCCAGGCGGCCGGGTTGACGCTCGTGGTCCAGTACTGCATCACGGTCGCGATGGCGCTGTACTCGACGCAGACGAGCATGACGCCCGCGTAAAAGTACGTCCACCCCATGGCGAAGCCCAGCGCCGGGTCGACGAAGCGCGCGGCGAGCTCAAAGATGGACCCGCGGACCGGCAGCTGCGCGTGCATCTCGGCGACGCACAGGTTGATGGGCCACACGTAGAGCACGCCCCAGAGCAGGTAGCCCAGGAAGAGCGACAGCGGGCCCGCGCGCGACAGCACGCCGCCGATGCCGACAAAGAGCCCCGTGCCGATGGAGCCGCCAATGGCCATGAGCTGCACGTGGCGCGGGGAGAGCCCGCGCCGCGTCTGCCCGTACTGCATGTCGAGCTGCGTCGTGTCCGAGACGACGGGCTTGCTCGGGGCGATGCTGCCGTCGTCGGGACCGCCGTCGCCGCCGCCGCCGCCGCCATCTGCCGCCGCTGCTTCAATGTCTGGTTTCATTTTCTCTCTTCCTGTCGATTGCTGGACGTTTGGGAGTTTGGACGGCAAGGTCAAGGCAGTTTTCCAGGCCCAGAGGGTGAACGAGCCGTAGAAGGGGGAGGAGGACGAGGGTATTAGTAGGTAGTCACGCGACGCGGAGCTGGCCGGCCTGCAGCAAGACTCCCAAAGCTGCCAGGTAGGGGCGACGATCCGTACAAGAGGAGACCAGGAGCTTTTCCCCCATACAGAAGGGCTCTACATTCTTTGACGAGTACGCCGAGCGGGCCATGGGATGGGCTACCTAGGGAGGCAATCCAGGCCAATCTGCTTTTCTCAGCCGTACTTTTCCGTCAACGGCACACGAGGACGGCAAAAACGCATGCCCGGCGCACCGACGTCGCCGGGGTCTTTCTTATCTGCATAGCTTAAAGCAGGTAATTGGTAGTTACTATCCTAAGAAGGTGGCCGCTTTTTTTCCCCACGTTTTGAGAGGGGGGGCGGCGGCGCCGCTCTTCTTAGATAGATGACCTTCTCCGTGGGGGGACCCGCGGCGCACCGAAGATCGGAGTGCAGTATCCTGGCGCTATAACGAACTCAGCCATGGAAAGAAGAACGGGGGGACAAGTCGCTGGAAATGCGGGCTTCGCTCCGTTCTGTATTTTCTTGCCCTTGAAGTTCTGGACTTGTGGGTTGAGTACCTTGCAGCCATCGCGCCCAGCAGGAACAGCTTCTATCCGTAAAGTGACATGCCCCGATGAGGGCATGGTGGATGAGCTTCCGCTCACACCCGGGTAATGCTCGACGGGTGGCCTATCGACATGTGAGGTGTATGGCGGTTTCGTGCATGTTTACGCTTGAATCCTATCCGTAATCTGTTTCCCCTCCCCCGCGAGTCCTTGATTGCCTTGAAAATGATAGCACTTTCACTTCAATACGTCGAGTCTTCTTTCAAGGGCCAGAGAGCAACAGCTCCCCAATCACTGGGCAACTCGACTTGGGCCACACAAAGCCCGTGAATACATATCTGTAATACCCGTTGAGACGACAGGCTGCATGTCAACTACCGACTTTTAAGAAATCAACAATTCTTCCTCTGTCTGTGGCGCAAAAGCAAGATAGTCGGCGACAGGGTGATTCATACAGAACAACTGCCCCCCTCTCTCGCCTCCTCCTCCTCCGTTGGAAAAGCCGGTATGAGATTCGCGCAATGACATTTCGCCATGGATTGACGGACGAAGCTTCAAGACCAGATTCAAGACGGACCCGAATACCAAAGCAGGGCTCAGCAGATTGGGAGATAAGACTACTCTTTCAAAATCCATCTCTAGATCCCCTCCAGAAGAGAAGAGCTTCACTTTCCTATCCTCAAATAATCAACTACAAAACAAATCGTACTGTGTCAGACCTCCAAGAGGGCTAACCTGATCCCAGACCCCGCGGCTGCCCTGATCCCCGCATTCGTCAAGCCCACCATCGAGCCTGTCCGTGTCCTTTGTCGACGACGCCGCGGCAACGTCCCGTACAGCTAGGAAACCTGCTTCGGCGTTGTCGCAGGTTCGAGATGCGCCTGCCGTGACTCTTAAAGTTAATGAGATATACGCGTGAGCATGCATAAAGCGTGAGGGGGAAAAAACAAATGGTACGAAAACTCGTTTCCTTCCGCGCTCCCCCGTCCTCTCCATCCTCAACAACGGCGCCCGGGTGTGCTAAAAACTGCATATTACACTCCACAAGACTCCGATGCATGCGCATGCTGCCACCGCCGCCACCGACAGCTCGTACCTCTTGATGCTCATTGATCCTGGCGCGCCGATGCCCGAGGATTCCGAGTTTGCCCTTTTGGCGGCACCGGATCGTCTCCGGTCTGCCGGCCGGACCCGGCGACGCTACCACAACAGCCGCCCGGCGCGGAGGCGGCGCCGGGCATGATGACCCTGACCCCGTTTTCTTGTACCGGGGCCGAAACCCGAGCACACAATAAGCCGCATCTTCTTGTGACTTCTTCCTAGCCCTGTGGCAGGGTTTTCCATGAGAAGAGAACGACAGCAGTCGAGTCCTCAAGGTTTTTTTTTCTTTCTTGGGATGTCATTTCACCAGCGCCCCCCGGCCCCTCGTATTCGAGATTCAACCCTCACCGCTACCTCTTCATACCCTACCGCGAGCCGGCGGACCGGCCCCGCCGCCCTCCGCGTCTCGGACGTGGGCCGCGACGAGTTCGTCGAGCGCCGCCTGTCCCTTGACACCGCTGGCTTCTTCGTCGCCGCCCACGGCCTGCAGCTCGCAGGCGTTAACTGGATGCTGTGCCACGGCCGACGAGTGCTCAGCGTGAAGATACGACTAGTTGCCGTCCGTTCTTGAACCAATAGAGCGCCACCTTTTTTTTTGTCTCCCATCATCCTGATTGTCTCATTTGATCAATGATATTGATTGTGCCCTCGATTCCTCCCTTTGGCTCAAGAAGACGTCTTCTTGGCAAACTGTCAAATCAGTCCTGTTTCGTGACACGTCGGAACAAGGGCAGAGTCGCGTGGGGAAACGGCAAACTGATGGCCGCATGAATGGGCGCAAGACATGATCGAAACCAGCCCTGACCATCCTTCGTACTCGAGCACGTTGGGTTTGGAACACAAGCCCTGTTCTCATTTCGGGCACCTCAACTTGACCAGGATTACTATTAGTCTTATTTCTATGGTGCATTTTCTTTTTTACAGCACGCCAGCGAGAACTGGTCGTACTGAAGATGGATTCGATCTCCCTCGTTTAGCCCTGCGCCCTTCCCTCAGTTTAATGAAATCGGCCGTGCTATCAAGCTTTTGATTTCCCCCCACCCTTGTGAGATGCCTGGCGCCAAGCAAGAACTCGTCTAGAAGGCTGTTAGAAGGACCGTTGGAAGGACAGCTGGGCGCAGGCGGTCGCCTCATCCTCGGCCAGTCTCCAATCTCCCACGCGCACGTCCCAGACTAAAATTGGATATGCCAAGAGCCCGAGACGGAGCCCACGAAGTCCTGACTCTTCCCACGACAAGGTCCAGGCTACTATGTAATATTACTTAGTAGTACTTACTGGTAAAGACTACCAGTTGAGAACCCCACCGCCTAGCTGGGAAACTATCAGTACTGATACGTGCAGAGCGGTCAGGAAAGTCACGATGCTACAAAACAGGCCGCCATCCTCACATGTCGGCTTGAGTAAGGGGAATGAATATAAGTGCGTCCACATCCTTGTGGCGGCGATGGCCCAAGATAGCCTGCAGCTTTCAGCTGCTGGCGAGCCCCTCAATCGTGTTTAATAGGGAACGAGGCCCAGAAAAAAAGTACCGAGCATGGTGATTTGGGAATCATGAGAAATCTGCAGCCCACAGGAAGGTGCATCCGGTGGACGCGGGACAGGAACCACATGACAATGTATTGGGCAGCATACATACTGGTAGCATGCAGGACCGGGGGGGGGGGTGCCTAGCTGCATTGTCGTGGGCACTGCGAACAGGGGGTATGCGGCATTGCAGGAGAGCTAGGGTACCATTATGCCATTGAACAACGACGTGATTTCGTGAGAAAACACACATGGACTTTTGTCTCTTGTTTTGGTCTCTTTTAATAAGTAATTATTACGGCGAAATAGCCCTTACCGAGTAGTTTAACAAAAGGGGGGCTGAGGGTGACGCCATTGTGTACTGGCCCATCGTACTGGTAGGGGTGACCGAGGGTCATGACCAGTGTCAGCCCATCATCCGCGTGGCTTGACTGCAAGTCAAGGCTGAGTACGGAGTAGATGAAGAGTAGTGAGGCGCTCAACTACCAGGCGATAACTGGTCCTTCCATGAGAGTCAAGGCAGACGAAAGGCCTGACGTTGTCAGCAACGTGCGTCATTTAGTTTGTACACATTTGTGGCTGAAATGTTTAAGTAATTCTTTGGCGAAAATAATAAGTAGGCTTGCCTGTTGGACCCAGGTTCTCCATTCGACATCGCCCGGTGCAAAAGGGACGGCTGAATGATGGTGGAACAAATGGCGGCCTAGTATCGCCCCCAACAATAGGCCCAAGATGTTTGAAACGTAGAGGCACCACAACGCAGGTGTAGAAATATGACTGACGACCTGGCGCGTAGCACAATAATGAGGGCTGTCCGAGCTACTCAGTAGTCGCGTCGTTGTCTTTTTAGCGTCAAAGCCATGATGTCGTAATGATAGTCAGGAGGCCGCAGTAAATGGACCCTACTTGCCTACCTCCTCACAGAATGACCGAGAAAACGAAACTCCAATATCTGGAACGGGACAAGACGTCTCAGAGATGAGGGCGATTTGTCTTCGCGAATATTCTTGCTGTTAGCGGATGAAAGATGGCTTGCTCTTGCCACAGCATTACGATCCAATAGGCAACCAAGGCCCACGCAGGCGCTGGTCGCAGACGAGCTAACTAGTTACAGGCCGACAGTTGTCGGCGAACAATAGCAGCTGAAGCGGAACATATTTGGAATAGCCTGGGACAGAATCAATCGACTACCCTGATCTAGGGAGGGAGAAATGCACCCCCAGGCTAACATCAGAGTCGAGACTGCTAAGGTCCACGGTGCCAGGGAATAAGTAGAAAGGCCAAACCTCCGTTGGCATGAGGTCACGCGGTAACTTTTCCATTGAGTCGGCCACAAATCAAAACCTGCAGCGGGATGATCCAGCTAGCTCGGTAGACGTGCAGGAGGCGTGAGGGTTGCGATGATGCCAGGAACCCTGATTGCACCGCTCCCGTGGCCATGTGCGCCGATTTGCGGCGGGCAGTGACCTTGCCGCTGTCGCTGGTTGGACAGAACTGGGTAGCCATCATCCCTAACTGCTCAGTAGTGGCAGAAGCTTCCAAGCAACCCTGTTGCAGTTGTTGGCGAGCCCTCGACGAGACGGAGCGTCTCAAGGCTGCACAGAAGGGTGGGTATTGTCGTGGCGGCGCTGGTCGAGTTGGCTAGCGCGAGTAGTCCTGTATTATTACGTATACGGAGTATCCGTACATGATGGGGCTATGCCTTTGTTCTTGCTCATGCGTCGAGAGAGAAAAAAAAAGACCGCTGACAGAGATTCGAAGGCGATGACATCCATCTCAGCCTTGGCCACTTACCGGTCGGCTGTCTGGTCAAGTAGTCCCATTTATTCATGTCAGTTCCCAGCAAGCCAGACCCGACACATGCAGTTTGGGATGAACAGCCGTCGCAAGGTCAAGCGACAACAGCGAAAAGAAGTGAACATGGGCATGAAAACCCCCGGTAACATGAGGCTGCGATAGATTGGGCATCAAAGTATGTGGAATCCATGCGCCAGCGTGTTTTTGGCGGTGGACAGTGTTGTCCACAGCCCATCGCCCGTCATCCTATTTTTTTTTCTAAAATCGGAGAGCGTTGCGCTGGTGATAAATCGTGGGCCCAGAGACCATGAGAGGCTATTGACAGGGCCATGATATCATGAAAAAGTGGCACTAATAGAGGATTCGAAGCTTTCAGCATCAGCTCGCTCAAGAATTGAATCCGACCTGGGCTTTTTTGCCGCCAAAATGTCTGGGCACGCACGGCGGCGAGCACCGGCAGGCAATGGAGCACATGCTCAGTAGCGGCGAATATCAGCGATGCCGTCACGATGCCGCGGGTCGAAGCTTGTAATTTTGCCTACGACCAGCTCGCAAGTTTGCGTTTCGCCGGGAGGTGGGCAGCACAAATTGCAGGGATATAATTCGCACTATTCCAATGCTCCAAGCTCCTGGGCCGGTCACTGACTGGACCTGGAGCTGTAATAAGTAAGTAATCTGCCATCATTATTCTGTATTTGGCTGGTGCACCATGCCTGTCTGTCCCTCACAACAGACGCCATCATAAGAGCAATAAATACGGGCATGCCTATTGCAAGGCGACGGGCTTGGATGACGGAAGAGGGTGTCGTGGGATGACATAGTCGCCGGATTGCAGATTGCCATTATGACACGGTATATCAATGAAGATTCGTATCTCGCAGCTTTATGTGTATTTGCGCACAGAGTAGCCCGTTGTCTGGCTAGCGTTGGTTGGCGAGGACGGGCGAGGTAGAAAGGGTGCCAGGAGCGTGGCGTCTCAGTGGCTGTTATTCCACGCCGCCACCACGCCTCTCTTCCAACGAGTTTCCTCTTTGAGGACTGGCCTTTGGGCTTGGCATGAGAACGAACAGGGCTTCCCCAGGCTCAAGTTTAGAGGGTGTGGCAGCGCGCCACACGTGGACTATCGGTGTAGGGTTTTGCTGGTGACGACAGAGAATACAGATTACCAGGGCAGAGTAACTTGTTAAGTACTGGTACGTCGACGCATACGACGTCGCATGAGAACACTGTAGAACGAGCCTGGGACAGGGGTGCGCCGGGTATGGGGACTGCACATCCGGGATTGTCATTAGTTGCTCGGCCCTGCGTAGTGAGGCAGGGATGTGTACAGAGAGTGGCATTGGTAGGTAGTTTGTTGTTTCCTCTCTTCTCGCTCGATTTTGAGTGTGTGCATGTTAGCTCGGGGCGTTGCTTTTTCTCTAGTGAATAAGTAACCGCAAAGCTGCGTTGTAGAGGAGGTCACCGCAAGTTTCATTCTTGAAAAGTGACATGGCGTATTCCGGTCTGTATCTAGTTGTCTCGCGAGTGTTGATTTTCTTTTTCTTTTCTATTCATTCCTTGTTTGACATGTTGCGGTGACAAATGGTGATCTATTGAAACTGTCATTTTGCGACAATGGGGACAGCATGTGTAGACTTGTAGACTTGGCAGAGAGCCGGCGCCGAAGTGTGGCAAGATCGGCGCAGGGTCTTTTGCGCTGGTGGTCCTCGGTTACAGGCATCGTGACTTTGGCAGTGGCTTCAGTTCTTCCTGGTCGACTGGAGTTGTCAAGAGAAGCATCGGCATGCAGCATTTGGCAAGTGATGAGAGCAAAAGCAGTGGGAAGCTTGGCGACGACGGTGCCAGTGCCAGCAGGGAGCTGCTGCATGACTGTTGTGATTATGTGAGCTGGTTTGCTGGTGGTGGGAGGATGGGAGGGTTGTTGGGCTGCGTGGAAAAGCAAACCTGGCGAGCCATGGAGACATGGAGCCATGGTGTTGGTGAGTGTCTAGCGCGGAATGGCGTGTAGCAGGTCGCATGGAAGGGTAGAAGCAGGAGTGGATGGTGATGATGGTGGTGGTGGTGATGGAGGTGATGAAGGTGATGAGCGGGATGGTGGGTGGGTGGTTAGCCGGATGGTGGTTGGTTGGGCGTTGGTGCGACGAGCTACTGATATGTGGGAGGTGAGGTAAGGAGGTGAGGAGAGGAGGGCTGAGAAGGAGGGCTGAAGGAGGACTTGGGAGAGTGAGAGGAGTGACAGAGAGATCGTTGCAAAGAGTGGTGAATGCATTTGCACTGTACGGAGTACAGAGTATCAGTACGGAGCACCTACCTGGTAGCCTGGCTGCCTGGTAACTTAGTAGGTACTGAGTAGTAGGGCGGCTAGGGCCAGGTGAAGGCCGGCGAACTGCACAGTGTGTCGAGATGGAGATTTGCCACGGCCTGACGACATTTGGTGCAGATCACACTTTTGGGTGAATGATAATCGGCGGCGGGTGACACTGGGTACTGTGTAGTATCACTATTGTCGTCATTTCAACTAGCGTGCTCTCTTTTTATTTTTATTTTATTTTTATTTTTGTTCACGTCTGACACTTGTCTTGTATGCGGGTGGGTGTGTCTGCATTTCTTATTGTTTGCGTCAACGCAGCTGAGATGGCCATACCAATGTTGAGTGCAGCATGCCTGCTAAGTACTCCGTACTGGTGGTATCTTTTCCTCTAACTTGGCAGAGGAGCGCCGTAAGTACTCTGGTCTTATAAGTACTAAGGTACCTAGGTAGGTACCCATCGGCCAGGGCGGGCGTACTGACCCTCTCCCTCTCACACACAAGTGGTCAGCGGAGAAAAGCCACTAGTAAAGACGCCTGTATCCCGCCCTCCCTGAGCGGTCCCGCCGTCGCCTGCGAAGGAAAAAAAAAAAAAAAAAAAAGGTCCCTGGGTGGGCTTTTTTCTTTATTCTGTTTTGATTTTTGATTGATCCCCTTTTTCTTCCCTTACCAGTACGGATACTCCGTACTCAGTACATTACTTTGTTTTTTTTTTCCCGGCAACATCTTCTCCACAGCGCCTGGCGCCTACACACCGAAATAGGCAGCCGCCTGCCTCCACCAGCTGGAACCGCTGGAACGGTTGGAGCTTCTGGAGCCACTGGAGGGGCCACTGTATTAGTGCTCCTTGCAGATACTGGCAGCTGGGGACCACTCAAACCACTTTCTTGGGGCCCCGAGAGGGGTGGGCAATCATCCAAGTTGCCTTTGTTGTTGACTCGTTGCTGTCGTTGCAGTACCAGATGTTTTTAGCTTCGATGGCCGCCCGCCAAAGTCACTCGACCGCAACAGGCCGTTTTAGCGTATGTGGCTCTTTCTTTGTCTTTTCTTTCCCAATTCTTCCTATGCGACGGTCCCCTGGAGCTCCTGGCGCACTCCCCTGACACTCCCTTGACGAGTTCTCCTGGCGGTCCCGATCATGCCCTATCACGCCCTATCACGCCTGCTTCGACCAATAATAGGCACTTACTACTCAGTAATTTAGGTACCTACCTACCTTACTCAGTGAGTGGTTATTACTGATAGGTAGGTAAGTACCTAGGTAGGCAGGTATGTAAGTACCTATCTGACTGGCCTGACCTGCTGGCATCTGTCTGGTGTCTCGTGCAGGTGCTGATAGGTTAATAGTAGTACTAGCTGGTACCCGTACTAGTAAGTAACGGTAGTCCCGAGTTAGGTACTAAGGTACCTAATATCATTTGGCTCCCCATGGGCTCCAACTTACTGCCTTTTTTTTCTTCATTTTAATTCATGCCGTTGTGTTTTTGATGTGAAGTACTTATTCTTTCACTCCTTATTTTGTTAGTCCTCGCCTCTTGTTCACATTCTTCATTTTCTTTTTCCCCTCTTCTTCTTCTTCAACACTTTTTTTTGTCCTCCGCACATCTTGTCCGTGCTCGATACTCCCTAGACCGTGCCGTGTCGATCTGCGCTACCTTTTTTTACTTGGCTGACGCAACAGTGTTTCGCTCACTGGCCAGGAACCTCCGACCGCCGCAGCCAAACGCAACCACGTCGCCTTTCCCATTACAACTCACAACCTCACCCGGCAAGCCTATTTCATATCCCTCAAATCAGACCCCCCCCCCCCCTCCAGGGCGCCCCCCCCCCCCCCCCCCTTGCCTCATCGGCAGGACCGACCACATTCTCTCCCCCTGGTCTTCCCCCCCAATCTCTCCTTCTTCTGCAACTTCTTTCCTTTTCCCCATCCCTTCTTTCTTTTTATCCTTCTTCTGCGTGTTCTTCTTTTGCAAGTCCATTTCCGCCGATTCATCGTATTCTCTCGCCGATCCAATTTAGTTCGTTTTTTTC
This sequence comes from Cordyceps javanica, assembly GCF_051103115.1. Classification (NCBI taxonomy): domain Eukaryota; kingdom Fungi; phylum Ascomycota; class Sordariomycetes; order Hypocreales; family Cordycipitaceae; genus Cordyceps; species Cordyceps javanica. The sequence continues at coordinate 6,456,024 of NC_139295.1, forward strand.
CTGGTCGTATCGCGCCGTCTTGGCCTTCTTGGTCCCCGTCCTGACTGGTCGTCTTACTGTCGTCACCCGTATTTCTCCCATTCCCAACTGGTCACGCTCTACCCGGCCAGGCCACCGTCTTAGCAAGGACCCTTATTACGTCGGTGGCAAACAAGTCTGCCTCGAGCACAACAACACCAGTCTTACGAGTCAACCCGAAAAACTTGCCATCTAAATACCATACAGCCGCAATTTTATCTACATCCATCTTTACTCCTCCTGACTCTGATTCTCTCCTTGGTTGTCTCTCTGGCTGTTGGTCGAATATCTCTACTGGCGTACCTGAAGACACACCCCCGCCTCTCTCTCCTCTTTTCTCTTCCTTTTTTCTCTTCCTCTTTTCTCTGCCTCTTTTCTCTGCCTCTTTTCTCTTCCTCTTTCTCTCTCTTTCTTTCTGTGTCTCCTCGTTGCTCCCTCTCTCTTCCAAATTTCCGAAACACGCCCATCATGATGGCTGACGACCACGACAATCACTCTACCGGCTCCCATCCCATTGTCCGCTCCGATTCCTCGACATCAACCGCTCCCTCTGACCACAACGAACCCATCATTCATCAGCCCATCCCGACTCGGCCTCGCCTGCCAAGTCGCAAGAGCAGTGGCCCGCTTGTCGTCCCTCGTGATAGCTCAGAAGTTGGTCCCGTCGAGTCGCACTTTGGACCCGACGATGTGCGAGCCATGAGTCCTCGACGAACCAGCGAAGACATCGATAAGCTCGGCAAGGAAGCTCGCGAAGAGTTGCGCCGGTGAGTCTCCGCCCGGTCATTAGTGGCAGCTACCGTTGGGTGCTAACCTGGTACAGGCATGCCAAAGCTCTGCAAGAGTCGCTCATCGACATCTTCAACCGCATAGAGGCTGTCCGCGAAGAGCACGACAAGCTCGATAACAACAACAAGTTCTTGCAAAAATACATTGGCGACTTGATGAGCACCAGCAAGATTACTGCCTCTACCAGCCGGGCCAAGAAATAAATGCGCCAACGAGTTCTTCTCTTTTTCAGCTTGCCTCATGTTCTGAGCCAGCGTTTTCAAAAACCAGGAAGTGCTGGCACAAACTTCCTCCTTCCCCTCCATCGGCACTCGGCAACTGAACGACGCATCCATTTCGCCGATATCTCACCCATTACGTCTATCATTACGATTTGTTTCGATTCTCGAGCGATCACTTTCGAAGCGCCAGTTTGCAATAAAACAAGCCCACATGTCTGCGGCACGATACCCCTGCCGCTGGCGCCTTTTTTCCTACCCTGTTGCATAGGACTTCATCCATCGACTGCGGCACCAATACCACTTGTTCTCTGTACAATATCATATAGCATAATCACGCGTCCAGTCTCGGTTCTCGAGCCAGCGCGTCATTACGCACTCACCCAACAACACCAACAACAACAATAAAGCATTCCGAGGGGCGTTTTTCATTTGGCTTTGATTGTTATCATGGATTGTCTTTTTTTTTTTTAATTTCGTTTCATTTCGGCTCAGACGAAATTTCGGGTTTAGACTTTTACACCCTGTGCAATCTGGTCGCAGTCGCTTTTTGCAAGGTCCGGGGTTCCGAATCAAAAGGCTTTCTTTTCTTCACTCTTCTTCACTGGTGGCCAAGATTAAAAAGGAAAAAAAAAGCGGTGCCCTGATTTTTATTTTGTTGGTCAGAAAGGTGTGTGTTTTCTTAACTACCTTGGAGCAGTAGGCCAAGGGTAGTATTATCTAGAGGAAAAAATACATGACATTCATTGAATCCCCTTTCCCTTTTCCTGCGCTGTTTTCGCCCTGGTACAAGATCTGTGCTGTGGGTATGACGTAGTTTACCCCTTGTCGCAGAAAACAAGCACTCGAGCGCCGCGCCGCGGTCATACGAGACACGACCCTAGCAAATATTTGATATTACATGTCTTATAGTCCAGGGTATCAGAGCACGGAACATGCCGAGCGCAGTTGCCCAACAAGAAAAAAATGCATATTGCCGGTAAAGAAAGGGAGGAGCCGTGCACTCCGTCCACTAGAATGGCGAGATTTTTGTTCGCGATGGGTAAATGAGGGCCGCCTTAAGTGGCACGCGTGATTAGAAGAAAAAAAAAGCCGCCGTTCGAAAGAAGAGGGAGGTAAAAAGAAATGCAAAAAATGAAAGTTTGCTTCGGAGGGGAATCGAACCCCCGATCTTCGCATTACTGATTGTTTGTTAGTTGATTGGTTGTTGTATGTATTCCAATGTGGGACTTACCGAGTGCGACGCCTTACCACTTGGCCACCAAAGCTAGTGGATTGTTGTGTGGAGGTGCGAGCAACTATTTCGGCTTATAGTCTGCATAGAGGAGAACCCGCTTCCGGCTTGACAAGGTCACGGGAAAGTTTTGGGGGATTTCTTGACGGCGAAGGGAAGTCCTCCCATCTGGGATGGGTTCTACAGTGACCAAGTACAGTGACCAAGATTGGCCTTTTCCAGCTTGCTCCCCCCCCCCCACATCTCTACAAAAACAGCGTTGGATTAAGAGCTAGCGCTGAGGGAATGGGCTTTGCCAGGGACAGAGAATGTGTGTGTGTGTGTGTGCGGGTGGTTGGCGCGCGCCACAGCGGACGCCAAAGAACTCTCTACCCAACTACATGAGCGATCGACAGACAGATGGAGGAATACGGCGGCATTCTGGTTGCGGTGAGGTTGAAGCGTGCTTCTGGGCTCTCTGGTCCCTTTTTGGGTCCAAGTTACTCCGTACCTACTGGCTACTTGTCAGGTATTGGTCGGTCCCAAGTGATCTGTAGTGTTGGCAGGTGTGGAATCTTGGCAGCCAAGACGAATGCTCCCTTGGCGCATTCTATCAAGGGGGCGAGATTGCGACGAGAGACATATATGTTCATACTCGCATCTACTCTCCATCCCACTATGTCATGGAATGGACCTTTTATTTCCTCCTGCTGGTTCTGCCGTACTTGTGAAAGATGAAGAATGGCACGCAACTCCTTTGACCCCAAGGAGGGAGGGGGATTTCTTCTGATTTTCTTCTGATCCTTGATGAGTTTCGTCCATAGGACAAGTTTTTTTTTTTTTTTTTTTTTTTTTTTTTTTTTTCCCTGCGGAGCTCTGCCATATTCGCCTCGACTGGCACGGATGGCTCGGCCCCTTGCTTGGCTGGAACTGTCCTTGGTTGGATATGGGCTTCACCGAGGACAACAGCCCTCGTGGCCGGTCAGCCTATCACTTGCCGAGTCCACAGCGACTGCAGTTTTTGAAATATGACCGGTCACTGGTGCATTTGAGTAATTTGGGTGGCTTGATATCGATGTCGTGAAAGGTTTCCTGGCTTTCTATTGCCGCTCGTGTCTTATTTTAAAAACTCTTCCAACGTGGGGTGAAGAAGCAGCATAGCGCAGAAGCACGGCACAAGCAAAGAATCATGTCGCAATCCCTTGATTATAATAGGGCTGTATGAAAGTCGCGTGACCAGATATGAAGATATCAAAATCACCAACACCTCTCCGAACCCCCGGTTAAGCACCAAGAAAAAATTGAGTCAAACACAACAGGGATTGGGCGGGGGGGCAAAAAAGATCATGCAGCCAATTACTGGTTGCAGCAAAAAGAAATTGCTTCGGATGGGATTCGAACCCACGGTCTTCGCATTACTTTCGGGATGTTAGAATAAGACTTTTGACGTGAGAAGGTGGATCAGGGACTACTAACCAAGTGCGACGCCTTACCACTTGGCCACCAAAGCCGATTAGGCAGTGGAGACGAGCTCGGCTATTTTTCTCTATGAATGCCTCTACAAGAATAATTCTCGCCGGTCATCCTTCGTTCGCTCTTGTTGTTGTTTTCCGACACCAAAGACTGCAGTAGCCCTCGATCATTCTGCTGACATGTAGCTCTCTTTTTTCTTTTTTCTTCCGGCTAGTATTCTGGCAACGCCGGGGTGGAACAAGAGGGAGGGAGGCGCTCTGAACTTGCGCGCCTCATGACAACTACCCTGCACAACCAACTCCTCAACAAAATGGCCGCGAACAATGCGAGCGGCATGAGAAAGCCATGAAACCTTTTGAAATAAGGATACTCTACGGGAAATCCCAATTCAAGTTGTAATCGTTGATTGATTGTGTACCATATTGATACCCTCTGCGTAAAATGGAAGATACATCTAGTTGGTAAGCTTGTCTTGTTACCATCACTTACATGAGATGTGTAAAAGTATGTGATTAAATCCCAGCTTGCCTAATAACACGCATATTCCCCCCTTCTCTGCCACCTCTTCCTCTTTCTCGGCCCTCAAGCAAATGTATTTTTTTTTTTTTTAGATAAAAAGAAATGCCTACAATCGCATGGATACATCACACCACATGCAATTCAATCACCACCATCCTACTACCCTCGTTGCTATCAGAGTCGCTCGTGAGACCGGTTGTGGTTGTAAAGGGCGCTTCACGTCACGGCATGGACGAACGCGACTGGAATGCGACAGACTGAAAAAATCGACTAGCATTCGACCCCCTTCGTCCAAACCAAAGAGGCTGGGCTGGGGAGGGGGGCACGCGCATCTCGGCGCCACAGTTTTGTCAACGGGAGGAGGGAGGGGCCAAAGGGGGGTTCGCGCTACTGGTGGGAGGGTGGCCTTGCAAAATCCGGATTACTTTTATTTCCACTTGTTTACTTTTTTTTTTCTCTTTTCGATCAGCCCTGCCATCGTATTTCCCCACTCGGAAACAGCGCCAACCGAGCGCCGCAAAAAGATGAGATGGTGCGGTTTACATACTAGCAGCGCTGTTGGGTCGGGAGGGCAACACTGTTGGTAATGGTGGGTTGTAAACTGTAACCGAGCTTCTGTGTCCTCTAGTCCAAGTGTTCTGCCGGTCAGGTTTCGCCACCATGGCAGCTCTTATCGAGCAAGCGGCTTGCTCGGATGGTGAAGCTCGTCTCGTCAAGAGGCAGACAGTCTCGCCACCATTCAAGCCATCACCGTGGATGCATGGAAAACCGGTAGTTAGGCCATTGTGGTCAAGTTTAGGATATATCGCCAATGGTAAATCCAATTGCCAAGAAAAAGAAAGATTACTCTTTTCCAGAAAGAGTGTTGCGTGGATGGAATATGCGATTCAGTCACCTTCACATTGCAGTAGGGAAAATGTTTGACAGTTGGAAACTATCGTTTTCTATAGAAGCACGATCTATCTTGACACTGTATTACTCCACCAACTATGATCCATTAATTGAGCAATGATGCTCGCCATGTCTCTTCTCACTCTCGAGTGTTGTTTAACCAAGGAGGCCGGCGATGGGAATGCACGGCAGGGCAAGGTTGACAAGACCGTTGGAAGCCTGATTGAATATTGTTAGCATCTGAAGCTGTGGTCGAGGACACCTGTTGGTTGTGACTTACGACAGAGGGAGTGTTGTGGCAGCAAGCAGCCTTCGCCGTGCACTGGGAGTGGAGGAGATCGGAGACACCAATGAGCACTGGCCAGAAGTTAGTATGAAGCGTTTGGCAAAGCTAGTAGTCGCTGGTAGAAGCTTACGGTCGACGTTGATCTTGCTGCACTCGCCGAGAAGGTGCGTGAGGACACCGTCACCGCCAACGACGGCACCAATCAGGCCACCGAGGCCGCCATCGGAGCCGGCACCGGGAGTCGTCTTGGTCTCGTCGCAGCAGTAGAGCTCCTGGTTGGCACCGCACTTGTCACCGGCATCGCCAACAGTGAGCTGGGAGGTCTTGTGGGTGACATCGATGTCACCCTTGTGGGTGATGTCGACGTTCGGGGGGTGGTGAGCAGGCGGGTGGTGAGGCACGGCAGCGACGGCGGCGACGAAAGTCGTGATGGCAGCAAGAGCGAAGCGCATGTTGGCGGTTGGTTGGGTTGGTTGAGAAGAGGGTAGTTGGTTTTGTTTTTTTTGGTTTGCTTGGAAAGAGTGTGAGAGAGAGGCTTCTGAATGGATGAGCTGATAGAGAAGAAAGTTTCGAGGACCATGAGGCAGCTTCATGCTCCCTTTATACCTGGGAGACCGTCGTTCGAATCACCGATGCCCATACCCACTCGCCCATTGATGGAGCAAATGTTTTGCCGTGACCCCCAATTAGGCCCAACGCGACAGAATGCCTCCATCATTCGGCTAGAGACTTTCTCTCCTCCCCCCCTCTCCCCCCTCTTCCACTTGTGTCGCATACGACCGCATGCGCTACTGACGATGCGAGTTAAACCCAAGTCGTCTCCCAGGGGTGCATGCCTTGCTAAGATGGTGATCATCCCACAAAACTTCTGTGAACGGCGATGGTTCAACGGAGCAACTCCAGCGAGAGATGCGATAGCGCGGCCTGGCATATCTCGCTGCGCAGCTGGGTTCGTAGCACTTTCCTCGAAACGGCGATGCATTCCTAGACCGAGTGCAGCTATTTGCGAAGTATATTGTGCTCTCTCAAACATGTCTTGCACTCGGCCGAGTGAGACATCTGTCGTGCCCTCCATGGCTCCGCGAGGCGGGCATAAGGCTCTGGCAAGACACTATTGAACTTGTCTCGGTCTGGTATGCTTGCCCCTTTCTGCGCGCCATGTTTTTCTTTTCTGTCTGTTTTTTTCTTCTTCCTGCCCTTCTCCCTCTCTTTTCCATCTGATTCATCATCGTACTTTGTTGTGGACTTTCTTTTCTTCAGCCCATGCTGACCGTTTCTGTCATTTTTGCGGGGGCTCATGTTGATCATTCCCCCACCGCACTACTGAGTACACTAGATATTGGTTGTTGCCCTGTTGCAGTCGGAGTGTGGGTGCATTCCATCATCGTCCCATCTAACCCAAACTTCAACTTTGCGTAGATCCTGCCCTCCTCTGCTTCGGCACGTCGGCTCAAAAGAGTTAATAGCTCAAAAGGTTGTTTGTGTGGAGTTGTTGGTGGCTGGGCCTATGACAGTCACTTCTGCTTCAATTTTTGCTTCGCGCGATTTGATTAGAGTTGAGACGACGTTGCTTTGAGCCAGCTTCTCAAGCAACTTGGACACTGCTCGCAACAGGCTTGCCTCCACTTGATATGGCAAGACATCACTAAAAGAAAAAAACTGGACACAATCGCATTGAACAGAATGGAAAGAAATTGCAGCTTGGGCACGGGAGCTTGAACCTCCGTATCTTGATTGACTCATTTCTCTTTGACTCTATCATAGCCCTTGAACCGGGAGATTGGTCAATGGCAGATTTCAGCAACCCAATATAATACGTTATTCAATCGTACTGCGCTCGGCACATTCCTGAGCTAAATACACCGAGGCTGAAATGTCGAATTAGCCCTCTACACTGTGTCACCTACAGAGTTCTGTAGGAGCCTGCCCATATTCCATTGGCCCGAAATCATCCATATTTCACATAAGCCTTTCGGCCACTACGGGCCGTATCCAGATGGTCATTGGGTTCCGTCACTCCCTCCTGCTGCTTGCATCCGACAGAGTCGAGAACCTGCTTTGGCTATTGAAGAGAAAGCTATCAAATGATAACCCTAGCTGGCCTGGGCAGATCAGCCGTTCAGCCACCTGAAGCTTCACAAGATCTTTGATTAAATTAAACCTCGTCATCGCCGAATAACGCATGCCGGTGGGCCATGCTCATAGGACCCGGTGACCTTTTAGGCACGCGCGACCGATGCCAGTGGAATTTTACCGAGTGTTCCGCGTTATTACGGCGCCACGATGTGTTGGCCGGCGTTGACAGTGCGGGACGACCTCGAATGCCGTCTCGTGCTCACACAACAGCCCCGACACATTGGGGGTCCTTCGCTCTGCAACATCGCGTCACTTTCTAATAAAACAAAAACAAACACGATCTTGTAAATCAGAAACAAAAACAGCAAAAAACAGTGGATCGCCCAAGGCACGTTCCGACAACGAATTGTTGACCGAGTTTAGTCAGGGGATGTAAGTCGTCTTCATTCCAAACGCCGACACACGCTGCAAAAGATGCTACCCAGATCAGTCGCTGGATTACTCAGGCCGCTAATGGCTGTCATCGAACCCAAAGATAAATAATACTTGTTCATTGGATTGCAAAGCTCCGAGAGTAATTTCATTTTTAGATCTTTTGGACGGAATCTCAAAACATTGAACTTCAAACCTCGATGTGCCTATTTTTTTCACATGAAATTTAGTTGCCGAATCACTGCAACCAAAATATGATTGTTTACATTGATCATGGTTGTGCGTCTGATGCATATTGAAAACACCCTTCAACGACTTCTGTGTACGTTCCTCTCGCTTCCAAGAGATCACATTCTCAGAAGCACATAGGAGAAGATCAGGACCGAGGCCTTCGCGTCGCCCTGATTATGAGTACGAACCAAGTGTCCCGGCTCATGAGCTATACATTTTGTACTGAGTACTACTAGAGCACTCAACTCTACTACCGACATACACATTCAAGACCTCGCTCTGTGCTCATCTCTTCGAGTTCAATCCCCCGAGGAACACTTCTTGGTAGGCGGCGCAAGGCCTGGCGGTGGTGCAAGTTGACATGTCGTCTTCTTCTCCATCACCTTTCCACAACTATAGCCCGTGTGATTTTTCACTCGCGGCGAATCACTACGGTGTGTCCTCATTAGTATATCCTCGCGCTCACAGCCAAAGTATCGCCACCACAGCTACCAGTGAGCTGGAGAAACTCGACCCAGGTATCGATTCTACTACAGACGGACGAAAAAGCCTGTTGCATCAATAGTTACGCATTTATTGCCAAATAACTCAAAGTCGCAGGCTCGCCCCCCCGCATCTCGGTCCAAGCCGATACTACCATCGCGTCGCTCAATTACCATTGCCACATCGCAAAGAACGGAGGGCTCTTATTTTAGATTCGTTGATGGCTTTTTTTGAGCTCAAAGATCGATAAGAGGTCGAAGCGACTCTCCAAAGTTTTACGCACTCACGAAAACGAATTTCATTTTGACAAAAAAAAAAAAGCCAGTAAGCAGACAATACTCGATATCAACGGTGCCATGTTATGAGTTTCCTGCTCTGCACGCCGTTACAGGCCACAAAGCAAAGCACAGTATATTGAAGTGCCATTATGGGCTCATATGTAGTGAGGCACATGCGAACAGTTCGTGGTTGATCCATATTCGAATAAAATTGCGGAAGAAGAGACTCGAACAGGTTTGAGAGGACGGTAAGAAAGAAAGAAGCCCACAAGACGGGGTGGATTTTTCTTTTTGCAAATTCGTTTTGCAAAGGAGTTAAGTTACGGTCAATACGCAAACAGTATAAGCGGACTTCTGCACAGCGTCAGCAAGGAGTCTCTGGCACACAGGTTGATGCGTATCTCATGCAATGAGAATGCCTGCCGCGGCGCTAATCAAGCAGGTAGTAGTCGGAACACCAATCATCTCATCTAATCTACTTGCCACTAGTCCCGACCATTGTTGAGTCAATACACCCTCGGACTGGTGGAACCGGACGAGAGCGACATACTGAAAACGATGTCATCAAGCTTCTCTCGCTACAGAAACAAGCGCATGATCGAGTCATCAAGCTACTTATCAGTATGATATAGCGGCATTAGCCGCCGCTTCATAGCTGACATGAGACCCTAGAACGTCAGATACTTGGTAACCATGTTGACATAATTTTTCCTACGAGTGCATTCATTTACATATAAGTCAAGTGAACCGTTAGTCAATCGGTTAAGTTATCTCACCTCTAGTCGGCCATCAGGATGAAAAATATGTAATATCTCTCTACCTCTTTTGGACATGTTTATTGTAGCACAAGCCCCTTTTGGCCTCACTCTTCCATGTCTGAATAGCTTCCCGACTGTAAAAAAAGCGGCAGCTCTAACAGTTACACATTCAAGTCGCTGTTAGCGGAAATAGTGAGCCGGGACTCAATAGAATCGTGCCATTAGTCTTTGATATTTGAATCAGTGCCATATAAAAGCTTTTGAAATTACTTCGCGACTGGTCTCAGTAGTTTTAGGGTAGTCTGGGGTGACGGAAGCTAGTAGTGTTTGCTGTTTGGAGGTTAGCACAACCGCCAATTTGCCCACTGCTGAATAAAGAGAGCCATCTTGAACTATTACACTCCCTGGATAGCAACGCCGAGGTAGTATGAGCGAGTACAATACTTGCAAGGTTCCAATGTTGGACGCTGCTGTTTGCGTGATTGTGGACCGGCTTGTATCGGCGTGTTTGCACCATCCCGCCCGTCTCCACCCCCGGTCGCGGCTGATCTTTGGACCCATTCAGCATCGGCCCGCATCTTTGCATTGACTCCTCATAACAAATTCAAACAATTAGCAACAGGTCGGCCTTCGCAAAGAGGCCGAAAACAGAGCCATGCGTCTCCGACCAGTCATCGCTGCGCTCGCGGCTCTCCCAGTGGCTTTCTGCCTGCGGGAGCAGGTGCCGCTCATCGCCGATCATGGGAAGCTCGAGGGCGCCGCTGTGGATAAGCACGCGCCGTCGTACCGCAAGGCCCTGCTCGACCTGCATCGGAACCTGGTTAGCATCCCATCCATCTCCGGCGCCGAGCTTGATGTCGGTAAGTGGCTCGTCGACTACCTTGTCAGCAAGAACTTCCGCACCGACGTCCAATTCGTCGCACCGCGCGAGGGCACGCCCGACGGCGCCCAGCGCTTCAACGTGCTGGCATGGCCTGGCCAGTACGACGACCCGCGGCCGCGTGTGCTCCTATCCAGCCACATTGACGTGGTCCCGCCCTTCATTGAGTACGGCATTGAGGACGGCCCCGTCACCAAGGACACCGTCATTCGCGGCCGCGGGTCCGTCGACGCCAAAGCCGCCGTTGCCGCCATGACGATTGCCGTGGAGGAGCTCGTGGCCGCCCGCCGTGTCAAAAAGGACGACGTCATGCTTGTCTTCGTCGTCGGTGAAGAGGTGGCAGGCGACGGCATGATTACATTTTCCGACGCCGCGCTGGCGCGAGACGAGCCGCCATCGTGGCACTCGGTCATCTTTGGCGAGCCCACTGAGAGCAAGCTCGTCTGCGGCCACAAGGGCGCACTCTTTTGCGACCTCAAGGCCACCGGCCTTGCCAGCCACAGTGGCTACCCCTGGCTCGGCAAATCGGCCAATGAGCTGCTCATCCACGCCGTGGCCAAGATTCTCGAGACCGACCTCGGAAGTTCTGAGCTCTACGGCAACACGACATTCAACCTTGGCCTCATGCAAGGCGGCGTGGCGAGCAACGTGGTGGCTGCTTCTGCAGTAGGTTCGTTTGGAGCCCGCGTGGCGATTGGGCCAGAGAAGGACGGCCACTTGATTGTCAAAAAGAGAATCCAGGCCGTTCTGGATGAGGTTGACAAAGATGCTTTCGAAATGGATTGCCGGCCTGGCTATGGTACCGTGGACTGCAATTGCGATGTTGAGGGTAAGTATATTTCCGCTATGAAACTTGTGAGCATGACTGACACTAAATAGGCTTTGAAACTCTGACCGTCAACTACGGGACCGACGTTGCTAATTTAAAGGGCAACTTTACAAGATATCTGTACGGGCCCGGCTCTATCCTTGTTGCGCATGGAGAGAATGAAGCTCTGACGGTAGGTGACCTCGAGTCGGCTGTTGAAAATTATGGAAAACTCATTGAACATGCCCTGAGCCAAAAAACCTGAACCATATGCATTGTAAAAATATTGTGGCGCGAGGCTATATAGATCGCGTAGCAAGTTCGTCATATCTGCGGCATTATATATGATTGAATTATACGAATTACATCTTTCCCTTCTCAAGCCTTGACAACTTGCGCCCAACGCTCAGGCATGATTTTGGAAAAGTCAAACTTGCCGTCCGCACCCTTTTCGACAGCGCCTTTCTCGGTAACGACTGCGTCGATAAGCTCGGCCGGCGTCACGTCAAAAGCTGGGTTCCATACACTGATGCGCTGGTCGGCAGTTGCAATGCGCACCTTGGTAGTCTCGTCGACGGACCCATCAGGCTTGATGACGGCACCGGTAATCTGCGTGAGCTCTGAAGGCTTTCGCTCCTCAATCTTGATACCATCACCAGTCTCGGTCACTAGATCGATACTCGTCGTGGGGGCGGCGACAATGAACTTGATGCCGTGGTGCTTGGCCAGGACGGCAAGCTGATATGTGCCAATCTTGTTGGCCGTGTCGCCATTGCGGACCACACGGTCGGCGCCAACAATGACGCCCGCGATGTTCTTCTCGGCGCCTCGCGTGCGGAAGAGCGAGGCGGCCATGGAGTCGGTAATGAGCGTGCTCGGGATGTTCTCGAATACGAGCTCAAAAGCAGTGAGCCGGCTGCCCTGGTTATATGGTCTGGTTTCGGTACAGAATGCGTGTTGAAGAAGGCCCTTGGACTGGAGAGTACGAATGATACCAAGGGCAGTGCCGTGACCCGAAGTAGCAAGAGAGCCAGTGTTGCAGTGAGTGAGCACTGATATTTGCTTATCCGAAGCCGCGCCGACTTGCGCACGCAGCCACTCGGCGCCGTAGTCACCAATGGCCAGGTTGGTCTTGAGATCCTTCTCAAAGATGGTTTCGGCCTCGTCAATGAAGGCCTGCACAATTTCCTCCTTGGTAGCAGTGTCGCCGGCAGCGCGTATCCTAACCTTGAGCTGGTTGATGGCGTTGGTAAGGTCCACAGCTGTCGGGCGACTTTCCTTGAGATAGTCAAGAGCCGTGTCGATGTAAGCTACAATATCTTGCGCCGGGCCGTCGGGAACAGGGCCGTTGTGCAGCTCAACAGCGAGGCCCAGGCTCGCGACAATGGCAATGGCCGGAGCGCCGCGTGTGCGCATGCTGGCGATGCTGTCAAAGGCCTCTTGGCGGGTTGCGACATTGTCGTAGTGGAATTCGTGGGGCAGACGAAGTTGGTCGAGGACTTCGAGCTTACCCCGTGTGTACCTGACAGCCTGCAGAGTCGACATGATCGTGAATCTCGGCTTTTATATCAAAAGTAGAGTAGATACTAGCTGCAGCAGACAGAAAAGACTGAAAGCCGATGGCGATATATATATATGCCCCTCCATCCCTCTAAAAGATTCTGCCGCGACCCCGCTAAGGCCCAGCACGTTGATGGCGTCAGGCTAGCGAGTGGCTTGCCTGCAAAACGCCACGAAAGGCACTCACCGCCTTGTGGCTAGCACCTCTCCAAAACGAACTGTGGCGCTGCGGTCAGGGGAGAAAGCGCTAGGCTGGAGCAACTGCGCCACGCAAACCAATGCTGTCCCTGTTGCGACAGACACCGTCACCCCGTACGCGACACTTCTTTTTCAACGCTGCTGTAAAAGATCAATGGCAAGCGCATTGCCATGGAGCAGCAAGCTTCAACGTCAAAAGTTACTGGTCAGTATTCTTCGTTCTCGAGCGATCGGGTTCCTGCATGTCTGCCCTGCTCCTACTGACCACCTTTCACCGTCTGTCCAGTCGAGTACTTTGACCCTCACAATGTCTACGAGCTCCTGAAACCGGGGCTGATTCCCCGATTACCGTTGCACAATCTCCACTGGCAATCGCATTCGGGACCGCTGCGCTCGATCGATACTCTGCACATTGAGCTAGTGGATGGCGGGAAGCTGCAACAGGACGAGAAGCCCGTGCCGGTCAAGCGGTCTGCTGCCTCGGACGCGAAAGATGATGGCTTCCAGACACAAGCTGTGGGTGGCCAGGCCGGAGCCACCGAAAGCAGTGAGACCAAACCTACAGCTACAAAGAGCACCACAGGCCGACGCCACCAAATTCCTGGTTTGCGCCGTACGCCGTACCTCAAAGTTCTGCTGGTTCGATGCGACGACAACGACTCATACCGAAATTCTGTCCGCTCCGAGGTCCGCGAATGGATCAAGCAACACACACCACCAACAAGCTCCTCTAAAAAGGCTAGCAACCAGGAAAATCATGACGCATATGAGTGGCTCATTCTCCATGTTGTTATCCCCAACACGGCGGCATCCACACAACCGCGCAGCACGAGCAAAACAGAAGGCAACGCAGAGAAAAGCACAACGTCGCGATGGAGGACGGGCTCGACGTCACTTCTAGAAAAATTTCGCTCTGACTTCAATAGCTCCAGCAAAGGTGCTCCGGACCGAATCGCGCAGATTCGCATCGGTATCAACGATGTTCCATACGATATGTTGCCTCGAGTTGTGCCTGCCGTGCCATCGGGCTATGCCGAGACTGCACAAGATGCGGAGAGAGCGTGGAATGAGTTAGTCACCAAGTTGAAGAACCTCATCTTGAGCTCGTTCGACCAACGCGTTACGCAATACGAAGAAGATATCAAGGAGAAGGATGGCCAGCGCGCACTACCGGGCTGGAACTTCTGCACCTTTTTCATTCTTAAAGAAGGTTTAGCGCTTGGCTTTGAAAATGTTGGCTTGGTCGAGGATGCGCTTGTTGGATATGACGAACTCAATGTCGGCCTGGATTTGGTTCTCGCCGAACAAGCCGAGACTGGCGAGCCCGAGAGCCACGGGGGTGCAATGCTGCCTTACACCGATGATCTCAAACAAATCGCCCGAAGAGCGCTAGATGACAGCTCGGGACTATCAAACGATGAAGAGGCTGTGGACATGCAATCTGCGAACAAACCGACATCTGATGTTGATGATATACCCATCAGTCCCGTGAAAAAGGCATATCGCGACATGATTCTGGCCAACAAGGTTTCGATATTCGATTTCAGATGCTATATATTCTCTCGCCAGATTGCGCTGTTGCTGCGCCAAGGCAACTCATCAGTTACCAGAGAGCAGCTGCTTTCCCGGCTCAAGGAACAACAGGAATCTGTTCTCCATGGGGTAGCGCCACTTACAAAAGCTACCCCTCACAAGGAAGACGAAAATGAGAACCTGAGTATATTGGCGGAGGTGTGTCGAAGAACACTCGAGTTTATTCCGTCCTTGTCCAATATCATGCGTCACGACATTGTCACATCTCTATCCGAAGACTCATCCAAGAGCGAGAAAGTGAATCTCAGCGCGCAGGCGCACCAAATTATAGATAGCCTTGTTTCGTCCTTTGCCTTTTCAATTACACAGCAAATCTTGGCCCAGACAGCTACCAAGGCGCTACCCATCCCGCCGTCCTCCTTACCACCTACAGACCGCGCAGAACAAAAGGCCTCCATCCCGGAGCCCAAGACGATGATGCATCCAGCCAGGAACTCTTCTCTCAATGAAAGATCGCCGAGACCCCCATCCAGCCCAGGTTTCCCGGGTCCTGGTCGTACATTCACCGGGGATGATCAAAACACGCCTTTTCTCAAAGTCGGCATCGAAGAGCTGGCCGCCGGCCGTGCAGAGCTTTACGTGATGTCCCGCAGCATTCTACAAAGGCTGGGTAAAATCCGAGGCTGGAGTACTGGCTGGGACGAGGCACCCATTGTGCATGACGCGGGCATTGAAGTCATGGACGAAATCAGCCTCGATGACGACACTAACGAGAGGAATGATAACGAATCAACGCATAGCGAAAAGATATTAACAAAGATCACGCCAACCAGTGCTGGAGTTCGCAGCCAGCTGCTGATATCTGCAACGGAAACTTCCAGCGACTTTTATCGCCTTTATGAGATTTTGACTGACAAGGCGCTCCGCCACTATACAGTAGCTGATCAGCACGGCGCTGTACAAACTGCGATCGCGGACTTGGCGGTCTTGAAGTTCTACATGAAGGAATACGCAACGGCAAAGTCATATTTCGACAAGGCGCTGCCATATTTTGGCGAGTCAGGATGGAGCATGATTGAGCTCTCGATGCTGGTCATGTATCTGCAATGTCTGAGCGAGCGCAACGCCAACCTCGAGTATGTAAGGGCTGCATTGCAACTACTCACAATGTCGAGTGCTGCTGAGCTGTCCCGAATTCAGGATTCGTCAGCACGCCAGCTGCGGCCCAGGCAAGAATCGGACGACTCGCCCATCAAAGGCATTGTAGCCAAACTGTGTGATTTGGCGTCGTCTCTCCGTAGCGATGTACGGTCTCCTCTGTCGCTTTTCTTCACGAATATAGACATTCTAGGAACGCCACAGTATGAAGATGGCCGTGATGGCAGCTCCATTTCCATTGGCATTTGGAGCCTGCTGCCCGACGACATCAGTCTGGATAAGGTTCAGCTCAAGGTGTCTGGCGTAGATGCGGGCCCAATCAAGGACCTCACCTTTGAGAACAGGGACACTGTGGTTTTGAAGCCAGGGAGAAACAAGATCTCAGTTTACACCAATGTAAGTGTAGCACGTCTCCCCCCACTCTCTGAATCTGCTCACTGCTGATCGTTGTAGTCCGTCATTGCTGGCAAGTACAAGGTCAACCATTTTGGCTTGCATTCTAGCCACATCTTTCTTCACTACGACGCGGACGTCAACACGTCTCAGACACCTGACCTGGCTATTTTTAAGCAACCTGAATTTACCCTTTACCAACACTCCAACGCCCTCGATGCTGATCTCAAAGCTGCGAAACACACATCCTTGGACAAGAACAACAGTCTCGACTTGTCCATCAGCACGGGCTGGAACACGCTCAAGCGGTGCGATGTTCGCATCAAACCCAGCTCTGGGGGCCTTCGTCTGCTAACGACCGAAGCGACCGTCATAAACTCTGCTGTCGAGCTGGTCAAGCCGCCTGAGTCTGGCCTATTCCAGTTCAACGCTATGGCGCCCGAGACGTCGGTCACCCTGCGCTTCCCGTTCTCTACAGAACTTGATCTCGACGACGTCTTCGCCAAGGTTGAAGTGACGTACGTCACTGAGACCGACGAATCCTACCACCTTGCGAAAACCTTTAGCGTTTCTGTAGCCCTCGCCGTGGGTGTTAATGTGCAGGACGTGTTCAAGCATGGCGCACTCTTCTCCCGGTTTAACGTTACCACAGCCACGAGCAGTCCGCTGCGGCTCTACAAAAGCGAGCTCATCGACTCAGAGCTGTTCTCTGCCACGTCGGGTACGGCGGCGGCAGTGGCAGCAGTAACAGTGTTCCCTAAGCAGTCTGCCAGCATCCTCTACCGCGTCCAGCGCAACAGCAACGTCCGCGTCGCCAACCGCGCCGCCAAGACCATGTACCTCAAGCTTCACTATGCCCAGTTGCACACTGAAGTAGCCGACCGCATTAGTGCGTCTGTATCAGCTGCACTCCGCGCCGCATCACTCTCCCAATACACCCGCGCCGTTGTCGCATCCCTCACCAAGGACGTCAAGCACAGCCTACAACCGGGCGACCTTGAGCGCGCCGCGCTTCTCGGTGAGGTATCGATGTCCTTCCTCCACGGCATCTCCTGGGTAAAACGCTTTCACGGGCTCGCCGCCAAAGCCACCGTCGCCAGCCTCGCCACATGCCTCACTAAGTGGCAGGCGGAGAATAAGCGCCTCATCGTCGCGAGTCCCGCTACCGCCGAGGAGGTGTCCTCCATCCTCATACCCGTCGAAGTTCCATCCCTGGCCATCGTGCACACCGCCGACATCCGCCTCCAGCAACCACTGCCCGCCTCCATCAATGGCAGCACCGGCGCCTCCACGCCAACCGTCTTCCTCAATCAGGTGCTTCATGCCACGCTGCACCTGAAATGGACGCGCATCTGGGACACAGAGAGCACGCGCACTGAAGACCTCGAGTTTAGCTATGATGTCTCCGCAAGCGCCGAGTCCTGGCTCATAGGCGGGCGCCGCAAGGGCCGCTTCGTAATTCCGGGATGTAGTGGCGACAACGGCGATGAGGTCGACAACGTGTCATCGACACCCGAGACTGAGGCCGAGATCCCTCTGGTTCTGATCCCGCAAAAGGAAGGCTGGCTGCCGTATCCGAGCGTCGATATCCGTGAGGTGAACGCCGACCCATTGTATAGGGCACAGACCGGCGGTGGCGTGTCACAGTCTTCTTCTGCGGGCCACAATATTGAGGTAGACTGGAAAAACCTTGGCGAGACGGTTCGTGTCGTTAGTGACAAGCAGGCACTTACAGTCAGCCTGGACGCAAGTGGCCCTGCAGGCGGACCGTTGGTACTTGAGAGTGAAAGTCGGCCCAATCTTCACGGTACTCGCATCGTAGCCTGACAATAAATACAAATGATGACATAAGACCTTGTTCAAAATACACGGCGCGAACATATATTTTGGATTTGAATAGCGTCTCAACATATTAGAAAGCTTCATCTAAACAGACGAACGCATACAAGAACTTCCTACAAAACATCAAGGCCAAACACTGCCTATAGTGACCAATGCTGGATAACGGAGATTGCCCTCCAGATTATGTATCCTTTGACTCAGAGTAAAAGAGACTCTTCCTGCTCTTCGGAACATGCATAGAATGACCACCCAGAAGCGCTGGAACTTGATTGAAAATGCCGTCAGCTTACTTCGGTGCAGCTTCGTCCAGGGCATAGAGCAGAACGCGAGGGCTAGCTCTGTGAGGCTCCTCATGGTCTTCAACTTGTTTTTGAAGAGGCAGGAGTAGAATTGCGAAGACGTTTGCCTGATCTTTCCGCACTTGCATGACGCGACGGGCTTTCGCAGACAGAACCAGTCGTCACGACAAGGCTGCCAGATTTGAGCAGTTGGTGAGAAACTCTGCGAACACTGGTGGACTCTCCACTGATAGAAATTGTAGTGGAGACTGTTGGAGGTGTGGAAAGCTGCTTCGCCTTATTTTCTTTTCGTGACTTGACCTCCATCGCGGGGGTCGGGACAAGCTGTGGCGAGAGAGCTGAAGAGTGGCCCAAAAATGAAGTATTGGCAGAAGTGCCCGTAGAGACAGGCGTATTGCTCGGAAGAATAGTAAAGTAGACGCCTTTTTTTATTAGATATCTGCTACCCAGTTCTGGCGTTGTTATAGCACATACCTTCGGCTTCGGTTATATTTAGCTCGCAAGCGGTAGGAGTGTTCGTGGGAACCTTCATGTGTATACTGTCACCGTCACCGTTGATCTTCTTTCCAAAGTCATCGTCGTGCCCGCTTTTGATCATAGGAGGTGTATCAGTCGAAGAAACATAGTCAGGCATGCTTGTGTCAGTGCTTGTTTTGCGGTTCGCGCGACCGGCAGTCGGAGGGTTTACTACAGTCGCGCTAGTGTCACTGTTGAGGCCCATACCGATGCCACTGAGCCATTCGAAATAAGCATTGGCCTCGACAAATGGATCAGAAGCTACCGTGTTGGATAAGGACAGGGTATCCGAGTATGGGAATGTAGGTGGTTTAGACCCTTCGCCCTGTTTTGTCAGTTGGAGTGGTCCTGTGCTAGAAATCGCTTCGGTGAATGGCACACTTGCAGGCACGACGCTGTTTCGTGCACGAGGAGAGTGAGCATGGGACCTGCTACTATCCAGGGCTTTACTTGAAATTGCTGCCGATGCAGTAAAAGGCATTGCGCGCCACATCGAGCTGTTTGGCCAGGCAATCCCAGAGCTTTCCAGTATCTCTAGCGGCAGGTTAGAATTAATCTCAAGCAAGGTAGGAAACCCCTACCTAGTGGTGCATGTTGGAAGGAAAAGGCTACAATGTTTTTGAGTCTCTCAAATGGCACAGAAAGGGAATCCCGAGGATAGCTCTCGCTAATGACGACCTTCATGCGACCGAGGTCATCCGCCGGGCTCCAGTAACTCTGGTTGAGCAGTTCCCGCTGAAAGTCCGGGAAATTGAGCGACTGCAATTCTCCATTGTCAGAAATCTCTGTAAACATCAGTATCAACACGGTTCTTACAGGCGAACGGGGCGTACCGAACGAATTCTTCAAGACATTGGGCCATGGCCCTGCTCGATTCATCGAAGACGACCTGCAATAGTGTGAGCTGGAGGACAATAGTTGATAACCAAGATAATAACTGACGACACCAATCTCCCATCTACAAACAATCGGACCTCGAAGACTACACGATCCGCAAATTTGCCGCAAGATCGGGTAAAATGGCTTATTGGTGGTGTGGACCAAGAGTGTATCGATAGCTTGTAGGGAGCACCAGTCGGTAAGCTGGGAACGAAACAACAGACTGTTGGTAAACCGAGCGAGCCATGAATATGCGAGAGCTCTAATCAGTTGTTAGTCCGGACTTGAATTTGTGAATCAACATATTACCATTGTCATGAACCACATGGCAGGCTACTTTGAATTCTTTCAGTGGCACTTTGCCATCGCGGGGGAACAAAAGGATGTCCCAATCTTCGTAACGCATGTTGAAGGTGTCTTGCAGAGATAATGCTCTAGACAGAGATGTAAACGAAACCGGTGGCGAGCGGTTCAAGTAACTTCTTCGGATATTGCTCTACTCAAAGCCCCTTCGAATCGCCGTGGCTGGCGCCAACCTCAGGGCAGACTTCATGCAAAAATTAGCATCAGGCCGTCAGTGTGCAAGAGAAGAGAACCACTGTTGTCAGCCCAGATATTTGAATGCCACGGCAACCAATGAGCACAAGTTTGGAAGCGAGGGCCAACCGCAGCAGGAGTGAACGCACTTGACAGAGGGAGCGGCGGAACGCCACTGCCAAACAAACGGGCCGTTCAAGTAGATAGCTTCAGTAAAATAGGGCCATTCTCTGGCAGAAGGAGAGATGAGTTTAGGCACGAATAGTTCCTCTGCAGGGGTATAGTTCTGAAGAGGAGGATGCATTTGTTGGTGTTGCTTGGGTGGGAATGGCAGCCGCGGTGCCGCGGGTTTTGGGAGCAAGCCAAACATGCCGCCTTCTGCTATACAGCTGGCTACAAACAGAACTCTGCATCTACTGCTGATACTTTTGCGTTTTGTTCTTTGCGCCTACCATCGCTAAATCCCGTGGCACATTGCGTAAGGTTTTGACAAGTGTCTCCAATTTGCTTCTAATTTATTTCAACCATGTTGTACAGCCATACCCGTAGTATGCCATTTCGACTACGCAACACCCCGCGATACTTCTGCGGGACCAAGAAATCGAATGACGAAGAAACTCACTCAGCAGCCCTCCTCCTAAATGGTGCTATGCCTTTTTATGTACAAAGAAAACTTCGGGTAAGTCTTTGTCGGTCCCTTCAAGGCTCCTCGTCTCCTTCCATGCGTGCCTATCCGAAGATATGTCAGTGACGTCTAAGCAGGGCCTACTAATAGGCTTGGAACCTACCCTAACGGCACCAGGGCCACCTAGCTCCTTCTCCAGACCACCCTCAAATTCACGAGGGTACGAAGGCCGATCGGGGTAGTTGAGATAAACGAGTCCACAGACACCGAGGAAAGTCGCGACAAAGGTGCCAATCATGATCAGGCCGGGGCCAGTTGTGGTCCAGGTGTACTCCCAAGGCGAGAAGATGCCAAGGACATCGTTATCCTCGTGAACGGGCTCACCAAAGTTCCGGCGCTCCTGAGGATCCCACCACTGAGCATAGGGGTCGCGGTGCTGGCGCTTGATGCGAGGAGGGTTGATGTAACCACCGTTCTGCGCAAAGTTAGTAGGGCTGTGTGCTACTTGCACCAATTTGAGGGCGGGTTCAACTGACCATGCCAGGGTCTTCGGCTGCAGTCATTGTGGGGGGGTCAGGGTATTTCTCGTCGAGAGTCTTTTTGTCGGCGTAGTGAGTCGGCAGATAGGCTCGGCGCTGAACAATGGGCGCGCGGCGAGCAGCGACGAGGCTGCTGCGTAGGGCCGGGGAGCGCACAATTCGTTGAGGAAGCATCTGCGCCGGGTCACCAAGGTTAATTGTCAGAGTCCAATACTGTAAGCGTAAAAAATCTGGCAACGTACCTTGAGCGAATCGATCGCGACGTGGGAGACCAAATAGCTCTGCAATTGGTAACTTGTCGGGGAAGCTGCGGTCGAGTAGGCTTTGGTGTTGAGGTTCTGTCATGAAATTGATGCCTGAGGCGATACTCAAAGTCTCGAGACGCTAGCTAGATTAGGACTTGACAGGATCAGGATGTGCTGGACGCGGCAAGTATAAGCTTCGAATGACTACGAAGAAAAAATAAAGAAAAATAGAGAGAGTAAGAAAGAAACTGCGGCACCCGAGTATTTCTTCATAGATACGATTCCCTCCCCTGTCATCTTAATTAGAGCGCATCATGAAGATGCCCACGTAACAGAGCAGGCTTGCACTCGCAAGCAAGCTCTTCCGCCACTATCCATACCCCACCAAGACTCACAGTGTAAGCTCAGTACCCTTATTATTAGGGGGTTGCCACTGGAAATGGTGCTACAGCAAAGTCTCCAACTCCCGTCGGCGCAGCGCGTTCTGGCAAGCATTCAACCATCATCATCTCGCCAAAAAGTTTTGCCTCCGTCATCCACGACCCGCGAAAACCAGGCTCTGCACCGCCTTTGGAGCGCTAAATATGGGCAGACTTCGTGCAATAACTCTGAGATACACTACGCATCTGTAGATTATAAATTTCTGCAATAAATGCTATCCGCGCGGAACTCAACGCCCCTCTCTCTGCCTGGCTCCGTATAGTGACCATGGTCGACCACGCGTCGCCAGGCAAGCCTGAGCCCATCGAGGATTCTTCAGCCCTCAAATTAGAGCAGGATGGCGTCTCCATATCACCGTCAGGTGGACAGCTGTCAAATGGTGATTCGATGCCCGTTCAAACAAATGGACACGCTTCTGAGGACGCGATCCTAACCCCAAACGGAAACGATACCAAAACCCACGACTCCCACAGTCATGACGATTCCGAGCGCCCGGCTAAGCGACAACGAACTCGAGAGACCACACCGCCACCTAGCGCGCGAAAGCCAAAGGTAGAGTCGCCGCCGTGGAAGCAGGCCGCCGCCGATGGCCCTACATCCTTCACCGAGAACGGTCGGCGCAAGTCAGGGCGCATCAATCTGCTCCCTTTGGAGCTGCTGCCACAAGGCAAGCGGCGAACGACACGCGGCTCGCTAGGTGGACAGAGCAAGACGCCGAAGAAAGAGGCTCGCCCACCGTCTTCAAGGGCATCGCGAACGGCCGCAGCAACTCCTGTATCGCGACAGGCCCGAAAATCGTCTACGACACAGTCTGCCCCGAACTCCTCATCAAAGACAGCGGCAAAACGCCCAGTTCCAACGCCAAGGTCCGCGACCCGGACTCGCAGACGCACGCCTTCACCCCCCCCAGTTCACGTACGTCACTCGACGCGGCCGACACGATCGTCTCGACACGCCGAGGGCGATGTCAAGGATGGATTCGACTTGAAGCGATCGCCTCGAACTAGCTTGCACGGCTCGGGAGTGATACCATTGGTCCACCCTGGACAAGTGCCCAAAAGACCAAAGCTAGGCACCAGCTTTGAAGACTTTTGGATACGTGCCGGTGGCCTCCCAGTTGAAGAGGGTGGCCTGCAAGCTTCGGAAGACGGCCCATATTACACCGAAGAACTGGCTCTGAGGGATGCTAGAATTATTTTGAGAATCGAAAATGAAGCAGAACCTGGCGGCTTGCTTGCGCCTGGCCGCTGCTCATTGTTTGCGCCAGAGGGAGATGACGATGTTCCTAGACAGTGGGCACGTCAGGACCACATGACAAAAGCCGTAGCAAACTTTCGAAAGCTACTTGTAGCGGAACAGCAACGTCACAGATTTACCGCCAAAAAGCTCGCAGAAGCTTGCCGTGACGAATGGATACGAAGGCAGCCGAAGTCAGCGGAACAACTGGAAGCTGAAGCTCGGGAAGTATGCCTAGCTCGATACAAGCAAGTTCTCAAAGCTATGACCGGAACCTGGGAGAATGTGCGCGCCTACGTCAACAAACAGCGACTCGAAGAATGGGAAGTCGAGGAGCAGAAGCGAGTCAAGGCTGCATTGAACGAGGCAGTGAGTCTCTCTGAGCAAAAACTTCAAGCTCGCCGGGCGGGTCTTGACTCCGAGCCACTCTCCGACGATGACGGATTCGATGACCTGAGCGACGACCTGAGCGACGGCGTGAGCGCACTGGAACAAGGTGATTCCGATTTGGCATCCGACGAAGATAGCGACAATACTTCTGACGAAGATAGCGATATCATGTCATCCTCGGAAGATGAAGATGGTGATGATATCAAGGACGTTGCCGACGAGGGCCTTACACAGGAACAGTTGCGGTTGAAATACGCCAACATTCCCGACTTTGACCCTGGCAGTAATGAAGATGCTACAGACGCGCCTACTGATGCGCCCACAGAGGCTGCGATGACACAAGCTGGGGCGGAAACAACCGATCCCGGCGCCGAGACGACCGACGAATCGATTGATATGGACGATGACCTGGGCTCAAGTGACATGGGTGAAGCCGCTGGCAGTGATGAGTCAGAGGAAGAAGAGTCTGAAAGTGATGCTGCTGGCATGCTTGGACTCTTATTCGGCAAATCAGAGCTCAAAAAGTTCAAGCAAGAAGCCGACAGCGAAGCACCCACAGCCGCGGATGACGATGCCCAACCAGCTTCGACGGCCGATGCCAAGGAAGACCAGTCTACTTATGAAGATGATGCGGAAGATGAAGATGAAGTCACTCTGATACAACACCCGGATTTCCTTGAACAGGCTGAAGAGGAGCCAACCGACAAGAACGCGACTGCTAGCTTGGTAAATGGCGAACATGTCGATGAGACAGATGTGGTTACGAATCCCGTTGAATCTGAATCGATGGAGTTCGATGAGAAGTTCGTCGAAACGGAAGCTGTAAAAGAGCTCACGCAACCGGACGACGAGGATGAAGCAATGGCAGATGCCGTTGCGGAGCCGGATGTACCGGAGCCGATGAAGATTATGAGTCCAGAGCCAGAGATGATCGCAGATGTGCAGACCGTGCAACCTGCCCAACCGCTGGAGCTGACCGATACCACAACTTCACAAGTTGATGCGGCCTCTGCGCTTGCCCCAGTCAAAAATAGGGCGATTGATAGCAGACCAGAGTCTCCCAGCAAGGAATCAACTCACAAAACCGAGGTGCCGTTTCTCTTGCGCGGTACTCTGCGTGAGTACCAGCGAGACGGCTTGGACTGGCTTGCTGGACTGTACGCCAACCACACGAACGGTATATTGGCAGACGAAATGGGTCTAGGAAAGACGATCCAGACAATTGCTCTGCTGGCGCACTTGGCCTGCCAACATGAAGTTTGGGGACCTCATTTGGTAATTGTGCCAACGAGTGTCATGCTGAACTGGGAAATGGAGTTCAAGAAGTGGTGCCCCGGTTTCAAGATTCTCGCCTACTACGGCACGCAAGACGAAAGGAAGAGAAAGCGACAGGGTTGGAACAACGATGATGTTTGGAATGTGTGCATTACGTCGTATCAGCTGGTGCTTCAGGATCAGCAAGTTTTTAAACGTCGGCGATGGCATTACATGATTCTGGACGAAGCACACAATATCAAGAACTTTAAATCGCAGCGATGGCAGACGCTACTTGGCTTCAATACACGAGCGCGGTTGTTACTCACTGGCACGCCGCTGCAGAACAACCTCACGGAGTTATGGTCACTTCTCTTCTTCCTGATGCCGGCCCAGAACGGGGAGGGCGGCTTTGCGGACTTGCAAGAGTTCCACGAGTGGTTTCACAAGCCGGAGTCGCAGATTTTGGAGAGTGGGCGCGAGCAGATGGACGAGGAAGCCAAGGCAATCATTTCCAAGCTGCACAAAGTTCTGCGCCCTTATCTACTGCGGCGATTGAAGGCAGATGTGGAGAAGCAGATGCCGGCCAAGTACGAGCACGTCGAGTTCTGCCGGCTATCGAAGCGTCAACGCGAGCTATACGACGGGTTTCTCTCTCGATCTGATACAAAAGAGACTCTGTCGTCGGGCAACTACCTCTCGATTATCAACTGCCTGATGCAATTACGCAAAGTGTGCAATCACCCGGACTTGTTCATTGACCGACCCATTATGACGTCGTTTCGGCAGGGCACTTCGGTGCCTGCAGAATATCAAGTGGCAGAGCAGCGTGTGCAGCGCATCTTGCTGCGAGAGAACCGCATGCGTACGGTTGACCTTGGATTCCTGAACCTAGTGCCGACGAAGCAGGAGGCGCAGTCCAGCGCAGCGTGTGACCGTATTGCCCAGCTCAGCGCGTACCGCCTAATGATTGATATGAAGGAGGCACAACGCGTTCGTGCACAGCATGCATACTCGCACCTTGATCCCTCGACGGTGGAATCGACCGTGGGCTATCTGGAGAGTGCTTCGCGATGGGGTCGATTCGAGGAACTGCAACACTCAGTGTACATAAACGCGCTGAGGCGGCAACAGAGGCCTATTTACGGGTCTGACTTGGTCGAAATGTTGACGATTGATGCGCACCAACGACCGTACCGACCTCGACCCAAGATTTCCAAATTCATCATGAGTTGGTTTGAAAATGAGTCGTCACAGATCAATACCATGACGCCCACTCTAGCGGAGCGAGCCGACGAGTACAAGGCACTGATCGAAAAGTTTACATGTGTCACTCCTGCCGTGGTTACGAGAGATCTGAACCAGATCCTGTTAGGTCGCGAGACTGCCGCTCGCTTCACGGACGAGGACTTGAAGCTGTCTGCGCCTGTGCGCTGGGCGCCGTTCTTGCCAAAGGAGGCAGCGACGGATCCTTGGCACGAAGCACGAATGCGGCACACTATCCAATTCCCGGACAAGCGATTGCTTCAGTACGATTGTGGAAAGCTCCAGGCGCTGGACAAGCTCTTGCGCAAGCTGCAGTCTGGAGGCCATCGCGCTCTAATCTTTACGCAGATGACAAAGGTCTTGGACATTCTGGAGCAATTCCTGAACATTCACGGACACAAATACTTGCGACTGGACGGTGCGACCAAGGTTGAGCAGCGACAGATCCTGACTGACCGTTTCAACCACGATCCACGCATCTTGTGCTTCATTCTATCGACGCGATCTGGTGGTCTGGGTATTAATCTGACAGGGGCGGACACGGTCATCTTTTATGACCAGGACTGGAACCCTGCAATGGACAAGCAGTGCCAGGATCGATGCCATCGTATTGGCCAGACACGAGACGTGCACATTTACCGACTGGTCAGCGAGCACACGATTGAAGCGAATATCCTGCGCAAGGCGTCGCAAAAGCAGATGCTAGATGACGTTGTCATCCAAGAAGGAGAGTTCACTACCGACTACTTCAACAAAATGTCGATCAAGGATGTGCTGGCGGACAAGGTTGACAAGACGAGTGAAGGAGTGTCGGCGGCGGACGCGGCGCTGGATCGCGTGCTGGGCGGCGGCGACAGCAGCCGAGACCAGCGGACTGTGGGCCGAGTGCTGGAGCAGGCCGAGGACAGGGAGGACGTCGCGGCCGCGCGGGTGGCGGAGAAGGAGATTCACGACGACGACGCCGACTTTACGGAAAGGGCAAGCGGCCCCGCTTCGGGAGCGTCGACAGCCCGCCAAGGAACGCCGCTTGACAAGGCCGACGTGGAGTTTGGCGACGACGGTCAAGTGGTGGAGGTGGAGCACAACGCGGACGGTGGCCGGATGGGGACGATTGACGATTTCATGCTGGCATTCATGCGGGAAGCACTGCGTCACACGAAGTTGGATCTGCCAAAGGACAAGAAGAAGGCCAAGAAGAAGAAGGGCAAAGACACGCGAAAGCGATGATGCTTGGAACAAGGGCTGTGTGTGGCGGGAGGGACGGACTGGAGCGGTTTCTCTCTCAGTCTCTTTTTTTCTCTTGTTTCGTTTCCTTTTTGGGTATTTCATGCTACCTGGGCGTTTCAAAAACACAGGGCTGTACAATAATAGCGATGCGACGCTCTATGCGGGGGTGTTTGCCCCTTTCGTTGATCTTTTCCATATCATTTACTATTGCATGGCGTCGGGGGCCTGCACGGGTCTTGCATGGTCTATTGGATTGAGCGGGAGGTTGGTTCCAGGGAGTTTTAATCAACAAAAGAAGAGGGAACATGTTAGATGGAGTTGGAAATTGGAAAGGGAGGGGGTGTCATAGGAAAGGAGTATATTAATGTAACAACATTGTGAGCATTTCACACCCAGATATCTGTATAAGAAGAGGCTGGTAATATGTGATGATGGTGGTGTCTTGGGGCGGGGCGGGGAGGGAGAGGGAAAAGACTTGAGAGTTGGTTATTAGTGCCTGACAATGCCTGATAGTGCCTGAAAGTGCCTGACCAGGTGGTGACGCTACGGATTTGCAATAGAGTTTGATTTTAGTATACATCTCTGTCTGTCTCTCTGTCTATCTCTCTGTCTGTCTCTCTGTCTATACAAATAGAATTGGCGGGTTGACACCATGAAGCTGTAACTGGAAGAGCTACCTTGGAAACAATTAGGGGAGGGACACCTAAAAGGCAGCCCAAAGACGCCTATTTAGAAGATACAGCTACTGGTAAAAGAAACCTCCAACTGACCTGATGACCTGTAACTGACCTGTGGCTGACCATTTTCGGTGGTTGAAGCGCCAAAATTTCGCGTGTCTTAGCGGGCCGTCCCCCTCCCTACAGGTACCCAAAATAGCCCCCCCGGATACAGGTGGTCCCCCCCCTACCCCCTGCAGCCTGCTGGGGACCTACCCAGTACTAACCTATCCGACGCCATCCCCACCGCTCTTCTCGTCTCCATCGACAAACAACTCGCCCCCAGACTTTTTCTTGCCATTCCTTTCTCTCACTCTCTCTCTCTCTCGCAATCAAGCCCGGTTTCTTCGGCGTCCATTCCTTTTTTTTTCAACCTCTTAGGCATCCTTATTCTGCGAATGGGCAGCCAAATCTTGGCCGACTATCCATCGCAACAAAGCCGGTGGCTCCATCCGTCTCACACCTCACACCACGACCACCCCCTGCCGGGCGCAAAGAAGGGTTGACGCGCCCACCAACATTACTACCACCATTAAGTAACTACCTTGCCTACCATCTGCTACTCAGTACGGAGTACGGAGTACTGCTACCACCACCAATACCATCGCCGCCACTCTCCGCCGCGCGCCAACCTAGACTGCCCATCCGTACAGAAGTCAATATTTTGTTTGGCACCGAGCTGCGCAGGTTCGACGCGCGCCGAATAGATCGATTCTCCCATAATGCAGGCGGCTGCCAAAGGCAAGCCCGATTACCAAGGCCGGAGGACAAAGGTACGTCACCTGCGGCGCCCGCCACCCCTGTGGCTGCTTTTGCTTTTTCTCTTCTCTGCCCATCCTCATCTTCAACGATGCGCCATGCGCCTCAAACATGCTCAATATTGCCCCTCAATGCAATTCCCGACTCTGCAATGCCAATGACTGATCCTCGTCTCCTCGTATAGCTCGCCAATTCCTACCAGGAGCTGCTCAAGTCAGTGCTCGCCGTCTCGCCTTCGACCGTCGCAGCTAACCGGCCCCAAGTGAATTCTCCAGCAGCGATCTCAAGTCGGTTGGAAACTATACCCTCGGACGGTTGATAGGCAAAGGCTCCTTTGGAAAGGTTTACCTGGCCACGCACAAGCTCACCAATGGCTCCAAGGTTCGCTGCTCTCTCCAGCCCGTTTACATCAACCGCCGGCCCCTCCCCTCCCTCTTGTCGCATGTCCGCTCATGGCCATATAGGTTGTTCTCAAGTCGGCCAACAAGAGCGACTCGAATCTCGCCCGCGAAATCCACCATCACCGCCAATTTGTCCACCCCCACATTGCCCGCCTCTACGAAGTCATTGTAACGGAGAACCTTGTTTGGCTTGTCCTGGAATACTGCTCCGGTAAGCCGTTCGTGCCACGCGACAGGCGCCCCGTTCGAGTCATTAACCCCCGACAGGCGATGAGCTGTACAACTACCTCCTTGACCATGGCCCGCTTCCCGTAGACAAGGTGCAAAAGATTTTTGCCCAGCTGGTTGGCGCTGTCAGTTACGTTCACCTGCAATCATGCGTGCATCGCGATCTCAAGCTCGAAAATATACTTTTTGATAGGCATGAGAATGTCAAGCTGGTGGATTTTGGCTTTACGCGAGAATACGAGGGCCGCATCAACCATCTCCAGACCTTTTGCGGCACGATATGCTACTCGGCACCAGAGATGCTCAAGGGCGAAAAGTATGCCGGCGAAAAGGTCGACGTCTGGAGCTTGGGCATCATCCTCTACTCGCTGCTTTGCGGCGAGCTGCCGTTTGACGACGACGATGACAATGTTACGCGATCTCGAATCTTGAGCCAGGAACCCAAGTATCCTGATCATATGCCACCCGAGGCTGTTGCGCTGATCAAGTCGCTCCTATCCAAGCGTCCAATTCTGCGGCCCGGGCTACCCGAAATTCTAGCTCATCCATTCCTCGCTGACCATGCCGCCGCTCAGCAAGCAATCCTCGAGATCAAACCACAGCCTCCATTCGCCTCGTCTCTGGAAAAAGACTGTCTTCATCGTATGAGAAGTGCCGGCGTCGACATTGATGCAGTGATTGAGAGCGTTTTGTCGCAACGGTGCGATGCGCTTACTGGCTGGTGGATATTGTTACTTGAAAAGGAGGAGCGTAAAATGAAGCGGCGCGAAATCAAACGACGCGAAAAGGAAACAGAGCGAAGCCTGCGTCGTCTCTCGGCCGCCTCGAGTCGACTTGAGCGCCTGGCTCCCACTTTGCAAGACGTAGACGAGGACGGCGGTCTAACCTCACAATTCATCCGGCTGGGAGACCAGCACTCGCTGCGACGTGGACGCAGCGACCGACGAAGTGCAGGATACTACGACATAACAATAACGGACCTCCCCGAGCTGACCGAAGTGGCCAGGGAAAACGGTGCTGCGAGCGGGGGCGACTCTGCAAGACCAGCTGATAATCAGTCTATCCGGTCTGTTTCAACCTCTTACAATCATCGACCTATACCACCGCCCAAGGAAGGCGTGATTCGCAGTGCAAGGTCACGCGGGTCAACATTGCATCTCATCACAACAGCTGACTCCTTCAACAGCAGAGCTCAGCCGAGCCCCGGGGAGATGAGCAACGGCAAGGCCGGTGGCGGCTTCAGGTGGAAGAAGAAGCCCGGAATCATGGCCCATTGGAAGCACTGGACGCACTGGTTCAAGGAGAACGCCAAGGTCCGGCGCAAGGGTCACGAGCGTCACGCGAGTAGGAGCGTGCCTGATCTTCACAACAAGGAGAGAAAGGGCAGCACGGACAAGGAGGCGAGTCCGCGTCCGCAGACGAGTAAATACCCCAACTCGACGAGCAGCGCGGGCACTCACGGTACCGCGCCACTGCCCAAGGGCGTAGTCGCCAACGGCCACTACGGCAAGGCGGCTTCTCCGGGTCATAGAGTCCCGTCCAAGAGTAGCGTCGCGAGTAGTCTGCCGGCACCGCAGCCGCAACGACCGCGAGTTTCCAGCAACTCGCAGGCGTACAAGAGACAGTCCCTCTCGCCGGCGCCCATGACACCCCGGTCCACCGTACGCCGCTCGTCTGCGGGCCTGCGCGGCCGCAAGTCGACATCCTCGTCTGTCTCGTCGGTCCGCTCACTGCACCATCATCACCACACACACTCCAAGGCGTCGTCGACCAGCTCGACAGGCTCTGTTTCCACATCCAAGACACCGCTCGGACGGACTCATTCGCCACATCACTCGGTCAAAGTCTTGCCGGCCACGCCTACTTCGCACGCGTTCCCGTCCAACATCCGCCTCGTCCGCGGCTCATCAGGGCCGGCGCCGTTGCAGATATACAACGAGGGCATGCCGACCGGTAGCGGTAGCGGCAGCGGCAGCAACCGCGCGCCCGGATCGCCGAACCCGTTTGCCGGTGGTGTGCAGTTTGCCAAGCGCAAGAAGAATCTGTTCAAGGGCCCGAGCCTGAACCTGCCGACCATTTCGTCGTCGCGAAACTTGAGTGCGGGTTCGCACTCGCGCAGCGGCAGCGGCTCTGGTCTGCGGCGGTCGACCGAGGTAGCAATCCCCGGCATCCAGGAGGAAGAGGAGGAGGACCGCGTGCCGGAGGAGGACGAGGAAGAGGAGGAGATTGAAGAGGTCGAAATATTCAACCCCATAGTGCGTGGGCCGGGCGAGATTGTGGAAGAGCAAATTATCGAAGATGATGAGCTGCCGTCTGCCTTGGACCTTGAGGACGGGCAGACAAGCCAAGAGCATGGCGCTGCTGTTGGAGTCAAATGAGCTTTCGAATCTGGAGGGCTTATATGCATTGGAATCACACATTCTCTACTATTTGAACCCACCACCTGATCTGTTTTCTTTTTTTCATTTTTTTTTGTTGATTCGTTATTCCTGCTAGAACCAACTATACCCACTTGTTTCAAGCTACGAGAGTTGAGAGATGGATTTGCATATGGCGAATGATGTTGCCATGTTCATGTCATTACATGCAACACGCAAAGTGCTGCGAACACGAGGTAGAAAAGAAGTGTATTACCATGTATCGAATATACGCTTATTGATTATTATAGAGTGGCTGCCAATGTAGTAATCATGTCATTGTCATTGGACTTGAAGTGAGTTTTTATGCATTCGAATTCCCTTTTCAATCTCTCTCTCTCTCTCTTCCTGTCTGTCTGTCTTTCTTTCCGCACTTGACGTTTACAACTCATTGTTCTCGCAAGTGGTAATCTCGTACTCGACCGTGTCGTTACCCGTGTTCCAAATCTTGGGCTTAAAGTCGACGTACACGAGCTCGTTCTTCTCGGGGGTCCAGGCGCCGTTGGTGTCGCGGTAGTAGACAATCTCGCCGGAGCCGGCGTCGCGGACCTCGATGGTGGTGTGGGAGAGCGCGCCGTCGGTCGACCACGACAGGCGGTAGCAGCTGTCCTTGGCGACGGGGAAGGGCTTGGAGCAGCGCACGTTGCCGTCGCTGTCGATGCACTTTTCGACGGCGTAGTCGAGGACCTTGCCCTTGGAGACGGAGTCGCCTGTTGAGAAATGTGTGTGTTAGTGGGTAGCAGGAGGAGGACGAAGAGGAGGAGGAGGCAGCGGCAGATTGATGATGACAATCAATGGGACAAGGGGCGCAAATACCGATAACGTTGGTCAGGGCGAGGCCGCTGGCGAGGAGCTGTTGGGGGGTAGGCAGATGCATGATGTTGGACGAATACGTTTTTGAGAAGATGTTGGGTTGACGTCTTTTTTTTTCTCTTTTATGATAAGAATAGCTGATGGGACAGAATGTAACGGCTCGAGAAGTGGGCAAAAACTCGGGGAGCGGTTTTTATTCTCTAGGCGCCACTGGAAGGGGGGCGAAAATGGCCGCGTAACGAAAAGGCACAGGAAACCTGATTCAGGAAGCGGTACCCCCAACACCAATGGGATTCAATTGGTTCCCATTCGAAAAGCTGGTTGTGATGCGATCGATGACGATGACGTTTGCCGTTTCGGGAAAGGTGGTCCCCGGCAGGTCGGCGGCGCACGGCCGGGTCGGCGCCCGCCCAACGGGCCTCCAACAAATAAAACAAAAGCAAGGAAACTGGCAAGGGAGTAGAAAGAGAGAGAGAGAGAGAGAGAAAGAAGCTTTCCATTAAGCTGCTGGGGCTAGCGTTTTTAGGGTCCGGGCCTGTTTTTCTTGGCATGGCCGGACATGCCAACAACTCGCGCGACCCGACAATAGCCTACTGGGGTTGCCCTTCGATAAGGTAGGTTTGATGATTTTGATAGCCAACGGGGGAATATCAACCATCAACATTCAAATCAAATGGGTAAAAAAAAAAACGTGTAGTTTGGGCAAAATTCAATGACCAAAAATACGGGGACTAAGTTTCTTGAATCGCGCAACAGCTATCCCGCAAGTTTATGGCGAGTATTCCTTTTGTTCGCTCCGTCATTCCCTCTCTCTATGTAAAGCAAGAAACTGTAGCGACTCGAATCATCATTTAAAGAAATCTACACTTCCTCACCTTCATTCTCCTGCCGTTCGTCATCGCTTCGAACCCATGAGCCAGGCTCTCTCTGGGACGCCGGGGGCGGCGCAACATCGTTAACGGGCCGGTGCGGGTTCCTCCCGCAAAAGGCACATTGGACTCTCTCAAAAAGGAACGGGGGAGGCATGTGTTGACCAAAAAAAAAAAAGAAAAAAAAAAAAGAACCGCAACTCTCGGCGTGTGAAGGAGCTGGGAGGAAAGGCAGAGGGCGAACCGCTCTGTGACCAGAGACCTTTGCGCAATGAAGCCGTGATCTCTACCGTGCGATGGTGGACTCCACTCCGTTGGGAGCAAAGAAAAGGGACCAAAGTTACACAGGCGGCACAGGGGCAGATATGATTTGAGGATCGGGAAAATCTGAGAGTTACCCCATGACCTCGAGGATGTAACAGATTCACGTATACGCTCGGCCAGGGCTACGTCGGCACTCGCTCCCGCGTATTGGTCGGTTCCTGGCATGATCTGGAAGCAGCACGCGACTTGTGGAAACTAGAAGAGAAAAGGTACAATCGGGGGGGGGGGGCTCCAGCACATTGAAACGACAGCCAAGGAAGCTAAATCTCACAGCAACATTTTTTCTTTCTTGGAGGGGAGGTTGGAGGGTACGCGTCTATATCGCGGGGGGAGGGAGGGGGGGGGGGGGGGGGTAACATATGACAGACCATCTTTGACATGGCAATGTTGAATAAGCTTGGGGTGCTTATACTGGAAGCAGCTGACGAGTGAGATGGAGGAGTTGAGACACTGCTGTCAAAGCCTGTATGAAATATCTCAGCCAACATCCGACTATTCCCCCTTCCCCCCCAAAGTGGTCTTCATTACTTATTCAACTCCGCCACATTGAGAGTGTTGCCCTAACCACGCAGTCTCTATACGCAACTCGAGGGCGGCAGACTGTAGAAACATGGCGGACAAACAAATTTTTACGAGACTGAACGTTTATTGAGGAAAAGACGAAATAATATAAATTACTATTTTTTTTGTTTGACATGCCAGCTCCATGACACAACTAACAGCCCTCTGGAGAAATGTTAATACCCCACGCCCAACGAAAGCATTTGCGTACGAAAGTGGTCGCCTTGAGCCTTGACTAGCAACTCCTCGAATGTGATCCAAAAAAAAAAGAACAAAGCGTTCCCGCGCCTGCTGTTCCCTTCCACAAAGAAAACCCAACAAAAGGCCCAGCTCAGTGTCGATGTAAGAAAAGAAAGAAAGAGAGCAACTACATGCGTTGCATGGCCTTGATTCTCATGAGCCTTTCTTGTTTCCTTTGGCGAAGAAAAGTACAAAAGCCGTGTATTTTTTTTTCTCGTACGGCCAAAAAAAAAAAAACTTACCTTGGGAGTAGAAGTTGTTGTTGGTTTTCTAAACCTGGGGTGGCACGTATGTATAACTTGAGACGAATGCTTGAAACGCTAGAAATCGGACAGGTGAGAGACCTTTTGGGGAGGGGAGGCTTTCAAAAGAAAGATCCGAAATCTCCCCTTGGCGTCCCTCTCCGGTTTGCATTTCCACACTTTCACCACCAAGAGTAAGCGGGAGGACTGAAATTCACATTGGTATAGGTGCGGCCGCTGTAGGTGCTGCCGTCGAAGTTTCGGCCGCCGAATATCGTTTTGGAGTACCTAGTCGAGACGGGGGGCGGCGGCGGCGGCGGCGGCGGCGGCGGAGGGACGTAGACCGGATACATGGGCATCATCATCATGGGGGGAGGCGGCGGTGCGTAATACCACATGGTTCGGCGAGGGGGGGCGCGGGGTATATGTATTTTGTTCTGTTGTTTTCGCGATATGTATTTTGTTTTGTTGTTTTTGCGATTTGTATATGAGCCGAGTAAAATGGTATGAACAAAAAGAAAGGCTCGGGAGCCAAAAAGACTAAGTTGATGGAGGGGGGAAGCTGCTGTGGCACTGTTTGGAGGGGGGGGTTAGAGTCAGCGGAAGGGGATCGCCCAGCTTTTAAGGGCAAAGAAACTAACCCAGGACGGAGGTAGAAGAAGTGGAAGAAGGAGAAGAAAGGAATAAAGATCTAAGGATGGAAATAAAAAATCGATTCGTCGCACATGTATTGCGCCGAGCAGAAAGGAGGGGGGAAAAAGAAGCGACGACAAGAGACAAAAAAAAAGAGGGAAAAGAGAAAATGTTAGGCACGCGCCGACTACCGGGAGAGAACTATGGACACGCACACATGGACAACTGCCATACCATGGCCCGAGCTATCGACTGCGCCTGGTTACGAGAAAGGGGAGGAAGAGAGTGCAAAAAAAAAAAAAAACTGCAAGCGCCGGTGATTTGTGTCGGATATACACGCGTATCATCGTGGTCGTACAGGTGCTGCGTTGGGCAGAGGACGAAGGAAAAGAAAAAGAGAAAACTGGGATACAAAAAAAAAGAGAGCGAGAGAGAGTTAGGCGCCGAGTGACCCTCGCGGAGAGATGGTGAAGCCGTCACTGTCGTACAGGTCTGACAAGTTTTGAGCACAGGCGACCCGAAAGAAGGCTCCTCTGGTAAAGGGAAAATCATATCTCTATGGTTGTCATTTTCTCATTACCGATGCATTCTACTAGTATACAAGGTGCTCTTTCGTCTCTCCGTCATTAACCGCCAAATTCTACCGCTTCCATCGTCTTTTCTTTCCCCCTTGCCCTCCCTTTGCCTTTGATTCTTCTTTTTTTACCGGGCATTGCGCTCCTGCTGCTTCCGCAGTCGCTCGACCACGCCGACGCGCTCCTCGCGCAGCGTCACCCAGAGCCAGAACCAGGCCACCATTTCGATAAAGACAAAGGTGAAGATGACGCGATTCTTGAGCCCGTCTGTCGGCGAGCTGCCGCCGCCGCCGCCAAAGAAGCCCGGTTTGCTGCTTGTGCCGGTCGTGTATACGCCGAGGGGACCGGTCGGACCAAACGTGTAGCTGTAAAAGACGAGGCCCATGGAGAACATGAATCGTAAAGGTGCTGTGCCATTTTCGTTAGTTGGTGTCCATGTATCAAGTCTTCTTTTTCTGTTGTCTTCTTCTATTGTTGGGTGGCGGCTTGGAAAGGCGAACAACGAGACAAGCAGCGAGCGAAGCGAGGACCAAGAAAAAAACAACAACAACAACGAACCTTGTGTGCCCCAGTAGTAGAGCGCGCCCAGCTCCTCGGGCATGGAGAGGGAGACGAGGTCGCTCAAGCCCAGCAGAGCGAGGACGACGGCGAGAAAGGCGAGCGCCGGTGAGGGCGAGTCTAGTCCGCGGGCCGGGGGCTGTGCCACAAGACAAGGAAAAAAACAAGTTAGCGACGCGCCATCGGACGGGAGGAAGGGGGGTTCAAGTCTTTTGGTGATACTGGTCGCGGGGGGGAATTCCAGAGGAAGGAGGAGGAGGAGAAGGAGAAGCGCGTGCGTACCAGTCCCATACTGCGGCCGAGGATATAGACGAGGATCTGATCATCGACGGTGCGCGGGTTGAAGAGCATAAAGTAGGCCATGGTGAGGTGGAAGAGGGATATGGAGGTGATGATGGTCTTGCCAGCAATGAGCGCCATCTTGTCTGGTGTGGTTGTTTGATTTGGTTGTTTTTTTAATATTTTGGCTGTCTGCCGATGGTGGTGTCGCGTGTCGTCGTCGTTGTCGTCGTCGTCGCAAAGGGAGCTATCGCATCGAGGGTTGGCTATTTATTTCTGGCGTCGTTGGGCCCGTCGTCTAGATCTCAAATGGCGGTCCAAGCTCTTTGTTGGACAGGGCGCGCCGGCTCGTTGGTCGTTTCGTGGTGGCTTTTGGGGCCAAGAGGAGGAAAAGGGGAGGTCGCGTGTCGCAGAAGGAGACAGGAACAGGAACAAGGCACGAGGCAAAGGACAAGAAAGTTGGTTGCCTCTAGTTGCGTGTGAGTGCGAGTGTGTGTGTGGCTCTGTATCCTCTACCAAAGCGGGGGGGCAGTGGTGAGTTGTAAGAGCAAGCCCAGTGTTTTTAAGTGTGGCGTAGCACCAATGATGGAGAGGAGACTCACTTATAAAAGGAAAGAAGGAAAAAAAAATCCCCTGGAAAAAAAAAGAAAGAAAATGTCAGCCGCAGTATTGAAAAAGAAAAGAGCAGAATAAAACACGGAGAGCAAGAAACACACGACGCAAGAGCAGGGACGAAACGAAGCCATGCAGAAGAAATGTCGTGCATGGGACGATGGGGAGCACTTGTACTCTGTAGGACCGGGCCAACTATCCCAAGTGCCGGGCGCGCGTTGCCGCATTTATGAACAAGCTAGATTGTCGATTTGTTTCGTATCAAGCCAAGAATTTCAGCTCGATGACCAAGCTATCGGAGGTGGTGCGCCATCTCGAGCTCGCACTGAACATTGCATTGTCCAAGTGTATCTGGACGAATTCATGTTGTGCATATAACGACTAGGTAATGACTAGATAGATATTAAACCGACCAAAAACTCTGCCAGCTCCCGTCAAAGAGAAAGGATGCGAGATTGATATAGAAAGAGAATGACCAAACGCCGCCGCCAACATTGCCTCATTATAGTACATGCTACATTTTACCCAGTAATAAATAAAAGACCAAGACATAACCAACCCACACGTAAGTTCAAACTCTCTCACGTTTCAATATAAAAACTGCCGCAGCTGCGGGAAATACTCCGACCACGGCGGGCCCATAGTCCAGTTGCGCAGGTCCGATGCCATGACCTCAAATTCGGGATTCAGGTCGACGCCCCCGCGCTCCGTCTTGGTCATCAGGTTCTTGCCCGGCGGAAGCACCAGCCGCATGGACCGTAGGTAGAGATCTACCGTGTGCCGGGCGTCCTTGTGCTGATTGAGGCAAAGATAGTTGCGGAGTGCGGGGAACGGAATAAAGTCGAGGGCTTTGGGATGCGGTATAGTGATTTGCGCCTGCGTCGGCCGCATGATGGCAGGGACATCGGTCAGCGCCTCTGGTGACGGATAGTAGCGCCACTACATAGTTCAACGGTTAGCATGGGCACATCACGGCGGCCAGAGAAACATGATACGTGCCCTCAAGAGTCGATATGCGAGAAGAAAGATGCCGCACAACGAATCTATATGCTGAATGTCGTACTGCCGGAGAATCGACGACATGATGATGGCGAGCGGGTTGGACATGTCAGTGTGGTGCAGTAGCATGTCCAGCAAGCCCGGGTTCCGTGGTGCCGTCATGGCCCGCATGCTGGCGTGGTTGGATACATTGCTAAACTCGACAGCCATGATGACGGCGATGCGCTCGGTGCACTGCACGTCGGCGCTGTGCTGCTTGCCGCACCGGCACTCCACAACCGGACCCTGGCCGCGAATCTCCGCCAAGAGCGCCTCCATATCCATCTGGGACTCGAGCGGCTCCTGCGGGAAGATGTGCTGCGAGTACAGACGCTCAGTGAGGTGGTCAGCCGGGTTGTAGAAGGCGGCTCCAACCTGAGGCATGGCCGGGGTCGAGGTCAGCGGCGTCGTCGGGTCGGGTGGTGAGCTCCAGGGTTCGGTCTTGGGCGGACACAGGGCGAGAGCTTGTAGGCTCTGCTGGTGAGTGGTTTCCGACAAGCCGTTGTGAGATGCCGCGTGTGGGTGGTGGTGGTGGTGGTGGTTGTGTTGGTGTTGATGGTGTGGTGGTGCCGAGCCGGCGTTGAGCTGGCGCAGGTGCTCCAAGACATCGCCAATGGTGTGGCGGAGGAAGGATACGTCGCGCTCAATGTTTTCGAGACGGGTCTTGCTCTCGGCGCGGTTCTCACGGTGTTTGAGCTTGTCAATGCGACGTTTGTTGCCGAGTTGCGCTTCTGTGAGGGTGCGCTTTGGTTTGGGCGGCGTCTTTGTGTCCATTGTGGTGATTCGCGGGTGGGAGGGGCCGGAGGAGCAGGCGGAGTTTTGTCAAAGACGGAGAGACGAAAAACGCAGCGCAAAATCCTACAGTGGGCATGTATATATGGATACAATGGCCCGAAGCCACCCGGGCAAAAGCAACAAGACGGACGCAGAGAAGGAAAACAAGCTTCGAGGCTGGAAGATGAAGATGTACAAGTGAGAGATGGTGGCGCTTTGAAGCGAGGACAAGGTAAGAGGAGGTCATAACAGGTATCTACCTAGGTAATGACCTCTTACCAACCTACCAATCTACCTCTGGTTAGGTAGGTCAGTACCTAGTTTGTTAGCAGACTGTCAGTTTTCGAGGTACCTAAGGTGGTTTGGTAAGTTACCAACCTGGCAACTGATCAAGTACCTAGTAGCTGGTTAGCATGTGAGCCATGTGGCGGTGGTGGCCCCTTTTAGTGGGTTGGGTGGAATACAAACGCCCAACGCGGGTGGTGGGGTGAAGATGGGCGTTTGGCCTTGGCAGTTGGCAGCTGGCAGATTGCACTTGTCACTGACAGACTGTGACAGTTGTCCGCTGACAGAACACCCACACAATGAAGTCAAGCTTTGCAAACGGCCCAATTGGCGCGCTTGGTAGGTAGCTGATAGGCCGGCAGCCGGCAGCCGGCAGTTGGCAGTCGCTGTTGGCAATTGACGGCGTTTGCTCGTCCTCCACTCGACAAGCATCACGCCAGCCCATCGGTAGCGTAAACCTTGTGTCGTGTACGCGGAAACACCACGCGCTCGATGCTCAGTCGAGGCTTGATCTTGTTATGCCATTCTATTGTGCCCTTCTCACAGGCGGTGGGTATTTTGGTACTAGCTGGTTGGGGAATAACGCATACTTACCAGACTTGATGTGTATGGTAGAAATACGAGCAGCTCGAGCCGAGGTGTTGATGCCCTGCCCGCCGGGTAACTACCTACCTAGGTAGGTAGGCACCCTGTACAAACGGAGTCCCTGCCGTCTAGTCCGTACTCCGTCTGCCGCTCCCACAGTGGATACCCGGTCGCTTTAGCGGTGTACTAAGGTGCGAAGCCCACTGCCCACAGCCCTGTACATATCATGCATCTCTGACCCCCCACCACGTTATAACTTATCCGTACAATGTCCCATCCTCTACTTACCCGTACCTACCTATATAGGCTCTTGGCTACTGAAGAAGTTCATACTTACTAATAGGTACTGATACCGCTAGGTAGGTACCTACCTAGCACACTGAGGTAGTCAACAATGTAGTTGATATCGTACATGGACTTTCTTCCGCCCACCAGCCCGCCCGCCCGTCTGCATACTGCGATTAGTTGGTTAGATTGATTGATTCTTTTGCAGAGCCATCTATATACTAATCTGGTCTCCAAGACAATGCTGTCGGGGATAAGTCTCCGGTGACCACGATACGAGAACCACCGGAGCATCGTCCCACGGAGCACCACCCAGGTACGAGGTACACTCGGACCCCTCTTCAGGCCGATCCGGCCGCCACCCTTGCCTTCAGCTCATCCGCCCACATCCCTCCTTCTTGATCAGGCCATGCACACCAATCAAACCCCTAAGCGAGGGACGAAGAAAAAAGAAAAGAGAGAAAGAGAGAAACACAGGAAAGACACAGGTAGAAGAAAAAGAATCGTCTGAAAATCATCTTTGAACTGATATTCAAAAACGCCAACTAGTGCATCAAATAACGAAATAGATTGGTATATACTGTCCACTATCCAGGTGTCACCAAACACAACCAACACAACACCCATCATCCCTAAGACAAACGAGCTTTCGTCACAACACCGAAATAAGGTCAATCTCTAGATTGGGCCAATGTCCTTACCCAAAAGATCCAGCAGTGCATCCCCGACGAGCTTGGGCAGCACCTCAAACTGCGACCTGTCCAGAGCCCCCGACAGCTCCGTCTTCTTGCTGCATCCCTTGCGTGGCACGCCCTCATGGCCATCCATGACCTTTTTGAGCCACG
This sequence comes from Cordyceps javanica, assembly GCF_051103115.1. NCBI lineage: Eukaryota > Fungi > Ascomycota > Sordariomycetes > Hypocreales > Cordycipitaceae > Cordyceps > Cordyceps javanica. Next base: position 6,497,554 of record NC_139295.1, read on the forward strand.
AAAATGCCAGTGGCGCGCCCACCACCGCGTAGGCGCCATGGTTGGACAGCACGTCCCGCACGTACTCGACCGACGCGCCCTCGTCGCAGTATTTGTCCGCCAGCGCGTCCGAGTCGGCCACGGGGCTGACCTCGTCCAGAACCGACTTGTACCAGAACAGTGGCACCGTCGGTGTCGCCTTACCCAGGCTGTTGTCCTCGCAGATGCCCGCCATGACCTCGTTGCCGAGCAAAAAGTTGCGGTCCTTGAACATGCCCAGCACGTCCTTGAACAGGAACGCGGCCGCGTTGGCCGCTAGGCACTGCTTCAGCGGCGTGTAGAAGAGCGCCTTGGCGTCGGGCCGGAGCGCCGCTTCCAGCAGCGGTGCCGCCTCCGGGTACTGCGACATGAGGCCCAGCACGCCCGTCGGAATGAAGCCCGCCAGCGGCTGCCCGTTGATGGCCTTGATGACGTTGGCCACGTTGGGCACCGTGCCGCCCACTGCCGCCCCGGCCACAGCGAGCTCCGGCGCGTACGACGGCTGCAGCTCCGCGGCCCATTGGCTCGCCAGGCTGCCACCCGAATATCCCCACATGGTCACCCGCGCGTCGCTCCGGATGCCCGTCGTGCCCGTCGAGGCCAACGCCGCGCGGATGCCGTCGAGCGTCGCGTAGCCCGCGAGCCGGTTGGCGAGGTACGACGACTGCGGGCCCTGGAAGTCGGGCACCACCACCACCCAGCCCTGCTCCAGCGCGGCCTCGATGAGCAAGAACTCGGCCTGCGAAAGCAGGGTGCCGAACAGCGGCCCGCGCTCCGAGTCCTGCTGCAGTGCGTACGACGGCGCGCAGTCGATCGACGCGGCGTCAATGGCAATCTGGTACGAAAGTACTTTACCTAGGTCCGCGTTGTGCGGGATCATGACGGTGGCCACCGTCGTGATGGCGTTGCCGTGGTTGTCGCTTGTGCGGTACAGCAGCTGCTGCGTGTAGTTGAGCTTGGCCGGTGCGATGCCAAAGGCCGCGATGGCCGCCGGCGGCGCGCGCTGCCGCAGGATCTCGCCTGGCTTGTACTTTGCGAGGTCATCCTTGGGGAAGTAAAACGAGTCCTTGCTGGGCAGCGTCAGCCCAGTACGGGCTTGCATAAGCGTAGACGCGGGGATGGCGTGAGCCAGACCTGCGAGGGCCGCAGCCACAAGGGACGTGAAGAAGCGCATCTGTGAGAGTGGCAACGTGTGTCCAAAGACTGACAAGAAAGACTTTCAATCGGGTTGCCGGAATTGCAGTTGATGATGGCCATCTTATACCTCTGAACTTTTTCAAGTATGGTTGGTCTAATTTATATCCGTAATAGGCAAGTCCCACATGGTCCCTTCAACGTGGGGAGGCCATCGCGAACACCGAGCCGGCGCCGGACTGTCACAACTCCGCGCGGCGTCCGTCCTACGCAGCGATTGGTATTAGTTTTTTTTCTCATCCTCGGTAGTGTCTGCATGCGCAAAATAGGACCGCCTTGTGTTTTCGCCGCCCAAGAGTGTCATATTACGAGAGCGGAAATAGAAGTAGGTAATATTCTGGTAACCGAAATGGGAGATTGGAGTGAGCTTGCGGCTTTCATAGGGTTCGCAAGCGGGGCCGAGCCAAGTTTGTTCGACGTCGAAGGTCGCAGATCGCTCGGCCGCGACGTCCGTGTCTTCGACGTCGAGCACCTCCCTTCCCTCGCACTAAGCTTTCAATCACCCCCGAAAGCCCCGATACCCCGGTGCGGGGAAGCAGGGTTCTGGAGATGGCCGCAGTCCTCCCTTAAAAATCGAACATAATTTGTCCCGCATTCATGGTCAGCAAAGCGTGCGGTGGTCCCGCAGAACCAATGCGAGCCGAACGGTGAACGACAAAACTTTAAAGATGAAAAAGATGACCCCCAATGCGAGATTCTCGAAGACTTTGTCGCAGTGTCGTACATTGGCCTGATTTTCCCATGTCTGCAGCAGCAGTGCCCTCGATCAAAGGTGGAAAGCATTTACTTTATGGGCGATTTTTCACATGCGACAACGAACAGCGCCTGTGAACGAGGATGGGATGAGCCTTGTGCCGGCGTTCTCGACGTGCCGGCGTTACGCTTTGTGCTGGCCAGAACAATGTCTGAGCCTGCAATACCGAAGCTGAAATATTGTTTCGTAGCTCGATGCTGTGGAATGCACTCGAATCCTTGTTCAAATAATCGCCTTGAAGAGTAGCAGATGTAGCGAAGAATTGTATCTGCCAAACGGTTCAGGCAAGAAGCCAACTGCAGAACCGAGTCAAAAAATACTTCAGAAAGAAGGTGCTCCGGTATGACTGGCAACCTGCATTGCTTGCTGCTCTCTTTCCAAGAACCCTCGTTTGTGTTGTCTTGTTGCTCCGATGGCTTCTGGTCCAGTAATTCCACGGCAACGTAATCCGACGGGGAACGGAAGAGATCCAAAAAAAAAAAGATAAAATGAATATGAATAGCTGATCTAATATACTAATAGTAATAGCATTATACCATGTGTCTCGCTAGCTTTTTATGCCACCCGTAGTCCAAACCATTCCGTTCATGTACTCGTTGACGCTCGTCTCACCAGCGGTGCCACCGCCGCCGCCCTGCCGCCATCAAAACGTCTCTTGAGCAGCAAACGCCGCCTTGTACTCGGCATCCCACTTGGCCTCGTACTCCGCCATGGCGTCCCTGGCGTTCTGCCTCGCGGCCGCCTCGTCCCGGTCCAGTGCGGCGCGCCTGGCCTCGATGTCGGCCATGGCGTCGCGGAGGCGCTCCCGGTGCCGCCGGGCCGCGGCCTCGAGCTCGCGCATCTGGTCGCGGAGCTGGCGTGCGACGGTGCACAGGTTCTGCACGTATGACCGCGCCGGAGCGAGCACCTCGGACCCGCCGCCGCCGCCGCCGCCGCCGAGGTCCCGCACGACGCCGAGCGCGGCGCGGACGCCCTCCCGCAGTGTGTCGTACGGCAGCGGGGTGCGCGCCACGGCCGCCTCGTGCAGCGTCAGCGCGGAGCGCGCCGAGGCGTGGTCGCCGGCGAGGCCCGGCGGGATGCGAGGGTCGTCCGGGCTGCGGTTGAGGGCCGCGAGCCACATGGGCAGGCTGGCGGCCTCGGGGCAGTCCCACCGCCGCTCCCGGAGGAGGTCGGGCATGTGCTTCTGCGCAACGCCAAAGCAGACGGCCTCCATGGCGCCCTGCACGGCCAGGCACACGTGGTGCTGTACGATGAAGGGGACCAGTATGGCCAGCTGGGAGTCGGCTGTTTTCTGCTCGTTAGCATGTGCTGGTCATCTTGGCTTGTGCTGTGGTGCTTCGAAGAGGGGAGGAAGGCGACTCACATGATGGCGTTTCAATGTCATCCAGGAGGAGTTCCTCAACCATGATGGCATCTTGATCTTTCTGGCCTGTGCTGTTTTGCTCCGCACATTCGGTGCTGCTCGTTGGCGTTGGGATTGCTGCCGACGGCGAGGCTGCTTGCCTCTCCTTGATTTGCAGTATGGCTTCCTTGTTCACCATGACGGGATGATGATCGCTACAAGACAACATGCTAACGGACTCGATGAACTGGTTACTTTGCCAGAGCAAGTCCAAGCGCTTCCTTAGTTTTGTGTTGGACAGGTTCTCGGGCTCAAACTTGTCAAAGTACCCCAGATCGTGCAGTGCGGCGGCGACCATGGCACGCAGGTTGCCGCTGCTGGTGGAACTGGCAGCATCAGTTCCCGGCATTTTTTTCCGGCTGTTCACTGTGGCTGCCAGGGAAAAAAAAAATTAAAAAATTCCCAGCCTTCTATGCAAAGAACGGCTACGCGAGATAATTGAGTGTAGATGAGCTGTGAGGCTTGAATGGCGGTGGAAATTTTCTATTGCCTGTTCCAGCCGTGGAGACGACTCGGGAGGGCCCGCCCCCACTCGCTCCCCAGAGCAGAATATAATAAACTTGTTAATGTTCCAACGCTTTTTGTGGTGCATTCGAGGAAATATATGATTCCTTTGTTTTTTTGTTTCCTTCTGCAGACGAAAAAAATAAGACAGAAGAGTGTGGCTCATAAGCTTATCCATTCACGGTTACATCTACTGAACTTTTGCTTGCAAAGAGCTCTTATATCCTTTTGCCTTTGCCGGCCCCACGCCTGTCTCCCGCCCGCGCTCAGTGATTGAAATTCTGCCAGTTTCGGATTCGAGGGTTGTACGGAGTACCTTTGGAAGAATTGTACTTATGCGCCAAGCGCCGAGTTGGAAACAAGCAGCTCACTCAGTAGTAGGTCCACTCTGCAAACATGCGGGCGCGCTGGACGGTAAAGTCGAATGACAAGACTTCGTTTCTTGCCACGGATCCGTCTATCACATTCTTTGGCGACAAAAATTTGCAAATAGAACGAACCTTGAGCCGTCGCTCGAATATTTATCTGCTCGGTCCGCATTCTTTTCTCGGAATGTCTCACTCGGCCGTGACACTCGATTCTACCCTCTGCATACCAGTACGTGTCGCGTGTATACTCGCGCCCAACATTGTAACGGTTAGACATGGTGTACTAAATTTGGCCATGTATAGCCTTTAAAAGAAATAGCGTTTGTCTTATGAGTCAACAGGTTTTGATGACTCGAACATGTCTTAGTCTCGGACTAATTTTATCTGGTGCTGTCTGATCAATTCCTGCGCGGGCAAATAGCATAAATAGCCATCCCCCCAGTCTCTGCCTCCTGCAGGCTGCTCCGCAGCTATCACCCAGAACCATCAGGAGACAATCAGATAATGAAGCTCATCACCCTTGCGATAACTGCCGTCCTTGCTGGGGCTGCGCTGGCTACCCCGCCCCCGAGGCCTGGCACCAACAAATCGTCGGGGAAGAAGTGCGGCCCGGGTTCACACTTGGTAGGTTGATTCAATCACGAGTATGCTACCACGGTGCTGATGAGCTTTAATCACAAGGAAACGAACCACTGGAACCCCAACGGTCCGCCCATCTGCATTCCCGATGGTGCTATACAGTAGGCCGCAAGCGAGGGCCGGGCTCTGCTGCGACTTTCGCAAACGAAAAGGATACAACATAGTAAATCAGCCTTGGAAGTAGAAGCTGAAATTATTGAAATACATCCTTTTTTTTTCTCACATTTCTATTTCCCGCAGCCACTAGCAAGACCAACGCCCTACCTGCAGCAGTGAGCGCTTGTTTGCCGAGCACTCGGTTCTGTGCGGCTGTAGAGAAGCTTGGGCTTTCACTTTGGCGACTGAATATGCGAACAAGATCGAAATAATTACGTAAGAATGTCGTCCGTGTGCGTATTGTCCCATTTTATTATTTTCGATTGATATCATCACCCGCAACGTAATATTGCGGACGCATGCGGGCGAATCTTACACGTGACAAGGCTGGCGAAATATAGCAACGAGAGGTGGTTATGTGGTTGGCGCGGAGCCGCCAACTTCACCGACAGCACCAAAAAGCACGAGCCTAATCAAAAAACACAACCAGACCCAGACTGAGCTTTCATGGCAGAGGCGCAACCCTCCCGCGGCGTGTCGCCGTACAAGGTCGACTGGCCCTTCAACGGCTGGCTGGTTCTGATCCTCCTCTTCGCTTACGGCTGCCTCGTCGGCAGCCGCAAGCTGCTCCTGCTCGTAGTGCTCCTCGCCAGCGTGGTGGTCCTCCTCTTTGACCGGACCTCGACCTGGGGCGACACCGTCGCGCTGCTCGCCGAGCTGCCGCTGGGCCTCGGCGGCGTGCTCGCCTTCCTCTCGGCGCCGCCGTCGTTTCGCGCGCGCCACGGCCGGGCGTTTACCGCCTGCGTCAACCTCGCCGTCTACGGCTACGTCGGCCGCGGGGTCCTGGTGCCGGCGGAGGGCACCTTTCGCGGCTGGTGCGGGCGGCTGGCGGCGTTTTGGCTGTGCGCGTCGCTCGTGCAGAGGGGCTGCTACCGCGGGTGGGCGACGACGGCGCCGCACGACCGCATGCTCGTCTTCACCGCCGTCAGCAAGACCTGGATCGCGGCCCACGCCGTCTACCGCTACATCCTGCGGACCATGCCCGCCACGTACGGGCCCGGCCACCGCCACCGCCTGCTCGACGCGCTGTCGCTCGCGCTCGCCCTGCTGCTCTCGCGCGCCGCCGGCCTGCCCTACGCGCACTGCTTCGTCATGGCCGACGTGCTCGTCGTGCCCGCGGCGGCGGCCTGGTCCGCCATCGCCAACGCCTTTGACCTCCTCCCGCCGGTGGGGGAGAGCGTCGGCTTCGACATTGAGAGGGACCTCTTCCTGGCGGGCCTGCAGCTCTCGGTCGCGCTCGTCGCGGCGGCCGGCATGTTTGATGCCTGGGTGGACAAGTCGGTCGAGGATGAGAAGCGCGAAAAGGCCAGGAACCCGCAGCCACCGCAGCCGCGCAAGGCTGAAGTAGTCACAAGTTATGAAATGTACGAAGTCTAGATGGTTGCTGTTTTTCTACATGTACGCAGGCTATGAGAGACGACTGGTCATTAGCCTCGCTTATACTAGATGATTAACTACAAGTATCGCTTATCGAGGATGACGTATTGCGGGATTGAGAGAGAATGCCTCTGTCGTTTGCATGTTACTGCACCGTCAGCGACGCTTGTTGTAGCTTCTCTCGTTTTCGTGCATATGGCACAATGATAGGCTGGACCTCCCCACGTGGCAAATTTATCACCTGTGCACTTTCAGCACAGGTTCATTAAGAGTTTACAATTTTTAAAAGCGTCTATACGAACCGCGGCGGATAATATCATGAGACTGCGCCAATAACGTTCGCGTTGAGCAAAAGTATCTCAGCCGCAGTTCCAGGACCAGATATTACGATAGCAATGGGATCTTGCAAAAATATATAAAATAAAGATCGAGGCAAGCCTCGCTATTTGTTCCGCATCAGCTGGGTACGGTAGACATGGACGGGATCCAATGCGGTCTACAGTAGAGACACTGTACTGATACAGGGCTATTGATATAATGAGTGGCAGCCCCAGTTCAATGCAGACGACGGCCGAGTTTGCCTGCGCATTGTGCAGTGCTGTTAGAAGGTAGGCGAAGCGACGGAGTCTATGGCTTCATGCGGGGCAGCTGCGGTAGCGAGCTTTCCATAAGAGAATAACCTTCGTGGCGGATCGTTGATGCTGCTCTACTCGATCACTCAAACTCGTGAAGATGAAATCTTTATAAAAATCCACCCCAAGGTCATCCTGTCGTCTGAACTAGCGCTCAACTTGGATTTTGCAGAGGCGAGAACAGAGAGCTGCTCATGGTCATCTCCCAAATGACGGCCCGTCCGGGGCTACATAATGCCTGCATGTGTACGGCTAGAAATTCTCATTTACATCGAGCCATCGTAACTGCAGTACCCACGTTTCCAGTCCATCACAAAGCGTGCTGCTGATAGTTATCTGACCAGTTCTTTTAACAGAAGTGTCGCTGACGGCAGTACAGGTGTGGCTTTGCGCCATCGAGTCTGATCATGTTCCGCCACGGAGCCTTGCGAAATCACTGCTGTGCTGACGATCTCGAATGGGTGCAACTTCCCTCTCGCTCGACTTGCTCTAGCAGATGCAGTCATGCAAGAGTTGCCACTCAGTCCACGTCGCCATCAGTGATCGGGCGCCCCGCCCTGACTCCGCCGTGGGATGAAGCCTGGCGGTGGCGCTCCCTCACCAACCCTAGCGATCTCGACAGCTTCTGGTCCAAATTCGTTTGACAATTTTCTTTATCCGGAGATGAAGGGCACTGAGAACACCGGATTCGATATGCTAATACTTATTCTAAACACAGTTCATAAAGGGTTCTGGCCATTCGTGAAAGTGATGTAAAGATGACGACAAGCGTTGCGCCTCTGACGGCGAGGTGATGGCATTCCGTTATACATGCGCCACCACAAACATTTAAAAATTGGTCGATGCGCCCTTCGACTCTGGTCATTCGAACTTCCGTTATCAAGCCTCTTTCTTGACACGCACAAAGTTATATTTGAAATAGCTTAAGCAAATTCGAAAACATGAGTGGTATCACCGATGAAGCAGCAATCGAGACCCATGATCTCATTGAACATGCCGAGGAAGAGCTCTCAAAGGCAAGATGAACCGGTCCGATGTTAAGCTGACAATCCTGACAAGTAACTGTTGCAAAGGGGAGCGAGCATGAACAAGGGTCTGGCACTAGTCGGACAAGTACCGGTGGGAATGAGGAGACAGACTCTCACAAGAATGACAAGGAGTCGATGATTGATAAAGCGAAAAACGCTCTAGGCTTGGATAAAGAGTGATCAGTAGGCAGTTGATAAAAGAAATTGAACAAGTTGAAATTCTTGACATCGAGATGCAACGGCCTTGCATCGTGATTTCGGCAGAGGCTCGCGTACCTACACTTACCATGATACCCCAGCTAGGTATGCTCAAGATCTTGACCTGAGGCCTCTGTCTCTCAGCGCAAGCTCAGTGGCCGACTTTAGGCCGCAGCGTGATTCAAAAACACGATTGGTACGCTGCGAGTTTCTGCGTATTTGCCTCTGGATAACAAGCGGGTGGCGCACTCTCGCAGTACACGAGGTCCAAATCATAAACCCCATTTTCCGTGTCAATCAGATAGACAGATATCCATCTAGCCAAGGCTTTGTGACATGCTTCGCCATAGTCACCTTCACAAATCGCGGACATTCAAATCGCAATAACAATTGTAAATGTGCAAATCACACGTCTAGAAGGTAGAATAAAAAGGGCGTTCTAATCCAAGTCGAGTACTCTCGATATCGCGAGTGCGTTGCTGCGTGCAAATCGCTGCCTCATCAACAGATGCAGCTCGACGTTGACTCGGATTTTCAGAAGCAGCCTCATTCCTCTTTTTTTTCGACTTGATCAAATACGTCCTCTTTCGCAATGTTTTTCTGTGCAAGACGCTGGCTTCTAGTCAGTGGCCATGGCGCCCACGAGGCAGAAGAGGCTCAGCAGATACGCCGGCTTGCCCGACGGGGGAACGCCCGCGCCGGGGTTTGGATGCGCCGTCCTTGTGTATGTGTGCAAGTCAGCTATGGACTGATATTTTGGTCTGGCCCTCAAGCAGCGGACGCTCTGATATTGTTGTCTGTGTTCTCTAGACAGCTCGTTGCGGTTCGTATGCCAATCCTTGAGAGCATCAACTCCCTGGTCGCATAGCTTCGCAAGATATTGGCATTACTATTGTTTCCTCTCTTGTCTTGAACTTGATTGCTGCATTTTTCCATTCGACATGCCGCCCAATCATCGAGTATACGATGAACGATGGCGTTTGACTGTCAACACTACGATAACCAGCAGGCAGGGCATCAGCAGCAGGGAATCAGCACCTGAAAATGGCCACAGTGGCGCGCGAGGCGGCTCCAGCCACTTCAAGCCACTCACTCACTCACTGCCACCCCGTATCAGTACCTAGCGACCCCTAGTTAATAAAAAACAAGTCCCGCCACCGACCCGCGCACCACATTATCGAGCCGTCAAACGCTCGCCATCTCGGTATCGTTGCGCGCAGACGACCATTGCGCTAAAGGTGTCGGGCCAATTCAGGTAGCAAATGCTGCATCCGTTGGCATTGTTTTTTTCTGTACTCGACCAAAAGCCTTGTGCTCCCCCAAAAGGTCCGCACTCGGAAAACGCCATGCGACGGCATCCTCCGTCCATATGCCGGCCTCCCCTCATCGATAATCGTCGGCACATAACCCTTGGCGTCGTGACACCGGACGGCTGCGCGTGGGTGCGTACCATACGAATTACAGTGCAACCTCCAGCCGATTTTCCTCTAGCCTCCTGTCTGTCTCACCCCCTAGCCTACCCGAGTGTCTGAGTCAGTCGTGATAGTGTGTTTCTTCACCCCTCCGCTCAGTCGGACGAGAAGAGAGGTCGGCCGGCGCTGGCCGGCTCCTTGTCTCCAGCCCATCCAAGAAAAATATAACGAACTAATGGCTCTCATCTTTGTCTTACTCTCCCTCAGTCGGCACCTGGAGAGACTTTAGCGGCGGCAAAAGCACGCAAAAGTGTGGGTGGTATGATTACAGCTTCAGCTCCCCCCCCTGGTCAGAGACTAATAAGAAACAACGACCCGCAGTTGTCAGAATCTGACCCGTGAGCCTCCGCCGAACCCGCTCGCCGTTTCTTGCTCTACCGAGTACCTTGCGGGCTTCCTGCGCTTCTCTTCTTTCCCTCCTCCAGGCGTCCGGGGGCCGTGAAATTCCACGCGTCGCTTTTGCCAAACATGTCTCCTGCTGCGGATCACGAGGCGGCGCCGCTGTTGGCCGAGCGCCGTGAGCCCGATGAGACCCAGGCCGGCTCGGTTGACGCCCTCGGCGCCGCGAGCTTCAACCCGGACGGCGACCGAGAGAACCCTCTCGATTGGACGCCGTCGTTTAAGTGGTTCATTGTGTTTTTGCTGTCAATGTCTGCCTTCACAGTGTATGTACTTGCTTCCGTGACGGCCACTCACCCTCCTCCGCTAACAACAAATGCAGCACCTTTTCCTGCGTCTCTGTCGTTCCCGTAGCCCGTCGCATATCCCGCGATCTCGGCGGCAGCCCGGATGACACTTCGTCCGAGGTTCTCCTCGTCACCATCTGGGAGCTGGGCGAGGCCGCCGGTCCTCTGCTCATCGGTTCACTCTCGGAGCTCTACGGCCGCTCGCCCGTAATCAACACGGCCAATGTCCTCTTCGTCGCCGCGCTTGTCATGGCCGCCGTCGCCCCGACGCTGCGCTTCCTCACCTTTACCCGCGCCCTTACCGGTGCCGCCGTCGCCATCAACGTCCTCGGCCCCGCCATCATTGGCGACATCTTTGTCCCCGAACAGCGCGGCACCGCCGTGAGCATGATCCTCTTTGCCCCTCTGCTCGGCAGCTCCATCGGCCCCGCGTTTAGCGGCGCCGCCATTGAGACGCTCAGCTGGCGTGTCATCATTCTGGTCAGCGTCATCCTGGCCGCGCTCTGCTACTCCATCTCCTTCGTCTTCTTCCGCGAGACGTACACGCCGGTCATTCTCCGTCGAAAGGCTAACAAGGCGCTCGCTGCCAGCCCAGCGCCGGACATGGATAAACCGGTGGCCAAGCACACGTACAAGTCGCTCTGGTTGTCCGTGTCGCGGCCTCTGACTGTTCTCATTAGCAGCGGTGTGCTCATGGCGATTTCCTTCTACGTAGCCATTATGTTCTCCCACTTCTACGTGGCAGCCATTACTATGCCCAGAATTATCGAAGACGTCTACCACCTATCGCCCACGGCTGCTGGACTTTCTTTCTTCTCCAATGGTAATGAGTGTTTCCTTCTCACATCAAATGCCATGCTAACATGTTGCAGCGTTCGGATCACTAATTGGCATCATGGTCTGCAAGTCATGGCTCGACGCCATCTATGTCAAGCTTCGTGATGACAACAATGGAGTTGGTTTGCCTGAATTCCGTCTACCAATTGCCATCTTCGGCGCCATCACCATCGTCCCTGGCGTTGCGCTCTATGGCTGGTGCGCAGAGTACCACTGGAACATTTACGTCTTCCTCATCGCCTGTGTCTGGGTCCGCATGTCCCTCATCATGTCTTTCACGCCTCTGACTGCCTATGTCGTCGACGCTTGCGGTTTCTACTCAGCATCTGCATTGACGGCTGTCATTGTCATTCGCTGCCTCGCGGGCGCCTTCTTGCCGCTTGGGATAGATAAGCTTGTCAATCAGATGGGTTACGGCTGGGGCTTTACAGTGTACGCTCTAGCAACCCTGGCTGTGGTCTCAGTGCCCGTTGCCCTCTTCTATAAGGGCGAAAATTGGCGGAGAAATAGCGAGTATACCATGGTGGAGGAGCACGTCGAGACTGAATAGAAGTCGAAGAATTTTATTACAAAAGCGCACCATAGACATTTTATGATACCTTTTCCAGTACCGCGGCACGTAATCATGTGAGCATCTTGATTAATGTCTCAAGAATTGATTGGTCATCCGTCTGGTTCGGCCAAGTCGGAAACTTCGGCCAACTCACACCTAGAATACGGCGTCAAGCCTCTGATGCCCATAATTGATTTTTATCGCTTTTCGAGTATGCGCTGTAAACAGTAAGCGGTAGACTGATGAACCAGGCTGAGGCCGTTTTTACGTAATCATACCTGATAATTTGCTGGAAATTGGTCTTGAAGCCTTGGGATTTTCTGTTCATTAGTGATTTCTTGAATATATCGACGTAAATATCCTCAACATGTCCGCTAATCAGCAGCAGGAGAGCATTTACCGTCTTCCGAGCACTGCTCCAGATATCCTCGACGGCAGTGTTAGCCTCACCGAATTTCTTCCATGGGCCCTCTATTGCCTTGACAGCGAAATTCCAGGGTCTAGCTTGAAGAATCTAGCGGCAGAGTTGGAGCAAGATTTCGTCATAGAGGTGCCCAGTGGAGAGGATATCCCTCTCATTCGGACCGCGCCTGCAGATTCACTCCATCAGCCCACACTCTGGTCGGCCTTGGATGTCCACATACAATACGGCAACGACAATAGAACCAACTTGGCCTACTTCCCGTATGGCTTCCTTGTCGCGCATGATAAAGACTGGGCAGCTCAAGGTTTATGGCTCGTTTACGTGGACTTTGAGGATGACAACCCTCTGACTGCTTTTCGAATTGGAACCAAGAACGTCGCTGGAGCTTGTGAAACATTGAGGGAAGGCGACGATTCTGCAGACCAGCTGGAGAAAATATACGGAATCAATGGCCGCGATGCCTCGGATTGAAACGCTATTGTCACTAGTAGTCTGAAGGGCCCTGAAGGACTCGGTTCTTGGAAATTAGATCGGAAGGCTCTTTGACAGGGGTTGCAATACACCACGTTTTGGTTGAATGGATAAATTGATCCTATTACAAGAATAGAGACTAGTAGAGCGGGGAAGAGTCTTCTTGTCATTATAGTTATTATCGTTCTTATCGGGCAGCCTAATAAGAATACATATCCGTCACAGCGCTAAGAGCGCCGTCGATCATGCTCACTCCTGCCTGTCGACAGGTAGTTACCCTGCATCGTGCCCATTCAAGCAACTTCTGGTAGGTACAAGCTTGCGCAGTCCCAAAAGTCTTCATGAAAGTGAAGTCATCTCTAATCACAGCCATACTGGAGTTGCTACCTACTTGGCTGCTTCGGTGGCTTTTTGAAAAGGGCAGTCGAGACTCGTCAGGACCCGGGCCTTGGAGATTCAAGGGACGGCCCGCGGTATCCGCAACACCTTCTTCGCAAGACAACGATCATGCTTTGTCACTGATGATATTCAAAAAGCGTCAAACCAAAAGCCGACCGTCGTAGTCTGCGTACAACCTATCCCTTACAACAAGGCAACCAACCGACTTGGCAACAAATCCCAGTTGCCGCCATGCGCACATGATGTCCTCTGAAGATAGGTGTCCTATTCTTGTTGATCATTGCCCCATGTCGTACGCGGTTGTTTCTTTGGGCCGTATGCTGGGGGTGCGACGGATGTCTGAGACCAAAAATATAACCATGCATCGCCACCATCGTAGGCATAATTCTGTCGCCAATACCACACTTTTGCTGAGAAGTAGGGCTTACAGGGCTGTCACAGCCCCGATTCTATGCGTCAAGTGGACCGCGGGAATGCCCTTTTAGACTGCCAAACTGCGTAGCGTCAGCACTATCCGGCAGCACACAACTGCTTTTGATGGATCATGCCCATCCTGGGTGCTTGGATGGCGTGCTCATTGGTGATGGAGCGAAACGGCCCCGGAAATACACTGTTCGTAGTCCACCGCGGCCCGTCGTGGCGTCCTATAGACCCGACTTGGCTCAGGAACTAGATGAAATTTCAGGCTACACGTCCTGGGAATGAAGTGCTTTTAATAATGAGAACCTTGGCATATTTTAGGTTTAAAAGAGTGTGCTCCTCGTTGAGGTTCCGTCGCTTTTACAACGTTTGACCTGCAGCGACGGTGATCAACTTTCGCAATGGGCTCCTCCTATCCAACGGCGCCCCAGCCGATTGACAGTGATCCATACCAAGACATTAAAGACTTTATCCAAATCTACGATACGAACAACTTGACAGTCATTAGCAACGATGACTTCTTCTCCGCACCGTTTCGCGAATATTGCCCCTCTGGCGACTGCATGAAGGACTGCCAGAACATGACGCGGGTGTTCGCCTCCCTCCCCGGCGGCGTCCAGTCCGACGCCCGCACCTACGGCCGGCCAAGGAGCAAGAATGCCGTCTCGCTCTTTGGGGTCTGCACCAACTTGGACCACATCACCGAGGTGCTGCCTACATACAAGCACATGGACAAGGCGAGGGGCTTCTTCAGCGTCAACCCGTCCGCCAAGACCAACATCAGCCGCGTCACGTCCAAGGTTGCGTCGTGCTACGCGAGCACATGCGATCTGACCCGGGAACCCGACAAGTGCAAGGAGGCCTGTGCCATTGACAACTTTCTCGCGCAGCCGACGCGGCTCAACTTCAACTTGCAGAACAATAATACGGGTGCCATGGCGTGCATCAGCCGCCTCTGCGACAACACGTGCGGCCTGCCGTATGCGAACCAAGATGTTCTTGGCATCGGCGTAAGTAGCCATCGGGGACACTGCAGATGCAGTTCCACCACTTGCGCAACAAAATCTAATGTAGATGATCAGGTCCTGACTACATACTACGTCCAAGCTTTGGCGTTACTAGTAATTGCTACGACGTTTCTTACCTCTGCGGGTTATCAGCTATGGGGTAAAGGAAAGGAGAGACCAACCGTCTTAAGTAGAGCCAAAAGTCCTCTCTCGACTTTCATCTCGGCGCAGTCATATTTTGGGGGTAAGTTTTGTTCTCGCAGTGGTTGTTCGCCGGACCAAAATTTGACATTCTGGCGGTAGTGTCTGTAGCAGTGGCGACCTTTGCAATGCATCCAGCGAGTGTAGATGCGTTGAATGGGTATGCACTGCTTGCATCGTCCATCATGGGATTCGTTCCACCAATTTTTACCCTCATGCTGTTGCACAGCCATGGAGTCAAATCTTGGTTCTCCACCGGAGTGGTGCTGGGAAGCTGGGCCATCAACTCTGTCACATTCTTCATACTGGTTAGCAATTTGTCGTCGATAAAGGGGGACTCCAACTTGCTCGGAGTCGGGCTCCAAAGCCTGTTCCACACAACATCTTGCGGAGGCTCATCAGCCATGGCACTCTGCCACCAGCTCACCGGCGCAGAGCCCCTGGTGTACCTGGACCAGTTCTTCAACAAGAACCCGATACCTAATATCAAGAACGTGCCGGTGCTCTGGGCTTTTGCAACAGCAGTGTTGCTTGTCACAGTCGGCCGACAAGCCTTTCAGAGCTGGAAGGGGAAGGATGAAGAGGTTGTGGAAGCGACGCACAAGCCGGGACTGACGGCTCTGGCAGACAGCATGCGTACAAAAAGGAGAGCTTCTGCCTTTTTTAACCGCAAAGCCGTGAGGTTCGGCTTGATTGTGCTTACGACGACGATCTTTTGTCTAGCTCTCGGTTATGAGTTCCGTGTCGTGCGAGAATACCAGAAAATGGACATCATCGACAAAAGAGGATGGTCATTCGGCCAGGTTGTTGCCGTGCTGTTCTGGGTCCCGCCGCTGTTGGACACGGCGCACGCATTGTTCAAAAGTGCCCATACGGATGCTTCTGCGGTCAACGGAGAGACGGGGAAGATGCGGCAAGAGAGTCGACAGGGAGTGCGTCGGGGAGATGCTGAACTGGCGCAACTTTGGGCAGCGCCAAACCGCTCGACGGGCTACACTTCGTTTAATCCGAATGGTGCGGATTCATGGGACGATGGCGAAAATCTTCTGACGAGTGCCCATGTCCGACCAGCCACAGATGCTAGCACCTCACGAGCCATCAGCAGGCGGCCAGTCCCATATCACCATATTGGCGATCCTGAACAGAACGAGCAGGTGTAGAGGTGTAGGCGAGTGATCGTCTCTGCGTCGTAATAAATCTTTTCGAAAGGGTGGAGGGATAAAAATGGAACAATCTTTATTAGGGGGACAGGAAATTCGGAATTCATCCAGTTTATCTCGCTGTTGCAAGATCTGCAATGGTGTGACTCGCCCTTGACAATTGTCACATGAGGGCCTTACGACGAACGGGCTACTAAGTAGCGAGTTGATACCTTTCGTTGGGTGAAGCGACCGAGGATACTAATTGGCCGAAATTATAGTCGGCAATCAAAGTGACTTTAAACTCAAACTTTGCGACAATTCGTCAAGCTCCAAAATCACCGGCTCCCGGGCGCAAGGACAGTCAGTCTTGACTCATCAGCAACGGAGAACACCGAAACTGCTGGTCCATGCTCTTTTGAGCGATCGACGTCATTCTGCATTTTCAGCTGCATGGCGAATAATCATGGCGGCATTGTCGAGGTTGCGGGGATTAGATGACACTAGGCCCAACAACGCTACTACGCCGGCCTCCAGCAGTCGCCGCTGGTCGCATTATCAGAAATGAAGCTAGGCTAGGGTCAAGCAGAGCCGCTTCTCATGTGTCATGTATGGTGTTGTGCTGCCTTGGGCCTGTCCAGCGCCGCGCGCCGGCGTCCACGCGACCCCGGTGAGGCTCTCTCTCCCCCAGGGGGCCAAGACTGCGCCGTCCATCGCCAAGCCGGGAAACGGGAAGCGGAAAGTGATGCGGATAGTGGGAGGCTTGAGATGGGAAGATGCGACGCTGCGTTTCTATTTGCCCCGGAGAAGGCCCTTTCATTTCCCCTCAAACATGAACAAGCATCCAATCAAGGACTTGTAACTCTTGTGCCTGGGTTTGCGTTTCTCGTAGATAAGGAAATAAGGACGGGACAATAATAATAGATCCACCAGGGGATAAGCTTCCAGTCAACCTCGCACATGTGGCAACCGTGGCACCAGCAGATGGGGCGAGACGGGGTGAGCAGGGGCGAGCGCGCGCTGAACAATAGAACAATATTTGACAGGCGTGACAGGCACGCTATCCCCCTTGGCATCTAATTCGATCGTGCGGCTTATGGAGAACTGGGGCTTCAGGCGCCCAATGCTCGTTGGCTCACCACATGTGCCAATGAAGGTCGGCGGTCACACTGGGTTGCATCCAGAGATCGGCAGTGAGACATCCACCCCGAGTTGGCGGCATGCCCACACCCTCACACCATTTCCCAGATGTCAGCCTTCCCCAGAGGTTCCTTTGCTGCGAGTCGCGGCATATGGCGGTACTCGACGAGCGGCGGTGCAGAGTCAGTAAGTAGACTCTTTGCTCACCAAAAAAACCAAACCGGACAAGCCACACCTTACACCGGGGACACTCCCCAAAGGCGCAATGATTGGCCCTCTCTCAAACACATAGTTTTGCCTCTTCAGGAAGGCGCCTCGGCTTCGGCTCCCGCTGCGTGACTCCTTGATGCCCGGTCCATGCCCCCAATCAAGAAGCTCCATCTAGTCCGTCTGCCGCGCTGTCCGGGCAGAGGCCAACGGCCGACCCCTTTCATCTTTGACGGCGTGATTCGCCAGATGGCGAAATTCTAATCCGCCCCCCCAATCGCCAGCACAACTCGCCCCTCGTCGCAAATCTACCAGTCAGCCAGCCAGAGAGGGGACGTTGAGCTCAAACTCCGAATGAGATCTACACCAACGCATGCTCGGAATGGCCGCGCTAGTGCAGGGGCCTATTGGCTCCTGCCTCTTGCACGGGAACAAAAGTGCGTGAGTCGTGACATACACGCTCGCGATTCGTCGCATGTTAGCCGGCCCTCGTTCATTCTACGAGAGACCGCAATCCGGTACTTCCCAGCCACTATCGAACCTACCGAGTCTACAGACTCCGTCCCGACTGGCTTGTCGATTTCGTCAGCCTAGACTCCATTGGAGATTTACCTTCCAATTTCGTGCGGTTCATGCGATAGCACAATGGTACTTTGTCAAGAGTACCGGCTGGTTCTCTCGAAGCTTTGGTTAGTATAAAGATGTCTTGCACACTCCCTGGATGAACAACGAAAAACTCATCAGCATCATCTCTCATCTTCTTCCTTCTCTTCCTTGCATCACTATTCACACCAACACCATGCAGACCTTCGGTAGCTTCCTCGTCGCCGCTCTGGCAGCTGGCTTCGCCTCGGGTAGCCCCATGCCCAGCACCTCTGGCTCTTTTGAGCTGAAGCAGACCGCCAACCCCAACTTCTCCTCCCGCAACGGCCCGCAGGCTCTAGCCAACGCTTACAAGAAGTACGGCAAGGCCGTGCCCGAGCACATTGCTCTCGCTGCTGTCCAGAACAGCAACATCGCCAAGCGCGCTTCCGGCACCGCCACGGCCGACTCTATCCAGGGTGACCTTGAGTACCTCGTCGATGTCAAGATCGGTGGTGACCAGACTCTGAAGCTGGACTTTGATACCGGCAGCTCTGACCTCTGGGTCTTCTCCACCGAGACCCAGGGTGCCGGGTCCCAGACCAAGTACGACCCCAAGAAGAGCTCCTCGGCCAAGAAGGTTGACGGTGCCACATGGAAGATCTCCTACGGCGATGGCTCCAACTGCTCTGGTGATGTCTACACTGACGACGTCACCGTTGGCGGACTGACCGTCAAGGGCCAAGCTGTCGAGGCTGCCAAGCAGGTCTCTCAGCAGTTTGCCCAAGGTGAAGGCGATGGTCTTCTCGGCCTTGCCTTCTCCGAGCTCAACACTATCAAGCCACAGAAGCAGAAGACCTGGTTCGACAACGTCAAGTCCCAGCTTGACTCTCCCCTCTTCGTCGCCGACCTGAAGCACAACACCCCCGGAAGCTACGTCTTCGGCAAGGTTCCCAGCGGTGCCGAAAAGGCCAGCTACGTCGATGTCGACAGCAGCCAGGGCTTCTGGGGCTTCAGCGCCACCACCGACAACGGCGAGGTCAAGGGCATTGCTGACACCGGCACGACCCTCCTCCTTCTCGACGACCAGAGCGTTCAGAGCTACTACTCCAACGTGAAGAGCGCTGAGAATGATCAGCAGGAGGGCGGCTACGTCTTTGACTGCAGTGAAAAGCTCCCTGACTACAGCTTCACCGTCGGCGGCGGCAAGATCACCATCCCCGGTGAGATCATCAACTACGCCAAGGGCTCTGGCGGCAAGTGCTTTGGAGGTATCCAGGCAGCTGGCAACATTCCCTTCAACATCTTTGGCGACATCGCTCTGAAGGCCGCCTACGTCATCTTTGATGGTGGCAAGAATCGTCTCGGCTGGGCCCAGAAGAACTAAACTATATATACCCTTTCTTGTGTTCATTGGCATGACAGTTGGCTACCACATTCCAGCTGATCCTTGTTGTTTTTGAGTTTATACTATTATTACGGGTACATACACATCAGCAGTATATAAAATATACAACTACACTATTTCAGCCTACTTGTGACGCTGGTCTGTGACCGTTGAACTGAACAGCATTGCATAGTAGCCAACAGCTAAACAGTCCATCACTGAGGCTGCTACAATTCATGATGGATGAATGATGCCACTGCTACTCTAAGCGAAAAATTAATCATGACAATCATCTTGTGCTTTATAGGTGAGCATTGAGCAGGTGGGTTCCTATCATTCCCTCTCCAGCTGGTTGATCGGCGGAGAAGCAGCTCCACCATGATCTGGTTGCCATCTGGCTCGGGTCGTGCGCTGATAGGCTTCCTCGAGCACCAGCCTCCTCTGTTCCGACCTAGCCGAGGATTACTTTGATTGCTCAACTACACGTTTGCGACTCGCGATTCGGAGTCACCACCTGCACTGCGGATGACATGTCTGCGTCGATTCCACCGAAAGATGGCCAATTGCCGCCGCCAGTGCCGCTTGTCCGCCGCAGAAAGCGACTCAAGATTGACGTGGCCTGCGATCGCTGCAGGAGCCGCAAGGTGAAGTGTGATGGCGCTCGACCAGGTACGCAGTGACGAGACTCATTCACTTGGGAAAGAAAAAAAGTCTGATCGCGTTTTAGCCTGTAGTAATTGTTCGCGCAAGCTGGATCACCGTGATCATTGCCACTACGGCGCGGGCTCAAACGTCTCGCCGCCCAGCAACGCAAATGCGGCGTCACTTGCCAGCCACGACAAAAGATTCAACAGCAATGCCAGGATCCCGGCAATTGGTTCCACTGCATCGCATTCTGGTGCATGGCAGCCACCGCGCGGCGGCCACTACCCTGCCCCTGCCCACCACAGGTCCATTGCTGCGAAGCCGGCGTCGACCAGCTCTGGCGTTTCTCAAACGCACTCGCCGCCAAAGCCAAGAGAGTACAGATCCTCACATGGCGTTGATTCAATGACTGCGGTCGGTGATGAGACTACGACGGAATTCTTTGGCAGCAGTAGCGCTGGCTCGTTTACCGCCCAGATCAAGGCTGCTGTCGACTCCCGCCTCGGCCACTCGCCGAAAAGCCACAGCGTTGGTGCTCAAGGCCCAAGAAACCCGCAGGCCCTTCCATTCGCAACGAAGCGTCGTTATGACCCGAAAAATGTGCTACTTCCTACGCGCAGACTTGCTGACGACCTGATGCGCACATACTGGCTTTACATTGACCCCCTGTATCCGTTCCTCAACAGAAGCAACTGGCAGGACCGATATAGTCGTTTGTTCGCTGGCGAGCCTCTCGATACTGACGAGTCTGTATTTATGGCATCGCTAAACATTGTTTTCGCGCTCTCAACACAATTACAGGAGGGTCAAGATGCCACAGTCCGGAACGACACGAGCCAAGACTATTTTCAGCGTGCCCAGGCTCTCGTTGATGTCACAATCTGGGATCCCGGAAGTGTCGAGGTAGTACAATACCTACTGATCACTAGTCAGTATTTGCAATCCACGAATTCTCCCCATCAAACTTGGATGGTGGTCGGCCTCGCAGTCAGGACTGCCCAGAGTCTAGGATTGCATTTGCCTGAAACTTCGGCTGCCAAGTCACCGATCAGTGAAAGAGAGCTCTACCGCAAGCTGTGGCACGGCTGTGTACTAATGGACAGGTAGGTGTCTACTTCATCGTTACCATTACATGAAGTACTGACGAGTCTATAGAATGGTGGCGCTAACCCATGGCCGTCCGGCGATGATATCAGCTGAGCTTGCCAGTTGCGTCCCGCTACCGGCTCTTCCAGAACAAGACAATCAGACAATTGACGGCTCAACAGATGTCTCATTCTTTGTCAAGTCTGTAGAGCTTTATGAAATCACTCAACGGCTTGTCGAGACGTTGTATTCCACCCCGACTGGACGTACACAACGCGTGAAGCCGAGTCAACAAGCCATCAGCGACTTGGCAAACATTGTCCAGATTGACGGCGACATGTCAGAGTGGGAACAAAGCCTCCCCAAGCAGCTACAGCAGCACACTCTGGGAACAATCGTGGCGCGGCCCAGCATAATTCTTCGACTGCGATTCTTGCATGCGAGAATTTTGCTCCTCCGACCTATCCTCAGTTTGGTATGCTTGCCACAAGCGGCGACAGAATCAGACACGGAGCGGCTCGCAAACAGACTCTACAAGCAATGCGCACTCGAATGTTTTGCCACAGCCAGAGCAACCATCAGAATATTCTTTGACCACCAAGTCTCCGATGGCACGGTCGGCCTGTTGCCTGCTTGGTGGTACCGCCTGTACTACCTCTTCTCGGCATCAACAGTGCTGATTGCCGCCAAGTTGCGACCGGATGTTTTCCCGGCCGACGACATCAACCAGTCTTGGGAGCAAGCAATTCATGTGTTTGAGACTCTACAGCACGTCAGCGAGTCAGCACAAAAATGTGTCACTGCACTTCGAATCTTGTCTGCTAAAATTCTCTCGGCAATATTTGGCACACCACAAGTCAGTTCGGAAGACCAGAGGGAGCCGGCAATTGAGAGTACGAAAATACTTTACAACTTGCCGGCAAATAACGGCAACCAAAAGGTTATGGATGGTTTTGATCTTGACCCCGACTTTGGTGGCATGAATTTCGAAATAGACATTGAAAACTACGCATGGCTGAATGAAGTGACTTCTTGGAACTTCCTGAGCGGATGAATTATAGCAAATCAATTTTAGGTGTACAATTCCATGTCTATTTCTCAAATACCATGGTGTTCTTTACGCTTCCCAGTTGACTGATTTTGACCTCAACAACGTCGCCGTCCTTGAGATATCTGGGCTCCGTCATGCCCATCGCAACTCCCGACGGCGTTCCTGTCAAAATCACAGTTCCTGCCTCGAGGGTAGTGCCTTGGCTGCAAAACGAGACCAGCTCCTCGACCCCAAAGAGGAGGTCACTGGTTGGGCTATTCTGGCGTTCCTCTCCATTCACAAACGTCTGAAGATGCAAGTCCGACGCATCTCCGACAACGGAGGGGCTCACAATCATGGGCCCAAGGGGAGCGAACTTGTCAAAGCCTTTGCTGAAGCACCACTGCGGTACTCCGCCGGCTTTGGCAGGATCTCTTTGCCAGGCTCTGTTGGACACATCATTTGATGTACAGTAACCGGCGACATACTCTAGAGCAGTTTCTTTGGAGATGTCTCGGCCGTCTTTGCCAATTACAATAGCCTATATTTTAACCGTAAGCGTAATTCACAACCAAGGAAAAGTCTGTGTACCAGTTCGCCCTCATAATCGAGAGTTCCCTCTTGGGCAATCTTGGGAATGGGAATCTCTGCAGAGAAGCCGGCCACGCAAGTGCTGGGCTTGATAAAAACGGAAGGATACGGTGGTGGCTTGCGGCCGCCCTCTTGAACTATCGATGGCATCAGTCTAAGTGAATCTCGAATTCACCACGCTTCATACTCACTGTGTTTCATGTAATTGAGGCCAATGCATCTGATTATTGGCACGTCAGACCTGCGGAGGACTGGCAGCAGTCTCTGAACTCTCACTGTCTTGCCTCGGGCAAGAGGTCCAAAGAGGCTACCCCCTTGCAACTCGACTGCCTGCAATTCACCACTTTGCAATTTGAGGGCCAAGTCTAGCTCATCTTTGACGAGTAAATCGCCCAATTTCTCCGAGCCATCAGCAACCCGAAAGCGGACTAGACGAGACCAAGACGCCATATTGCGTTGAAGTTTTGAGGCTGAACGATGTGACTGCGCGCCACACTCGTCGTCTTACCGTGTAGTCTGGAAACAACAATCTATTTAATACTACGTTTCTATTTCATGAAATCCGCAGGCTGACAAAGACGGGCTGCTCGTCGCCGCGACGCCCATGAAAGGTCAAGGATAGCGCGGAGCTGTCGGAAGTGACTGACCAATTGCGACACGTCCCGGTCGGAGAATTATATAGTCTTTCGGAACGCTTGCCACATGAGACAACGGCAAGTATGGATAGACGGCGCATCCCCGCAACAATTCCCGTTCCCCGGACCATCCAGGAGGGGCAACTCACTTATAATCCGAACTGGAAGCTGTGTTTCTTCAGGAAACCCGCTGCGCTCACCGTGTTTCTAGATCTTTGCTGAGAAAAGCACTCTTACTCTCCAGCACACTTGCGCTGAACTTTTTGGGCAACATGGGTTCGATTATAGGCACAGAGCCGACCGATTTGGCCATGCAAGAGTACCTTCAATCGCTGCCCAGAATGAACATGGAGCCGCTGTGGACGCGAATGAGCGCCATGGTGCCGCCGTCGCCGAATCCTGCCTGCCAGCCTCACCTCTGGTCTTACAGCGACTGCCACCCGTTCCTCTCTCAAGCGGGCAATCTTGTTACGGAACAAATGGCGGAGAGGAGGGTGCTGATGCTGGTCAATCCATCAATGAGTACATGATATACTGGCAGTCCTTTGGCATAGTTTCGAATGTGCTGCTAACGAGAGCGTACAGAGGCTCCACACACGACTGATACCCTCTATGGTGGTCTGCAGTGGGTGAATCCGGGCGAAGTCGCACCTGCTCACCGCCATATTGCATATGCCGCTCGTTTCATCATTGAAGGCAACGGCTTCACTGCAGTCGAGGGCAAAAAGATGCCTCTGGCACGTGGCGATGTGGTAGTCACACCAACATGGCACTGGCACGATCACGGCAATGAGAGCGATGAGCCTGTAGTCTGGCTCGATGTCTTGAACCTCCCGCTCTTCACCTATCTACCTGTGAACTTTGCTGAGAACTATGAGAAGGATCGATACCCTAGCGTGTAAGTTTTCTTTGCCGTCTCAGTGATCTCGAGCGACCCCGACTTACTCCATGCAGTGAGGACCCTAGTGCAGACTGGCGCCATCCCTGGCAAAAGACACAGACAGTTCTGGATGAGACCAAAGAGCCGCATGCAATCTTTCATTACCGAAATTCCAGAGGTTTTCCCCTTTCCACCACGATAGGCGTGCAGGCTGAGCGCGTAGGCCCTTCCTCGAGCTCCAAGCCTTCGCAGGACGTGAGCTCTTTCCTGTACCATTGCTACAGCGGAAAAGGCCACTCTGTCATCACTCCTCCAAACGGCGAGCAAAAGTCTATCTACTGGCATGGACGCGATACGTTTGCGGTGCCTGCGTGGTCGAAGGTGCAGCATTTCAATGAGTCGAGTACGGAGCCTGCGTACTTGGTCGGCTTTCATGATGGGCCGTTTCTCGATAATTTGGGCCTTCGAGCTAGTATAGCGGCAAATAAATAGGACATTTAATTCAATCTAGAAATCAGATTTGACGGAATATAGGCGACTTCATTTGTAGTTGGGCTGATGAAAGCCGCCGCGGTTGCCCCCATAAACGTGATTTAAGTAGAGATGAGCTCTCCGCATACCATCTACAACTAGCACACTGGTCTGGTGGTATAAATGAATAGGGAAAAAAAGACATGTATTAATGAATGAGACTCTAGTTTCGCCAGCGAAATTCGGGATGTTTCCAATCGAGATTCTGGATTGCCGAAGCATCCAGCGCGACCAGCACCGTGGCAGGATCGAGCCGCTCACGACGCCTATTGTCCTTCAAAACCCAGAGATACAGCAAGCTTGCTGTAATGATGATTGATGCCATAGCAGCTAGGTTAAGCCCAGTGCCAATGTTGTACAGGGGGGCATCAGAAGGTACAAACGCCCATGATGCAGCCAATCCTCCCATATTACCGAGCATGACGTTTGTGGCAATCGCGGAGGATCGCGCAGTGTCAGAGGCGACATTGGCCGCCGCATGAGAGTTTGTCAAGGCGCCATACGTGTAGATTCCGAAAAAGGGCAGGAAAATGGCCCCATATCGGATGTTTGGACTCGGAGTCGCAATGAACAGGGCATAGCCAATTGTCGGAATGACGGCGCAGAGAATGAGAAAGATGCCTCTCTTATTCATGCGCCAACTCGCGTAGCTTGTGCCGACACAACAAATGGCGCCGAGAACGTATGGCGGCACCGTCAGAAGCTGCTTCGTCGTGACATCTTTCTCCGGAAAGATTGTGGCCACCAGGGTCGGCAGGAAAAACGATGCGCCCTGAACAATGAGGCTGTTGAGCAGGAAGATCCAGCCTGTGGAGAGCACCACAGGATTGATGATTCCGCGGCGGGCCTTGGTCCAATTGAACTTGTCAACGAGCTCCTCGGCATTGACGCGCTCGCTATTCAGACGGCGGATGGCAAATTCCTTCTCTTCTTCGGATAGCCAGGTCGAAGTTCTTGGATCGTTGGGCATGACAAACCAACTACCGATCCCGAGAAGGCAAGTGACGATGCCTGAGATTGGGTTGTCAGCGGCCAAACCCCTAAGAATTATCGGGGGCAATGATGCATTTACCTTCGATGACGAAAATCATTCTCCAAGAATGAAGAGCGCCAATGCCAGGAATTTTCAGAATCGCCGAGGCTAAAAGGCCGCCGAACGCGCCGGCCAGCGAGCCCGACACAATGAAGAGCGAAATGCGAAACGTCATTTCGTTTTGGCGGTACCAGCGCGACAGGTAATAGACGAGCCCCGGCATGATGCCGGCTTCGAAGATTCCGAGCAGGAACCGCACGGCACAGAGGGCCGAAAAGTTCGGGACCAAGCCCGTGCACATGGTCAAGACGCCGAAGCAAAAGGTGGCGATCGGGATAAAACGCCCGGGGCCGATCCACTTGCAAACGATGTTGCTCGGAATCTCAAAAAGAATGTAAGAGATGTAGAAGATTGAGAGCGCGATGTTGAATTGGTAGCCCTGCATGTGGAGCGTCTTCTCTAGACCGGCGATTCTTGCATTTCCTGCGATGCGTGTTAGAGGAGGGCATCGTACACAACTTGCTGTTTACTTGCCAATATTCGCCCGATCAATGAATGAAAACACTATATACAGTCTTGGTCAGCGTTTTCTTTTTCTACTTTCTTTGGTGAGCTTGCCGCAACTTACAGAAAATTATACTGGTCAGAGGGACAATGTGCCAGTCCATCTTCCAACGAAGCTTCGACTCCCGTCCCTTCTCAGCAGCAGCTTCGGCCCCAGTTACACTATTTTAAGTGTCAGCCATCCTCTTTTAGAACGAAGGAGACGTGGTACTTGGGGGGATGTAACAACGCACTCGGAACCGCCATAGTCTAGCTCCTCAATATATTTGGTGCTTGTCATGCTGTGGAGGTCATCACATTTTTCCTTGACCGCGTTGGCCATAATTTTTGCAAAAATGGTCAAGAACTGAGAGAAGAATCAGTAAATCTTTGATGGGTAGAGAAATGAAGGACGGGGCAGAGACCCCTTATATGAATGTGTCGCACAAGTTATGCTACCCTGACACCGAGTAACCAGCACTGCGGTGGGGATTGGCGCAACAAGGCACTCTGTCCGCGCTTGAGGATTGCGATCAATGAGACCGCATTCCATTCGGAACTGGCCCGTGGAGCTTCGTTATTTGACGTCTTGGCCGGCATTTGCTGCCTGCCTCGCCCCAGTAGGTAGAGAGGCTCAGCACGCTACTAGTCTCTCAACACTCGGGTTCATTGGCCCCAAGAATCAAGTTTTCTGATATGAAGGCTGCATTGCATACAAAGCGGAGAAAAGCTTATATGAATTGCAAAACACGATATTTTAAAAGTGTTCCCCTGAATTCCCCTTTCAAGATTTTCTTCTTTTCAAAGCTCAGTGTTGGTTGTGTTAACTAATGGTCTCTACCTCTAAGCATGTTGTTGAATCAACTACGTTGATGTTTTCATCTTCGACTCAAAAATCTCTTAAGCAAACCCGAGTTTTCAACATATCCCATGCTAACCGGGAAACTCTGGCACAGCACTTTGCACAATGAAAAGCGTCGTCGCCACTTTTGTGAACATGGAGAAGCGACTCACACCAACCCCGCGATTAATCTATCGCATGATAGAAAAGCGTCCACTTCTCCAGCTTCTGCTTAGAGAAGGAGGCTTGCTCTAGGCGATTCGGGGCCTCGGGGCTCGAGTTTGGGGGCTTGGGGGTTCCATTTGGTGACGTCTGCTTCCGAGTCGGAACGAACGTCCATTGGCTAGGGAGTCGAGCGTAGAGCCGAATCAAGATGTCGAGGGCGCAGCACACCACTAATAAGGGACAAGAAATTAGAAAGACAAGCGCATGTTCTGGCCGGCTCGCCTGGCGAAAAGATCAATCAATCCAGACATTGAATGATACTGGTGCAGCGATGATCGTTTCGGCATTGTGGCAGAAGGTGCTGGCCGCTCAACGTGTGGAAAGTAGCAAATATATCTCAAGGCCGGAGTAGAGCCATCCACAGTTTCGAAAGCGTGTACGGAGTTGAGTTCTTTAATATGCAAAGACATCATGAGTGCTTATGCTGTGACTATACGGGGATTTTTTTTTTGAATGTAGTATCTTTTGATGCCTCCTAACCCGATGCCCAATGCGGAATCCTGTCAGCATGTGAATGAAGCTGTGTCAACGCGGTTACTGCGTCACCACCCAATGCAACAAGTTGAGAGCAACTCCGCAAGTACCAAGCTGTGGTATAATTGATTACGTAATGAGAAACAGATTCAATAAACTCGGAGCAACAGAATAACTTTGGATTAACGTGACAAGGCTTAACTTGTAGAGACGTGCTTCTCTTCTCGCGTCATGGTAGATGCTACCCTATAGAGAGCTGCGCCACACTTGGCAGGTGCCCAACGTGGCGAAAACCGGAGGCCGCCACATCCACGGACCCTGCTTCGCCACACTACGGGTACCCACCTCTAAGGCTGCCATTTAAGCTTGCCGCCATCACTGCGTCATCTCTTCTCAGGCACCCGACGATTGGCCAGCTCGGGCACTCGTGTTCCTTGCGTGTCCCTTTGAGCGGGATGGAGCGAGAAAATTCCAGTGGCGCAGTGCGACATGTTCACAGCTGAGGTGGCTAGAATCCGCGGGAGCTGTGCTACTACGCCAGTCGCCGGGAGGCCGCGTACACATGACGCAGACCGCGCGCTGCAGCTCGGGGCGCCCTTTGTTTCTGCAGGGGCGTATAAATAGATGACGAGGCCTTGTATTGTGATTTTATGCTGGGGCCTGGCGACTAGCAGAGCATATAAAAGATAATTCCGCCACAAAGATGGGTTCCCTGTTCCTGTCCGACGACACCACTTCACAATCATCACACCACACTCGCAGGCGTGACATGGCACCCACCATCGAATCCTCCCTGGAGACGCAGGGCCTCGCAAACGAACAGACGGAGCTTTTAAATCTCATTGACAAGCTGCAGTTTGCGCAACTTGACAATGTCAAGCTTCCGCAAATCGTTGTAGTCGGCGACCAGTCGGCTGGTAAAAGCTCAGTCTTGGAGGCACTCTCTGGCACACCATTCCCACGAGATGCCGGGGCTTGCACGAGATTTGCCACCGAGATCCGGCTACGCAGAGCAAAGGAAACGAGACTGAAAGTCTCCATTATTCCCGACAAGACGCGCCCGTACAACGATCAGACCAAGCTGCTCCAATATGGCGGTGACGTCACGGGCGACATGCCTTTTGAGACCCTGATGCGCGAAGCGACAGATCTCATCGCACCGAAGAACATCCCCGGTCGATTTGCCGCTAGAGATATTCTTGTGGTAGAGAAGACAGGCCCCGAGATGCCCCTTCTGACGCTCGTCGACTTGCCTGGCCTGGTTCGTGTCGCCAACCGCGATCAGTCCGAAGCCGATATCGCGACCATCGAGCATCTTTCCGATCGCTACATGAAGAGCTCTCGAACAATCATCCTCGCAGTTGTCGGCGGCAACAATGACTATGTCCAGGCGCCGATCCTGACCAAGGCTCGCCAGTTTGACCCCAACGGATCCAGAACCATTGGTGTTTTGACCAAGCCCGATATGACGGAGGGCATCGGGTTGGAAGACAAGTTTGTGGAGCTCGTCATGAACAAAGATGATGAGAACCACTTCAAGCTCGGCTGGTTTGTCCTGCTGAATCCCGGCCCGGGCGAGCAGTGGACGACTGCTACGGACCGCAACCGTCGCGAGGCTGAGTTCTTCACTCGTGGAAAATGGGCAAACCTGCCGCCACAGATGTGGGGAGTTGCTTCACTACGGCAAAAACTCAGCAGCCAGCTGCAGCGTCACATCGGCAAGCACGTCAAGAGCCTGCGCCGCCAGATTCAGCAGGCCCTTGAGCGCTGCGATGGCCAGCTCAAGGAAATGGGGGCAGGCAAAGACACCGTGGAGGAGATGCGGTTCGAGATGGGCGAGCTCTTTGCTGCTTCCAACAATTTAGTCACACCTGCCGTCAACGGCAACTACAAGAATCCGTTCGGTGAACGCTTCTTTGCCCGCCAGTCAAGCCCCAAGGGCACGCCCTCGCAAAAGCTCCGCGCTCGTGTGCGGGAAGAGAGCGAACGCTTCTCGCGCTTGTTTCGCCAGCAAGGCCGCAAGGTCAACTTTTCCGAGCCATCCGCTGCCAACCTCCCTGCTGCCGGTACCGTTGGCGACCAGAGCAAGAAGGACTTTGCGCAGTACGAGGTCGAGCCGCTTCTGCGCCAAATTCGCGGCAACGAGCTGCCACTGGATTCCAACCCCCGAGCTCCCTACATTCTCTTCCAAGACTACTCGCGCAACTGGCCTGTGCTGGCGCAGGAGTACAAGGACAATCTGAGCGTCATCTGCAACGAGTTTCTTGCCGATGTCATCAGCCACATCTGGCCGATGCGCATGCGTGACCCGCTGCGCTACCATTTCCTAGAGACCAAGATGCGCGAGGTCGTCGAGAATGCCGACAAGGAGCTGACGCGTCTGACGGATGACATGGAGCTCGAGATCCAGCCCTACGACCCGGAGTACGAGGAGCGTCTACGAAAGTGGCGTGCTGACGCGACTGAGAATGGCGGCACGTACACTGAAGCGGAGGAGGTGCTGGAGAAGATGCTCATCTACTACGACTTGACTGCGCGCATTTTCACCCGCAACGTCATCACACAGGTAGTCGAGCGCCACCTGCTTCTTGGTATGCTGCGTCTCTTCAATCCCGTCGAGATTCTTCGCATGCCCAACTCTACCATCGAGTCCATTGCCGCCGAGAACAAGGAGACGCGTGACCGCCGCATGGCGCTCAAAGAACAGAAAAAGGCGATCGAAGAGGCACGAAATATCTGCGCCAGTCTGGCCATGCGCAGTGACCTGCGCGCCTACGCCGATGAGGCAGACGACGACATTGACACAGACGCTGACGGCCCTTCGAGGCGGGGCACCATCAAGAGACAGTCCACCGGCTCACAAGCTGCGCCGTTGCGCCGATCCGCTGAGGCGAGCCGGCAGAGTTACCAGGAAGAGCGCTCCCGGCCGATCGTCGACACGCGCTCCCGTCCTCCCCAGCAGCCACCCCAGCAGCAGCCTCAGCCCTCGGCACCCATTACGCATACTGTCCCTGTGACACCGAGCATCAGTCAAGATCAGCCTCGCGAGTGGGATTCGGCCTACTATACTACGGCCTCGTCGGCACAGCAGCCGCACCATGCGCCGCCCCCGCCACCACGCCCGCAAAAGGTTGGCTATGAGGATGCCAATGGCTACTACGACTCCGCTCATACGCACAATGGAACCAGAGGGAACAAGGACAGTGCGCGACAGCGTCTTGCAGCGGTGATGCGTGGGCAGCATGGGACTTGATGTAACAAAAATCTGCATTTGAGCGTCTAGGAAGGTTTTGTGTTTTTGCTGTTTAAGTAACTAGTTAGATCACTCTCTTGTAGCACTATAGAAAGGAGCCATCACAGTCAAATATATCCATACTTTTTGAAAGCCAACATGATACCATATTTATCTGTATATAAGATATAACTAACATTAGACTGCTTAGCGTTCCTGTGGTCTAGTCAGCGAGTGGATAGGAATCAGTGGGAGAATGCTATCCGGTATTGGGTCAAAATTTAACATCGCTACTGGGCAACAGGCAGCACACTGAGAGGTGAATTACATCGCAAGAAACGATTCAAAGCAGGTAGAAAAAAGTTACTTGTATTTACATGTGATGTGTTTCACGTGCATAATCATGCTTCATCATGAGGTGGGGCTTCGTTGGTTCAACATTTGGCGCAACACAGCCTGTCTTGGTCAAACCTAATAAACATCATTTAGCTTATAAGGATCAAATAATGACACTTGAAGCTATTCACCAGTTCCCTCTTCTATCATTGGTTTCATTTGCCTGCAACCACTCTGCTCTGATATTTAGCCCATCTCACTACTGGCTATGATTAAGCCGGGGGAACGACTATGGGCTGGAGGCGGCGGCTTGCTTATCGGAGGGCCCTACACGTGGTATATCACCGATTTCGACCAGCGAAGGCATTTTTCAGTTACATATTGCCCATCTGTCCCGGTTCAAGACTCTGAAGAAACAGAGGAAATTTGCCTAGCGAAGCTACGAAAGCACATAGACGAGCTTGGCACCGATGTTTTGGGAATTCGTTTCTCGGACCCAGATGGGCCGATTACGGTATCTACAAACATAGAAGACGACGTAACTTGGTATACGAACTGCCATCCACTGTCCGCTCTGCGTCTGCCCTTCCCGGTCAAGACTATCGGGATGGAGAGCTTGACGGAACTCGACCGGATGGGGCCACAGGTGGACCTGGTGACCTACCCAGCAGAACCTACGGTTCACGGGATGGCAAACACGAAAGTAGCATTCAAATACTGGTTCATATCAAACGGCATGTTTCGAAAATGGTACGAGCTTCAATGCTGGGCTCGTTTGCCGCGGGACCATCCGCACATCGTCCCATTCGACGCTATCGTCTTGGATAATATCAGGGGCAGCATCGTCGGATTCACGAGTCGTTATATTCCTGGTGGAACTCTCAAGGATTGTAACGCCACGGTCCGCCCGTTCCGTCTAGCCTGGCTGCGGCAGCTTCTGTCTGTCGTCGATGACCTGAACTACCGCTACGGCATTATGCACCAGGATATTGCTGCGCGTAACCTGCTCATTGACGAGAAAGATCATCTTTGCATCTTTGACTTTAACTATTCGATCGTGATCAAAGAGCACTACACGCCAGAGCGCGACGATATAAAGGGCGTCATCTTCACACTGTACGAAGTTATTACCCTCGACGAGCACTTTAGGGAGGTACCACATCTTGAACAAGACGCCGAAGCCATACTGCGGCTTGAGTGGACAAAGCACCCGGATGTGAAACTGGACGCTGATGTGTCCGAGTTCCGCAACGTACTCGATAGTTGGATTGACAAGAGAAGGGCGCGAGACTTTGAGCTCGTCGAAACGTGCATACAGTGGCCATTGTTGCCGCAGCCGCCAATGGCGCCAATGCTGGTGGGAGGGCCCGACGGAACCAAACAGGAAATAAAGTCCTCCCCAGTCCTGATCCGCTCGGACTTGCTGCAGCTGAATGAGCCGTTTCTGAGGTGGGAGCGGCCAGCCAGTTATCGGTTCAGAGACGTGCTTGAAAAGGACAGTCGCCAGGAAGACGTACATGGGCCAGTTAGCCAAGAATCAGCCACGGCACAAGACAGCTGCAAGCCTATCAAAGGGCCGTAACCATCAATAGAGACATAGATAGCTGAGCATTTTTCGCCGAGGCGCCTTGTGCTTCGGACCGCCTCCTCCACACCATATCTTATTCATGCGCCAGGTACTGTAGCTCTTGGAACATGCCTTGGCATCCCAAGTTTGACTTTTTGTCGCCTGAAACGGCTATTTCTCCGAGGCCATGCATCTATCCCCGAGAGATGCGGTTTATGTCCGATATTTAGCAGCTGGTCTGGTCTGTAGTATGGCTGCCGTTGCCGGCAGCATTGCCGCGTAAGAGAGCTTCTACAAAGTGGTCCGTCGCGCTACGCTAATCTATACCTTCGCACATCCAAAGGGATAGTTAGTTCATCGAGCCCGAAATGCCCTACCTTATTCTGACAACTTTCAGGGCAGTTCAGCCATGTGCATGGCTACAGTAGTAGAAAGCCTCCGCGAATGGACATTTCGGCCCTTGCTCTTTCGGAATATGCCATGCCAGCAAAAGCTATAGCCGGTTCTTCGAGGCCGACGAACTGGTTTCTCGGCGCATAGTGAGTTCGACCCCACGCCAGCGTTTTTGAAGCCGCTCGGCGGGAGCTTCCCGCCTCTGCTTGCGCTCTAGCTATGCATTGACGGTAACTAGCCATCCTATAGTTACCGCTCCACATCCTATAGTTTGACTATGAGTGTGAATGTAGTTTGATCTGGGCTGTTGATGAAGCGCAATTTTCACCTTTGGCACTGTCTGCAACAAGCGACGCTTCAGGAAGGCCGGTCTCTGCCTGCCCTTGGTGCAGGAGAAGAGGGCAGTTTGGATCAGTGAAAGAAAAAAAATTAAAAAAATCCAAGTCTGTTCCCGTATGAAACTCTCGATTTGCCGTCCGGTTGGCCTGCCGGATAACCGAGCTCTGACTGAATGGAAGCCTCACCTGCGTGTCATCCGTAAAATAGGGTGGCTGCAACGCCAAGGTGAAACAGAACGGTCAACATCTCGGTGGGTGCAAGCTACCAGTAGATGAGCGATTATAACAGGTATCAAGGTGAGACAGAAGGAAGAGGGGGCAGATCACACACCTCTTGGATTCGGAGCGACGCCTGCAATGCTTTGAAATCAGAAACTGCGGCCTTGTACCATATGGGTTCCTTGGAGACTGCAGAATTTGGAATCAATTTCGGGGTACAAATGTGGGCTGGAACGAGACGGCACCTGCAAGGTTCCGGGCTCGGCTGCAATAATACGCCCAGAAGCTAGAATCATTCTCTCAGCCAGCGTCATCGCACTAGTTAGTTGGAGCGTAGTTGGAGCGGGAGGTGATGGTGGAGCGAGTGCAGCTCGAATGTATCGGCAATGACGTGCTACCGGGGTTGCATCAGTTCCTCAGGTAAAGGCAGTTATTGATATATATATATATATATAAGAGCTCCTGCAGCGACCGGCCGGCACTGGTAAGCTGCTTGACTTTTATCAACATCATCAACATCACAACCTTCTACATCATCTCAACATGGCCAACGCGACCGCCACTCTGCATTACCTCGACATTGGCTCACTGGGCCGTGGCGAAGTTGTTCGGTGAGCTACATCGAGGGAGAGCATCCCGTCACCCGGTCGGTCGGCCGTCGCGCCGCAACCTGACAGCTAACAAACGCCTGCGTGCCTTGCCAGCCTGTTCCTCAAAGACGCCGGCATCGACTTCAAAGACGTCCGCTACAAATACGACGATACGTGGCCGGCCGCGAGCAAGAAGCTGCAGCAGGACGGCATCTCGCTGACCGGCAAGGTCCCCGCCCTCGAGTACAAGGGCGCCATCGTGACGCAGGCAAGCAACACCCCCCCCCTCCCCGGGCTGAGAACGGCATCTTATTACTCACTTTTGCGATGGGGTGACTAGTTACTGACTCGGCAGCCTGTTTGGTGTTGTAGCATGTCCCCACGCTGCGCTTTCTAGCCCGCGATCTGGGCAGTTACGATGGCGAGACAAGCCTGGAAAAATACGAGGTCGATCACGTCGCCGACCTGTACATTGACTGGAGGGTACGTCTGTTCACAAACGCTTATAACTCTCTCGCCCGAACCTGGAAAGTGATGAATGCTCACACCTGCTCTGCTGATTGTGTTTGTAGGCAGAATGGGTGGCCCAGCTTAGCGCCAAGACGGACAAGTACAAGAACGAAACGGTGCCCGAATTTTACAGACTCGTTGCCGCGCACTATGCCAAAAATAACGGACCGTATCTGCTCGGAAGCAGAATCACCTATGCTGATTTCGCCGTGTTCCAAGCCATCGATAACGATGCCAAGATCGGTACTCTTCCTGTAAGTTGTCGATGTCTGGCGGAATCGCGTTGCCCCCCCCCTTTCCAATGTCGCTGACCATGTATGTTTATAGGCGGAGCTTCCCGAGGCCATCGTCAAGTTCAAAGCGGCTTTCGAGGCCCGACCTCGTATTGCTGCGTATCTCAAGGAGAGAGAACAAAAGTAAATGTCGGAATCGAGAATCTCTTGAGCGGCCTTTTCATAGATAGAGGGCCTTTGACCAGGTGCAGCATAGTATGATCGAGTTTGAGTCGTCTGTGTACATTTAGTTAATTGGTCACTATTAAAAGCCGAGAAAAAAAAATCCATCTATACAATCATGGCGAGATGCTATTTTGTGTCCCCTTTACAAGCTCATACCTCCATGTACTTGTTGTAATCTTTTAATTCGTTTCTGCCAAGGTCATGGTTTTATTGGACTTTGGAGTACTTTTGCAGTAATTTGGTTATCGAATTAGGTCAAATACTATAACAATCTCGCATATGATATGTTATTATTATCCAAAAACCCAAGAGAGGGAGGATAAAGCGTTTTCAATTTGTGAAAAGAGTTATGATACAAAAATCGACTTAAGAACAAAAAAAAACCATCCTGCCTCTCAATCAATCAGAAGCCCTCTTCAGGCCAACCCACTCGGGGTAGTTGTACAGGACAAAGGCGTCGGTCGCGACGCACGTCGCCACACCAATCTTGACGTACTGGCGCGTCTTGGGCGAGAGGTTGCGCCAGGCCCATGAGCTGCCGCCGGCCGAGGCAGAAGCGGTAGGGCTGCCCATACCGACACCGGATTCGGCAGACGGTTTCATGGCACGCGACGAGGTGCAAAAGGTGGCAGCGCGGCGGGCGGCGGTGCGTGCAAAAATGGTGGTAGGCATTGTGTAAGTCGTTGTGGTGGAATGTGGAACGGTGAAGTAGAAAAGGTATGATGCTTTGCCGGCTTCGTATGTGTGTGTGTGTGTGTGTGTGTGTGTATAAGCAAATGTGATTGTGTAACTCGATGTCATATCCTTTTCTGTATACCGGATCCTCGCAGGATATTTATACATTTGGCGACGTGTTGACTTATTGCTCGTGCTGGTGGCGAGGCGTTATGCTTAATCGTAAGGCCGTGATGCTCGACTCCACCACGTTATGCATTACGCTCTCTAGGCACAGCCATACATGCCACGCTTTCATTATTGGTTCCGTTTAATTTTCGTAAGCAAGGACAGAAAAAAAAACAAAGGTATTCGTCGGCTCAAGGCGATTCAGTTTCTTCCAAGAGAATGTACCGAATTTTGGCGCTGTTGTCTGCGTCGTCGACAACGTACGTACCAAAGACGGGTTCTGTGTGATGCCAGGTCAGAGTGTGCTTGGAAGATGCCAAAAAAAAAAAACAAAAAAAAAAAAACAAAAAAGAGAGAGATGAGGCAAAACGTACGGATCTTGTTGTACTTGGCGGCTTGCCAGACATGAAGCAGGACCAAAAGGACAAAGAGACAGAAGAGCGCCAAGACGGCGCGAAGAATCGAGTTGACGTGTGGGCAGTCGCCCGGCGTGGCGCTGTCCGAGTCGAGCTCGCAGACGGACCGATGAACTATTTCCGCGACGCTATTCGCAGTTTTCTCGGAGAAGAATTTGAGAGATTCTTTTGTTGTGTTTTTGAGAGGAACGGTGATTTCTGTGGCGATGGGCATGGCACCGGCGACGGCGACAAAGGCGATCATGGACAGCATGGTGCAGAGACGTGATGTGTCGATTGACAGTCGGAGCACCACCTTTTTCTTTTGTAGGGAAGGGGAACTTGATGTAGACCAGATATAATTGATGTAATCGAAAGCGATTTTGTTCACGTTTATATACAATATTCACTTGAAATACAGTCATCAGTGCAAGTCGCATTCTCGGACCCGTGTCGCGTATCCCCCAAGGGCAGTGCAAAGTCCGATCCAGGCTCAGATCGCACCAGGTCAACATGCAGAGAATCTGGCTAGCCTTCTCCATAACAGCCACGATTTACCTCCAAGTGACAGAGCGCACCAGTAACAAGGCTGTTGTGCCTGGCCATTGAGAGGTTTCGAACGCTGACGCGGCTGCCACGCCATGCCTCATTGCCTCAGCCTCGCATTTGAACATTGACCTCATTGTCCACACCAGAGTAAGACGACCAGTCTGATCAGGCCTTTTGGGAACAGACATGGGTGGCTGTGTCGAAATTAAAAAATAGATAAATAAATAAAAATCACGGCGCCATGTCATGTCAGGGTCAGCCTTATGATATTAGT
This sequence comes from Cordyceps javanica, assembly GCF_051103115.1. Classification (NCBI taxonomy): domain Eukaryota; kingdom Fungi; phylum Ascomycota; class Sordariomycetes; order Hypocreales; family Cordycipitaceae; genus Cordyceps; species Cordyceps javanica. Next base: position 6,534,967 of record NC_139295.1, read on the forward strand.
ACTCAGAGCAACGGCGCTCTAGTGGGCTAAGCCTCGGACTTTTTGCGCTGCCCCAGTCGCAGTGGAGTTGTCGAGTCCGAGCCGGCATCTCCTGGCCCGTCGCAGCCCCTCCAGCAACACAGTCGTAGGGCCAGTGGGTTGATGGATATAGCTGAGTGAGCCGTGGTGGTGCTCGTGTTGACCATGGTGATCATTTCGAAAAGGGAACGCAAAGCTTTGATGGACAAAAATAGACACCAGGCGCAAGTCCGGGGACCCCTGGCTAGTTGGGCCACGCGAGCGCAGTGGTGTGAATACCACGGTCAACAATCTTGGGGCATGAATCTTTTCGTCTTATTTTCATTATCATTAAGTAACGTGCGTCCTGCGCGGATATTTGATACAAGATTGATTGCAGCCTCCCGGCCACTCGAAAAATGCGACGTACACAAGATAAACGCATCGTCAAAGCATGCCTGCATACCACCGTGTGATGATGTCACATGGCGCATGTACCCTTGGCAGCTTTCCACATCGCACGTCAAGTACCGTGTCAAAACCTATTCTCTTTGCGCGCACCCGCAAGCTGGCCAATGGAATCGCGCACCGAGTCCACGACCGCCTTGATCATGCCCTGTGGCTTGTTCGTCTTGGTGCCGAAACCGCCGCTGCCGTCGTGCGCGGGCTCGGTGCCCATGGTCGGCAGCACGTTGTCGCCGGCCGAAAGACTGACAAACAGCGCAAAGGGGACGAGCCAGACGCAGAGGCCAAAGTACGAGGCGATCATGGTGAAGCTGGGAACCTCGACGTCGTCGTAGTACGAGGCGCGGTGGTACGATGCGGCCTGCGTGTCGGAAAAGTGGCGGAACCATACGTAGTGGTCGACGAGGACGAGGACTGGCAGAGGGTTCGTGTTAGACGCGACACGTGGACGTAAGATGGGGGGTGGTTGGGATGGGATGGGAGGGAGAGCTGGACGCACCGCACGACAAGATGAACAGAGGATCAGACAGCTTCACAAACGGGAAGCGGCGCATGTTGCCCAGGTAGACGACGTGCGAGACGACGCCGAGCAACGTGGCCCAAAAGGGAAAGCCATCGACGAGCCACAGCGTGACCTGGATGCCGACAATGGTGTAGATGGTGCGGGTGAGGAGGCGCTTCGCGATGACGGTGTGCTCCTCGACGAGTTCGGAGAGGTAGTACAGGCCCGATGCGATGGCGAGCGTGAGGAAGCCGAAGCCGACAATCGCGCCCGCGTAGCCGATAAGGGGAAGAATCCACATGGTTGCAAGTTGACAGGTACGAGAATCGGAACGGGGTTGAAAGGGCTACACGTGTCGTAATCTCGAGCGAGCGAGGAAGAAGGATAGTTTTGTTTTAACGAGTGAATTGCATGGCCTGGAAAGGGGTTAAGGACTGCGTAGTAGGCGCCTGGGAGGTGATGTCGCGATTCGACCAAAGAGTTCGAGGAGGCAAAAAAGCTTTTAGTTCAAGAGATTCAGGGATACGAGGCATGCTGGTATGCTGATTGAAGACACGCCACCAAAAGAATCCCAAGCCAAGGCGGATACTTATCGATAAGAGCACACCCACGCAAGAAAAAAAGTAGAGTGGGGAGCAGGACTGCACTGGTAGCAAAGCGACACCGACCTGAGAACTATAGCAAAGCATCACGACAACGACGAGGATAATCTCCAAAGGTTTTCTAAAAATCTGCACAGCGGGACCGACATACTTTTGCTCAAGTCTGACATCATCGTCTAACCGCCAACATGTCCCGTCCCGAGGATACCCTGTAAGCCGACCGACACACACGCACCGTACCATCCGCTGGCAGAACCCCCAACTAACAAGTTTCTTTTTTTTTTTTTCGACCCCTTGCCCAGCGCGGCTGACGTCCACTACGATGACATTGAAGCCCGCAAGTACACCACGTCGTCGCGCATCCAAAACATCCAGGCGTCCATGACGCGGCGCGCGCTCGAGCTGCTCGACCTCAAGACGCCCTCGCTCATCCTCGACGTCGGCTGCGGCAGCGGGCTCTCGGGCGAGATCCTGTCCGCCGTGGCGCCCGGCGAGGGCGGGCCGCACACGTGGGTCGGCATGGACGTGAGCCCGTCGATGCTCGACGTCGCCCTGCAGCGCGACGTGGCCGGCGACCTGCTCCTCGCCGACATGGGCCAGGGCGTGCCCTTCCGCGCGGGCGCCTTTGACGCCGCCATCAGCATCTCGGCCGTCCAGTGGCTCTGCAGCGCCGAGACGAGCGACACCTCCCCGGCCGGCCGCCTCGCCCGCTTCTTCGAGGGCCTCTACGCCGCCCTCCGCCGCGGCGGCCGCGCCGTCTGCCAGTTCTACCCCAAGAACGACGCCCAGCGCGCCATGATCACCCAGGCCGCCGTCCGCGCCGGCTTCGGCGCCGGCCTCCTCGAGGACGACCCCGGCACCAAGAACGTCAAGCTCTACCTCGTCCTCACCGTCGGCGCCGCCCCCGGCGCCGCCGGCGACATCACCGGCGTCGTCGAGGGCTTGGACAATGTCGACGTCGAGGACACGCGCAAAAAGTTTGCCGCCATCGGCGGAAAGAGGGGCGAGGTGAAGAAGGGTAGCAAGGCCTGGATCGTCAAGAAGAAGGAGCAGATGGAGCGCAAGGGCAAGATTGTCAAGGCCACGTCCAGATACACGGGCCGTAAGCGCCGCATTGCATTCTAAAAAAAAAAGGAAAAAGAAAAGAAAAGAAAGAAAAAGCATGCACACGTGCGGGCAACGATTACGAAATAGGGGCATGACTGGCACGGAGTTTTAGGCGTATTCTTCCAACATCTAGATTTAGATTTCCTTCTTCTCCTCTTCTCAGGAAAGGCAATACCATGGCACTCTTACTGGCCAAATTTCCAAGGCAGTAGTCATTTGGCGAGTAACTTTTATTTGGCTTCTGGCCTCATCATACGTAAAATCATATCTGCTCCTGCAATGTCTAGTCTCTAGCGCACCATCTTACTCGGGCTTCATGGTGGGGAAGGCAAGCACCTCTCTGATGCTGTGGTTGTCGGTCAGGAACATCATCATGCGATCAATGCCCATGCCCCAGCCACCAGTGGGAGGAAGGCCGTACTCGAGGGCCTTGCAAAACGTCTCGTCAACAGCCTGCGCCTCGTCATCACCCTGCGCCTTTTGGTTGGCCTGCTCCTCGAAGCGGAGGCGCTGCTCCGTGGCAACATTCAACTCGGTGTAGCTAAGCAGATTAGCATCTGTAGGGACAAGAGGGGGGAAAAACAGAGAAATTGCTTCAAGACTTACGCGTTGCAAATCTCCTTGGTGCCGACAAAGCACTCGAAGCGCTCGCAGAGACCGGGAATGGAGCGGTGGCTCTTGGCCAAAGGAGACATCATCTTGGGGTGACCAAAGATAAAGGTAGGGCTAATCTGTAGAGGGTATTAGTATCGACTGCTTGCAGAGGTGATTTATCACGTTACTTACGCATTGGGACTCGAGGTACTCGCCAACAAGAGCGTCGAGCATACGGGCATTGGTCAGAGGCGGGTTGCACTCGACGCCAGTCTTGGCCAAGACCTTCTTGAGGAATTCGCCCGTTTCGGCCGTGTGGAGGACATCACCAGTGGGGAACTTTTCGCCCGTAATTTCCTCAAGGGCGGGAATCATGTCAATTCTGCGCCAGGGGCCCTCCCAGTTGATCTCGAGCTCTTCGCCCTTGGAGTTGTGGTACTTGGTGACGTAGGTGCCGTGGACATGCTTGACGAGGCCGGAGACCAGCTCCTCGGTCATCTTCATGAGGTCGTAGACATCAGCATAGGCCATATAGAATTCGAGAGTGGTGAATTCTACACGAGTTAGCACATCATGTTGGTCTTGTACGTGTCGGAGAACAAACCAGGATTGTGAGTCAGATCCATGCTCTCGTTACGGAACTGACGGCCCATCTCGTACACGCGGTCCAGACCACCCACGACGAGCATCTTGAGGTACAGCTCGGGGGCGATGCGCAGGAACATGTCCATGTTGAGGTCGTTGTGGTGGGTGATGAAGGGCTTGGCGGTGGCACCACCGGCAATCGTGTTGAGCATAGGCGTCTGCACCGAGACAAAGTCGCGGTCGTCGAACCAGCGGCGGATATAAGTGTCGACCTTGGCACGGGTGATGAGAACGTCGCGGGCCTTGTCGTTCATCATGAGATCGAGGTATCGCTGGCGGAAACGTTGCTCGGAGTTCTTGAAACCGTAGTGGTCATCGGGGATCTGACGAGGTTAGCAGCTGTGCGATGCCTGGAGTTGCCCGGGTTTGGCAGGAGACGGCGCGGGCCTACCTGGTGCAGACAAGGAGACAGGAGAGTGAGCTCGCTGGCGGCAATGGACAGTTCGCCAGAGAAGTCGCCCTGGCCTTGCTTGGTCTTGGGGTTGGTGCGGGTAGGGTAACCACGGATACCGACAATGTCGCCACGACGGATGTTGATGTGCTGTTCCTCAAAGCTGGGAACGCCCTCGCCAAGATGGTCAGCTTGAGCGAGGACCTGCAGTCTGGTGCCCTGCGTGGAGTTAGTGATTGTTCCATGTGTAGCCGGGTGCTTTTTGAACGTACGTTGGAGCGGAGGTCGTAGAAGAAGAGCTTGCTGCCGGCAGCACGGCGGACGTATATTCTGCCAGCAAGATTGAGGGGCTTGGTCTTGTCGATTTCACCATTCTTGAGGTGGGAGAATTCCTTTTCAAAGTTGCGAATGTCGTAGGTAACTTCGAACTGCGGACGTGTTAACAGCTGGTGGTGGTGGTGGTGGTGGTTTGCACGGCTGGTGATGGTGGGGGACGAACCTTGTACGGGTAGGCCTTGCCCTGCTCGTGGAGCTCGTTGACGGTTCGTGAACGGATTTCAAAGTACTTTGAGCTGTTAGCGTTTGCTTTGGCATTTAATGAGGCGGGACTTGATCGCCTACCTGGTTCGGCGTCAGATCCTTCTCGGCCGCCTCTGAGCTACCAGCAGCAGCCTTCTTGCCGGCAGCAGGCGGCGGCGCACCCGACTTGTCAGCCTTTTCCTTCTTGGCGGCCTCGCGCTCACGAGCCTTCTGGCGCTTCTTGAGCTCGGTCTTGGAGATCATCTCGCCAGTGACCTCGTCGAGGTGCAGCTTGGCGACGGCGGCGGCAGCAGCGTCGACGGGCGCCTCAGCGGCGGCGGGGGGTTGGTTATCGGCCATGTTGGGTGGTGGACGGGTATCAAATTTCGGTGTCTAGCTCGTTTCGATCGATTGTGTCTGAAAAAAAAAGATTGCTCTCGCCCGGCTTGGTCGCGAGTCTTTATAATTCTGCGGCACGAGAGGGGGGATAAAATTGAGTCACAGAAAATAGCAGCGCAAAAAAATATCCCACCTTGGGGTCTTTGGTGTAGCAAAATCCAACCCCACCAACCCGCCAGCCGCCAACCGCCAAAGACTGCTCGACTTCACCCCTCCTTGAATGGGTGGGGCTGTCTGTCAACCCTACAAAGTCTGCTGCTCTTGAAGAGTCCTTGTGCATATCATCTCGCTAGAGGCTTATTGGAGGCTGTTGCAGTTGATATCCTGACTGTTTCCTGGCAGGTTGTTGCTCATCGGCGCCCTTCTAACTACCCCTCGGTCGCCTACCCCGCGGACCCCGCGACAATACATACCCTTGCACGCCGTTATCGCTGAGCCTGATGACTGTTACCACCACAGTGCGCCTACGGTCTACCATCTGAATAAGCTTGCATGTTGATGAATTTTTGGTCTCGGAATGACTACTCGAAGTCGAGTCACAGATTGAACCCCTATTGCTTCAAGACTACAGCACTCGCTGGGATGATGCGACTATATCTCCAACACTACACTTGAAAATCTCAGCATTCCTATATATTAGCTTACTCGTCACCCATGTACTTACGCTTCCTGTCATCGTTGTTCAATTCCAAATCAAGTATTGTCACTTCCAGGTGGTAAAAGCAAAGGCCCCTACATCGTCGGCCTTCACCATCCCTCAAGCCGCCTCGCCCAGGTGCTTTTTCAGGAACGGGTGCACTTTTTGGAGAGCTGGCTTGAAATATCTGCTCGGCATGTGAAATGATTAAGCGATTCATGAGTCTGGATTCTTTGATCCAGCTCTGACTGCGAACGTCACTTCTGCGCACTCCAGTCTGCTGCCTCCGAAGCCTTCGACAAAACAGCCCAAAAGCTTCGTCATTTTCGCAATCTCTCAGTTGCGCAATTAGGTCCGCCATGATCCAATAAATCATGCGATTAAATATGGGATTTCAATTGCCGAATGTTTGCGAGATGGTAAAAACTCTATAACTGTCGGATTTAGCTGTAGTCTGGATTTGGTGCTGGTCTTTTCACCGACGGAGTTTGGTGATGGGCGTGTGGCGTAGAGAGAGCTAGAGCGTGTCGAGTCCACCCAATCTAGATTCTATTGGGTGCCGGATCGTTTCTTATTAGAGAGAAGACCGTGTTTCTATTTCATGCGCTGTTTCCTTTTACTGTGAGCTTTCATTGGCTCTTCTGTGATGCCCTTCTAGAGTCAGGCAATGGCAGTGATCGACCTATATGCTGAGCATTGCTTAGAATCGAGTTGCGTCGCGTATGTTGGTAACTCATGAGAAGCAGATGGCGTGAGGAAGAATTATAGTAGATGCAGAAAGGTGAGAAGAGTCTGAAGTATCCCGACACCAAGCTCACGTTGACTTCTCAGTTGTGCCTCTCGGTTGACTAGGTCATAGCCTAGATGTGGTTTGTTTCACAGCTATGTTGTGTGACATGTTACATGACTAGCTGGAGAGTAGATACGATATGTTACACCCTGCAACGATGTTAACTTTATCCTAGCTTTTAGCGTAATGAAGACATTGTATCAGGGGCCGTTGATTTGCCATTCCGGTGAGTCTCCCATCAAATATGGTCTGGGAACTATATTGATAGCGCTATTGCTACGACTTATTTTCTAGTGTTGGCGGCCAAATCTGTGAGATTGTGCAGATGGTTTCCTTGACTGAATTCCCGTCTTGACGTCCTACCCTCAGACAGGCCACTTGATCTGTGCTACCCTCCACCGGCTCCCACACGAGCGGCTCCAGCGGAAAGTTTGAGTGTTCGCCATTCCAGCGGACTGTGTCCTTCACGGCAGAGTCCAGAACTGGGGCCTGACCAAAGGTATAATCGAGATCGCCACCATATTTCTTGGGAATGTTGCCCTTCTCAACCACCTGCTCCAATGCCGAGAGAGCATCGTCGCGCCCGACGATGCGAATCTTGGATACCGTGACGGGGTCCAGCCAGCCCTTGATCCAGCCAAAGACGGTGCTGAAAAAGGGCGGCGCGCCGACGATGAAGATGGTTCCCAGCGTCTCGGGGTAGTAGGCGGAGGCGAGGTACGCCAGCGTGTGTATATGGCTCTTGAGGCTCCAGAACTGCAGGACGCTGATCCCGGAAACGTCCATGATGTACGTGCTCAGGGTGATGGGCACCGCAGCGTGCTTGCGATCCGGCAGCTGCGTTGAGAGCGGCTGCGTGAAGCGCAGCAGGTTCTCGTACAGAGCGGCAAAGCAGATGAGACTCGCCGACGTCTTGCCGTCCGACTTGGCCATGGAGAAGCCGGGCTTGGCTGCCACCTTTTCGCTCGCCGCCACTGCTTGGCCATTGAGCGTCTGAGGAGCCCAGACGTATACCGGTGCGCCGACGCGATCCCGCCGGCCGGTCCACTGTGGATACTGCTCCGTGATAGTATTAGCAAGCATATATACATGGCCGATGGCAGCCAAAGGCGATTGAGGTCCGGCAGGCGGTCAAGGTCTGGGGACGTACCAGGGAGCGCAGCTCTTGGTAGGCCTTGGAGTCAATCGTTTCGTAGAGAACGTCAATGTCGTTGGCCCGGCGCCAAGTCTCCGTGTCGTGGAACTGAGTGTACGCCGCTTCGGCGTCCCATCTACGAGCGCGGAGGAAGCGGCTAGGTCTGTCAACGAAAAAAACGATATGATGCGCACTCGCAACATGACCGGCTAGTCATGCCAGCGTCGCACTCACAGCAGCTTGATATCCTGCGAGGGATTCAACGTCACTTCGCCAGGGTACCCCCGCTCCGATAGCACGCTTTTAAACCGGTCGAGCGCTTCCTGCTGTTGCGCAGTCAAAGCCCCATAGTGGCCGGCGGGATAATGGGACACTGGATCATCATCCTTGACCCCTGCATTGCTCGTTGGAGCCATGACTCCTGCAGTCGGTCAGTCCATGTTGGCAATGTGAAGTAGACTTGTCGAGAATGGGGTCACGGATTGCTTCGATGGGTTACGAGTCACTCACAATCACAGTTGTGCGCTGATGCTGGTAGTAGAAGAGGTATATAAGAGTTGTTGTATAGCTTTGAGATCAGTTGCGGGGAAAGGTATAGATTGCATACGCGCCTCGGCCATGTGTGGAGCTACCTAAATTTCAACTCAAAACTTGTTGTACTCTTGGGTCTACACAGTCGTCTTCGATTTCCGCTCCCTTAGTCCGTGCAGCTTCTCTCTTCCTTCTCATCATCTTATCCCTAGCCCCCCATTCTTCGTTATCCTGTGGACCAGAGAGGAGCTGAATACGATCGTCGAAGCGCTTCTCAGGTACCGCACTAATAACAGTGGCTGCCTCCCCTTTTCAAGGCAGACGGGATCTAAGGATTATATCCACAGAGCCACCCGCTCGGCGCTCCACAAGCATAATAACCCGACATGGATTTTAAATAACTCGCGTTATATGGTTTTACGTTTATTCTGACCACGCGGGAACTTTTCTTCCTGGGTTTAGTTAGTCTTGTTAATTTAACAGAATGGTTACTATTCGACAGCTATCATTGCCCTTTCTGGCGTCTCTCCGGCGGTGAAAAGTAATCAGTCTCAGCCTCTTCCCTGGCTGAAATCGGCAGGTGTGCCGTGTCAGAAGAGGGCTTGCATTATGCAGGACAAGCCGCAATATAAACACGCCTTCGTTATGCGAGGTAATAACCAGGGCTGCTTCAGCAAGGTACCGGCACTATAACCGAATGCAGTGCCACGTTGATGGGTCAGCCTCAATCGCGCCATCAGCGGGTATCCGGCACGCATTAGAGCACGGATGAGAAACAAGACATTTCTTTTGCGCGAAACGGGAAAGCCCCAGCTCGTGCACAGAACAGAACTAGCGAACAATTAGGTCAAGGTACTGATCTTCATTCACCAAAATGCCGATGTATATAAATAGACATGCCGCCGGTTACATGCTTGGACAAATACCAGGCAGCTGCTGTCCCAGGAAAGAGCGATCGAAATCGTATTTTTGAGCCAATCGATTCAAAAAATGTTGCATCAAGCCGCTTGGCTGAGCTCGCTCATCACGCTCTGCGTTGGCGCTGCAGTCTCCCAGGATAGCTGGAACCAAACTGCCCATAATGGCTCGTCTGGTAAGACTGCTGTGACTGTATGAATACCTCTTCATATCCCAGACAGACTGACGAGTCTTAAAGATTCAATCCCAATGATCCGAGCTAATGGATTTGATCCTCTTGGGGTTTGGTTTGCCGGCGTCGAGGCGCTGACCCAGAAGGAGCCGAGTAGTGCACGCGTCAAGGCAGCCAAGAACAAGAACATTGGCATTGTCGGAGCCGGCATGTCCGGTTTGATGACATACCTCGTCCTGCACGAGGCTGGTTTCAAAAACCTGACTATTCTCGAAGCCGGCAACCGGCTGGGTGGCCGTGTGCACACGAGTTACCTTTCCGGGGGACCCTTTTCCTATTCCTACCAAGAAATGGGTGCCATGCGCTTCCCCGTCGATTACGTTGATGAGAACGGAAACAGCCACAAAATCTCCGACACGCAGCTGGTTTTCTTTCTTATCGAAGAGATGAACAAGCGCAACAAGGGAAACGCTGATCTTCGCGTCGACCTGATCCCTTGGATCGACTACAATGAGAACGGGCTGCAGTATTTTAACGGCATACGCACAGCCGACGGTCTTCCGCCGACTTTGCAGCAAATCGCCGACAACTCGTCTCTCACCCAGTCTGTTATACTGGACCCTGAAACAAAAGCGACCAGTGATAAGTTGAACGACAACCTACCCGACGACGACTTCTTCATTGCCATGGCCAAGAGCATGTACAAGGCCCACCGGAAATGGAATGACAACGGACTTGGCGGCCAGCCGGGAGACCGGTGGTCGGAGTTTTCATACATCTCGCAGTATCTTAAAGGCAGCCTGAACAGCACAGACATTCTGGATGACCAGCAGGATCCGCAGGGCAGCTTTTGGGAATATGTGTATGACCTCATGTATGAAAGTGCCGGTACCTTCAAGACCGTCGACGGCGGACTCAGTCGCATCCCCTTGTCTTTTGGTCCTCTGGTGAACGACAAAACACAACTGGGTGTCAAGGTGGAGCGAGTGCAGTACTCGGACGGCGAGGTCACGCTTCAGTGGAAGCACAGCTTCAAGGACCGGGAGTTCCAGAACTCGACGTTTGACTATGCTGTCATATCTGCCCCCTTTACGGTTGTGCGCCAATGGCGGCTTCCTGACATTCCCATCACCATGGCCAACGCCATTGACAATCTCATCTACGATACCTCTTGCAAAGTAGCCCTAGAATACTCGGAGCGATTCTGGGAAAAGTACGAGAACCCAATCTACGGTGGATGTAGCACACAGACGGATATTCCTGGCATCAGGATGGTCTGTTATCCTTCCTACAACATGAACGGGACCGGGCGGGCCACAATCCTGGCATCCTACATTGAGGGGTCTTCGAACCACGAGATATCGAGGATGATGACAATGTCAGATGAAGAGCATGCCCAATACACTCTGGACGCCATGACCGAGATACACGGCGAGGACACAAGACGGCTGTACACTGGAAAATTTGATAGGAAATGCTGGGCCCTGGATCCTCTCGCCGGCGCCGCCTGGGCGAATCCCTCTGCTGGACAGCACGAGTTGTACATTCCCGAATACTTTAAAGTGCACAAAAATGTGAGTAATTGTCGATTGATGAGTCGAGAAAGAAGTAGCTGGACAGCATCACGACTGGGGTTTCGCTAACGCAGGCGCAAGTTAATCTTTGTCGGGGAACACACATCCTACACTCACGGCTGGATCTCGGGTGCATTGGACTCTGGAATCCGTGGCGCGGTACAACTGCTCCTAGGTAAGTGCGAGATGTTTTTTTTTTTTTCCTTTTTGCTTTTTATCAGGTGTACTAGTGCTGATGACACGTTAGAACTCGGGCTTGTCAACGAAGCGAAAGCGGCGGTTAAAAAGTGGTTGGTGAGATAGGTCGAAAATCACATTGTCACGCCAGAAACGTGATTACAATGCATGTAGCAATCAAAATTGACAGATTAATGGAGTAGAATTCTCATCAATGAATAATCAATCTCGGTGCGACGCCGTCTTCGACTTGAATTGTCCCTCTGCAGCGCTCATGAACAGATCTCCCCCTCTCCCCCCCCTTTTTTTTGCTTCTTTTATCCCCTGCACTCATTTCATGCCTTATAGCTCCATTGACTATCCATCGTGAAAAGCACAATCTAGTTTTTTCTAGTTGCCAAACGCGTCAACCTGCTTCGCGTCGGCGAGGCCGTGCAGGTAGCCGACGCGGTCCTTGGTGTAGAACTCGACGCCGACCTTGTTATCCATGGCGGCCTTTCCGCCGTCGAGCGCGCCGGCCTTGATGCAGACGGCGGTGGGCATGATCTCGAGCTGGGAGTAGAGGGAGGAGCCGCAGTTGCTGCAGAAGAAGTGCTGGTTGATCTTGCCGGAATCGCCAGTTACGTCGTGGGTTTTGGGAGTTCCTTGAGATTTCTGTCAGTATCTTTTTTTTTTTTTTGCCCGTCTTATTCTTATTATGCCTTCTCTTCTTCTTTTCTCGTCTCTCAAAACTTTGACTGTAATATAAGATATTTGTGAAGGGGAAGCGTGCCGTACAAGGCGTATAAGTGGACATGATGTCATGCAAAAAAAAAAACGTACCCTTGGTGACGCTAAAGCCGTCCCGCGGGGTGACGACATTGGAAGTGTAGGCGCTGCCAGACCACTACTAGAGATTAGCGAATATTTTGAGAAATATAATCTTCTTCTCAATTGAAATTCTCATTCAGGTCGGAGAGCTTACCTTTTGGCAATCGATGCAGTGGCATAGCGCAGTCGCCTCGACGGGTCCTGATCGCAGTATCATCAGTAAGCATCATCATCATGATCTACCCCGCCCGACGACCCGAAGCGTAATCATGAACTACACACCTGTAAACTGAAAGGCGATATCGCCGCACAGGCAGCTACCCTTGGTGGCCATTGTATCGAAGTATTCAACGAGTAAAAATAATATAATAATAATCTAATCGTGCTGCGCTGATTGGTCGCGTGCGTGGGGTTTGCGTGACAGGATAGAGAGAGACCATCAAGGTGCGAATGTTGAGGGATGGATGGATTGGACGGACACTATATAAAGACTTTTTGACCCTCTGCGCTCCCTCCACTTCAATACTCTTCCTCTTTCCACTTCCTCCTCCTACCCCTCTCGCAGAGCTTTGCTCTAGGCCAAATCGGATTTTAGAATTTGGAATAATTGTTTTTCCCTGCTGCACGAGACTTGACGCGGGCTTATTAAGAGAGCCGCCTCTGCTCAGTGGTGGACAATTCCTGCATGGGGTGCGTGCCCCTCCCTTCTCGGGGAAACGGGCACAGAAGCGGGGGGAGAAGAGAGAGCTTGACACCAAGCTGAGAGAGGACTGATGAGCTACTTGGTAGTGACTGGGCCAAGGGAGGGAGGGGGGCGAATGCAAGCCAAGAGCGGCAGATGGCTGCCATCTCGAGCTAGCTCGGGAGCTTTCGACCGGAGATGTCCGTGGGTTGGGTGTCTCTCTTTCTCGTCGTCGTCGTCTGGAACGGGCAGTGGGAGGGGGCGGGCAAAATTTGGAATTACAACCTGTTGGTATCCGACAAATCGGGCAACGGAACAGGCCGCAGGTTTGTTGTTGATCAGACTGTCAAGCGATACATTGGCCGTCTGCGTCCAGCATCAGTCCGCGGCTCGTCCGAATCGTCCGAATCGTCCGAACGTGTTGGGCGGCTCTGATTTCAAAAACAGAGCTTGATAAACGACTGCTCAGCTACTTACAACGACCTTGAAAACAGCGTCGTCATTGGCTCATGACATGTATGACTTTGGGTCTGTGGCTTAACAATTCTATACATTCAGCTGCTATCGCTGCCAGGTAATTCCACAAATGCAGTCATGTACATGTAAAAAGAAAAAAAAAGGGGGTAGCTCGCCTCATCCTCCTCTGATCCCTCCTCGTCGTCCAATTCTTCTCATGTATGCTCTTCCTCCATCATGTCCCATGGTGCCGCCTTGTCCTCCGCCGTGGTATCTAGCATCGCGTGTCCGCCATTCTAGGTCTTGTATTCAAACAAAGGAAATTGTCTTTTTTTTTGCGCCTCTTTACGTCAAAAGATATTATGCAGCAACAATGATATTATCTGCGTCTTTTCTCTTCGCTCTTTGCCTCAATCGCGAGTTTAGATGGTCTCCATCTTGTCGAGGATGGCGCGGGTGAACTCGTGGGTCGTGGACTCACCGCCCATGTCGCGGGTGCGGACCTTGCCCTCGGCAATGACGGCGTAGATGGCCTTGGAGATGCGGTTGGCGTGGTCGTCGAGGCCCAGGTGGCGCAGGAGCATGCTGCCCGACAGGATCAAGGCCGTGGGGTTGGCCTGGTCCTTGCCCTTAATGTCGAGGCCGACGTGACGGCAGCCGGGCTCGAAGACGGCGACCTCGCGGCCCATGTTGCAGCCGGGCACGATGCCGGGGCCGCCGACGAGCGCGGCACCAATGTTGGACAGGATACCGCCGTACAGGTTGGGCATGACCATGACGTCAAACTGCTGGGGGCGGGAGACGGCCTGCATCGAGGCGTTGTCGACAATCATGTCGTTGACCTCGAGCGTGGGGTACTCCTTGGAGACGTTGTGGAAGGTGCTGCGGAACAGACCGTCGGCGAGCTTCATGATGTTGGCCTTGTGGATGCAGGTGACCTTGGAGCGGCCGTTGGCGAGGGCAAAGGAAAAGGCGAAGCGGGCGATGCGCTCCGACTTGGCGCGGGTGATGATCTTGAGCGACTCGACGACGCCGGGGACGGACTGGTGCTCGAGACCCGAGTACTCGCCCTCGGTGTTCTCACGGATGATGCACAGGTCGACGTCCTTGTGGCGCGTCTCGTAGCCGGGGATGTTCTTGATGAGGGAGATGGAGGCGTAGATGTCGAGCTCCTGGCGCATGGCGACGTTGAAGGACTGGTGGCCGGAGCGCGAGACGGGGGTGTGGAGGATGCCCTTGAGGCCGACCTTGTTGCGCTTGAGCGACTCGACCGACTCGCGGAAGGCAGCCTCGGTGCGGCCGCCGCCCTCCTCGATGCCCGAGACCTCGACCTGCTCCCACTCGACCGGGACGTTGTCGGCCTTGAAGAGCGTCTTGACCGACTCGGCGACCTCGGCACCGATGCCGTCACCGGGGATCAGGGTGACTGTGTACTTGCCACCGTACTTGGCGGGCTTGAAGATGTCGGACTGGACCGTGGCCATGGTTCGGGACAGCCGGGGCTGGGGAGCGGCGGCACGGAGGGCCTGCGCAAGTTAGCGGATGAGGGCCTTTCTGACGATGCGACATGGTAGCATGGGAGGGAGGGACAGAGGCGAGATTTGGGAGATTGCAGAATCCTTGTCGACTGGCGGCTGCGACGATTGTTGCTGTCATCACATGTATTTGAGTAGCAAAGCACGAATGAGGCCAGTTTGCCGCAACAAGCCGCTAGACCGCGCATGGCGGCGAGGGTGCAAATCATGTCCAAAATTGCTCAATTCACAGTCATTGGGCAAGAAACAAGAGAGCCAAAACTCTCATCTCCCAATCTCCGTTCCCAAGATGTTTTCATGCAGAGCAGAGAAATAAAAATAAAACCGCAGTGACGTACCTGGGCCGTGCGGAGGGAGCTTCGCGACAGCATCGTGTGTGTGAGGTTTGTCGTGGGGTAAAAGACCGTGGGAGGCAAAAAAGACAAGGTTGGTAAATAAATCCCCCTTTGACTAGCAAAGGTCAAGGAATCCGGAGCGGAGAGGTTTTTGGAAGGAGAAGAGGATTAGGTTGAAGAGAGACGAGGTGTTTTGCGGGAGAAGAAAAAGAAGAGAGGGAGACAGACGAAGGGAAAAAAACAGGTTGGTTTGGAGTCCCTTGGCGGCATTCTAGCCCGTCACTATTTTTTTTTTTTTATTTAAAATGGCCTGCAGTAACGTTAAACCTGCCCCAGAATTGAGCCGAGCCACACCCAATAGCAGGGGGGTCAGAGTGCACTCGCGCGCAAGCCACACACCTGCCGCAGACCAGTTGCCAGTGTCGGCTTGGCCGGGGTGATTCTTGTGGCGCAGCTACCGCCGATTTTTTTTTTCTTCGGACCAGCGGCCGGAATGCGAACGTGTTTCCGAGGCCCAGCCTGACCTCAGACCCGCCCCGGCGAGACATGTGTTCCTAGAATGGAATAGCGTCGGACAGGCCTTTGTGACGTATCGAGACCGATACTTACTTATCAGACGCGACACTTCTCCATGGTGGTTATCCATGTTCAAGTACAGTGATAGTGCACATTCAGAACCGGTATCCGAATCAAGCTCAGTATCCTCTCTATATGACAGGCCTGGCAAGAGTAGCATTTATCTGGAAATATGGGAATGCCAATGAAACCCAACCTGGTATTCATGTCCCCCCCCCCCCAAGCAACTCCAATATCCACAACGCCCAATACATAAAAGCCAAGAACACGCAATGCAAACGACCGGGGGGACATATCAGTGGATATTGATATCCTGACCATACATCTCCTGAATGGCGAAGCTCTTTCATTTTTCCCCAAATATCCCTCAATCACTCGGCAACAGAGCGCGGCGTTCCCCGCGGCCGAGTCGCTCTCCTGCTCTCTCTCGCTTCATCCCTCTTCTACTCCCTGCACCTTCTCTTTGCCGCCACAGTCGCCTGCAGTTTCGTATCAATCCGTGGTCATCTCTGACGACAAAGGAAGCGAAAATGGCAACGCTTTCCGCGTCGGCCACCCGCAGTCCCAAGCTTGCAAAAGTACCCGAGGCGACGCGAAAGCGTGGCCTCGGCGACAACGTGCTTTCTTCCAGATCGAGCCAATGTCTGTTCCCTTGCGCCCAAAATCAAGCGCCGCGGGCGAGCCGCGCTGGCCCGGGTTTTGGTGGCTCTCCGAGCCCTGCAAGCGTTCCTGACCAGGTCCATGCAGATCGCCTCCAGGAGGCGAAGCAGTCCGCGATGCCGGGAAACGCCGTCGACAAGAAGCGCATTTCGGACGCTAGTCGAATCGACCCGCGACGAGGACTGAACCTGTCTGAACTCTCTGCGCACGCCCGTGACGGCAGTGAGCGTGCGCTGAAAATGACACCAACCTTGTATCGCCAATGTACGTTGCGCCTCTTCCGTTCTTTGATCGGCCTGCGATGCTCCGCGCCGAACTCTTCTCGCTTGCCCTGCTCCCTACCTTGAATCTTGATGGAGTAGCTGGCAATAGAATGGTGCCTTCAAAGCTTGTCAGTGGTCGTGGGGGGCTCTTCGCTCCCGCACAAGTTGAGAGTTGGATGACCGTCAATCCAATCCCGGCAATACCGATGCTCCTTGCGTCGCACGGTTCTACATCCATCGTCACAAAGCCAGATTGCGGTATGGTAGCTTGCAGCCAGCTCAGGTTTGCGATATTGCCTTTTTACGTCGTTGTGCCACAGCCGCTTCGGATGGGTCTGGCTGCCACGTCCACCTACTCACCTGCCTTGTAAGCCACTCTGCGTGTCCTATTCACCATGACATGTCAAATTGTATTGCGATGCTTGTCGTATTCATCCTATTCTCAGCCGCCCTACAAGGTCATGTATCCTACCCTCGCCGTAAGGTGACGGACCATACCTCGATGCGTCGCGCATCCTACCAAGTCTGCTAAGACAACTGTATGCGGTGCCTATATATATGCCTACCGAATGACCTAGACCGAAACCCGGAAAAAAATGTCTTGCCGTCTCTAATGACAGCTCATGCATGCTCTTCGTAAAACGTTGATTTCTTGTTGCGCATTTCCCACGCCGTTGTTACCATGCACCGCTCTACTGTGCCAGCTCTTCCTCGTCTAGAGGTTCGACGCGTACCAAAATCTCCTCCAGCAACCCCTCCAGGAAATTTCCTACATCCCGACCCATCCCGACCGGCTCTGCCTTGTCGACGTGATCAATCTCCTTGCACACGTGCGCCAGCTTATACACAAGCTTGCGCAACTTGTCGTGCGCCACCTCTGCCCGCTGCTGTTTCAGGGTCGGCACCGGCTCTGCGGCAAAGGTTTGCTGCAACCGCGTCTCACGTCTCTTAAGGGCCTCCTCTAACGCCGGGAAGATGACATCATTGAGCGCGTCCAGCTCACCGTTGGGGTTAGCCGGTGCTGGAGACGGAAACGAGGATGGCGTTGCAAAGTCCGGTGCGGGTGACTGTGATTTCACAGGTGTTCTGACTTGTGACGCTGCCGGCGACGGGGATGCGAACTGCGACTGTGAGTGAGTCGACGGGCTGCCTCGGAAAGGCGGAATCTCCTGCAGATGAATCGGCCCAATTCGCGACGTCGGTCTCGAGTCCGGCTTTTGTTGTACAGACGGAAGTGGCTTCTCTGCGACGGGCACCCTCGCCACCGGCGACGGTGAGTTGTGATTGGAAAACTCTAGACTCAGCACGCTCATGTCTTGTTGCAGTTGGGCTTGCAGCTCCCGATCATAGTCAGGAGACTGGCTGTGCATCAGCGGTGGCAAGGGTTTTGACTTGGCTGGAGTCTCTGGCAGGAGTTGCTTTGCCGTCTTCATTGGGCTTGCCGGCAAGGGAACCTTGGCGGGCGACTGTACAACCGGTGCCACCGGCTTACGCTGGGGACTCGACTGTCTCGACGGAGCCTTGACGGTGTCGCCAGCATCCAAAGCAAAGTCGCGGGCCTTGGTCGGGCTCGCTTCACGCCTCGTTTCGCCATAATCATCCGAGTTTTCGAGCGATCTCGCCGCTCTTGCATTTGTGCCCTTGTCGTTGAGGTCGTTCAGACCCGGCCGGGTGACAAGACCGCCGCGGTCCCCAACGAGTCGAACGGTACCGAAATCCCACATGTCCTCGTCCACTCTCTCACGCCTAGTGGGTACGCCTACTGACGCAGCATCCCAGTGATCATCATCATCGCCCTTGTGTGTCGCCGACCAGCGGCTGTGACGCTCAATCAGCTCCGTCAAATACGTCGTCTTCTTTGCTCGTCTAATAAACGGGTGTCGAAGCAAGTCTTTCGCACTGGGTCTGTCCTTGGGGTCGCGCTGCAAGCAAAGCTCGACAAATTCTTTGAATGCTTTGGTGAAGTTTCCTTCGAGACGAGGTGCCGGGTTTTTGGGGATAAGGAAAAGAACTTTCATGGGGTGTATGTCAGCGTAGGGCGGCTCGCCGTTGGCCAGCTCGAGGGCGGTGATGCCCAATGACCATATGTCGGCCTTATGATCGTAGCCGGATTGCTTGATGACTTCTGGCGCCATCCAAAACGGAGTGCCGACAAAGGTATTCTTCTTAGTCATGGTCGCTGATAGCTGGCCCGAGACACCGAAATCGGCCAGCTTGACCTGGCCTGCAGCGCTCAGCAGAACGTTGGCAGCTAACGATGTGTAAGTAGGAGAAGGAGGCGGTGACATGTTTCGGACGCACCCTTGATATCTCTGTGTAACTTCTTGTCGGCGTGTAAGTATTCGAGTCCCATTAGGAGTTCGCGGGTAATGATGGCAATGTAGTCTTCGCTAATGAGGCCGGGCTTCATCAGGTCGGCGCAGCTGCCGCCGGCGCAGAACTCCATGACGATCCATAGCTCGGCGCCCTTGGAGTAGGAGCCATAGTACTTGGTGACGTAGGGGGACTGCAGTTCGGAGAGGATGGCTATTTCCTGAATGATGTCTTCGACCTCGTCCTCGGCGTTTTCGATATCGATTACTTTGATGGCAACGGCCTCACCCGTACGTTTGTCGACGCTGTGGAGAGTTAGCGTTGCCGCCGAGCGGTGGAAGCGCCGATGCGTACCCTTTATAAACCTTGCCAAAGCTCCCTCCGCCTGGTAGCTATTAGCAGTGATCCGCGCAGACGTTTGCCAGCGGACGTCGCGCGGGCGGTCTCGGGCGGCTTCTGCTCACCAATGCAGTATTCCTTGGAGTAGAGCAGCTGGGGGTCGAGAAGGGCCTCGTTGGCAGAATCCGCATCGTGGCGCTCCGTCATTGTGGTGATATGGGCAGGATGCGGTGCTCAATAGGATGCTGTCCTGGCCTGATCCAAGCGATGCAATTCGAGGCGGCGCCGGGGGAGGAAGGTCGTGCGGGAGGTTCGAGCGGTGACAGTTTTCGAAAAGCAAGCCTTGAGAGGCGCAGGATGCAATATGCAAGGCCGGCAAGCAACCATGCAGGGCGGAGGACGGCGAGGCGGGATTGTCAGAAAACAAGACACAAAAAAAAGGCACTCCACAAATGCAAGCAACGGCACGCAGCGCCAAACACTCGCGAGCACCAATGAACTTGGCGGAGAAAGAGAAGGGGAGGAACAACCAATGAGAGACAAGACCCAGGAGTTGTAATTGCAGAGACAAACAAGATTAATGAGCCGAAGGAGGCGGGCCAGAAGAGGACGAGAGTCAAAGAGAGTCAAAAAAGGGCACCAGGCACAGACACGGAGGCACAGACAGGCACAGGCGCAGGCACAGGCACAGGCACAGGCAGAGCAGAGCTGTTGTTGTTGACAAGGCAAGAGAATGGCAGGTGGGGAGGTTGGCGGGCTGCGGCGGCCATAGCGGGGTGAATCAGGTACCAGTAAGGTACCTAGACATGCTGTGACGTTTGCATAGGTAGTAGAGGTACTAAAGTACCGCCTACTACTAATCTAGCGGGCTGAGCACCGCCACACCGCTAAGAATAGCCACATTTGGCCAGCCTGCCCTAATAACTACTTACTTGAGTTAGCTTACGTACCTGCCCAAATATCGCCTGGGTACCTTGAATAAGGTGCAAGAATACTGGCCAACTGGCGTACTCTCCTAACTCTTACTGAGCAACGCCTCCTCCTGCTTTGTCGCACCATTGTCGCCATTGCAAACAGGGCCATAACATCCACTGGCCAAAAGTCCATCAATAATTCATATTGTTACTACATAGGACTACATGTCTGTTGAATTTTCTACAGTCTCTTTTTTTCCCTTGTTTAAATTTCACCATTTACCCTACTATTTTCTATTTGCTGGCAAGACTAGAATCCCGACAGTTGGGTACCTGCTTATTTATTACTTACCTCTTATGTGCCAGGTATTATTAGTAGGTAGACAGCCGTGCCCCGCCACAAAATGCCAAGCCGCAGCCCGCTCGGCCCACTGATTGGCCGGGGAGCTCTGCAATCTTGATCTTGTCATCGTCCCCGAACAGGGACAGCTTGGCCTGAACCTAGCTTCTTCTTAAGATCCATCAACATCGGTGCTTTTGTTTCAACATTGTTTCCGCTTCCACATAATCAACTGCTATTTAACCGCATGTTTGAACGCTGTGTTTTTTCTTTGTGAATGCCTCCTCTGTCCATCGCATCCTGATGACCCCCCGTCGCATCCGACGTCAACACCCACCACCATGGCAGCCACAGTCGACCCAGCTACGAGAAAGAGAGTCCTGCGAGTGATTGCTTTCTCGCTGCTCCTCGACCTAGTATGTACAGTCGCGATTCCAGATTCATCCGGCCTCGGCACCAGTGATATCGTCCCTCGACATGGGGGGGTGAGCACGCGTGCCATCAGTCGCAACACGCGAAGCTGACCATAGTCGCGACAGATCTCCTTCACATTCATCCTTCCACTCTTTCCACGACTTCTCGAGTTCTATCGTGATGGGGAAGCCCCAGCACTCCTCGATGGCGGCCCCCCGACTTTATTACAGCGCGTCCTAGGTGGGCTCAACAGCTACAAGGCTTCCTTCGCGCGACGGATTGAATCTCGCTACGATATTGTCTTGCTTGGCGGCGCCATGGGCTCTCTATTCTCGTGAGGCATCAAACCCCCTTCGTCAATGCTTCATCGTCTTCCTAACTTCGTGCTTCACGTTTCAGTCTCCTTCAAGCCTTTGCATCGCCACTGATCGGTCGTCTCTCTGATCGCTACGGCCGTCGCAAGGCCCTCCTCGCCTCCATGACCGGGAATATCATATCAGTGTTGCTTTGGGTCGCTGCAGTCGACTTCCGAACTTTTATCGCTAGCCGCATTGTCGGTGGTCTATCCGAGGGCAATATTCAGTTGGCCACCGCAATGGCCAGCGACATTTCTGACGAAGCGTCGCGCGGCTCCACCATGGCAATTATTGGTTCCTGCTTCTCGATTGCCTTTACCTTTGGCCCTGCACTGGGTGCCTGGCTGAGCACCGTCCCCTCTGTCAAAGCCAATCCGTTTGCGACGGCCGCCGGTGTTAGCTTGGCGCTCATCGTGGTCGAAACTGTATACCTGTATTTTTGCCTGCCCGAAACGCTTCCCGCTATTACGGGCAGTAAGGCAGCCATCGACAACAATGCAAAGCAAAACGGCAACGGCACCAAATCTCCCGCTTCCAAGAAACCCATTGAAAGAACAAACTCACACATTATACTCAACGCTGTACACTTTGTCTTTTTGCTCTTCTTTTCAGGCATGGAAAGCTCCTTGTCATTTATGACATACGATCTCTTTTCGTTCACCTCTGGCAACAATGGCCGTCTACTTGGCTTCATTGGACTCGTGGCGTCGATCCTACAAGGTGGAGTCACTCGGCGTCTGCCACCGTTGACCTCTGTGCGCCTCGGCACGACGGCTTGTTTGGCCGCCTTCGTTCTACTGGCGCGCCTCAACACCACTGGTGGCCTCTACGCCGCAGCGACCTGCCTGGCCATCACCTCGGCGACGGTGGTGACGGGTTTGAACGCGCTGAGCAGCTTCGAGGCCAACGAGGATGAGCGAGGTAGCAAGCTGGGCAACCTGCGCAGTTGGGGCCAGCTTGGTCGCGGTCTGGGGCCGATTCTATTCACGAGTATCTACTGGTGGGCAGGCAGAGAGTACGCGTACACTGTCGGGGCGACCGGCAGCGCCGTGGTGGCAGCTGCTGCCTTTGGCCTCCTGAAGACGCCCAAGTCTTCAGTGAAGAAGACGACAACAACAAAGAGCCAATAACACGCTGTTTCTGCGGCTACAGCATACAGCAAAGTGGAATCAATCGTTATCGTAGCATTGTATAGTTTGCGAGGGGGTTGGCATTTGGGTACAGGATAATGAGAACGGCCGAATAAAAAACAAAAATCAGAAACTGCATCCCGCATTAAGTTCTTCACTGTTTCGGCATCAACGTGCGTCTACACAGCCACTCGGTTTTCCAGAACGTTGATGCCAGGTTCGAAATTACTTTCAAGGTATCGCCACGGCCCGCCCCGAGCGTCGTCTTGCGAGCCTCCCTCTCGTCCGCTTTAAGCCGCTCCGCCTCGCTGAATCGACTCTGGCTGCAAAGTGCAGTACTCAATTAACCATTTTATTTTAAATGGTGGGAGGGTTTGCTTCCAGCTCGGTTTTTCGTATCTCCATTGCCTGTACCTTGTGCTATGGCACATGGACTATCCATAGCAATACGTGACTCTGGCTGTGAGAGCTATTTGTAGAAAGGTACTCGATTAGTCTAATTGTTTCTGCGATTCTGCCATATAGGTGGTAAGTGTCGAGTGTGTTGATCGTGTGTCGAGTTAGGCATCTACAGCTTCGGCTGGATATGGCCTGTGAGAACTATAGAAAAGGAGAAGCCATAGCATCACATCAATTTTAGTGTATGAGAACTAGTGTATAATTCCCTTGAATACAGAAGCGTTACCGCATGATATATAGTATGGCTTAATGAATAGAAGGAGGGCGGTAAAATCTGCCAGGCAGAAGCAACCAGCAAGAAACCATAGATCATTCATGCTACAGGGTAGTAGCTGCATTTCTGCGCATGCCCAGTTTTCTAATTGCTCCCAGCCTATTCCAAGCTGCTGAATTAAGACCAAGTTTCTCCTCGATGAAAAGTGACGATGTTTTACGAGAGTGGCGGGCAGCAGCCCTCAAGTCATGACAATGGTCAGCGCTGCCATGTGAGTCAGGCCGTGGGCTAGCCGTCAGTCTGACATGGCTGTCTGGATCCTGTCCCCGCCACCACACCATAGAAGAGGAAAGGAAGAGCAAAAAGGTAGGAAAAAAAAAAGAGCGCTCACGAAGAATACAAGGTCTTGCAATGAACCTATGAGACAAGAGAAAGTTAGACTAGAGGAAAAAAAGAGACAACCTGCCGTGATGCCCGGTCAGTTTGTCTGGATCAACGGCATGCCCGGCGTCGGCAAGCTCACCGTCGCCCGAGCTCTCCGCGACCTCCTCCCGGACGCGCAGGTCATCGATAATCACTCCCTCATCGACCAGGTGCAGGTACCGCGCTCTCACGCCGACTACAACGCCGAGCGAGCGCGCGTCCGCGACGCCGCCTACTCCTCCTTTGTTCACCCACAGCCTCCTACCAGTGAGGACGGTCAGCAGCAGCTGGAACGTGTCGTCATCTTTACCGGTACGTTTCTGCCCCCCCCCCTTTCCCCCCCTCCAACTCCCGCCCCTTTTCCTTTGAGAATCGTCGTCTTCCATGTTGAAAAAAAAGAGAAGCCCGCGGCTGACGGTGGCGGCGCGGGCGGCGGGCCGGACCAACGTGGACAGACTTCTTCACGGCGGGCACCATTGGCGCCGAGTGGTCGCAGGCGCACCGGGCGGCCGCGGCGCGCGGCGGGAGGCCGTTCCTGCCCGTTTACCTGACGTGCGAGCGCGGGGAGAACCTGCGCCGTGTGACGCGCCCGGAGCGCGGCGCAGAGGGCTGCGGCAAGCTCACGGACGTGGCGCTCGTGCAAAGGTTCATGGACGACTCGACAATCTACCGGTTTCAGGGGCGCGGGGTGGACATTGACACGACGACGCGGCCGCCGGAGGAGACGGCGCGGCTGATACTCGAGGCAATGAGAGCCCAGCTGCAAGAAAAGGAGGCGGAGGAGTAAAAGGCGCAAGGGTGTTGATTGATTGGAATACGCAAGCACAGTCACGAGTAAAATTGAAAAGAAAAAGGGCGCAGAAATATTGTCAAAATCGGTCTAGATTCATCTAACTTGTAATATCTTTTTTATAAAAATTATACACTCTTCTTCAGCGTCCTCCTAGGTTCTCTACGCAAACGCGGCTAAGCGTTTACAAGAACTTGCTCTTCTCGACGGTGTAGAGGTCGACGTACTCGTCAACCGACATGGTCTCGAGCTTCTTGGCGTTCTGGCTGAGCTTGACGAGCTCGTTGACGCGGGCCTCGGGTAGGTGAGGGGTAAGGTGGCGCTTGTACTTGGCGAGGATGACGGGCTTGGCCTCGTCGCGGCGGAGGCGGTGTCCGAGGGGAGCCTCGACAGCGACCTCGTCGAGGACGGTGCCGTCGTTGAGCTCGACAGTGAGGGCGTTGGAGATGGTGCGGAGCTCGGGGTTGTGGTAGTCCTGGGTGTACTGGGGGTCCTCGACGCACTTGATCTTCTGGCGGAGGGACTCGACGAGCTCCGAGGTGGCGGCCTCGCCACCGTCGGTGTAGTCGGTGGCCTCGAGGCGACCAAAGACAAGCATGGTGGCGCACATGTACTGAATGCAGTGGTCACGGTCGGCAAAGTTGTCCATGGGCTTGAACTGCTTGTCAATGATGCGGATGCAGGCCTCGTGGGTGCGGCAGGTGATCGCCTTGATGTCGGCGGCGGACTTGCCCTGGGACTTGAGCAGGTGGTGGATCTTCTCGGAGGCCTCGACGGCGGTCTGGGAGTGGAACTCGGCTGAACACGTTTGTTAGTTGGTGATTTGCGGAAGCTCGACGTCAATCGATTTGTTAAGACGTACCAGGGTAGGAGACCTTGAAGAGGACGTTCTCCATGACGTAGCTGCCGTAGGGGCGCTGGAACTCAAACTTCTTGCCCTTGAAGAGGACATCATAGAAGCCCCAGACGGGTGCAGAGAGGACGGTGGGAACACCGGCCTCGCCGTTCATGACCTTGAGGGCCAGGTTGACGGCGCGCTGGCAAGCGTCACCGGCGGCCCAAGACTTGCGGGACATGGTGTTGGGAGTGTGGCGGTAGGTACGGAGGGACTGACCGTCGACCCAGGCCTGGGTGACAGCGTCGGCAATCTGCTTCTCGTTGAGGCCGAGCATCTTGGAGACGACGGCTGTGGAGGCAACCTTGACGAGGACGACGTGGTCGAGGCCGACCTTGTTGTACGAGTTGAGGAGGGCGAGGCAGCCCTGGATCTCATGGGCCTTGATCATGGCCTCGAGGACGTCCTTGACGTTGAAGATCTTGCCGCCGGCGAGGTTACCGCCGGCCTTGTTGGTGCGGTTGATCCAGTCGGCGACAGCGAGGATGGCACCCAGGTTGTCCGAGGGGTGACCCCACTCGGCGGCCAGCCAGCAGTCGTTGAAGTCGAGCCAGCGGATCATGGCACCAATGTTGAAGGCGCCATTGACGGGGTCGAGGACAAAGGGGGTGCCCGGAACCTTGGTGCCGTTGGGGACGACGGTACCAGGGACAATGGGACCGAGAAGCTTGGTGCACTCCTTGAAGCGGAGGCCCTCAAGACCGCAGCCGAGGGTGTCGAGGAGGATCCATCGAGCAGTGTCGAACTGGGATGAATTGTCAGTTTTGCGGTTCGAGGTGGTTGAGGGGCAATTGGAGGTTTGAAAGCGTTCAACACAAGGTAATTGAGACTCGTCGCGAACCAAGTACCCCGGGGTGAGAGGGAAAATGGGTTGGCGATGTTGGGATGGTGGGGTAAACCACGGTTGTAGCCGAGAAAGCTAACAATGTCGGTTGCGGGCAGGGGCAAGACTCACAGCAAGCTCAGAGTCAATGGGCTTGTTGGCGACAAAGTCGGCAATGTCCTTGATCTCGGGGTCGTATTCTCTGGCACCGGAAGTCATGTTGGGAGCACCGGAGAGTCTGGCGGCAGCAGTGGAAAAGGTGTTGCGGGAGGCAGGAAGCGAGCCGGCGATGCGAAGGGCGCCGACGGAGGCCGAGCGGATGGCAGCGGCGCAAGGCAGTACGCGGGTAGGCTGGAGACGCAGCTGCTTGGAGGCGGAACGCAGGCTACGGTTGACAGCGGACATGATGCTGTCAATCAATTGAGATGGAGGAGGAAAGACGGTGCGAAGAGGAAGAGCGGAGATTGGGGGGGGGGAGGGAAGAAGAAGAAGGAAAGTTTTGGGAGAGGACGAGAAGGGGAAGAAAATAAAGTATTGGACAGACAGAAGGAGAGAGGTGTGAAGCTGAGCCGAAGGTCTTGGGTGAGGCTCGGCTTGGTGCTTTGCCGTGGAATGCCGATCGGCCGGGGAAGGGGACGTTTCCACTAAGGACGAGGTAGGAACCTCTCAAGCCTCTGAGTAAGGAGGCAGTTTGTTGGGCGTTGCTAGGGGGAGCCGGAACGAGTCTACACCCTTGTAGACGCACTCACTGTGAGCCGCCAAAGAGCACCGCGAATAGTCCACTGTAGCCTACTGTAGACCACTATCGACCACTGAAAAATATTGCAGCGACCAAGTCCAAAGGCCACTTTCTTACCCCCCTCCAAGATGCCTGCAACGTCGAAATCCGGGGGACACCTGCAAAAAGGCTATTTGCTTGGCCATGACCGTGGACGAGGCTACAATATACCCGCGCCATTTCTCGGCCGGCTACAAGGCACTGGTGTCTGCCGCTGCGGCCCGCGTACACAAACAAATCGTACCTTTTAGGTTGCGGGCGCGTCGAGGGCTCAATGACGAGCAGTTGGCTGCATGCCTCGCGATTGAGAGTCTATCAGAAGAAGTCATGGAAATCACAATCCCATCCTCAGCGTGTCAAAAACTATTTTCCATGTGATTGTTGCTGAAGCGGCATCAAGTGTTGGCCCGTCGTAGAGGACGCTCCGACCGCTTCGGCCAGAATAGGAACCAGCTACTTACTTAGCCAGTCAGGTCGAAGAGCGCCAAGTACCTAAGGTACTGAGGTAGCTGCTTGTTACCTGTACGGACGCTGAGTAAGTAGGCTCTCTCGCCACACAGGTAGCTATGGGCTTGGAGCCTCAGGCATCTCATGTAGCCTCGCTCTCTGCCAGCACCACTTAGAATACTTGCAAAACTCTCACAGGTAGCGCTAGACCGTCAAGGTAGTTGCACTTGTCAAGTGGCTTTTCTGTCTATAGAATTAACTTTTGAGAATCCGTACATGTTGCGTCAAAACTTTTCCATCGTCGCCGAAACAGTCACAGCTTTTGATGCTCATAGTCTAGCCTGGACCGATCAACGCCACCGACAACCATCTCCAGAGCCAGCCCGCTGTGGTGACCCGAGCATCACTCCCCACGTACGGAAGTACAGCGCTGGTCGATGATCGATTGGACTCGACCACCCAATCCAGAAATCGCCACAGTTTCACCCAATACGAACAGACTGTTATCCTATTAGCCAGCCACTTCCCATCTCGTAGTTTTTTATATGTAGGCCATCGGGTGCCGTGGCCACTCATCACTCCCTGCGTGGCCATCTCTTGGCTGCGGTGTGGCTGATGCATGCGAATTTTTCTCTTCCAGAGCTAGCCCAGCAACCAGCCAGACCAGCAGATGCCCCATAAATAACCAGAACCTGCAGCCTGCAGAACGAACTAATAGCAGCGATGCAACTTGAGACTCGACAGGTATCACAATCCACCTAAAGCACCCGCTTTCAGTGGCTACGAGGGGAGGGACAGCTACTTACTTAAAAAGAAATTAAAAAAAAGGAAAAGAAGAAAACATCCTTGCAACTCTCGTCGCATAGCAACCCAACCAACCCCTCTCGATTGGTTTCGTGGCATGGGGCTGCAGAGACGGGCGGTTAGGCTGCGTGTCGATACGTTGCTAGAAATGTATCTCTATGTACTTTTACAAGCATCAAGTTGTAGAATGTACCTTACCTACCTATGCAGGTACCTCGCTACCTACCTACCTGGGTAGGTAGATACCTGAATGCGACGTAATAAGGTGGCCTGTGCTGCCGGTGCAAAAAACTCTGCGCCACAGCAGAAAGATAACAAACGCAGTGAGGGAGGGGCATGGAGGGGTAGCCAGTCGCCACAACAGCACAGTCAAGTATACTTCAAGTGCCCTGTGGTCGCCCTCGGCAAAGGAGGAAATAAAAAGAAAAATGGCAAATAGAAGATCATTCACCAGTTGACTCAATCCATCACTCTTGGATGCCTTGATGCTCTGCGATGGGGACCAATCCTCCGAGTGGTGCCCATACAGTGGCATTCAACTGCTGCGCCAGTGCCCCTCTCTGTTTGCTGATTGGTGATGCCCCTCCAAAAATAAGTGGAAATGCCGCGATGTGTGAAGAAGAAGTGAGAGAAGAAATTTTTTTGTGCCTCACCTTATTGCTTGCGCCCAAGAAAAAAAACATGGCCTCCCTCTTGTTAGGGCTAGTGGACCACCTTGGCTGCCCGCCACTCTCCCTCTCTCTCGTTGCCCCGCGCCAGCTCGTGCACCAGCCAGGTTTTTTTTTTTCCTCTCCCACTCACTCCACCCCTCCCCCGCCAGACCTTTTAAACTCCTCCTCCCACCACCAGCTTTGGAAATTTTCTTCTCTTCTGCTCTTTGTCTCGCATACCCGGTTCAAGCATCCGATCTGCGAATTCACGTACGTTTTCCATTTTGGCTTGCGCCTGCTCAGCCCTCGCCTCGATGACTTCGAGGCTGCCTTCTTCCATCTCTGCCACCGACTGCGTTGTTTGCTAACCTGGCCGCCTTCCAGATTTCCGAAAGGACATAACAAAAGAATCACTCGCATTCACACACAAACACCTTCAAAATGGGGTATGTTTTCCAATCTTGGCTCAAGGCCCCTCAGTACTCGCAGCACACTAACAGTCTCTCTGCAGCAAGGACGACAAGACTCACATCAACGTCGTCGTTATCGGGTGCGTTCCATCGCCCAACGATTTCGATTTCGATGAGCATCAATGAATACTGACTACTCAAACAGCCACGTCGATTCCGGCAAGTCTACCACCGTAAGTTTACTCACACTCAACGGCTGAGCGGCGCTTCCGCTTCTGCAAAGCTTACCCCGCCTTGCCCGCGACCACAATGAGTGCAATCGCTAACCCGCATACAGACTGGTCACTTGATCTACCAGTGCGGTGGTATTGACAAGCGTACCATCGAGAAGTTCGAGAAGGTAAGAATCTCAGTTCTTGTTTTTTTGTCGTCTTTGTCGCTCTCGATCGCCTGCTATGCAAATTTTTTTTCTCAGCAGCGATCGCCGCCGTCACTGTGGCCACTGGCCGCTACCCCTCCTTGCTGCGGCAAAAATTTTCAAGGTGCCTCATCGTTTCCGGTGGGGCTGGTCATGGATACCCCGCCGCGTTGTTGCAAGCCTGCCCCTCATCGAACTCATCGCTTGTTGAGCGGCCAACCAAGAATCATATGCAATCAGTTGTGCCAATTATTTGCTAACCATGATCTCTCACACAGGAAGCCGCTGAACTCGGCAAGGGTTCCTTCAAGTATGCCTGGGTTCTTGACAAGCTCAAGGCCGAGCGTGAGCGTGGTATCACCATCGATATCGCCCTCTGGAAGTTCGAGACTCCCAAGTTCCACGTCACCGTCATTGATGCTCCCGGTCACCGTGATTTCATCAAGAACATGATTACTGGTACTTCCCAGGCCGATTGCGCTATTCTCATCATCGCTGCCGGTACTGGTGAGTTCGAGGCTGGTATCTCCAAGGATGGCCAGACCCGTGAGCACGCTCTGCTCGCCTTCACCCTCGGTGTCAAGCAGCTCATCGTTGCCATCAACAAGATGGACACTGCTCAGTGGGCCGAGGCTCGTTACCAGGAAATCATCAAGGAGACTTCCAACTTCATCAAGAAGGTCGGCTACAACCCCAAGACTGTTGCCTTCGTCCCCATCTCTGGTTTCAACGGCGACAACATGCTGGCCCCCTCCACCAACTGCCCCTGGTACAAGGGTTGGGAGAAGGAGACCAAGGCCGGCAAGTCCACCGGCAAGACCCTCCTCGAGGCTATTGACGCCATCGAGCCCCCCAAGCGTCCCCTCGACAAGCCCCTCCGTCTTCCTCTTCAGGATGTCTACAAGATCGGTGGTATCGGAACGGTGCCCGTCGGTCGTGTCGAGACTGGTATCATCAAGCCCGGCATGGTCGTCACCTTTGCTCCTTCCAACGTCACCACTGAAGTCAAGTCCGTCGAGATGCACCACGAGCAGCTGCCCGAGGGTGTTCCCGGTGACAACGTCGGCTTCAACGTGAAGAACGTTTCCGTCAAGGAAATCCGTCGTGGTAACGTCGCTGGTGACTCCAAGAACGACCCTCCCAACGGTGCTGCCTCCTTCAACGCCCAGGTCATTGTCATCAACCACCCTGGCCAGATCGGTAACGGTTACGCCCCTGTTCTTGACTGCCACACTGCCCACATTGCTTGCAAGTTCTCCGAGCTCCTCGAGAAGATCGACCGCCGTACTGGTAAGTCGGTTGAGAACAACCCCAAGTTCATCAAGTCTGGTGACTCCGCCATCGTCAAGATGGTTCCCTCCAAGCCCATGTGCGTTGAGGCTTTCACCGACTACCCCCCTCTGGGCCGTTTCGCCGTCCGTGACATGCGTCAGACCGTCGCTGTCGGTGTCATCAAGTCCGTTGAGAAGGCCGCCGCTGGTAGCGCCAAGGTTACCAAGTCTGCTGCCAAGGCCGGTGCCAAGAAATAAGCAACATAACCCTGTTTGTTTCTGGTCGGTCGCGTCCTGCGGTCCTGGTTTCATGAGCACACTTCTATGACTGAGACGAAAATTTTTGCTATTCATGAGCGCTCGGCTTGAAGAGCCGAGGCACAATCGTGAGAGGGCTACGATTAGGGATTTTCTTTGTCATGGTTTTCTCATAATGTGTTATGTGACGAAAAAATGAAGATAAATAGAAAGTCAAGAAGTGATTCTGAAATTGTCCTCCTGATTTGCCATGATGTGATATGCTTCTTCCTTGTGCTCGATTCGTGACTTTGGAAGACGTCCATAAGCAAGTAGCTAAGACTTTTGCTGAATACTTGTAGCTCCATTGTGATGGATGTTCTTCACATTGCTTCTTCTCTTGTGCTAGTGATGTACAGTGTAGCATTGACTTTTTATCGCAGAAGGCAGACCGGCATCCGTCGTTGAATACGTGTTACAGTGATATGATTTCTAATATACATGATTGTGTTGGTACATTTTGCTTCTCTTTTATAGTTTGCCCCCCCGATTATGATGATGATGAGGCATCCCCATTGGCGAATGTTGCGTGCGGTGCCGGGAGCTCCTCACTTGTTGCTGGCTGCTCTGCCTTTGAGGCAAAGCAGTGTGACTGGCCAGCCGTTGAATGCCCCCCGGTGCGGAGGGGATCATCGTGCGCATGCACCGGCTCGCTCTCCAAAGGACCAACCTCTTCGCTCCCGGCCCTCGCCTCATCGCACTGTACAGCGCGCCGCCCTTCATCCTCCTCTGGCTCCATAGTGTCGCTGTCCTGCAGCCGTGACGCCTCACCCGCCTCATCCAGCGCCGCGTCCTCGAGCAGGTCCATTGTAAAGGTCTCGCTGGAGCGCTGCTGCATCAGCGCCGCGCCGTCGCTCCACGAGAAGACGTTGCCAACGGCCAGGTCCTCCACGAGCTGCAGGAAGCCGTCGTCCTTAGTCTGCTGCTCTGTGCTGCTGCTGCCCGCCGCGTGGTGGCGGTGCAGGGACAGCTCCTGGCGCTGACCGCCATGCTGGCCAGCCTCGATGCTCTCATAGCGGAGGGTGTGGCCACCGCCGAGGCGCGTCTCGACCGCCTGGCGCACCTCGAGTCCCATGAAGAGGTACGGCGCGCCGTTATCGTCGCCGGGCAGGGCGAGGGTGACGCGGCTAGGGGTCCGCAGGCGGCCCTCGAGCAAGTTGAACTCTGACGCGGCCAAGAAGCGGCGCATCGCGAGCTGGTCAGCGTTGAGGGTCAGCAGACGCTGCTGCGTCAGCCGCACGTCGACGCTCTCCGTGGGCAGGAGGAGGTCCTGGACGCGCTGCGCCGCCACAGCGTGCAGGGTCGAGGTGGGCGGCACGTCAAAATTGGACAGGTCAGTGGTCTCGTCAACGGGGAGCGTCAGCCGTACGCGCGGCAGCGCACCATTTGGGGTGCCGACTTCCTGCCGTGTCGTGTCCGGGGAAAAGTGCAGGACGATGGCGGTGGACTGCGTGACGGGCTCATCGCCGGTCGACAGCGTGGTGAGCGCGGCGGGGTGCGGAATAAGGGGGGACAGGATGCGGCGGCTGCTCCTACCGGCGCTCATCTTGCCTGAACTTTTGGCAACAGTCTCTTTGAGATGCAGCACGTGGCCAAATGTCGCGAATGTCGCGTCCGATATCCTGGCAGCATCGGGAATGGATGGAGATAGCAGCGGGGCGAGCTCTACACGAGTGGCGAGTTGAAGAGATGGCAGAGCGTTCTTCTCTACCTTGCGGACGACGTCGACGTAGCGTGTCCACGCGCTGAGCTTGTCGCACCACGACTTGCTGCGCGCTTCGCGGTGGTAGTCGAGATATACAGCATTCTTGGGCTTCGTGCGCCGCCCCTTGCCGGCGAGGACCTTCAAGGAAGCATCATCGGCTTCCGCTTCTGCCGCACTCTGGCCAGCCATGAGGAGTCGCCAAACGATGTCGACCGGCCCTTCTCGTGTAGTGCTTATTTCCACGTCCGTGCTGATCAGCTTTGGCCTATCGCTGTCAGCAATCCAGTAAACTATCAATTCCTACGGGAGAAATTAGCGTAAGTCATGAAGAATGTAGTCCTCTTTGCTCATGTTCTTACGTTCCCGCTGCTGCTCTTTTCTATAATCGTGTTCGTGATGTTTGCCAAATTATCGAGTATAGGCTTTGCCAAGTTCTCTTTCTTGACCGTCTCTGTCGAGAGTCGAGCAGAAGTGACTGCTTGTGCAATCTCGTTCAACCGCGCTATTATTGGTTTAATAGCTGCTTTGGAGGCGTATATGCCGATCCGTGATTCTTCAGATTTGGCGGCAAGTCTCTCATTGTTTCCGGGATTTAGCATTTCACGCTGAATGGCTTCTAAAACAGGTTTCCCGTGCCCTGAAAGTCTTTGTCAGTATCAGCTGGACGGATGTTAAGCTTTGTTCCGCACCTGTGAGCAGTCTGAATGTTACAGGGTGAACCCATAACAGCGCTCGGCCAAGAGACTCAACCTGCTCTCGAACATCGAGCTTCCATATTTTATCAATGATGGTCGCTGAGCATACATATTTTGGCTTTTTGCTTTCCAGCTCGATTTGATAGCCTGGTTGCCAATGGGTCTGCTTTTGAATCCAGGAGTACGTGTTTGACTCTTCTTTTGCTTGGGCCTCCAACTCCTGTGCGTGCTTCATAGTGATGTAGCTACTGAGCTGTCCCTGCGTAAAGCCATCGACGAGAGCTGCTACTAGTCTGTGATACTCATGGACAGGTATCGTTGTCGTGTCGGCCGGTCGCATCTCGTCAATGTTGTCCCATGCTTCGAGCACAGGGTCTTGTTCGTCGTCTGGCTTCAAGACATAATCTGTCCACTTTAACTCGACCACAGGCTTAGCGTCTGCCTCCTCAGATTCGAGGACTGGAATTTGCTTCCTTGAGCGTTGCATTCTGTTTGGGTCCTTGAGAATAAGGGCTTCTACAGGGCGACCGAGCGCTGAAACGCCCAAGTGCTGGTGGGTGAGAAGCTCGTGTTTGAAAGGGCGGCTTCGAGATGGTGCTTCTTTGGGAGAAGTCTCGAAAAGAATATCATCTTCCGAAGCCAAAGAGTCATACTCGCCATGAGCCAAACCGCTATACCGTGTGTTCGCGTCTACTGCTGCAGCCTCTTCTGTCGACAATCCCTCGTCGCTGAGAGAAGTATCTGT
Organism: Cordyceps javanica; assembly: GCF_051103115.1. Lineage (NCBI taxonomy): Eukaryota > Fungi > Ascomycota > Sordariomycetes > Hypocreales > Cordycipitaceae > Cordyceps > Cordyceps javanica. The sequence continues at coordinate 6,569,069 of NC_139295.1, forward strand.
GGATGCTAGCGCCTCCGCAATCTCGGCATCGGTCGGCTCGTAATTTTCAATGTCAGGCATCGTTTCGTGTTCAACGGTGTTCGATTTGCTGTTGGCGGCTTCGGCTGTGTTTCGCGGTTCATCATGGTTTTTCTCTTGACCGGAAGTCTGTACATGATTATCACCCTCGACCCTGACGACTGAGTCATGATACATGTGGTTTGATGGCCCAGAAGAGCCCCGTATCATGTCGTTCATCTGCTCTGGCGAATACAGCTTTTCTGTCGTGTCTCGTTGTCTGGCCTGCCGAGGGGTAGCGCTCAAGGCCCTGTGGACGCCAGCAGAGCTCCATCGTGCCAGCGACAGTGGTCGCGCGGATGCAATTTGCCGCAGCTGGACCGATCGAAGTAGCATCTGATCAATGTTCCATGTAGCCCGAGTACATTTGTATAGCTGATGGTCGAAGAACCAGAATGTTGCGAAACCAATTAGGACAGGGGTAGTGGCTAAATTTGTCGCCGATAACGATAAGCGCGTTTTCTGCACTTTGCCTGTCGTGTGCTGTCACTGTTGTAAACAGAATGGATGGACGTTCATGCAATCGTTTAATATGCACCCTCAAATTGAAAAGAATTCCAACGAATCGAGGATATTGAGGTATTAGACCCTTTACACTACCTCAAACCTGAGAGAGCCGACAGAGAATGTCGCAGCGTAGAGCTACCAGTAGGTACTTACTGCCGTGGAAGAATTACTAGGTACCACCTAGTTCGGGACCAACCTTCAGCGCCACCCACCCATAAGTTAGGGACGCGGCTGTACTTACGCGCTGCACTGTATCACGCTCGTCCATTGTGCTTCGCCTTGCAAACGCGACAATCACCCATTCAACAGCGTTTCCGGAACCATTCGATTATCGCGAAACTTTACTTCGGTTTTTCGAAACGCAAAATCTCTGCACAATGCCGCCATCGAGGCGCCGAGGCCGACTGGTACGCCCCGTAACGGGTTGCTACATGCGACAGTCACAGTTAACATAATGCAGGCCGTAAACGATGAGCCAGAGGAGGATAGTACTCAACTTCAACAGGAGAACGAGAACGGATCGGCAGAAGAACCAGATACGGCAGACGAGGCAAGCGAAAATGAAGACCCGAGCCATGCTGCGGACGAGATGCTGGCAAAGAAGCTGGTACGGTATGCTCTGTCCTGCGAGTATTCACGAACGCCAATACGACGCGACGGAATCAAGGAACGAGGTCAGTGATTGATGAGGATTATAGATTTTTTTTCTTCTACACGCATGTATTAATCCATAAAAGTCCTTGGAAGCCAGGGTAGGGCCTTTAGGAGGATATTTGCCTTGGCGCAGAAGCAACTACGAACAATCTGGGGCATGGAGCTTAGAGAGCTGCCAGTCCGCGAAAAGATGTTGCTGCAAGAAAAACGTCAAGCCATGAGGTCAAATGCGCAGCCCAAGACCGGGTCTGGCGCGTACATACTCACCTCTATCCTACCGGCCGCATATCGCTCCGCCGCCATCATCCCACCGTCCAGAATCCCGACACTCGAGGACGAAGCCACATACCTTGCCTTTTATACCATGGTGGTTTCACTGATATGGCTCAGTGCCAACGAGCTCAGCGAGCCAAAGCTGAAGCGCCATCTCTCCCGACTTAATGCCGACAAGAACGTCGGCAGCGAAAAGACCGAACTGACCCTCAAGCGCATGGAACGGCAAGGTTACGTGGTGCGCAAGGTGGACCGGCCGCCTGTTGGCCATGACGGCGAAGAAATAGTGACATGGCACCTCGGGCCCCGTGGAAGAGAGGAGATTGGCCTAGACGGCGTGATGGGATTTGTGCGAGAAGTATATGGCGAGCCAAGCGAGGACCTGGAGAGGAAGCTGCGGTCTAGTCTTGGGATCAAGCAGCCGAGAGAGGAAGGGGCTGCAGATGCTGACGGGGATACCATCATGTGAATTCACATGAAAGAGGACAAATAATACACATGATACACATGATACACATACACACATAATACAATTGTGATTCAGGTCAACACGCTCGAGCACATTGAGCATGTGATGTGAAGAACAGAATAACAACAATTCTTTTTGATCCAATGGTATATTTCCCAAACGCCGTAACAGAAACTCGTAAAACGTCTTGACGTGACCGATGGCTTTGCGTGATGGAGCTCATGGAGTTGCACCCTCGGTCGTTCAGTCTTCGCGCGCTGGTGGGGGACCGGCAGGTTGCAGCATTTTCTGCGAAGCATTAGTTTCCAACGCATGGTAAAGAAGAAGAATCGCTCGACACGTACTCGAATCATTTTCGCCCTCGTTTTCGTCAGCGGCTCGTTCTCAGCCAGCGCAATGTACGACAGGAGAGGGCGGTGGCCCGCGATGGAGGAATACGTGTCGCGGTGGATGTTCGTGCGCCACTCCCAGCTCGTCGTATCCGCATGTCCAGTACCGATGAATTTCGCTTGAAGCCGTTCGAGCTCTTGTTGCGTACGAAGCTTGTCCGCCTGGTGTGATGTTAGTGCATGCGCAAACAATGAGCAGGCTCTATAACTGACCATTGTGATTGGTAATTCGCAGTGAGGTGTTGAGTATCTGACGAATAGATACCAGATAGATGGTTTATGCGCAGTAGAGTTCTAAAGGCTCAGTAATTCCCAGGAAGCGGAGGTCTATTTCATTTATGAAGTGTTTCTCATAGAGCTACCGAGCGCAGAGGCTGGTGATAGTGGGGCCATTCGTAGCCGGTTGATGTTCGGTAGTCGCGTCTCACTTTGAGTTCTCGCCAACCACACATCCTTCCCGAGGGATCACGCGGATAATAAGTTGCAAACATCCCCTGACGAATTAGCTGAGCCATCTCCAACAACTTCTTTTCAGAGATTTCTTGAAAGCTGGCCATAGAGCTGGCGGCCGTGCTGAGGCGGTATATTGAACACGTGCTCTGGCCTCATTGCGCTACCTCGCGACTCAACCTCACTTACTAGCTCGACTTCAACCCAGCGAGACCAATTGATCATGGCTAGTCAAGTGCTGCCAGAACACTGGTCTGAGCTGAATGCAGCTCGCAGCCAACGGAGTCTTTGTGTGGCAGACGTGGATAAGCTCAAGAGTTTATGCGTTCAGGACTGCGGCAAGAAGCATGTAGTCGAATGCAAAGACTGTTACGGAAAAGTTCTTGATCGCATGAGGAAAAGGTATAGCGAAAGCCAGGAGAAAGAGTGGTTCTCGCAACGGCGAATGTTTCTACAGGAGCTTGATGACCTCTTCACGGATGTCAAAAACAATAACGGAAGCCTGCAGGCTATCGAGGCACACATCGAATCAGAAAAAGAGGCCTGGTATCGTTGGGTCCTGAGAAGGCATCCTGACTTCCTTGAAGTGGCCGAACATGACGCGCCAATCGAAGAAATGAGAGGAATGCTGGGTGACCCAGACCGTAGCCGCGAAGAGCTCGTCGCCATGATGTGGCTGGGTGTCGGCAAGCCAGAAAACTGGTCGGAAAAAGTTGACGCATTTGTCGAAAAAGTGTCAGCTCTCAAAGGCAAACCAGATGAGCTCAAAAAGCTATACATCACCGAGATTTTTAAGGGTGTGGACGGCAACAGCGTTCTCGAACACGCTCAGCCCTACCTAGACGAATATCAAGCCTCCGACAGCTTGACGTTGGAGCAAATTGTCGGCCGTATCGTTGAAGATCACCACCGCAGCAGGAGTTCACAACCCCAAAGAGATACACATGCAAGCCGCCTGAATGAATTGCGCAGGGCAAAGACGGCCTTTGAGCAGAAGAGGAAGGAGTCTAAGGCGCTCCTTCGTGAAGCTCAGGCCAAGTCGGTGCTCTACAACCTACCACCATGCGCAGTATGCCAGCGCACAGTCTCTACACAGGAAATTTTCTCGTGCTCTCTTTGCCAGACAATCGTGCAGCTGGGCGGAAGCGACGAGCTGACAGTATACTGCTCGGAAGATTGCTACCAGAAGGGACAGGTGGGTGAAACAAAGCAGGTATATTCTCTGTTGCCATGACTAACAGTTTTGCAGGAAGAGCATATTGGGAAGAGGCACGACTGCAGCGCCGGTGAGAACTGTATTCAGCTCAAAGATGAGGATACCGAGATGACAGACGACACAACCCAGGCTGTGCTGTGTAAGCAATGCTTTGACGACAAACGGGCCACAGTATACTGCTCCCAACGGTGTGCATCAGAGAGGCTCCCTGCGCACATGCAGGAGGCGCATGGCACTAGCCACGCAATAGATGTCAAATCCGTTGCCGTACCCGTCCCAGAGATGATTGAGCCAATCCTGGAGAGGGAGAATCCCACGCTCAAAATTGAGCGTGTTCAATGATGGGTCGGCAGAAAGTCATGTACACCGGACGGGACATGTGTCAGTAGCTTGCGTAAATATACCCAAATGGAATTGTATTTTCACTATAAAGGTGCCATTTCGAAGCGGGTAAACTAGTTTATACCTTGAGTCTTGCCACTTCTTCCCATTTCTCATCCGAGGCGGCCAAGTTCTTGGCCGCGACTTTGCCAATCTCTACGGCATCCTCTCCCAGGAGCATCCTCAGTGGAGGCTCCGGTACATTGGCCACATGCAGCACACTCCTGACAATATCCACCGTCTCCGTCCAGGTCGCGCTCAGCGCCGCTCGGCGATCAATCTGCGCCTGCACGGTCGCGCGGTAAGGCTCGCTGACGGGCTCGACGGCCATGCTGACCCAGTCCGTCTTCATCCCGCCGGGCTCGAGCACCGTCACATGAACGCCCAGGGGCGCCATCTCGGCGGCCAGGACGGTCGAGAAGCCGCCGACGGCCCACTTGCTGCTCTGGTACGCCGCCAGGCCGGGGGAGCCCACCCGGCCGCCGACGGACGAGATCTGGATGATGTGGCCCCGGCCCTGCCTTCGCAGGGTCGGCAGCGCGGCCTTGGTGACGTTGACGACGCCCAGAAAGTTGGTCTCCACCTGGGCGCGGAAGGACGCGAGCGACACGTCCTCGACGGAGCCGGCGCATGCGTACCCGGCATTGTTCACGAGCACGTCGAGGCGTCCGAATGCGGCGGCGGACGCCGCGACGGCGGCGGCGGCGCTCGAGGGGTCCGTGACGTCGAGCGGGCGGGCGACGATGCGGCCTGGTCCGTATCTGACGACGAGGTCGTCTAGTTGAGATGGGTCGCGCGCCGTGGCGACGAGAAGGTCTCCGGCTTCGAGGACAGCCTCTGCCAGAGCACGGCCGAGACCGCGTGAGGAACCGGTAATGAGCCAGACTTTTGCCATAGTGATGCGAGTTAGCACGAGAAATGGTAGTGAAGTTTATATACACAAAAAGTATGTTCTAACGCAGCCGCATCCGCGCATCCTATAGACATGGTCTCTTGTCGAGCAGACAGTCACTTTTATAGACGCCCGGTGCGGCCTCATGACTGACAGCCGCAACGGAGATTACTTTGAGGATTATAAATGCATATTGTTCCAAAATTTTAAAACCGAAACCTCCTTGTCATTGAAAGCATCGCGCAACTCGTAACGTGGTCTCGGTGGGCGGTGCTAATTAGCCGGTTGAGGCACCGGACTTAAGCGGCCGTTAAGTACGACGGCCCCAGCCCGCCCGCAGCACACACGATGCCGCTTACACGTCACATTAACAGGGCACAAAGCAAAGAAGACCGATGAATCTTGCAGTCAAATCGGCAAGCTTACTACTTCTCCTGCCGAATCGTGTGATTGAAACTGGCAGGCATGAGCCGATCTCTGATGAGAACCTCATCCTGGTACTATTTACGCTCTGTGTGAGTATATTATGTTTGGTATGAAAGAAGGCCAGTCTTGGCTTTCTGGAGCATCTCTCCGCAAAACCTCCATCGTTTCCTCTAGCAACGCCTTTTGGACAGGATCTACGGTCGTCTGCCAGGCAGCGACCATGGGCAGGCGTGCGACGCCGCTCCCGATCGGACGACAGTCCTCCACCAACGCCGCCAGCTCCAGCGCCTGGCCGCACAGGCCGTCTAGCTCTGTTTGGAAGTCCAAGTCGGGCTCGTAGTACTGGATGACGGAGCCAAAGTTGATCTGGATCGACAGCGCCAGCGCGTAGCCCGCCCGGACGCTGCTGATGAGCCGGTTGAGGGCTGGCGGCGGCAGCTGGCCCATGGCCACCTGTGAGGCTGCGTACTCGCGGAGCTCGATGAGTTGTTTTCGAAGTAGCGGCACTTCGAGTCGAAGGATCTTGTAGTCTTGTTTGATGTGCTCTAGGTGGCGTTTCGGCTCCTGGAAGAGCGTGGGAAGCTTTACAAGACTCGCTATGGTGAGGCTGCTGTAGGCTTTGCCGTCGGCGCGAGTGTATGGTCTGGGACCTTCTGTAATGAGGAGAGTACCAATGAGTTGCTCGAGGTTGATGTCGCGGCGATGGAAGCTCTCTAGAATCTGGAAAAGAAGCCCGGTCAGCGATTACAACCCTGCTCCGAGCTCTGCGGTCGTCCGTAGGATATGAGGATACGCACTATACAGATCGAGATGGTGCGGCGCACCGCCCTTTCGAACTCGCTCAGTGCGGTCCCTCTCTTAGCACTTCTCAGAGCGTATGAGATGCCCAGCTCAAAGATGCCGTCTGCATCCTGTCTCTTGCCGATCCAGTCATGCATCACATGAAGCAGGAACAACGCGCTCATGCATTCGGTATCAACGTTTGTACGAGCGTCCTGCAGAGACAGCCGGACGTACCTCAACGCCTCATCGTATGCACTCAGAGCCCTTTGTGTCACAGTTTTCGAGTAGAGACAGGGAAACGAAGCAATGACGCCCTGTATCGCAGCATCGAGAGCCTTGTTGGACCCAAAGCGTTTAGGCAGGTCCCCTAGCCAGTGGCTCATGCTGAATACGTCGTACCGTGGATCTGTTATTTCCAGTATAGACACGAATCCCGACACGGAGTAGGTCGTTTCATTCGTCGGAGACTTGACAAGAGGCAATAGCGGTCTGTTTCTGAGTTGCTGCTGGCGCGCGAGGTCTCGAGGGCAAACAGCACGAGCAGATGACTGGCCCTCCGATGCTCTTCTCGATTTCGCTGATTCGTCCACAAATTGGTTTCTGAAGCGAAATTGCACTGTGCCACGGCCGGTGCACTGTATTCGCAGGCGATGACAACGTGCACAGGCTGGCTGGAGTTGATCGCACTGCCACTTGCCATCAATATCGAGTAATTACTACTTTGGAAGTAGTTGGGCTACGTTACCTTCTTTTTCTGTCTTCTGCAGGCATCACAGCCTCTAGTGGTAGGATTGGCAGGCATCGTGATGTACAATAGAAAGACTTTGAAATTCCAACAAGTGCGATACAGGACATGAAAGCGGCCACTCGAGATGTGTTTCTTTGAGGAATATCGTTTCTAATGAGATGCGAGACAGTGAAAGAAGCGGGTAGGGTGGTTGTGGAATCTCACAGCCTGGTTGCCGACCGCTGGTCCTGCTGTTGGTGGTGATGCCATGAAGCGGGCCAGCGATGAGGGCGGCTGCAAAAGAACGCCAGGAGCCTGATTGCCGGCGTGGATGATTGATGAGGGAGGGAGGGTTAATGAAATACTTTGTATGGATAGTATGCAAGCGGAAACAGGTTAGACACGGGCCCTTAAAATGGAGAGTTAAGTGGGAAGTGCTTCCGAGAGCCGCTAATTAGCCAACCAACTAATTGACAAGATGTGTGCTGGCAGCTGCATCTTTGGTGCAACAGGGTACTCCTACTCGAGGAGTCGAACGGCTGTGAACCAAAATAGGAAACGGGAACGAAGGGAGTGCGTCAGGCCGAGCAGGCGGAATGGTTACGCCAAAGACTCTGATAAGGCTGAGGCGATCCGCGGATCGAGTTGTACGAGTTGTACGACGAGCTAGAGGTCCGCCAACCCTGCTACACTCAGTAACTAACTAGCCAAAACTCGGCCTATGCCGAATTGATTAACGAGGGCCACTGTTGAGTACCCATTGTTTCCATCTCAGACACGGCCAAGTTTAGCTAGTAGGCTGGTACCGCGCGGCATGCACAGTGGCTGGCGTTTGCGACAGCGGTTCCAAACTTGTAGAGTTACTTGGATGCACATGACATACTTTGTCGAAGTTCGGACGAGAATGCAGGCGCTGATCAACGTGATTAAGACCTGCTAGCCTCCCTTGATATCGCTCCCGCGGAGCCGCGCCCTCTTTCAAATTCAACATCACGACTAGACTGAATTGCACAACATGAAGAGGAAGTAGGGGACATTTAGACTTTGGATTTGAAATACTTGACTGAAGCCAGTTGCAGTAGGTAGGCCTCGTGATCCGTTCGGCGTGCCGGCACTGATACCTCCTTGGTGAGGCTGCGGGACCCCACGATTTATTAGTCCGAGGCAGATTCTGCGCAAAGGAAATTACACTAGCGAGTCCCGGAGCCTAGTTGTGCGCAAGTAGACGGCTATTTCGAGCGGCACAATCTAGTTGGTTATTTGTCAGAAAGATGAGTCAGTGGTTCTTAAAATACATGTTGCTTTTTTTTCAATAGGAAATGCGGTGTCGACTGATTTACAGAGGCGCAGCGGCACACATGCCTCCAAAGAATAGATTTTTTACTCGACTTTAAGCAGTAGGTAAGTAGTTACTATTGGCAACTGGTAAGATGAACCGCATTCAACGTTGTTAGCTTAGCCTGGAATACTTGCAGCCTTGGGCTGAACGGCGCGTTCTCATGAAGCTACGGAACAAGATGAAAGAGGAGGAACGCCGACTGTATCAGTAGCATGCGCTTCAATAGAGTAACTACCAGATATCGATTGGTCGATTGTTATACACTGGCACTCAAGTCTAGGATCTTTGACTACTCATATCTTAATAAGCCCCGGACTGCGTTCGTAGCTTGATGTGCCCAATTAACTGTCAGGTAGATCAAGGGGATTGCTGCAGGGTCGACCGCTCAGCCGGCCGATACTTAGTATCTGCGTAGTCGTGCCCAACCTCACCTTTTTCTACTCTCTTCTATCGCGAGGCTCTCACCTACGGATGTCTCGTCAAAACTGTCAGTTACTCTCCTGATCTGCAATCCCAACTCTCGGTCATAGATGCCGGGCGCTGACATCATTTCCTTGCTCATTGACGAGATCCCTTCTATGCTTTCCATTACTAGGCTAGTCGGTTCCTAGCCATTCGAGAGGGTAGTTCCGCGAAAATTGCGTCAAGTTCTGAGCATAGGGGGGCAAAGTTTCGTATATAATGAACAAAAAAAAAACTGGTGTTTTCCGAGTTGTGGGATTCGTGGCTAAAACATCTATGACCACATCTCATTTAGCACTCGCTAGTAGTAGCGACTGCAGACCATTCAAATGGGATGGAAAGTACGAAGTAATAAAATTATAATGAAGCTTATGGGTGACGAGAAAATGAAGACGATAAAGGCTTAGTGATAAGAGCTGCTGAAGGGAAGGCGAATCGGGCTCGAGTTTAACGACGTCCACTTTCTGGTAGCCACCGAAAAGCAATTACGGTGGCCTACTGGTAAGCACTGTGCCTTGTGAGCATTGTTACCCTGATGTCCAGATTTATTTTGAAACAGGGGCATGAAACAAAAATGCAGCTTTAAATTGGCCAGGTTTATGAATTTGTTTCCTTTATACAATCGTAAGCATCCCCAACTACTAGTTGTACTGTAAATGTATCTGTTTTACTCTGACAGCCCAGATCACTGACTAGTGTCTGTGAACGATAGTACTAATAATGGTGTGGATAGGACGGACTGAAGGCCGCCCAGCCGTGACTACTACTCAGTAACGAACTATCAGTAGCGCATGGCCTGTTATCTACTGATATAGCGGGCCTCGAAGCCTAATTATTAGTAGAATGCATGGGGGATTTTTGCGTACTGAGTAGGCAACTAACAGCCAACTTTGATCATTCAGGAGCATCTTCAAGCATCTTGACTCCGACAAGTACTTCCTTTTTCATGATTAAATAAGGAGTGAAAGGAGTACCTTTCTCGGCGCCCAGTATACTTATATTATGCGTCATGCATCCGTGGCCTTTGGCTAGGGCACTTCTCATTTCCCTGCCACGACACATTGGCATTGGCATGACTACTTACTCACTGTACCTAGCGACAAGGTAAGAAACACCACGTAAGCTATACGACATCATTGGGGCCAAGAGAAGAAAAAACACGCTGAGGGAACGACTCGAGAAACGTGTTCAACGAGGTGACTACCCAGTTCGTCCTGAAACATAATTATGAGTAGTTCATGAACCACTTGGATAATTTTGGAGCATCGACACCAGCTTCCTCCATAGGCTTATCCAAACAAGGCGCCCAATTGAATCATGGCTTTTCGCCTTGACTCGGTCGGATGCTTTTTCTTACCAGTACCACCCATCACCACACGGGCTCCTATAAGCAATTTCTTGGGTATGAGAAGAGCATACCAAGTCATGTGACTCGTATAGTTTTTCTACCGAAACCAGCGACGCACTCAAAAAGAGACCAATCCATCACCAATGTGCACCCCTCTATCGTAGCAAGAGTGGATGGACATGTGGGGATTGTCATCGAAGTGTCTCTTCCTGAGTATATCAGTGCAACTACGGAGTAGATTTGGCTTCAAGGCTATGGATTGGCAGGACGTTGAGACGGATTGCCGTGTAGCAGTTAATCTTCATCGTATACTGAGTCAAACGCGAGGCTATTTACATCAACGCATCTCCTTACTTTTACTCGATAAAGCTCAGATTGTTTACTTGCCGCCCTGGACAGGAAAGGAAGTCATGTTAGAGTTCACACCTAGCCTATAGCATAAGACTGGTATTGAATTTTATATTACCGTGTTATGGGCTTGCTGCAACCGTTGCTGAGTCGTAAAGCTTGGCGACGCCTCGCGGCAATTGGAAATTGCAATACTGACCACAGGTTTGCCAATCACAATGGCATAAGACAATTTCCCCTTGGCATGTAAATCTGAACATGATGGCAAAGAAAGGTATTGTTCCTATTCAATTAAACAAAACAAAAAGGAAAAGGAAACTTGTATAAAGAGTAAGATCCAGTGCAGTAGAGCCATCCCTTTCGCTCATTCACCACCATCTCTTACCTCGAAGCTTCCCTCAATCTACTCAGGCCCACCTCAACGCATGAAACCATGAAATACAGTTCTTTCATCGTTGCAGGCCTACTTGGTCTGGTCACGGCCGGACCGGCCTTCAAGTCCCGGCAAGGATCAGATTCACAAGAACTCGAATGCATTCAGAAAAGTCAGGAAGTCCATAGAAGCTGTATGAAAAAAATTTCACCAGAGCTTGACAACTCGGAAAAGGTGAAGTCGGCGGCTGCCTGCAGCTTGCCTGCTCAAGAGAACAAGCTGAAATGTCAAGAGAAAGGACTCACCAAGCTACAATTGTCCAGAGGTCGGTGCCACGTGGATGCGATTAGAGTCCAGGTCGAATGTTCGGAGGAACCCGCAACGTGCGTAAAGAAGATGTTGGCGGCGAGGGATGATTGCCTGAAAGCAGTCGACAATTCAACCGACAGCCCAGCCAGGAAGCCAGCCGACAAGCAAGCCGAAACACCAGCCGGAACGCCTGTTGACAACCCAGGAGCTCTTCAAAATGACACGACCGGATCGGCCTCGCCGTTTGAACAAAAAGCAACTGAGCTAGGGTTCATTACGCAAGCAGCTTCGCCAGACGAGTGCGAGTCAGAGAATAAACGAGCCTTGGATAACTGTTTGAAAGCGCCACCTGCCAACAATACAGAATTGGTAAAGCAGAAGCAGCAAACTCTCTGTAATTGGTGGTTGGATGCGAGCATAATACCGTGTCTAGAGAAGTCGATAAGCGAAACGGAACTACAGAAACTTAAGTGTCGCTGGCAGGGTAACTATGTCCATTTTCACTGTTTGGGGAGCACCAAGGAAGACTCGGATTTCAAGACAAAGTGCCAAAATGAGGGCGACGCAGCGAAAACAAAATGTCAGGAAGATACCGAGAAAACAGCAGACAAGCCAGCCGAAACGCCAGCCGATAACAACCTAGGCGACGATGCCGTCGACAGCCTAGCCAGCGAGCAAGCCGACAAACTGGTCGACAACCCAGAAACCCCTCAAAATGACACGGCCAGACCAGCCTCGCAGTCCCAACAAGGAGCAGGTTCGCCATGGTACATTACAAAGGCAGATTCGCCAGATCAATGCAGAACGGAGAATAAACTAGGCCTCGACAAATGTTTGGGAGGTATTGCACTCGGAAAAAACGAACTGCAAGAGCTAAGGCAAGCAGCTGCCTGTAACTGGAACCATGATCGGAACACAAAGTTGTGTCTAGGGGAGTCAATGACCGAAACGGAACGGCAGACACTCCCGTGCAAGGAGGAGAGCAACTTTTTCCATCTCGAATGTTTGTGGAAATCCGGGGAAGACCCAGATTTCAAAACAAAGTGCCAAAATGAGGCCGACGCAACGAGAGCAAAATGCCTAGAACGTACCGACAAAACAGCAGACAAGCCAGCAGACAAGCCAGCAGACAAGCCAGTCGACAACAAGCCAGTCGACAACAAGCCAGTCGACAACAAGCCAGTCGACAACAAGCCAGTCGACAACCTAGGAACTCCTCAAAATGACACGGCCGGACCTGCCGCGCAGTCCCAACCAGAAACAACTTCAGAAGCCAAAAAGTGCAGTCAGCAAGTTTTTGATATGGGGAAAAGCTGTTCCAGAGACATATCTGGAGATCTTGATGTTTGGGAACAGAGAAAGCTACTGCATGCCTGTCGACTGAGAGCGTATAATACCACACAGCCCTGTTTTTCGAAGGCACTCACCGAGAAGCAATACAGGGAACATCTCTGCAAGGTTAAAGCGCTCCAAGTCCTAGTCTCCTGTGGGGAGAGACCTAGCTCATCCGCAGATCCCGAGAAAGAGTGCGAAGAAGAGGGCCACTCCGTGGAAAAGAAATGCCGGCAAGACGCCGACAAAACAACAGACAAGCCAGCCGAAACACCAGTCGAAGACAAGCCAGCCGGAACGCCAGTCGACGACAAGCCAACCGAAACGCCAGTCGACAACAAGCCAGCCAACAATACAGTCGACAGCCCAGTCCACCAGCCAGCCGAAATGCGAGCCTTTCTTGAAGAATACTGCGTGGGGGTAAACGACTCGCAGGCTCTTGACGCGTGCTCAAAGAACGGGTCAGATGAAGAAAAGAGGGAATGTCAAACCAAATCAAACGATCTCACAAAGCAAACCTGTATTGACGCGGTGCCCAACTGCTCGAATATCACAATGAAGAGCGATGAAGACTACATCGCCTGCGTCCACGCTGTCCATATCTGTGGTGGAAGTAAGGACTGTCTCATTTCTGTGCGGGATTGCGCCAAGGATCGGTCGCTCCTCAAAACGAAAGATATAGCCAAGCTTAGACAGTGCGCAAAGGGGCCTCAAAATGAAGCTGGCAATCCAGCTCCCGGAAAAGAAGGAGAAAAGAGCAAAGTTCAGGGAGCTAAGAGCTGCAAAAGGAAAGCTGCCAAGGGGAAGCGGCGAAAGTAAAGATTGGCGGTAAACCTTGCATACTATCGTCCACTTGTTCATAGACGAGTCGAAAATCAATCAGAAGTCCAAGTTGCTCGACATAACAGTTGACGTAGGTGCGGTTTGCCTCTATATTGTGGCCTCCATCCAGTGTAAATAATGAGACTTGACTGTCAGAGGGTTCATCGTGTGAGATTCAAAGTCCATGCACAGATAGAATAGAGGCTGGCGACCCGAGAAATCAAAGCTCACTGAAAAGCTTGTACTACTCTGTGGTATCTCTAGGAGTTTGTAGAAGTGTTTGCTACAACATTAGAAACCGTCCGGAAACCCCTCAGATGCGCGAGACCAAACAGTTTCAGCCAGCAAGTAGACAGGCGAATTTATCCCTCTATTGGCGCCATTGCTCAACGAATTCTCCTTCTACTGTTCTCGCACGATGCCAAAATCTCAAAATGATTTGTTCTCCGAGCGTTGGATAGGCGCATGAACTGTATAGTGATTTGTCAACCTTTGTAGTGCTTGCCGCCGGTATTCTGCCGTCAGGTTCTGCGCAGGTCTTCGCCAGCGGCTCGCGGGTTGAGAAAATAAAACTTTGCGCCACCAAGGAAAAATCTATCACACCATTGACTGGGCGTGCCATCTCGGCGAATGCTCTGGTATACCGTCCGGGCGGTCGATATACCTTTTGAGCCGCGGATGAAAGGACGCTACGATTGAAGTACAATTTGCTACAGCAAGGGCAGTGTGTAGGTATTCTTTACAGGAGGTAAAAAAAATGATCTGGAGCGTAATAAAGGTTAACGCCCATCACCGAAATCTCACCAACACAAAATGCGGTCAGGCCAAGAGCTTCGGTAGCGTTCAAGGGCAAGCTCACCATCTGAAATTTCTGTCGTATCGTCGCGGTAGAAAGCATGGACAAGAGAGTTGGGGGATTCTCAAATGCGTTTATAGAATTCGAGAACTTTTCAGAAGTGTGTAATCAGCCAAAAAGAAAAGAAAAGTCAACAAAATCAGCACTGAATCGTTTCATTAGTAGTCTACGGGCGCTGGCAATTGCTAAGCTGCTGCTGTTCAAGGGATGTCTGCATGCGACACCAATCTCTGCTAGATCCGAGTTCAACCATCCATGCATCCAATTCAGTCGACTCAGACAGGAAGAAGTGATGTGCAAAAAGTCTGTGCTTTAGATATATAAATGGGCTTGGAGAAGCTGCCAAGGCGATTGACCCCCAACGAAATGACTCGGCCAATTTATGAGCTCTGCTATTTCTTGTAAATCTTTATAACCGAGAGAATCCCAACACTGGTGTAAGCCTTGTACACTTCGGGGGGGAGGTCATGCTTCACCACTGCACCCGGTGAGATGAAATCCTCCCGGGGCAGATTCGCCGGCGACCACTCAATGTCGGTAAAGCCGGCCGCGGCGGCCACCTCTTCAAACACGGACTTGCGGTGGTGCGCGCACTCAAAGTTGAGCGTCTCGTCGACATGGCACGTGAACCACCATCCCGAGTCGTCGTCCAGCGGCCGCGTGAAGTCGAGAAACGGGTAAATGTCCCGCAGCGGCGGCTCCTTGCAGGCGCGGCCGCGCGCCGCCAGGTCCTCGGTCGGGTACGGCACGACGCCGACAAAGAAGCCGCCCGGCTTGATGTTGAGCGCAATGTTGTCAAACATGTCGCGCAGCGAGGCGCGGTTGGTGGCGTAGTTGAGGAACCAGCCGCCAAAGGCGCCGTCAAAGTACTCGCTGGTCGCGCCGCCGCTGCCGCCTGGTGCGTACGACTGCGGCCGGGCCCCGTCGGCGACGAGGTAGCGCAGCCGGCCCGCGGCGACGGCGTCGGCGTTGTGCGCGGCGTTGACGTCGAGCATGGCCTGCGAAATGTCCATCGAGGTGATGGTGGCGTCGGGGCTCCAGGCGAGGACGCGCGACGTGTAGAAGCCGGTGCCGGCGGCGAACTCGAGCAGCTTCAGGCCGGACTTGTCGGCGAGCTCGGGGCCGAGCGCATTCTGCATGAGCTTGCCCTCGAGGAGCTTGTAGAACTGCTCGTTCGCCTGCTCGTACTTGGCGCCAATGTGGTCGTATTGCGTCATTTCCGCGCGAGAGCTGAACAGAAACGCCGTCTTTGATAGTGTCGGTCGCGATCCTTCCAAAGCCTACGCCAATTGATAGGGCAGTTTGTGACAGAATTGAGTCGGTCGAGCTGGGGCTGAAGCTGACGATGTCCAGACTGGGCGGGGCCGCATCAACATGGGCATGACGCTATCCGGCCCGGCCGGCTTACTATCGCAAACTACGTGAATTGATCGCTCGCTTTATATCCCATGCTAGCTAGCTAGTTGGTTGGTTGCATTTTCCGACAGCACCAACTTACACCGCATTGGTGAGATGAGACCTGTATGACCCGCATACAATACATCGTCAACCCCCCCACCAGAAGGATGCGAATCTACACACGTTTCCGCGAGCGACAGGGCTATCGCGAGCGGAGACCGGCGAATGTATAGATGAGGGCTTCTCTCGCGACTGAGATACCAGACGGGCATTTAATCCATCTCCATTATATCGCGGTGTCTTTGCAACACGAAATCTCCCATAACGCAAAGCAATCAATGTAAATCACTATTTTGGTATCTACATAAAAAAGTCTACGACGGGTGGCCACTCACCGCCCAAGTCGAACCCCGAATCAAAACTAGCCCAGTCAATGTCGACCGCCGGTAGTGCATGCGTGAGGGCTGCGTCCTTCACGGCCAGCTTGGCGTCGGTGCAGCCGCGCGAGGCGGCAATGACCTGCTGCGCCGTCGCCAGCGCCTCCCTGGCCATGTGCGAGCCGAACCGGTCCGCCATTGTCCGGAGCAGCTCCATGGCGGCGGGCAGCAGCGACAGCAGGCTCATGTCGTCCGCCGACACGCCGATGCAGACGCTCTGAAAGGGCACGCTGAGCATGTTCCACCAGGTGCGCCCCTCCGCGAGCAGGTCGGCGACGCCGTCGAGCGCGCGCCGCAGGACGGCGGCCGAGACCTCGGTGACGTGCTTCCCGGGCCTGCTCGAGGCCGCGGCGAAGCGCCGGAGCAGGCAGAGACAGGCATCGGCGGCGAAGAGGGCCACCACGGCGTCGTCGCCGCGCGGCACGTCCCGGAGGCGCGCGAACAAGTCGGCAAAGTCGTCCGAGCCGAGGCCGGCGCCCGCAGCCGCGTCGGCATCGCCGAGCACGCCGGCCAGGGCGTGCAGGGCTTCAATGTGCGCGCCGGGGACGCTCACCGGCGCGGTGCAGCGGGCGTGCCGCGGCGCGACCCCGGACAGGCCGTACTCGGTGGCGAGCAGCAGGTTGAGGAAGCGCGCCGCGCAAAAGTAGCGCCGTCGGGCTTCCAGCTCCTCATCGCTGAACGCCGCCTTGGACAGGGCCGCTGGTGTCGCCGGTGTCGCCGGTGCCGCCGGTGCCGGTGCCGAGCTACCGGCCAGGTCCCGATGCAGGCCCATAATCTCGCAGAGGTGCATCGCGGTGTGGCTCGCCAGGCAGGAGATGGCCGGGCGGGTGGTGAGGCGCATGTAGAGCGCGCGCAGGATCCAGCCGGCGACGGCGTCCATGTCGATGGCGGCCACGGGGCTCGACAGGGCGAGGTCGAGGATGGACAGGCCGTGACGCTGCACGTCCTGCTCGCGCGGGTGCGCCGAGCCCGGCGGCGCCGCGAAGAAGGAGCCGAGCGCCGCGACGAGCGCGACCACGGCCGCAAAGTTGGGCCGGCCGCCCCCCTCCAGCGCGGGCCACCCCTGCGCCAGCCGCCGCGCGAAGCACTCGCCGTCCAGGAAGGCGAAGAGGGGGTGCACGGCCGCAAAGTAGACACCGCACAGCGCCTGGCACTCGGCCAGCGTCAGGTAGTCGGACAGCGACGATGCCGCCGCCACGGCGCCGCGCCGCTCCGGCCGGATGCCCAGGTTCCACGCGTACGAGTGCAGCCGCAGCGGCTGCTCCATCGCCAGCTCCTGCCCGACGAGGTGAGGCAGCGCGACGGCGCTGTTGGCGTTGATGAGGCGTCCCCTCTCGCGGCTGACGATGAGCGTGGACGGCGGCGGTGGCGGTGGCTGCTGCGCGTCCTCGTCCGCGGTCGCGCTGACGGCAGCGCGGCTCGACCGGTGCGGAACAGTCTCTGGCTGACGACGGGCGGGATCATTCGCCGTGTCCGAAGTGCTCTCGGCGTCGTGGTAGCTGCAGGCGTAGCCGTAGGCTTGGCATTGCGCGCACGGCTGGCTCCCGTCACATTTTCGCCGGCGACGGCGACATTCACTGCACGCGGCGTATACACGCCGTCGGCGTTCGGCATTCGGCTGCGGCCGATTCCTTTGTGTTCTCTTTGGCATGTCGATACAGTCAACAATACATTTGAATTGGTAATTTTAGTGCTTTTGTGGAAGAGTTGGAAATGAACATTGTTTTTTACAAAACTTATCAGTCTGGTCTAGGTTAGCCTAATAACAGTTGTCAACGCGCCCCGTAAGGTGCATTTTCGCTCCTCATCCTCCAATTTATCCCGGAATTGCTTGAACAATATTGACATTAAAATTTTATAAAATTCAACACCGCGGTTGACTCCTTTTCTCGCACTTCCCGCGAAAACCTCGCCACTGCGCTCCATCGGGCTGTCAGGCTGCCAGGCTCTCTTCTTACTGACCGCCCATCTCGCCCGCAGCCGACCGGAGTGCCTCGGTCACGCCGCCCTCGCCGGCCCAGCGCTCTACCACGCTGCGCGTGAGCGCGCCCTCGGCCAGGCACTCGTCAATGTCGCTCATGCTGATGGAGAGGGGCACGGCGGTGCCGGCGACGACCATCTTCAGGCCGGTCAGGATCTGCTGCAGGTGCGCGGCGGCGCGGCCGCCGCCGCGGCTGCCGTAGGTGACGACGGCGGCGGGCTTGCCCCCCCACTCGTGGTACAGGTAGTCGAGGGCGTTCTTGAGGCTCGCGGGCACGCTCCAGTTGTACTGCGGCGTGACGAAGACGAAGGCGTCGTGGGCGCGCACGACGGCCGACCAGCGGCGCGTGTGCGCCGCGCGGTAGTGCGGCGTCGGGTCGTCCGCGGGCAGGCCGGCGGGGACGGCGGGCTCGTCGTAGAGCGGCAGGCCCTGGGCCTCCAGGTCGATGGTCTCGAGCGCCGCCCCCCGCAGGCCCGGCACCTCCCGGATGATGTCGGCGAGGAGCTCGCTGATGTGCTGCGTGATGTACGGGTTGACGCGGGTCGGCCGCGTGCTGCAGGTGACGACGCCGATGCTGCGGATGCTGCTGGCAGGCATGGTCAAGTTGTCGTAGCGGATGGTAGCTATGATCTGCGTCGTAGGTTGTTGTACCAATAGAGAAACGAAGACGGATATGAGAATGCCAAAGAGTAGGATCAAAGGTAAGTGTGGGAAATGAGGATTAGGATTGTACTCGCCAAACCTTTGCAGCATCTTGCCGTCTTATAGAACCTTACTCAGAGTTTGGCGACTTACAAGAGTTTGCTGCTAATGCGGATATTGTCGTGTACTGCGGAAATTGCGGAGGATCCGTGTAAGTGATGCGGATGCTGCGGAAGGGGGGCTTGAAGGGGTTGAGTTGATTAGACAATCCGGCCCTTACCTACATCCAAGTGCGTATTAAATGCACCGGATGATCACGATAGAGGAAACCAATCTCCAAGATGAAAGATGCGGCATGAGCAGCTGCGAGCCTTTTTGGTTGCCCGCAGCTCGTGGCCGCCCCGCGATTACGCATGCCCCCGACCAATGTGTTCCCGGCACCGATATTCAAGCCACATGATTATTTTGCTGCAGCGGTATTTACTCCTGAGATTACTGCCATTCTGACCCCGCATGAGCTTTGGGTGCCGATGCCATCTCAGATTTGAGTCGCGGGCGCGCGCGCCCCTCCCCCCTCCCCCCGCAGATAGCCGCCGCCGTGGAGATGTGAGCAAGTATGCGTGAGATACAGGGCGAAACGCGCAAGTATTGGCAGCAACGACTCTCCAACGAGAGCCCGTCCACGATTGAATGAAACATGGGAATGAGCTAGTTACAGCAAACACAGCACGAGCACGGCGACGCCATGGCTACACGGGTTCTCACGGCGCGCTGCCCAAAAAGAAAATAAGAAGTTATATACCGCTTCTTGCCCAGATGCAGCCCTTGCACACATACCCTTTTTTTTTTTCTTTCCCCAACCTGTCCCTTGGAACCTTGTCAAAAATCGCGACACAGGATTAGAGAGGATGCACTTGTCCCAGACGGTCCGCAAGTCTCACCGGCTCTTCGCCTCCCACCACAGAGGCCACGGGAAGCGCAGGTACTCGTCCGGCTCAGGCCGCCCGGACGGCGGCCCCGCGCAGGATTCGGCGGCGGCGGCGGCGCAAGCACCACCACCGCGCCTGGTCTGGCCGGCCGGCGCCCGGCCCACGCCGTACCAGATACTCCATGTCGAGGCCGGCCGGCCGTACGACAAGACTAACTTTAACCGCCTGGTCAAGATGTACCACCCGGACATGCGCCACCGCGACGCGGGCGGCATGGCCCCGCAGGCGCGGCTGCGCCGGTACTACCTCGTTGTGGCGGCGCACGAGCTGCTCAGCAACCCGGAGCAGCGCCGGCGATACGATCTGTACAGGCTCGGGTGGATGATGGGCCACACCGCCCCTCCCATCAGGGACGATGAACCACCGGCGGCAGAGGCGGCGGCGGACACGAAAAGCGAGGCGGGCGGCGGGCGGCGGCCGTCACCGATGCGGCAGTCGCCCATCTACATGTCCAACCACGCGTTCGCCATCCTGGTGCTGGTGCTGGCCTTTGGCTACGCCGTCGTATCGTGCGAACGCGTTCGGGGGGCGGCGCGGCGCGAGAAGCAGCGCGCGCACCTGGTCGACGAGGAGATTGTGCGGTCGCTGTACGGCGCGCAGCACCTCGTGCGGGGCCGGTCCAAGGACGAGCGGATACTGGCCTTCCTGTGCCGTAGACACGCTGCCGCCGGGGGAGGAGGGCAGCATGGGGATGAGGGGAGCTTTGTGCACTTTGACAAGGACTGGGAGCGCAACATCTGTCGACACTAGAAAACGTGATGCGGCGGACCTGAAAGCTGGAAATGGAAAGAGAGGGGTGGTCTACCGGATCGAGAGCTGGTTTCTCTTCTTTTGTGTTTTCTTTTTTTCTTTTTTTTTTCGGGGGGAGGCGTTCGGCAACTGTCAATAATCAGCATAGTCAAATCAATACATGTTCAAAATAGATTACGTTGGGTCTGAATGCAACTCTCAGTAGCCATGGATCGTCGACAGGCCAGGTCCCTATGCTGGGGTACAGAGAGGCCCACCATTTGAGGGTCAAATCGGGTGTCATTGATGGGCACAAAGGGCGCGACATGGTGCGCAACGGGACCATGCAGGGCGTATTTGACACGGACAAAAAACAAAAGGGGCAGAAATATGGAGAAATAATTGGTATCATAGGCTTGTTGGCCATATTAATATATATGCAGGTATCGCTGTTTTGAGTTCCAAAAAGCACCAATTCCAAACTGTCTACCATGGGGAGAATACATTTGTGCGCAGCGCGTTGAACGCATTCGTGTCATTTCTCATGCAAAAAAACGTTTGCAAGCAGCTTTGAAGAAGAAGAGAAGAAGAAAAACAAGAAAAACACCAACAAAGCCAGAAAAAGAATCAGTCTTCAGTCTAGCGTGCCTTGCTCGCCGCCGCCCTCGCC
This sequence comes from Cordyceps javanica, assembly GCF_051103115.1. NCBI lineage: Eukaryota > Fungi > Ascomycota > Sordariomycetes > Hypocreales > Cordycipitaceae > Cordyceps > Cordyceps javanica. The sequence goes on from NC_139295.1 coordinate 6,590,328, forward strand.
ATCTCTTCAAAAGACTTGGGGGCGTTGTTGGCACAAGACCAGGGCTTGGTGCCCTTTTCGTTGGCAATGGCCTCGACCGAGGCCCACAGGCCAAGAACGCAGAGCAAAGTGCCGGTGATGACGAGGAGAACGTTGGCGCCAAAGGAAAAGATGCGGCCGGGGCTGCTGAACCAGGAGCCCTTGCGCATCCACAGCCAAAAGATGCCGGGAAGGCCGTAGGAGAACCACGAGACGAAAAGGGCTGAGAGGATACCGAGCAGCGAGTTGAAGACGGGAATGGACTCAGCAATGACGAGAGCAAAAGCCCACATGGCAAGGGTCAGGCCGGACCAGCCGACGACGGAGACAAAGGTGCGGCGTACGAGGTGCTTGCTGTTCTTAAAGATGCGGCCAAAGATGTACTTGCCAGCAACGTGGCCGTAAATGACGCCCGCAATGACAATGGTGGGAATGGCGACACCCCAAATGGCCTTGCGCATCGTCTCGGAACCGGCGGCGGACAGCGCAGGCGAGGGCACATTGGCACCGATATAGTAGTAGATGACGATGGCAGCAACGAGGTAGAGGGAGGTGTCGACGATCTGGAGGAGGGCGAGGGCCTTGGGCCAGTCCTGGGGCTTCTCGAACTCGCCTATGACGCCAAAGAAGCAGGAATGGCTGGAAAAGGCAACGGCAATGTTGGTGACAGCCAGGAACGCAGATGTGAAACCAAGCTCTCTGCTAATCTCGATAGGAGTGGCACCGATGGGCTTGTTGGTGGCGACGTCGCCGACGGTCATGAGGGTGGCCACCGTGATTGAGATGCACGAGGCCATGGACATCCAGCTGGTGTGTCGGAGGGTACGGGGAAGGTTGAGAACCCAGAAGACGGCAAGACCGACGACGGCCCACACTATGGTGCAAGCGGCGTGGTCCGAGAGGGCGTTGAGGCAGATGGTCCAGGTGAGGAGATGGGCGCCCATGACGAAGATCTGGAAAATGGCCTGGGCCCAGCCAAAGACCTCTTGGAAGATGCGGGCGACGGTGATGTTGTAACCAAAAAGACGGATAGATCCCAGGGTCCTGCCAATGACCTCGACGGCGTCGCCGAAATTTTCGACATAGGGGTACTCTTTTTGGAACTCGCCGAGCATAAGACCCGAGTATGTGGAAAGGAAGCTCATGACAAGAATGAGGACGATGCCCGGCGCGAGGCCGAGGGTGGCGATGACGGATGGTAGGGAGAGGATGCCAAGAGAGACCGTCTCGGCGATGAGGACGATGCCACCTTTCCTGGGGAGGTTGTCAGCGAGTGCAGCAGGCATGATTGGGACAAAGACTGGGAATCAGAGATGCTTACCACCAAGATAATGTCTTGAAGTTGATGAGGGCAGCCTCGCTGGTTGCATCGTCCATGCTATTGCCGGCCGAGTGAGGAGCAGCGTCGGCGCCCGTCTTGGATACCTTGTGGTCGAGGGCCGGGCTGCCGGTCTGAGACTCGGCGTGGCCAATGTCTTGTCCGTGAGAGGCCATGACTTTGGAAGATGCGATGTTGCAGACGGACCAAGACAATGCGGGGGAGGAGCAAGTATGGGGGGAAGGAACGGGGGGAAAGGGCAACAAGAAGGGTCAACGGAAGGAAAAGCTGGGGTAGTCGAGGGGTTTTATGTAAGAGGAAGAGCGACAAACGGCAGCTAGCGGATTCGCTGAAGGATTCGCTGACGCGAACAGGGCGAGGAGGTCAAGCGAGGAGGGGAGGGTTTCGACAAGGAGAAGGACCGGGGATGTGCGGCGACACGTGTGGGTGGCGCAGGGGGGGACCGGGGAGGGTTATTGAGTTGTTCGAGTAATGACGAATTCCCCGCAAGGGTCTATCGATGGACTGGATTGTTGATGATGAGAAAGGTGCTGGGGAGGGATCCGGGGCGGCGCAACAAGGAGTCGTCGTGTGAAGAATTGGTGGCTCGTGGCGCAACGAGGCGAGGATGCTGGTGGAAGAAGAGAGGGAGATAATGGTGGCGGCACGTCGACGGTCGAGGAAGAACGATGATTGTGTATAAGATGGAGAAGAGGTAGACGAGGACAAAGAAGGTGTAGAATGTGGGGGAAGGGCAAAAGAGAGTTTCTCTCCAGAGGATGTGTGGGATGGCACGAGGTACCTGTTTCTGAGGGAGGAAGAGGAGGGAGGTCGAGGTTGAGGTCGAGATCGAGGTCGACCGTTGGATGGCGGCAAAGATTAGTTGAGCTGCAAGCAAGAGAAGAAAGGCCAGACGAAAGAGGATCAGACAATTAACAATGAGCAGCTAAGCCAGAAGCAGGCAAGGATTGGCATGAAGAAGAATTACCGAGTAATAAAGAGAGGGAGAGGGAGAGGGAAAAGAAGTAGAATGCAGCGCTACAAGGCGCCGGGATTTGACTTTAATTAGGCTAAACTGTGAGAGAGGCAGAGGTATAGAGAGAGAGACGGAGTGAAAAGATAGAGACGAAAATTAATAATGAAATAATAATGCCAAATAAAATAAAGTAAGAAGAGCATCAGTACCCGCGCGCACCGCAATAGGCAGGATGCAGCGCAGCAGGCAGGATGTGTACTGGTACTCGGTACTCCATACTCCGTACAGTGACGGACAATCCGTGCAAAAGAGACCCAAAAAGAAACAAGAACCTTCGGAATGCCCAGTTTCTCGATCCACCAACCTGTGTTAGCAGTGGAGCCAGACCCTCTCCGTCTCTGGCAACTGGGCCCTATCCATTGAAAATAGGTGGCATCTGGGGGGGAGAGGAGGAAGCGGACTCCGTTTCATTTATTACATTATTCATTTGGGCTGGCTGATTGATTGGGTCGTTGGACGATGCGTTCCGGCATCGGCCATGTCTTGGATTGTTGTCGTTGTTGGCATTGCGTGTTTTTTTTGTTTTGGATGGTGGTTGAACGGCCATTGTTTGCAAGCGGCAATGTTAAGAGTCCAAAAAAAAAAAATGTCTTGGCCGAGCGCCGAGATCACGCCGGAAGGGAAGGAGAAGGGAGAAAAAGCGCAGCCACAGCCAGGCGATCGGCCGCGCGAACCGGAAATAATGGAATAAAATTAAATAGAATAAAATAGAGACCTACTGGTCCAACACTACCAACTACATAGTGCAAGCCCCCAATTACGCCACCAAAAAGGGATAAAAGCCGTCTGTGCCTCGTGCATGTACCTCCTGTGCCTTACTTGGCGACTGGTGCTGAGCGCTACACCCTCCCCGGAATTCACCACAAAGTGCCAAGGCACTTAAGTACTTACTTACCCACGACCGGCCTCGGGCGAGGCGCATGGTAGTGGCGTGTGCGTGGTGGCCTTGGCTTCTGGGAGCCGGATCCTGTCAACCTGCATACTAATAGCGCCACCCGCGCTCTCGGCATGATGGGCGTCGAGTCACGGCGTAGTCGACAGACTCGACAGTCACAGACCACGCCGTGATTGGTCAGAGCGGAACGGAGTTACGGTGGTGGCTTTGCCTCGTTGGGGGTTGGGTGGCGCACACCCCGGCTGGCGCAGAGAGCAACCTGTCTGTCTTGCCAGGCAGGGCGCCAGCATGGCAGCATGGCTACTGATACTTGCATCAAGTACGGATACTTACTCCGTACATGCAACGGAGCCCAGAGTAAGTTCAGTAATTCAAGGCTCTTCCCAGGCTGCCAGGTCAGGGCTCCCAAGGCTCCGGCGCTCCCAGTGGCTGCTCCAAAGCAAAGAAGTCTCCACACCCCTCCTTTCGCCTCGCTTCCTCCGCCCCTGCCTAGCCCAGCCCAGCCCAGCCCAGCCCAGCCCAGCCCAGCCCAGCCCAGCCCAGCCCAACCCATCATGTTCCGTCCATCAGTGCCGCCGCGCCGCCACCTGTCACGCCAGAAAAACGCCAGGTTTCTAGAAAGAAGCAAGAACACTCACACACACTCACTCACTCACACACACACAAAAACCCATGTCACCCAACCACCTTGGCAGTGATCGTTTTAGATTTTTTTTCTGTCTTGGCTGCATCATGTCATGACCGGGTGGGCGAGCCGCGCATGCATTTACGTCTCATGACGTGCAGCAACCTGGCAACCGGAATGTGCTGTAGTACTGACTGATACTGCTTGACGGCAGACTCACCAAAACAAAGAGAAATTCCAGTAGTGGGAAAAGAAGAAAAAGAAAAGGGAAAAGATAAAAGAAAAAGAAAGAAAAAACCGTCAACATCATTTCAACCTTTCATTAGTTGCCCCCTCCCCCGGAAAAGCTGCCCGCACAACGACACGAATGCGGGTGGAGATGATGCTAGGATCTTTCTCTATAAAGTATAGTGCTGTTGCTTGATATTCCGAACCCTAAGTGATTCAGGAATGCCACTCGAGGTATTCCGTTTTGAGCAGGTCGCATTGAGCAGGTTGTATTGTGTAGGGGGCATTGTATAGCTCGCTTTGTCTCGTTTGTATTGCCGAGTGAATGTCCTAGATACAAAGTGACGGGCAGCACCCATTCATACCTACCGATTATTATATCCTTTTCTAAGGAGTGCAGCCGTGAAACTTGGCCTATTTGATCACTCGTCGCTTCCTCCTGTTCGACCGCGTGTGTGATGACAGTGCTTGCTGTCAATGCTGTGCTGCCTTGGTGACCTTTGCTGAGCTCGTCGGCCGCCGTTCGCTCATGTCGTTGTCGAGGGCTACCGGCGGCATTGCTGACGATGTGATTGATCAAGGCTAGGCTACAGCCGGCCTTTGTCCGAACGGCGTGGATCAGCATGATCAAGGGCGTGTTTGAGGCGTTGGAGAGATGGCGTTGCTGGTCCATCATCATCATTATCAATCATCATTCTTGGTCATTATGCGAGGGCAACAAAACAAAAGCTGGACGCGCAGAGACGAATTCTCTTTTCTGATTGGCCAAACATTCTTTACGGGTATTAGTAGACTAACTTTAAAATAGGCATTCACCGTGCATCCGCTTGATTATTGTCTGGTTGATTGGATTGTTTTATTCTTTATTTTATTTTACATGTTCCGTTTTGCATTTACTATTTCTTTATTTATCATTCATTTCCAAAACGTCACAAACCTTTTACCTGTTCCAGTCCCCCGCTCCAAAACGGCCGCGCTCTTTTTCTCATTGGTCGTCCCTCAAACCCACGCACGACTCATCCACAACCATGTCGCTCAGCCGCCTTGCTGCCAGTACTCAGTACTCAGTACGTACCCGTGGCAGTCAGTACTTAGGTAAGTACGCACTGCTCTCTCTACGATTAAGTATCGGACTTGGGGTACTTTTGATAAAAGATCTTCCATGTTGCAGCCATTACTCAATATGGTTGCATCGTGCACGGCAAAAGGGGGAGTAGAAGAACAAGGCTGCATGAGAAACGATCCGGCTGGCTTTCCTTTTTCAGATCTTTTTTTCTTTTTCTTTTTTTCTATTTTCCCTCTCTTCCAAAAATCAACCCCTAATAAAATGATGATGATAATGACACCAACTGAGTAGGTACCTTGCTGCTTGCCTACTTACTACTACCCAACACTAACATGCTGAGTGACTTGGCAGGTACTGAGTACCTGCCGGTAAGCACTGACCACTAGACCTGACGCAGCCACCACCACTCTCCCCCCTTTGCCCCCTCCGTCTCGCTGAAGATTGGGGAAGAAAAATTTATGCTTCTCCACAAACGGACAACGGTGCCCCCGGCCCTCCGAATGCGGATCACCACCACCAAAAAAAAAAAAAATTGGAAAAGGCAAAGAAAAATTCCATGTCGCCTCTACCCTTGCATCTCCATCGTGAAATGCATGCAACTGAATCGCTCACCAGAAAGGGGCAAGGGGAAGAGAGAGAGATAGAGAGGGACGGGGGGGCTCGTCGCAGGAGGACCAATGTCCTCACGTATCTGCGCAGCTACTAAGTACGCTTGTCAGACATGCATCTACTGCTGATGCTTCACGAGATGATGACACCTAATACTAACATCGCCAACTTTTTTTCCAATTTTTACGCCTCTTTTTTTTTTGTTCTTTTTTTTCTCTGCTTCTTCTAATTTCCAATCCCATTTCCTTTTCCCAAATCCGCTTCGTATTTTTCGTATTTTTTTTTTTCGTATCTGCACTAAGTATTATTCCCCCCAAAACACTCTGCTCCTCTTCTCGGAGATATTTCTCCTCCTCCCATTATTACCCCATCCTGCCTTTTCTCTTCCTAGTCACTCGTAGCCGTCGCTCATCATCTTTACTCATCTGTGCAGGCAAGAATGCGGAGTTTAAAAGAAAGAAAAAAAGGCCCAGCAAAAGAGAAAGGCCCCTGGGTAAATTACACAACATTGAAGCCCTTCGTGGTCTAACAGCGGCCCAAGTAACCGCTGATGGGGGGGTCGTCTTGTCCGCAACCAGATGACAAAAATCCACAACAAAAAGTCACAACCCACTCGGGTGCTGCCCCCCCAGAGTAAGCCCGACGGGCACCGGTAGTGCCGCCGGCATGTGTGGCGAGTTTCTAAGCAATCGAATTTTACGGTTGCGATAAGGTGCGTTGATGATGCCGCGCGCCGGAGGATCCGATGACCGATCCCAATTACATCTGGCTCGAGCCTGCACTCACAAGAGCAGTGTCGAGCGAAGCGAGGGAAAAAGAAGAAAGAAGTAAAAGGTCGACCAAGCAAGTCATCGTAGGCGATATGGACGCTGGCATGGAGCGGCTCCTTGATACGCAGCAAGAATCACAGATAAACCCGGCGATGATAATTACAGATTGTAAAGTCATGCCGAGGTCGCTGACAATTTCTGTATCCCAAAGTCACAAGTGCAATATCGGTCTATTTCCTCCCAATAAAAAGGAACAACAATTCATCACCACTCAAAATCCATGCTCACGTCTCGTTGCCCTCTATCAATTGATCAACCACTCAATCAATCATTGTTTCGTCATGGTATATACATTATCCTGCTCTACGATAAGCCTCCACTCATTTCTTGGCCAAGTACTCTTCCCACCCCAGCTCCTCCAGCTTGCCCGCCTTGGCCTCCACCTCACTGCTCATACTCTTCATGTACTGCGCCATCGCCGTGCTGTAACCCGCGTCGGTGCACCCGAGGATCTTGACCGCCAGCAGGCCCGCGTTGGTCGAGTTGTTGATGCCCACCGTCGCCACGGGGCACCCGCGCGGCATCTGCACGATGCTCAGCAGCGAGTCGTGCCCGTCGAGATGCGTCGCCTTGACCGGCACGCCAATCACCGGCAGCACCGTCTCCGACGCCAACATGCCGGGCAGATGCGCCGCGCCGCCTGCCGCCGCGATCAGCACCCGCACGCCCCGCGCCGCCGCCGCCTGGCCCAGCTCGACCATCCGGTGCGGGGTCCGGTGCGCCGACGTGATTGTGTAGTCGTACGGCACCCCAAACTTCTCCAACACTTCAAAAGCGCCCTTCAGCACGGGAAGGTCTGAGTCTGATCCCATGGTCACGACAACCAACGGGTTGCTTCGGCTGCGCGAGGACACGGGCTTGGCCGGGGTTGTAGCAGCAGCAGCAGCAGCATCGGATGGACGCAGCTGGGCCCCCGCGCTTGCTAGGCGGGCCGAACGGATCTTGTCCACCTCGAGGGTCAATGGGGCCGCCAGCTGCTCCAAGCCGCTGACCTGGGCTGACGCCGATGTCACTGTAATATGTCCAATCTTGCGTCCGGGCTTGGATGCCTTGCCATATAGGTGAATGTACACGTCCATATCCTTGTCGTAGCTGAGGCTGGCCAGGTCCACCAACGAATCGTGCGAATCCTCAGCCGCGCCGCCCAAAATGTTGAGCATGATAGCCGACTCGACGCGCGGCTGCAGCGTTACTTTTCCGGGGAAAATGTCAAGAATGGCGCACAACTGCGCCTTAAATTGTGACATGTAAGGGACGGCCTCGGTGAAGAGATGGCCCGAATTGTGCGGTCTGGGAGCAACTTCATTGACCACGATGTTGCCTGGTGCATGTTAGTGTGGCTGACTCCGATCATGTATACCAGGTTTGTAGACACGTACCGTCCTGGAGGACAAACATCTCCACAGCGTAGACGCCGCGTCCCTTGAGCGTGCGAATCACGTTGCTCGCCACCTTGCGCGCCTCTTCAGACGCCTCTACCTGCACCCCGCGCGGCGGCAGAAACACCTTGGTGCAGATGCTATCCTCATGCACCGTCTCGACAGCGGGGTACGGGTGCACATCGCGCAGCTTGCCGTCGTCGTCCTCGGTCCTGACCACCATGACTGACAGCTCCTTGACAAACGGCTGAAACTTTTCCGCGTACAGCGACAGCTTGCCCATGGAGCGGATGGCCTCGTCAAAGTCGGCCGGCTCGCGCACCTGAAAGTTGCCGCGGCCGTCGTACGAGCCCTTGCGCGCCTTGAGCATAAAAGGGAAGCCGTACTTGTCGCCGACAGCCTGCAGAGCCGCCGCCGTGAGGGCCTCGCCCTCGATAGCCATCTGAGGCGCCACGGGGATGCCCGCGCGCAGGAAATGCTCCTTTTGCAGGTACTTATCCTGGATCAGGCGGATCGTCTCCCACGACGGGTGGCAGGGGACCTTTTTGAGCGGCCGGCCTGCGCCAACAGAGACGCCCTTGGTGGCAATCTCCTCCAGCACGTCGGCGTTGACGTGCTCAATCTCGACGGTGAGCACGTCCACGCGCGCTGCGAGCTCGCGAATCTTGGCCGGATCGTTGAAGGAACCCGAAACGTGCTTGGCATTTTCGCAAATCTGCTTTGCGGGCGAGCCGGCAGCATCGAGGATGGCGAGCTCAACGTTGAGGGGTGAGGCCGCCTCCTGCAGCATGCGGCCGAGTTGACCACCGCCGAGGAGGCCAATAACAGGATGCTTACCCATGCTTCAGAAAGCCAAGAGAGGGTTGCAGGGTGACGGGCAGATGCTCGATTCGACTTGAGAGTCCCGGCGTCAATGAGCCAGCAATTTGCACGTCGTCTCGTCGTGAAGTTATTTTCAAATCCGCTCACCATAAAATTTTTGTGGGGGCGAAACGTCGTTCGTGGTTGGCCGCATTGGTGCGACACCCAATCTTTGCACTAGCATCGCCCGCTGAAGATGATCAGGCATCTCTCTCCCTTGCCCCGACAAATGCAGATTCATTCAAGTTCCACGCAACGGAACGCCTGATCGTGAGACCTGAGATACAGTCACATTAATGACTACGTCGCGTGCAGACTCAGCCCGAAACCCTCCCTCCGCGTGATGCCGCCTCCTCCGTGGAGCGGAAGCCCATGTTGGCCTAGGCTCTAGTACCCATGTCCGGCCAGTATGTGAATTTCTCCGCACCCATCCGGCCACCAGCACCAGAAACTGCTATATCTGCGCCCATCAAATAAGCGGCTCGACCATCATGCGACGGGGGGCTGCGCCATACCCTTACAAGTATCGGCCCCGGTCCAATATCCTGCGAAGCTGGAGGCTAAATGATGCGGCCAGGAGGGTCCCTCGCGGAATGTCACTGTATTGCCAACGCAGCAATCATGTGTCGGAAGTTCCTCTGGGTCGTACGGAAACTGGCCGTCCAGTGCTTTCCCCTCTTTCTCTTATATCTTAGCTTTCTCTCCTCCGAGACATATATGCGCGGTTTAAAGACTGGCTTACAAGAGAGCTTCAGAAACTGCCGCGATACTATACACATGGCACCAGCTACGCAACAACCCGCACGCCGAGGCGGCGATGACACTCGCACGATCCTGAATTGGTCGGCCGACGAGACTGTTGCCGCCATTCGTGAGAAGCGCATCACTGCTCGCCGCTACATTACCACAGTTCTTGAGCAGGCCAAGCGTGGCGCCTCGCTCAACGCCTTTGTAACACTGTTGCGCGACCAGGCCCTGGAGGCTGCCGACAAGGTCGATGAGGCTATTGCAAGCGGTGCTGCGCTGCCGCCTCTTGCTGGGCTTGCTATTGTCGCCAAAGACAACATTAATTTGGAGCATGTCCCTACCACAGCCGGCACGCCGGCGCTACAGTATGCCAAGCCCAACAACACGGCGCCGAGCCTGCGCAAGCTCATCACCGCCGGCGCCATTGTCATTGGCAAAGCCAACATGCACGAGCTCGCTTTTGGCGTCACCAGCACCAACTTCGCGCCATTTGCTCTGCCTGTGCACAATCCGTATGCTGCAAACATGATACCCGGCGGCTCGTCCGGCGGCACTGCCGCGGCCATTTCATCCCATGTGGTCCCCTGCGGCTTGGGCACGGACACAGGCGGCTCTGTCCGCATCCCGGCCGCACTTACCGGCATTGTCGGCTTTCGCCCCTCACTTGGCGACGGCGGCCCAGAGCAGCGCTACCAGGATGACCACGCCGTCGTGCCAATTAGCCATACACGCGACACGGTCGGCACCATGGGACGCTCGGTCGCTGATGTGACGCTTCTTGATTCCATCATTGCAGGCCAAACTCGACCCCAGGCTGCTAATCTAAGTGGCGTCCGTTTTGGCGTCCCACGTGTGCTCTGGAGTGGACTCGACAAGAATCTAGAGCAAGTCGTCATTAAGGCGCGCCAGCTGCTTGAGCAGGCTGGCGCAATCATGGTAGATACTGACATTCCCGATCTCATTACGCTCGACAACAAAATTTCTCTCCCACTCGCTCTGCATGAGCCGCGCATGGATATTCCCGCCTATCTCAAGGCGTCCGGCATTAGAAATGTCACCATAAACGACATTGCCCGGCGCATTGCCAGCCCAGACGTCCAGAAGTTGTTCAAGTCGGTGACGGACGACGCGTTCGGTGGCGCATACAATGATGCGATTACCGTGCATCGCCCGGCCCTGAAGCGCATGTACGCAGACTATTTCGTCAACGCCAACGTATCTGCTATTCTTTTCCCCACGACGCCTCTGCCCGCTACGCCCATAGACTACGTGAACGGCTCCGGCAACGTTTCCATCAACGGTGGGCCACCGCAGGACACATTTGGAACGTACATCAGCTTCACCTCACCCGGCAGCGATGCCGGGATCCCCGGCTTGAGCATTCCAGCAGGCCTGACTCGCAGTGGGCTGCCCGTGGGTATCGAGATTGATGGGCCGCTTGGCAGTGATGCCCGCTTGCTGAGCCTCGGCTTAGCCATGGAGAAGATTCTGGGCCGCCTGCCACCGCCGAAATTGTTTGCCTGAGCCCGCACGCGTGATGATGACGAAGTATCCGAGTTTATGAATTCCTTTGATGATTGCACGCACGAAATAGAGTTATAGAATTGCTTTTTTGATTATTTGCCTTGAAGCCTGTGTGTGGCATCCGTGATACCTTGATCTGAATGTCAATAAACCCGTATATAATAAGAAAAAAAAAGCGTAAAAAGGTGGTATAGGTGTAGCAAGAATCCCCCCCTCCCTTCCAAAAAAGTAAAAAGTTCGCCGGTGGCATCATTTCAGATGCATTTCATCGCTATGTGGTGCTGTTAATCTCCCAAACGCTGGCTGTCGATTCCCAGAATAGTCGCTCGTCAAATCCGAAATGGAATGAAACAAAAGTGGCATCCAAAACGCCAGGCATGCCAAAGCCAGTATGCCGACAAAAATAATAAAAGAAAAAGCAAGAGCAATGCGCCGAAACTGACGCAACGAGTCGACGTTCTAAACCATCTCATTGACCGCGGTTGTCGATGACGCCGCCATCGAGGCCACGATTGTCTGGTTCGCTTTTTTGTCACCCTTGTCGCCGCCGTCGTCATGGTGATTCGTGTTCTTCTTGTTGGTGTCTTGCAGCTCCACGACACACTCGTCGCTGTCGTTGATGGTCGTCCACCCCGTGGTGGCGCCGGTGCGGCCGTCGGCCTTGCCGTCCTTCTTGGGGCGGCCGAGGCGCATGCTGCGCTGTCCGATGGTGATGATGGTGGGCAGGCCGGCGTTGCGGTCGTTGTTCTTGGAGCTGTGCCGGGACGAGGAGATGCTGTGCGCCCAGACGCTGCCCTTCTTGACGAGCCAGGGCCCGAGGATGGGCGCGTTGACGCAGATGATGCCGACAAAGGTCTCGCGGATGGCCCAGATGGTCGACACGTCGACCTCGTTGGCGTACCGGATGGACAGCACGCAGCGGAGCAGGCTGGCGACGATGACAAAGACGCCGGTCGTGAGCCAGAGGCAGTATATGATTTTCCTGTGCTCCGTGTTAGGCAAAGGGCCGGGGTTTCGATGCAAGCATGGGAACCGGGGGTGGAGGAGGAGGAGGAGGAGGAGGAGATGGTGGTTGCTTACTTTCCAAGAGGAATCTTGACGACCCAGAGCAAGGGGAGCGGAATGTAGAGGATGAGCAGGTCGGTCGAGACGTTGGTGATGACGAGCGTCAGGAAGATTTGGTTCGGTGTCCCGCACTCATCGCCGGGGTAGGGGTAGACCTGCCAGTTCCGCTTGAACGGCAGACAGCGCAGCAGCACGACGCCAATCGTAGCGGCGTACGAGCATATCCACGCCACGCCGGCCACCAAGACTAGGCGCTTCTGAAACGTGTCGAGCCTAGGTATTCGTTGTCAGGACAAGACGTCTTTCTCTCCAACCAGGGTGGCGCAGAGTCACTCACGTTAGTCGACGGTAGAAGAAGAGCATGCAGGCCTTCAGGCACCATATCAGGGTAATGTACAGGCACCAGCCCGCGATGTCCGCCTTGGCACCCTTGACAATGGTGGCCTTTTCTTGCTCACTCAGCTTGAGGGCCTTTTCGTCGGTCATGCCCACGATCGATCCCCATTGTCCTGCGATCCGCGACACCTCGGTTAGTCACTCGCCCTATTTGTTCATCTTTGCCCCCCTCTCTCTTTCGAAAGATGCTAACGGCAACAGTGTCAGTATCGCTCACCTATTACGTGCAGCATCGCCGTCTCCCCCGTCAGGAAGCATACCGCCGCCACGGCGAAGTAGTCGTCGCCCGCCCAGTTGCGACCCACCAGCTTCGTCCGGTAGGCGATGCGCGAGAACAGTATCACGATGCCAATCGCGAACTCGATCCACGCCTCCAGCTGAAACGGCGTCATCCCCATGGTGTTGGTTTCCGGTCTCGTGCGGCGGCGCGCAGCGCGGCTTCGTAGTTCCTGTGATGAGATGTACTATAGTCGGCGCGGTTGTCTGGTGTGCAGGAAGAGGGCTGCAGCCTGCATGGTCTTCCCGAGGCGGGAAATGCTGGCCAGCCGGACGAAAAGCAATCAGTCGACGAGACTCTCTATAGGTACAGCCAGATACATTATTCCGCCCAGTGTTTGATTCTTGAGCGAATGGTTTGTTTGCTGGAAAGTCCTCGGAGTAGATTTGGGGAGATCGGAGGGCTAGCTAGATATGGCTTGGGGGAAGATGAGAGCGGCGGCGGCGCAACCTATGTACGTTTCTCTCCATGCGAAGGCAAAACGATGGGGTCCGCCCCCAAAGAGGTCTGTGTTGTCTTGCGCCGCTCACCATGTCTCGAGTGTATGGCGCATCAAATGCCGGGGAGGGGAAGGGGGCGGGCCAGATGGGCGGAGGCTTCTTTGCGCCACCCACGGCAGTTTTTCTCCTTCCCCCTAGTTCATCCAACTCTCTGGGTCTTCCTTGCTGATCCCATATAGTATTAACTTTTTTTTGTGGTGCCGTATCGAACTGTCGCCGTGGACGATGGAGGTGCGCCCCGGGTAGCCTGCAGGTGCTGGCCTGCTCGTGTCCAGATCCTTCCAGGTCCAGGCCAATAGGCTGGTTGGGCTGACTAGAGAAGCCGTAACTGATAAGTAGGTCTTCGCGTCTTGAACACTGTCTCAGACGTAGCGGTCTAGCTCGGCCTGCTAGCTCGTCATCACAGAGGCTAGCAGGGGAAGGCCTTCCTACTAGCAGGGCGCCGTTCTTGAACATCCCAGCTCTTTTTACTGTCGGGCTCTGTCCAGCACTCTCTGCCCATGCCTTTTCACGAAAAAAAAAGTCACAGACGTTATGACCCTGGTACCCTGTTGGCGACCTGCCTAGGAGCAATGCCGTTGCATGATGGTTCCCGCCGCCGATCTATGCCGCTTCCGTCTCGTCTCACAAGATTTCCTCTTACGATTCAGTGGCTGAATGCACGTAGCGTGCCCTCCTCTTTCTCAACGGTCGGACCCTTCCTTTTTACGATTTGTACCCTGTGTCGGCTGAGGTTTCGGATAGTTCTCAGCACTTGCACGGCGGCTTGGCATGGACAAGGCAAAAGCAAAAGCAGCTCCCAGCCCGTGGAAAGTACACTTTGGATCAGCAGAAGCAAATACAAAGAGGCAACCAGCTGGATACGCTACTTTCGGGCACCAGGACTTGACTCGTTTTGCTGGTATCGAGGGTGGGCGAACAAGTTCACTAGGCCCATGCCAGTCGGCAAAGATGGCACCCGCTCGGATTCTTTCCCTCCTGTCCCCGCCTTTGGTTGGTCGTCATATATGATACGTGATGACTTTTTTACTTTTTGTTGCCTCCAATGCTTTTCTTACACAAGAGGGTTCAGAGCCATTATCTTACTCATGCAGCCCATCTCGTAGTGTACAGCTCTAGACCTGCAGCTCTAAACCTCTCAAGACCTACATCTGATATCTGGTGCTACAAGGGCTAGAAACGACCAAGATGTTCAGCTATCCCTGCCTTTGTCAGGTCCACAGAACTGCGGAAACGCCTAGTCGGTAGCTTATGGTTGGCAAGCAAGCAAGCTAGAGCAAGTTGCCGGGGGCCAGCCATTCGCTCTGCACCGTTGATTTTAGTTTCTATTCGGGCAAGCCTGGCGTTACTAGTAGACGCCTGCCGCTGATGCCTTGATTGTTATATCGCCTCTGCTCAGCATCCGCCGCTGATTCGGGTGCTGTCTCCGGTGTTCATACTGGTATGAAACCAATTCGTTTCTTCTTTTCAACACCTGAGGTGCTCAGGAGCTCCTTGAACCAAGGCCAGTTACTACGCGACTGTTTCGTCATAGCTTGCCCAGTTTTCGGACGGAAGGCGAAGGCGGGGAGACCTGAGCCGACTGACTGAGTAAGTCAATCTGCATTTATTAGAAACAGTTGACATGCACAAATGCACGCCGCACCCGTGCCTCGTCAAGACAACTGCCGCAAATGATACTGCGCTCATGTCTCGCTATGCTTCAAGGCGTACATGTACCCCGCACCTGTGATGGGAAGGCTGCCGTGCTGCCGTACCAGTCAAGGTCCGCCGTTGTGAAGTCGCCGAGGTGTTGGCCTACGGTACTCCCTCTGGCGACGCCGCCCCGTAGTGACCTGCTCAATGTCTGAGGCAATGCTGCTCTTTTTTTCTCTTATGCTCATTCGCCGGGCTACCATACCAAAACTTGGGAAAGGATACCAAAGCGGCCGCGTGCTGGTAAGTCATTCGTGAGAGACGGCGACAGCCGAGTAAGAAATGGCATGGGCCATATATCGACATAATCTAATCGCGTGAAATGACAAGACTCTCACGCCGACAGCCTGGACTCCACATCACGTATCGGGCCTACTACACGGTCAAAGCAGCGATGGCTACATCATGATTGGCCAGACTCGGCCGCCTGATTTCAGAGCAAAGTGTCGCACAGCATCGGCATCATCTGTATTCTGAAGAGACGGCACGTCGAGTAGAGCAAAGGCATATAGTGTACTGCTTTCCTGGCATAGTGTCAAATTACAAGGCCAAAACCATAATCCGTCCCTTGAAGGAAATATCTCATTGCAGAGCAGTGACGACCGCGTGGTCTATCACCGAGGTCAATTTTGACAATTTTCCTCTACAATTCACCAGCTAGAACCCTGATGATCTTGCTGCCCAACTAGCTTCTATAAGGCTAGCTACCATGCGAGTTTCAGCCACCCATATGAAAGAGAGGATCATAGTGAAAGTGGACATTTTTGCCCGTAATATCAGTGATGGCAGCGCCTGTGTGTGCCATACTTTGTCAAAGTTGTTGGATACGACATCACAGCAAATAGGTTTGTTCTCAACGGGCCACTCCATCTCTGCATTGCTGGGGGGTTATGAACAGCCCAGTTGGCAGGGTCTGTCTATGCAATTACATATACTCCGTAGATCCTAGCCAAAACATTAACCACCAAGCGGGTCCCTCCACCAACGTGGCTGACGATGCTGTCCCTCTTGGCTCATAACTCAGTCAAGTATTCTCAGGAAAGCCCCGCTGTGAGCAGCTCGAAGATCATGTGGAGCATTCATCCTGCGAGGAAATCTTCGCCAGCTAGATGATTCCCAGCTTTACGGGTCCGAGGGCACTGAGACGAAAGTCTCAGACCGTCAAGTATTGAATCGCGGGCATTATATGCACAAAGGGGAGACACCTCGAACATACAGACTCCTCGTCAGAGCTGGTCAAGCCCCCACCCTCTGTATTACCATCGTTGAAAGGCTAGCTTTTATATATTACAGTGTTCTACTCTGTCTTTCAAGTGTGAACCAGCTGGGCACGAGTTAAGAGGGCGAGCCGCAAGTAAACCAGGAAGCCCCAGCCATCGTCCAGGCCTGAATTCAGAGCCCAAAGCCCCTGTCTTCACTGGGGGGCCTCGTCGAGTGCAACAAAACGGCGCGACTGTGGTTCCCCCTGTTTTTTGCAATCTCCCATTCTCTCGACAACTGTCAACTTCCCTGCTCAATGGCGTTGAAAGTCCCTCCCGGACCTTCCCGGCCCCACCGGAACTATAGCCGGGGTGCTGAAGACGGCATAGCTCTCATTCGAACCTGGCCAGTTAGGGACAAACCGTTGTGGTCAAGTCGGAATCAGGAGGTTCCTGTCAACCACGACGGTGGCCATTGGCCTTGTGGCAAAAAGCGGACTAGGCCGCCCGGATGTCACGATACCCGGGTCCTGCGATGTCGTGGTGGCCGCGATAGTTGATCTGGCGGTTCCGCCGGAATGGTTTGGGGAGCAGCCGGCTGGGGTGGGCTTTTTGCCTGTTTTGCTTGGTGAAAGTCCCGCGATTGTGCCTGCATAAACATGGGCCCGAATGCATCGTTCCAGTCTCCTGGGACGAGACAATGGAGGCTAATCAAAGTCACTTGACCGCTAGATTACTGAGTATCACATGTACGGCTGGATACGCAGGGTACCTGATAGAGTTGACGCCGGCATCACGCCACGGTCGGTGTGAGTTGGTTTCTGGCCCTCATAGCTGACTTTTGTCCTACTTATTGCGGTGTGATGTGATGATACTTGACCCAATTATTAAACAAGTCAGCATCTTGTTCGACACAGCATATCGAGTTGCCGAAAGGAGTCCGTGGCTGTCTACCCCCGGCTAGCGCTTGCCGAGGCTGCCTACCAGTACAGCGACCAGGCGTTCGAGCATCGCCTGCTGGCGCAGAAGCGGGCATCTTATCGGAATCATCTGAGAAAATCTTCGTTGTCGACCACGTTGAACAAAAGGTCGGGAATGATTGTGCAGCAATTGCATCGCCCTTACTAGATGGCTTCTCCCTGACCCCTGAGCACCGCAAGGCGGAACATCCAAGTCCCGAACCTGTCACATTTGACAGCCTGAAGAGGGGAATAAAGTGCTCATTGCGCAAATTATTTTGATTCATATTGTAGAAACAACAGTCTGCTCTCCTTTACTCACTCGCGGTCACGCAAAGCTACCAGTAGCATCTCACGAGCCAGCTCTCCAGCACACCAGCCTTGAGTCTCGACTACTTGGCTTCCTTGACTCCGCTCGGGGCTGTAGACCTAGACTTGTGCATCAGAGAGATTCATTCGATTGCTTTGATCAGCCTCCATGAGCCCGCCAGCAAGAGGGCGAATGAGTTGTCCGGTAAACGTATGTTGCTGATGTTCGACTTGGAATGGCCACCAGTAAAAAGCGATGGCGGGCGATCAGTCGGATGGTAACAAGCCACTCTTTCTACTTTCTGAACACTGCCCATGTCCGAGCTGCATTTGCATTTGACTATTGGTGCCCGAAAGGCAGTGTTTTGACTGTGAGCTGTAAAGCTGGATGCCCGCTGGGCAAAAAGACGACGTCTACCCCGCCCGCTGCATGCAAGCGGCGTTAATGTGCTCTCACATCCTACTTTATTAGATGAGGCTGACTGAAACTGCAGCTCCGTTAGTTAATCTACTGAGAAGCTCACAGGCCCGGGTGCATTCATCAGGGCAGGGTGGATCATATTAATATGTGCAGTTACATAGTATCCGTATATAGGGTGATGATCCGATGACCCATCGCACGACCGGCACTTGCGTCATTTTCAAATTAGGTAACGCTTCAGGGCATTTTAATATGCAGTTTATTTCAAGTCGTCTATGTACACGCCCAGCACGTTCTGAAGCGTTTAGACCGGGCGTGGTTGATACGTATATACTAGGTACAGCAACCACAGGCTGGCGCAACAGTTGCATCCTAGTCACATTGGCACACCCTTGCGCCTCGATAAATGTGTTCACTCAGTGGTGGCATGGTGTCTCGAAAATGCAATCATTACATGTCTTGGTATAGCGCACCCAACGGCCCAGGCCACGTAAAAATCGACTCACATGCTGTCCAAGCTGAAGGCTGCTTTCCTTGGCAATTTTCTTTCTTCGACATGCCCGAGCTCGAGAAATACACCCGTTTCAGCCGGATTTCTGAGTTCTGATAGACGCAGTCCCATGGCAACATTGAGGGAGAATTTACTTGAGATAGATTCCCATTGGGGTGGCATGTTTGTCGATCGTAAAAGTCATCGTCTCCGTAAGGCTCTTGTGCGGCGGCCCTTCAATGAGACAGCACAGTCCAGCCTTGCCCCATGATGTTTGGATGCAGTGCGACCTCAACTGCAGCTTGACTTCTCAGCTGAAGTCCGGCAGCGGGATCGCATTCAAAACGGATATGACTGCGAGAGCCCGGCCAAATCGGAGCATAAACGGCCGCGACGATCCGACATATTTGGCTGATGGCGTCGGAGCAGGACAAGCGACGTACCGATATCGCATACCCAACCGTGTTCAAATATACACATTCCAGTTAGCTTCTCCCGGCCGATTTGCTGTCCATTTCGGTAACCGGCCTTGATCACGGCACTCTGCGTTGGCAACAGGTGAGGAAGCAGTAAACCTGCAGAGAAGTCTGCGACGATAGTTAGTCCAGCTCCTCTCGACCACACGCAGAGAATCATGTGCCATATCTAGTAGAAATGCGATACATCAGCCTCTATAGCAAGCGGTTCTAGAATCTCATAACACGACTGCTCCCGTCCCCGACTGCATCTTGGCGCAGGAAGCTGAGACGGAGCTGAGCAATACTACGCCTGCGTATTGGGTTGCACAGTTGAGATGAACAGCTGACTTGGGACGTCATATTCAAGACGCAAAGGTTATAAGGCCACGCCTGTCCTCGTTTCCACCGACTTCATTCTGTTTCGTTCCAAACTACAATTACAACTCCCGAGTTCGAAAATCGCACTTGACATTGACCAAGAACTAGATCAGTCAAGATGAAGTTTGCCATCCTCAGCCTTCTTCCTCTTCTCATTGCAGCATCCGCCATCGGTGACCGGGATGCGACCATCATGAGCAATGAACTGCCGACTATCGATGTGAAGGACCTACCAGCAGGCAGCAAGCTCGATGTCTTGGAATTGAAAACCTCAAACGACAAGCAAGGGTCTATCGCTGCCAATCCTTGTCCTCCTAGCCACCCCTTGTACTGCCCTGCCTACAATTTCTGCTGCCGAAATGGTGCAGTGGGTTGCTGCCCGCGCGCCTGCTGCGGACCCACCGCCACCCGGTGCGGTTCCGATGGATTATGCTACAGATGAGCCTAAGCTAGTTCTCCTAGCCAGTTGTACTGGTCGGATACCAAAGGTTTGTGTGATCTAGCTGAAAACTTAAGAGTGATGCTGATACATATAAAAGTCGATGGCCGTTGAATGAATTTGACTTCAAGCGTAAACACAAGTTCCTATGTAGCTAGCAGTTTTCCTCTTTTGCAAATTGAATCTAAATAGCCGAAATGACAAAGTTTGAATCGTGATCGAGCGCTGTGAAACACAATGCTTGTAAACGGACGCACAGTCTCGCTGAGCGCCCAGCTGCGGTTTCACGAACAGCTACGAGTATGTATGAATAAAAGCTTGGACACAAGTTCACTCTTACCAGCCATACATTTCTTCGAACAATTCAAGATCCTTTGCGCTCGACCTGGCTTCCTTTCTCACGGCCGCTCTTGTTTCATCTGCCATGCGCGCAGGACCACACACGAATACAGCTGCTCTGTTGGTTTCCATGGCGCCTACATACTCATGGACCACCTCCCCGACCGCTGGTTTGCGGTAAATAAATCTAGCATCGCATGCTCTCGTCGTCGTCTTTTCGGAGTCGCTCTTCTCTGAGCTGCCGTCTTCCCCGCCGCGTGCGCTCACGTAAATGTCAATCTGCAGATGAGTGGCGGCGTCCGGTGAGGCCTCGACCAGGCGCAGGTCGTTGGCCAGCACATCCCGAGCGAAGCCGACCTGGCGCACCACCCACACGAGACGCACGCGGGGAACTGTGGCGCACCCATGGTCTTGGTCTTCAAAAATGCGGCGAACGTAGGGCAGGATGGCCGTGATGCCGCTGCCGCCTGCAACAAAGAGAATTTCGCTGAACCCCGAGATGCTGGCACCAGTGCCATACGGACCTTCCAACACAACACGGAGTCGTGAGATTCCTGCAGTATCCTGCTTGATTATGGAATCACGTAAGCGACGAGTGAAGCCACTGCGCGGGCGGATCATGAACGTCTTATACGGCTGGCTGCCGGAGAGCTCATTGGCTTCGGGCTGGCTGCTGCTGACCACAGCCCTCTTTTTCTCCCAATCTGCAACCTCTACAATCGTGGCTTGAGACGCTTGCTCAGCTGATGAGCCAGCCAGACTGAAAGGGTGGTTTTCCCATATGCGCCAGCCGCCAAAGTGCAGGTAGTAATAAGTGCCAGGGCTCTGGTGGGAGTGCGTTCCGGACGCATGAACATGCAGCCGAATCATACCAGTCTCCTCACTGTAGCTAGCAATGGCACGGCGTTGCTTTCCAACGAAAGCGTTGAAGTTCAGCCAGATGATGCGAACGACGCGGAAGAAGTAGTCACTCGCCCAGATGCCTACACAGACCCAGGTCCAGACTCTATAGTCGCCTCCAAACTTGTCTTTGATGTGGCTATTTGATGTTAGCTTAGTGCTCGTTTCTGACTTTGGGAGGTCTTACGTACTCCCAATAATTTGCCAGGAAAATTATGCCCATCGCGATGTGCACAACTTTGAATAGCTCGTATGCCATTTGGCGAATTTTGGCATGCGCAAACGAGGCAGAAATCCCCATGGCAGTGATCATCAAGATTCCAGACCGGAACATGTCATCTGTCCTCAATCGGTTCCGGTAGTCTGGCCACCCATTCTGGTTGACATAGAATGCAGAGAAGACGCAGCCATGGCAGACGGACTCGACCAGCATGACAATGGCCACCCAGCGATGAAAGTTGCTAAACGTTCGGTAGCTCCAGCCAGTGATTATGGGGAGGGGACTTGAACGAGCTCCGAAGAGGAAAATAAAGGGCATGCTGGCGGACATCAAGGTGCCTAAACGGTCGGCGATCCAGCGAAGGGTCTGGGTTCGTCGGCTTTTGAAGCTGGGGTGATTTCAGTATGTCTAGCTTTCCCTATTCATCTGTTACTCTACTCACAAGTCATTCTCGTCTACTACACGATACCGAGTTGCGACAACCAAGATGTGCAGAAGGATGTACAATGCAATGACAATGGTGTGGAT
This sequence comes from Cordyceps javanica, assembly GCF_051103115.1. NCBI lineage: Eukaryota > Fungi > Ascomycota > Sordariomycetes > Hypocreales > Cordycipitaceae > Cordyceps > Cordyceps javanica. Next base: position 6,612,037 of record NC_139295.1, read on the forward strand.
GCGAAGTGGAAGCGTCCACCAACCCCACGGCTCATGGTGGTGATGCGATCGAGTAGGGGCCTGAAGTAAGTGGATATTTAACCACTTGGAAATTTTCCTTGAGGTTTTGAGTTTTTCAGTCTGGCGTTCTATGGGGGTTCTCTTTCCAAGCCCGGACGCGAGCACCCATAGTCGGTTACAGACACCGACGAGGATGATTAGGCCCCAAAAACCGTACATGGACCATCTACAAGAGGATGTCAGCGAAATATCGGAGCATCGCGGTGGGTTGAAGTACCTGATTGCATCGTTATAGCTTCTAGCATCGGCATAGGTAAATGTGGTGGTATACATGTACCTCCAGTTTGCTTGAGACGGCAGCGCAGGGCCATTGAAGAGCTTCTTGGAGTTTTGGTCAACTGCGGGTAGACCGGCCAAGTAGGTGTCTGTAACATTGGAAATGGCATTGCGGTAGCTTTTTACATTGACAACTGTGGAAGAATTCTTGCACGTACCAACCCACCACGCAATGCCGTCGTCTGTCGCCCTGTCGCTCTCCTTGGCGCAGTGCTCCGAGATGCAGTAGTAAGTGGACTGCACGCGGAGAGGGTTCGTGCAGGCTGTCTGGGCCTTGTCGCTGGCTCCAGCAAACTTGGCCTTGAGCAGGGCATAGTAGCAGGTGGCAACGCACACTTGGTCACCTAGAGGCTTGGCAGCGTGAACCAGGATCGCCAAGAATGCGGGCAGTATCTGGATGTGGAAACGCATCTTGGTCTTGGCCTTTTTCGATCAGATCCGATGATCTGAGGTGGTTTGACTAGACTGAGACTTGCGTAGTCACCTGCAGCAAGGATAACCAGGAAAAAAACGTGGCAAGGTAGTCAGCCATGACGAGCCAAGAAACAAACTGGCGAATGTCTTGTTTTTAAAATCTCTCAAAGATGGGGACAATCCGCAACTGCTAGAATATAACTACCGCTTTGTCCTGCCTTGAGAGGGAAAAGTCTGCACCTCCACCAGATGGGTATTCGTGGATACAGCCATGGCGCTTTGGAAACCCTTTTGGATATCCATGTACCAGGCTTCCAACGCTTTGATTCGAGTGAGTGGGCTGGCAGATGGGCACAAGGCGAGTTGGCGTGAGCTAAAACCAATCCTCAGCCGCGGCAGTTGGAATATCCTCTCCCGACGACGCTAGATTGATAAAGGGTGCAATCAGTGGCCCACAACTGATAATATTTTCCGTCGCCCTAGCACTCTAGCTCCATATGGAAGGCGTAACCCGGGAAAAAGAGGCTTCGAGGTGAAGAATGCATGAATAGTGGAAGCGGGCCAAGCAGTGGCTGTCGTACGATGGACACCAAAGACCAGGAGTCCACCAATTGCAACAATGACTTTGAGGAGCTTACACGGCGGGGCAAATGGGATCGCAGAGACTGGTCAAGTGAGGGTGCGCCGGGGGCAGGTAAAACGGATGCCGAGAAAGGGTCTGCGGTCTGCCGTTCTGATGAGATCAGCCACAACTCGGGACTGGTCCGGCCATGTGCTTCCAAACACGCTAGAATAAGAGGGCATGCTCGAATGAGGGCAAAGAACTATCCATCTTTTCTACTGTTGAGACAGCCACAGCGTAGCGGTAGATGCGAACTTGCCACTCCAAAGTATAGATGCCAAAGGCGGACTGGACCCTGGGGGGCAGGTCGTTCCGGAGCTGAGGCTGGGGCTGGGTTTGCTTGGTCGTGTGCCTGCGATACATCAAAAACGGACAAGTTCCGGGGAAAGATTTTGCCAACAAGCGATGTAGACGCGCAAGTGATTAAAAAGGCAATGGCAACATATAATCCACGCGAGCTACAGAGAATACGGAGTGGCTTATCCATGACACTCGATCTCTTCGCCGTCGAATGGTTGGTGATGTGGTAGATGGATTCGAGCTTTCGAAAGACAATGTATAAGACATGTCTTCGGAACAGACTAGTGCATTCGATCACGTCCTGCTATAATAAAAAGCCACAAACACTTCCCAGCGCCAGTGCTGTGAGCAAGGGCTTTCCCCCAGACAGAAACGTTGTATATGGCATGTACTTGGTATGGGCGATCGAGTATTTCAACTGAAGACGAGTCAATGCAAGCTAGGTTTGCAACCAAATCTTTTAATGATATCACTGAAATCTTTTGGAATTTTGCCACTTTTATTTCGCAGCCCGCGCAACGTGGAAAACGTTTAATCGGCTCTCGGACCGCGACCACCCAGCTCTGCGCCGGCCAATGTTGCTGCCGGCTCTGATCCTCGTCGTCAGCTGAAATGAAAGCGTAGCATAGTATAATTGTACTCTCTCTCCTATAGTTCTTAGTTTTTCATGAGTACGATAGCGATGCTGTTCGCAGCGCGTCAAACAGGGACAAGTAAATACCAAGGCTATGCGTAGAAAAGCAACGAAACTGGGAATTCAGCTTTGCATAGTTGAAGTGGTATGGGTTGAGCGTGAATTCAGATAATTATGTACTTCTGTTCTTTCTAGATTCAAGGCGTAGCTGACTTGTTTCCCGATAGTTCCAGCTAGACAAGTGTAAGTTCAACCGCAGCACTGGCCAGCAAGCACATTTTTGGTTGTAACAATCGTTCCCGAGCTAGTTTCTTTCTTTCACCTTCACCGTAACCTTTCAAAGCATCGATTCCTTCCACTGCGATGGCAATCTCTCCGGGTCGACTTAGTGCACTGCTGGTAGACATCATCGTCTGAGCCAGGCAACTCCCAGGACCTGACCAGAGGGACGTTTCCTTCCAGAGCATCCGTGTAGAGCAAGACACGGTTCAAACTTTCAGCATGTCCTCAAACCTTTTTACTATATTCCCGACGACTTTGCGCCGCGGCTCTTGGCCTGGTCTTGCAGCGGCCCTATTTTTATCTCTTGAGCGCTCAGGCTCCGAATTCCTCACTCCCCTCCTGATCGGCATGAGCTCAGAGATCGTGACACTTTCAGCGCGCAATCTCAGAGCATCATGAGTTTGCAGATTTTCAGGATCAATCATAAGTCTGACATTACATTTTGCAATTTCCCTTGCTAAATACCTGTGGCCACTACACAGTCAGATACGTCTTCAGTGGCAGCTTGCTGCTGCTGCGCCCAATATAAATCTCGTAACTGCCTCTTTGCAGGTGCCACTTTTGCGCTCCCGTATTCCATACGCTCAGGTCTCGCCTCGTCAGCTCAAAGGATACCTCGGTCGCCTCGCCCGGCTGGAGCATCGGCTTCTCGAAGCCGCGCAGCTGCTTGGCGCGCATGCCCGGGAGGCGCACGTACAGCTGCGCCGCCTCCGCGCCGGCCACCCTGCCGCCGTTTGCCAGCCTGCACTTGACCGTCGCGACAACCTCCCACAGGTCGCTCTGGCCGCCGCTCACGACCGGCCCGCTGGGGTACTCGGCGGGGGGCGACGCGGGCCGCCCTGCCGGTGCCGGTGCCGCGACCACGATGTCGGAGTAGTCGAAGCGGGTGTAGCTGAGGCCGAAGCCGAACTCGTAGCGCGGCTCGACGTGCGCCCTCTCAAAGTACTTGTAGTCGGTGTACACGCCTTGCGGGAAGTACGCCTGCGGAGACTTGCTGTCCGGGCCGGCCTGCTGGGGGTCCAGCAGCGGGCCGTAGTCGGCCGCCTTCTCGGCCACGGTGTACGGCAGCTTGCCCGAGGGGCTGACGTCGCCCCAGAGGAGGGACACGACGGCATCGCCGGCCTGCTGTCCCGGGAGGTGCGCAAAGATGACGGCCTTGACGTTGGGGTGGTCGGCGAAGCCGCCGACGAGGCGCGGGCCGGCGTTGTGCAGGACGACGACCGTCGTGGCGCACTGGTCGGCGACGGTGCGGATCAGCGTGTCGGTGTAGTCGTCCTCGAGCTGCGGGCGGTCGTTGCCCTCGCGGGCCCAGGCGTTGCCGAAGACGAGGCAGGCGTCCGAGGCCGGGTCGACGGCGGCGGTGGGCTTGGCGGACCCGAGATCCTGGCGGAGCACGAAGCCGTCCCTGGCCGCTCTGGAGACGAGGGCCTCCTGCGGCGAGACGTGCGTCTGGGGCGTGACGGCCCCCGAGCCGCCGGCGCCGAACATGGTCCCGCGGCCGCCCGTGGGGCTCGTGGCCGGGTCGAGACCGAGAACGGGGGCGAGGCCGAAGCGCCAGGTCCCGTCCGCGTCCTCTTCGGCCGTCCATTTCGGCGGCGTGGTGGCGGAGTAGCCAAAGATGGAGACGACCTTTGGCGCCCGGAGCGGTAGCGTGTTGTTGTCGTTTTTCACGAGCACGTGGCTTTCGACGGCGCCCTGGAGGATGACGGGCATGTCGGCGGGATCGCGACCTTCGACGATGCGATGTGGCTCGGTGAGGTTGCCCGGCATGCCGATACCGGGCTGAGGGAAACTGGGATCGTCCTGCTTCAGCTGGTACCACGATGCAATGATTCTATGATTTTGTCAGCAATGTTTTGGGCTACGGTGAAAGTGAGAGAGAAGTCTACCTCATGGCCATGTCGGTCACGCGCGATTCGGGAAGAGTCCCGTTTCTGACGGCATTGACAAGGTTGGCTCCCCAGAACGGATCGGAATTGGGCATGCCCATATCCAGCCCGTTGGGGGCATCGCTGAACGCGTGCTGCGCGCCCCAGTCCGAGACTACAAAGCCCTGTGGGCAGGTTAGTCTATGCTGTCTTGTTGAATTGCCATCGAGTGTACCTGGAATCCGAGCTCAGTCTTGAGGATTCCGTTGAGAGCTTTGCTGTTGCCGCAGGCGTACGTCTGGTTGAGGCGGTTGTACGCGCACATTACGTTGGCTGCGCCGGCCTTGATCAAGTCGACAAAGGGCCTACAGTGTCAGCCGGTACGTATAGGGCAGATCAAGAAAACGGCATACCATAGATACAGCTCGTGCATCGTCTTGTCATCGATATTGGATGAGACGGCTTGCACATCGCCATCAAGCGAGCGGTGGAGCTCCTGCTCATTGCCAACGTAGTGCTTCATAAGGTCAGAAAACATTTCCCCCGACAACCTGTCCTGGCAACGTACCTTGATGCTGGTGATTACGTTTTGACTCTGCACTCCTCGGACAGTCTCTGCCGCAAGGACGCCCGAGAGGTATGGGTCGGCCGATGAGCCTTCCCAGTTGCGGCCACCCTTGACGACTGTCCATGCGGGACCGACAACAGGTCCCAGCATGACATTGACTCCTTTGCGACGGTTCTCGCCGCCGAGTGCCACGCCGCGCTTGCGCGCGAGATCCTTGTTCCAGCTTGCAACAGTGTTAGTAGCCTCTATCGTTGCGTAGCTGCCCCCATGGGTGCCGTCATTCTTACCTCGCGCCGACGCCGATGCCGCTGGCGAAGCCGCTGACATTGTCAGTAGCACGGACACCATTTCCAGCGTCATTCAGGCACATGCCGGGGAATCCGAGTCTGGGGATGCCGGCGATGGTGCCGGAGCAGCCTGACTTGAGGTCAATGCCCCCAGTCAAGCTGACCTTTTCTGTGTCAGGATCGGGTCCGCGTAAGAAAGAGGGTACTGGGAGCTCACTTTTTCCTCGAGTGTCATCTGATCGACCATGGCCTTGGCCTTGCCAAAAGAATCCGCCCATTCATTCTGTCCAGAAATTTGCGCTGCCAATCTCTTGTCAGGTGTGTCCAGGTAAATGACATTAGCTATCAACGGGCACTCACGCGACGGAAGCACCTCTGGCGACTGCTGGTACGCATCGCCCTCGGCTCTAAAGTAGACCTGGCCTCCCAGGGCGGGGGGAAGCAAGGTCAGGCTCGCCAATAGAGGTACAAGCATTGTGATTTCGATGGCGTAGAAATCGTTGGAAGGGGGTCAGGGGGATGGTATTATCTACCGCTTGTCACAGTAGCAGATTCCTACACAAAGCTCTGACCGATGAGGAGGGCCTCTCCCCCTCATTTATGAAAAAGGCGGACGCCTATTAGTTTCCCTCTGCATGCAATGTCACGGCGCGAAAGCTTGACCTAGGTATCACGCGCCCTCCCACCTCGGGCACAACATCGGTGAAATGAAGATCCATAGAGGTCTCGTCCCTAATGCGGGGGAGGGCATGCAAGTCTTGATAAACCGTTCCATCTCGCGGACCATCTCTTTGTATTAAACAGTGTCTCACGCGAACAATGTTCCGTCCTGATGGAATGACCGGGCAGCCGGGACAGCTTTGTGCCCATGCGACTGCGAGCACAGCACGGCCACGGCACCAAGGCAGGAGGTTACTGAGTACTTGGGGAAAAAAAGGATTGTCGTCATAGTTACCTAGATGCAGGGATCATGATGCTTCGGCAGGGAGTGCTAGAACTGCAACCCCCCGCACGGCTGGTCGGCCGGTCCCCGCTCAGCCAGCGAATAAGCGAACGAGCGAAAAAGAAAGCACGCGTTATTGGGCGCAGCGCGATGAAAGCTTCCTACGGCAAATCCTTGGGGGCTGGGCCAAAAGCTAATAAGTACTGAGCTGCTAGTGGTGTGGCTGACACGAAACCTTGTTGTCGGGTTTTTCGCGACAGAGTTGTTGATACCCTATACAAGAACGGGACTCGCTGCAGATGGCTGCAACCCGCAATTTAAAGCCGTAGAAATGCTGCAGAAATCCGAGGCATGGTGTCCGGTAGTTGGTATTAGAAGACGAGACCTTGGCCTGGTGAATGATGTCTGGTGTAGCCGCAGTCTGCTGCAACGCCAACGTCGATAGCTGTGTAGCTGGTTTCCGCCGCTATCATCTCGGCCACATCCGACATTGCCGCTGCAGGCTCTAGATTCATGTCCATGGCAAAAGCCGGAAAAAAAAAAAAACACGAAAGCGAATGAACTCGATAGAAAAGTAAGACGCAGAGGCAAATCAGCCAGCCAGATAGCCCAAAACCCGGCCCCGTCTCGAACCATGTGGCCCGGCGACGCTAAAACTTGCAAACATCCGATGCCCTCCGGATCTAATCAGACAGCACCTTCTTCCCCCCTTTCCCCCCTGCTCCCCTCTCCCGTTCGCAAAAAAACAAGAAAAAAAAACCCCCCCGCTGCCGACTAAGAAGACCACATTTCATATTCATTTTCAGCAGCTCGAGAGAGCCATATCCTTGCTCTGCTACACTGCCGGCGTGCGCCTGCCTGTCCCATGTCTTGCCCCGCACCGGCCGCACCAGATGCCGCCGCCGGCCGGAAGCGGACTTCGACGGCCTGCGAAGCCTGCCGCGTAGCCAAGATTCGCTGCCTGCCGAGCGACGAGCCGGGAGTCTGCCAAAAGTAGGTTTTCTTTTTTTAAAAAAAAAAAAAAAACAATGCCAAAGAGGACGGGGGCGCAGGACTGTACGTGTGCGTGCGGCCGGGCATGTTGGCTGACCTGTGTGCCGTTACCTAGATGCCTCGTCTCTAAGAAGGAGTGCGTCTCTCGGATGGGACCCCGGCGGCGGCGCCCCAATAGATCCAAACTGTACGTCTTCATATGAATATATATATGTACATATATATATATATGTATATACCCACCCCCTTCTCATCATTTGCATTCACGGTCACGGAGCCGCTGACCCGGCCAAGGCCCCCCGGCGGCGACCAGCTGCCACCGCCGCCCAAGCCCACCGGCACATTCAGCATTGACATTCCTCTGGCCCGTCCCTACGAGGTCGCCTCCTCGGCGGCCACGCTGCGCGAGTCGCATGCCGTCTACCTCGACAACCTCTTTCCCGCCGACCCCAGCAGCACGGCCACGTCCTCGTCCGCCTCCGCCTCTCCCTTATTCTGGCAGGGCGGCAGCATTTCCTCCTCCTCCTCCGATCCGGCCTCCAGCCCGGTCTCCTCCTCCTCCTCCCCCTACGTCGTGCGGGACGCGCACGCCCAGCCCAGCTTCAACATTGCCTCGGCCGAGTCTCTGCTCGGCACCTTTCGCTCCATGCTGGCCTACTGCCCGTGCGTCCTGCTCCCGGACGACGTCACGGTGCGGGACCTCGCGCGCACGCGGCCGTTTGTGCTGCTGGCCATCCTCGCCGCCGCCGCGGGCTCGCGGTCCCTCCGGGGCCACAACCTCTACGACGACGAGTTCCGCAAGGTCTTTGCGCTCAAGCTCGTCGCGGGCGGCGAGCGCAGCCTGGAGCTGCTGCAAGGCATCTTGATCTACTGTCTCTGGTTCGTGTCCCTTTTTTTGTGCCTGTGAAATCACATAGATGTTTTGCCCGGGGGGGGGGGGGGACCAGAGCTAATCACAGAGACTGATTTACTAGGTATCCATTCCACCTCAGGCCGCGGGTGAAGCAAGTCTTTCAGTACACACGCATGGCGGCCGACCTCGTGCACGATCTGGAGCTCGACGTTGACGCGTCTCACGAGCCCATGACGCCGGAGAGGCTCGACTCGATCCGGGCCTACGTTGCCCAGTATTACCTTTCCTCCTCGTGCGTTGCTATCCCCTCCCCCCCCCCCCCCCCCCTCTTTCGCCGCGTTCTCCCAAACTCGTGGCTGACACGACAGTTGCACAAAAACACAGTTTCGCCGTCACATGGCAGGCATATCGTAGCAGAAGCAACCCCGTCTGCTTCACGGGCTGGACCGAGCGCTGCTGCCTGCTCCTCACCCAGCACGCCGCCTGCCCGGGCGACGCCGTGCTCGCCTCGCTCGCGCGTCTGGGGCACACGGTCCGGGACGCCTGGGTCGCGGTGCGCGACGGCGACGGCGCGACGTCCAACAATAACAGCCTCGTCTTTCGCGGCTTGGAGGCGCAGTTTCAAGACCAACAGGCCAGCCTCCCGCCGGCCATCTCCAACATACGTTAGGCCCCCTTCTCACATCTCTGTCTCTCTCTCTCTCTCTTTTCTTCTCTCTTCATCCCAGAATGCTGACGCAGGACGCACATACAGCAACTATACGGTTACAAGTCCTCTTCACGGAATTCTTCCTCCTGGGCGGCTCCATCCTCCGCCTGCCCGGCTCCAAACCGCCGCCAGCGCCAGCGCCAGCGCCGCTATCCTCGTCGTCGTCATCCGCCGCCGCCTCCTCCTATTCTTCTTCTTCTTCGGATCCCTTCCAGCCGACGCCGGCTCGGCTCCGAGCTTGCGTCGACGCCGTCGCGCGGTTCCTCGCCCTACTGGCCGCGCTCCCGCCCGGGGCGCCCGCGCACTTCTCCACCGGGGACTGGGGCCGGCTGGTGCTCGGCGTCGTCGTCGCGATGCGCCTGTCCTTCCCGCTGGCCGGTGGGTGCGGCCCCGAGCTGCTGGACAGCGCCTGGGCCCGCGGCCGCCTCGGCCTCGCGGCGTTTCTCGAGGTCATGACGGCGCCGATCGCGACGACGGACCTGACGGCGACGGCGGCCAAGCAGGCCGACGTCGTCTCGGCGAGCAGGGTGGTGTTGGCAGTGGTCAAGGAAAAGTACGAAAAACGACTTGCGCTGCTACAACAACAACAACAGCAGCAGCAGCAGCAGCAGCAGCAGCGACTGGAGGAGGAGGAGGATGAGGAAGGACGCCGGGCAGCAGCATTGCCACGCTCCAGGTGTCCGATGCTGGACGGTTCGCTGGATAGCTACTTTGCCCAATGGGACGGGAGTATCGGTCAGCCGGTGAGCGTACCGGCCATGCCGTTTTTAGACGGCGACGGTGGCGAGATGCTCGATGCGTGGACAGAAGACGTGTTTGACTGGATCGAACACGGAGAAAATGTACATTAAAGAGCACGCCATCAACTAGACATATTTTCAAATCACACGATAAATGGTATATAGCCGTCAAGTGAACGTAGACTTGTATCTTGCACTAATTGGAAGTAAAAGAAGTAAAAGAAAAAGAGTCAAGAATAGAAGAAAACCTGCCGCCGATCAAGCAACGCACCCACCCAAAGATCCCAAGTTAAAAAAGAGTCCCAGTTTCCAATAAAAAGAAAAAGACCACACACAAAACACACTGTACCAGAACAAAGTTCAAACTAAATCTGCGCTGTGCTCCCGATGCCGATGAAATCGAAAAAAAAAACAACCAAGCTTCTGTCAAGGGTCAACCAATCACACAAACCCCCGGGAATAAACCAGCGGGCAAATGTAACAAGAAAAACAACATTTCAACCGACGCGTTCGGGCGCTTGGAAATCCTCGCTCATGATTTGTTTCTTCTTTGTTGGTCATCAGCCACCATCAAAGGAAAACCAAAGAATAAAATCGTGAGCTTGACATGCGGAGACGAGGGGGGGAATCAAAGAATCAAGAAACCAAGAACCAAGGACAAAATTCGAAATAAGAAAAAGAGGTAGAAAGAATATGGGCAATTAAAAACCGGTAACCAAGTGATAAAGCAAAGGTCAACGCGAAAAGAAGAAGAAAGAAACAAGAAAGAAAGATGGAAAACCAAAAAGAAAAGGAAAGGCAACACCGTAACCCCTCGACACACATGTTAGACCGTGCCTTTGCTCCAGAGCCATGATTTCGAAGGAAAAAAAGGGAAAAAAGACCACAAAAAAGACGGAACAACGCCGTGCCTGCCACACAGCCCGGGGAAAAAAAATAGTCCTGAGAATCCTGTAATGCTCTGAAGATCAGAAAAGACAGCCCCAAACACCCAGTGCCAGTATACCATGATGGAAAACGCATAGGCAACCACAAAAGAGTTTTTTTTTTCTTTTTTTCAGGGGGATAGCATGATTGCGCATGCTAAAAGCTCCCTCCAATGCTCCGTAATCCGCATTGTATCTTGTTTTGTGTACCGTTTGAACCCCCCCAAAAAAAGCCATCTGAATGCCAAATATAGAAACCCTTCAAAATTTTGCTACTCCAAGTATAAAGAAACAAAGGCAAACACCTTTGTTATCCATCTTCTTGTCTAGACATGCAACAAGAAACCTCCGAAAAGCAAGTGTACTGACGGAGGGCGCGAACCGGTCGCAGAATCAGAAGAAGAGCAAAGGGATGCGCCAAGATGCGTAAGAGTCCCACATGGCGGGCTCCAAGTAAACCCTTCTTGTAGATGGCCGCGCATCTTCAAATGCAAATGTAGCGAGGTGGCAAAGCTTCCTCGTTCGCACGAAAACAACAGATGTGCGCCAATGTTGTATTTAGCCGTTTTCATGCTCCTTGTTGTCCCCCTCGCATTGTGCGAACATGACACCGTATCAAGTTGGCGGCGTTTGAAAATGGAAATAGAATCAAGTGATACTCCGGGAAAACATGCGTAAAGTGGTTTTTTTTTTTTGGATTGGGACTGAAAGCCCGGCTTTTGATAATTTTTCTTGTGTCGCTAGATGCGGAAATGATTTCCAACATCTTATACATGCTGTTTCGCCGCTGAATACAAAATAAGACAGAATTCGAGTAGACGTCGTTCTTCGTGCTGGTCACACAGTGTCGTGGTATAGTTGGACCAGTGATATGGCAGCAAGATGAAATGAGTGGTTTGATAATACGCTCAAATGACAGGCACACAGGTCATGATGCGAATGCCTCCTAAGTGTTGACGAGTACAGCAGCATTAACGGCCAATCATGTGGCGGGATCCAAAGAGGCTGGGCGATTGACCGTTGTTGGAGCTGTGGCCGCTGTTCAAGTTGTGACCAGTGTGGCCGTTGCTGGGCCCGTGCCCTCCATTGCCAGAGCCGTGCCCGTTGCCGGAACCGCCATTCATATGACCACTGGTAAAGGATGGCGTGTTCCAGGGATTGTTGTTGGCTGTGGGATAACCGTGGTAACCAAACTGCTGTCGCTGGTTGCTCCCTCCGCCGTTGATGTTGAAGTTGGAGCGTCCGCTTCCGAGACCGGGCGGGGCAGATAAGCCAGGAGGCGGCCCGTTGGCGCTGAAGCCATTGGAAGGTCCGTTGACGATGCCGTTGGCATTGGGCATCTGCATAGATGGGGCCTGGGCGGGCACCTGGCCGGACCGAACACCGAGCGGGTTCTTGGAAAAGCTCAGACGAATACCACCCTTGACGCTGTTGTGTAAAGGTTGACCATACAACTCGTGCAGAGCCTTGGTCGCAAAGGAAATGTCTTCAAACTCGACAAAGCACATGGGGCCGTTCTGCTTTGTACGGAAGCAGAGGCGCTTGTAGCCGCGCTGCTTGGAGAACATGGCCTTGAGCTCCTCCTCGGATGTATCAATAGGTAGATTACCCACGTAAAGCGTGTTGCATGGCGGGTTCTGGTCGGCCGGGTTCACAGGCGGGAAGTTGTGGCGGGGGAAGTGCTGGCCAGGTGGCGCCGAAGGAGGTGGGTTGAAGCTAATGTTGGAGCCATTGCTGCCAGGCACATTGCCGACGGGGGAAAGCGAGTTCATGTGTGGCGGCAAGGAGGAAGGACCCGGTGGGCTGCTGGTGTTGAGAGAGAGGCCCGCCATCTGATTGACTGGAATCTGGGGCGCTGTGGCACGTCGGCCGAAAGGGGTGCTCTGAGGGGCGTTGCTCTCGGCGTAGGCAACAGGGTCCTTCAAGAGGTTGCTCGTGTCGTCATCATCGTTGTAGTCGCCAGTGATGAGAGACTTGCTCGAGATGTGATTTCGATCCGAGACGTGGTTGAGATGGTTTCCAATTGGCGATTGTGGGGCGAAGATACTTTGGAAGCCATTTTCTCCAGGGACAAACTCGTGGCCAGGGAAGATGCTAGAAGGTAGCTTGTCTCGGGACTGAAAGGGAGCTGTGAACTGAGCCTGCTGGCGGCTAGAGGGCCCCCCAGGCGCGGCAGAGGTAGGGATGTAGCCGTTGCCGGCAGGCTGGGAGCCTTCGTTGAAGCGGCGACCAGTGGCGCCGCCGGGGTTAAGGATCTCAACAATCATTTCGGCATCATTGGAGATGTTGGAGCGACCGTCAAGCATATTCTTGGCCTCGGTGGCGCCATGCATGGTCTTGAAGCGGAGAAGGGCGGCGCGGAAGCCGTCGTCTTCAGATTTTTCGGGGGAGAGCAGCTGAACATCGATGAGCTCTTGCGACCAGACTAGCATGAGGCGGATGGCTTCCTCGGAGAAGCTGAGAGGGAGGCGGCGAAGCAGGACGCGGATGGCAGACGGGGCGGGAGAGTTGGAGAATGGGGTGCCGATTGACTCGGCGAAACCACGATCGACGGCTGTACCACGGCCGTTGACGGCGAAGGGGCGCGATATTTGGCCCGAGGTAGCAGGCCGAAAGGCGTGAGAAGTGGTGGGAAAGGCGGTAGCAGCCATGGAGCCGGATTCTGCGTCCGAGGACGGCGCAAAAGGGCTTGAGCGGTTGGACTGGGAGTGTTGCCCGGATGCGCTAGGGGAACCAACTGGAGGTTGAGTTGGCGACAATTTGCGGCCAGTGTTCATCGCCCGAAGGTGAGGTGCATGCGTTTTGAAACAGAGTGACGTGTTGCTCGCGTGGCGGGTATAATGTTGGGGGTAACAATGCGACAGATTCGCAGTCGCGATTCGGGAGATTGCAGTCACGGTCGCGCAGAGTCGTCGTTCGATCGCAAGGGCGCCGTCGCAAAATCAGACGAGAAATAGTCTCGGGGGGGCAGCGCCGTCGCAAATAATGTCGGTTGGGCGGCGCAAAAGAAACGAGCGGTTTCTCGATGGTGCGAGAAGACGGCAGGCAGTATTTAGCGGACGCGACAGTCGTTGCGCGGGCGAGACGATGCAGAGCGGTGCAGTCGCGACTCTGCAAACGGGATCGCGATGACGAGATGGACCGAGGGGCGTTTCCGTCGCGCGCGCGGGGGGATGTTTGGGGGGGAAGGAGGAGATGACGCCGGGCGAAAAAAAAGCGAAATCGCGTATCGCGTTGGAAACTAGCGATGATCTCGAGATTATGCTGGTGGCGCAATGAATAAAAAGGTCGCGTATGGAAAGGCTGATGTATGTTTGTGTGTAGCTTGCGTGGGAAGATGCACGGTCGGCCAAGGGATGATGGGGAAGGGCGATGAGCAGGATCGAATAGCAGCGTCGCGAAAGGGTAAAGTGATGATGGAGGAGGAGGGGAAGGAGAAAAAAAAAAAGAAATGCAACACGGTTGGCGGCAGATGCAAAAAGTATTGACTAGGAGGAAAAGGAAAAAATAAATAGAATAATTAGGCGAGGAGGACTGGTGGCCAAGCGATGGTTTGGGGATGCAAAAGGTAGAAAAGAACGGCGGCAGATGGCTGAGATGGGAGGGCGAGGAGGCGCGCCGCCACTGAGCAGTGCAGTGCAAGTGCAGTACGGAGTAGTACCTACTAAGGTAGTGAGGGCGAGAGGCGTGGGTGTGGGCGTAGGCGTGGGCGTGGGCGTGGGACAGCGAGCGCAGGACAGTACTTACTTTTAGCGGCAACAGCAGCACCAGCAGCACCAGCAGCACCAGCAGCACCAGCAGAGGCGGCGGCGGAGAGACAGTCGGTACCTGGAGTTTTGGTGGGCGGAAGCGGGCGCGGGCGAGTATCTTGAGTCTGGAGTCTGGCGTACTGGTAGGTGTGTGTGTGTGTGTCTGTCTGGCCTGTCTTTTTTGGCTGGCCTGTTTTAGTGTGGTGTGCAAGGGTGGGTGGGCGCAGTCCAACTCTACCGAGTTAGCAGTCCACCAGCATCGAGCCTGTTTGCCAGATAATGCGCCGCCTGGCTCGGTCCAGGTCGCAAATGTAGGTACCAGCTGCATCGCCGCTGACTCTTGCTGCTCTTGCTGCTCTAGATGCAGGTCTTTGCCGTCTTTCTGGGCTTGGTGGCCGACGTACATGCATGCTGCATACGGGCGGCACGTCTTTTGCCCTCCCCCTCCTCCTCCGCGCTCCCGGTACCAGATTCTGACCACATGCGCTACCACCACACCACACTACATCACACCGCACCACACCCTCTTCTCTCTCTCTCTCGCCTCGACGCACTCCGTCCCTTTCTCTTCCGTCTTGTCCTTGCGTGCCTGCCAGCCTGCCAGCCTGCCAGTCTGCCCTGCTCTCTCACTCGCCCGCAGGCAACAGCCCATGGGGCAGCCCGGTCCGAGCTTGTCCTGGTCGGGACTGGAGCCTGCTCCTAGTGCCTAGTGGCAGGGCGTGCGCTAGAATGTGCCCACACACTCTGTTTCTAGTCCAGGGGCGTCGCGTTCGTAAATGACCCGTGAGACAAGCCCATTTTACTTGATGAGTAGCTGGTACTCAGTAGTTTACCCTTTTGCCCTCTGGTCTTGTTGCGATTTCCCATATGGGCTGTCGCTTGCGGAACCGGGGCCGCTTTCTCGATCGCATCCCTACAATTGTCGACCCTCTTTGTGGAAGCTCTCGCCCCGACGATGAAGTCATGTTGGAGCCTTTTTTTCGGAGAAAAAAATTAGTAAATGAAGAAAAAAAAATCAACGTCGAAATCGAAAAAAGATGATGATAAAAATCAACGCGCCAAAAGTTACAACTGCTGATTCACCTAGCACCTCTCGTGTCACCAATTATGACTTGAGCGATACGGCCTCGGCATGCACATGAATTGATCCGTCTGCAAAGTCAAGCGCATAACTATGAATCGAGTCCATTATGCCTTGGCCCTACTGAGTGCTCTTTCGTATGCGAGATTTTCTCTGCGCCGGGTATACCGTGCTGTCTGTCAATACCCATCCAGGTGTTATTTATCGGCCGACACCCAATCACGGCTACCTATCCAGCTTGCCTATCCGTACTGAGTAGTATCACTACTACTAACTTATCAGACATACCGAGCGCGACAGACAAAGAAAGCTTCTTTCTTTATCAGACCACTTTGATTTCCTGCTTTCTTATCCATTTGTCGCCACCCAGTATCCGCGAATTTTTACAAAAAAAAATTTTCTAAGAAAAAGCCAACATCACATAGTCATCCAACTGCAACCAGCTCAACCGGTATGCGAGGCCGGCCGGGCCAGGCGCAACTCGAGGGCGTGCAACTATAAAGAGAGAAAAAGAGCCACAAGCCAAAGGGAAACCAGTTGATCGAAAAAGGCTTAGCTCTGGCCAAAGCAAGGGTGTGCGCATCAATGGCCATGTTTTTTTTTTTTGTAATCCGACCAATCGGAGGCCGAGCGCATCGGGTGGTGCACTGGTGGTTGAGAGAGAGAGAAAAAGTCAAAGTCGAGAGGGGGCCGTGAGAGAGAGGCAAAGAGGCAAAGAGGGTTTGGAAAGGCTAGAGTCGAATGCTAAAATTGCGGCAGACCTTGTGACGCTCGCGGCCCGCTGTTTTTTTTTTTTTTTTTTTTTTTTTCATAATTCTTTCGTCCTTGCTCATCATCGCCATCGTCAGCGTGTTATTTCCACTGCGACGGTGTTGTGTCTTGCCTTTCCTTAACAAATCGAGTGGGTTGGATCTGGATGCTGACAGGAAAATCTGTCGCAGTCGAAATCCCATCCCGTCTCCCTGTGTTTATCCCCCGCCCCCGACGCGGCGCTGTCATGGTGCTTCTGTTTTCTTCTTTCCCTCCCTTGCTTTGTCTCTCCGCCCAGCAACTTGTTCTGGGGTCTGTCTGTCCTTGCCCCCCCCTCTCTCTCTCCGGATCGTACTCAGTATGGACCAACGTGAAATGCCCCGAAATTAACGCGACTTCATCATCAATGACCCAAACTTACGCGTTTCGGTTTGCCACTTTTATTGT
Source organism: Cordyceps javanica (assembly GCF_051103115.1). Lineage (NCBI taxonomy): Eukaryota > Fungi > Ascomycota > Sordariomycetes > Hypocreales > Cordycipitaceae > Cordyceps > Cordyceps javanica. The sequence goes on from NC_139295.1 coordinate 6,628,539, forward strand.
TTATTGTTAATTTTTATTTTATTTTATTTTTGCCATGGGCTCTCGGTCCCAGCAGCGCCGCCGCCCGTCCTAAAACCTGCAGAGAGGGTAGGGTTGCCAGTACTGATAGCGTCACAGTGTCATGCTGCCCTCGACTCTTGGTGTGGGGGATTGATCGATCCGCTAACGCACACACATGGCGCTGCAGCCGGCCGGCGGGAGAGAGATTGTACGTCGTCTTCGCATTTCGCACGGGGGTTGTGTGTGTGTTTTCCACGTCTCTTTGCTCTTGTATACCGCAAACAGCCCTTTCGTGAGCTTCCATGACGAATCGTCGTTTGCGCACGCCACACAACGCCGTCTCGACATGAATCCTCGCTCCTACGCCACAGGCCACTGACGGCTGCAATCCCATGTGCCAGCGCGTCAGCTCTCGTTGGATTGATTCACCAATGGGTGCACTGCTGCGCCTGCGTGCCTGTCTGCCTCAGCCGCATTGCCCTGCTGCGGTGCTGCGGTGCTGCGGTGGCTGCCATCCCATGTACCGAATCAGGTCAGACAGAGCCTGAAATGCCGTATGATGGTTTTTCTTCTAATACACAGCACGAAGTGACATGTTGCCGTTCTATAACTAGCATGCGCACTCGAAAGCCCCCCAAGCCCCCCCGCACCCACCGACGGTGCCATCCTGGGCCTACCAAATAGTTATCCACGGCAGCACAGCATCAAATCACCATGACCCCAGCATTGCGGCACACTCCCGCTCTCGTCGCGTATCGTCACTCGTTTCTGTACCACTGTTGCTACTTATAGGACAGCGACCTCTCCAAGATTGTCGGTGCCGTCCGAAAAAAGCGCATTCTTTCGCCACACACCTCTTGATAGTTTCGTGCTATGCGACTTGTATCCACGCCCACCAAACCAGTTCCTGCAGCTTTCACAACAAGGAAAATCATGGACCATTATTCTGTACATCTGGCAGCTAGTTTTGCTCAAGTAGCGTGTTGCAACCAAATCCTTTCGTCACCGATCAGCTTACACCCCCTTGGTGAACCCAGCCGCATGGTTCCGAGCCACATTGCATGAACAAAAAAAAAAAAAAAAAAAAAAAGCCCCCGGCCCACCATCATGCCGGTAATTTTTTGAAACGAGCACAAATCAAGCAACCACCACGCGCCATCTTGCGCGCACAGCCATCACATCGGTGGAGGACCACGGGCTGACACTATATGCGCGCCGGAGGGTCCTCGTCGAGCCCAGGCAAGGGCATTTCCACCGCGGATGGTCCTTCCGGGGGGTGGAGGACGGGCAAAGTGGTCTTCTGAGTGGGTATGGAGATCTGTCGCGCGCTCCTTGTGGTCCCTCTTTGTTGTCTGTCGCAGATAGGCGAACTAGTATAAGTAGTATTGTGTTGGATCTGGATTGCCATTTTAACTACCGCCAGAGGGAAACCCTAAAAAGAGAAAAAGGCGCCCGCAAGGGCTATTTACAAGAAAAAATGACTTTGTACAAGCCCGATACTAATGCGGATTCATCTAGCCCATCGCCATCTCCCTAGAGGCTACCTGATTAAGCCTCTTGGGGGTCTACTACGATGGTTTAAGGTTATTTACTCTATTTAGGGTAGACTTGTGGTAGACTTTCTTAAAATGACTCCTCGCCTAGAATCCCTGCAGGACCATCACGCAGCTAGAGTCGATGCTAACCATAACGACACCGTAGTTTCCAAGACCAGGACCGTATGGTGAATGTGTGAAAGTAGATGACTCATGACTTGGTGACTGTCAAACTACTGATGGGCGCCACGTAGGCGATAATCTAGACTTTCTTTCGCCATCTTCGTCCTCGTTGTCGCCCTCGGTCATTACACAAAAGCGCTACCCGAAATTCTCGGGATGCACATGTGTTGCCGCCCATGTGGTTGCACTCAATGGGTAAATGGAACTCAAAATTGATCAGTACGAGTTACACAAAGTACCTCCTTGCTCCTGTGCTACTAAAAGTCACAGATCCGCGATCCTGGTGGCTCGAGACGGCGCAGAGACAGTCTTGCCCTGCCTTGTCTGTGATGATGTCGTTGGACGTATTGTCTAATCCAGCAGTGGTGGCGGAGCCACAACGCTCGCTTTTCAGGCAGGAAGAGCACAGTCACGAGCCGCATGGGCCACTTGGGGTAGCGAGGGTATTGAAATAACTGCATTTTTGAACTTTTGGCTCGACCAAGGCCGCAGAGTACTGTTTGCGCACGATGATCTTGATGTCAGTCAAGAGAACATGGCCTACATCGGCGTTCAATCTCAAGGCTGCAGTCGTGCAGTTGTACTGTATTGGCCGCTTCTCTAGTGAAAGAGTCCTCTGAATGATATGGTCATGTATATTACCGCATTGTGTGTTCATTCCATAAATGATCCGTATGATATCATGACGAAACTATGTACATCATATATGACGAAACTTTCAAGCTACGACGTGACTCCATCGTCACGCCAATAAAAGGTTTTTTTTAATTCATCCTTTATATGACGATATTGTCGCTCTTGCTGGCCTTTTTACGCATCAGCTCGCTTGCAAAATCCTCAGCAGTGCTCGCCCACGCAGCCGTATTCAGATGGCGGCCAAGGTACAGGGCGAGCGTGGTGTAGAGTTGGTAGCTATGTAAGGCTCAGGCAGCTCCATGCCTGCTGGTATCCAGACGGCGCAAATGAACAAAACCAACTGGGAAAAAAACATATGGACTGTGCCAAGCTGAATCATCTCTCGATGCAGGTTGTGGATAGGGTGCCCGTAGTTGCGAGAGAAATTGTGATGTGACGTTTTCGCCGCCTTGGATGAGGATGATGCCGGCTTCGCGGTCAACGATCCTGAAACTGCATCAAGTTTCCGCGCCACCCGCCGTAGAATCGAGATCACCATGCAAGGGCTCTCCATCAAGGGGCAGACATGGTGCTCCTTGTCTCGAGCCCGAAAGGTGCGGGCCAAAGGGCCGAGATCCGAGGTTTCCCGGACAGCAGCCGCAATGACTGCGACAACGATGCCCGCTCACCTCAGAGACGAGAGTAGCTGCCAGAATCCTCGCCGATGCCGAAATTGTACCTGTGCCGATGCTTCTCTCCAACACCACAACACTGACAATACCAACGACACTCACCTCCCGCATCAAAGGAACGAGACTGGATGATACCAAGTGGATGAGCCGAAAGCTGAGTCGGCGAGAAAATGGACAGGCCAAGCACCAAGACGTCTCATCATCTCAGCATGACTTGTATCCATCACTAAAGCAAAAGGTTGATGGCGTCACAATAGAGTCGACCAAGGCACTCCTCCTATGCTGGCCTCGATCAACTCCCGCTTCCACTCTGGGGAAAAAGGACAGAGTAAAGCGCAAAAACCACCAGCCGTCGCCGAGCAATAGTGCGCGTGTAATTTTGCCGCTGCAATACCCTTCGTCACTGTGTGTAATCGCCTCCGGCCCATCATTCGTGAACCTTTTTTTCGTTGCCGCATTCCTCATTGACAGCGGCTGTGGGCTCCTGAGAATGATACTGGCCGGCAGGTACCAAGAACAAAGTGACAATGGCGTACCCATGAACAGATGCTCGCAACAATCGAACGTGTGAATCGAGTCGGCGGGCTGCAGGAACACGCGTAAACAACTCGATACGTCTATGCAACGGGCGTATCAGATGTCAAATACGTCTCAGATGGCAAGTGTGTACTGTAAATTTCTCAAGAATTGGGCATCGTACACTGGGGGCGTTGTGCTCGGCTCGGACGTCCGCGAGAGCTTGCTTTATTGGGGTCATATTACCACCTACAATAGTTACCCGGGCAGTGTGGCCGGTATCAAGGCAGGTCTCAAAAGACTCAGAAAGTCGGATTCGGGGCCACAGATTTCTCTGAAACTTGTCTAGCACCGGTCCCCTTCTTTTTCTCGTTCTTCATCTCCTCATGGCCGCAGGAGATATCTGTCCCCTGCCCAGATTGTGCTCGAATAATGGCCGAGAAATCGAAAAGGTTATGCCAAGTCGACTCAGTCTGATCTTACCAGAAACTCCCGATACTGACTTGCGACGAGGTAAAGCACAAAGATGATCTTCTACTCAAAATGTAACATGTCGAGCCGTCAGGTAGCCTGTTGTGGCGTAAAGAGCTGGCACAACGGCGGTTGAGCATTCAGTTTGACGCAGTCTCTCTTGGTTAATAATATCGACTGGTTATTCCGTTGCCGTGTATTTTGTCGCTAAAAATGGACACGCATTCATTCTACAGACATTCTTGTCGTGTCCTACTACATCGGGTAACTTCAGCACTTGAACAAGGTAGTTGGGGCAAATCGTCCTGGTCGCGGGTCGAAACCTTACTATACCGCATGCCAGGATTCATCCATCTTCCGATAGGCGGCCTCACACCTTGCCTGGCAAAAAAATAGTAATCGCCTGAAGTTACCAATTGCTCACAGGGTAGAATGCGACGAAGAGGATACAGTCAATGTAGTTGGAACTCAGGCACAACATTGCAATGCTGAGAATTCGTTTCGATTCAGACACGAAACACGAGCAAATGTATCAAGGCTTTCCAGACCGTCGCGTTCGTCACAAAGTTCCTGTCGTAATCTAGACATTATTGAAGACGCATAGTCGAGATACGCAAATCTTACCGGTTTCTTCCCATAGCCCTTGTTTGAGCATACACTGACATCTGTCACGCCATCGACTTTGCCAAGCGTGTCTATTGTACCGTCTTCCATTCATGCCCCATGTGCATGGAAAAGAGCACATCTGGCTCAATCATCAATATACACCACCACAATTTGCCTCAAGAGAATATCGCACCACCACACAAGCCCAATATGGCCGACACTTGTATCCCTCACCTCAGCTGGGCGACAAGCTGTTGACAGAGCCTCGCCGCTCAGTCTGCCGTCCCCCCCGGCACTAATGTATCCTGCGCAGCCTATCCAATCCCTGTACACCCGTGCCGCCTGGGTCGCACCTCATTTCACGGCCAATGCGCCAGGCTGTCAAACTGCACCGAAGTACCCACGTGCAGCCTACGTCATGAGTACTTGCTGCAAGCGATAACTGTTTGGCTCACCGAGAGGCTGCATGTAAGCCTTTTTTCGCAACATGACCCATTGTATGTAATCACAGTCAAAAATAACCTTGATATTAGATATGTGTTGAGAGAGCATGATGTTCTGTACTCGGCTTGCGTGGATTGTTTGGGGAGAGGAGGGCCACTCAGCAAAGTCACTGCTAGCGCAGTGAAGCGGAAAAACTAGAAACAAACTTGAATAGAAAACAACGACGGGTATATACGAAAGTTTGAACCCAATGCAGAGACTCCCAAGATAAATAAGGCCTCTAAAATATGACGCCTGTAAGCCACCTATGTCCTTTTAATAACCGTTTCCATATTGCAAACCTTGAATGCCCAGCAATGGGTGTGCCGAGGCCCTCATATGATCGTATTAACGTCTTGCTAGGCATATATATATTAAAAAAAGCACAAAAAAGAGAATTAGCAGCATCGCTAGCTGTTACTCCTGTCGGGTATATCGCAATAGAGTCAATGATTGCCGTGTTGGGAAGAAACCTGCTCTTCGAATGAAGGACAAAAATGTGCACTGCAAGCTCACAACACAGCCTCAAGCTGCCGTAGGTGAACCGGATGGGTTGGTGGTCTTATAGAATCACACATCGTGGCTGCCCATTTTCGCGGAAGCGCAGCCTGTGGCGTCTCCTTAAACCGCCCTTGGTAGAGTCGAACTTGAAGCTATCGTCTGCATCACCAGAGCCAAGGTAGTCGTCGTCTTTTCGTAGCATCTGCCGGGAGAGATCGATGAATACTTCATCCACGTTTGCTACTGCATGTTAGCAGTCGTTTCGAAGGTTGAGGTTAAGATAGACGTACTGCGAGTCCTGGCGCTTGCTTCATAGTATGGGGAACCCCAACGTTGCGATATTGAAAATCCTTTGGCGCGAGGAACAGCGCGACTATCTTCCAAGTCTGCTTTGTTTCCTACTATAACCATAGGAATATTCTCATCATCTTTAATACGGATAATTTCTTCGCGTAGACCCGCAAGTTCACTCAGAGAGGAAGGCGACGTAATGCTAAAGACCAACAAAAATCCTTGCCCCGTCTTCATGTATAGGTCGCGCATTGCAACTGTGATACGTTAGCCAAGAGCCATAGTATGAGACAAAAATGCGCACCAAATTGCTCAGTGCCGGCGGTGTCAAGGCTATTCGACATCAGTAACGAAAGCATTTCGATATCAGCAATGCCTCTCACATTTCCAAAACCACTTGGCGGCCCTATCGAGATATTAATGGGGGAAGAATAGAAGAATGTGAGATACGTACATCAACTTGTATTTGTGTGCGGTAGGAATCTTCAATGGTCGGATCGTAACTCTCGATCCATTCATTGTGTACAAATTGGGCTATAAGTGCGTCAGAGGGTTGGCAGATCGTAGAGGCACGCTCGATGAGACTGTACCTGTCAAGCAGCTTTTTCCAACACCACCTGCCAATTATCAGCTGATGGGGCATAAAGTGTAAGAGATGAGGTGGTACGAACCGGCTCCGAGGACCACAACATGGAGCTCCCGGCTGCTAGAAAATTAGCCACAGTTCTAAACGGACAAGGCAGGGATTACATGCTTTGTTGAGTAATTGAGTCGCCCCATCGCTATTAAAATGCCCAGAAAGACGATTTCTGTGCGCAATTACGCTCAGTGGTAAAAGGGATGAAGAAGTGCGTGACAGGAAGGCTGAGAGTGAGCGGCGAAGTGCAGGACGCACGCAGATCGGGCAGCTGGTGGCGGCGACCGAAGTTGAATATATGACGGGTAGCTATGATTGGCAGGGCGGAGCCGGAACAGGGATCCGGATGAAAAAGAGTGTCGGCCGAATTTGTACAGACTGCCCAGAAATCTGAATCAATCAATAGAGTAAAGAGGTCAGCTGCAAGAGGCGTCGTTTTCGATGGGGGCGGTGTGAGGGATGTGGATTTGGGCGCGATGTTGCAGTGGTCTTGCTTGGTACTGGTAGTGGTCGGTCGTGGTCGGCCGAGATGATGCAAGCTGGTTAGCGGCCTTTTTCGAGGGGACGTATTCACTTTGCCCTTTTCGAGGCGACCGAGGCGCAATTGCGTGTAGGGAGCCCGTTGACTTTATAAATGAATGGCCAAGGCGGCTGGCAGCATGCATTCGGTGCGTGGGTAAGAAGAAACGTGGTGGTGGTCAAAGCTGGCAGCCGGGTCAAGTCCGTTGTGCTCACAGCGCGAGACGCTAGCGATGTGGGTTGAAGAAGTTTTTCGATGTCGTCCTGTCTCGATTCTTCTTGTTGCCTTCCCCCCGTTGTCCTCCTCTCTCTCCAAGGAAAGTACCGGCGAACCAGGCCGAGGAGTCGAGCAACGAAAGAACCCACAAGCCGGGGCCACACCCAATCGTATTGTCGGTGGTAGTCTTGTTGGGCCAGTAGCGACGACCAAACTAGGAGCTGGCCAGGTAGCTGCAGGGAACAGTGAGCCACTAGAATTGGTCTGGTACTTGCGCTTGAATGGTCGAGCCAGGCCGCTGGTGCTAAGCTGGAGCTCGAGCTGGGAGCTTGCTTGAAGAAGCAGTAGTGTGGTGGGGGTGAAAGGGGGGTGGCTTTGGAGCAGGAGGGGAACAAGGTGTCGTTGATTTTGCCAGGCTTGGTGCAAGTAGAAGGGCTGGGCATCAAGACCTTTTGCCGCCCTGCTTTTTCAGAGCTGTTGCGTCTGTCAGGCTGGCACGGACCGAAAATTTTGTGGCGCGCTGTTGGGCGGGTAGCGTAGTTATGGCGTCGAGGGTAGGAAGAGCAATGAGCGCAGATCAACACCGATCAGTTTGTTGGACGGCGATAGATTTGAAGCAGCGTAGCCTTACGAACGGAGGCGCGTAGGTAGTTTTCAGTAGACGACTGGGCGAAGGAAGCAAGCGAAGCTTTGATGGAGAAGCCCAGGGGAGAGGGAAATGAAGCCGGACAAAGCGGGAGCAGAAAAGGAAGAAGAGTCGAGAAGAAAAGGCGTCAAGAAGACGGTTGGTGGTGGTGGTTTAGTAATTCGTGTTAGAAGTACGGGCGAGTGACCTGAGGAGCAAAAGGGTTGTTGGTTGTGGCGGATGTACCGAGCAGGTAGAGTCCGGCCCGTTTGTGCTTGGCAGCTGGCAAGCTGGCCTGCGATTGATTGTTTGCAGACAACTCGGTACGTACCTTGCGCGAGGGATGGATTTGCTAAGCAAAGCACTTACTCAAGGTTCGGCGCTGAGCTGCAAGTCATGTCAAGACAATGGAATAATAAACAAAGCCAAAGATAATCGCAGCGAATAATAAACATGTCCTCTATAGCTGAGACGCGAGGCTTGTTCTTAATGGAGATTTGAAAATAAGTGGTCTGGCGGGGCTGCTTAATTTCGTAGTTCAAGCAGGATCATGGCTGTGCTTTTATTCAATTGCAGGGTAATAACTTTGTTTCTCACTTGTTCTGTTTCCTGAGTAATTATGTTCCTACTTGAAACCGGTGTATAGTCCGGTACGGGATAGCGAGTATATATTCAAGCATCGAGCTTGGATTGCAATGTTTAGACAACGCCGACTGACACCTTGGCACCAAGCTTTCGGTTGGACCAGCAGATGGACAGAAGAACCTGTCAATCCTGGTGGCTGCAAGGTCGTCTCATGTAAAACAGCTTCGATACTTCGATATGCATGGTAGCAGAAGAAGCGCCGAGCGGTCGGGTTGTCCGCCCTGCTACACATCCAGAAGAAGTCAAGCCCAGTTACTACAAAGGGGAGTTGATGTGCCTATCATCAAGCCATTGATAAGAGGGATTTTTAAATCCCTGCAGTTTCCCCTCTCCCGTGTGCTCTTCATTCCCGTCCCTTTCAATTTTTAATTTTTTTTTTCATCTTTGACCTGTTTGTTGTTTCTGGGTCGTCATCTTTCATGCATTGACTTTCCATGCCCGAATCTGTACTTACTATTGACATGGTTGCTATAACACCGCCCAAATCCCCATAGTACCCCATTAGGCTCGCCTTCTCCTCTTCATAATAAACGAAACAAGAGTACGGATATGCGTACAAGGATTCACACGTTTCGTCTCCGGCTTTCCGCTACGAGAATGTACGGATTAGTCAAGTCCACATGGGTTCAGGGTTCAGGGTTTGGGGCGCTGTCTACGAATCTTGTGGCGCAGAAATGCGGGAGTGCCGTGACAATCGACCGAAATCTATTCGCCTCGGGCGAGTCACCAGCCCTGATTCTGGTGAGCCCGGTCGATCTTTGCTTCTCCTCGGATGTCGCGATGGCTGCGCCGAGTTGATACTTGCAGGAAAGAACCGGTAAAGTTGTCAATGTGTAATCCTTCCCTCGCACTAGAATCCCCTGACCGGCCCGATTTTCCTGTCCTGTTTCTTCCCTCAAGCCTTCCACCCGGCTTCCACCTCGCCTTCCAGCCATTCCTTAGCTGGGACAGACACCATGGAGCGTTGAGTAGGGGTGAAGGTGATAACTGCTGCCTGATTGTCGATGTCGGCCTGAATCGCCTCTGACGTCTTTGACTTCGACCCTATATTCGCTTACCGTTGTACCGCCAAGTTTACTATCCACTCCCAGCTTTACACATGAGGGAACAACGGCTCGTTGGTACGTGCGCACCCTGAACCATGTATCAAATGATTTCAAATCCCATGAGCGAAATAATCGACCGTTGTCGGTGACGCACTCCCCGAGTCCCATGTCTCTGTCTCTCTGCCAAAATCAGTACTGAACCTCTCTCTATACAGATACTAACTTAGTTGCTTAGGTACCAGCAGCCCCTACTCACTAATAAAACATGTCATCCCTCCCCAATTCTAGCTGCCAAGATCTACTCTTATCGTCTCCGCTCTGGTCCGCGGTGCGAACTAAGAAAGTGCTCAGCGGAGAGAGGGTCTTCTTCCAGAGGAAACTCCACCATACCCGTCACATTCCTATTACACCTGCCAGCAAGCGAACGGTACCTGCAGCTCCAGATCGAGGTAGTCTCTTAAGTACAAGTAAGTAGAACGGCCTAACAGAGACGAGCAAAGGCCACGCACGTTCTGTTAGCGTATACCTCAACGGCTTACCTCAACCTGTAGCCATCATGCCACATCGGTCTACATTGCCTCATTGCAGAAGTCATGACTTGTCTTTAGCTGACTCACAACAGACCAAGAATGGAAAAGTGCAACACGTCTACAATGGTCCCCGCATACACGAGAGACAGTCACCGGTCCAGACTGCCGGCAAGAGACAGTCGCCGGCCCAGACTGTCGGCAACCATACTGAGTACACGCGTCTTATGCGGCTCTTTTGTTTACCGGCAAACTTGATTGGCCTCACATCAAGCGGCGTCATAACATTGCGGAGGAAACAGGCAAGGTCACGGCAGAACAGCGCCACCATCGCGCGCCGTCCCATTCTATCGAACGCGACTCAGCCCTGGGGCGCAGACGATGCGCGATACTTACCTTCCCCGCACCCGCAGCTTACTGGTATATTTTCTCTTCATTTACTTTCCGTCTTGGCTGTAGATGGCCTCATGACCCAAATATCGAGGGCAAAAGCCCATGACACGATCCCATTGCTCCTTGCTGACTAGTGGGCCTTCGTATGTCACTCTTTCTCGCAATCATATGCCTGACTCGAAATTGTTGCCCACCGCATGTAGCCAACGGGATTTCAGACCCCGGGTGATAAGCCAAGGAGATATCAGTACATATGCATATCACGACTCACGAGGCGTGCCGCTGCTCCGATACCCCAACTGCAAAAGTAGAAGGCCCAGGCTCTCCATAGGCATCTACCCTGTTTTGTTTCTCCACGGAAAAAGACAGCTACGCTGGCAAATTTACAGTCCGACTAAACACTACCCGAGTGTTGTACAGCTCCGACTACCTTTACCAACAGTATAGCGGGGGGTATGAACAATGGCCTGATTTCTTAAAAGAGGCTGTAATCTGCATGAAAGTCTGGGGAGTGGCTTCATATGTCGAATGAGAAATCCATGCTAATACACGCTTAACTGATCCGTACTGATATACTAAGTAGTAAACGCATTGCTGATGAATCAAAAACGGGGCGAGTCATACACGTAACACGAGCATAAGGAGGCCACCAGAATGCCTGTCAATAGCAACTATACTTAATGGGGACTCTGGTAAACAAACAACTATCGGTAATCGCATCGGGATAGGAAGGGGAAATAAATGTTGCTATCTCGAGAACAAAAAAAAATGACGCCGCATTCGCCGGATATATAAAAGGAACGCTTCGGATACTGGAGGTATAGTACCATATGACTTTTGGCCGGAATGGTCTGCCACACACGGCACAGCCCTTGTTCGTAATGGATGAGAAAGATCCGATTGCAGCAGCTCACAGACCATCTTATCTGCTTGATGGAAAACTAATCGTCATCGTCATCGCCAAACACCTTAAATTTGATTACCGCCACGATGACACCGATGATTGCCGCCACAACCACTGTCGTGGCTAGCGTTCCAATAAGCCACTTGCGTCTGTTACGGCGCCGATTTTTATCGTCGAGCTTAGCTTGGTCGCGATCGTACTCCTTGTAGCCGCGCTCCAGCGCCGATGAGGCGTTGCTGCGGTTGGCAACGTGGCCGATAGCATTTTGGTACACCGGAAACGTCGTCATGGGGATCGCGTCCTGCTGTCGCGGCAGTCGAGTTGACGGCGACGATGATGAAGTTGACGGCTGGTACCCAGCGCAAGTGTCATTGCCCCGGACATATGATGTTGATGCAGGCTCCGTCTGCGAAGGGCGAGGCGGAGCGGTCGCTCCGCTACCGTTGCCACTACCACTTCTTCCAAGTTGGTAGGGCGGAGGCGGCAGTTCGGAGCCCGTAGGCTGTGGTAATATGCCACCGGGAGGCGTTAGCGCGGATGAAGACGGGCCGTCTCTCGTCCATGGAGATTGCACTGCTGCTGCTGCGGTCTCGAGGTGTTTTGGGCAAGGCAGCGGGCACCTATGCGACGTTCCAGGTGATTCCGTTGCCGAGTATGATGTGCCTGGTCGATAGTTGGACTCTGGGTATGCGGCGTTGTCGATGACATTCGACGCAGGCACTGCCGATTTACCGCTGGGCCGCGAGTATTCTGCCGGCGGTCCATGGTGCGAATCTCTATACTCTGCACTGTAAGTATTATGAGAAGCTAGCTCTGACGACGGACCAAAGATCGGCGAGTATCCTCCTCCTGGCCTGTAGTTGGAATCGGGATAGGCTGCATCGTGAATAGAATCTGAAGATATCGCGTGACCCGGTTCTGGGGGCGGATAGGGTTTGGAATCTTGTCCCATAGCGTTGGCCTGTGACGGTGAAGCCCCCGACAGTGGAGGTGTGCGTGCCATGCCTGGTTGGTAATCTGACTCTGGATAGGCTGCATCATGCAGGTTGTGAGAAGGATGGCTGCTCAGTTGGTCGCCCGTAACCTGGGGGTCCATCTGGTAGTATGAGTGCTCGTTAAGATGCGAGTTGGGGTGGGCCATGCTGGCCAGAGATCGGATATCGCAAATAATGCGTCGAGCGTCGAGAAGTGGTGGCTGCGACAGATGTGTAGGCGATGAGCGGCCAGCTCTGCGCGACTTTGCCAACAAGCTTAACACTCGATATAATGTTGAACAATGAGCTTGACCGAGGTGTGAAAGTCTTGCGCTGCGCAGTATTTTGTACAATCCCTTCCTTCCCAGGTGCTGCGCTTGAGGGAACTGTGTGCTCGAGAGAACAACTCGAATGATAATGTACAAGGAAGAGTTTGGACAACTGTTGAGACAAAGAGGAGTCGAATTATTTTATTATGGCGAAATTGGGCGTCCCATGCGCCAGGTGCTGGACAATCTGACGTGTGGAAGTAATAATGCGACGCTGCGTGGGGAAGGAGATATTGGTAGGTGTGGGACGGCGATGCCAATGGCCACCGGGTCTCGAGGTTGTTGGAACCAAAATGACAATGGCAGGCTCGTGTTCTCCAGGTCTTCCTCTTGCTTGTATTGAAATTGTTTCTATGAAGACAATTTGCGAAACGACTGCTGTATTAGTAGAAAGGATATGGCACGCGAGGGAATTTACGTGGTGGCTGTACAAGCGGCGCAGACATTGTCAGCGAGATCCCGGCCCATGCCGGCAACCACACCGCTGGAGAAAAAGTAAGCCACCAACAACAGCCCAAAGGGCTACAGTCTACATGGGGTAACATGGACCGCCCGCTGCACTGCTACTCTGGAACATCCAGCCAATGCGGAGCAGTAAAATGCAAGAAACGCCCAGGTGAGCGAGCGCCCGCCGGCTGGAAGAGTTTTGGAGGAAGCTGAACAAGGCGCAGGTCCAAATCGGGGATGCGCACGGCCGAAAGCCGCTCTGGCCGGCCGACGGGTTCGGACTTGACCCTTGACAGTCCTGACAGCTGGCAGGCTCTTGAATGCGAAAACGCGTGCCAGCTACTTGTGCTATCAGCCGGAACGGCAAACGGCAGCCATGATTCTCGTTCCAGCATCCTCTACAAAGGTTTGGGTTTCCCTCTTCTTCGTCTTCGTCAACTTTCTCGTCCTCATCGACGCCAATCTTCCCCAACTCCGATTCATCCACGCCACCCGCCCGCCGCACTTAGCGCCCTCCACCTGAAGACCCTCATCTTCGTCTTACACACCATTTCGAATCCCGTCTTCGGGTGCCCACTTGCCACTTTGCCCAGGCTTACTGTGTCTTCTCATGGCAGCAACAGGTCTGAAGCGAGAGACGACAACTTATGGGACACTTTGCCACGCGCCCAACGCCTTGCCTCGTTTTCACCGTGGGCCTCCGTCGCAGCCGACCTCGACGCTATTGATGTCTCTTGATAGAAGTTAGGAACCCAACACGACCTCCCCGGAATATTGGAAGCTAGGCAGTTGTTAGCGGCGTCTTCCGCATCCAACCAGCAGCACAGGTGGCACAATGGCGAGCTCAAACACGACCCCCGTGCGGCTGGCAGTTCATTATAGTTACGAGACCCATTTCAAACAACGAGCCAGTGGCCGGGCTCGGTCGGCTTATAAACTCCTACAAACCTATCATGCCGCCCAGTGAATTCTTCGCGAAACAGCAACATCAAACCCTCTGCGTTGTCACGGGAACAGGTCAAATAGACCATTCTGACTTAGATATGAGCACCCCCCATGCCAGTTTCTTACGTGCGTTTCGCGATCATCATTTCGATCATGCGTATGCTACGTGGCGCGGTGAATGAATATATTGGACAACAATCGGCCACCCACTGGGTGCCCCGCTACCGCCTCCATAGACTGGGCCACGACGCCTAGTAACCCCTCACACTGTCAGCCTCACTCAGAACGATTGACGCCCAGCCGCGTATGATTATAAGTTCACACTGCTTCATGCCAAGATACTTTTGCTAGCCCGCATAAAAGCCGAGGAGATGGACCCTTCGTCTGTGATTAGGGTCATTGGAGTCATCGCACAAGTCACGCAGGCAATCTATGTCTACGGCGATGCCGTCAAAGAATGCAAAACAGAAGTCGCGCAGCTGCGTTGCGAGCTGTTTGGCATGCAGGCGGCTCTGAAGCAGATGGAGCAAGATTTGAAGTTGGTTCAACAGAATAGCAGCTTGCACAGTGTGCACTCACCAAGCTTGTACTCTCCGCAATGCCAAGAAATGCTCAGCGAGACTCACCAGGTCCTTTTGCAGCTAGCAAACTCTCTTCAGGTCGGTTCTGCAAAGCACGAGAGTATAACCAGAAGGCTAGTCTGGCCTTTGAAGCGGCCTCAAGTGAAGTCTTTGGCCACGCACTTGGAGCGTCTCAAAACGTTTTTCATCCTCGCAGTGACACAGGACAGCCTGCAGGCAACGCAAGATATCCAGTACTCTCTCGATGCGCTTTCAGAGTCTGTCCAAGAGATTCGGCAAACACATGAGGAGCAAACAGTGTACCTGGATGCCATGAACTGGCTTGGGCCTTGCGACCCAAACGTGGCACATACTACGGCTTCGGCGTGTCGGCTGGTGGGCACAAACTCCTGGTTTCTAGAGGAAGCATTTCAAGACTGGGTTTCGGAAACAGTCCCGGTTCTTTGGCTGAAAGGAAAGCCCGGCTCTGGCAAAACGTGTTTGATGTCTGCCTGTGCTGATAGGTATGCTACTGTTTGGCATCCAAATGAGTCGAGAAACCTGTCTGATGTTGGAGCCGTAGGCTTTTACAATCAGGTTGCAGTGTCGCGTACTTTTACTGCTCCTACAACGACTCATTATCACAAGAGCCTCGAAGCATACTTGGTTCACTCATCACGCAGCTCTGCCGACAGCACGCTAGCGTCCGGAGTGTAGTGCTCGCAGCCTATCAAGAATCCAAGTCACGTAACAGCTTACACAACATGCTCCAAGTCCCGATGCTCATTTCACTGATCAGGAAAGTAATGCCGGCGCTATCGAAAGATGTCTTCTTCTTTGTCGACGCTGCAGACGAGTGTGGGGACAATCTGGTCATGGCACTGGATGCGCTCTTCCAGCTCGTGACTGGCCATGACCAGCATATCAGGCTCATGCTTTCGAGCACCGAAAACGTAGCGCAGACGATCATAGATAGCATCTCTCTGCACGGTGTATTGACGATGCAGGTAAAGATAGATGTTGCAAGGGTCAGCAGCGATATTAACACATACATAGCGGCCAGGTTTGCGCGAGAGTCTAGGCTGAAACGGTTACGACATGACTTACAGGTTTCCCTTATCCAGAAGATCCAGTCTCAACATCAAGGCTCGTTTCGATGGACTAGTTGCACAATCGATGATCTCTTGCGACGCGCTACCCCAAAAGCTATCAAGAGCGCTTTAGACGGAGTGGCCTCAACCTTGGGGGATATCTACACGGCAATATTGCACAATATTTCGGGGGACATGGCCGATGTGGCCAGATCCATGCTACAATTTTTGGTATCAGCCATGCGACCACTGACTCTCAATGAGCTTGGCGAAGCTGCATCATTGGTACTCACCGACGATTTTGGGGAGGATGACCGTCTCATCGAGCCGGAAGCCATTGTACACTCCTTGCATAGTCTTGTTCACTATGATACCGGTAGTCAACGCATCGAGCTCGCCCATTCTTCCGTCCGCACCTTTCTCACAACCCCTGACCTGTCCGGGGCATACTTCATTGATCCAATCGCTGCAAACACTGCCATGTCACGGGCCTGTCTTTACTACCTAGCGCTGCCGCCATTCCAGCATACCTGCATAGACGAGACTGCACTGGAAGCGCGCAAGCGGGCCTGGCCATTTCTCGAGTACTCCGCATGCTTCTGGACTCGACACGCGCGCGCCATGGTACCGTCTCGGTGCGATAGTGACGAGCACTATCTCGCACACTTTATCAAATTTGCCGGCTCAGCCGGCCACTTCGCAGCCTGGTACCAGTGCGTTTACCCACAAGGAGGGCCAGAAATCTGGGCGACACCGCCTCTGTATATGTGTGCCCGCGAGGGCCTTGTCGCACCTCTTCGAGTACTTCTAGCCCGATGTGGTCGGAATGAGCTTGAGCAACGTGGCGGTGCCCGCGGCTCCACGGCACTGCACGTTGCCGCCACCTACGGCGAAGTCGAAGCTGTCCGGCTCCTTCTGGCCGCTGGCGCTAATCCAAACGAGCGCAACGTTATGGGCGAAAGCGGCATACAATGGGCAGCATTTTGGAAACATGACGAGACAGTACAGGTGCTGCTCGAGGCTGGTGCGTCACCAGACCTCCTGCTCACATACGAGACCAATGCCGAGCTACACGACAGCATGGTGCTGCATGCCCAAGCTTTGTCACCCAGGCATACGGGTAAGGAGGAGGGAAGCAAGCATACACACGGCTCCTGAATCTGTCAGGTACTTCCTGCAAGGCTCACCAGGAATGATCCAGCGAAGCTTACTGGAAATTGCGCCAGTAAACTACATTTGGTGCGCTTCTGGGACGTTTTCTATTTAAAGTAGAGGTTGTCTAGCTTCTACAAAGACAGCCAACGGCTTCTATCAGTTTACCCTAAACTGACTAGTTAACTAGTAGACGAGCGGCCCCTCCTCCCCAAAGCAATGCCTACCCAGCGATCGGCAATATGAGGAAAGTCCGACAATGGATATCACTTTTCTTTAGCCTTCGCGAAAAAGGATTTCCGTCACCAACTACCTGACAGCTGACCGCTTCCTACATCGATTCCCAAGTGATACAACGGTATCTGTATATATACCTTTCTATCTAAATAAAATGTCTGACGCAAAACCCGACTCACACCTGCGACACGACTGCGATGACCGTGACCTCACCGAAACAATGTTACCAAGTCCATATCTGGCACCTCACTCGCAGATTATGCGAGCTTTGGCGGCAACATCGGCCTTACAAACAATCCCGGCTCAAGCCCCTCACGGCATGCCAGGAAAGTTGGGCGAGTTCAGGCTCTGACGTCTGTGACAAGCCTTCCCTTGCAGGGACTCGTTCTGCTTTAAGACTAGTGCGCCGGTAGTTCTGAATTTAAGGCTAGCTGCACGGCCGTAACAGGAAAGATATGTGACATCAATTTTGTCCCCACGACAGGGCAACCTTTAGCAGCCATGATGGATCCTGCCAAGTCGAGGCCTCGAACAACGACCCGTTTATACGAAGCTGCATGAGTGGCGTGGCAAGCCCGGCACGATGATCTTCAGCTTGAGTGCTGGTTCTTTCAGAGTATGCCATGTCGATGTACATATATAAGTCACCAAAGCACTTCCTTCAAGTTTAAGTTATCACCACATTCTACACCGATTCTGTATAGAGCACATCAACGCAGCTAGCATGGCAGAGGGCTTTCCTGAATATCCGCCTCGTACGGCGTTCCCTGACCTCACCGTTCACAAATATACAGTCTGTGAGGCTATTAGCCCTGCCGCAGTTGCCGAGACGTGGCTGTCAGACCTTGTCGAGAGCATCGCCGCCAAGGACGCCAGAACCTTTGCCTCTCTCTTCTTTACAGAGTCGTGGTGGCGGGACTCTGTTGGATTCTCGTGGACGATCACCTCCAAGAATGGCCCCGCAGCGATCAGCGATCTCATCCTGGGTTCGGAAGCTCGCCTCAAGCATGCCAGTGTCATTTCTGCCGTGCCTGCGCTTGCGCCACAGGTGGTAGAGATAGGCCCGTTGACGATGGTGCAGTTTGGGTACGCATTCACGACTCAGTACGGGCGTGGTCAAGGAATCGTCCGTTTGGGCAATGGTGATGGGCCAGATAGCTGGAAAGCGTGGACCGTCTCATCGCAGCTTGACGCCCTTCGTGAGCAGCCCGCCGCTGGCACCAACCGGGTCAATGGTGCCGCCTCACCCAAGTCCAACGACTATCAAGTATTGATTGTCGGCGCAGGTAATCGGAGCCCTCATCTTGAGTACATACAAGCTTATCCAGCTCACGACGTGTAACTAGGCCAATCGGGAGCCATGCTCAGTGTCTGGCTCGGCAAGCTCGGCATACGGCACCTCATCGTCGACAAGGCGCTTCGTCCTGGCGACGCCTGGCGTGGCCGCTACGCTTCCATCAAGGCTCACACACCGAGCTACAGCGACCACTTTGCCCTTCTCGACTTCCCCAACACGTTTCCCAAGTGGCCGGCACGTGAAGATATTGCGGACTGGGTCGACCATTACAGCAACACCATGGGCGTTTCGATGCTACCCTGCGCCGTTGTCACCGGCATCCACCACGACGCTGCTTCCAAGAGGTACTCTGTCGACGTCACCCTCGGCAAGAGCGCCGAACAACGCACTTACACGGCCACGCACGTCGTCCTCGCCACGGGCGTCTTCACGCCGGTCCCCGTCGTGCCCTCTATCCCCGGCCTCGATATCTTCCAGGGGCAGGCATACCACACGGCTTCGCACACATCGGCGGACGCCTTTGCCGACCTCGCGGCGAAAAACGTGGTGGTAATCGGCGCCGGCAACAGCGCGCACGACGTTGCACAGGATTTTGTCAGCCACGGCGCCAAAAGCGTCACCTTGGTGCAGCGCAGCCGCATCTGGGCTGCGTCCACGGCGACAGTCGAGCAATTCATCTTCGCGCCGTGGAACACGCCCGGCATCGACACGGACACGGCCGACCTCCTGGGCACGTCGATGCCGCTGGCCGTAGCGCTAACGCTCGGCGCCGGCGCGGCGCCCGCCATGGCCGCCAGCGACAAGGTGCTTCTTGATGGCCTGGAGGCGGCCGGAATGAGGCTCGCAAAGGGCGACGACGGCGTGGGCCTCATCGACTACCAGGCCGTCAAGCTAACGGGCTTCTATATCGATCAGGGTGCCGGCGCCATGATCGCGGACGGACGCATCCGCGTGCAGTACTGCGCGGGCGGCGTGCAGGCGTTTGAGCGCTCAGGCATCGTCCTGGCAGACGGCACGTCGCTCGACGCAGACGTCGTGGTTCTGGCGACGGGCTTTGAAAAGATGACGGCGACGATGGAGGAGCTGCTTGGCAAAGACCTGGCAAGCAAGGTGGATGATCCGTGCGTGGGCTTGGACGCCGAGACGGAGCGTGCTGGTGTAAGTCCCTCCCTTCCCTTTCCCCGGCCTGCTCAACTCCGTAATCAGACTCTCCAATCCTTGCTTTCTTCTTCTTCATTTTCTTTTCTTCCTCTTTGTCCTTCTTCTGCTTCCCTTCCCCTTCACCTCGGTAAGACGAAGAGAGGGTCAAACTAACCGCCGACACAGCTTGCGCGACCAACCGGCGTCCCGGGCCTGTGGTTCATGGCCGGCAGCTTCATGATGTGCCGGCAGTTTTCCAAGCTGCTGGCGATACAGATCGCGGCGGTGGAGAACGGCAGCAACAAGACGCATTTCGCCAGCAGCGCCGGCTCAGCGTGACAAACATGTCCACAGGCTCTAGCGTCAAGGGAAGGGACTTCTCCATTCTATTAGTTTTTTCTTGAAACTCGATCTTTTATTGCTCTCCTCGATGCCATCTCCAATGCGTAGGGAAAAAATATGCCACAAAAAACTAACAATAAAGTCTTAATGCGTGTAACAAGAGCAAAAGGGTTAAAAAGACAAGAATACTACTAATTCAACCTTTTTCAAAGAATGAACAATTAATATGTATATGAACAGCATCCGAATCCAAGCGTCAAAAATGCAAAAGAAAACGAGAAAAAGACAAAGACACTCATCCATTATAGCCCGATCCCAGTGATTTCCCATGACCGATACCCCTCATTCCTTCTTCCTCACACTTCAATACGGGGGCCGGGTGACGTTGCCGAGGTTGCCCTCGTCAGACGTGCTGTCAATGCCCCTGAGCAGATCCTGCAAGTCAATTGGGCCCCGCGCAGCAGCGGAAGCACCATGGCTACCGTTGCGTTGGCGACCAGTTTCGACGCGGCCGCTGGCGCTGCGCTTCATCGACTTGAGAGTCGCGTCGTGGCCAAGCAGACCACCTGGCTGCTTGCTCGAGTACGCGGCAATATTGGGCAGCGGGGGCACGGGGGGAACGCCGTATTCGTCCTCACCGTCGCCGCTGTAGGAGATGCCGGCGCTGCGGTCCGTGTGCGCCGTCGAGGGCGGGGCGCCACGCGACGACACCGAAGCGTTGCGCTTAAACATGTCCTGCCCCGCGGGGCTGCCGGCGCCGTTGCCACGGCTGCCGACGCCGTCTGCCTGTCCGGTGGCCGGGTTAAAGCTGAGCTCAGACATGGTGTAGTCGTAGCTGACCATGGAGTCACCGCTGTCATCTGAGTCGGGGTTGACGGCGCCGGGGATGCCGGCGGCGCGTGGCGAGATGTTGCCTGACAGCATCATCTTGAGCTGGTCTACTGAGGCTATGGCGCCACCCTTATCTTTCTGCTGACTCGGCGAGGGCGAAGGCGCGTTGGCACTCTGGATGCTCGACTTGCGCATCTTGGCGTACGAGCCGAAGCGATCCACGGCCATCTGCGGCTGGGCCGAGTGCGGTCGCAGGTTTTGCAGGCTGCCGTAAGGCGAGACGGGAATGCCGCCACCGGTAAAGTTGGCGCCGTTGGGGCCGCCGGCCGTGTTAATGGTCAGGCGGTTGGCACGGGACGCAGTGTTGCCGGTCTTCTTGGAACCCGCGAGGGACTCGGCTTTGCGCTGGGCGGCCATGGTGGCAATGGTGGCGTCGCGGGACCAGTCAGCGAGCAGCTGGTGGCGGTAGTTGGTGGGCAGCTCAGAGTCGCGCTCCGTCTCGCTGATGGACTGCATGTTAGAACCAAAGGGCGGGGGCTGCTGGCGGCCAGTGGGCGAGGTCGCAGGACTGGCAGGGGGTGACTGGACACTGTCCTGGTATGCCGAGGCAATACTCTCCACCAGCGACGTCCTGTCATCAAAAGGCAGAAGCTCACCAGTCTCAACGTCCTTTGCATCCCAGGTGGGGTCCTGTCCCGCACGACCGAGGACACCTACCTCGTCCAGCGGCCTGGGAGGAACCGTGATGCCCTGAACCCAAAACTGCGTCTGCTGGCGGCGGTTGATCTCGTTACGGATAGCGCGGCCAACATTGGCGTTGTCGAGCTGGAACTTGTCGGTGACGCTCCAGAAGTAGCCGTGGCAGAGCGCGGCAATGCGCACCTTTTGTATGGGTAGGTCGACCTCCTGTATTTCCTCCTGCAGGCGGAAGATCATGGGCAGACCGTAGCGTACGGCGTTGATGCCTAGCTTGGCGACGAGCTTGGAGAGCAGGGCGTGGAGCAGACACATGTCACTATCAAAGTCGACAAGCTGCAGGGCCGAGTCGTAGATGGCGAGGTGCAACATGGGTAGGAAGTGGGAGACGTGGTGGTTCTTGAGCGGCTTCTCGCGGTGGGTATTGCCGGAGACGGCGCGGCGCGAGGGGCGCATGTCGCTGTTTCTCGAGGGCGACGCGGGGCTCTCGAAGTCGTCGTCGGCATTGCAGTCCTGCGAGACGGTTTCCCTGTCGAGCCAGATGAGGAGCGCGTCAACATAAGCCTTACGGACGCTGCCGTTGGGGTCCTGCAGCAACCACTGGGTCTCCTCCCAAACCTGTATGGGCACACGGCTTCGGGAAAGATTCATGTTGCCGGTCACCTTCTTCTGGGGATTGGCGACGAGCAGAATGGCCTTGATGGCGCGCAAAGCTGATGCGCGACCCGACGTGTAGGACAGGTACTGGTCATTCTGAGAATTTTGCGTTGTTTCTGCAGAGATGGGCTCGGGGGTGGCGGCGGGAGCCTCGCCGTTTGGAAGCGTGGTGGTCTTCTCCACAGGGGGCAGGGAAGCGGTGCTGCCGGCGTTGGTGGGCTTGAGGCGGGTCAGAATGGAAGTGATCATGTCCCAGACCTGATCGGCGTAGTATATGTGGTGTGCCAGATCTCCGATGCAAGACTCGAGGCGGCTGAGAAGGTTTGAGCGCAGGATGTTGCGACTGTCGTGGGAGTTGTCGAGCTGGTCGTCGCTGCCGCTGGCGGATCGGTTGCTGCCGGTACGCAGCTGGAAGAGCTTGCGCATCTGGCGGATGAGGCCGTGAAGGACGTCCATGACGCTGAGGCCGATCAGGTTGAGGTCAGAGCGCAGCATAGAGCCAATGATGGCGGTATATACAATGTGCTGCTCGAGCGTATCGTCCTTGAGGGTCGCGCGAACCATGGTGTCGAGGACGACGAGCAGGATAATGTAGCGATCCTGGACAGGTGCCCAGCGGGAAATAATGTTGAAGATTTGAATGGCAGGGCCCGAGTCGGTGTTGCTGGCGGGGTCGCTGGTAATGACAATGTTTCCAGCGGCGGAGCGCTGGGTAATGAAGCGCAGCAGGGCTGTTGTGGCCGAGTGAATCTGGGAGCGGTTGGGAACAACAAAGATGCTCTTGAGGCACTGCAAGGCCAAGACACCCGTCTCCTCTTCGGCCATGTTGTCGACGTCGGCGGCGGTACCGGTGATGGCGAGCGGGTTGGCGTCGGCAGGCTCGTCGTTGGTCCGGACGGTGGCGATACTGGTTCTTCGGCGGACCGTCTTTTCGGCATCCTGCTTCTCCTCGAGCTGCTGGCGGTCGTAGACGACGTCGAGGAAGTTGTCATTGTCGGACCAGAGATTATCGAGGATGACGGGGACGATGACGTTGATCTGGCGACCTGAGAGGGAAGAGAGGGCATCGGCAGCGGAGACACACTTGATGGCGCTGAGCCCGGCATTGCGCCAGCGGATCTGGACGGAGCGGCTGGCGGCTGGCTTGTCGGCATGATACTTGTCGGAGGCGAGCTGGGCGTAGGCGCGAATGACGGCCTCGTAGTGGGTGAGGTAGTCCTTGTCGCCAAAGAGGGAGCTGGGGTCATGGTTCTCGCAAAAGGCTTCAAAGGTGGGAATGGAGGATTCAATCATCGTAATGTCGTCGGAGCGGAGGATGAGGTCGAGGATCTTGAGGACGGTGGGAGCGATGAGGGCGGCTTCTTTGGGGGACTTTTCGACGAGGGCGGCGAGGATGGCGAGGGTGACCTGGACATTGCTGTAAAGGGTGGGAAGGTTGGTTAGCAGTTGCAATGCACAGACAGGGCTTCGGGCTTCGGGCTTCGAGGTGATGATGGAGGTCGGGGGTGTCGTCGTTGAGGCGGCGGGCTATGGTGGTATGGGAGGACGGACGTACCCAATGCGCATGCGCCAGACGTCGGTGGCCGTCTTCTTTTCGAGAAAGGCGCCAATCTTTTGAATCTTGGAGCGTCGGCTGGTGGCGTAAAAGAGCAGGTAGCTAAGCTCGCTGGAGTTGGGCTTGACGTCGACGGCGCCCTTTGTGGTGCGGGGGTAGCACTTGAGGACGAGGACCTGGTGCTTTGGCCGGAGCCTGCTCTCGAGAGAATTCATCTCGGATCTGTGTATGTGTGATGATGATGTTGTTGTTGTTGTTGTCGCGGCGCCTGCGCGGGACCTTGTTGAGGAGGTTGAGGTTGAAGTCGAATCAGGGGCGAGGGCCGTGCAGGTAGTTTAGGTGTATCGTTCGATGGTAGCCCACGGGCTTATGGTCGCCGGGTGAGTCGGCCGTGTTTGGAACAGTCGTCGCCCAGTCCAAAGGAAGGGGTGAGGGTATCGATGAGGTTGTGAAAGACCACTGTCGGTCGTTTTCCGTGTTCGCGAAAGGGAAGAGGGAGCAGTCAAGATGGGACAGAGGGAGAGAAGGATAGCTGGTGACGCCTGTTTTACCTGGACGCGACAAAGAGAGAATCTACAAAGGAACAAGACAAAAAACCTGGGGAAGGGAAATCAAAAGTGGAAAGTCAAAAAAGGATGGACTAAGAAGTGAGGGCCGCCTGGGGGGGGAAGGGAGGGGGGAAAGAGAAACAGGAAAGGAATCGGATAGATTTGAAAGAGAGACGATCCCGAGGCCTTGGTGTGGGTTCCGTTGGATGGGTTGAGAGGGAAAGGGAAGCTGGCAGCTGGCAAGTTGTTTAGCGCGGGCAAACGGGCCAAGTGTCCAGCGTGTCAGGTCGAAAGGTACTTTGCTGGGCAGCTACGGACAGGTGGGGCCGGATGTACCGAGTGACGGCGCAAGGAGCAGAGACATTGATTGGGACAGTCAAAGGGACTTGAAGTCTTCATTATTACAGGTACTTGCTTACGTTGTGCCTAAACATGTACTTATCCACCTGCTTTTCTACTTACTCAGGCACTTATTTAGGCACATACCCAAGTAAGTACTTGAGTACGTGCTTGTAAGTAAGTTCTTGGTACGGGCCACTTGCAAGGCGCCCGGGTACCTACTGCAAGTACCTCTGATAAGTATAACCTGAGTCAACAACAGGAGGTGGCGCAAGTTGAGCAATGTGGCACAGGTTGATAGAATCAAGAGTTGTGCTATTGAGACAAATTCTATAAATCAGAGGTTGGGGTGAATATGCAATATGCCGCTAATTCTGTGTGTACTCTTCTTTCCCAGCGTGTTCCCAGTTGGTTGCCGTGAGCTAATAAGTACGGAGTACTGACCAACTCTATCTCCTACCAAGATACGGCAGCGTGTGTTGTGCCGGGTCCTGTTGGGCAAGGAGCAAGCAACAGAGCACGCCACGCCCATCCCATCCCATCCCATCTACATAAATGGCAGGCATGGGCAAGTGGTTGGTAGATGGATGGTGAATTGAGCAAGTTGGCTCATGCAGCTAGGCAGATGAACGAGTAGGGTTACCATGTGAATACAGCCGAGGCTTGCTTGGTGCAAGCCCCAGCCTCGATCTTGACCTTGCGAGCCTCTGCATTGACTTTGTACATGATGATACTGCATGTAGGGACACTGACTATCTCGGGGACGATGACTGGTGCACATCCACATCATCAACTCGTCCACGAACAAGTCCCCCCCTCCTTCCCCTGCAAGTATCGACTCACCACCTGGGGAACACCCCTCCTCCTCTGTCCCGGGGGAGGCCGCTGGGTTGGGTAAAGTAGCGCTCCGGTAAGCATATAACCATTGGCGTTGGTGCTTTGGCAATGATCATGGGCAAAATCTCGAGTTACTATACTGGGTATCTCACCTGCCTCGGCGTTGCAACCTCCCGATTAGCTAGTGGGACGAGAGCTCTATATCCTGCGTCAACGTAATTGGTTGACCAACAAAATACACATTGTCAAACAAAATTGGAAATAAAAGGAAATAAAAGAATGGAAATGTGAATAAATAAACTCGGCACAATCTCCTAGTGCCAACCACCCTCTCCTCCCCTTCTCCCCGCATCCTACTTTTCCCGGTCGCAACACCCTTTCAATCCTTCCCCCCCCGCAAAGGCATATGCCAAAAATGAAAGCCATCCATGCTGCCTCGGCGTTTTTGCTTCCACGAGGGGAACGCATACAGCCGCGGGGGGAGCATGGGGGAGGGGCAGTGGGCTAACGTGCCTACTAAGCTGCCATCCTGCTCGCCTATTTGCTTCATTCATGATTCATACTAACTTAGTTAGGTACCTACCAGTCAGTAGTTTGGCTGCCAGACCCAGAGTCTCACAATTAATTGCCTTTGGTCTGCCAGTCAATCCGTAGCCAAACAAGGCCTTTGTGATAACCTGGCTAATCTGTGCTCCTCCCATTTCCCATACCACTTGGCTCTAGCTAATATAGGTACATACCTACCTACACGCAGCTCGCTCTGTACTTGTTCCTTGACGCTGAATTCACTCTGGTAGCCTGTTGTACTTTTTATTTCTACTATTTTCTCTTTTCTTTTTTCATTCTCTTGATTTTTCCTTTCTTCTGTTTTACGTTTCCCTTGCTCGTCTCTTGTTATTCATCAAGGTCCCCCGTCACCCATACTTAGACAGCATCTCTCAAGTCAGGGCCTTTGTAACCGAATGGCAGGCCGCCCACCCGCCCTGTGGGTACGGTAGCACTAACACAGTTGCAAGTACCCTGTACTTACGACGATACGACGAATCATTCAATCCCACCCATACCGACACGGAACAGAGACGAAGGAGGAATTAAAAAAAAAGACGGACATGCAGTCAAACTCTTTTCTCGCCATCGCCTCATCCCCAACCATCTGTCCTCCACGCTGCCAACAAAACGTACAGCCTGACAAGTATCAAGTAATGGTACCGTCCTTTTTTACCATCGCACATGATCTACGTCATTTGACTCGACCACCACCAAATCGCTTGCCTCTCGGTTTGATTTTTTTGTTGGGAAATGAACCACAAATAAATGAATAATTAATCGATTCGAACCCCCCCCCCCGGGATAACTCCTAAACTGGTCCTTTTGTCGAGACTGGTGGCGCTTGCATGCATCCTGCCCAGCCACGTATTGCCTCCCACCTCCACCACCAACTGTAAGCCCAGCCAGCCGCAGCCTTGTGCGACGACAAGACGTCATACAGTATTTTACAGTATTCATCACAGCAGACCTTACCTACATGAACCAATCATCCGTGCACTTAGTACGCACCATGCCCTCCAACCCCTACAATATCGCAATTGTCATCGTAATAAAATCTTTGTTTCTTTTGTAAAAAAATCCTGCTCTCGGCATTGTATATCATGACTCTATCCACCGTCATACTCTCACACTATTACCCGCAACGCCTGACCTCTGCCACGTTCTTCTTCATTTTTTTTCCTAAGCTACAGATGCAATCACCAGCGCCGCTACATTCTCCTCCTCGCTGCGCGCCGTAATCTTGGTTGTCACACCAGACTTCGACGAGTATGCCATCCGGACCGTCGCAACCACACGTCCTCCACTCACCGTCTTGCCCAGGAGTTTCAGCGTATGCGTGCTCTGGTTGACCGGCACGTCCGTCCCATCCAGTGGTTGCAGCGATAGCGCCTGTGTGAGCTGTTCCGTGGCATCTGTTCGCTTCCTGTTAGCATCATCACATAACCAATCAAGCACGTCCCAGGGCCTGGCATCGTATCTCTAGACTCACCCGCAATGCTCTTCATGCTGCTGAGCTGCAGCGTCTCCTCCGCCTCCTCGCCAGACGCCCCAATCTGCTCCCACAGGTGGTTGAAATTGCTCGCAAACGTAGGGATAATATAGTCGCTGCCCGTGAGCTCAAACTCGGACACCTCATACTCGTCGTCGTATCCAGTCTCCTCCGGCTCTCCCGTTGACGGGTCGATTTCTTTGCTCGTAAATCGGAGAATATTCGTAAAAGACGACGCTGGCAGCGACTTTTCGCCATTGACCTTCTTGAACGCGACGTACACCTTGCCGGGCTCGTCCGTCGCCAGTCTGTCCGATTGCAGGATAAACACCTCCTCCAGCTCCTCCTCCTCCGAAGGCGACGCTACCACCGACACATTCTCTAGAATAGTGTCGGGGAGCGTGTTCTTTACGTTGAATTGTAGAACAATGTGCTCCTTGAAAATATGCTTGACTAGTGACACAACGTACTCAGTCTCCGCCTCCGTGAGCTCGATGACAGACGACGACTTGAGCACGCTGCCAAACTCGGCCATGTCGGGAATGGCTGTGAGCTCCTCCGTGTATTTTTGAGCCTGCGCAGAAGCGGCGGCGGCAGCCTCGGCACCAGAAGCCGGCGCCTTGGTAGGGCCGGCCTTGGGCGCCTTGATTGTTGGTGTCGTGGCCGTGAGCTTCTTGGTTCTGTCCTCGGCATCGGCCTGCTCTCGTGTCACGACCGGAATCTTGGAAATATCAAACGGCAGCTCAAAGTTGCTCTTGTCCTCCGACGTCACGTACATGACAAGCTGGTGCTCAAAGTACGGTAGCGCAAACATGTTGTCATTCTTGACAAAGTTACTCGCCATCTTGTCATCCTCTTCACCCATGAGCTTCAGGTTGAGCGCAGCGCGATCGCGGACCTCGTCGTCGACATCGTCCAGGCAGCGAGTCAGGAGAACCTTGACGCTGCTCTTGACGTCAGCATCAGTCTGCCCAACGCCAAACTTGGCCAGTGCCGTCACGGCAGCCGCACGAACGATGGCGTTCTCCAGGACGACACGGTTATAAATGTAGCGAATATATTTGGTAGGGTTGCTGGTCTTGGGTCCCTCCAGACCAATCAGGTGCAGGATGCGCACCGCAAGCTTGGTGAACTCGCAGTCCTCAATAAACTCGCACAGGTGTGCCAGCGCCTCGTCCTTGGAGTCGGGCACAAACTTGATCAGGTCGAACATGCTCTCGATAACGGCCTTCTTGAACTCGAAGCCGCCCTCGTCGCGCAGAATGCCGCTGAGGAAGGTCAGCATGCCGGCCTGCTTGCTAGGGAACTTGAGGCATAGTGTGCGGATGGCCTCGACAATCGTAATCTTGAACTCGTCGGTAATCTCGGACATGAAACTGGCAATCTGCTTCATCAACCGGTCGACACTAGCCTCGTTTCCAGTCTTGAGTAGTGTCGTAATCGCGAAAGTGGCAATGGAGCGGTTCGAGTTGGAGATGAGGAGCTCAATATCTTGGTTGCAGGGGGCGACAGCGGTGGGCTTAAACGAGGCAAAGTTGTGCAGAATACGGAGAGCGGCAAACTTTGTGACGGCGCGTGGCGAGGTGAGGAACATCTGGAGGACATGGACGGCCTGGTTAATCTCGTCGTCGGTGACATCGCGGAGGTCGCAGATGGCCTTGGCAGCCTCAAAGTTGACCATTTCGGACTTGTGGCGCAGCCAGCCAACAAGAAGTTGCGACATGGGCTTGCGTAGGGAGGCGTCCTCCTCGGCGAGCTGGGCAGCGAGTCGGACCAGCATAACGGTGGCAGGGGCGCTCTTGACAGCACCGGGGGAGCCGAACTGCTGAACCATCTTGACCAGGGCCATGCGATCGTGCATGCGCATCTGGTAGAGTAATCCGATGGCATGGTATTGCGTCATGCTCGAGTTGTTTGTCGGCATTTGGTTGCTCGAGGAAAAGCCTAGGGAGAAGCCACCGCCCGACTTGGAGTTGGCAGCAGCCTCCTGGGTCTCGCTCTGCCAACGGCGGACGACATCCTTGGCGATGGGGAGAAGGTGGTACGAGGAGACGAGAGCGGCAGAGGAAACGGAAGAGTTCTTGTCGACAATGGCAGTCTTCATTACACGTTCGATCGATTGGACAGTCGTGGCCTACGCAGAAGTTAATACGCAGCGCAGACGGAAATCGTCACACAGCCGGGAAACCCACGTCAATGATGCGGCAGAGGGCCCTGATGGCATTGGGGCGGTAGATGGCGTCGCTGCCACCACCCGTGTCCTTCATAATGGTGCTGGTGACCATGATAATGTCCTCCGCCGAGTTGGCGAGTTCCTTGATGACAAGGTGAACCATCTGACGAAGACTGGCATCCTTGTTCTGGAAGAGTTTCGAAATACCAAAGAACAACGTGGTGGCTTCATTTGTAGGGAACTTTTCGCCCGTGTAAAAGAGAAGAGCAATCTTGGTCAAGAGAATTCGGCATCGTCGCGGCTGAATCGGGGAGCTGTTGAAGAGTCGAGCTGTTTGGGCCAGCTTGTTAGTATCGAATGGCGGGGTGCGTCAGGCAGCCGGCGCGCGAGACAGCAATTGTGCGAAAACGAACCTTCTTGGAAGACCTGCGTGCGATCCACCTTGACCAGACCCAGGTCGGCATCTTCGTCCTTTTTGCCGTAGCTCATGATGGGTGACTGGCTTGGTGGTTTTGGTTGCAGGTGTCGTGGTGTATCTGGCCCGCCAGGGGAATCTCCACGTTGACACTTCGAGGGGGACGGTGTGGGACGAATCACGTGACCGTGCGCCGTTTTGGCAGAACAGCTGCCATTAGAATTAATTAGGAATCCTGAAAAATAATAGATTGATTTGGGGTCCTGAATGAATTCCAGATGCGCAGCTAGCTGGCTGGTGCATAGGGGTGGTGAGGAAGCAGTCTCGTGAATGAGCTACTATCTAATACCCTTGCTGATGATGTGTCTTGATACCTATTTACTACCTAGGTAGCATGGAAACGGAGAGTCGAGCAGCTATCGTTTTGATTCTCGGCTAGACGTAAAACAGATTTACAGAATGAACACTAACATCCTTAGTTCCTTCTCTAAGTAGCTTTACCCTCTTTTTCTTCTTCTCTTCAATTTGCTCGACAGGTTTAGTCAGTCACCCTTTACCACGACATACCCATCCACTCTAATATTAGTAGCTCCAAAATTTTAAGACTTCGGCCCCGTCTACTACCACCAGCATCACATCAACCGCAATCATGCAGCCGACGATGCGAATATCGCTGCGCCTGGTGCCCCGTCTAGCCAATGGCACGGCGCTTCCCGTGCGAAGCCTCCATGCCTCCGCCACCAAGGCCGCCAACGTTGCTCCGGTCGTTGGCACCGGGCCGCCCCCCGAGGCGCCTGTCCAGCGTACACTCAACGAGCGAGTCGAGCGCCGCCGCAAGCAGGCCGAGATGCTCAAGACGGCCAAGGCTATCCGCAGCGCCAAGGACGGTAAGGCATCCTCGTCCTCGTCCTCCTCATCCTCGCCCATGAAGCGCCGCTTCTGGAAGGACGTCCGTGTTGAAGAGGTCGACGGCGCCCTGCAGGTGCTCCTCGACGCGCGACCGCTGCGGCACCCCAACACCAAGGAGATTGTCCGCGTGCCCATCAGCAAGCCGACACTGGCGACGGCCCTCGCCATCGAGTGGGATCTGCTCACCTCGGCCCAGCAGGCCACCAAGCAGCATCTCATTCCGCTGACGAGTCTCGTCTGCCGCGCCACCGACATTGCCGCCGACGACGCCCGCCAGGGCGCCATCCGCTCCGCCATTACCGAATCGGTCCTTCGCTATCTCGATACCGACTCCTTGCTCTGCTGGGCACCCCCAGCCGGCGCGCTCGACCTGCGAAACGACGCCGGCGAGTCCCTCCGCGACGTGCAAAAGCGTATTGCCGAGGAGACGGTCGGCTTCCTCACGACGCATGTCTGGCCCGGCATCACCATCAAGCCCGTGCTCGACGGCCACTCCATCTTCCCCGCTAGCCAAGACGAGGGTGTGCGCGAGGTGGTCCAGGGCTGGGTCATGGGCCTATCGGCCTGGGAGATTGCAGGCCTGGAGAGAGCCGTGCTGGCGGGTAAGAGTCTTGTGACCGCCGCTCGCTTCATCACGGAGTGGAGTGACGGCCCTGCCGGCCTCTCTGATGCCGCGGAACGCGAGACCAGGTTTGGCGCCGAAGAAGCGGCTCGCGCAACGAGTTTGGAAGTCGATTGGCAGACGGGCCATTGGGGCGAGGTGGAAGATACCCACGATGTTAACAAGGAGGATGTTCGTCGCCAGCTGGGCAGTGTTGTGCTGCTTGTCTCTGGCACCAGCAAGTCATCTTAGTGGCGAAGGAGCAAAAGTCCGTTGCCAATCATTTGATACCACTGTACACAATTTCTGTAAAACTACAACGACATATATTGCACTAGACTATGGTAGAATTAAAATTTGATTCCAATCTGCTAGGGGATGATGGTCATGCACAATCTAGCTCAATCTCTGCCGAGTAACGGGATCGCTATCCAAAGGGACCCCCCCCCCCGTTTCTACTTTGCTCCGATGGCCTGTTGAACCCGCATACGAAGCATGTGAAATTTAATAAATGCTTGGATAGCGTAGCCCTGGACCAAATTCTTGAGTCCTTCTTCACGAACGGCCCGCACCGCTTTGATAGACATGATAAGCGCAACTGCAAACGCTGCAATCTTGACGTAGCGGCCGAGCCTCGTTGTTCGGCGGTCAAGTGCAGGCTATGGAGCTAGTTAGAGCTGGGTGCTTCTGGCAGGCATGAGAACTTACGGTATACTTCAGGTCTTCATAGACTGGAAAGAGGCACTTGTACCAAAAGTGGCCCTGCGTGAAGGGATAAGTTGACGCGTTGCGAGCCTGTTTTCCTTCGGCGTCGCGAGAGTACCAGTTGTTGCAGATACCATCAGCCCAAACGGTGTTTTTCAAACCGTCCTGGATCTTTGCGTCCCATCGATCCTCGGCTTCCTGCAAGCAGTCAATCGAGACGGCCTCGCCATCCAGAACAGGCTTCAGAACGCGGAGTGAGTAGTTGATGGCATTCTCAATCGCGAACACGGTTGAGGTATGGCCAGTGACGGTGTTCGGACCTGTGTTGTTAGTAAGAGTCGTTCTACAGGCTGCGACTGATACAAGCGAGCCTTACCTAGGATCATGAAAAAGTTGGGAAAGCCGCTCAGCAAGACAGCGTTGTACGCCGCCGCGCCGTTGGTCTTTTTCCAGTGCTCCTCTGCCGTCTCGCCATTCCTGCCGACCACCTCGATACGAGGCAGGAAGCTGTTTGTGGTATACCCTGTAGCGAGCGCGATAACGTCCGCCTCGACAATGCCGTCCTTTGTGCGAAGGCCCTCCGGGACGACTTCGAGGATGGCACTGTCTGTGAGTGTGAGATTTTCTTCGTTGAGGGACTCGAGGTAGCCGGGGTTGAAGATCCGACGCTTGCAGCCGATGGGAAAGTCGGGGATGAGCATGTCGTGGTATTTCGCCGGAGCAAGCTTCTTCATGTAGGCGCGCGTCGTCGCTTCCTTGGCCTTGCGTAGGCTCGCTGCGTGTTTCGTCAAGTAAAAGGCCCGCCACGAGTTTTCAAGCGCTAGCCAGATGGCTAGTCGCATCAACTTGAGCATCCCTGGCACTCTCTTGAACAAGAAGCTCATCAGGCGAAAGTCTGGCATCAGGGGTGGCTTGACGATCCAGTGTTTGGAGCGCACGATTTGCGTCAGAGACTTGGTCTCCTTGACGATCGCGGGGACGATCTGATCGGCCGTGCAGCCATTGCCGACAACGATGACATTCTTGTTCTTGAGAGACACGTCATGGTTCCAGCGGGCGGCATGGAACATGTCACCCTTGAAACTTTCGATTCCGGGGAAATCCGGGACTCGAGGCTGAATCAGCTGGCCGACACCGCTGAAGAGGAACTTGCATTCGTGGTAGAAGACTGTGCCAGTTGTGTTGTCGCGGATGTCCATGCGCCAGCGTGCCCGGGCCTCGTTCCATTCACACCGCTCTACGGTGGAGTTGAACCTCATCTTGGAAAGCAGTCCATATTCCTCAGAGACCTTGGTCAGATAGTCAAAGATGTCGGTTTGCACGTTGAAGAGCTGCTTCCAATCGCCATTAGGGGCAAAGGAGAAGCTGTACAAAGGTGAGGGAACATCGCAGGCGCATCCTGTTTAAAAAAAAAGAGAGAGAATAGTGTTATTATTGTTAATGGAGCAATTTTGACTGTATTGCTAACCTGGATACTGGTTGATGTGCCAGGTACCACCCAGCTTGCTCTCGCGCTCAAAGAGCACAACGTCGGTAATGTTGTACCATCGCTTCAGAGTCGCGCCCAAGCCTATGCCCGAGAAGCCAGTGCCTATGCAAGCGAACTGGCTGTAGGTGATGCTATTCTTTTCGGCAGCCATTTCGTGTATCTTGGCGTTGTCGAAGCCGCGTTTGGGGTGAGACGAGAAACGACAGCCGTTTTGGGGGCCGCCGACTGGTTGAAGCTGCGGGAGGGGAAGACCTAGCATACAGCCGTTACTCGAGTTTTAAGTTCAGTTAGTTCAGTTACTTATCAAGAAGCTGGGGAAGCCGAGGCCCCCGCCCCTAGTGCGCCTCCAGCCGGGAGGACAGGTCAAACGGGGATGGACAGTTGACAGTCTAACCAATGGCTGGCAAACATTTCCAAGTAAGTTTCCTGTGTGAGACATACTTCATCACCGGTATCACTGGTCATATAATTAATCGATTAATTGGTTGATTAATTAGGGCTATCGCTGGAGGTACGCTTATCGGCAGACTCGACATCTGTCGAGCTGCTAGCTATATAGCCGCGGCGGACGGGATCGTGGCATGTGGCCGGACCCTTGGAGGCTCAGCTGGCCCGCAGAACCCAAATTAGCAGCCGAGATGAGAAATTGGGCCCGATCCGGAGCCATCGTACAGATGTGGTTTCCTGCAGTTGAAGATGTAATACATTCGAGCCGGCGCATGGCTTATGTCGCCGTCGAAGGGTTTCCCGCCACGATTGTGCAAGACAAGAGCATGGCCGTGAGAGAAATGGCAGGTTAGGTCTGGTCCTTTCAGGGCAGAGTGATTGAGGCCTTGACACTTAGCTTGCGCAGGGATGGTTTGAGCGATCACAGTACTAAAGTCAAAAATCGCCTAGGGATGGGGCAATGTCAGACGGTTAGGTTACGGGAAATGGGGCCGCAGTCCTCCCTACTGGTGGGTGGTTGGTGGTGTCGCATAATCCGTCGCGCTATCAACCGCCGGCAGATTTGATTCGCGTTTTGCGTTGTTGAAACTGAGCTCGTCAGAAGGAATGCACATGATGAAGGAATGCTGCGTTTGGTCCTGGACCGAATCGACACCATCATACAAGGAGAGCGACCTGGACTGGCTGGTAGGAAACGTTGATGAATTCAAAAGACCAAGTACTAAAATTAATCAAGCCCACAGCGAACAAATAACTACGTGTGCCACACACCCACTGCAAGGAAATGGGTGTGTGGCACATGCAGAATAGAATACAAAAAACCAGTTTTGGGATCAAAGTTTCAAAGACTTTGTCAGAACAAGCTTGCCCCCTCTCACCACTCGTATTATACCTATATCGATTAATGTTTGCAAATTTATGCGGCTCACAATACATAATAACGCTTTGAGATTATTTCCCCTGCGCCGTGTGATTCCTCGTGTTGTGTGACAATGGGAGGCCTGCCTAACACGAGTCTGCAGTTCGCAGGCCGCAGCATCTTCTTGCGCGAGAAAGGCAAGTCAGAAAATTCTACAATTTCGAAACAGGCCTAAGAATGATTTCACCGGCGCGCGTCGTCGCACATCGATGTCTGCACACGTACTGCCAAAGGGCCGGACTTATTCCATCCGCAAGCCCGGGCAGTTGGGAGCTAATATCCGAGTGAAAACATGATACGCCAATGACCCGCTCCGGCTGTGAGCATCATGCCGGCGAAAAGTCAGTGGCGAATCACTGTCCAGGCTCCGAGGCTGCATCTCCGGATCTCATCCGCTGTATGGCCCGGAGCACCCACTTAACTCCGGAATTGGCACAGGGTACGTGCGGATTCGCTCGGCACCAAATTCGGGCTGATTAGCACCCGTTTTATACCCAAGGCGGATACAGCCGGTGTAAATATCACAATTGCATGAGGCCAGAACATTGTGTAGCTCGTCCTGACGATGCCTATATAAAGGTTCCCATGTCCTTCAGCAGATTGTAAATTATTCTCATAGCTCATTAAGAAAAAACTACCAGCTGCCGCAAATATCATACTAGCAACCTTCATCAATATGTCTTCTCCTACTGTCGTCCTTGTCACTGGCGCGAATAGCGGCATTGGCTATGAGATTGTCAAATCATTTTACGAAGCACCCAAGCCATACCATATTATTATGACTAGCCGATCTCTTGAAAATGGTATAACTGCCATGGAAAAGGTCAAAAGCGAGGTTTCTACCTCTTCCAACACTGTCCAGGTTGTGCAAATGGATCTCACCAAGGACGAGTCCATCAACGCTGCCTTTGAAACAGTCAAGTCAACCAATCAGAATATTGACGCGCTCATTAACAATGCCGGTAAGACATTAAACATGCCCAATTTGTAAACAGGATTCTGACCCTTCTTCACAATAGGTGCTACTTTTGACATCAAGTACAGCGCCGGAGAGATTTCCCTCCGCGACTGCTTCAATCAGGCCTACGACGTCAACGTGACTGGCACCACGATTGTGACGCACACTTTTATGCCTCTGCTGCTGAAGTCAGCCGATCCGCGACTCCTCTTCGTGGCCGGCTTGTCACAGATCACTTTGGCCGCGCAAAAGTACTTCCCCACGCCGCCACAGCCAGCTGGCTGGCCCAAGCCGCCCGTTGGCTTCGAGACGATCGGTTACCGCTGCAGTAAGACGGCTCTCAACATGCTCATGCTGGACTGGAACCACAAGTTACAGGCTGATGGCGTCAAGGTTTGGGCCGTCGGCCCGGGGATGCTGGCCACTAACCTGGGCGGCAAACCAGAGCTGGTGAAAGCGCTCAACCTTGAGCATCCGAGCAAAGGAGGGCGGCTGATGAGGACCGTGGTTGAGGGTGAGCGAGATGCAGACGCGGGACAGGTCATTTCGTATGATGGGCTCTTGCCATTGTAAACAGCCTGCATTATGCGCCCGAGAGCATGACAAGCAGAGATTGAGACAAGCAATGAATAAAAGAGTTTCGCAAATTCTGAGAAAAATATATGAAAATCAATCCCGCTATTACTTTAATTGCTAAAAGAAGATGACCCAAGCTACCACCCGTGCTTGGCCTGCAAGTGTATTGCGACGCGAACAAGGAACAGGTTTTGACATGGCACGCAGGAAAAAACTCCATCTGCTTTTGAAGATTTTGCGCTTTCCCATGTTTCCAATCTTTACCTCTGCGTGATTTTGCGAATTCTTTCGCCGAATGCTGGCATGCGCAATTTCGCCAAGCCAGCCCCGAAGCCGAAACGGAAGTTTGTCAACATCCAAGTAGGAGCACCTCGCTGAAACCATTTGTCAGTTATATAAGCTTTCAAGAAACGAGACTGAAAGAGAATTGGGCACAGAAAATAAGATGGCACGCTTCTCGTTTTCCGTCCAAGTAACTTACCAAGCCAGCACTGAAGCCGGCCGCGCCAGGCTTGTAGATTGTGCGCGAGTATGTGCTGTAGACGGAGTCGACGATGGCGTCAGCCACGGTCTCGACTTCGAGGAATGGGACAGCAAAGCTGCCGCCCTTTGCCGCGGCGCCGACCATGGGCGTCCGGATGAAGCCAAAAATGCCGAGCGTCTGACGGACGCGAGGCGCATCGTACATGAACTTGAGTTCGAGTTGAAGGGCCTGCCATCAATGTCAGTAAATCAACTAACCCTTGTGTCAAGTCGAAGATGCAAAGAGTCACTGACGTCGTGCATGCCGGTGAGGCCTGCTTTTGTGGACGAGTAGGGGCCAATGCTCGGACCGGCAATCACAGAGCTCAGAGATCCTGAATACACAATGTGTCCGTGGTCGCGGCGCACCATGTCACCCAGGAACTGCTGCGTCACATAGTACTGCGCGAGCAGGTTCGTCTTGATGACGAGTTCGAAATCCTCAGGCGGGGCGAGCAGGATGGGCGAGCCTCGGGCAACGCCGGCGTTGTTGAAGAGCACCGTCGGGTGGCCGACCTCGGCGCGGACGCGGTCGGCCATGTCCTTGACGGCGGCTGCGTCGGTCAGGTCGCACTCGTAAAAGTGCACGCGGGTGCCGGCGGGCGCCTCCCACTTGAGCGCGCCGACGTCGACGACGACGACGGCGGTGCGCGGGTTCCGGCGCAGAAACTCCTGCGCGACCGCGGCGCCGATGCCGCTGCTGCCGCCCGTGACGAGCACGATCTCGCGGTCAAAGTCCCACGTCGGGTCCTCGACCCAGTTGTTGGAGCTCTTGTGCGTGAGCCAGCTGCTGAGCGCGTACGCCGACGTGGCGAGGGCCACGGCCCACGCCGGCCGGCGCAGGCCCGCGTGCCCGGCCGCGAAGCGCAGCAGGCGGGCGGCCGTCTCGCTTTGCAGGAGCGTCTGGAGCAGCGCCGGCGCCCAGCGGGAGAGGAGCGGCTCCAGCGACAGGCCGAGGGCGACGGGCAGGGCTGTGCGGTGGTTGACGACGCGGCTCAGGGTCCCGGCGACGGCGTCAATGTTGAAGCCCTCACGGTTGGTAAACATGATGCTGCTGTGGGCGGTGGTTGGGAGTTTATGATCAGCAACCACGGATCTAGCAGAACAATACAGCCAAATTCTTCCGGGTCTTGAAGAGAGTGAAAATGGTCAAGGACGAGCTGAATAAGTACCCTGCTGACCCTTTTAACAGTTCGATTCTTTACTGCGACAAAAGTACCCACGTCAGGTCGCTCTGTACACGCGGCTGGGTAATATAGACAGGCCTTGGGCTTTAATCTGGGCCGACATCGCAATGTTTTTTTTTTTGGGGTGCAGCTCTTGAGCATACCAAAGCCGCTCCGCACACAAAGCCAGAAAGTAGTAGAAGGAATAATAAGCCCAAGAGCTTTCTTGTACGACTGCCCACGTCATCAGAGCCGTATACTTATGGCTCCTTACTCGATGGGGATGCGGAATTGGCTGGGAATCCGTAGGAATTGGCGCTTAGTCTCACCTTTTCTCACCTTTTCTCACCTGCGTCTACAGTTCTCAACGCAAGAGGTATGCTTCATGCCAAGATCCACCGATGAGAAATTAAATCGACGCCAAAATCTACTCGGCCGCCACATGGCTGCGTTGCAGGCTGGACCAAGCGTGTCAACTTATATGCTGTTCAGACACTGGCCAACTGACTACTGATAGTTACCACTGTTAACGCGTCCCTCACTTTCCAATCCACACGACTAACCCAGCGGGAGAGACCCATCATCAAAAGCCACATGGAGCAATGTCTCTCTCTTTGGGGTTAGCACGCACGCTGGCGTCCGTTGACAGTACTCTCTACGCTAAGTAGACATGAACGACTCAAGGGCCAAGGCCAGTACGTCCCCACCACTGCCACCAGCATCCAAGGCTTGCGGGAAGACCTAAGACTTGTTAGTTACTGCGGAGGTCCAAGTTGTAGTGCGGAGAACCAATGTCAACTGTGTCGAGTGTACCTCGGCTACTTTGAGAGGATTGACCCGTCTCCCGTGCGCCGACCAACTAAACAGGGCGATGAACAATTTCCCGGGGGTTGAATATAGAATCTAACCTGCTATCTTACCTCACCGTTTTGTTTTATTTGGCAAAGTTCCTTCTTCTTCTTCGTCTTGCTCTGCTTCTCCCATTCTTACTCAGCGTCGGATTGCGAAGCTCGCTGTTATTAGCGTCTCTACTCACTTCCCCGTTACGGACACCTCGGCTTAAGCTTGCGTGACCATCCTAATCCGATTTTGAGACGAGAAACCCAAACGAAATCCGATCAAGATGGTAAGCTTATGATGCGCGCGACGCCTGTTGGAAGCAAGACGCTTGACATGGAGGAACGCACGCAACTGAGTCAACTAGAAGCTGAGATGGAAGCTTCTTTTTTTTTTTTTTTCAAAACCAAAACACTTGATATGTTGTCGCGTGACAATGGGCACTCGAGGCATGGAAGACGGTCGCAAAGCAACCGAGGCTGACAATGCATTGTAGGCTGGCTTCCCGAGCAAGCCAGATATGAGCGTCGGCGAGCGCCTGGCGATGCTCTTCAAAATTCTGACCATCTGTACGTCGCGCAGCCTCCCGCTCAATTCCCAGTCTAGCCATTGTGTGAAAAACTAACAATAGCTGTTTTTTTTTCTTTCTTATGCAAAAAACTTTAGTCCCCGTTAGCCTCGCGCTCAACATCCTGCGCATGCTCGTGCTGGCCGTCGTGCATGGCATGAGGCCGCGCTCGGCGATCCTGGCGGCCATTGTCCGCACGACGTTTGGCATCCTGACGGGCAAGGAGATCCAGAAGCTGCAGCCGACGACGCGCCAAGAGTACGGCAAGTTCATCAAGTACGCCGCCAAGCGGTGGAGCGCCCCCAACTTCAAGAGCCGCGTCGTCTACGACGTGCAGGAGCTCGGCAAGGGCGTCGACGACTCGGCCATCCTGTGGCTCGGCGACCGCAAAAAGGCCAAGAAGGTGGTCCTCTTCCTGCACGGCGGCGGCTACGTCCTGCCCGCCTCGGACGGCCACTTCCTGTGGGCCTGGAACGCCTACGTCATGTCGGGCGTCGAGGCCGGCGTCGAGACGGCCGTCGCCTTCCTGCAGTACACGCTCGCGCCGCGCGGCGTGCTGCCCGTGCCCCTGCGCCAGACGGTCGCCGCGTACGAGGAGATTCGCGCGCAGGGCTTCCGGCCGCGCGACATCGTCGTCGGCGGCGACTCGGCCGGCGGCAACCTGACGATGCAGTTCCTCGGACACGCCCTCCACCCGCAGCCGACCGTCCCCGAGATCAAGCTCTCGGAGCCCCTGGCCGGCGCCTTCCTCGTGTCGGCCTGGCTCGGCCTGAGCGACGACACCGAGTCCTTCCGCACCTTTGGCAACAACGACATGGTGAGCGCGTCCATCATTCAGAAGCTGAGCGCCGAGTCGGTCGAGCCTCACAAGCACGCCACCATCAGGTCCGATGCGGACCCTTGGTCGCGTCCCCTCGAGGCCGACTTTGGCTGGTTCCAAGACTTTGAAACCGTCGTGCCGAAAATCTACGTGACGTACGGCGGCCGGGAAGTCCTGCGTGACCACAGCCTTGCCATCATCGAGACGGTCAAACGCGATGCGCCTGCGGTCAATCTGGTTACTTACGAGGCCCCGAAGGAGCTTCACGATGGTGTACTTGTCGAGCACCTTTTCAAGAAGCCGGATATCAACGCCAAAAAGATGAAGACCTGGTTCAAGAGCGTAATTCTCGAATAAATGAACAACCATTGTCGGGTTTGAGACTGTACGACCGCAGATGGCTTTTGTATGTAAAAGGCGTATTATTGACTCATGTAGATATGAATATTGAATTGTCAATTTCGAGACCATGCAGTGCTACTCTGCTTGCCAAGGGCCTGATACCGATACTTCGACCCAAGTGCGTGGAGTGGTTTAGCAGTGTGACGCATGTAAAATAACCCCGAACCTCCTTTGTCCTATTAAGAGGTGCCATGCAAGCAGGGTACTCGGTAGCCTTCAACTCGTATCTCGCTGACTGCTATATTGTGCCTCTATCCCGCCAAGCCAACATTTTTGAGTCTTTAAAGTGAGCGCGAAGATTTACTGACCTGGAGATGTTGACTGGGCCAACAGATATACCCCCCCCCCCCCCCCCCCTCCCCAGCAGCAGCCCCCTAGCTGCTCTACAAGCTCACTGTAACATGTTCTCATGGCGCGGAATCAGGTTAGGAACCGAGGAGCAGGTCCTCATCAATCAGTTGGTGAAACACTGGTCGACAAGAGCCACGGCGCGAGATGCCGCAGCCCATCCGATTTTGAAGCCACTGGGACCAGCACCGTAGCAGTGGACGACGGAGATTGACAACTGTTCATTATCAAGACCATTTTCTGACGTTTTGGGAGTCGCAAAATCTTCCTTCTCAAGACGTAAGCCGCCCTTGCGCATAGGTCTACGGCCAATATAAGCCTGTTGGACGTCAATGGCAGGGAATGACGAGGGGTCCTTTCCTTGAACCGGTGGGAGATCTGGGCAGATGATGCTCACTCGCCGAAGAATCTCATCTATCGCCGACTGGGAGTCGTTGGGTGACCAATTGTGAGGTTCCTTGGTGCCGCCTATCACGGCGCCACCAAGAGGCCGGGGAATGATGACGGTAGAGTGGCCGTCTGCGGAATGGTGAGACACGGTGGAATGATAGCTGTTCGAAATGAGCATGAACTGGCCCCGTGATGGGAAGCAGCTTGCGTCATTGAAGCCGACTCCACTTGCGTTGACAACGACTCGGGGTAGGGACAGGTGTGATCGATGCTGATGGGCTAAGAATGCTGCTTCTTGCGCGGCGCCAAGCCTTGCACGCACAAAGACGGCACCGGACAGCTCTGCCTGACGCCGCAGCCATCCCAGATAAGCTGGGGAGTCGATGACCCAGGCAGAGTACGTCAGACCGGCCTTGATGCTGCCGGCCAGGCCCCCTCTCGGCAGCTCCTCCGGCTTCAGCAGGCGATACTGCGGCCACGCGGCAAACATGGCGAGCTCCTCCTCCGTTGGCGTCGTGTCAAAGTACTCCATGGCCGGGACGAAGGCTACGCCTGCGTCCTTTTGGTCGGGGTCTTCCGCGACGCGCTTCAGTTCCTCGTAGCTCTCGCGCATCCAGCTGTTTTCGAGCGCGTCCTGCTCCGTCTTGACGGGGACGGGGCGGAAGTGCGCGCCGGCACGGGGAGAGGCGTAGTCAATGTCCCAGTCGCCTGGGAGCTCCCGGGCCACCGCTGTCACGAGATAACCCCGCCGGGCCAGCTGCAGCGTGATGGACAAGCCGATGACACCGGCACTGTAAAACGCCCGCCGTGTGTCAGCGAGCGGCGTCAAAAGCGACGAAGCATATGCAAATTTACCCAATCACGACAATATGTCGGTTTGAAGTCTCTTCTGTCATCATGCGTTTGTACGTAGAAAATGCGACAATTCATTCGCGCTTGGCTTGTGAGAAGGAATATCAAAGGGACGCCTCAAGGCTGGCAATGGCATTTGAGTCATTGTGGGTTCGTAAGCTCCGACAACGTTCTTTCTGAGCACATGATGTGGGGAAAGACTTGAATAATAAATAGATACGCCCATTTTCTTGTAGCAGTTTCGGCCAGGATCACACTTCTTTTTTTCCCATCTTTATACATGTGCATGCTGTTCTTTCTCGAATCGTCCTGGCAGACGCTGCATACCAGGAAAAGGGCGATTACTTGCGCTTCTATGCTCTGCGAGTATAAGCTCGAGGGTCCAGCAGCACAAGCAGATGCCGCGCGCGACAATTCATCCACTACTAGTAACTAAATACCCTTTCCGATTTCTATTGGAGAAATCAGGCTGCTGCCACTAATGGGTTATTGGGCGCTTCCATTTTGCAGGCAGTTCTTCCCGCACAACAGGTTTCAAGGCACTTGAATCGATTAGAATTCAAGAGGCTTTTACCAAATCCGCCGTTGGCTTCAGAATTTTGATCCTGAGCAAAGTTTTGGTACTTTGATCGGCCTTCCCACATTGTACGTAGTACACCGCACCAGAACGGCAACTGACAATAGTGCCGAGAGGCGAATGGTGCTGAGAAGCAGGTATTGCCAAGTAAGTAGACAGTATTGCTGCACTGAGTGGCGTAAGTGGATAGCCCCGGGAGGCATCCGATGCCGAGAAGCAGGCCGTGCCGCAGAGAAGCAAGTGCCGAGAAGCCGGCTGCCGAGAGGCGGGCGGTGCCAATAAAGCGGTTTGGTTGCCGTGTACCCTGATCTTGAGAGATTTCCGCGCTGGTAGGCCGAGTCTCTTATTGATGGTACATGTATAGAAGCAGAGATGGTGGGATGCGTCTATTTTATGACCATGACTACCAGAACTATAACCCAATCCTCGTCTATATTACCACGTTCGAAACTTTTTCATCCTGTGGCCATGTAACGGAACACTATACAAGCATCACGAGTCAAGATTTATGCTTATATTATTTGAAGTCCTCGATATTTATCTTATCGAGTATCTATAGAAGTAGAAGAGAGCCGTTAGAAGTGCCGTCTTGAGAAAGGTGCTTCCATGGTCGAAAGAGTAGTAGGGTCATCTACCAAAAAAATTGATTTTGATGGGGTCATGCATAGTTGAAATCAGGCCTATATGAACCGGGTTCATTGTGCAAAGTTTTCACTCTCCATCAGACCATTGATTCAAGACTGCGTCTGTAGTAGGCAGGCGCAGGAATATGAGCATCTAGAAAAAAAGAAGAATGAAAGCTCTGCAGAGCCGAATAAGATTACAATTGGCTATACATGTAACCGAGTCCACTGTCCGAATTTATCACCCAACCGACACCGAAGGCTATAAATACTGAATATACTTTCAACGATTCATCATTGACATTCATCAAATCATGCACTTGGATCTCAGATTCCAATTCATTTTGCATTCAACCTTTACATCATTCGGCCCAAACAAAAAAACGGCTCCTGCTGCTGCTGTTGCATTTCGACAGTCATGAGAAACCATCTGTTGCTCCCGTTTCTAGCAGTGTCCGCGTTTGCCCGGCCGCAGGACAGCATTCCAGACCTTTCAGCGATCAGTGATGACGTTGCTAGTGCTGCCGACATCACTGATCCCGTTGGTGTTACTGACACGGCCGACACTAACGGTGCTGCTGCTGATCTCGGCATCGACGAACAGCTCATCGGCGAGCCCGTCTTCGAAATCATCCTAGACAGCGAGGTGCTACTAGGCGAGAACGACACGGACATTTCTCCTGGCGACCGCCGCCACCGTCGTCAAGCATCTGTAGAGCGGCCTACTGTTCCTGCAGCAGTAGCGGCCAAGAACGGAAAGTATGGTGTCTTGTTCAGGGGCGACTCCGCGCACCCTTCGCAGGTGTTCCGGTTCGGCTTTGCGCCACAGGACTCCGACAAAGACTTGCTCCGTCACCTGAGCTCCCAGGGCAGCTCGGCATTCGTGTTCTTTACAACTGACAGGGCAGCCTCAGAGCGGTACGCATTTGGCCGCCCTGCGGACAAGAACGCAAAGGGCTATGTGTACGCCATCAATTCCGCGAGCGTTCCCGACGGATACTGGGTTCCCGGTCTGTTTCCCAGGGACGCCGCGGTCCGCAGCAATCAGGAGTTTGCCGTTCCGGCCAGTGTCGCCGGCTCGAGCATCTCCCATGCCTACGAGTTTGACCGGGCAAACCCCTCT
This sequence comes from Cordyceps javanica, assembly GCF_051103115.1. Lineage (NCBI taxonomy): Eukaryota > Fungi > Ascomycota > Sordariomycetes > Hypocreales > Cordycipitaceae > Cordyceps > Cordyceps javanica. The sequence continues at coordinate 6,673,380 of NC_139295.1, forward strand.
CTCTGGCCCAAAAAGATTGAGAACGCACATTATGCTTTCAAGTCATTGCCAAGATGCACTGTTCAGAAACGGGCGGTCTGTGACCCTGCCAAGTCTATCGGTGATGAAGAGCCTGGGAGACAACCTAGCACTGGAGAGGAGAAGGTGGAAAAGAAGAAGCCGGGTGCGCTTGAGGAAGAAGGAAAAGACAAATACAGAGGTGGCGAGGCAAACGGCGCTCGCACGGGGATCAAGATTCGGGAGAATCGGTTCCTACAGTGGCTCGGCGAGCTGGATCCCGAGTCCCTGGACCCGTTGGTTGAGTCCATCCGGAAAGGGGAACTAACCGCGGTTGAACTCCAGATGGGCTTCAAACGCGCACTCTCACAGACCGTGGATGAGCGCTGGGGCGATTTCGAGAGCGAGGAACAGGCAAAGCAGTCGCTGCTCAACATTGGCGTCGACCTCTTCTCTCCGATTCGGTACAAGGTGCCTACGAGCTTCTACCAGGACGTGGTACGGAATTTGCTCGCCATCGCAAAGGAGATTCGCGCGGCAGAGACTCCCGAGGAGAAGTTGCGGGTTGCCCAGAAGGACGTAAATGCCATCGTCAAGGCGTGGTCGTACACACCAGTTGGTGCAGTGAATGAGGCAATGATGCGGGAGCCTGCGCTGGATATGCCTCCCGTCCAAACTGTTGCCGTGATGGCTAATAAGTTGTGGTCTTATACGCCCATCGGGTGGCTAATCAACAATGTTGCGCCGATCGAATCGCTGCTCAGGAGAATTGATGCTCGCAAGGTCCCGAACGAATTCCGAGGGTGATCAGTACTTTAGATGAATAAACGCTTTCGCCAGGGCATGCGAATTGAAATTGGTCGACCCGGCTCCAGGATAAGGAGCATGTCATGGATTAAGCCAAAGCAGCAAAGATTCAGTTCGAGTCAATTATCAGCAAGGGTGATGCATGACATGACATGAACCTTGGACCCTGGCGCTAGCGAGCAAGTGTCTTGGATTGTCTGACTCGCCGTGACCTACCAGTTACTACTCTGAGGAAGTCGAGCTTGGACTTGGATTATAGAAATGAAGTCATCGAGCACCAATACTTGAGCAAGGTGAATGAATTGTGCTTCGACCCTCGGCGAGTAAATCAAATGGCCGTGATGCAGAATTTCCCGAGCCACTGGCCATTCGTGGGTGTGGCGGTGTTGTGCGCGCCCGCAGTTTCGTCTCGGAAGATGTACAGGTACCCAACGGCGTCTATAAATAGAATCAATATTTGTGACCTGAAATCAATCGAGTTTTTCTTCCTGCTTCAGATTGCGGTGTGCCTGTAGCCCCACGATCCCGTTTACAGTTTGGCGGTCTCTGAAACCCAGGCGCGCCCAGGCTCGCTTGATCGCAACGAGCCCTCCTCTCCAGCGGACGAGTTTTTAATCATTGGACGGGCGGCGTGAGAGCACTCACTCACAATGTTCTCGCATGATGCCAAAGACGGACGAGAGAACCTGCAACCGGAGCAAAGAGTTGCCGACCATTGCACTTGAACCAGAGTGGATTGCCGTTGAGGAGGGCGGGGGCGGGAGGTCGCTTGGCGAAGAGCCCCCCCAAAACGTAAAGAGGTCTCGGAACGCTGCAATTGGGTGTGTGTCGAATCATTTGTAAGTATACACGCAGCACACGCACGCAAATGAAGATGACAGATGCATAGAATAGGTCGACAACTGCTGGAGCGGGCTTTGCTGGTCGGGACAGGGCGCAAAGCTTGGTGGCATGGTTCGGGCTGAGCGAATAAGGGAGGGGGTAGTACTTATGGCGGTCGCCTGGATTTGGATTTGGATTTGGATTTGGGGAAGATTTTTGCCGATGAAGCGAGTGCTCTGATTGGATAATAGGAAAAGGAAGATGAGCGATGTCGCCAGAGGAGAGAGAGAGAGAGTCAGGTAGGTTCGCAATGACTGATGATGTATTGTGGAGGTCGTGGTCCCCCCCGCGGCGAGAAGGGGAGGGAGGGGAAACAGTCAAACACGTTGGCTTTTTGGGGTTGATAAGCTGGTGCACAATTGAACCAAATGATAATAGTCTGGCGCAATTGAAGCAAATTATAATAGTCTAGATAATAAACTGATAGGTCATCGGCCTTGTCTATATCCCGTATCCTTGATCACGACGCGGCCAGCCACAGCGCGCCTATAACTATATAACGCAGCACCCAGGGTACAAGACGCACGGCATGGGAAGCAGCCAACTACTGATAATACCGAGAGGGCCATCATCTCGGCCTGATGCAAACTCAATCTCATCACCCTGCTGCTCTCAGTCTCAAATGGCGGGGAAGGGAATCGGGCCACTCTGCTTTCACTGTTTCGACTAACTATAGAAATACTTGTACGAGGGCCCCGTGGTCTCGGGGGTTGACGGCTCGAGTGTGCCGCCTCGGCGAGGTCTTGGTTATATAACGATGCGATTTTATTGTTTTTGAATTTTGAATTTTGAACTTTGATTTTCATTTTTCATTTTCAATTTCCTTGCACAAAAATATGTTGGAAAAATTATACCGGACCTCTTACAAGCAGGTATTCAGACACTTTTGTTTCGCAGCTGGAATATACCAGTACGGATACAGGCCTGTCAGACAATCGGCCACGTTATTTTGATACCCGCTTGAAACACCCCCCTAAACCGTATATAGTACAAACTATCGGTATGTACGTATTTGGGGCCGTTGTATCCCCGGAGCAGTCAACAGGAGAAAACAAGATGGAAGGGGAAAAAAAAAAGCCCCCCGAATAGCTGGCGATGCGGACTCGTAGAGGAGGACTGGGCACCTCCCAAAGCACATCCTGGCCAGCCCAAAGGGCCAAACGACCACCCTCTTCACCGAACCGTGTAAAATCGACCTCACCAGTTCGGAACCACAGCCTTGCTAGTTATTGAGTTTGCAGACAACGACAATGCACGAGTTTCAAGTTGGCACACGAGCGCGAGAATGTCATTCATCCCGAGAATGGCAGAGACACGCACAAGATGCCACCAGACATGCTGCCGCGGGCTGCGCCTTGACTAGTCACCTAGAAGAGTTCAGTCCCATCCGCCATCAGTAGTTTCCCTTTGCATATACTGGTAGACTTGAGTTGCGTACATGAGGTAACTAGGTTGCTAATTATAAAGGGCCGATGCCATCCCGCGCGCGCGTGCGCGCCTTCGTTCCGTGTCATGACAAAAAACCTTGCTTAGTTGTATATTGTGTGGTCGCCGAGAAACCTGTTGCATAATCGGTTTGGGGGCAGGGGGGTCGCAAACTGCGACGCTACGCATCTCTGGCCAAGAGGCCATCCATGCATTGATGCCACCCATCCTGATGCTGACACCGCCTGACCAGCGCCAAAGGGAACACCCCCCCCCCCCCCCCCCTTCTCAAGAGCGGGCGGAGGAGAGAGGGGAGGAGTGAGGCTTAGGCTGGCCGCCACCAGGCTGTCTGTCATTGTGAGGAAGCTTTCGTCGTCTCTAAGTAGGCTGCAGCTCAAAGGGGAGTTGGGGGGACCCCTGAGACGGTTATTTTTAATTTTCAACTTGTTTTTTTCTTCACCTGCCCTTCCGTTGCATAATACACGATGTACACATGTTTGCTTCCAATCGACTGAGCGGCGCTGTCTATCGATCTTGATAACTACCTAAGTGCGACACAACGCAAAAAAAGCGTGAGTGAGGAGGAGCCTGACTGTAACGACAACAGGGCTGGGCTCGCCACGGCACTTCGCTTCGACGACTGACTTGGGAGACGGGGAGGAATTGGAAAACGACGTGGGTAGCTCGCAAATGCAGAGTACGAAGCACACATAAAAGAGAAGAAAAAAGGAAAAAAAAAAAAAAACGACAACTACGTCGAACGCGTCGCCATGCGCTTGTCCAGCGTCAGCCTAGCCGCCGGGCTCGTCTGGGCAGGTCGAATAAGTCGAGGCCAGCATGTCGCAGCGGCAGTCGACGGCGACGGCAACGGCAGCGACAACAACCCTGGCTATCTCGCCATACCAGTCGGCACGATACCGCGGACGCGGCTCACCACCGAGAAGCGAGCCAAGAGACCCATTGAGACAACGCTGGAGAATCGAGAGTTTTTCTACGCTGCGCAGAGTACGTTGAGGTTTATGTGAAATGGACGTTGCGACTGTTTGAAAGCTTGCCATGCATGCACTTTGCACAATCATGGCGAAATGCGGGGAACTGTAAAAAAAGAGAGAAGAATCAAGGCTGACAATAGTTTTTTCTTTTTATCGTGACGCAGTCGGTATTGGTACACCTCCGCAAAACATCACGGTGCTCATCGACACGGGCTCGAGCGAATTGTGGGTGAATCCAGACTGCAGCACAGCACGAGCACAAGACGCGCAGCAATGCGCTTCGTTTGGGCGATACGAACCTGGCAAGTCACGGACGCCGCCGACGGGGCCATTTGGAAGCGAAGAGATTCGGTTCGGCGACCCGACGGACACCTCGACACTGACGTCTGTCAACATCACATATTTCACTGACAAGATCGCATTCGGCAGGCTGTCTATCAAGAACCAGACGTTTGGCGTGGTGACGGCCAGCGAGCGCCAGTCGCAGGGCATCCTGGGGCTGGCTCCCGACCTGCATGAGGGGTTCCGCAGCGGGGAGCCGTACAGCCTGGTGCTGAACAGCATGGCCAGGCAGCGCGTCATCGCCAGCCGGGTGTTTTCCCTGGACCTGCGCCACTCGGACGCCAAGAGCGGCGCTCTCATCTACGGCGGGCTCGACCGGAGCCGGTTCATCGGGACGCTCGACAGGGTGCCCATCATCAACGGATTGGAGGGCGAGGCCCGGCTGGCCGTGTCGCTCCGGACGGTGGGCATGACGCTGCCGCCGTCCCGCGCGTCGACGACGTACGCGGTGCAAGGCGACGACTTCGACGACGGCAACGTCATGCTCGACTCGGGCACGACGATTTCGCGGCTCAAGGCCAATGTGGCCAGGCCGATACTGACGGCGCTGGACGTGAAGCCGGACGGCAACACCGGGTACTACCAGATCCCGTGCGCGAGCAGGAACCGGACCGGGTCGGTGGACTTTGGGTTCGGCGGCGATGGTGACGACGGCAGGGTGACCATGGTCAGGGTGCCGTTCAAGGACTTCATCATCAACGTCGGCGACCCGGACACGTGCTACGTGGGCATCGCGGTGACGGCCGGGCAGCAGATCCTCGGCGACACGGTGCTGCGCGCCGGGTACTTTGTCTTTGACTGGGACAACAAGGCGGTGCACATTGCGCAGGCGGCCGACTGCGGCGACCCGGACATTGTCAGGATTGGCAAGGGCGAGAACGCGGTGCCGTCGGTCAAGAGCAACTGCCGCGGGTCGGTGAACCCCGAGTTGGACACGCCGGCGTCTTCCTCGTCGTCGTCGTCGTCGTCGTCGTTGACTAGCGAGCCGACGCAGACCGTGTCGACGACCGGTAGTGTCTTGGGGCCGGAGGCGACTACGGAGCTAACGCCGACGCCAAGCAACGAGAGCGAAAAGAGCAGCAACAACGACGACGCCAAAAAAGGCAACGGCAGTGGGCGGAATGGCGTGGTCGGATCACTGCTGGCGGTGCTGTGTTCGGTGAGCATGGGCAGCATGATGATTATCTTTCTCTAGGCAGTGAGACATTTCTCCTCTCTTCTGTCTTTTGTATGTTTGCATGTCTGCATGTCTGCATGTCTGCATGTCTGCATTTCTGCATTTCTGCATTTCTGCGTTTCTGCATTTCTGCATTTTTGGTAGGCGTTGTGCATTTTCCAAGTAGCGATTAGACATTATAATGGTGAATTTGTTGCATCAATTTGTTCATGTTGTTGGTTGTAGCATGCGGGTGGACGAGAACCCTCAAGGTACAAGTGGTACTTAGGCAGTGAATGTGTGGAGCAGGACGAATAAGTAAACTTGTTGTCCCGGATTGGTCAGGGACGTCAGCCTAGTATTGCGAGTTGGCGTGTTATTACGGGTCAATGTAATCCGTATGCGCGTGCTGGATGTGTGATGGCCATGATAAGGTTTGTTGTTCGTTTGTGACTTGGCTGGGAGGGACCAAGAGGACAATGTCCGTCGGGGCAACGTAGGGCCGTGACATCATTTTCGCCTCGGCAGGGTGTACCGTGTAGAGAGGGAGTAAGTAAGGAAGCAACAAAGAAAAAGAAGACAAAAGAAGAAGAAGAAAAAAACAGTAGAACCGAATTCATCCGATTGCTTAGCTCAAGTCTAGCCCACTCCGCGGACTTTTTTTATTTTTAATTTCTTTTTTCTTTTTGCTGGTCCACGGAACAAAGAGCAATACTCAGTACGGATACAGATAGCGCATGCATGATTTGCCGATTGCTGCACGACGCACGCCCGCCCGGGGAGTGACCCACTAAAAGCTTAACCTGTTCCTCGGCTGTGCGGAATCACGACAATGAATTCAACTGGCCGACCCCAGCAAAAAGAGTCCAACCAGTCCAACAAGTCCAGCAAACTCCGGCCAAAAGTCCAAAAGCCCCAGAGTCAACTTGCCTCACCCCAAAAAAGCTCCACATAACTCCGGAATCTCCAACACGCCAACTGGTTAGTCAACAGGCAAACACCCGCAAAACCAACCCTTCAACGTGGGGGAGGCCTTGCCGAGACGGGACAGACAGACGCCTACAGCGCCGCCCGTCGCAACATTTCATCTTTTCTCTCCCTCCCTCTCTCTCTTTTTTTTCTTTCAACTTTCGGCCTTGAAACTCTCTTGAATTCCAGCTACCTCTTCTCCTCGGTGTTTGTTTTTGATTCTCGATTGTCGATTGCCTGTGCACCTTCTCTTCCCATCCATCTCTACACTCCCCGTCCTCCCCATCCTCGCTGTCCGACCCCAGCAATCAGCTCTCTGCATCTGTCTACCTCTCTCTCCAACCCTCGCCCTTTGCCCCCCTCTCCTCATCGTCATGGTCTTCCAACCGGCTCCCTGGGTCCCGGCCCTCCAAGGTACGTTCCTGTTTTGTAAACATGCCGCATTGAATCCGCGCCAAAAACCTGCCCATGACACACGAGCCAGGCCAGGCCGAGCAACTTCTCTGCGCATGCGCGCAAACAAACCTCACTAACCATCACTCCCACCCGCAGAGATCCCCGACAGCATCCCCCTCTGCGAGTTCATGTACAATGACCGCTACGGCTGTCATGCCGCCTCCAAGGCCCGCAACCCCTACACCTGCGGCGTCACCGGCACCACCTTCACCTCCAAGCAGGTCCCCGAGCGCGTCGACCTCCTCGCCCGCGCCATTGCCAAGCGCCTCGGCTTCAGCCCCAACGAAGGCACCGAGTGGGACAGGGTCGTCGCAGTTTACTCTGTGAATACGGTACGGGTCGAACCCCCAAGACGAATGGTCCCCAAGACATTCTCCCTCGGAGGCGCGCCGCTGTTGCTAACATTGAACCCACTTGAACCTAGATTGACTACATCCCCGTCTCTCATGCTGTACACCGTCTCTCCGGCATCGTCACCCCGGCCAACGCCCAGTATTCGGCCCCGGAGCTCGAGCACCAGCTCGTCTCCTCGGGTGCCAAGGCCCTCTTCACATGCCTGCCGCTTCTCGAGACAGCTCTCAAGGCCGCTGACGCCGCCGGCATCCCCCGCACCGCCGTCTTCCTCCTACCCGTCCCCGGCGGCAAGCCCCACCCCGACTTTCCCTCCGTCGACGACCTCATCGCCCAGGGCAAGTCCCTGCCCGCCCCCGCCGCCCTGTCCTGGATCAAGGGCCAGGGCGCGCGCCAGACGGCATTCCTCTGCTACTCCTCTGGCACTTCTGGCCTCCCCGTACGTGACTGAATTGCTTTCTTTCTGCCGCTTCCCCTCCTTCCAAGACTGCGTGTGGAAAACGACATCTTACAAAGAAGAGATGGAATTGTGACAAGGACGCTAATGAGTCGCGCTGCAATAGAAAGCTGTCATGATTTCCCACTACAACATCATCGCCAACATTATCCAGATGACGCAGCACCAGAGCGTCGGCCGCAAGCAGGACAATATCATCACCGAAAACGTCCTCGGCATCTTGCCTCTCAGCCACATCTACGGCCTCACTGTCGTCGCCCACGTCTCTCAGTACCGCGGCGACCAGCTTGTCATCCTTCCCAAGTTTGACCTTGCCCTCTTCCTTCGCACCATCCAGGACTACAAGCTCAACTTTCTCCCCGTCGTGCCCCCGATGCTGATCCAGCTCATCACCAACAAGCAAATCGCCTCCCAGTACAACCTCGACAGTGTTCGCTGCGTCTTCTCCGGTGCCGCACCACTCGGCATCGAGACCCAGGAGGCTGCTAACAAAATGTTTCCCAAGTGGAAGATTGGTCAGGGCTACGGTACGTTTCATCTTCTTTCTTGCCTGTTCCAGTGTCTTGCTTTCGAAGAGGAAATCAACAAAAAAAAAACACAAAACACAAAACAAAAGACCAAGACCAAATGCATCCAGTTACTCAGGCTAACTTGAATTACCACGCAGGCATGACGGAAACTTCCCCCGTCGCCACCGCCAGCACGGAAATCGACCTCGTCCCCGGCTCCTCGGGCTGCCTGCTCCCTGGCTACAAGGCCAAGCTCATTGACGCCGAGGGCAAAGTCGTCACCGGCTACGACCAGCGCGGTGAGCTGCTGCTCCAATCGCCCTCCGTCGTCCTCGGCTACCTGCACAACGAAAAGGCCAACGCCGAGACCTTTGTGCACCACGCCGATGGTCGCTGGATCCGTACCGGTGACGAGGCTGTTGTTCGCAAGTCCTCCAAGGGCTACGAGCACGTTTTCATCACTGACCGAATCAAGGAGCTCATCAAGGTCAAGGTACGCATCCGCCCTTGTATTTTCATATCCTGCACTGTGAGAGAAGAAGAGGAAATCAGAAACCAAAGAATCAGAAAGAAATGAAACGAAAAGAAAGAAGAGAAACAACAGTTGTCACTGACGAGATTTATACCAGGGCTTCCAAGTCGCCCCCGCTGAGCTCGAGGCACACCTCCTCACCCACGACTACGTCCACGACTGCACCGTCATTCCCGTCCCCGACGACCGCGCCGGCGAAGTCCCCAAGGCCTTTGTCGTCAAGAGCCCGTCCGCCACGTCGTCGGGCAAGTCGGACGCCGAGATTCGTCGCGCCGTCGAGGAGCACGTCGAGAAGCACAAGACAAAGTACAAGTGGCTCAAGGGCGGCGTCGAGTTCATCGACGCCGTCCCCAAGAGCCCCAGCGGCAAGATCCTCCGCCGCATCCTCAAGGACAAGGAGAAGGCGGCCCGCAAGGCCCAGGGTGCCAAGTTGTAAATCAGAAAAAAAAAAGAAAAAAGAAAGAAAAAACCGCACAAACCAGATAGGAGAACAGGCTGGTAGCGGGGCACACTTGCGCGTGGATTCGTGGCTAAAGAGGAATACGAGAGAGGTGGGGAGATTGCAAGCAATTGATGTATATATACATTCACAACACTCCGAGGTAGAGATTAGATGCAAGTCTTTACTTTCATGGTTCGTATTTAGTAACAACAGAAATGCTATTTTTTCCATTTTCCTTTCTCTTCCCTCTTTATTCTCTCTCTCTTCTCTCTTTCTTTGCTTTCTTGTTCTCTTCTTCTCTTCTCTTCTCCTCTTTCTTCTTTTTTTCCCCTTCCATTTCTGTATTTTTCTTGGCGTATTGAAAGACACGTCGAATTGGCGAGAATCAACAGTCTAGACACTGGCGCAGCACCCCATACCGCAAAGTCATCGGGCTAGTCAAGAGTACGATTACCCGGGCGCAGTCTGTCTATATTGGCATATGCTCAGCAAAACAATCACACAGAAACGGTTCAGTAGTAAAGCCAGCCCAGTGGGTATTAATTAAACTGTCTGCTCCCTAGAGGAGGACGCTCCCCCAGATAGGGATAAACATTTCGTGTAGAGTCAAGGATCGTAAGAATTATAATAGTAATGTCAACAGTCCATTCGTTGTCCTGCTTCCTCGTAGTCAAAGAAGCGTCCAAGCACAAGGTCCTCTCTTGGTCTTTTTTTCTTTTTTTTTTCTTCCTCGCATAACATTCGGATACTTGTCCACATTCTTCTTTTCGGTACCGACAAAAATTCAACAAGTTACATACAGTACCAACATGCAAGTTCTGCTGCTTTACAGAGCCGCAACAAGGGCCATGGCGATAGCACCGAGGATGCTGGCCTGTACCTTGCCAACACCGCCGACTTGAACGGGGGGGACGCCAGTGGGCACGGTAGGGACACCGGTGCCGACGGGGCCGCCCGGCTGGTTCGTAGGCGCAGGCTCCTTCTCACCGGCGGGAGGGGTGAAAGAGACCTGGGGAACAGGCACCTGGGTGCTGATGACGCGGGTGGTGCTGCTACCAGTGTAGGTAGTGCCGCTGGTGACACAAACCTCGGTGATTGTGGTATCAATGACGATGGTGGTCATCGAACCAGCCGTGGGCTGGGGAGGGACGACGGTGTATGTGATGATCTCGTTGATGGGCTCGGCGCCAATGACAATGTTGGGGTTTTTGTCGGCGTATGGAGCGCAAATACCCTGGAAGAAGCTGATGGAGTCGCCAACAACCTTATCACTACCACCATACGAGAACAAGCAGCCGTAGACCTTCTTGGTGAACTCGCTGTTCTTGCAGTAGCACGCGGCATCAGCATTGTCCTTGCACTCCTTGACTAAGTCGAGCCACGACGTCAAGCAGCGGGGGACAGCCTCAGGGCAGGGAAGAGAAGGAACGGGGCCGGGCGTCTTGGTCTCGGTCTCCTTCGGCTTGTCGGGGGTTCCGGTAGGCTGAGTCTGACCGGGCTGAGTCATGGTGATGGTGACAGGGCGAGTCTCGGTGACAGGGCAAATGGTGGTGCTGACGGAGACGACGACGGTGGTGGTATGAACCTGGCCAGGAGTCTTGATGGGGCAAGAGGTGATCTCAGGACCGCAGCTGGTGATGGTCTTGGTGGTAGTGGTGAAGACAGTGGAGATGGAGTCGTAGCTGGTGGTGATGTAGGTGGTTGTGACGGCAGGAGGAGTGGTCTGCGCGGGAGGAGTGGCGGGAGGAGTGGTCTGCGCGGGGGGAGTGCTCTGTCCGGGAGGAGTGCTCTCACCGGGAGGAGTGCTCTGTCCGGGAGGAGTGCTCTGGCCAGGAGGAGTGGTCTCTCCAGGAGGAGTGCTAACCTTGGTAGTAGTCTCGCCGGGAGGAGTGGTCTGACTGGGAGGAGTGCTCTGTCCGGGAGGAGTGGTTTCACCAGGAGGAGTGCTCTGGCCGGGAGGAGTAGTCTGGCCGGGAGGGGTGCTCTGTCCGGGAGGGGTGCTCTGTCCGGGAGGAGTTGTCTCGCCAGGAGGAGTGCTCTGGCCGGGAGGAGTGGTCTCACCAGGAGGGGTGCTAACCTTGGTGGTAGTCTCACCGGGAGGAGTGCTAACCTTGGTGGTAGTCTCACCGGGAGGAGTGCTCTGGCCGGGAGGAGTGGTCTCGCCAGGAGGAGTGCTAACCTTGGTGGTAGTCTCACCGGGAGGAGTGCTAACCTTGGTGGTAGTCTCACCGGGAGGAGTGCTCTGGCCGGGAGGAGTGGTCTCGCCAGGAGGAGTGCTAACCTTGGTGGTGGTCTCGCCGGGGGGAGTGGTCTGGCCGGGAGGAGTGGTCTGGCCGGGAGGAGTGGTCTGGCCGGGAGGAGTGGTCTCGCCAGGAGGAGTGGTCTGGCCAGGAGGAGTAGTCACCTTGGTGGTGGTCTGAGCCGGAGGAGTAGTAACCTTGGTGGTGGTTTTAGGAGGAGGAGGCTTGCACCAAAACTTGATCTTGTGGCACTTGATCTTGCAAATCTTCTTCAGAAGCCCAAAGGTTCGCTTCTGGTTGCCATTGCTGCCCTGGTTCTCAGGGAGAACAATCTTGACGGACTTGGCACCACCGCACTGTGTGTTCACGATAGTGGTACCCTGGCTGGATATCGGGGACGACTGTCTGCAGGTAGAGCCGTCGGGCATTGTGTAGTGGAACTCGAAGCGGGCGTCAAACTCAGACTCAACGGAGAAGCTGTCGATATCAAAGTTGCCAATGTCGTCACCAGCCGAGATGACGGGGTTGTCGTTCTGCGCGTCAGGGCCAACACTGGCCTCGATGACCTTGCTTCCATCATCCTGACGACCGGCAAGCATATCGCGGCGACCAAACCTCTTCTTGCAGGTCCAGCCCTTGAAGTTGCAGCCGCCATAGTTGCCGATGTTTCCAACAGGAACAGTCCCCCAATCGAAGCCGGGAATCTGGTCGGGCTTGCAGATGACGGGGACCTTGCCGGGGCAAGTGAAAGGCTTGGAGCCGATCCAAGATTCAAAGACAGAACCGAAGATTCCAATCTAGTACAGTGTTAGTAGGCGTCGTTCACGGATAGGCATCTAGTACGAACTGTAGCAGATGCCGGGTCGATGGCGGCCGCAACGGCCAAGGCGTAAGTGACCTTCATCGCGTATCTAACACGACTTGGTCCGGGGTGAGAACAGTAGAAAATACAAGAATAAGAATGGTAATGGTAAGGCGAGCGAGTGTGGTTGATATATGGGTGTGTATACAAGCGATGGTGATGTCAAAGAAAACGAATGGCTTTGACGTTTGATAACGATGAAGAAGCAATAGGAAATAGACAGGTAAGAAAGAAGTGAATAGGACCAAGGAGCATACAGGAAAGACTGTGCGACAAGAAGCGGCGAACGGCTACATCTATATACCAGAAGCTGGCAACAGCGCCGTCAGTGTGGTAGCGTGGCATGGGAACAGGCAAGCGGGCCACGGCCTGCGGGCGGTGGTATCTGCATGGCTAGAAAGGATGGCATGTCATAGCGACGAGGGCCGGAGACGAGAGACTCCATCGAGCGATAGCTGGCTGGTCGGCGGTGCGCGCGAAACGACCAGAAGCCATTGAGCCCCTGTCCAATATCATCCTGAAGCGCTGGGGAGAGAGGCGGAGCAATCGCCCGAATCAGACACGCTCGGTGCTGCAGCATCCATCCCGCGATGGTGGTTTCGCCAGACGTCAAGAGGCCGGTAGCTGACCCGCACGCATTGTCGCCCAGCCCAGGGCTTGTCATGGATTCCAGCCTACCAGGGGGTAGCCCCTGCAGCGCCCAATTTAGGTTGACGAAGAGATTGCTGGTTCCGCCCCTAAGCAGTTTGGGCTGCTGCGTGGTCGAGCAAGTCTGTGCTTCGACCTCTTCTTCCCCCGCCCTGTCCGTCCGGTTGTTGCTGCGCACCGGCCGGTAGCTTTGCTCCCGCCGTCCACACCGGCCGTTCGCCCTGGTCTGGTAATGGAACCGCGGAGCATTTTGGGCCAACGTTAGCGTCCAGCTAGCAGCCGGTGGCTGTGGTGGCAGTTGGGAAATTGTGTGTGTGTGTGTGTTTTTTTTTTTTCCTTCTTTGCTCTGCGCACCACGCGGGGGGCTTATGCCTTGTCGAAACAATCATCTGGCGGGTCGTGGTTTGGGATTGATCCATTCCGGCGTGTCAGTAGCGATTCGACAGACCACGGCGAAGCGTCGAGAGTAAACACGACGCGGAAGTCGAATGCTGGTAGGGCTGGTTGGGTCAGTCTCGGAAACGAACAGTTCAAACCCAGCATGAGCAAAACTTTATGAATGCATTGTTTGTTGGAGACCCTGCATCTTGGGGTTTCCGTTGTGCTTGGGCAATGTATCCGAGAGCTTCACGGAGCAAGTCGACATTGTTTGTAATTAGTACAGTTGTGACTACTCAGTACGACTGCATGACCCTGTGAAGAGTTACTCAATGCCAACGAACTGCAAGCGATTGTAGACAGGTATTTTCGAGCCGTAAGTAATGCATGGCAATTCTCCAGTCATTTGCTGAACAGTAGCAAAGGTAGGTTGTTAACTATGTGTGGCCCACACTTCCATATCACCAGTTGTCGATTAGGTCAGCAGCACATAGTCGCCGGCGAGAACAGCTCTTTCACTTCAAAGCTGCCTGCACCTACTTGCGAGGGCAAACGAACCATGTGCTTGGATAGCAAACAAACTCAACCTTCCTTTTCCCGATAATGCCAACCCCAGAAACATGGCCTGAGTCGCGCCAGTTTTGTTTTATTTGTCAATGTATCCTGAATCCTTCGTCGCACAATACAGCAACCAGTGGCGGGTGCCAGGCCCGATGCTAATGCGCGGCTCTTGTACACCATGGCACCCCATCCTCGAGCCGCTTCAGGTGCCTACCCCATTGTTGCGTTGCTGTCTGAGATCTAGTACACTAAAAATCACACATGGTGTTTCATAGAGAACCCTCGAGCTCAAAAGAAAGCCGTCGCCAAAATGGGTTCTCGCTAGTGCCAACATGCGCTACTGATACTGGGTACAATGCCGATCATCTCGAAGTCCAGCAAACGGCAAGTTGCGATGGTTGATTGCAAGCTTTTTTTTAAGGCCAGGATGCTGGTTTTCCAGTCATGGAATCATTTTTTTTATTCTATTTCCGGTTCGCCACGCCAAGTGCTGCGGTGCATGAGGGAAGACAGGAGTGCCCTGTCCATGACGGAGCATCTCAACTTGCCAGTATATTGGATGACCCAACTGCGCACTCAACTCACCAACTTCCGCCGCGCTGAGCCGATTCGCTACTACCCTATGATGCAGCTCAACTCGACAGGTACCAGCATGTTCCCTGCTAGCCATTCAGGCTCGTCAACATGCAAGCAGCACTCTAAAACCGAGGTGAGGCGTTGTTCCATGCGGGTCCGTCCATGAACTATGCATGTCCTCGGTAAACTTGGAAAATGGTAGACGGCAGGGTATTCGCAGACACCAATGCCGTAGTGGATGGCTCGCGACATGGTTCCGAGCAGTGCACTCTGAACATTATTGACATGCCTGACTGCAAGCTATTCCAGGATTGCCAGTGCACCAGGCCTGAGGAGTCTGCCCAGCTCAAGAATCTCATCATGAGTAGCGGCTGTTGGCACCCGGCCTGACACGAAATTCTCAGGATCTTGGTTTCAGTCGCCGCCACAAAAAGGCTGACAGTACGATGAAGCCGTCCGGGCCGACCCATCTCAACTGACTGAGCTCACAGGTGTCCATGTTCAGAACGTGCCCAAGATGATGCTTTGCTTTTTCTCGCGGGCATGGAGGTGGTGCTTTCCACAGCCGGCCGGGGTGTACAGCCAGGGTTACAGCCAGGGTTACCAGAGCTATTGACTCTGACTCCGCAAGGCGGGCAGCATGGTGGAACTGCCTACCTCAATTTGCCAACGGGCCGTCTGGGAGCCAGGGGCAGTTGTGATGGCAGTTTTTTTTTCAAGACTACTGATAGACTACGGTCGCACCAGGGTTGTGCGGACATTTCCATGCAATGAAGCAGAGGTTCCGATTTTAGATTAATTAACCTTTCAGAGCTTTCATTCTTGCCCGCTTCTATTTTTGCTTTTCCTTATTCAGAGGGAGCATCGATTGGTCACTGTTCTGTGCTGTTATTTTCGTGCCCAATGCACCATTGACTGACAACTGGGGTACTGCGCCGCCGCCTCCTATTATTTTCAACTCCTGGTTATATCAGAGCAACGAACTCGATGAGAGATTTTCTGATATCCACAGCGATCATATTTCGATTTTATTTCCTGTGTCCCGTATCCGCATGAATATGAGCTGACATGCAGTCCGCAACGACTGACAAGCCCACGGCAGTAACAGACCTTGATCAGTGCAGCGGCCAAGCTCGTGAAGGGAGCCATCAATTACCAGTAGTCGGTTTTATTTCAATCGTGCGTGTGAGCAGCGAGACCTCGGCCGGCGCAGCCAGCTCCAAAGTGGCTTGCCACTACAGGAATAAGTTTTTTGCCCATGCGACACAAAGCTCCTTCCATCGAGCCCTACTCTAGTTACTCTGCCAGATTGTGACTGCCACCCATCGCCGAGTCAAGGAGACTTTCCCCTTCCAGCGTGGCGTGTTTCGTGTTCCGGTGAGGTCTGGAGTATTCATAGTAACAGAATAGTCTTCAATGGCGGGGCCTGTTCGCATAGGGCATAACGGTGTGGCGTCGACGACATTGGCACTTTGGGCTCGATTTGAAACACTTTTCGATCCGAGTCGTAGTTAGCTTTTTAGTACGCCCGACTTATTTATCCGTTCTTTCGGGCAACACCACAAGGCCAAGGCCTCCCCGTCAGGCGCAGCACGGCCCCCTCCGGAGCGACCCCTGAGTTCCACAATTCATCTATTTCCTACTTGGGCCAGCGACTTACATGACCCGCGAACCGTTGCTCGACCCCCGAACTTGTTCTCCTATTGATGGGTCAAGTGTTATGACCGCGGGGTGAGTCTTGATCGGAAGTTGCGTCTTCTATTCTTGACATCTGTTCAGGGATGTGACTTCTCTTTTCTGTTCGCGAAAATGGATAGCTCGCTCAGCTTGCAGCCTCGTTCACGCCATGGTGGCACCACCGGTTCTCGGTTCGAATAAGGCCCTTGCCTATTATGGCATGCATGATGATGCGCGCAGAATCTGAGACGTTGCAGCCGTCGGCGGGTTACCAAGCTCGTATTCTCCTGTTCACGGAGGTGGCTATGTATGGGGAAACAGAGAAACCTGCTGCACTTTTGAGCAATAGCTCATCTTTTTCGCAAATGCAGAAATTTTTTTTTTCCTTTGCCCCGGGCCACCGTCAATGTTGCGAAAAGCGACCGAGCCTGTTGCTGGCTTCGCAATGCCTGTTCGTATTTCCCAAGGTGGAAATTGGATGATCATCGGTCCAGGCACAACGCCACAACGCATCGCTCTAAAGGTCCATGCGTGACGTGATGTAGAGACCACTTGCTCCATTGACACTAATCACGACCTCGCCAAAAGGGAAAAGCAAAGCTCCATCCCTCGGCCAGCTGTACACCAGCTCAAGTCATCCCGACAGGGAAGAGCCATCTTGGCATCATTCTGAGGAAGGGCAACATGCAAGTCATGTCATCTCAACTCAATTCTCGTAATTGACAGTTGTTATGCCCCCTACGCACAGTCTGCGCACATACTCGTTCTATTTGAGGGTCGCGGCGATCCTCACGGCAGCGGGGTGCAGAATATCTGTGCGCTGCACACCAGAGGAGAATTAGTAGTACGCACCTCAAATTCGCGCTGTGTAGGGGCAATAGGCTTGCCAGTAAGGAGTGCACTGGTCACTGAACTGCAAGTGGTGCAGACATTGTGCGAAGCACACTTGTTATCACATCCAGGGTAGCACCGCGCATCTGCAGTGATGGTAATAGTTGAGCTCGAATATCTGCGCAAAAAGGTCAGATTGTACGCTGAAAGGCTTTGTAGAAGAGTCGGTTGGAAATTAGATCTTGTTCCCGCTAGGTTGTGGAACTTGGTGGTTATGACTATCCGTCGTCGTGTGTTGAGCCATGCACACTGCGTTGCTGCGTGGGCTGAACTATCCCTTTATACCAAAGTCGTCATCCAAAGATCACACGAGTAACTTGGAGCCACGTACACCCAACTGATTACTATATGATTCACAAATATTTCTGCAATCCGCGTCTTTCAGTTCATGTTTGAGAATCGAAACCAGGAACGGATCGCCGGCCCGGTCAAGGAGGCATTCGCGACCCAATCTTCCCGTCTGGTATTTCACGTTGCAAAGAAGCAGGCAGTCCAGATAACCGAGGCAATTGAATAGAAACCACCTATCAATCTATCCGAATCGACATACTGAATCATGGCGAGGACCAACGAGCACCCAGGCATGACCGGAATGTTCGGGTAATCAATCAGCAATCGAGATAACCACATCAAAACAGACCCGACGGCCTTTTCAAAATCGAAGCACGCATGGACACGTTTTCCAACTTTCTTAAAACTGTGCCTTATCAAAGCTTTGCATGCGTTTCATGGCCGACAAGGTACCACTCGCTTTTGATTCGACGTGATGGCCTCACAACAAGGGACAAGATGGCGATGCAGTCTCAGAGCCGGTCTTGGGGTGGATATGAGGCTCTCGATTTGCACGAGCAAAGGGAGAGCAAGTGTTTCAATTTTTGCACAGGACTGTCATTTCAGCATCCAAATCTTTCCGAAGGAGTTGTCGATATCGTGGTGATGCCGTGATGATGCCGTCCATGTCGTAATATAAATACTGTCGACGAAGCCTTCAGTATCGAGAGAACTTTCTGGCAGAGAACAACTGAGCTTCATTCAATCAATACAAGACCTGGAAACAATCCAACATACTCAGCCATACTTTACTACAATTTACTGCACTTCACCACGACCAACACAAAACACAACACGATGCGTTTCATTTCGGCAGTCGTTCTCTGCGCTGCGGCACCTCTTGCCCTCGTCAGCGCCGCCGCGGTCCCGATTGTAAGAGGTAAAGTCGAATCCAAAAAAAGTCTACGGCCTTTCCAGTGATGAACGTATATTCCATAGTCTTCAAACGCTGACACTCTCTCCTCCTTTACCGTTTTTGCAGACGATGCAGTGCAACAGGTGCAGGCTCGCGCCGGCGGCGGCATCGGCGACATCCTCAAGGACCACGTCAAGTACGTGGCGAACCCGCCGTCGGCCGCGGAGCCCATCCCGGAGAGCGAGAACAGTGCGCTGCGCGAGACGCATCGACAGGCTCACAAGACCATCTTTGAGGTCATGTCCGGCGCCGGCGGCGCCGGCAAGAAGGGCGACGGCAAGAAGGCTGATGGCAAGAAGGCTGACGACAACAAGGCTGGCGACAAGACGGCTGGCGACAAGACGGCTGGCGGCAAAAAAGCTGGACCGGATGCCGCTGAGCCGGCGGACGAGGCGGACAAGGCTGCTGCTTGATCAACACACGGTTCAAATCACGCGGGAGACTCATCATCCACACTATGCTACGCCCTGGAGGCCGAAAGACTAGAGATGGCACACGGTTTATCGAAATACAATAGAGCTTATAATCAGATATTCAACATATCAAATATACATATTATATCCGCTACCATTTCCGCCGCTTCTCGGCTCGCAGGGTTGCCCATCCGCGTGGAGGCCCAGAAGCCACGTGCGATGCATCTACCATCTTAAAACTAGTTTGAGTAAAAAAAAAATTACTGTTTTTTTTTACATAGACAAGATGAGCTTAGGTTAAAAAGAACAAGCTTGGACACGATACGGTGGCCTGTAGGAAAAAGGAGGCGGGGGGTTCGCCGATGGATGCACGCCTCCGTCCTCTATCGTTCCGATGATGCCGTCGGATGCAAGCCCCCGAAAGCTGAGACGTCGCATTTCCGAGATGAAAGCAAGGTTCCCAGTAAAAAAAAAGGGGAAAAATATGCCTTCTCAAACATCTGAACGCGCCAAGAAGTATTGGATGATGTGCAGAACAACTGGTGTCATGATTGCGGTGACAGTCTCCGCTTAGACGCATTGACTGACACCGGCCGGCGACCGACCGCCCGCTCGGCCAGTTCAAGGAAATTAAAAAAAAAAGAGTGCGGGCTGTAATCTTGACATGTCACTGACGGGCGATCTGGTGGAAAAACGATGAATAGCCTCGTGTTCTCTCTTTTCTCCTTTGGAACATGGTATATTCGGCGGAATTTATATGCCCATAGTGCCCTGCCAAATTGTCATATTGCTTCATTTTCACGAGGCAAGGGATGAATACAAAATGAAGATCAACAATACAACACGCTTTCTATACCTGTATGATCAACTCATTTGCCCTGAAGTTTTCTAAGTCGCTCCTCGGCCGCCCGCGCTCTCCGCTCGCGATCGAGCCGCAGCCGCATCTCCGGCGTGAGCCCTCGAGCCTCCTCCTCGCGCAGCTCCTGAGCGGTCTTGGGCACTGCCGCGCCGCCCAGCACCTGTCCTCTGCCACCTTGCCTCTTCGGTTCCGGCACTCTGGGCCCTTCCCTCTTCAGTCTTTCCTCCTCGGCACGCCGCCGCTCCGCCTCTTTGGCGTCGGCCTCGTCCTGCTCGAGCCGGGTGCGCCTGGCCGCCTCGGCCTTGTCCATGGCCGCGGGCACGCGGGCCGCCTCCCAGTCCCATCTGGCCTCGCCGAGCTCAGCGCGCGCCACGCGAAAGGCGTCGCGCGTGGCCCGGTCGCCTGCCAGCTCGAAGGGCGTCTTGCCCTCGGCGTTGCTGAGCAGCGGGCTGGCCCCGCCACGGACCAGCAGGCCAAGCACCATCGGCGCCGAGTTTTGCGACGCCGCGAGGTGCAGCGGTCCGGGCGTGTGGTGATGCGACTCGGCCGGCTGAAAGGCAAAGTCGGCCGACAATTGGTTGCTGGAAATGTACGACAGGAGGGCGGGCAGTTTGGAGCGTCGGATAAAGGCCTGGAGTTGAGAGGTATGCAGCAGGGCATTCTGCTCTTCCTCGGAGAGCTTGGGTTTGGACGGCTTTGGCGTTGCTGGTGTGGAAGAGACTGGTGTCGTTCTCTCGGGCTTGGTCTCGCTCGCCGGGTCGATCTCGCGGACTTTGAGCCTCGTCAGCTCGATGAAGCATCGCATGAGCTCCTTTTGCGTGGGCCGGCGAGTGTTGAATGGGAACCCTCGTATTCTCGGGTCCGAGTGTCGTAGAACTTGATTTTCGTACGGCCCATACAGGGTTCGTCTGTTGGTGATGCCGGTCGCTCGAATAAACATGAGCTCCGAAGTATCGAGCAGGGCCTTCCAATCATGGAGAAGCTCCCGGACATCCTCTACCAACGCCTGCTCATTGTATCGCCGCAGAGTCGAGCCAGCCGAGTGTGCTGCGCCCTTGGCGTTATCGTTCGCCGACTGCGAGCCACCTTGTTTCCGCCTCGTCGTGTACCTGTGAAATGTCTTGTGCGCCAGCACCGTCGCCTCGCGGTTCATAGGCGCATTATGCTTGGTCTGGCGCGGCGCCAGAGATACCACCATGGCCGCGAAGTGCCCGCCTCCAATCATGCAAAGAAAGATGTGAGGCTCTTTGTACGCGATCGGCGCGAGTGTGCCATCCTTGGCAGGGTGTGGGATTGTGACGGGATCCAGCTGCTTTCTGCGTAGCTCTGCGACAAAGTCGGAAGTCTTTTGCTGTTCGTTGGTGAAGAGTGCACGGTATACGCCAAAGAAGTGGTTTTTGGGAAGCAGCGGCGAGCTAAACCAGAGCAGCGGCGTCTTCCCTGGCTTCCGCACTGTTGTTTCGCTGTCCTCGTCGTTTGCAGGAGCTTTTTTATCGGCAATCTTGGCCTGTCGCTTCAGAAGCGCTGTCAATGTCGTATCGTTGGCGTCGTCCTCGTCCTCGTCCTCGTCTTCTGAATCGGACCCCGACAGCGACTCGTCCAGATCCTCGATCAGCTTCTCAAACTCGGTCTCAGAGACGGGTTTCTTGCCACGCAGCTTCTGCTTGAGGTTGTAGTTGTGCAGATCGGATTTCAGATGCCCGCGCTGGTCCAAGACATTGGAAAACGCCAAGCCGCACAGTGAGCACGACTGCGATCCGACGGGGCTTGATTCGGCCGCTGTAGAATCCGTGGCTTTTGTGCTGGGCGAGCTCGGCCGCTCTGACTCGACGGGCAGGACAGTCGCAGGCGTCTCAACATTGGGCTTGAGCGTTATTGAGCCAAGAAGCTGCGGAGGAAGATCGTAGGCTGCCATTGTTGAAGCTGGTTAGCTGCCATTGTCACTTTTGGCGGGGTGATGCTCGTCGGCGGCGAGCCTACCGTAGAGCGGGCGGCCCGTGTAGTCTTCTGTTTGGGGCGCCATATTGCCCGGTTGGCCTTGGGTGATCTTTTTGATTGCTTTGAAACGGTGGCCGCTGCGAGTGGAAGATTTGCGTTGTCTAAATGTAGTAGAAAATAGTTTGCGACGATGACTCTTCGCCGAGCGGCAAACTGGAGCTTAGTCAAATGAGGGTCTGCCAATGACGCAGCTCTGGACGAGAAAATTGCAGCGCCTAAATCCCCCCCCCAGCTTCCTGTGAGCTTCGGAACAAAGGCATTTCCTTGAATTTTAGGATGGGTCAACAATGCATGAAAAGTGAATGGAAGAAAATCGCTGCTGTAGAATCGTGGATCTTGTGATCAAGTTACATTAGGGCAGTTCCATTGGTGAAGGCTTGATGGAGACGACTTGATCTTGCCCCTGCGTCGCAAGCCTCGTGTATAATTTTTTCTGCCAGATAGCTAGTCTGTCGCCATCTGTTTACTGTTGTATATATATGATAGTAGTGAAGAACAACACGATTGTGACCGAGTAGCGTTCCTAGGCAGCCAAGGCTGGAGAACAATCATAAGAGGTGGTCTGTAGCCTGAGTATCATTCCCTTGAACCATTTAATCTAATTACATTCACTTGCGAGTGGAATAAGCGTCTCTTATCATGGTCCCGAGTACTTTGTGGTGACAATAGGTGGCCCTGCCATCTAATACTAACTGAAGATTGCTCTACTACGCATCTGAATTTGACCAGGGGTCATCAAACACAGCTTTTGAAAAAAGCAAGACTGATTTCTATTATATCCATCCTGGCTTCCAAAGCTTCCCAGTCCGTTTTTTATTCTGCCTTTCTATTTAGTGCTTCCTCTGACGTGCGTCAGCCATTGCCAGAACGCCACCGAGAAGAACGAACCACAACTCCAGGGGAAAAAAAGAAGAAAAAAAGAAAAAAAAAAGAAGAAGAAAAAGAAGAAAGAAAAAGAAGAAAGAAAAAGAAGAAACGAAAAAAAGAAAAGAAAAAAAGAAACGAAAAAAACAAGAAACGACCCCCCAATGCGAATCTCCAATAACTAACAAAAAAAAGAAATAAATAGAAAAGAAATAAATAAAACAGCAGCGCTTTTACGCACTATACTTTACCTTGCAAGGATGTTCCTCTTGCTTCTGCGAAGAGGCTGCAAGGCCCGGCGCTCCGTGGTGGCCCGGCGACGTTGTCTTGCCCTTGCCTGGGGCGACAATTCTATCCTGGGCTCTTCCATTGAAACATCCCCTTCCGCATCCTGCGGAGTATCCTCCCTGATGACAAAGCCCTCATCCCGCGGGCTGTTGTTATCCATCTCCGGGCTGTCTTGCCTGATCACGAAGCTGTCGGTGAGCGGCGGCGGCGCCTCGTGACTGCTCGCATGCTCCGCGGAATGATCATCATCATGCTTGGCCGGGGATGGAGAGCGCAGCGGAGCAAAAATGACCGTGGAAGCTTCCGAGGACGCCGGCGACGCGCCAACTGCGGGTGTTTCGATCGATCGCGTCACCATTTTTCCCGGGGCGGCCCTTTTTTTGGACACCCTATGGGTCGAAGGCAAGGGACCGAGAACGCGACGCTGCTGATGGGGGGGCCCTTTGGAAAAGTTCCCTCTATTCGTCGTCGCACGTCGTTGGGCACGCGATGACTGCACGGCTGCTACCTGAGCAGCAAGTGCCTTGTGCGCATCCAAGACTTGCTGCGCGGAGCGCTGCACGTCCAGCAGCTGCCTCCGGATGGCGTCGAGGGGATCCTCCGAGTTTTCATCGCCGTACTCGCCCTCGGACGACGTCTCCGACGGCGTCGACTGTTCAGGGATCGGTGTCATCCGCCCAGAGCTCAGACCCAGCGGTCGGCGAGCTGCAGACAGTGGTTGTTGGGCTTGGTCTGTCACCAGCGGGGACGGGTCCGAGAACGAGCCTTGGTAGCTGCCGTCTTCGGACGAGGCCATCTGTCCTGGCTCAAGATCATCTCCCGAAAAGTCCTCGTGATGCTCCAGCTCGGCGCGGCCGAAGCGTGCCTCGGATAGGCTTCCGGAAATGTCCCCTCGCTGGATGGCCCAAGACTCTGTGCCGACGAGAGCATCTTGGCTGACCTGCCTGCTCATGGACCCTTCGGGGAGATTGGTCCTTGCAGAAGCGGATACGGTAAATCGAGGGTCTTGGGGTGAGCCGCTGCCCGATGACCCTGCCTCTGCGTGATTGGAGGCAGGCTGACCGTTCGCAGTTGGATGCCGGTTCTCCGGCACAATGGAATCTTCATATTCTCCTCTGCGCAGCTGGACCTCCACCATCTTGGGTAGATGGCTCAAGATGCCAACCCTCCGACGCTGAAAGGACTGTCGCTCCGGCAGCCGGTCGCTCATGTCGAGATGACGCTGCGGAATATTGTCCAGAGAGCCGCATACTTCCAGGAACACGGCCCGGACATCGCTCTCGTGTCTCCAAAACATGCCCGGCATCTCACCCCATCGGGGGTCCCAGATACCCTTGGCCGTCCACTGATCGTATCGTACGTTGTAGTATGCTGCCGTGTGCAGATCATCCGGGGTTGGCTCGCGAAGCACCTGCGGGGCGTGAGTTATGAGATATGATGGGAGCAGAGGCGGGTAGGCGATGAACTCGAGATGATCCCGCTCTGCCGACACCTCTTGCATGAACTGGAAGAACGGCCGGGAACTATCCAGTCTGCAAACTTCCCTGGGACCGTGATCCTCCCGAATCTCCTGGTGCTTCCAGAAGCCCGAGGGCTCGGGGGAGGGGCCGCCAAACCAGTCGTACTCTTTCGCGATGCCTTGGTCCTCCCACCGACGCTGGACAACACTCATCGCCAGCTGGGTCAGATCCGAGCCCTCTAGCCAGTATTCCTTCTTCAGGTTACAGGCAGCCCACTTCTCAAGGAGCCGCACCTCCTCCCGCTCCACCTGCTCGTCGAAGCGGTGCTCGGGAAGCGAGGCAAAGTGCGTCAGCAACAGGCTGTGACGCCTCTCGGAATCCGCCATGTGCTCGTCGAGCGACTCCTCGTCGCCGCTCGCCTCCGCCAACCGATCGTCGTAGTCCGCGGAGCGGTAGGGCGGCGGCTGTTCTCGTCGCTCCTCGGCCGCTTCCGAGGAGCTGCTGCTGAGCAAAAGCTGCAGCGTCGTCGCCTGGGGCGGCGTGGTGGCTCTGCCGCGCATCGACGGCTCGGCTTGCTGTGAAGGTGGCGCGTTTCGCGCCGTGCCGGCGCGAGCCGGAGCAGGGAGTCGCTCTTCGTCTCCGGCGGGCTGCCCGTTCAAAGGTGATTCGGCGGTCGCCGACGGCTGACCACCAAAGATGAAAGAAGACAAGCCTCTGAGAAAGAACGCCATGGTGGATGATCGGATAGTTGCCGCGATGCCAATACTTTGATCAGCAGCCAGCACGTACGATTGTTCAACAGGGTAAAATACAACGGGCATGAATAGAAATCCAGTATAATGGGACAAGGTGCGTCGGATGACGAAAAGACTTATAGGTCACTCGAACAACACAAAACAGAGCTCACCCACCGAGCCTTCGAGGTCACACAGTCGCCTCGGACTCTCGAAGCAGGCACGGCGCGTAAAAAAACTGATCTCAGTGGTCGTATACACGATTTCACGGCATATCCTGTGGTTCGGCTTCTTAAGCACTACATGGATACCAAGGCAGGGGTTCAAACTCTGTGTAGCGTGGAAATGTAGTACGGGGAATCGATCAAATTCAGTGATTGGAAATTATCGAAAATTGAATCAGCTCTGCATCCCTCCCGTGTGCCACCGTGGTGTGACATGCACAGCCAGCATGGAGCAGTGGCTCTTTCTAACAGTCCAAAGGGCCTCAATCAAGCATTTGTATCGTGTAGCAGACCCATGACTATATTATCACGACTCCAAACCTAGCTCATGTCTTTTTGATCTTTACGCTTCTTGCATTGAGAGTCGTGGAGGGGGCAAAGGAATGATAACCGTAGCATCCAGCCATTGACACTAGTTTTCTGAAACAAAATTATTGAAATATTGTCTAGTCTCGAACTACGGATATATACGATTGGAAAGGAGCTCAAGTCAAAAATGCAGGTGAGTGCTTATAATAAATTCTTCAAACGTTTTCGGTCGTTGGCTGTGGATTGTAGGCGGTCTCGTCAAGTGAACCCGACAAAAGGAAAGGCTGATACCAGCGGCCCGCAACATTGTGTTCATCTGATTTTATATCGTCTTGGTCTTTTTTCTTTCCTCATATTTCTTTTTATTTTTTCACCCACGCGGGATGGAAATGCCGAGGCGAAGCTTTTCCCAGCATCCGCTATTTTCACAAACCCGCTTCCTGTTTACGGTCAACTTTTGTACTTCCTCACACAGTTTCGGGTATAGATTTGCCAGAAATTATTGGGCCTGGTGCAACAGCGGTTGGTTTTACATGGCGTGAGACGCACATCATTAGGATGGGATGTGCACAAAAAGCTTCGCCGAGGTACAAGAGTCACCCACTATATGTATGGTGTAACCGGTATCATTTTCGTCTTTCCGATTTCTCCCTCGTAGCAAGAGGAAAGATAGAGGAGCATGGAGAAGAGCAAAACGGAGGAAGAGGGAGAGGAGGAGAACCAGGGTAACGAGAGGAACGAGGAGAAACAGTGACAACAATGCCCCTCTACCGAGCAGCAGTCACTGTTACCGTTTCTAGTAGTGTCTCGACATCCAGATCATTTGTAAAATCTCGCAAAAAGTACAGTTTATTTTGGGTATCATCTGTGATCTTGTAAACCAAACGCCACGCCAATCCAAAACATGAAAGTAGTATATCCTCGTCCGACATCTTGAACCCTTTGTTACCTGCATGTAAATGGCAGGTATCCTCGAAACAAACATGTACAGTGTAGTAGAAGAACAAGTAAGAATGTAAAGCAAAACAGAGAAATTCCCCCCCCCCCCCCCCCCCCCCTTTCCGGACCCCCCTCTTTCCCTCACTTCTTTGCAGCGCGCCGCCTAGGCCTTTTTGCCGGCGGCTCGTCCTGCGCCTCCTCTTCCGCCGCGGCAACCTTGCCGCGCCCGCGCTTTCGGCCAGACCCTCTGGACGCACGCTGTGCCCTTGATTCCGACCCAGCCCTTGCCTGGGTGTTCTGCAGTACCGCCTGCTCGGCAGCTTTTTGGCGCATCGCTGCGATGCGCGCACTTCTTCGCGGCCCAGGAAGGTTGGGAACTGAAGTGACTGCATCGATTTCAGTGGCGACAATTGAAACCGGGGGCTCAGTCGTTTGCATGGATGCCATTGGTGCTCCCTCCGGCTGTTCGACTGGAGACAGTTGGTTCGAAGGACTATCAGCTGCATGAAGATTGACTGCAGGCTGCTCAATTGAGGACTGTTCGACCGAGGACTGTTCGACCGAGGACTGTTCGACCGAGGACTGCTCAACCGAGGACTGCTCTACCGAGGACTTCTCGACTGAAGACTGTTTCTTCGAAGACTGTTCAGAAAGTGGCTGTTCCGCCGCAGGCGTCTCAACAGCATGTGACTGTTCTGACCTTGTCTCAACAGAGGGCAACGAGACGGGCGCCAACGAGACATGCGGAGATGCGGCAGCCGGAGGCGTCATCAAAACCGCTGAGAAAAGGCCCTCCTCCTTCCAAGATGTGCCGACATCAGATCGGTGCCCTTCTTGGCTGTTGGCCCCGGCTTCGGCAGCAGATTGCTGCCGACCCGCAGCGACGACCGCCCCCTGGCTCGTCGCTGCATCGTCCGCCAGTCTCGCCTGGGGCTGGAGAAACGCGACGAGGGGCACACCCGGGGGGGATAGCTGGCCGGCCTCGGACCGGATCTCGTAGTACCTGTCTTTAGCCCAGGCGAGCAGGGGGTCGTGACGCGCACGAATGTCGCAAGCCTCTCGGTACGTCTCCGTCTCGTGCAGAAACTCTGCCACGACCTCGTAGCGCCGCACTGCCTCGTTTTTGGCCGCCTCAGCGGTTTCCAGCTCGACCTGGGCTTCGGCCAGCATCCGCGTTCTGCGAATGTGCGACATGAACATCTGCTCGTGCCTCAAGCCCCTGGGACGCCTCTCCAGCCGGGCAAAGGTGAGCGCGGCCATGTCGAATCGCTCAAATGCCCTGTCCTTCTCGACACGCAGCTGCAGCTCAGCGTGCTCTGTCTGCAGGTACTCTGCTGTCTCATGGGTGCGCAGTGCCACCTTTTGCTGCAGCTGTTCGTACGAGACGTTGTGCTTAGCCCGCCACTCGGCAACGTCGTCGTCGTACTGCTCCATGTGCCAGTGCTCAAACGCGAGATACTCGGCCCAGACTGTCAGGCGGTCCTGCGCCCAAAAGTCCATCCGCAGAGCAAAGTCGAGGGGTACCTCCACGCCGTTCCGAGCCAAGCGTGCGCGGACGCCAGCCTGATACTGCTCGAAGTCGGCGCAGTCATCATCGTGCAGTAACTCCCTCTCCTCTCTACGCCTCTGCCAGAATTCCTCCTGCCGGGCGGCGCTGTGTACCAGTCTAGGGTTGGCCATCAGCTGCTGCCACTCGCGGCCGCTGGTGGCCTCACGAACAAGCGCGGCGTTGTATGCCTTGTTCATGATTTCTTCTTGCATGGTATCTATGTCGCGATTATACGCCTGCCAGCGGTTGAATTCCTCAAACCGCAGACACTGTCTCTCGAAGAAATTGATCAGAGGCGCGTCAAAGTCTAACGGAGGGTGCAGGTAAAATGGCCGGAGCATGCCCATGTAGCGGTCCGGTTGCTTATGCACGCGCAACAGCAACTTCGGATCGTATAAGAGGGGGACGTTTCTTTCCCTCAGCCATTCTATTGACATGGTCTCACGCTTGACGTAGACCTCTTCTTCCAGTTGCCTCGTCTCGTCGTCGAGGCCGTCATCGCTTTGCGTGACGGAGTACCGCTCCGCGTGCTCGTCGTCCGTCTCGGCCAGGATGTCCTGGAGCCGCGTGTGGGCAGTCTCGAGGTGCACCGTCCTGGTGTACACCCGAGCACCCGGCGGTGGTGAGGTACGGGCTGCTTGATGCCTGAAATTGTGTTAGATTGAATATAGGGAGGATTCGTCAACACAGGGGAACAGATCTTACTGCTGTATGTCCTCAGAAATGTGGAAGTCCCCTGCCGCGAGGTATTCCGAACCTGGGAGGGACAGATGTGTTGCATCGTCAGGCTGCGTCTGCGCAGCGATGATCTCTGCCAATGCTTCAGGGCTCGTCGTAGCCCTCTGCTCTGCGCGAGCAGGCGGACTGCTGCTGCTATCCGACTCTGCCATTGCCGAATATAGTCTCTTATTCTCAGAGCCAGGCTGACGCGGAATTGGTAGATTGAAATGGGAAGGATTCGTCACGGAAAGAAGAACTGTTGGCTCTGTGGTCCTGATACTTCCCGGGCCGAGGACAAGTGTGGGGGATGATTGACTTGTCCAGAATCGTGACGAGCGTCCAGGACTCGGTAGAGACGGTTGACAAAGAGAAGCTATATATAATCCTATTGTACCTGGTCTGAAGGCAATACGGGGTCCGGCGATGCGTGCAACGTCGGCTTGTACGACGATGAATCGTAACTTTGGCGCCCAATCACGGTCACCCTGTAGGCGCTGCGAACGACTAGTGGTGCACGGCATGGAGGGCTCAGAAGAGGAAGACGAAGCAGAAGAAGGAGAAGGAGAAGAAGAAACGCGCTGTGCAGAACTCAAGTCGCTCGATGGTGAGACTGGCGAGACAATTAGATGCTGCCGTGCGACGTCAGCGCAGAAAAGACGACATGGACCGCAGCCGAGCCGTCTTTCTTGCACGACACGGGGACACAAAACACGATCTAGACGGGGCCAGGTAACCAAACCAGTCAGCGGGGAGCAAGAGCATATTATAAGCCTTTGTGGTAGCTCAAAGTATGGGCATTTTTTTTCCTTTGGCCGGAGCTCTGGCCGCGATGCGCACTCTTCTCAACACATATACTTGGCCGTGAGAGCGGTCACTGTAAGCTCGGGTAGGTGCAGCCCGGTGACCGCCGTTCTGTTCTCATGAGTTGAGCATGTTATCTGGAACATAAGTTTGACTACAAGCTTGAAAAAGCCGAATCTCTTTTCTTTTGTCTGCATTTCCTTCCACAGGAACAAGATTACATGTCAACCAACCGGATAGAGCGAGCGCATCAACCGCGTCCAGCACAGCTTGGAAGGACAAACCCTCAAACCCTCGGAGAAGCAGATGGTAACTTCTCGACCTGAATCAAAGCAAGTCCAATCACACCAGCTGCTGGCCGGATCAGGTCATGACTATTAGCACAACGCCACAGTGCCAACCTGCGAGGGCGTCCGTGGAACACAGCCGCTTACCCTATATACAGTTATTGGGTATCGGCCACGGCTAGTTGTAAGAAAGTCTACCAAGGAAAACACCCAGAGCTGAGAAGCCTTGAAGCGTATGTAGAGCCTTTTTTTCAGCAAGTTTGCTCGGTTCTGAGAGGTTATATGGAGTGAATAATACACCACAACCACAAGCTCAACCCCGGAGCCTAAAAGACAGCCTTGTTCGCCTGCTTCTTTCTACCTGCAACACACCAGATAGATGAAGGCATAATCTTCGCCCTCATCCTGCCAATGAAACTGATGCCCCATTCTCTTTTTAACCCACGATATCCCCGACCCCTCCGTTACACGAGCAACGCCGACGGTGCTACCGAGCCATAATATATATATATATAAATATAGGCTCCCGGTTCAATTTGGAAAACCTTCTTGGGACGGAAGGAGGGGCAAGGTTTCGCATCCCGTGACGCTGCGGTGCGAGGACGGGGATGGTTCTGCCAAACCAGGCATTTGTGAGCTCCGCTGGCTTAAGGACGGTTGTGCTCGCAGTGTCTTGCTCGCAATGTCTACACGACGGGCTGATTGATGATGATGGATGTAGTGACACAAATGTCCGGGAGAAACAGTATCTTCGCCAACGTCCCGGCATAAAACACAGCTATCTTGCTTGCGTCTCTGTATGCCGTTTAGTGACGGAGTGCACGCAACTCGGATGAAACGAGACCACCCTGCACCTTCGCTGCTATACCGACTTTCATCGCCTCTTTTAGCACCATCGTCAAATTACGTAGGTCTATCTGTCTTTTCAAGTATACAACCCCTCGTCGAGACAAACAAAAATCAACAACAAAAATACCCAACTCTATAACAATTAGAGTAGAAAACAGAAACACCGCCGGTATATGCAACCCGATTGAGTGACCCCATCTATAATGCTCCATGAACCAGTGACCAGTGTATACCCAATTCCGTTTCTCGTTTCATGTTTTTGCGATGCTGCCCCATTAGTTCGGCATGTACCCTCCCCTCCCCTGATGCATTCTGCCGGGCGCGTAGCCACCACGTCCGCTGCCGCGGCCACGGTATTGCATGGCAGGTGGCAGTAGACCCCCGTGCGGATTGTTATACTCGTTGTACATGGGCTGCCCGCCGGAGACCCAACCGCTGCTAACGACCGGTGCGCCACCGGCGTTGGAGCCCCAGTGGTGAGGTGGCGGTGTGCCATGGTGAAGAGGTGGCGGCATTCCCAGCGGAGGTGGGCTCCATGCATAGGCTTGTTGGTCGTATCCCATACCAACTGTGCCATACATGGGAGGGCTCGTGGGGAGACCACCCGGCACCATGCCGTCCATCGGCACGGGGACGACCTGCACCGGCATAGGCATGTGCATGCCCCCACGACCATACCCAGAGGAGCCGCCACCACGTCTCCCACCTCGTCCGTTGCCGGATCCTCTTCCCCGAACAAATGGACGCCTTTGCGACTTTGGTTTGCGGTCGACGGTAAATTCTATCTTCTTGAGAGGATCCGTGACCATGATGTTGTCGGTGAGGTTTAGCCTCTCAAGTTCGTCTGGCGTTGCTGTCCAAGCTTGGAACACGTTTTCAATGTTCTCAAAGCCTCGTACTTCGGGGATCCAAGTGCGCACATATTCTCCCTGCTTGTCATAATCAAACGCTTGTTTGACGGGGTTAAAAATACGGGCGTCACCACGGGGGTCGTTGCCAACGCCAGCTACGTACTGCCAATTGGCCCAATTTGATGACGCATCGTAATCAACCAACATGCATTCGTACCATTCCGCTCCATAGCGCCAGTCAATATCCAAGTGCTTTGCAAAAAAGCTGGCGACGTTCTGTCTAGCGCGATTTGACGTGTAGCCAGTCAAGAACAATTCCCGCTGAGATGCGTCTATAAGACCCATTCCAGTATTTCCTTGCAAAAATCGCTCGATCATTTCAGACACCTTCTGTGGCGGGGGATCTTGGTCGGGGCTGGCAGTGGCGGTGCTGGCCGTCCTCCACTTCTTGGAGTACCCGTCGACTTGTCGAAACCCTGAAGCGCCAAACAGCTTTGCGCCGAATTTCTTGGTGCAAAGTCGCATGTAGTCGCGCCACAAGAGCTCGAGGCGAACCGCCTTAGTGCCACTGTTTTCGCCCTGGCCATATCCAGCGGCGTCTTGATACCGCTCGTCAGTGCCGTCCTCGAACTTGACCAGTTCGCTGTGCACCTGGCGGGCAGTCAGGCAGCCCAGACAAAGAAATCCCGACAGTTTAGTGCTGAAATCAGTGCCTAGCAGACCATTGCGTGTATCAGAGTACGACGATATGGCGCCTGATTTGATCAGGTGTTGCAATCGATCCATGGCACTCTGCTCCCCACCCAGAAAGGGATGGGCGGACACGGCGCCATGGAGATCAACAGGAGGGTTCGGCAAATCGAGATCAAGCGGCTTGGCAAGGCATTTCTGGAAAGTGTCGAGGTTATCTGGTACTTGGAAAGGTTTGGATTGTGGAGGTATTAGGGACTCTGGTGGAAATGGAGGCAAGGGAGAGCTGAAGTTGGAGTATACGGCGCGGGGCTTGTCGCGCAGGGGCTCCTGTGATTTGCGGTAGGTAGTGAAAACATCGGGAAGGTCCTGGGTAGGAATATCGAGATCGCGACTAAATGACGGAGCCTAGCATTAGAATTTTCAGGCGTCACCGTAGCTGGTTATAGAATTAAGGACATAATGGGACTTGTGGGGAAGTAGAAACGCACTCATCAATGTAATATTTCTCATCAGGGATCAGGGTAAATTCGACATTCTCGCTGTCGCATACGGCGGAAATTTCGTCTTGGTGCTGCTTCTCTTCGACAGGGACATCGTCTGTAATCCAGACAGCGGAAACGGCAGCGTTGCCTGAGGATTGGAGGTGTTGGATTATACTGCGAATGACGTCGGCGGGGGTTCCTATCCGGACAATGAGACCACTCTGACGGGAGACCAAGGTATCTTTGAGATCCCAGACAGCTTCAGCAAGAAATTTCGCGCGATGAGGGCCACATCGCCAAAATTTGCCCACCCTGCTCTTGGCTGGTGGAAATGGTGAGGTTTGGCCGGGACTGAGGAAACCGGACGTCTCGATTTGGTCGGGAGGGAGGATGACGACTGGAAGCAGATGAGTGAATCCATGGTCCGGGGTCGAAGTAAGACGGTGGAAGACGGGATTATCCGATATTCTCAAGTCGCGGCGTAGCAGATAGACTAGTACTCTGCTGGCAGGCATGGCGAGCTAGGTAGCACTTGAGGTGGTGCCGGGGAGTTTGTCACTGCCAAGACGAGCCACGCCAGGCGGGAGCAAGAGGAGGAGGAGGAGGACTAAAGAGGGACGAACAAAGACGACGAGATTTGGAGAAAGACGAATGGATACGGAAAGAGACGACAAGAAACCAAGGTAGACCAAGAAAGACCAAGAAAGACCAAGAGCGACGAAAGAAGAGACGCAATAGTGAGTGGCGGCGGCAAGCAGACGACTCGAGTAGGGTTCTCCGGGGCACAGGTGAGAAAAGAGGCGCAATAATGATTCCTTACGGGGCGAGAGAACGAAAACAAGCAAAGCGAGACGTGAGGATTGACAGCCCCTGAGTGGTTGCGAGGTTCAACCAGGGAAGCAGGCTGATGAGTTTACCAGGTAGGTGAACAGGCTGGTATTAAGTGGTCAATCGGTCCGCCCAGTGAGAGAGAGAGAGGGAACTCGGAGGTGGGCGAGAAGAAAAAGAAAAAGAAAAGTAGCAGGACAATGGCAACTCTAAGTAGAGATCCACAGGAGCATTGTTGATGTCTTTTATGCTGGCGGCGTGTAATTTATGCGGGAACCAGGAAGAGACAGACGGGGTAGGTTGGCAGTCTGAGCGGTAACGAGGTTGATCGGCGGGAAGCCGGGGGAGGATGTGTTGATGAGGACGGAGTAGACGCTACCGTGCAAGCTGATAGTTAGTTATGGTATAGGGTGAAGGAGGCAAGCGGAAGCAAAGCCCAATGAACGGCCGGGCGGTACGTGAGGCTGAGGCGAACAAGGAACAAGAGAGGAAGAAAAAAAAAAGAAGGGTCCAAACACCAGGCGAGGAGAGGCGTGGAAAGAGGCGGCAGGGTGTGTTTCTTGTAGTCGAGACTTCAAATTATTTGTCAATGGGATGGTTGTGATGGTGATGGCGATGGTTAGATGGGTAAAGTTGGTCGTTTGGTCATGGATCTTGAGATGAACGGTGACCGGGTAGAAATGATGCAGAGGCGGGAATGGAACACGCGAACGCTCGAAATCTTTGTTTGGGAATGGATGAAGCTAGTGAGCCTGGATAAATGTTAATTTAAGAACAGAAGGGGGGTGGGCAGCATACGGAGGCGTCATGTTGGCTTTTGTCTTGATTCCAGTAGTCTAGTCGAAGGGACTGACGAGGCGACGAGAGTTTGCGGCTGCATCTGGGGCACAGGACCGGGGGGGCGTGTGAGGCTAAGGAGGGTGGTCGGTGTCTCTGGGTGGACAGTTGCGATGGGTGGGAGCTGCAGGAGGGTGATCGATCGCGGGAGAGAGTGAGAATGCGTCCATCCGCGGGTGGTAGGGGCGTTGAATGGATGGATGGCTCGATGGAGGATGGCTTGGAGGACGACCGACTTGGGTGAGGTGATGACGGGATGGAGGGGTTGGTGGTGATGATGATGATGATGATGGACGAGGGGGGGTGCTCCAAGTTCCTTGGTACCTGGATAAGTAAGTAGGTACCTAGCGACCACGAAGTCAGTCTCCAAGAACGGATGTATCTATGCGGCACAGGATACCTGTTGGTTGCGTTTGGGCGGTAGGTAAGTAAGTAAGTAGGTACTTATGAAAGACGAGGGTACCGGTACAAGCGACCCAGGGTAGTGGGATGGGCTTGGGATGGCTTGGGGGCTTTTGGTGGACTTTTGATGGGTTCTTGGTGGGCTTTTGGTGGGCTTGTTGGTGGGCTGGTAGTGGGTAGCAGTAGTGGAAGCAGTACTAATAGCAGCGGCAACTGTACTATTAGCAGCAATTGCAGCAGTAACAGTTTCAGTAACAGTCCCTAAGTACAGCTTTCTCATCAGTGCCTTTTCTCAGTGTCAGTATCAGTACTCCGTACCTACCTACTAATAGTGATTACTATTGCGGCCTCCACATCAACCCACCTGAAAGCTTACCAGAAAGCTTCGTCTGGGGCAGCCAAAACGAAGGAATAGGAAACAAGGATTCTCGGAGAAGAAAAAGTCAAGACGAGAGAACAAGGAGGCAGTAAGCGAAGAAAAAAAAAAAGAACAGTTGCAAACACCAGGGGCCAAGGGCAGCTTCCCATGTATACTAGGATTCCATTATCAATAGAGTAAAATACATGCCGGAATTTTACGTGAACTTCTCAATATTGACGGACGGCCTTGTAGATGCTCTAGCGATTCATCTCATGCCTGCTTGCCTGCCTGCCTTTCTTTTTTCCTTCTTTCTTTCCTTCTTTCTTCTCTCTATCTTTCTTCCATCTTTCTTTTTCTTTTCTTTCTCTTTTCTATCTCTCCATTTTGGCCACCGTCGTCGTCGTCGTCGTTGCTAAACCCTCACTCTCCCACAACTGCCGTCATCATGACATGCCCTGCCAGCGTTGCTTGCCATATCAGGCGTGCAGGCCCTGCCCCGTCTCTCGATATCCGGCCCCTGTCCACCGTCGAAGCCATCGGATACCCAGATGGGCTGGCCGCTAGCAAGGATACGGGTAAGTAGTCTGGAGGCAAGGGTCTCCATCAGTACGTTCCTGGGCAAGGCAACTGGGCTGGGTTGCCAGCGTGCCAGTCTGCCAGCCTCTTTTTGACGACTGACAAAAAGCTGTGGTGCCAAATAGGGACGAAATACTCGAAATGGCCAGTCAAAAATACTTACTGCATGGACGGTTACTGGTGTACTTGGACCTTGTAAGTAGTTACTGCATAGACGCAGTGTTGCTGCATCGCTTCTCTCTCCCTCTCTCCCACTCTTTATTTCTTTTTCAATTCACCCTTTAATCAAATTGACCTTTTATTTTATTTTCTGCTCCCGCTTCTTCCTCCTCATTCCTACTTACTCTACTTTACTCCGTACCGTAGCATGACAAGTGACAGAACTGAATACATTCTCTCCCCCTGGCAAGCTGACCGACCAAGTAACCAATAGGCAAGGCAGGTACTTAGGTACGTACCTACCTACACTTATTACATCACAGTGCAGTGCACGTAAGTACCTACTTAGGCCCTTGGATATCTTGGTATCACTGCTGGTGGACCTCTGGACTGTGGTCATACTGATAGTTATTTGGTGGACATGGACATAAATGAGAGAAAAAGAAAGCAGCGTTTGACAAAAGTTCATTGCCCAACTGCTGATACTTCCCTACTGAAACTTCCTACCTACCCATGTATTCATGTACGGTACCTCGCCTAGGCACTTTATCCAAGCCAAGCTACTTGGACCTCGTAATCCTTATAAGTAAAAAGTTCGCTTGATAGGTACTTGCCTGGGTGGCTCCCCAACCGTGCGGGAATTCTCGGCATTTCGGCATCGTACTTTGACTTTTCTCTACAAAAACACATTTGCAATCAATCTCGCACAACACAAATCATTTTGGTTTTTTCTTTCTTTTTTTCCCTCTCCTTGTCGCCCCTACTTGGGGTGGTCTACCTACGTGCCTACTTAGCTACCGAGTACATCCTGCCAACCAAGCAGCCTAATAAACTAAGTACATTCCTAAGTTAAGTAGGTACCTCTTACCAGTCTACCTTACTAAGTAGGTACCTCGGGGACGTGCGCCGTCAACCCGCCAAACCTTGACGTCGCCCAAGTCCGAAAATTCCAAACCTCTCCCACTTCCCACCTCCCACCTCCCATCGTCCCCTCTAAAACTATTATAAGCTTCACCCACATCACTTGCAGACGCCCATCAACACCCTCTCGAAACACGCGCCTTACCCTTTTCTCAACCATCCCCAACACCCCCAACACTCCAACGCATCACTCGCGCCACCCTTTGCTGCGAGCCTCCCTCGTCCGCCTATTCCTCGCCTCTGTCGTCCTGCAGCCAGCCCACCACCCCAGGGCAGCCTCTCTGACCCCTGCCTAGCTGAGATGCCCCGAGCTAGCACGGTTCCCTGGCCTACGCCAAGTGGGTGCGCCGGCGTCTTCGTCATGTCCATGTCGCTCTTGACAATGGCCATGATGGGAATGCTGGTGCTTCTGCACCTGGCTGCTGGCCAGGCTGCCTGCCTGTTTTGCCGCTGCTCATGACCAGGGTACGCCGTACATTACTAGTGGGTAGTCCCCGGATAACCCACCAGGGCTGACAACTTGATACATTGGTCGGCGTCCAACCGGCGGGACAAGCCACCGCCAATATCTCGACAACGGATACCGACTCATCAAATTATCTTGTATTCCGCCTGCTTTCATGCATCCAAACCATCCTTCCAAACGCATCCGGCGCAGCGAATGCATCAAGCATCTCCCCAGAATCTCTCAGCGTCCATTGCGCTGCCCCTTGCTACACCGCAAGCCCGTCATCAATCTATCTCATGCCGCTCACACGCCATGCATCACGGGGCTGACATCTCTTGCAGCACCATACTCAGTATAATTGCTCCGTATCGAGCTAAACATTGCTAGGTATGCCTACTGATCCAGTGATCGACACGGACCGCTCAACAATCAAAAACTCGACCCAGTTTGCCAGTCAACCGGTCACCCACCACTTTGCTACGTAGTACTTAGTAGTCAGGAGAAACATCCATGACTTGCACCTCGTCGCCAGCACTCTCGAATCGTCATTTCCGAGCCCTGTTCTCTTCTCGGCCGGGTCAGCGGCCCTGTGCTCCCCTGTCTCGCCGGCCCATTTACATCACATCCGTCACACGCCGCTATACCGACGCCTGGACACACAGTTCGCTTTCTGTTTATGATTGACAAGAGAAAATGCCTCCAACAGTTGCAACTGCCGATCCGCTTCCTCCCGTGTCTCGCCCGGCACAACGTACTCTGTACTGGTAGCTGGGTGAGTGGCCAGTTGGCCAGTACGGAGTACACGGTAGACGTTATCCATGCATATGGTCCTGCTTGTCACCCTGCGTTGTTTCTGACACATCGAGGCCCGTCTCATCTTTGAACCCGTCCCCAGGCTAGGCCGATAAACCTCTGGCGTCCTGCCTTTTTCGGTGGCGTCGTTGCAGCGCCTATCCCATACTATTACGTCAAGTCCACCCACACCACACCCACCGCTTCCGCTTGCTTTCCCGATGGTCCAACCTACCGACACATCGAGTTTTGGCCATAGAAATCGTAAAACGAAATGCCATTGTTTCGCCTCACATGCTGCTCCGGTTCGCGATTCTGCCTTGACCCGGTTTTGGGGGGTGGGGGGGGTCTAGACAACTAGAGTCGGTCTGCTTTGGCTTGAATCAATTATATCCGACACGGGCCAGTGGCAACTATGCGTCACCTCGTTTCTCTAAGCCGGCCGTAAGACGTCACCCAAGAAGTGCTGCTACTAGTTGGTTTATGGATAGCGAGTGACCTGTTGCGTATCGTTATTGTAGAATGCAAAGTTGTTCGATCTCGGTAGCTGCCACAATTGCATTGCCATCAGAGCTGTCACATTTCGATCTGGAATTTTTTTTTCTAGGTTGGGTTTGGCGAACGAGCTCGGTCCAACAGCGACTGAGACATTTCTCCCGCGTTGGTTGCCCATAATTCGGCGGGGAGTCATCCCGCATATGGTGGTAGGAGCTGTGCTTCTCTCATTGCCTGTGTAACGTCAAGCCATACATGGCCCTGGATGGGGTCATTTCGGCCCCCAAAGTTTAAGCGAAACTTCAAATTCTCCTCTGCACAATCTACACAATCTTCAATCGTCTCATCGTGCTCCTTGACCGCACTCTGACCGCACTTTGATACATTGCGACCATGCCATCCTCTTCACGTCCACCTACCCCACTACCGAGTAGTGCACACGACAGTGACCTGCGATTCAACAGAATAACCCTACCATGCGAGTAGATTGAGGACTACCGGCCTGGTGAATATCCTCCTATGACGCTCGGCGATGAACTCGCCAAAGGTCGGTACAAAATCATACGCAAGCTAGGCGAGGGCTCATTCTCTACTTGTGGTTGGCCCAAGATGTCTCGTAGGCAATATTACCCAGGTTCTTGAGTGTACTCAAACGCGTACCCAAAAAGCTGACAATCGAAGAGACGGGAAACGTATGTGGCAGTCAAGATTCTTATGTCCGCGATTTCCGGTACAACGACTGAGGAGCGAATCTTGCATTACATGGCCAATGTTGCGCCGCTGCAGAGCAAAAGGTACATTACAGAGCTTCTGGATACGTTTGAGCTCAACGGGCCCAATGGAAACCACAAGTGTCTGGTCTTTGAACCAATCGGCCCCGATGTGAATAATATGGTTGAGGAGCTCCCCCAGTTCAACCCTCGCAAGTTTCGGGGGAAGGTCCGCTATCCACCAGAGATGGCAAAGAGTATCCTGAAGCAGTCAGCACAAGCACTAGCCTTACTCTACTCGCATGGAGTTTCCCATGGCGACCTCCAGCCTGGCAACATGCATTTTGGCCTCGATAATATCGACCTCGTACCAGAGGATGCCCTTCGTCAGAGAGACGACCTCCAGGTTAGGCTTATCTCTGAGCGTGTGACAAGGTTGGATGGGAAAACGGATCTATGGTCGCCACCATCCACAGCCTCTCGCCAACTTGACTCCCTACAAGAATGGCTTCAAGATAAAGCTGTCTGATATGGGTGGAAGTGAGTAGTATTATTGCAATCTGATCCGCCCTCGAAACCCTTCATACTCCGAGGGCTCCGGACACCCGAGTTTGTATTCGCTCGGCAAGTCCACAAGTCGATTGATATATGGGCATTCGGCTGTTTTGTTTTCGAGCTCATAACAGGAGAGCCCCTCTTCTGCGTCGTAACCCCGGGTTCGAGGCCGACGACCCAATCTGCTACTCATCAAGCGGATCGGAACCCTTCCCGACGAGCTCGCGAGTCTCTGGACACGACCATCGCTGCATTCCAAGCCAGATGGGACGCTGTCCAATTGCAGACTGGGTGGCGTGCCGGAAGGGGGGGAGTCGCTGTTCCTGCCGCAGATAACCATGGAGGAGCATTTGACAAGGCAAACCCCGAGATGGGAGAAGAGGAGTGTCGGACGGTGAAGGAGCTAGTACGCTGGATTTTGCAATATGATCCGGCAGAGCGCCCTACTGCGGCTGAGATTTTGAGCATCCGTGGTTTCGTGAGATGATGGATTAGATCTTTTCATGATTCACACCTCGGATTTGTAGGCGGCTTGAAAGGACCATTTTCAAAGCAAATCCTAACAGTTTGTATCGCTCTCTAAGACGAACATGAGCTGGATCCGTTAGAGAGCCCTGCTCCGGCTGGGATTTACAGTACCCATGGTCTCATGAGACTAAGATTGGCTGAATATATAGTAATCTATATGCTCGAAATAATGAATATGAGCCGCCATGATTACTTTTGCTCTGAAGGTTGATAATCTTAGTCTATATTAAATCCACCGATAGTAGATCTAGCAACGACCTGCTGTGGCGGATATGTAATGGCGCGTCTTTTGCGATATTCGCGGAAATTGAAGCCATCCATAAAGCTTATTAATGCTAAGCTTTGTCTATGACTCGGTGTTTTTTTGAAGAAAAGAAATCAATGTGATTTAGATCCAGCAGCGCGCATTGCTATCAATATAATTCTATTATATACTTTACAAATTCTTTTCTCGGATGAATACAGATAATTATAGATCGGAATCTTCCAACAGCCTTACGATAATTACACGGATCAGGTCTGCCTACCAATGTGTCTTCCGGGTCTCTTTGTGTTACTACCATAATTCTCGAAATAAGCAAACTCACTTTCAGTCAGCTCCATCACGTGTGTCTATCATCCGTCATGCCCGCACCCAAAGGCGTGCGACTGAACATGAAGTCCGCATTCAAATCAAGCAAACGCTAGATGAATGATACAATGTAGTAAAACAAGACAGATTGAAAAAAGAAGAAGAGCTCTCTCCTATAATGACACGTATCTCGGCGCCGCCTCACGTCGGCTGCTACCGCTCAAGCCACCAAGTAGCACTGCCACACAGCACATCGCCACATCCGCTTGGCCCGCGCGCCGCGCACCCGAAACCTCCCCCCACTAGTTGCGTTTCCAATGGTTAGTCCACGACAGTTCGCCGTCAACCCTTCCAGAATCCTTCTCTTTCCCTCCCATCTTTGTTCTGTTGGTCGCTTATTTCCTCCTCGATTCTCGCCGCAGACAGCTATCGTATCAAGTCCTTTCCATATCTAGAGTCAAGGCGGCCACCAGAACCGACCCGTCTTGTTTCCGTCGACCGTCCCGTCCTCGTCCCCGTCCCTCCCTCCCCCGCCAAGATGGTGTCCGCCGACCGCCAGACCATCATGGAGACCAACCGGTCACTCCGAAACATTAAAAACGTACGAACAGCTGTCCTTCCTTTGTGATCTCATCCCTTCCTCTCGCATAGCTGGGCTTGCGCCCTCGCGAAGAAGGGATGAGCACAGACACGGTCGTTTTCTCCGTTGCTAACCGGCTGTGAAGGAGCTGGAGAACCTGCTCGAAAAAGGCGTCATTGACGAAAACGTGTTCGATACCATCAGCGCCACCCTGCCGCCCGAGTCGTCCCTGTCTGGGCCTCTGCGTACGACGGCCAACACCGGCGGCGGCGGCGGCGGCGGCGGCGCACCCTCCAACCCATCTCCCGCCGCGGCCAGTCCCCCGCCGGCGACCCGCGACTACAGCAGCAACTACAACGCGCAGCCGCCGACGCAAGGCTTCCAGAACATGCACCTCAACGCCGCCGCGTCCCCGGGGCCCCCTTCCTACAACGACACACCCGCGCCGGGCGTACCCCCGCGCGGGGCGAGCGGCCGGCCCATCATCGCACACGCCCGGGCGCTCTACCACTACGGCGCGTCGGACGCGCGCGACCTGACATTTGAAAAGGACGACCGCATCGCCGTCTACGAGTACATGAACCAGGACTGGTGGATGGGCATGAACCAGCGCACCGGGCAGGAGGGCATCTTCCCCCGCAACTACGTGCTGCCCGAGCAGGATCACAAGGCTCCCGGACCGTACGGCCCGCCGCACCAGCAGCAGCAGCAGCAGCCCCAGTACGGCTACCCGGCCGGACCGCCTCAGCAGCAGAACCCGTACAACGCAAACGTGCCCCCAATGGCCGTCGCCGACGGCGGTGGCCAGCAACAGCAGCAGCAGCAAGAAGGTGAGGGCGGCGCAGGCGGCAAGGCGGGCGAGATGGGTAAGAAGTTTGGCAAGAAGCTGGGCAACGCGGCCATTTTTGGCGCGGGCGCGAGTATCGGTAGCAATATCGTCAATAGCATCTTTTAGACGATGTGCAGGCATATCACCACTTGCTTTCTGTTCGGCCCTTTGTTTTGTTTTCCTTGCCCTTCTCTTGCGTTGCATTGCGGATCAATCCGACCCAAATTTCCGGTCGATACTATTTCGCTGTCCCCTTGGGCGGTGTGGCTTCGAGAAGAAAGCCATTGTAGGTTAGATAGATGTTGGCTGACGTATCATGTCCACGATGAATATGACGGTCTTTGAGTACACACGAGTGGCTCCTCTTATTAGTGTTCCAATATGCTCAGCTGCCTTGTCTGTTGCCGACTTGCACCATTGCATGCACAAAAACTACATCGATTAGCGGGAAATCCGCCAGGGAGCCGCGCCAAGGACAATATGTGCTGGTCATTAAAGTATTGGGTCTATTATATGCTAGTTCGCCGGGCTCTTGGACTAGCCTGTGTCTCGCGAAGAAACTGGCCTCCCTCTCTCGGTCTTTATGGTATTACTTATGCCGCGTGGCCATGGCCTCCTCCTACCCCCTTTCACCATAACTCTCTAAACTGCATGGGTATCGAAAAAAAAATTGATGTGTGTACAGGCGCAAGGTTCCCTGTGACCAGCACAGAAGCGATCGACCTTCCGCCGCAGGTGCCACGCGATCAACGCTCTCCCATGATCTTCTTGAGGGTCGCCGGCGGTGTCGCCGCAAGCGAGTACTCGCGGTACTTGGACGCTGTCAGCATGCGACCCCGGCGACCCCAGATGAGCAGCGGGACGGGAATGAGCATAACAATCGCCGCCGCTATCGAGGTGGTGACGAAGACGGTGTTGGTGCCGTTGGCACCAATTCGGGGCATGATGCCCATCCACAAAACGACAGCCAGGGCGTTGCGGAAGAAGACGATGCCGACCATGGCGTCACCAATCATCTAACGCGTGTTAGTCTCCAATGCTGGTCAGCGAGGGGCTCGATCTCGCGACTTACATTGTGGTAGCAGTCCGTGATGTACGTCAGACTGGTTTCTTGACACACGCTGAGTCCGAAAGCGAACAGAATGTAGCTGATGAGCAACTCTGCAATTGGTGCTTTCTAAACGTAGCGACGAAGAAGAAAAGAAGAGTTAGTCAATCCAAAAAAAAAAGCTACCGGAAGAAGATA
Organism: Cordyceps javanica; assembly: GCF_051103115.1. NCBI lineage: Eukaryota > Fungi > Ascomycota > Sordariomycetes > Hypocreales > Cordycipitaceae > Cordyceps > Cordyceps javanica. The sequence goes on from NC_139295.1 coordinate 6,716,934, forward strand.
GGAAATCAGAAAGAAATTGTTCTCACCTTTGCAATGCCGAGTCCAAACATGAGAATGCCCGCAGCGACAAATGCGCCGCCGAGGAGCGCGAACCAGAGGCGCATCTCGGGCTCGTACACGCCGCCGTTGCGGCGCGCCCTGGACACGATCCAGTAGTCGCTCATCGGGGGCACGACGAGGCTGCCGAGGACGTGGCCGAGCAGGGGCCCGAGGTCGAGCAGCGCCAGGCCGCGCCGGTCGAGGTTGTAGGGCGGCAGCATCATCTGCGTCTGCACGACGTGGCTGAAGAGCGAGAGCCAGGCCATGAGGAAGCCGTACGTCAGCGCGGCGTAGATGACGCCCGGAAAGGTGCCGAGGATGACGAACGCGGACAGGATCCGCCGGCGGATCGGCCGCCCGGTGCGCGTGAAGAGGGCGAAGCGCTGTCGGAGCGGCCGCGGCCCGGGCGGGAGATCGAGGTAGGCGCCGCCGCCGGCCTGGCGGGTGACGTTGACGAGGTCGAGCATGTCCTGGTCGTCAGCGTCAACGGTGGCGGTGCCGGCATCCGTGCTGTCGTCGCCGATGGAGATGCGGCGGTTGAAGAAGTAGCTGCTGTGGCCGCGGGTCGCGGCGGTCCTCTGCTCCTCCTCCTCGGCCTCGAGCGTCTTCTTGGCGGCGACCTGGTTGTCAATGTTGGGGACAAAGGTCGACTCCTCGACGCCAAAGAGGACGAGCAGGGCGGTGGCGCCAAAGAGGCCGGCCATGGTCCAGGGCAGCCAGCGCCAGTCGTGGTCGTGGCCGTGGGGCGTGGCAATCTCCGAGGCCAGGATCGGGCCGGCGAAGCAGCCGACGCCCTGGGCGAAGACGGCGAGCCCGTAGACGGTGGCGAACTGGTGGGTGAAGAAGAGGTCCGTGATGGTCATGGGCACGAGGGACTGCGCGACGACGGCGCCGGCGCCTGCGACGGCGTTGGCCGCCCGGTACTCCCACCGGTGGCTCACGAGCGCCGTCCACACGGCCGCCGAGAACTGCAGCAGCAGCGACGCCAGGTACGCCGGCCGCCGCCCGTACTTGTACGCCAGCGGGATGAAGACGATGCCCGCCGACGCCATGCCAATGTACCGGAACGACGTCGACACGGCCAGCTGCGACGCGTCCATGGACAGGTCCGACGCCAGGTGCACGTTGCGCAGCAGCGCGAGGTCGGTCCACGCAAACGTCACGGCCGCGTAGACGAGGACGATGCTGAGATGCACGGCCTTGCGGCGCAGAGACCAGTTCTACATACGGTTCTTGTGGTCAGCGAGATGCGGACAAAATTTTTGAGCCGTAGAAACGGGCTTTTTTTGGTGCGCAGCTTACGAGAGGGTCATCGTAGTCATCTGTTGGCTTCGGATACGAGATGATGCTCCCGTTCCGACCGATCAGCTTGACCGAGCCCGGAGGAGTCATCTTGTTCGTCTCGAGGGGGGCGGCCTGTTGGTACGAGGAGGTCGTGTGTGTGCGTGTGTGCGTGCGTCCAAGTCTGCGGCCGCGTTGGTGTAGAAACAACTCTGTTATATAAGAAATCAAGGCCCAAGAGGCAAGCAGGGGCTGTAGCATATCACCAAATTGGTCGATCCAGTTTCACCTCGTTTTAGATCGGTGATGGGTGCAATGGATTTCGCATCCCGCCCCCGGGCCGGGACACGGCCTTTTTTTTTTCTCAACGCGGAGAGGCATTAACACGCGTCGCTGCTTTTTTTTTTCTTTGTTCTTGCCATTCTTTGAAAATCCCCTCAAGAGAGTCAAGAATGCATCCATCTTTCTCCGTGGGCCAATGTTACCATGGACGCGAGCCAAGACGGCTTTGTTTCATGGTTGCTCCTTGCAGATGGGCTCTTTCGCGGTTCGGACGCGGGCACGGCTGGGGAAAATGCCCCGGCACAGCGTGGAGAGTCATGAATTCAGAATTGGCAGTTCGGGGGAGTCATCTGCCGGCCCCAGAAGAGGGCCCCGGAGAAGTCAAAGTCAAGAGCCATTCGTAGCTATTCGGTAGTAGCCTTTCCGCTTAGTTCCGCCAAGACCATTTCGTGGAATCGTGGTGACCATGTCTGGGCTGTGATTGGTGTCGCGACAACCCAGTTTACCCCAGGGATGGCCCGCCTTATTACTGGTAGTCTGTGTCTTGTCTCTTTCTGTAACAGGAGCACGACCGTCTCCACGAGAGGCTCCCTCTGCTGGCTTACTATTGTTACCAGTTGCCACCGGCTCACTCCATGGTTGGGGGTCCGGAGTGAGCAAGCTCGGCGCCGGTGGCGCGACCGTGCAGCGTCCCGCCTCGCGCGAAAAAGGTCCGAGGGCATTCTCTTTGGGCCGGCGGCGTTCGCTTTGGGCGCTCGTCGCAACCCACTCGGGGGTCGCTTCAACGTTTCAGACTCGGTGGGTAGGAGAATGGAATCGATCGCTGCCGTTTCTCACTCCTCCATACGCTTGATTTAGCCAAAAACAGACTTGTCCAGCCAAGAATCGTAGGAAACGGCATGCGTGGTTTACTCGTCGCGGCCTGAAGATGCGTCATCATTTCGAGCAACGTTTATGCGGCTCATGGGGCCTGCACACCGAATAGAAGAGCTTGATGCCGTGGTCGTGATCATCTCTCGCTTACAGAACGGGCGTGAAAGTCAGTCCAGCAGCCTCGCAAGGCTCATCACACCGTCATACTTTATGCTGGCGGCGGGTGCCAGCGGCTCGAGGTAAACTGCGGGCATTTTCCATCGTGTCATTGGGTATAGTTGGACTGGTAGAGTTTACCCTTCAAACTGTTCTCGTTGCAAACACCAGCAACGACAGACTGTTTCGTCAGCAATCCCAAATCGATTCAGTAGTCATCAAGCTGGATTTATGGTATCTGTAGCACTACGTTTTCTGTCGCGTGTTTGAGCTTCTCCTTGTATTTTGGCCCATCGGTAGCCATGAGGAATGGATGCGAGCATCGCTTCTCTGGACTCTCGTAGACTATATCATGGTCAACTGACGGGTCTGCTTACCAACCGGGCACTGTGAGCTCGTATTGTATTGTATAGTATTATTATTTAACGCCGGGAAACCCCTGAATAGGGAAAAAGGCGCCCGTGGGGGCTAAAGTAACTATAAGAACTACAGTCCGGTGCTGACGGGAATCAAACTGGCCTATCGCTATTTTTCTGGAAACTGCTTGACTGCTTTTGTGACCTCTCTGGGGTCAGCCGTTTTGGCAAGGTTTTTATTAGTCTCCCGCTTCCCCCTCTCTCTTACCTAGGGCAGACGTCTTCACTGTGAGCTCGTGTTTCAGAAAGGCGTTCTCTCCGGGTTCATTTCGGTGTGCGAGAAAATAACCGACAGCCTTTTCAATATCGATTGCGGGTACCAAAAAAGCAAGCAAGTAGAAAGAAGGCTCAGGTACTACATTTCCCGGTAAACTGCGCCCAGACCCCGAGGAGCCGCACAAGGCCATGTGGGATGTAAATGAGGCTCTTGGACAGACTCCGCTCCATCCTAATGGTAAGCAATGGCGCCATTCACCCATTGCGTCAATCTAGCCGCCGTTTTCTATCGACTCCATCATTTAACCGGCCGGAAATTTCTTTTACGACGGCTTCCAGAAAAACCGCATCTGTGGGCGCGTCGTTGCGGGAGGGAGCCAGAAGCTGTAGGCGCGACTCGCGTGAGAACAGTTTTTGACTTTTCTCCGAGGATCGATTCGTCGCAGGCTCAGCGATCGTGTTACGCCTTCGGTCTGCAACGATCAGTAGACTGTAGCCAGGGGCGCGCGATGGCTGGCCGTGTAAACAAATCCAACCCGCGAGGTAGACGTGTGGCAAAACATAGCATCCATGGTGAAACAGAAGTGCAACCGAGACGAACCCGGCCTCGTGGTGTAAGCTAGCAATCTCTGCACCCAAATGGCTAGTCTCGACAGCACGATCCCGATGCGTCCAGGACACAGGAGTTCATCTACGTGTAGCAAGTCATGGCCGCGCGAGTCAACAATCTCTCTCGGCTCCTGGCAGTGCTGCGAGTCAGACTTTGGATATTGGCATTCGGCATGCACAAGTGAGTACACTTTGCGGTGCCTTTTGGTACGCTGGCACACCTCGGTGCTCATCCGAGATAGACACGGGTGGGGGCCACAACTTAGAATCATCAATCATCATATACTTTTTTGTACCTGCCGGATGAGCAATGAACCGGCCCATCTGGGCCAGAGGTTCCTGGCTGGAGGTTTGAAGAATGGTCGATCCCTCATGCATGCCACCATCGCAAACTCAGTCGACAAGAAAAAACGAAAAATTTGCAAATAACCGTTCGATATTTTCAATAACACCATCCTCACTCATACAGCTTCTTATCTGGAGACTCAACAGACGCATGAACCGACTTCCCCGCCCTTGAATGGGGCTTACTGTGACGTTACAGCCTTATATTAGACTTCAATAAGCTATTACGTATACTGGCTACACTGAACGGGCCTCGAATCTTTAGTAAACGGCAACGGCTCTTATGCAGCAATTGCAATTCATCGCTTTGCTCACCCTGAAACACTATCCAGCTGGCCATTACCAGTAGTCAATGACGTCGAAACTATAAAGAAAAAAAAAGACGGAAAAAAGAACAGAAATTAGCCGTCATGCCTGCTTCTATTGTGCACACGCAGCTGGAGTGCTATCTTTCAAGTCGCTCGGACTGAGTTCGAAGAATGACAAATCGCGTGCCAACACACTTTTCCGCATGGCATGTCGCTCATCCCACCCGGACGCCGTCCACAATGGTAGTTCGAAATGATGTGGGAAGAAGCCAGCATGCTCCCACCCGGTAATGGCCATGATCTTGAAGTTTTCCGGATGTAGCCAGATGTTCTTTCGCGAGAGGTCATTGTGGCAATAAACGAAGACGTCGTTCTCTGACCAGAGCTGCTCCCACTGGCGGCTGTCGTTTTGGTATATCCTTCGGGGCGGAATCACGGGAATGAATCTGCTGACGCTACCAATATATCTTCGCCGTTTTCTGCGAAGCTGCGGTATTATGAAGCGGTTCATCTGCTCCTCGACGGCGGCGACGGCGGCAATCTTTGTTCCTTCGGGCGCGTATTCTAGCTGGACGGCGCCGTGGATCCGTCTCGAGGCAAAATGCAGTAGCCCATCAATCGTGTATAGCTGACACTCTTGAACAGGGACATTGGTGTGCTGTCGAATAAATATGGTTGCCGAGTATTCGTTCCGAAGCCGCTCCGTATCCCACAACGGCCAAATGGTCCGCCCCCTTCTGTCGACGGGGAGCTCCTCGGCGCTTAGCTGCCTTTTTACAAACCAGTTTGCTCCCAGCTGGAAATGTCTTTCATGGTCACTGGCCGTCCAAACAATGTCTTGGGGGCCATCCAGTTGCATTCTAGTGTTTCTTCGAGTTCCATGTCGCTTTGTCCCAGCAACAATCTCTACACCGACGAAGCAACAAATCGAGGGATATATTTAAGGATTCCCCGGTTCTAGATTGAACTGGCTACCGAAAAAAGCTGGGTTACTCAATCAAGACTCCGTACTACCACCTATCCGCGCTCTATGTATCAAACAAACAAATTCTGACAAAGTCGTTTCTGTCCATGTCAGTTACATAGTACTACACCGAGATCTTGCTCTCGGGTAACAACAGATGAAACTACGCGGACGAAAAAAGTGTTTGCTACGAGTAGGTGCACCAACCTCGAATTGTGAATTCGGTAAGTCGTCATCACTTTGACTGTCGAAATGCCGCCGTACGTAGCACACGACCCGATTTCTGTGGTGCATTCATGTGCAATTTTCACTTATTCGCAACTTGTCTTGGGGACCTTCTTTTCTTTTTGATTACTCATACTTTTCTTTTAGTCTCTATGCTACAACTCAATATACAACCCATCTCATTCGTCATGAATATTCCAGTCACGCACAATATCTAGTAGCTAGCAGGCGTGATGGGCCCCATAGGGAGAGGCTCGATTTTTGTCAGGCCCTCACCGACGGGCTCGGCCCTGGCAACAAGGCGAGTCCTGGCAGAGTCGGCCTTGGGAACAGCAGGGCTGTTCTCCAGACGATGCGTGCACTCGCCGCCAGGGATGATGATGTTACCAATGTACTTTTCGAGGGTGGTGTAGGCGTTGCGAATAGCCTGAGCGTTGGGCTGGATCTTGCCGATGCCGCCCTTGACGTTCTTGTCATAGACGGAGACCACCGTCTCCTGGGCAAAATTCTCCTGCTGCGATGTGCGGCCGTAGTCGTCGGTGATGGCCGAGTCCTTGTTGTAGGCGTCGATCCAGGCCTTTCCGTTGGAAAAGGGCACGCCGTACTTGGGATCAAAGGCGTGCGAGTCCAGCGAATGCCCCGTCTCGTGAATGAAGACGGTAATCTCGCAGTCGCCGTTCATCTGGATGTTGTCTCCCGCGCTGCCGGCAGATCGCTGACCGGGGAGGGCGATGATGTGACGGATGAACTGGCGCATGCGGACGGGGAGGCGCCCAAACAGCTCCGTCATGTCCTTCTTGCTGAGAGGCGAGTCCTTGTGACGGCAGAACACCCAGGGCTGTTTCTTGCAGTCGTCATAGTGGATGTTGAAGGCGCTGACGTCAAAGGGCGAGAAGCCGGCGCCCTTGGCAAGGTTCTTGCAGTCCCTTGGGAGGTGGTCCTTGTCCCAATCATCGGTAGTGTGCGCGGCGATTTTGAGGGACGACATCAGGTCGGGACCCAGGCTGCCGAGGCCGCCATTCGGAAAGGGAGGCTTGATGACGGGCTTGTCCAGAACGGCAGATGCTACGCTGAGCAGCGCCGCGGTGGCCAACGAGGCAATAATGGACGTATGCATGATGGCTTCTTCAGGTAATCGGGAATGCGAAATTGAAACAGCTGGCGGGCCGCTGGCGATCACGGCGGCACGGCCGCCTTTATAGGTTTCATTTCACAACACGCAGCCCTGTGAAGTCTGGAGCTACTGCCTGGATGTCATCCAGCTGGTAAAATGGAGCTATTTTGGGATCAGCCTAGTTTTCTGGTGGTCAGCCTCTTGGGCCCGGGCGATTACTCAATTGGGTAGGTGGCAGTGTCGCTCCTCAAGGAGGTCTCGCCGAGTGAATCTGAGCTAGGCCAAACTAATTGTTTTAACTGGGGAAAAAAGCAAATGGGACGGAGAAAAGCGTTCCGTCATATAACTCATAAGTAATAGCTAGCCAATTCAATGAAACCTGTTTCCTCTCTTCAGTCTGGGGTCCTAGCTAACCAAGGCCGCACAGCCCAGACTGCGGTCATCTAAACGAAGAAGAACCATGTATAAACCCATGGTCCCAGAGTACTTTTGCAGCAATTATGTGTTAGATTGCCTCCAAATCTACCTCAATCTAGCCCTTCAAAAAAAAAACAAGCATAACTCTATGATTCTGGTTCGGGTGCCCTCAGGCGATGCATCCATACGTTGTCATTGAATACAACCTCAAGATGACAGCAAGTCTCCAAAAACGGCTAAAGAATAGGAAGCTCCGCCACTAATAGTAGATTAATAAACTCGAGTCCCTGTAGTTTCATTGAATATACATCTCACTGCTTCTCGATGTGCCTTAGCGTTCGACAGTTGTCTCAATGTTGCATTTGTAGGAATTGGGAGGACCCAGGCTGCCCATTTCTACTCCGGGTTACTGTTGCAGATCCCGTCACTCTACACACGAGTGAACACTCTCGGCAACGATATGGCTTGAGAGGATCGAGTCATTGAGCCTCTAATATTACTTACTCAAGTCAAGATTCTTGCTATTCCACCTGTACTTCATATCCCCCAGTCTACTCTTGCCACTCTAATATGGCAAGCCAAGGCAACCCGTAGCGCAGTATGCCTTGCCCCGCCAGTGCAGGGGCAATGCTGACAGATCTGCCACGAAAGTCCAGCCGCTAGGCATCATAAAACAAGCCCTCTGCCATTGAAGCGGTGGCGTGTCTAACTGTGAACGGCGACCGTGGGGGCCTAAACAAGGGTGCTGCGGCTGGAAGACGGCGCCATTGCACTCAGCCCAAGCAAAGCCTAGACACTACGAGAAACTCAATGACGAAATCTTGCATTGGCTGGATGCCATTGAAGGATCTTCACAGTTTTGAAATCTTTCGCATTCGAGCCATGGTCCCATCGTAGTTCTCGATCATTTGAACAAAACGGCAAGCATGGAAATTTATCTTTAGCAAGGCAACCATCAATCGCAATGCAGCAGCAGAGAACTAGCTCTTGATCAAATTCCATAATTGCCCGAAAGAGGGCCTATTCTCAATCCCAGAGTACCTCTACGGCCAGACCTATTATCTCTATGCTCTGCTGGGCCGATAAGTTGTCGGCTCAGTCGAGGCGGGACCAGATGCAGTGTAAACACAGAAGATGATTTGATTAGTTCACCAGGTAATATAGATCAAATTATTCATGCTGCGATGCACGAATTCATGACTTCATCATCTGCAATGGAGCGCATAGCAATGAAGACATAGTTTGCGTGTTGCTGGAAGATCATGCTATGTACACAGGACTGCCCAAGATTAAAGTACTCGAAGTTTATGCTCGCATGATTCGTAAATATAAAAGTATGTATTGGCCCTGTCAAGCCTCTATTTACCGAAAGCCGGAGCAGACGTCCTGGTAGACGTTGTGCTCCAGACCGGCGGCGTCAGTGGGGACGTACTTGAGGTATGTCGCGTACGAATAGGTCCAGCGAGGGTCATTGAGCTCCGTCTTCCAGGTCCAGAAGACCCATCCAGACATGCCGGGCTTCTCGTAGAGCTGCTGCTGGGCGGTGAACCACTTCTTGAAGAAGTCGCCGTTGTGCCAGTCCACGTTGGAAGTCATGCTCCACTCGCCGGTGATGTCGAAATCCTCGCCGCCGACGACGCGCGAGTCGGTGCAGGCACGATGCATGAGCTGGTACTGGTCGCCGCGCTGGCTGTCAGGGAAGCCGAAGCTGATGTAGTTGTGGTCGTCGAAGCCGACGCGGGGGTCGTTGGCGACGGCGCTCGTGCTGCGCGCGCTGCCCGAGTCCCACTTGGCGGACATGTACTGGACGTGCAGCTTCTTGTCGTCGGAGACGCCCAGCTCAGACTCTACGTCGCGGACAGCCTTAAGGGCGGCGGGGTAGTACTTTTGCACCAGGCCGGGATCCTCGCCGGGGGCGGGGTAGCGGCCGCCGGCATCGTGTCGGGAGACGGGCTCGTTGAGGACCTCAATCATGCCGACGGTGCGGTAGGCATTGTTGGTGTGGATGCGGCGCGCCATCCACGACATCCACTTCTCGGCGCGGCCAAAGTTGTAGTCGTTGAAGAAGCCGGCAGGGTGGTTGTTCTGGCCGGTGAAGACGTCCTCCTGCTGGCCACCAGGAGCTCCGTGGAAGTCGATGATGACGTAGATGCCCAGGTCTGCAGCCTTGGCGACCACCTTGTCGAGGTAAGGAAGCATGCGGTTTCCGTCGGCAAAAGGCTCGCTATTCTTGTCCACAATATCGACATATGACCAGTAGCCGATGGGGATGCGGATCGTGTTCAAGCCAACGTCGTGGACCGACTGGACCGAGTCCGCGTTGATCCAGTCTCGCCAATGGTTTTCGAAGCGCCGGTTGCCTTCCTCGCGGTTGTTGCCAGAGTAGTGATCCTTCATGCAGTCAAACTCGGACGCGGAGCCAGCACATCCCATGACGTTGTCCCACTCGTTGGTCATCATCCAGCGCTCGCCAACAAGCCAGCCTACATCGATTTGTCAGGGCTGCATCATGTAGCATTCGCGGTCTGCAACTCACCACCAAAGTTGACGCCGCGGATTTTGTTGATTCCGCTTGGCAAACTGGGCTTGAAGCGCTTCCCAAGCTGCTCAAAGCGAACAGTCATGTTGAAAGCAGCCAGGTCACGGTCCTCGGGCCGCCAGGCCTGGGCGGCGCCGGCAAGCAGCGCAGGAACAATTACTGAAAACCTCATCTTGAGTAACAAAGATGATGAGACAAGACTTGGTTCATCATGACAGCCCTTGGCAGCCAGAGCGGCACACCTTTTATAATTTATCCTGCACTGCAAGCTCCGGTAGTCCCCATTCCCCCGCCAGAAGAGGCAACAGACTGCGCACGCATGTGGTGGACGGCCCGATTACAAGGCGCGTTGCAACCAAGTCAACAGGTAGGCATAGTAGAGGACCAAGCTGGCGAGAAGCAACGGGGTTGGTGGAAGTAATATTTTAGCATCAGCAATCCCGCAGGTATTTTTGTGGAGGCTGGCTCGTCGTCCAACTGTGCTCGTTCACAGCGCCCATGTGGATACATGATAGCATCGGGGAGCATCGGCGATGCTGTCATCAAGTGAAAAGAGATGGATAAACTCCACTAGTGGCAGGTGTAATGATGCCAACGATTTCGATACTTGGCGGGGGAAGTGGTGTGTCAATTCCGCGTCTGCAATAATGCCACGAGACTGGTAGAGAAAGCGAGCAGCAGTCCGAGTCATCGTGTGGTCTTCTTTCTCAGCAAACCGTAAAAGGATGCAAGGGGGAAAAAAGGGTACTGAACAGCAATGAAACCTCATCAAGGCGCTAATGATGCGGCCAAGTCGTCACTCTTCTACTAAGTAGATGGGTCGATCTCCTTCAAAGCTTCGTCGCATCTACTTGCCGGATTTGAACTCAACACCCAAGTAATCCCGGAACACTTACGCGGATGCAAGATACAGGTGCATACTCAGTAGCCTTGCAGGTTGAGGGGCGCAGGGTTACAGGGTCATCGGGTCATCTCGCAAGGCTGGTCAGCTCATGCATGGCTGCGCAACGACATGAATTCACAGAGATGAGGAAACCGAGACAACTGGTCATTCTAGAATATGCCTTATTACCCGTCCTTGGTTACGAACTTACGAGACGTCACGCGGGGGAGTATGCGGAGTTTATGTACTTTTCGGTGCACGCCGGCTTGGGACGACTCATGTCAGGCCATAACCGCGCCAGAAGCAGGAGACTGTGGTAACGAAACCACGCCATATCGGAATCCACAGGAGTCACGATGGAAATTTTTTCCCTTCAGTAAAGAAACATATAAAATTGTGAAGCTCTCGCCAGAGAGTGCTACATTGCATTAGAAAACAAGATCCGGACAAACCCAAAAACAACAAACTACAACCCTAAGCAACCTTGACACGATAAGAAACACGATTCAAGATACTTAAAACAATGTCTGCCCCATCTAGAACAGCTGCTAGCGCCATCTCGCGCACCTACCCCAAAAGTCTCCCTATTCTGGTAGCTGGCACATCCGGTACGCATCACCCTTCCCGCAAATACGGCTGAATTCTGGAGCAAAGCGCTAATAACCAATGAATCCAGTTCTCGTTGTCGGTGCCTATGTCAAGTCTCAGTTGGAGACGCAATCAAGCAATATGGATCGCTTCTTCTCCACTTACAACACCCCGGAAAGTGAGGCCTCCCGACGGAAAACCTTCGCCGGTCACCCGGATACTCGAGATAACATGCTCAACATACTGGGCCGCAAATGAACGCAGATCCGCAGGAGGCGCATGTCGATTTTTCCATTTAAGCAGTCCCGGTTTTTTTTTCTTTTTTTTTTCGACATTATTGGTTCGAGAGTCTCAATTCCAATGTTACACGTCCACAGCCTTGGGACCCATGCTGGGGTTTGCATGAAGTACCTACCGGTGTGCATTTTTTTTTCTTTGAAAAAATCTTCATCACCAGCACAAGCATAAGCACCGGCAAGGTGTTCATATAGATATAATTCAATAGAGGCTATCATAGAGCACAAGCGATAATTTCAACGCCACCAAATTATGAAAAAGGGGGCCAGTTGGTTTGAGGTGCCACTTCTGTACTCAGTGAGTGAAAGAAATAGTTGGGGCATGATGAAATATTCCTCGGGCTGCATTGTGACATAACTATACGGATACTAAGCACGGATTACGGATACCTACTCCCGCATGTCCCAGTATCGCAAAATACATCACTAGTAATAATGCACCGAGCGCTGGGGTCTGTACTGAGCAGAGCCCTCTTCATCTGTTGGGCGCCAAGATGCGTCCACCTTCAGCGGTGCGCTTTCCGAGTCAGTGGCTGACTGCATGATATCATCGGAAAAGTCGCCGACGACAATCGGGGGAAACCCCAATTCAAAGGGCCGGCGTCGAATTTGACAGATCGTCACCGAGATTGAAGACCGCTTGACTACAGGAAATATCATGGTTCACCATTTGCTATCTGTGGCACGCCGCATCCATGGGATAAACATCCTTTAGGAACGAAAGAAATTGTTCCGGCCATGTCTGTCACTCATCATATGTACGGCGATGGCGCACTCATGCGTGTATACAATGCGTCTAGAAGATCCGGGCCGAGAGACAACGCAACTAAAGAATCGATGTCACCATAACCTAAATCATAATTTTGTGCTTGGTTGATCAATCCCTGTAAGTGTTAATTGTGCCTGTCTCATATCTGGCATATGTATGGGGTCGGTGACCATCCCCTTTTGTACATTTATCTGCCGACCACGGCAAATCTGCTTGCCTGGCTCAATATCCAATTTTTCCCGAATCACATGACTTGTTATTTCATGGCCGTCTTCTATTGCCGTTTTCCTGGTCGCGTAAAGTGATGCTTTTCTCGCACAATACATGTGCGAGCGAGCGAGTGTTTTGGATCAGTCTCCCTGCAGAGACGATCAACGTCTGTTAGTGGGGATACTTCGTGCCTTCTTGTATGAGTAGGTGTCTTAATCTGCTCATGGTAGCATCGTCCGATCTGCATTGCTCGGATTTCGTTTATTTTATGATATAAGCGGGGAAACTCGCATTGATTCTGTCACGGCGATTATGGCCCCAACCGCGTTATCACAGTCCGTCGCCGTAGACGAGCACAGTTCTTGGAGGACAAGATGCGAGCAGCGCAAGGAAGACTACATTCGATCCATCAACACGCAGGATGTCTGCGCGCTTGCATCCTACTATCATGACAGCCAGCCTTGCGCCGAGTTTCGCGGGCGCAAGCGGGGCAGCTATAATATTTGCTACTTTCTAGAGTTTGCAAATGACCAGACGAGATGGGTTGTGCGGTTTCCGCTCATTCCTATCCTCCAAGATGCTCACCGCAAGTTGGACTGTGAAATTGCGACCATGGAGTGAGTCCCGTCTTTTGCGACCCCTATTCGTGGCTACTAACCAGTTGCTTAGATACGTTGCTTCGAGGACCAACATTCCTGTCCCTCGCGTGCGTGCACATGGCTATTCCAGCCAGCCGGGACCGAGCAATCCCACGGGCAAGTGTTTCCTAATTCTTGACTATATCTCAGGAGAGCCATTGAGTCGGCATTCATTGGCAGACACTAGCGACGAAAACCGAGACAGGTTCTACGCCCATCTCGCAAAGTTTTACTCGCAGATGCGCGGGTTAGAGTTTGACGCAGCTGGCGCGCTCTCGCTCGGCGCAGACGGCACATTCAGAATCACAGCCCCGCTGTCCATGGACATCGCAGCGATAGGCTTGCGCGGAATCGAGCTCCAGACAGAGTTTCAAGCGACCAGTGCCATGGACAGGTACGCGCGCCAGCTTTACTCACTGTTGCTTCGCCGCGCGGCGGATCCTATCCCAGAAATGGAACTTCTAGACGTACAGTATCTCGTCTTTGCGTTGCAGGACTTTGAGAATCGCATGAAAGAATTCACTTCTTCCAGCCGACGGCAGAAGTTTGTTCTTACTCACGGCGATTTGCAGCCGTCCAACATCATACTGGACACGGACTATAGCATCAAAGGTATCATCGACTGGGAGTGGGCGGGCACAGTACCGGTTTCTTTCCTCGTCCCTCCTCTTTGGCTCGGGAAGAATGTTGCACCCGTCGCAAATGATGATGATTTCAAAGAATCCCTGTCTAGAATCCACAATGCCTTGGTGGCCAGCGGCTCACGGCTGGCGTCCGAATGGCCAGCAGAGATGCACCGCTCTGCAGAATATTTCATTCCTGCTGCGCTTTTGAATCAACACTTTTTCATGACTGTATACTACACACAATTGTTTCCACTGTATTTTGGCGAGACAAAGCAGCATATCAAAGTCCGGCAATTCTTCCGAGACGATGGTCCGGATGGCATTCACAGCCGCCAGGTGGGTAGCCTGATGCGGGCGGCTGGGCGTTGGGACGTGCTTTGAGGTTATAATCAATATTAAAAGGCTTCTAATTCAATTTTATTAAACATGATATTACTTTGCCCATATCTGATAGCCAATGTACTTTTCACTTGTACGCACAAGTGTAATTCCATCAACTTATAAGTGGCCCACAGTGTGAGAGATCTTACAGTGTGGCTTCTCTCGACACTGTGGGATTAACCGTTGATCTCAAGCACGGTTTAGCTTCGCACTGTACGCTGTCATCTAAAATTCTGCGTCTACAAACTGCGACACAACAGCATCGACACATACTCAGCAAGCGGAACCATGACTAGCTTAAAAAGACGTGCGGCGGAGGAAGCTCCCCAAAATACAAACAAAAAGAAGCGCAAGAGTAAATTTCAAGCTGAAGATGAGTCGCTGGACACTGAGCTCGGCCTCAACACGCTCTTCTCACGGATGGACAACCAGCTGCTAGCCGATTACTTGGCGCAAAAGACTGGCAGATTCGGAACAGATCTCAGCCCTGTGGAATTATCTGACCTTACAGTTTCCGGTGAGTGGGTGATGGGTTTAATGAGACTGTTAAGCCACTCTCTGAGGCGGTAATGCTGACTGCATGCACAGCAAATGCCATCACAGACTCTACCAGCTTTACCGAGCAAAGAACTCTGGATAAGCTGCCGGATTTCCTAGCCCATTTCTGCAAAAACCCAGACAGTTTGGGCAAGGCGTCTAAAAAGAAGGGCAATCCTCATTCTATTATCGTTACCGGAGCCGGGCTTCGCGCTGCAGATATTGTCAGGTATGTATACCTGCTTGCCCGTGTCAAAACGTCCAATGTCCGTCCGCTGACGTCTCCAACAGATCTGTTAGAAAATTCGCCTCCAAGGAGATTGCTGTTGCAAAGCTCGTAAGTTTTTTTTTTTTTCTTGAGAAAATGGATGCCAAATGAAGATCTAACCAATCCTAGTTTGCAAAGCACATGAAGGTTGACGAACAAGTGGAATTCCTCAAGAAGATGCGCGTGAGCATAGCCGTCGGCACTCCAGCGCGTCTATCCGAGCTTATTAACAACGGTATGCGGTTCTGTATCATAGGCTTCCACTTGCAGCTAATACTCCTATAGGCGCGCTGTCACTGGAAGGCCTGCATCGTGTCGTCGTTGACGCTTCGCATATTGATCAGAAGAAGCGTGGCGTGATGGATATGAAAGACACGATGATGCCCCTTGCCAAATTTATCACGACAAAAGAATTTCAGGATAGGTACACTGACGAGGAGAGACCCTTGTCCTTGTTGTTTTTCTAGATGTATATACCCGTGCCTCGCGTTACCGATTGTAAGAAGCACCGCGGAGCAAAGCAGGCACTGCAGACCTCGGCTACCTTCACTAAATACATTTCAAAACTCTTCGTACTTCCCTATTTCATTCGATTGGTCATTAGCGAGTTTTCGCATCGTTGCCGATGTTGCCCGGGACATTGCTTTGTTCGCAAATGTCGTCGGGTCAACCACTACCGGGTCGCCGGACGCTGCCTTCCTCACTTGCCAGCTGGCAAACGACCGGACAGCCTTTCTTTGCCTCCCTGCTTGCTGCTGGATCTCTTCTCTTCTCCTCCTCCATCATCACCGTTCAGTCCACCTCTCATCGAGCAGCTCTACCTTTTTTGGAAGCCATTCTTCTGCCTTTTTTTTGGATCCCGAATTCTTTCGCTTTAGTACATTTTCTACTCGCCAACGGCATTTGTTACATACTGCCACGGAAATGATGAAACGAGCATCATTCTTCGCTGCTCTGCTACCCTAGCTGGGTCATTGTAGCCAAGCACCTGATATAGATTCTCCCGGTAAGCTATTCCTGTGCTTCGTTTCGAATCTTGCTGACGGGTCCCATAGAGTGCACTCGAGACTGCACCCAATCTCTTATGCAAGAGTATTCTACCACCGACCTAGCAAACATATGTAACAACGTGGCAAAGCAAAGGGTAAGCTTTGACTCAAAACGGGTCAGATCAAATGATATCTAATACATCCAGTCTTTATTTCTTTGCATATTCGGCTCGTGTCAACCGCGACACTATGGCCCAGCACTCGCCAGTGCCATCCTATCCTGCTCCAGTCGAGGCGCAAATATCAGCCCACTCCTTCCAGTAGAAATCCAATCCGAGAAGCTTTCTGTCCGTCAACTGCCACAAGATATCGATGTCGCCGGCTCTCTTCCAGAGTTGGACGACAAACATGATTCTGTCGTTGACCGTAAACTTACACTCGCTTTGGCTTGCAATGCTGGCCCCGATGGTGTTGTGACAGTGTCTCTATCATCTCCTCCGACATTTGCCACCCATGTTCCTCAAGCTCCTGGATTTCCCGATGGTCTGTTTGGCCCTTTCACTTCCGGAGGCTCATCAACATCTACCGGTCCGACAATAACTCAGCTTCAAGGACGGCCCCCGTTACCCAGTGCAGACCGTCAACAATTGACAGCGTCGGATGATGATCAACGAGGTCAGACTGGACAGCGCGGGCAAGCTGGCTCAAATGCCGCGAACGGCGTGGATAGTGACTATGAAACAACGCCCACCCCGTCTATCGCGGTATCAACGTCTCAAAGTGCGACAAGTTGCCGCTGCTCAGAAGAAACAAGGTCAGAGTCTGTTCAAAGTGCCAGTGCCTGTCAAGCCACATCTCATCGAGCCTCAACGCACACAACAACCTCGAGCACTTCTACTCTTATCGCCACTACTTCATTGTGCAGTGAATCCTCAGAAGCTACTGTGGCTTCGGTGACACAGACATCGCCCTCTTCAACATTGATGGCATCGCCAACGTCAAGCATTTCAACCTCGGAAACTTCGTTATGCGAATCAACAGAATCAACCACCAAGCATACAACAGAGGTTGGTACGACTTCCACATCTTGCTCTAGGGAGAGCACCCGTGAAGGAAATATGCACATTCCTCAGTTGTCTGCTCAAAGGTCGTTCTCCAATGCTACCGCAACTCAGTCAATGGTATCAACATTTTCTACAGTCTCTGTCACCACGACCACTTCAAGCTCTAGCTGTGACACAACATCTACTTCGTCACCAGTGACCTCTTCTGTTTCTTCCACTACATCTTCAGCCACGTCTTCGTCGACAACCTCATCTAGCTCTTCTTCTGCCTCTTCGACTGCCTCTTCGACTGCCTCTTCGACTGCCTCTTCGGCTACCTCTTCGGCTACCTCTTCGGCTACCTCTTCAGCTACCCTCTCGAATTCGTCTTCAACCACCTCTACGGCTACCACTACATCTTCGCTCACGGCCGCGGAAAGATCCAATAAAGCTGAGAGTACCTGTTCCTCTTCTACATCGTCAAAGTCTACCAAAACGTCTTCGTCTTCAGCCACGTTGAGCACCAGCTCCCAAACACACACAGTCTCGCACACTGCTGAGCCACCTGCCTATACCCAACAAGATTTGCCACAAGCCTACGAAGCCTTTACACCTATGCCACTTCCTTCGTATGCTGACGCTGTGCCGCCAAAATACAATGCTGGTGCATCTGTACAAGCAAAGTCCGCCACATCTCAGTCAAGCTCAAGGTCGGAGATATCCAGCATGTCTAGTATTTCTACCACGAAGCCACGTTCGTCTTCCTTCTCGAGCACTACAATGGTAACAATACCATCTTATGGGTACAGTTTCTCAGGCCCGAGTGAAACAATAAAGCCAAGTTCAGTGGCATCATCATCAAAGGGCAGGGCATCTCAGATTCCCTCAGAGGATGAACACCATGACGGCACTGCCTCATTCCTCTCCTCTGATCAGGGCAATGAAATGGAGAATACGGCCAGCAGCGAAAGTAGAAGCCAGGCCCCAGGGATTGAAACAGTACCACTGTCAACTAAGAGCTCTGCGACGGTAACAAGGCAGTATCCTGCTACCACACAGGTACTGCCAATTGGTGGCGGACCACCTGTTCTATTCGTCACAATAATTGAAGCTGATGTGGATGGGAATCTCGAAACTTCTGTCTTGACTGTTTCGGAGCAGTCTCCCTGGCAAACACCGACAACGAGAGCGGGAGATGCAAAGGCTAACACTCTACACGCACGAGTAGATGCTTATCGAATGGGCATGGCGACGGACACGCTAGCACAGGGCTCAATCACACCGGCCACTACAATGTCGCCGGTGGGCAGCAGCAATCGCACGTCTATAGTAGCGGATGTCGCCTTCAGTTTGACAGAGTCTTCAACAAACGTCGTACAGACGAGTACCCCGATGGACTTGCCAGTGGTGTCGTCTGCATCAGCTGCAAACTGCTATTTGAGCATGGTTGTCTTTTTATTCGTGGCGTGGACTCTTGGTGGAAGCTGTCTGACGTGACCAAGAATTATCTTGGTTACGCAAGAAGGCAGCACAAGGACAGTGCAGAATCCGTGCGGCAGTATATGACGTTATAGTATGGTTATCTTGAAGGCACAGGAACCAAGTAGAAAAGGTGTGCCACCTTATTGTGAGTCTTAAATTCGAGATAGAAACTTATAAAGCTGGCTTTCTGCCATATTAGACTTGATAGCAATAATTACGATGTTTTTTTTCCGCAACAACAGTTCTTCAAGCTAGTGCAGGGTATGAAGCTGTTTGCGCTGAGAGAGAGATAGGTAGTGTCGTACGAGCAATATGGGACGGACGAAAATACCACAGCTTTTGACAATGTATTGTCACAAGACATTTTGGCCATTCTCTGCAATTCTGAACTTCATCATCACATTTACTTTTGCCAACTATGCTTAATGACGCAGGTTGTGACAGTAGGAATGGGCCATTTGGAGACCATAGCATAGATGTTAGGTAAGCCTGATTGCCAGAGGCCGCTAGCCACGTTTTGGGACAGCCCCGCTAAAATTTTCAGACTGGGACTGGAAAAACTGCTGGAATAATTTGCTGGTTTTGAGATTCCCTCAAGCTCAAAAGAAAAACACTGTTCTTTATTCCCTAGACAGAAATGAAGAGCAAACGTGCGCAAGAGGCTGCTACTGCGGCTGAAGATAAGCCCGTGGAGGCGCACGACGATGCGACCCCTCCTACCAAGAAGCGCAAGCGCGGCGACGACGAGGTAGAGGACACGGGCAAGAAGGTCAAAAAGGATAAGAAGAAGAAGAAGGGCGAGAAGGAGAGCCGCAAGGAGAAGAAGGAAAAGCGCAAAGACCTGCAGGATCTTCCAGGGGAGGACAACGACGACTCGGACGCCGCCAATGGCGAGGTGAGCGAGGCGGCGGCGCCCCCGGCCGAGAAGAAGCAGAAGAAGGACAAGAAGAACAAGGACAAGAAGAGCAAGGACGAGAAGAAGGACGAGGACGAGACTGTGCAAAAGCCCAAGAAGAACAAGGACAAGTACAACAAGAACAAGAACAAGGCATCCGCCCCCTCTGACGAGACGACGACGGCTGCCACGCCCCAAGACGCCATCCCCGAGGGTGCCAGCAACGGCATCGACCTCGACGTCGCCGACGAGAGCGCGGCGGCAGCCAACGGCGACGGGGCCGAGGCCGAGGCCGAGGGCCAGGCCGACAAGGCGGCGCGCCACATTGTCTTCGTGGGCAACCTGCCCTTCACCGCCACGGCGGCCAGCATCTCGGCGCACTTTGCCTCGCTGTCGCCCATTGCGGTGCGGTGCCTGACCAACAAGGGCGACACCAAGAACACGTGCAAGGGCATCGCCTTTGTCGAGTTTGCCAACGTCTGGACGCAGCGCACCTGCCTCGATCGCTTCCACCACAGCATGTTTGACGACGGGCAGTCGGCGGCGCGCAAGATTAATGTTGAGTTGACGTGAGTGTCTTTGCAACCCCCCCCCTATCTTCCCCCTCTTCCCTCTCTTGCTGTGTCTTTTCTGCTTCTTCTTTCTTTTTTTTTTCTTTTTCAACTTTTGGTCTTCTCTTTTTTAACTCTTGGCTAACCGCGAATCAATTTTTTTTTGTACAATTAGTGCCGGCGGTGGTGGCACTTCGAGCAATAGAACGGAAAAGATTCGCGAAAAGAACCGCAAGCTCGACGAGAACCGCACCAAGCGCATCGAAAAAGAAAAGGCGACCAAGGCGGAGAGCGGCACCGCGGAGGAGCAGCAGGAGCACATGGACGAGCAGGTCCACCCGAGCCGCCGCGCGCAGATGGGCAGCGACGCGCCCGCGGACGACTTTAACGGCGGCGGTGGCGGCGGCGGTCATGGTGGCCGTCGTGGAGGCTGGGGTGGTCGCGGCCGGGGAGGAAGAGGCGGTGGTGGCCGTGGAGGTGGTGGTGGTGGTGGCCGCGGCCGGGGAGGCTGGAGGCGATAGAGACAGAGGGACGGTTCTCTCCTGGAAAAGGATGCGTGAGACGCGGGAAAGGGTTGGCCGTCGTCTGATCTGTTGGAAACGGGTATAAAGAAAAGCATATATTTTGTCTTGTATCATATGGCGTTTACGAAGTCCTTATACGTCTCGCTATTTTTATCTCTGATACGCTGTTTTGGTTCTTGGGTTTATTTCTTCTTTCTTTCTTCTTTTTTGGGGGTTTTTAGATACAATGCATACAAGTCATCGAAGAAAACTTGAATTCAGATAGATGCTAGCCTGGTCGCCGCTGTTGATCAACACCAATAAGTTCTTTCCCACATGCGTGCACGTATGTATACCTTGCTACTATCGCTGGGAGTGATCCCTCTCAATCATGTCTTCCTTGGGAGCAGGCTCTTGGAGAATCTCATCGCACCCTGTATCCATCAAAAGAAGCAATGGCACGCAGAAACAACCTCGCACCAAGAAGAAACCAAAAGGCCAAAAAAGCAGAAAAAAAGGGAAAAAGAAACGCAGCTTGTATGTAAATTTATATAGGAATCAACAAGTGGTAATAAAATGAGTTTTTAGAATAAAAAATTCGAAAGCCTCCACAGATTATAGAATGCGCCAAGGAAGAAAATGTGAAAAAGGAACAAAACAAACGTCATAAGGCACTCTAATTTGGGGTCGAGGCCCATCTGGTATCTCGCTGGAAAAGGGATTGTCTATTTCGGTGCAAGGCCCAACCATAACACAAAGACTCCAGTATCAGTTGATATGCACCCGGGGCAGTCAGTCGCAGAAAAATCGCATGATGGCAGGAATAACGTCGTGTAGCGTTTCGGATGATAATACTTGAATCTAGCGTGAGGACAGTGGATTGTGGGAAGCTGGACGGGTCGATTAGAGGATAGAGCACTTCGTCTTCTTCTTGCTGGCGGCCACGGGGCGAGGGTTCAAGACAGCACTGGGCAGGTCAGCGGCGACATTCGAAGGGTTTGACGGACGGGGTATCGGGCGCTTACCGGATAGCCTCGTCAAAGACGCTCTTGAGATTTCTTTGTGTGAGAGCAGAGCACTCAAGGTACTTGTAGGCCCTAATCTCCTTAGCACAGACGAGTGCCTGCTCATAAGACACTGGCTCCATGCGCTTCTGTCGCAGGGAGTCAAGGGTGGCGGCGTCATCGCGGAGATCGAGCTTGGTGCCGACGAGGATGATGGGAATGTTGGGAGCGTGGTGGTCGATTTCAGGGTACCACTGCGGAGCGTTTGGTCAGTGTGTGGGGTCTCGGGCAAGTCGTTGGTCGTTGCTTCGGGGCATACCTTGGCGCGAACGTTGTCAAAAGAAGGAGGGCTGACGACGGAAAAGCAAATGAGGAAGACGTCAGTCTGGGGGTAGGACAGCGGACGAAGTCGCTCGTAATCTTCCTGACCGGCGGTATCCCAGAGACCGAGGCTGATGGGCTTGCCATCGACCATGACACTGGCAGTGTAATTGTCAAAGCTAGAGGGATGCATTAACAGGCAAAGAACGGCTGGAGGCGTATAGGCGGAGGCACGCACACTGTCGGGATGTACTCGCCGGGAAAAGCATTGGTAGTGTATGAGATGAGAAGACAAGTCTATTGCGGGAATCAGCCGAGGACCTAGCCAAAGGAGAATGGACTGCAACCAGTTGGGGGAACATACCTTGCCGACAGCACCGTCACCAGTCACGACGCACTGCATCGCAGGTTAGCATTTCGGCGTCATCGACGAAGCTCGGGGCGGGGATGGGTGAGGGGCTGAACACGCCTTGAGCGACTGGACTCCGCCTGGTTGAGCCATGGTGAATGGTGGAATCAGGGAGAGCGGGCAGAGTGAAATAAAGAGAAGCTGGGGCGGCCGGAGAGACTATGCTGAAAAGGTGAACCGAAGAGGCGAGATTGATAATGTAGGTTGCCGAGATTGAGACGGCGACGAGCAGAGCAAAAGAGGGCCGATAGGGGGAGGGGTATCGGTCGGATGATTGAGGGCGTGCGGCGGCGGCTGTGGGATTTTGGAGATGTAGAAGAGGTCCGGGCCTGCAAGCTAACTAGGTCAAAGGGAAAGAAAAAAAAAGGGAACGACTCGCAGTAATGAGGCGTACGAGAGGAAGCAAACGTCGAGCAAAGACAAGGTAAGAGAAAAAAAATAAATAGGGGTCAGCAGAAGGGCGACAATGGCGACGAGAGGGTTTCAAGGCTGCATAAAGGGAGATGCAGAAGCAAGTTGATGCAAGAGGTGAGAGATGGAAACCGATGGGAAAACGAAGAGCCGGGCGGCAAGACGGACGACGGAGGCACGTTGATGAGGCTGGTAGTGTGGCAGAAGCTTGCGCGTGAAGATGGCTAACTGCGAGGAGCTAGGGTGGGAGTGGAGGGTGGAGGGGGAAGGGTTGGAGCTAGGCAGAGAGGCTAACGGAATGAAGCTAGCGCACAAGGGATTGTAGGTGGTCGGGGCCTGTATTATAGTGGATGAGGAGGAATTTCCAGGTGGTTGGCAGGGCTGGTTGGGCTGTCCGCCGGCAGGTGGTGTTCTGGCCAAGCCTTCTGGCGGGGTCGGCTGCTAAAACACGGACGCCAGACAGTCGTCCGTCTGTTGCCAGAGAGCTGCGACGGCGACAGCTACGGCTGCCATCAAACACAGCTATAGTTGCTGCCAGACACTGCTATGGCTGGAGTCAAACACGGCCACAGCTGCCATCAAACACGGCCACAGCTGCTATCAAACACTGCGATGACTGCTATCAAACATGGCTGCAGCTGCTGCCAAACACTGCTACGGCTGCTGCCAAACACGTCTACTTACACCCGCTGCTGCAGCCCTACTTGGGTAGGTACCTACCTACTAACCTACCTAGGCACCTGCCTGCCATTATTGTCACCATGACCACCCACCTGCCTCAGGCAAGGGACCTAGTAGGTAGGCACTGGTAATTTACCCATTTACCTCCTTCTCCCTCTAATAGGTAGGCCATTTACGCGCTCAGCTAACCATCTCTTCAGTGGAGCTCAGGCCTGCCAGAGCGCCCAATCACTGGGCCTGTAAGTTTAGGTACGTACGTACGTACCTAGGTACTCAGTAAGTAGTACCACTAAGTTGGGTGTTTTCTCCTCGTACCTCTTCACCATCATAGCACTCAGCCAAACAGCCTTCTATTCAGCCTCATCATCATTATCAACTTCTTCTTCCATCAGCGCTTTTCCCGACCATCATCTGACCCTTGTCACCAACTCTTACACTATTCTTCACCCTGTACCAACCTTTCCATTCTCCATCAACTCTCAACACGGAGCTTCCCTCCTGTGACGGAAACGCGTTTCGTCCACCCACCAGACTCCTTCCGTCCTGCACCGACTAGCCGTCCTAGCACTAGATGCTTCTACCTACCTACTACACGAGCTGTCGGGTTTCATCTCCATCTGATGGGCCTGACATGGGATAAAACGCACCCATCCTCGACCGCAAAACGCCAAACGCTCGTGGCCAGCTGGTTGCTTCACGTCAGCACTCTCCGACCCCCCTTCGTCTGTCTCTCTTTCGTTGAACCTGCCAAGCCGAGACACAGACAAACCGCTTCATCATACTATTCAAGCGCCAGCGTTGTGTCACGGCCACCTGCAGATGCGATGCAGTGACACCTGCAAGGGGATGCGTCGATTCGCGCGTGAGCCATCGAAGCCGGAGCCTGCCACACGGCTAGGTGGCTGAATAGATTGCACCCACGCCGATTGTAGGTGTGCGCCCTGGCACAGGCCCGCCCAATGGCTCACACCAGCGTACCGCACCCATTCATCTAGCCTGTCGCTCAAGGCATTATGATTGGGCATCTGGACACCGAGTAGTCGAAACATGGACCTTTTCCTTGCTAGCAGCGGCAACTCAGCCGCCCCGCCAAACGATACTCGTGCTAAAGCCTCTACCATCGTTCTTTATGGGCAAAAGGTTGCCCCCCATGAAAGATGTCAGTTTGCTCCGAGTTGTACACGTAAATAATGGTCAGTATCGCCGCTTCTGTTGCTGCTCTTGCGTCGCCTCAGGCCAGTTGCCTGTAAGACCGCAACAATCATGAATGATATCGGCAAAGCTCCAGCTATCTCTTGTACCACTTTGTGTAATTGTGTAGTCATGTCAATTTCAGTCTTGAACGCAAGCCCTCTTGACGGGTGTGAATTCGTGCAGTTGAGCTACTACACTACGCATATCTGCATGACGAATGGACAGCTGGGTTTCGTTACCATGCACGCGCGAGCCACTCCACCAACTTGACTCAAAAACCTGGCTCAGACAAGTTCTATTTCATGCTGCTGATACTGTGGCATGACTTCTTGCACTGCAGCCTGTGAGAAATTTTGATGTCAAGCACGGATTTACCTTTAGCGGGAAGAACCAATTCGACGCCAACGTACTTGCCTTGAGACACTGACTCTGCACATAGGCTACCACGGCGCCGATAAAGCCCCGGTTGACACATGACGGCTGGTATAGTAAAAAGTAAGCCAACTTTTGTATCCGGTATTTCCTTGGATCGTATTGTACGTTCACTCGTTTATCTTTGCTTTGGGATGGAGGCACGCGACCTACTGGCCTGTGGCGGTGATGAGAGTCCCTGGCACCGGCGAGCAAGGAAATGTTTGCCTTGCAGGAAATACCTCGATTCGAGAAACGAAAAAGTAGACTCAGCCAGCTTTATGCACGGCGTCGTTTCGCATTTGCTTCCTTTTAAGACGGCCAATGACAGCGGCCGCCGGACGACGGAGTGGTCCCCCAAGTAAGGGCTAGAAATTGGGCCATGGAGTTTCCATAGAGCTTATGCTGAGATCAGGCTGTAGGCCTCTGTCTTGAGAATGCCCATTCTGGAAGCAACTTTTAGAAAACAGCGAGGCTGCAAGTGTCGCATAGCAAGATAGAGCGGCAGCGCTCCTCGGCGATGGCCGTGGGACTGTCGTGCGAGCTATGAGCCTGTCGATGGTAATACACTACTGAAATCATTTGGATGAAATGGCCTGATGACTGTTATAATATAGTATCTTGAACTTTAATTGCATTGCAGGGTAGGAGCACCTGTTCTAGTGTATAATGAATTCGGACGGGTAATTGCTTCTTTCTTTGCTGGTCTGGTCATCCCCTGTTCTAGAACAGCCTAACATGGTAAGGCTGTTTCACGCGAGCAAAAGTTTAAAATACCAAAAGAAAAAAAAAGAACGGCAATTGGAATGTCATCACATTTTCTGATAGATTTGGCCGTTTTTAATCTTTCCAGACACAATCAAAAGACTTGGCCTTGGGCCAGCGGCCGCGACTGGTATCATAGCACATCCCAGTCATCGCGTCCTGGCCGACTTTGCCATCGCCATTGTACGTTTCAAATTGAGCGACGACTTTTCCGTGACACTGATGACCACTTGATGGTTCTGAGTTAGCTTGGCCTCGAGGAAAAGAGTGAAAGAGTGAAACAGTAACAAAGCGATTGGGTTCGTTAGGAAGCCCGGGGAACGTACTCGTAAAGATAACAGTCGCCAGCAAAATTCATGGTGAGAGAGCTGAGAGGTAGCCAGATTTATTAGTGATTGTTGCACGGCTTTGGAGAACAATGCCCGAGCGCGAGGTCCTGTTCAAGCACATACCCTACGGTCTGGAGCTCGATGCACTCATTGACGTGAAACGCCCGGTTCGGCTTGGAGTGTAGAACTTTGCACTTGTGATCGGTGAAGCGATTGCCCTGATCAAAATCAAACCGTTAGCTACGAGTTTCTGCGCGAAAACTTGATAATGGCCGTGGACGAACCAGCAGCGGGTTTACATTGGCAGAAGCCACTGCCGCAGTGGCAAGAACCAGTGTGAGCTGCGATAGCTGCATGTCGAAGACTGATACGATGTAGAGTATAATAAGACAGAGGATAGAAAATGAAGACCGAGCGAGATGAAAGAGGGGACGACTGCAAGGCGGAAACACATGCACACTTTATATGCAAAAGAGCAGCAGTTCACGAAGCTACTCCGAAGTAGGCAGCCTTGCTAACCTTTAAGACTTGGTCGATGAACGAGCCAGCTTTGCGGAATACGACCCATGGAGGCTCTCTGCTTGCGCTTATAGTTTTGCTTGCAAGCCATGCAGCCTCACTTGCATATACACCCCACGCGGCTGCAGCGTCGTATAAACGAACACGACCCTACGATTTACGTTCCGGTTCTCTGTTGCAACTTGCGCTTCGCTAACAACGGGTTGGAGCGCCCTAGACGTGGCTGATTTGTCCACTGCAGCGTAGTCAGCTCCAAAGGGCTGCTGTTTCTGCGGGGTGAGCATCGTGCATCGTGATTTCCAGTTTATGCAGTGAATATATATCCGGCCACATGGAGAGTACCACGGCAGTTGGTTGCTGCTCGACGATGGTACCCGTCGTGTGCTCTCGGGCTTGCTTTCGTTGGAGCAAGTCAGAGGCAGCCTACAAGCCGAAAGAGAAGACCTCAAGGCTCCGACAGGAGTGGGATGAGGGATCTCGTTCCGCATTGGGGCGCCGTTCCTTGTGGTCCAGAACCCCGAAGAATGCAAGCTGCTTAACCCGACATATGGTTCGGTTGTGAGGCGCTGGTGTGGCGCCAGCTCGCAGCCTGATCTACGCCTGTGGCTCCGGGCTGATATCCATGTCTATTTCTGGTCCTGCAGCACGCGACACTCGTATCTTCAGCCGGCTTGAGTTGCGGCCTAGGTTCTTTTAATGTAGTTTGGCATGGACGAAACATTGCACGGGGGGGGGGGGGGGGGACACGGGTGAAGTCTGCCAAGCCTTTCGGGAAGCATTTTAATACGCGATCAAATTAAAAACGATGGCGATGTAAATTGTCTTGGCAAAATCTACCAACTATTTAATTCGCCAACGAGACTAGTAGAGGACCCCTGAATCGCTTGACCTTGGCCAGTCATGCAAGACGCGCCTAGTGCAAGAAAGAAAGACGAGCTGGTCTTGGCTTCACTGGACGCAGCGACATGGAAATTCTACATCAACCATTTTACACCACCATACCTGCGTCGCAGCGGATCTAGATATTACGCTCTTTGCGCAAACCATGTGCGACAAGTCATGATGTGATTGGCAGATGGCCTTTATAATAAGCGGAGTTTCCATCCGGGTTGTCAGCCTCAACAGATGTATTGGGTTGGGCCGGCTGGCCGCTTCCCGAATCGAACCACCGTTGGCGACCGTAGACGCATAAAAACAGTGTCGGAGGTAATGCAAAGCAACCAATGTAACCAACATCACATTCGCGCGACAACCAAAAGACCCCCCGGCCATTCCCGCCGACCCCCTTTGCCCCCGTCTTTTTGGTCATGCATTCCGACGACGCACATCCGTCGCGCGAGACGGAGCCGCTCCTCGGCCGCACGGCGGCGCCGCCGCCGTTGAGCGACGACACCGCGGAGCCACACGCCGCCGTGGTTGACGACGACGACAACGATGACAACGCCAGCAGCAGCAGAAGCAGCAGCAGCAGCAGCAGCAGCAGCAGTAGCGGCGGCGGCCTCCTGGACCCCCGGGGTCTCGAACACAAGCTCTACGTGTCGCACACGCTGTCGGCGTGGAACTCGCGCCTCTTCGAGTTTGGCGCCGTCCTGTTCCTCGCCTCCATCTTCCCCGACACGCTGCTGCCCATGTCCGTCTACGCGCTGGCGCGGGGCCTCGCCGCCGTGGCCCTCGCGCACCCGGTCGGCGCGTGGATCGACCGCGGGGACCGGCTGGCCGTCGTGCGCGCCTCCATTGTCGGCCAGCGACTGCCGGTGGCCGCGAGCTGCGGCCTCCTGTGGCTTCTCGAGCGGCGCGCGCGCGCCGCCGCCGGGCGGATGTCGGAGTTGACGCCGACGCCGACGCACGCCGCGGGCTTGCTGGTGCTGCTCTGCGCGCTGGCCGGCGTGGAAAAGGTGGCCGCCATGGCAAACACCATTGCCGTCGAGCGCGACTGGGTCGTGGTCATGACGGGAGACGACGAGGGCTGGCGAAGAGGTAAGAACAAAAAAAAAAAAGAAAACAAAAAGATGGCTCGCCTCGTCCGGTCGGGGATGCCGTCGACGCTTCGAGCAGATGTGCTGACCCTTTCCCGGCTGTCTAGTGATTAACGCGCGCATGCGTCGCATTGACCTGCTTTGTAAACTCCTTGGACCGCTGGCCATATCCATCATTGCCACTGTATCGACGCGTTTTGCGATTGGGGCCACGCTCGCCATGAATGTGGCGTCGGTGCTCCTGGAATACGGCTGCATCGCCAAGGTTAGGAAGTGCAGACCAGCCATTCAACTCAGACTCTTCTGACCAAGAAAAAAAATTAAAATAAAACAGGTCTATAAGAGCGTACCGGCCTTGCAAAACGCCAACGCCCAACTCCCCACGATGCAAGACGTCGCAGCGCCTTCTGTCGGCGCTCGCTTCAAGGCGTTTCTCGGAGCCGTGGTCCCGGCGGCCTCCTTTTCCGGCTACGTCAGACACTCGGCGTTCCTCCCCTCGTTCTCGCTGTCGCTGCTCTACCTCACCGTCCTGTCCTTCTCGGGACAGTTTGTCACCTTTCTCCTGTCCATCGGCTTCACGCCGCTGCACGTCGGCGTGGCCCGGACAGGCAGCACCGTGATCGAGCTCAGCGCCACGTGGGCCGCGCCTCGCCTCATGGGCTACATGGGGCCTGTCCGCGGCGGGATCTGGAGTCTCAGCTGGCAGATGATTTGCCTGACGCTGGGGCTCGGCGTCTTTCTCCGCGACGGCTTCGAGACCGGGGCTCATCACGCGTGGACCTCCGTCGCCGGCCTCATCGTCTGCATCGCCCTGAGCCGGCTCGGCCTCTGGGGGTACGACCTTTGCGCGCAGACAATTGTGCAAGAGGTTCGTAGACGGTTTCATTGTCTTTTCTTTGGCTATTCTTTTTTGTTTCTCGTTTCTCACTCTTTCCCCCCTCTTTTCACTGGCCGAATTTCTCTTTGCTAACGTTTTGTTCAGGAAGTTGAAGATGGCAACCGCGGCGCGTTCTCGAGCGTCGAGGCTTCCTTTCAAAACTTGTTTGAGCTGCTCTCCTTTGCGACCACCATTGTCTTCTCGCGTCCGGAGCAATTCCACTGGCCGCTTGTCATTAGCATCGCAGCAGTGTACATCGCTGGCGGCCTGTACGCCTTCTTCGTACGCCACCGTCGCGGGCACCTGTTCCACCCGCCAGCGTGCCTAAAGGTGGAGGTAGAGCACTGATATGAATTCACGGCAAGTCTAAGGACACAAAATGCGCATGTATGCCTTGGCGTTGAACCAAGTATTCTTACATCAGGGAAGGAGTTGGTCGGTGGCTTCTAAGAATGTCACACGCTATGCATGTTTGAGGCAATGGTGTCGATTCCGCGCCTTGGCGTGCACGGCCTTAGCACGCTACGATATAACCCGCAGTTAATGCGCATTATAAACACACTGTCCGGATATGTAGCGATAGTATGAGCGTAATCGACAGGCAATGTATCGGCTACACGACTAATACCACTGTTAAAAACCGGTAGCTTGTGAGGGCTCAGTCATTCATCCCGAGTGCCGGTGTCATGAGAGGAAACAGACGTTACCTTGCTCTTGGCAGGCACCACGGATCGGAACACTAGATTTCAGTAGGTCATAGGTGGCGTCGCGTTAATAAGTCTCAAGAGACACTGCCCCGGACGCCACGTCTTGATGAAATCCACTCTATGTATGTGTCGAATACAAGACCCCATGCTACAAATGCCGACTGTGATGTCCGGCCAGAGAAATATTTTGCTCTTTGTCTTTTATTAATTGACTCATTGCGTCACGTCATGTCCTGCCTGTCCTCCTCGTCTGATCACAGCCCCTAAGCTACTAATAAGTCCAAACTTACTGTATTGGGCAGGTAGCACGGCTCCGAGCATAGTGCTCATATACAGGCACATCGAGAGAGCGCACTACAGAGCCGGATACCCGACGTCGTATAGTGAGCGGAAAACTCGGCGACAGAAGCTTCAACCATATCGGGTCGGTAATGTGAGCTGCCCGACGGACGACGAAAGCACAAGGGACAATGAAGCCACAGTTGGGATTCGCGGGAAGGTAAAAGGGACAAAATAAACTCTGACAACTACATCCGCCAATTGCGGAACAAAATGCGGGAAGCGAGCCTGGTTCTAACCCTGGACACACGGACTACTTGCGTCGCAATTTTGGCCTTGGACCTTGATTCCTGTTGGCCCGCTTTGATTCGGCATTGCCACTGTTTGCAATGACAACGATCGGCATGGGTTGACAAGCCAGAAACCAGAAAGCAACAGGCTGGGTTGCACATTACATCCAGCGCAAAGCAAAAAGGGCGGGATGGCTAATACGTGACCAAGTGACCTTCTGGCTTAGGCCGGGTGCCATATCCGCTGTGACAACAAAGTTCCCTCTGGGTCATTCATTAGTGTTATTTCCAGGACCAGGTACGTACCTGCCCTTTTCGCAGGCTCGCGTGGACCAAAGCGTTTCGTATTATGTACCAGTACTTGCCACAAAGATCGCCAGGAGGCTCGCGGGCACAGCACCGCTTCCTCGATAGGCACCATGTGCTTTGCTTAGCTGCTCCACAATCAACCATGGGCCACCACTTATCGCTGGGTCCCGGGCCATTCTAGTTGCCAAGGTTGGTCGGTGTCGCTTTGCGTCGCAGGCTGGTTGGCTGGTTGGCCGGCGACTTGACACTAATAACTCGGGCGGGAGCCTGGAGCGGAATCAGCAACCACACCGGCGATAAACGTCCTTCCCAATACAGCCCTAGTTGATCAAGCATGCCGTGAGGCGATCAGCAAAGCCCACCCCGAGCACCCATCTGCTCCAGTTTGGTGACTTCATCCACGGGGGCGCGGCCGGTCCGCCATTACCCCTTGGAGCAGGTCCGAAAGGCATGATGGGACTCTTCCAAAGATTATAAGATGGCTGCCTTCTGCTCGGCTCTGGTAGAGCTTGATCAGGTTCAGGTTATGCTTTGAAGCCCCTTCTTCTTCTCCTATACATACTTATCTTACCTTCACGATGAGGTGGTACGCTACTTTCCTCCTTGGCCTTGCCTCCACGGCGCTGGCCAAGCCAACCTACCAGCGCCGCCCTGACGATAGTTGGGACTATATTGTCAAGGGTGCTGACATTGAGCGTCGTGAGGAGCCGGCCAACGATACTATTGCCCACTACAGTCTTCGTGGAAAGAGCGTGGATCCCTCTTCTTTGGGTGTAGACACGGTTAAGCAATACGCCGGTTACCTTGACGACAACAACCAGAACAAGCATTTGTTCTACTGGTTCTTCGAGTCACGCAATGACCCTGCCAACGATCCTGTCGTTCTCTGGCTCAGCGGCGGACCCGGCTGCTCGTCCATGACCGGTCTGTTCTTCGAGCTCGGCCCTGCCAAGGTGGACTCCAATCTCCAGGTCATCAACAACCCCGACTCGTGGAACAACCGTGCCAACGTCATCTTCCTCGATCAGCCCGTCGGCACGGGCTACTCGTACGGCGAGCAGGTTTCGAGCTCCTTGGCCGCCAGCAAGGACATTTATGCCCTTCTTAAGCTCTTCTTCCAGCAGTTCCCGCAATACGCCAAGCAAGACTTCCACATTGCTGGCGAGTCGTATGCCGGACACTACATCCCCGATGACGCCGCCGAGATTCTCTCCCACTCTGACAGCGGAATCAACCTGAAGAGCATCTTGATCGGCAACGGTCTTACCGATGCGTATAACCAGTATCCCCAATACCCCGACATGGCTTGCGGCAAGGGTGGCTACCCTGCTGTCGTCGACCAGGGCACCTGCAGCCAGATGCGCAACGCCATTCCCCGCTGCCAGAGCGCCATCAAGCAGTGCTACTCTACCCAGAGCAGCAGCGACTGCACTTCCGCCTCGAACACCTGCAGCCGGGTCTCGGACGCCTACTACCAGACCGGACAGAACCCTTACGATGTGCGTACGCAGTGCGAGCCCAACTCCGGCGGCCTCTGCTACCAGGGCATGAACTACGTCGAGCAGTACCTGAACCAGAAGGAGGTCATGCAGGCCCTTAACGTTGAGGTGGACAGCTTCGACAACTGCAACAACAACGTCAACTATGCTTTCCACCGCACCGGCGACGACATGAAGCCCGTCCACCTCAACGTCCCCAAGGTGCTGGCCAAGAGCGTGCCCGTTCTGGTCTACGCCGGCGATGCCGACTACATCTGCAACTGGCTCGGCCAGCGCGCCTGGACCAACGCCCTCCAGTGGCCGGGCCAGTCTTCCTTCAAGTCGGCCCCGACTCAGAACCTCACCTACAAGGCCGACGGCGGCGACGCCTACGGTACCGTCCAAGCCGCCAAGGGTCTCGCCTTTGCGCGCATCTTTGGTGCTGGCCATCTGGTGCCCATGGACCAGCCTAAGCCCATCCTGGACCTTGTCAACCGCTGGATTCACGATGGCGACTTTCAGCATTAAATGGAATGTTTATGATCAAGCACATGAATGTATATACTGCATGTCTGCACTTCTGCACACTTGACCTCATCATCAAAAATGTATATAGGAATTTGAATATTTAGTTTGCAAAGGACGCAACATGTTTTGGATTTATAACGTGAAGTGCGAAGACTGTGGCCCAGTGACCGCCCGACCATTAAATTCAATTTAGCAGGCGTCCAGGTGCCGTCCGTAGGCGATAAGACTACAAATATATGCGCCGGCAAGTTGTGCTAACGTGTGTTTCCGAATAGCTGCGGAACTACTGGTCGCGTTTTCGGCGGCTAGACGATCATCTATCGGTCGTCAGCGTCCACGGGCCTATTCATGGTCAATTGAACGACGTCTCAAAAAAAGGAAAAAAAACTTCAGTATTCTGCCAAGTTCGGCAATGACTACTATCAGAGTCTCGAAATGAATGGGAGACGACAATCACATCAATTTGATGTCCAAGCCGCACATACGTTCTGGTTAAACATAACGACTGATGAAAACAACTACAAGAGAAAATTGAATTTTATCTATCTTCGGCACTATTAAATAGACACCAAATTTCGTACAAGTCAGAACTTCTTAATTAATTCCCTACCAAGAAAGACAATGTTTGGACGGATGTGATGGAGATGCTTGTTGGTGATGGATGTACGAGCGACCCCACTAGTCGCGTCTGCCAGCCTCATGGCGCGTCTACAGCTGGTCGACCATTTGTACCTTACACAACTACAGCTGGCATTTAACAAAACGACTTGATTAGGCATAAAGACTCGATATCACTAGACTATTCGTGCCTGCTCATAGAAATGGGCAGGTAAGACTTGGGAGCGCTACGCTGGTTGAGACGGCTCCGGTGCCGAGTAAACAATTCTCTCCGCCACCATCATCACGCAGCGACACCATGGCCGACACGCCGACTGGAGGCAGCAGCCGCCCAGCCAGGACACCTGCAGGGCGAACGCCTTCCCAGAGGACACCTTCTGGACGCGCGACCAATTCCGATTCTTCTGTCCACACACCGCTCGACCGTACCGGGCCTCGCGACCTCGCTAATTCCGTTCGTCGAGGACTCAGCGCCTCGGGCCGCAGAAATAACAACAATGCCCCTACGCCTCACGCAGCGGCGGCGCGAAGAGCGCTTGAGCAGCGGCGGACAGCCATGTTTACGCCCGGCAAGAACCGCCGCCGCAGCTTGCGCGAGCAACACCAAACTCCGATGAACATTCTCAACCAGCTGGCCAGGCGGCTCGCGCCTTCGACACAGCAGGTCGCCGCGAGCTCGTCGCCAGCGGATATGGAGCCACGGTCCGCCTTGCGCTCCGTCGGCGAACGCCCAGAACCGGCTGATGATGATGACGACGATTACATGGACGACGAGCCCGACGTCGAGGGGGACTACGACGACGATGACGATGACGACGACGACGAGCTGCCGGCACCGCCTCGCATGTCTCTACCATTGCAGGACGATGACGACGACGATACGATGGAGCTTCGTCCCCCTCGATTATCTTTGCCAGACGACAACATTACAAATTATACTGTAGGCTCCGTCGAACTGCCCCGCGACCGGCCAGCATCGAGATATTCGCGGGGTAGTCTCGGCAGTGTGCGCGGTAGCGACTACTTTGACCCGAATGAGCAAACCGCCGAAATAACTGGTCGGCAGTCAGACTTCTTCCCAGGGTCTTTGCTGGCGGACCTGCAGAACAGAGCAGAGGACAATGCTGCTGCCTTTCAGCGGTAAGCTTCAACCGCATACAAAGGAGCCTTGACCGCTGGTGCTAACAGGAGTAGTTTCGACGCCGATGCAACAATGCGTACGATTGGCCGTGAAAGTGGATTTACCATGGGTGTCCCCCCGGATATGGCCGATCAAACAACGTTCCTTCTCTCGGAGCCCGGTGGCGATGCACCGGCCACGTCGCCTTTGCCGGGAAATCCTGGAACGGCCGCAGCGATGCAGGCAGGAGGAGATACGATATATGGCAATACGTCACTCATTCCGGAAAATCCAGGTGCGGAAGACCTGCCTGCATTAGGTTATGATGACGACAACGACGAGGACGATGAACATCGCCGGCCTGAAATTTCTGAGTATGATGAGACCACGATCAGACAGGATCGCCAGGAAGAAGAACCAGATGTTGAATCTGGCCGCCGCCGAGTCTCTGGGCCGGCCCATGGAGATACACTCATATCAGAGGGCGAGGACAGCGACCCGGCGGATGTGACAATGCGCCAGCAAGACACGAGTATGGCACTGGAGCCCTCAAAGCCAGCCCGCCGGGGCCCTAAACCCAAGAAGAAACAAAAGCGCATTTCGCGCCACGGTGCCGAGTACCCGCCGTTACCACCCGCTTTTGTACGGCGCGTGGCACACCGTGCAGTGCAAACGTCGGGCCTGAGTAACCATCGCATCTCATCAGACGTGTTAGCGGCGCTGACTCAGGCGTCGGAGTGGTTTTTTGAGCAACTGGGTGACGATTTGGGCGCTTACGCTGACCACGCCAAGCGAACAGTCATCGAGGAGAGCGATGTACTAACATTGATGAAGAGGTTAGCTAATGTAGCTTCAACAACTTAATGAATGGCATACTAATAGCCTCTATCAGACAAAGACAGATCGGGTCTGATGCTACATTGTTTTCCCTCGCGCAGCGGCAT
Source organism: Cordyceps javanica (assembly GCF_051103115.1). Classification (NCBI taxonomy): domain Eukaryota; kingdom Fungi; phylum Ascomycota; class Sordariomycetes; order Hypocreales; family Cordycipitaceae; genus Cordyceps; species Cordyceps javanica. The sequence continues at coordinate 6,752,547 of NC_139295.1, forward strand.
TTACCCAGGGAGCTCCTGCAGGATCTACGAATGCCGCAGCCGTCGAACCTGAAAGGCCAACGCCACAAGAGCCTAACACATTATGACGATGACGATGACGATGCTTCCGAGGTTTCATGATTTATTCCTTGTTTGAATTCAGATATTGTACAAATGGTGTTGTAGTTTTGGCGCATGGCTGGAGCAATGTTTTACATGTATTTACAGAGTGCGCGTCGCGCGGACCCGACGCACAACATCAGAAGCGGGTTTCTTCATCACCAGGTACATCATGACGGATGTCGCTGCGGCGAGTCCGTACCTGTAACGAGTTAGTCAACTGAGAATAAATCAAGTAAGCAGCAAGCGGGACGCGTACCAAGTGAAGATGTATTGGGCGTGGTTGTTGCGCAGGTTGACCTCGGCGGGTCGGCCAAAGGGGATACCGCGAGCTTCGTACTCCATCATTCTGATATACTCGGGTTCTATGTTGATACGTCAGCGCTCGATCCACAACCACAAACATGAAATTCGATCCCGCATACCCATAGTCGCCTCAACCCACACAGGTTGCGCCCCAGTCAGCTCGGCCATCTGCTTGACGTCGGGAAAGTAAAACTCGCCCTTGTCCGGCCTGTTGTCGGGGGTGAACATGTTCTTCTTCCAGGGCTCGCGCAGCAGGCCCTGGACGGTGACCTCGCCCGCGGGCAGGCCCTGGGGCCGCGTGCGCTGGTCGCGGTGCTTCTTGCTGATCCAGCCGCGGTTGACGAGGATGGTGGAGGCGCCGCCCTCGCGCTCAAGCGGCGTCACGACCATGAAGCCGTCCTGGCCGTCGCGCATGCGCGGCCCGATGAGCATCTCCTGGTCGTGCCGCAGGCGGCCGGTGGCGAGCACGCGGCGGTAGTCAAAGTCGCGGACGGCGGACGGGTCAATGTGCGGCGGCAGCGGCAGCGGCTCGCGCACGAGGCGGTCCTCAAACTTGGCGATGAGGTCCGTCTTCCACCCCAGGCGCTGGACCTGCCAGGTGCCGAGGGCAAAGGCTGTGATGGGGATGAGTGCTGACGAAGCGGTTAGCCGGGACGGGACGGGGGTTTCCACGGAAGCACGGAAGCAACGAGTTGAGGACTTCGTGCGCGCGGTATTCTCGCATACCGAGGATGATGAGACCTGGGCCGTGCTTGCGGCCGGGCCGGATCATTGTGGGATCGAGGTCGACGGTCGATACGAAGTTGGGATCGTCGGCGGCCTGCTTCTGTGCGCGCTGCCGCGTGCTCGAGAAGAAGCGGCTGCTTGAGGACCGGGGCAGTGTCGGCGCAGCCGCCGCCGCCGCCGCCGCGCCCGTCGACGGCAAGGAGGGCGCTGCGCAGCATTGTCGCGCGCTCGACCGTATGCTGTTGCAAATCGGCTGCTGCAGCCTCCGCAGCATAGTTCGAGAGCAATTCATCCCGGTCGGCGATGGTGGGGGATGAGCTTGACGGCGGAGTTGCGAGGTTTGGATGATTGTTTGCGAGGATGCTAGAGCTTGCAGATGCACTTTGGACGGCCCCACAAAAAGTTTACGGCGGCGAAGACCCGGCTTGCCGACGCAGCACGATAGTACTAGTATGATTTCGAACACAATTCCTCATTGCAGGAAGAATATTGAGCTCGTTTCGAAATGCCTGATAGCTTTGCTGCTCCTCGTTACAACTTGTCTGTCAGATGCTTATCGCCGCTAATATCAAGGTGCGTCGGAGAGCTCATACCGAGCCTGCAGGCAAAACATTACCAAGGAATTGATTTTTTAACACATTCGGGACAATTAAATCCGATTTTTTTTAATCATTCTTTGCAAAAACAATTCCTTCGTTGCAGTTAGATAGTCTGTTGGGGCTGATAGACATAGTATACGGCGAATCCACAGCACAGTACATCTTAACTAACAATGAGCTCACATTTGAAGTCTTGCTTGGTGCTAGTGGATGCAAAATTTAATATTGTACAGAGTAAATCATTCATATACATGCTTATATAGAAAGCAGCATGCAAACGAGGTAGAAACCCACCGCTGCCGGCAGTATGTAATAACGTGATGGGCCTGCAAGCCACCAATGCAGCTCCCTCCTTGTTTCTGGGACACCAAGCTGAACCAACTCATCGTACTATCTTCTCCAAATTTCACATGAAAGATCTGATATAGATGCTCCGAGGTATTCGCATGTACAATTATGGGCTTGCAGCGGCGCCTGTTATCAGACAGAATCACCTATGATCACGGCCCTCGGTTAGTCACAAGTAAGCCGGATGTTATACCAGATCTGGAATGAAATATTTACTGTCGTCGTCACATTAAGCTACCTTGTTCATACCTTTCATTCCTGCGTAATCTGCCAAGCATGTCCTTGTCCATCTACATCAGCAGTTGTATAAGCCACAAGCCGGGACCCGCAGCCGAACGGTGAGATTCCAGTTGCTGGGCAATAAGCCTGCTAATGAACTGCCTTTTTATCGACGTCGAAAACTCTAAAGACTCCAATACGGAATTAGCCGTGCAGTTCAGAATTGCGGTTCGCCAATGTCACTGCAGCGGTGTCGGCCAACCCTTGCCCACGGCTTTGGTGCTCACTTGCAACGGAATATCCGTAAAACGAGCTAGTATGCGGGATTAGACTAGCTGGTATTTCTGGATGTTCCACTACTCAAGAGAGATGGCGATATCGGCACATGGTGCACATGCGCATGGTTGTGCACAACGGCCGGCTTGAGGATCTCCGTGGCGAAGTCGCTGACTCTGCTGTAGCGCAACGGGTGCCCAAACTTTGATATAGAAGACTTACTGACATGGCGCGCAGATTGGTAATCTGTTTCGAGCCACGAGATGAGCATTGCCGGCGACCTTTTGCTTGGAGTAGAGGAGAACGTCGCTGCCCGGGGCTACGAGGAAACACAGTCCTCTGAAGAGCCTACTCTGAGTGAGGTGACCAGCCAGCGCGGACCCGAGCGGCATGGAGAGCCGATATTATGCCTTGAAAGGTGGGCAATATTGGCACGCACCACACCTGCGGCCTGTCATGTAGTTCACGACAATAGGCCCGGTAGTTGGTGCTCCAAACACCTGGCCCTGCCACGCAGCTCATTGTAGGGAATGGCCCATCACTTTTCCCGGCTGTTCTCTTGGCGTGGTCAGTGACAAACTAAAACACAGAGTGCTACGCTAGAAACGGATGTTAGCGGAGGCTCAATTCTAGACTGTGCGTCGATGGGGGGGGTTTTCAGCCGCAAGTACACCATCCCCCGAGCGCCGAGACGCGTGGAGATGGATCAAAGTTTTTAGCTCCGGCCCCGTGCCATTTCATGATACTCGGAAAGGTGCAAGGAGACAATATATGCTATGGACATTGTGTTTGCGCAGCGGTGAGACAACTTTACAACATGATGAAGGCAGTTGGACGTTGCGATGTTGTGCAACGGATCAATCGGGCGAAAGGTACTCTCCGACGGAACCCCAGATTTTCCCAATGAGCGCGACCCCGGACCCCAGACGATCAATCTGGGTTCATTGCCGTGAAAACGTCCGTTCCTCCGACGACATCTCGTCAGGTCCCCCCCAATGGCTTGCTGCACGCAGCCCTATACGAGCAACAACTATAGGTCAGGTTACCACCCAGGTTTTCTTCCACTCCGGCTGGTTCAATTGTTCGGGCCGGTTCAACTATCCGAGGATATATACTAAGTATGTACAGGATGGCGGGATGGCTTAACCCCGCCATTCACTAATTAGCTAGTTAGTTAGCCTTCCCCAGAAAACACACAAAGGGACTTGGCCAAGACGAGAAGAGGCAAGGTAGCAACAGCCGATTTCATGCGAATAGCATCCTCTACCTCCGCCACCTTACTCAAAATGGAGCGTGAGCCGGCCCTTAGTCTGCACCTTGTCGGGCGGACTAGCATGCAACGGTGAGTCTGCTCACTTGCATCGAATCAAGGGCGCGATGAAGGCGCCCGTAGCCCACTACTATACCCCCAAGACAAGCCCCGTTTGGCTTCTTCTAGCGCCGTGAATCGACGTCGATTCAGCTGCCCAGTTCCTCCTCTACTCCTCCAGGCCGTATTGCCCGCCCATTCACATGGCGGTGGCTTGCGGTCGCAGATCGTGGGCGACGTCGTCGTGTGCCGAGGCTTTTCTAACCCTACCCATTCCCCAGCTTCTCCCCCCTCCCCCCCTAGCCCATCAAAGAGGCTTTCGCTAACAAGCTAGACAGGATGGACCATGCGACTTGAGACTGGGCGCTCGGTCGCTATCCTTGCTTGGCTCCGCCGTTGCTGTTGAGCAATAATCTGATGGAGCATCACAACGAGGCTAGCGAGAAACCTCTTCTGTGGAGTATGTCTCTTGCTGGCAGACAACTAAATATGCAGAAGGGGGAGTTTTCGTGGATCTTGTCTGGTCAGCCAGCCCACTGCCAAGTGCCGCCTACCTCTGTGAGATTAGTGAATTCTTGTTCAAACTAGTTCTGTGAACAAGTACTGGTAGTCCTTGCTGGTGAGACTATATAACTGCACTGCCATCCCTCCCTTTTTGGGAGTGAAGATGTTCCGAGTGTAGCAGCCTCATCGGATCAAGAAGCTTCTGCAAAATCCCATTCCCTTCCGCGCCTTGCCCGCCATGAAGTTCCTGTCGCTGCTTGCTGCGGTTCTCCCGCTGGCGTCGGCGCTCACCATTCCTGAGAAGCGCATCACGACCCCAGCAAACGACCCCTTTTATGTGCCTCCTGCTGGCTTCGAGTCGTCCAAGCCCGGCACTGTGCTGCGTGATCGCCGCATCATTGCCTCCTTCTTTGGCTTGATCCCCGCCCCAATCGATGCGCGTCAGCTGCTGTACCGCACCACGGCCATCGATGGCTCCCCCATTGCCACCGTCACGACCGTCTTCAAGCCGGCCTTTGCCAAGCGCGATCGTTTTGTCGCGTTCAACACGGCCTACGACTCGTCAGCTACCATTTGCAACCCTAGCTACAACTACCGCTGGGGTGCCCTCCAGACCGACTTGATATCGTCGGCCGAGTTTCTCATTATCCAAGCCTACCTACTATCCGGCTATACTGTTGCTTCGGCCGATTATGAGGGCCCTGATGCAGCCTTTGGTGCCGGCCGTCTCGCGGGTATGGGTGTCCTTGACGGTATGCGCGCCGTGGCGAACTATGGCTCCAACATTGGCCTCAGCAAGAACCCCATGATTGTCAATGCTGGTTACTCGGGCGGTGCCATTGCTGGCGGTTGGGCTGCTTCTCTCCACCCTACCTATGCCCCGGAGCTGAACATCAAGGGTCACATTCTTGGTGGTACCCCCGCCAACCTCACCGAAGTCATGCTATTTGTTGATGGCACCGTGGTTGCTGGCTTCCTTCCAGCTGGTATCGGCGGCTTGACCATGCCCTCTGCCTACGGCGCAACCCTCAAGCCTGTCCTAGACAAGATCGTTACTCCGCATGGTAGAGACGTCCTGGCTCTCGGAACTAGCCAGTGTGTTGCAGTCAACCTGGTTGCTTTTGCTGGCAAATCAGTCTTCGACCCAAGCGTCCAGAGCCTGGGCAAGGACCTGCTCTACCAGAAGGACATCGCTGTTGTGCTGAAGGACAACACCATGGGGCTAAAGAAGGAAGAAACCCCCACCGCGCCTGTCATGCTGTACCATGCCCCCGATGACGAGGTTATCCCCTATGCCGGTTCCGTCGCCGTTGGCAAGCGCTGGTGCGACAACGGTGCAAGCGTGCGTTATACTACCTACGGTGCAGGTGGTCACGTCACCACCGAGGTGATCGCTCTCATCGATGCTATCAAGTTTGCCGATGATGCTTTCAACGGCTGGGTTCCTGGCGGTTGTGACAGCAAATCGGTTCTCACCGACAAGCTCGATCCACTCGCTCTAGGCCTGAACCTAGAGCCTATCGTGGTTCAGCTTATCAACGTTCTCATAACTCTCGGTAAGAAGGACGCCAATTGGGTCAACAGCATCTCTCAAGGAAAGACCTTGTCTGTGTAGACTTGACACATGAGCTTATGCTGGTGTGCTCATCACACTTTATGTGTATATATATGCAAATAAACGAGATACATATCCTTCAAGCCCTTATAATAATGATGAACGGTGGCGCGTAGTGCCTTCAACTCCTTCGCACATGACAGAGCTCGTCTTTGCGTTTTCTTGGCTGTGCCTGAAAACTAGCAGGCGGGATCCAAAATTGGCATCCTCACTTCACCAGACAGTAGCTAAGGTGCGAGAACGACGGCCAACGCATAAGCTTGGGCAGGAGCGCCAACATCATTGGGTGCTGACCAAATAAAGTTCGCACTCTCGCCAAGCCGATGAGATAGCAGAGAGAAGCAGAAGAACTCCTCTCAAGGGCAGCGAAACACAAGAATCCATCACTCGCACTGGTGTGCTTGTCTCGGGTTACTGTCGAAGCGGCGGATGCTCTATCGGAACAACTACAGCAAATAATACGCGATCGACGGCGAGAACTAAATGGGCGACTAAAACCATTTTGGGGGAGAATTTTTCTTTTTGTCATATTCATCTGTCATATGTATGAATTAGCGACTAATCCAGTTGCAACAATGGCCCCAGCGAGAGTGTTTACCATGGTTCCGAGGATGTATGCCACTGCCACACAGCTCATTAGCGGCTTGGTAGTCCGGTTAGCTGTAGACTGAAGATGCAACCTCACGACACAATGGGCACGGACTAAGTGCTTCCTGGCCGATGGCTTTGTTGTCTGAGCTACATCCTTTGCGTTGCTCTCGATTGGCGTGGTCAAGACAGCGGAGCCAGTGATGGCCTCAACGCGCTCTCCGGCCACATCACTGTCAGAGCATGACGCAGAATATTTCGAGGTCAAGACCTTACGAGGCAAGAAAATCGATCTAAAGAGGATTAATGAAGCAATAACTAACGCTAATCAAAGATTCTCTCACTTTCTCGCCATGCCTGCCCTACGAGAGGTCTGGGACGGACTGCTCATCCGGAAGCATCAAATGACGCTCAGAGAGCTTTCGTCCAACCTCTCAGCAGTTTCTATACGTAAATGCGAGTCGTTGAATATATACTCATCTCTCGAGCAGCTGTCGACAAAGCCAGCCAGCTGATATCTGACAGGCCGATAAACAATTTCTGGGCATAACTCCACCTATGCCAGTAGCAAACTTGTCACTGTCAAGTGCCGCTGCTCTTGTTGCCGTCTCTTCTGCCTACACTCCTCCCACACCAGCTGCCCCGTCGGCGGCCCATCAGCAGGCCGCTTCTTCTTATTCGGTGTAGCTATAGAAGTAGTAGTAGTAGTAGCAGCAGTAGTAGTAGTAGGATGCTGCACCTCCCACACATGCACATGGTCAAAGTCAATCTTCATGACCCGCCCCACGCTCTCACACCACGTCAGGTTCCCATTGCTCGTCTCATCCTCATCCTCCACCCCAAGCGCCCGTAGCTCCCCAAGAGTTCGACACACTTCTGCATCCACGTCCACCCCAAGCGCCTCGAGCCGGCGCTGCAACGATGGCGAATACAGCGGCGTCCCCGCGTATGAGAGCAGCAGCATACCTGTCACGAGCTTACCGTTCGTCATAGGATACGGCAACCGGAGTGTCACCACGCCAAGACACACGGGGATTAGGACGCCCTGCTGCGCCGCCAGTTTTCTGTATATGACGTCTTCGTGACGGAGCCGGTGCGCGTGGAACGACTGCACGCCCTTGGCCACGAGCGTGTAGCCAAAGCCGGTGACGGTTAGCCGGAAGAGGCAGCCGATAGCGCCGTTGAGACCGCGGCGAAGGAGGCATTCGCAGTCCTGCTCGACATTGTTGAGGAGCTGCTGCTGAACGAGCTCGGTGAGCTCCGCCGGCCCGATGGGGTGGCGGTGGTGGCCGCGGTGGCCGGCCACCCCGTCTGCTGTTGCCGCCCCCCTGATCCGCCGCGCGGCTTCTAGGTGCAGGAGGATATTGGGGCAGTCGTGGTCGACGCCGTCCTCCCCTCGCATGAGACCACGGAGGCAGAGATGCGTGCAGTATGGCCGTAGTGGCTTGAAAGACATGGGATCAAAGGGGCTCGGCAGTGATGGAAGGCCGTAGCGACCACGAGCCAGCTGTGAGCTATGGGCGAGTCGTGGTGCGGGTGAGACTTCGCCGTTGGCGTCGTCGTCGGTGGCGGCGTCCGATGGCTGCTGGCCAGGCGTCGTCGACGGCTTTTTGAGGGGCGAGGGGTTCCGAGGCCGATGCGCCATCGTACGTCCACGCCGACCACTGCCATCATCACCATTCTCAACGTCGTCGTCATCACCACTTGCTTCGTCACGCCTTCTCTGTCGGCCACTATCGAGACTCGATGATGCAGAACTCGTTGTCGGAGATAAAGCGGCAGCCGACTCCTCACACAGGGACGATGGCAGATTGGGGAACTCGGCCAGTTGCGAAAGCTGGATGCTGACTTCTCTTGGTCCCACCGCGGGGGATTCTAGAGCGAGCAGGGTGAGGCCGCAGAGCCCGGCAATGGCCAGCGTCTTGACGTCGACGGCAGCAGTAGTCTCATCGGCCGCGTCGTCGGCCGTCGGCGCGCGGCAGTATTGGGGAAAGAGCTCCGTGTAGTATAGCAACGTAGTTGGTTCGTCGCGCGGCACGCGTAAAAAAGAGACGCTCTCGCCAGCGGCCATATATCCAAATTCGAGCGCAGACGTTACCATGTAGTGGAAAGTTTGGGCCAGCGCATAGGTAAAGAAGATCAAGCCCGGGATGTTCGTCGACTGTGTCACCGCCCCGGCTACATCCGTCGTCACGCCCGGCACGGGCTTTTTCATCGAGGCCTTCCGCGCCAGCTGTACCATGAAATCCTCGGCTATGGCGTCTCTTTGAACCTGGGAGAGCATCGCCGCACGGAGCCGGTGAAAGGGCTTGTGCTCGCCAACCGTCACGCGTGAAAAGACGCGTGTACGGGCCTCTTCGCCACCCTTGTCTTCTTCTTCGTGGGGATTATAGGGGGCCGTCGAACTGCCTCCTCCTCCTCCTCCTCCTTCTGATGAGAGCATATCCATGCGGAGGACCAGACAGTCGGGCAGAATCTTCTTGGGACGCCGCTGCCTGATGATAGTCTCCGTTCCGCTGCCGCCACCGCTCTGACCTTCGGCCGAGCTGGAACCAGCGTTGCTGTCGCTGCGATGGCGCATTTCCCAGTCAGCCGAGAGGCCGTCAAAGTACAGCTGCGTCTCCTGCCCGGTCGTGCCGAGGTAGGCATTCATAATGCGCTGCGCCGGCCGCTCCAGCGTCTCATACACAAAAGAGGACGACTTGCTGTCACTAGAAAAGGCGTCGGACTCGATAAAGCCCGCGGGTAAGTTCTCCAACAGCCTCTTCTCATCAAGATCGAGCTCGTACGTCGACGGGAACAGTCGCTGCGTGCCGAGCGCATCTTGGATACGGGCAAATTGTCGCTGGCAGAGCTCCGGAAAGCCGGTCCACGGACATATCCGCAGCGGGTAGTATTTTTTTACAATATCGGTTTCGCCGTACGTGGTCGACTTGGACTGTTGACCTTCGGAGAGGGCTTGGGCTGTCTTGGTCGGCGGCGGGAGGAGGCGTGCCGTATGGTAATTTAGGACATGTACGCGCTTAAGGTAGTCCTCAAGCGGTTGGTCTAGAGGCAATTGGTCAGTCAGCGAGGCCCAAAAGTTAGTAGGGATAGGCAGGGCCGGCTTACCGCGTGTCGTCTTGTTATGCCCCTCTCGTTGTCGCTGCAGCGCGGCTTTGATGGCTCTGGTGTTCTGCATCTCCTGCTCGCGCAGGCGCATCTCCTGCTCGCGCAGACACCTTATTTCATCAGCCCGACGCCTTTCTTCATCAGCCCGACGCCTTTCTTCATCAGCCCGACGCCTTTCTTCATCAGCCCGACGTCTTTCTTCATCAGCCCGACGTATCTGCTGCTCGATCGCCCTCTTGAGCCGCTTAATTTCTTCCTCATGTGCCATGGCTGGCGTTTGGTGGTCATCGTCCCAGTTGGGTGGTTGTCACTGTCCAGTTGAATGGTTAGCGGCTGGGATGATTAGATTGGGTTGGGTCGTGTCGTGTTACTTACCTAGCTTAGCAACTTAGGTACGGAGTATCCGTCCTAGCTTATTAGGATGTAACTTATATGGGGGCTTAAATTCCTCTTTAAGAAAGGAAACTGGGGCAGTGAGTATTTGATGTGTTATATTCTGTGTTATATTCTCCGTTACGACAAGATCCGCTAGATCGCTGGCAACACCTATTACGCTACTCGTCTGCGACTGCTCAACGGGAGAATATGGTGCGACCCGGAGCCCATCACAATATCAGAGAAATCAGAGGATAGGTAAAATGCCAAAGCTAGTCATCAAAAAGCTGATTGATAGGCTGACACTATTTTCGTAGAACCGTATACCCTCAAACCTGCGTTGACGGTCAAACTGTCATTCAGGCCCTATATGATTGTCTTGAAAACGAGAAAAGAGTCTTGACCAACAAGAGCGTCGCATCTGTGGAATGCGGGAAGACTAGTGTCGCAGTTCGTACTGAAGACGGATCTTATTGCGAGCCCCTGTCAGAAACTGACATCAATCAAATCTTTTCTCAAACTCGGACTGAGCAATACCCACGCGTCGTGGCTGCATTGAGACAAAGCCGTCTAGCAACCTCTTTATCGATTAATAAAGTGACATCCTTCTGCAGGATTTTCGTAGTATAGCAGGTCTTCCAGTGACACAAAGGCGTGACTCGGCTATTAAATGTCATCAGGAGCACAAATATTATGTGGGTTGGCTGTGTTATAGTCTGACCATCGGCATTAGTATTGGCATTTCTCTCAATAGCCCAGGATACGTCACGCAGATGGTGCATGGGCGATATGAAAAGAGCGTCCCTACTTTCCGGGTACCCGTATTTAAGCGTTGCGAATCTATCAGAAAGAAGTATTCAGTGCGTGTAGCGCACAGTATGGGATTGTTTACGTCAATGGATTTCAAAACGCGTGCCCGCTCTGCCTACCAAAAGCCGGCATTGGCTGCTTTAAGTACCTCGCTCTCTGCCGAGTTGTTGCATCATCAAGACCCTGATCGTGTGCCACTGTCTCTCGCTACAACAACCTCACTCACCGGCCGCTTGTTGAATATAATGTCGTCAAGTTTGACTCGATAACCATTAATTCCATGAGAGCAATCAGGGTCCTCTCCAGCCAGCGACCCCGTTCTTCGAAATTGCACCGAATAAAACGCTTCCCAGCATTCGACTTGAGGAAATCGAAGCCTAGCAAATTGCGCACCTTATGACTATGTCGGAAGATTCTATGACGACGACCGGCATATCGAGCTGAAGGTAGCGCGAAGGAATCCAGAAACATGGAGTAATCGATGTGATTCGGTCGGCGGCGTCGGAAAATGCAGTCGTGGCCGGTGTTGACTCTATAAAATGCCCGGAGGCGAGCCAGAACTAGTCGCCCGTCTCCATGACATGACAGAAAAACGGAGAAAATGGACTGAATCGCTGTCATGATTCCAATGATTTGAACAACTTCTTCGCTAGTATGATTTCAATTATTTGAGTACTTGCTAATGATAGAAGGTTAAAAGAACGAGGAGACTGGGGTATAATGAAAAATTGCCAAAATACAAGTGAATAATCTTACGCAAAACCGCCATTCCGCTACTTCATAGAATCGCCGTCACTCTATTTCTTCCCAGCAACTGTGAGCAGCGCAAGGGCCCCAAGCAACGCCCAGGCGTCAAGGATAGCACCCAAGATCAAAAGGTAGTTTGGCGGGCCAATCCAGGACCGGTATATCCAGCTAATTTCGACATGGACCGCAAGCTGGTAGAGAGCAGAGAGAAGCAACAGGATGCTGGATAGTACTGTCAGCTTGGAAGACCTGCCATTCGTGTGCATGCCTCTAGATAGCCTCGCCACAGCAAAGCCGGCGGCAAACAGAGCAGCCGCGGCCAAGATGCAGTTGAAAGCCAGCATTACATCTCTGAGAGTCAAAATCGGCTCCGGCATGCTTCTTCCCATCACGAGGTCGTAATACTGCTTGACACTCATAGCGAATACTGCGGCGGCGAGTCCGTTTAATACGCCTCCCAAGACATAGGCCACGATCAGGCAGCCCTTGCTGCCGGTCCTGATCGATGTTACAGCACAGAAACTCATGATGCCGATAAAGATAAGTCCCTGCGTGACGTTGTGGAACCAGGAGCTGATGATTCCCACGTACTGTGCGGCGTCTTGCTGTTTCCCGAAGCGGTCCTTGGTGTATTCTTGCTGCCCGACGCCGGTCTGATGAGCCAAGGGAGAAATCAGGGCAAAAGCACAAGTACTTAGAATGCAGTAGCTGTGCGCAGAGCGCGTCAGTGACTAGCTGAGGATGCAAGGGGCATCATTGGTCCAATAACTCACAGGGTGAAGAATACGCAGGCGACTCTGATCCAGGTCGCCACGCCGTGGCGCAGGCCGCCGCATTTCAGCTTGATGAAAGCGAGAGCGGTCACGAAAAGGCCACCGAGGAAGGCAATGGCATAGAGCACGGCCACTGCGATGTCATATTGAGATTGCTCGAGGTAGTATCTCCGTCTAGCGCGTAGGTAGGAGGAGCTGCCGTAATACATGTTGGCTGTTTCGTGCTGTGGTACTGCTGAGATATGGGTTCCAGGCCAAGTCTTCGGTTTGGAAATTGGGTGCCCTGCCTATTATATAGGTAGACAACCACAAGCCGCCAAGCTCCTTTCTGTTGCCAAGGCTCTACACTGGGTCCCTAGCTTGCCTCTGAACCTCAGCTGGAGGGACCCTGCCACGACACTGGAAATGCTTAGCTCCTTCGCGAGGCGGGATCGTGTAGGCGTACTGAGCTTTTTGGTGTGGTTTCTAGGACCTGGGACAGGTATTGAGGTAAAACAAAGCGTTCATGGACTGGGGCGCGGCCATCATATTCCCATACACGCACGTGCCATATCATAATGCTTGTTGTCGAAACAAGAGAAGATCTTAGGTTGACGCCCGATGCGCCTTGGATCAGCGCAAGGCTGAGCAGCGACTGGGGCGATGCCGGGCTGCGGGCGTCTCGTGCCTGCGAATAACGGCCCAACGGGGACCACCACTATATCCACTCAAGATTGCTACTTTCAGCCCGCCGTCGGAAATGATTTATGCAGGCTTTACCGTGTTGGCACAATACACGTCTTGGACAGAGAAGGTTATTCACGCTAGCAAGGAAAAAGAACGCCCGGGGTTCGTTAGCACAATCTTGCTGCGCATACGGATATTCAAACTTGAAATCGATTCTCTCCACTTCCCACATCTAACACCAACAAACTACGGATTAGCAAGCCTTCACTTATCAGGCAGAATGACCTCACACTTGATACGTAAATTGGCGCGCTCCTGGTTCCCCACACACGCACAGGGCCACGCGCGCGCCTCCGCAGAGCCGATAGACAAATGTCAATCATGACGGAAGGTCAAGCAAAGAAATCCAATCCAAGAATTCACGTCACAAGGTAGCGCCATAAAATGGGGCGTGGAATAGGGCAGAGGCTGGTCCTTGTTGTCCTCGACGTTGGGTTCCTAATACACCATGAGCTTCATTTCCGCAACAGAAAACGACCAAAGACAAGAGCTCGCCTAAAGAAGAAAGACCAAGATCAATCTCATTGGAACAGGAGTCGAGGTAATGCAGCCAGCATCGCCGCGGGTCAAGTTGAAAGCTCGTTTGTGTGTTGTTGAGGCTGAGGGAGTTGCGCGCAGTACTGGTAACAACTGCCGGTCTGTGGCTTGGGTGAAGCTACTGTGGGGCGAGATCTCGTGCTGGCCTCAAGCGCACCATTGAATGGAGGTGCACCGTGACGACGGAGAGCCATGTTCAAGGGCAAAAGACGAGAAAACAAAGAAGTTAAAAAGAAAAAAAAAACCTTGAGATACTATATCTTGGGAATTTGACCAATTTTTTACTCGCCCACCGCGGCAGCATCAAGAGCTTTCCTACCCACTCGCACTCAACCACTCTATACACATCACGTACTCCGTACTTGGTGGCGTGGCGCTACTGTGGCTTGTGCCTTTCTGGCTCACCCAGACCAAGGACAAGCTTCAAGCTGTTCCTATGCTTCTGCATATCCCTGCACAAGGTCGTATTTCATCCTCCATCAAACGCGCTGCAGCACTCCGGATACAAAGGCACCGCACTGCATCAAATCAATTACCCAGTACTCGGCCGACTCTTTCATACTGCTCAAGATCCGCTACCCCTCTCCAGCTAGCCGGCACGCCACCTGTCACTTCGTTGCAGGGTGTTGAGCAGCTCACTCGCAAAAGGTCACATCTCACCAAGTACATACGTCACCGTTACCATGTTCTTTCAAGGGTCAATTCAGGAAGGAATATCCACGGCTGTCGGCCAGCAAAAGCTGCTACTATGCTTCGTAACAGGTACGTGAAGCTTCACTCTGAGACAGGCAGCCACCTGACGCAAGTCTAACCCACTGCAGACGGCAACGACGAGAGCCAAACATGGGAGGATGAATATCTCCGAGATGAATCTGTTTGTAGCCATGACATATTTGGAGATCAATAGATGTACTGATTGACACATAGGTTAAAGACTTGATTGCTACAAAGGCCATCGCGCTCCGTCTTCAGGCGAACTCGGACGAGGCCGGCTACCTCGCTCAAATATTTCCGCTACCCAAGACCCCCACCATTGTCATTATGAAGCATGGCGAACTGAAGGAGTACATAGCCTCGGGAACGGCAAAGGAAGATTTTCTCAGACGAGTAGCCAACGCCTTCTCTGCCGGCGGCAATGCCGCTGCGCAGGTGCCCGGGCCCTCCGCACCAAGCGTCGGTGCCGCCACGGCGACTGCAGGCCCTGCGCCCAACGCCGGGTCATCAGCGGCATCGCCAACCTCTGTTCCTTCAGGCAGCCCGGAATCAGACGGCTCGGAAAATGTCCGACGCATCCTCGCCGAAAGAGCCGCCAAGGCCCAGAAAGAAGCTGCTGCACGTCAAGCCAGGGAAGCCGAGGCTGCTGCTGTGGCCGCCGCCGCCGCCGCCGCCGCAGCTACCGCTGCCAAGGGTAAAGGCAAAGCTGTGGCGGAAACGGCAGTCGTTCCACCCCAAACAGATGTTCAAAGAGCGGCCACCGAGCTGATCAAGAAGAAAAAGGCCCAGCAAAACGATGAGCGTCGCCGGATCCTGAAGCGAATCGAGGACGACAAGGCAGCGCGCCGTGAGCTGGCCGCACAACGCAAGAAGCAAAGGCTAGAAGATCTGGCCGCTGTGGACTCCCATGCCAGGGAACAAGAGAAAGCCGAGGCCGCATCGAGATCAAGTGTGAACCGACCAAGCGCCACCGTTGCTATCCAGGTGCGACTATCGGACGGGTCTACGCTCAGAAACAAGTTTCAAACTACCGAGAGTATCAAGGATATACGGACCTGGGTTGATCAGGAGCGCTCAGACGGTCAAGGTCCATACTTGTTGAAGCAGATTCTCAGACCGGCGCCCAACAAGAATATTGATAGCACCGAGGAGGATAAATCTCTTGGCGAACTCGGGCTCTCCCCGTCCTCTACGCTTCTACTGATCCCGATTCATCGATACGCCACAGCCTATGAATCACAGAACGCGTCGCAAGGCTTCTTTGGCCATATCATGGGTTTCATTCTCGGCCTCTTCGCCTGGCTCGCGGGCATCGTCGGCCTTGGCGGCGAGGCTCCCCCTCCAACGGCGTCAGCCTCGAGTCAGCAACCCGCCAATAGCGCAGCGGCCCTGCGGAATCAGCGTGTTCATGCATTCCAGAACCCAAACGATAAACGGGGCGATCAGCAGCTCTATAACGGAAACTCTGTAAGGACCCATCGTCTTCCATTATGTTGTTGCAGCTCTAACAATGCACAGTTAAATTTCGAGCCGCGCCCTGATGAAGATGAGAAATGAGAATCCTGGTTCAGGATTCCGCAGATTGTATTTCGGTTAGAGTGGACTGCTCAAGTATACTATACAAGGTTTGCTCAAAAGGGAACAATGCCAAGCATATGCCAAACTCGTTATTGTACATTAGATGCTTCGGATCAAAGGGTCTGTTGCCACCTGTTCACTAGCATTTCCATTTCGTTGTCACCATGTCTGGTGGTGTTGTTTTTCTCGCCCTTGTTCAAGTCAACCGATCTATTTGTATCGCATGTCGCTCAATGCTTGGATATCTATACAGTAGGAAACGGTCTCTTCTCCTTCATGGAGCGGTTGGCTGGTCCCGTTTGCACGTGTCTAGTACGGGCTGGCAGCAGCCTGGCAGGCCTTGAGCTGCTCGAGGTACCAGTTGCAGATCTGCATGTTACCGCCGTTGTCGTCCATGCACTTGGTGAAGTTTTGGGTCGCGCCGGCGCAGTTGTTGTACTGCTGCTGCTGCTGCTGTGGCTGCTGCTGCGCCTGGACCTGCTGGGGGGCGGGCTCCGACGAGCCGCCGGAGAAGAAGCCACCGATGGCGTGGCCGACCGAAGAGCCGATGGCGACACCGCTAGTATTCATGTCAGTTTTGATAGTTCTCAAAATTGTTTGCCAGAAGAGCTTTGCGGAGAGCGGCCAAAAGGAGCACAGAAAATGAAGACTCCCTCCTCGCAGGCAAAAGCCACACTTGGAGATCTCAAAACACCGCGGGCTCCGAGTAAACCACAAAGCACTTACGCGGCAGTGCTGGCCATCTGCCCAAATAGGCCAGGGCCCTGCGACTGAGCAGGCGCTTGCTGGTACTGCTGAGGTGGCGCGGCCATGGTGGTGGCCGGACGAGCCTGCTGGGGCGAGGGCGCAGGAGCAGCGGCGGTCGGGCGAGTAGGGGCGCGCGCGGGAGCACGGGCAGCGGAGCGTTGACGAGGCATCTCGGGTTTCTGTGGTGTGTGTGTGAGGTTCGGGAGAGCTTGCTGATGGCTTGGGAATGCTGGTTTGCAAATGTGATGACTGGAAATGGGAGAAATGGAAACTCGGGGAATGCTAATCAGCAAAGACTGGTTGGGTGGCGCGCAGTGGCCAATCAGAGCCGATCGCTGGCCCACTCAGCCTAATGATAGGATGCCCGCGCGGGTTTGTTCCGAGGCTTTTCTTCTTCTGCCTGATCGATTGAGAAGAAGGAAAATCGACAAATATATACAAATATTGCCAACCATAAAACTCCATATACTCTCTAGTCGAGTCATAGTCTCGGCTACCACCAGCCTCTTCCATGGCATACACAACTCCCCCAACGCGCACCTGCTTCCCCAATCCATGACGGTCGTGGTTTGGGATACAAAACCAGAAAACTAATAGAATACGCCCATCAACGCGCCGTCCGAAACTGCTTTTCTAACTGAAATGGAAAAAAAAAATCTTTCCATCGAAATGTCAAGTAGCAGGATAGTGAACCCCAGCGTCCTCGCACGCTCTCGGCTCTCGCACAACTTAGAAGCCTCCTCGCCCATCACCCTCCGTCATAACACGTCTCGCAAATCATTCTAACCTCATAGCCTTGAGCATGGTATGTCGGCGTGAAGAGGTGACAGCACCGGACGGCCCCTGTCGGCGTCCTGGTGGCGCCGCAGAGCAGCGTTTCCTGGTGGACGACGTGGCCGCATATGCCGATGAAGGTGTACAGGCCGCAGAGGCAATACCCCCGCGACTGTAGGAATAGTTGCGCCCACGTTCTGATGGCGTCGCTGATCTGGAAAATGGTGATCTGCGTCGGCCGCCGTGGAGGTAGCTGCGGGGGCGGACTCATTGGATGCACGCCAGGCACAAGTCTGCTTCGCCGCGGCCGACGAGGTTAGCAAGGTACCGCGGACACGCGAGCAGCACTGACGTCAGAATAGAGGGACCTCAACGTACAGAAGCGAGGTTTTCTCGTGCTTCTCGTTCCGGAAGGAAGTGGAACTAGAGGTATTTTCCTTGACAGCTAGCATCGGCGGAGTGGTGGCACAAAGCTACTATATATATATATAGATATATAGATATCTATCTATCTATCTCTATCTGTATACATAGATATATGTACGGATACACATGTACGTACAACAACCTCCAGTTCCGACGAAGAGGCCACAACTGTGCGTTCAGCCTTGACATGTCCATCATTCCAGGGCGGGCGTGTGATGCACTGCATGCTTACTAGACACCTATGTTACGTTTTGTCTCAGAATCGAATGTGTCGATGAGAGCATTCTCATTTCAGGAGATCGAAACACCCAGAGACACGGACCATGACGCATGAGTATCTCGCGTCATGAGCAGCATGGGCAACTTGAGCTTTCTGTGACAAGATGTCGACCAGTGCGCACACGACAACATCCTAGACGGTGCCGCAGAAAACTTAGACGAGTCACGAGCTACATCTCCGCGGCAAGGCAACCCGGAGTAAATACCGCTTGGGCACGCGCCGCGTTGGACATACACCGAGTTTGGTCCACCAGACTGATGCCCGAAAAGTATGGGTGCTGGCCGGAAGTCTACTTATCCCTCATCATAGGATGACAGGAGGTCCCCCTCCCCCCCCTCCTCCATGTTTATTCCAGAACTCAATAAGTGAGCTACTTAGCCTCACCGGTCATCACGCCACTCGTGTGATGTAACCCATGGTTTCCATGTAAGCGATGAGAGCCGTTGGGCCGTAGGGCAGTAGCGTTGTGTAACCAATCGGGTGGCCCCAAAAATTCAATAATGAATTAAACTTCGTTAATCACCAGCCTTTCACTCTTGTCGCCGCCTCAGACCCTACAGGAGGTTCGTATTTTCGGGACCTGCCCTCTCGTGCGCCTAATGCGCCGGGTTCATCCTGGACAGTGACTGGTCCGCGCTCCGTAAGCAAGCACCTGCACAGAAGCCGAGAAGGGGGGGGCGGGCGAGGTCAGCGATCCGTTCGACGCCCTTTTGTTTTTAATTTCTTCCCTTTTTATGCCTCTCGAGGGAGGAGATTGCGAACCCGTGAACAGCCCCGCAAAGGGAAAAAACTGCAGCGGTGTGTTGATTCGCCTCTCCCACGGTCGATCTCCATGTTACTCCGGGGGTCGCGACAATCTGGCGGTGGGAGCCGACAAGGTCAAATGGTCTTGGCGCGAATGAGTCGCAGACTTGAGTGTCATCGAGAGTAGATAGATCAGAAAAAAAAAGAAAACGTAATAAAATAACGGTATAGCCATGAACCGAGCACGGGAAGCTTGCCGCGTCTAAAATGAATGGAGCTCGTATTCGAATTCCATGTCCTCCCTCAAGATCAAAAAAAGAGGCGCGTTCGGCTTTTGAATGCGTCCAAAAAGTGTCATAGTATAGCTTTTGATCGAATCGTCCGTCGGTGGACAGAGTAGAGGGTGTGTTGTCGACTTCACGTGTCGCTTGTGTCAGGAGCGTTCATTGGGCCGACAACTTCGATTTTGGGAGCTAGAATAGATCAAAAAGCTTACTGGTAGGCACTTCATATATCCACTCGCTTTGACTTTATGACAATATCCCTTCTCAAATACTCCGATTGCATACTCTGCTGCTTGACCAACAGCATCGTCCCAAGCAAGAGCTTATCTGCGGATTATTGGGCAGCGTCACAGTCCTTGTGTCTGCAGCCCCATCTGTTACAGTGCTTGACATGAATCCCATTTATTCTATATAACCCAAACGCCGTGTATCTATGTATTATGTTTCACATGCAAAATCGCAGCAGGTAAACATGCCGGCTTTCGCGGCAGCCGGATACCGGCAAAGCTCTGCACCCATCTCAACTACCCCTCTTCTAAATTATACTTGAATCACAACAATCACAGGCATCACGTGTAGATTACTTGTCGTGTGCACCTCTCTTCCGCATAATCACCTCCTGCCTTTGCCCTTGGTCTTGTGCTTATTCTTCGACTTTTTGACGCCCTTGCCATCATCAGCGGAACTGGCTGCCGATTCATCCATTGGGCGTTTGCGGCCCTCGACGGATTTCAAAAGTGCCTTGGCCCGCTCTTCGGCAATCTTCTCGGCCAGTCTGCTGCTGAGTGCCTTGTTGTCGCTCTGCGGGGAATTGGTTAGTACTGCAGAGCGGCGAGGCGTGTGAAAGTTTTGGGGACACTTACAAGGTCTGCCTTGAGGATGCGCGCCGCGGCCTCTTGGTTTACTGTCGTGGCTCGCTCGCCAACTGGCTCTTCGATGGCCTTGATCTTGCCAAAATACTGCTGCACCCGCTTGAGCTCGGCATATACAGCGTGGTTCTGCGCATCAGCCCCCTGCAGTTTCAAAGCGGCTGTGAGGAATTAGAATGGCAGGCCCATGCCATTACGTCGAGCTTCGACCGACTCACAAAATAATAAAGATTCTATTGAGTAAGCAACTAGGGAAAACAGCTTTGCCTTGTCAAGAAGCGGCAGCTGTGATGAAATCTCATCAATGTCACCCAGCAGTGGCGTGAGCGCCTCCTCCAAGTTGTCCAGCTGAGAATCCAGCTTATCAAGGTCGCGCGTGATGTCTTTGACGTCAGCCATGATAAAACATGAATTGGCCGCTTCAAATTATATTTAGATCCTTGATGTAATGCCTACGTCCAACAGTCGTTGGCTTGCCGCAGGGCCCTAGATTGGCCTTGGGCAACTTTTCAATGCACTTGGCCGAGCTATGTAAGTATCGGGGCTCCACTCTTGGCCAGCAAAAATGGCTCCTAGCCGCAAGCCGGTTAATCTCGTGCTGCTGACCATTCCGAACGCCTGTGATTCGCCGCCGCCGAAAATCTCCTTTTGCCCATAACGAAACGTATTTGCCACCACCGACCAAGCGATAATCCGCGCGACTGTCTATTCCATGTCTTTGAAGAGACCAAATCGAATGAATCTCGAATAATAGGGACACCCAGCTACCCTGCCGCTGCCACCGCTGTCTTCCCGCCAGGAGCTCGTCCCGCACGTGGCTCCGAATCGTCAAAGTGGCTCGGCTCCCTCGTCCACGAGTGTCCGCGAAGGACCTCCTCCACAGGCAGATATCATGCAAGGGAGATAGCCAATGCTCTGTTGCCGGGGCTGCGCGGTGCTACGGCACCGTGACGAGCGCCGGTACGGACAAGCAAAATTCTCGCGGCGGTCCCGAGCTACCGTACCGACCGAAACAGCACAGCGCCACGACTTCCGGCATTGTCGAGCCGACGATATTACGAAAGGGCCACGGGCAATCTATATATGTACCGTCCGTCCGACTGTCGCCCGAGGCGTCAAAGTCGCCCTCGGTCCATAAAATTCACATACTCGGTGAGGATGCGCGATCCAAGTTTATTGCGCACGCCCTCTCTGGAGTGTACGACTCAGTCGAGCGACTGGCGTGGACTCGCCCCTCCAATAAATACCGATATCTACAGCGATTCGACAAGACTGGCACCGCCACTTTTGAGCCCCTCAACGTCGGGCGGCAGGTGCTCGCAAGCAAAAGCGACACGCACATTGAGGAGCTGGTAGTGTCGAGCAATACGGCCGAGGGCGCAATGGCGGCCCTCGAGGCGGTCAAACATCGTGTGGATAATAATACAACAGTATGTCTAATGACGGACGGATTGGGTGTCCTAGAAGACGTTCGGCAAAAGATCTTTTCCGTGCCAGAAAAGGAACCCGCGTTTTTGTTGGGCAACATGAGTCACAAATTTGCATTCAACAGAAATTTCGACTCAGTTCGCCAGTTGCGTCATGGGATGTGGAACATCACATCGGTGCAGCGAAGCGCAGTCATGTCAACGGAGCAGCCCAAGGTTGAGACACAGACCAACTTTGTCAGATCGCTGCAAGCCGCCACGCTTCTCGAAACGAGATACACTCCATTCGATAGCTGGTTCCGATATAAGCTGCCGGGTGTCATATTCGATTCGGCGGTCGAGCCCGTGTGCCTGCTCCTCGAAGTGCCGTACTCGGGCCTACTACAGAACCCCAACGCCCGAAAACTCATCAGCAGTCTCCTGGAGGAGATTGTCTCCGTGCTCCGGCTCATGCCCGAGATTGGCCGCGCCGAGACATATCACGAACTCCTGGACTTGGACCGCGCGCACAAGGCGCTGTATGGCCGCATCCTGCGCCAGCGAAATCGGGAGAGCAGCTTGGTGCAGGACGTTCGCAGGGGCCACCCGGTCAACGTGGACTACCTGAACGGGTACTTTCTGCGCCGTGCCTACGCGCTCGGCGTCGAGGTGCCGACGAACAAGATGATGTGGGATCTGGTCAAGGCGAAGAACGCCATCGCGACGACACTGCGGGATTCGTACGTGCGCATCGAGGAGACGTCGGTGACGCCGGACATGGAGGATGAATATAAAAACACGTCTAGCTACTAGACTCTGTACCACTATACACATGTTTTCATTAACGTTCCAAGATTACAGTCAACTTGGGTTCAATACATTTTAGACACACTACGGGGTGTAGTTAAAGGGATTCTGGAAATATTATGTCTATATTCAATGGTCTATCGGGTCATGTTCACGCATTAACTATTTCTTCTTGGATTTGGTCAACTCAATCTTTTGGTACGAGGGTGTGCACTTGACAGCAGCGCCCGTCGCATCCAGGTCAAACACGAGCTGGCGCGTAGACTTTCCGCCGTAGCGCTGCAGGTCCGTAAACGTAAAGTCCCCGTCCGAGTTGTAGAACCCGGTCCAAGGTCCCAACTTGGCGCCCTCGTACGTCGACGTCTGGTTCCAGGTGGACAGGATAAAGGCCACCTGCTGCGGCTTGCCATCGCAGCCGCGACGGCGGCGCACGATGGACTGCTCGAGGCGCGGCGTGGCGCCGCCGATGAGGGGGCTCTTGAGGATGTCGGTACCGTTGTACGTCCACTCGGTGACGACAAGGTCCGAATGCACGTCGGTCGACTCTGACTTGTTGAAGCCAATCTTGAGCGTCGCCTTGAGAGCGTCGCCGGAGGACTTGTACTCGCCGACAAAGGCGCGCTTGGCCTCGGCCGCTGCCTCGGCCTCCAGCGCCGGCAGCACGGTCGCGGTCACGGCGTCGAGGATGCCGAGGGCAATATCGGAGCGCAGCGGCGAGACCTTGGCGCTCGCGGCGTTGAGGAGGGCAAATCCGGCGTCGTACTGCGGGATCAGGGCCAAAGCGGCGCCGTGGTTGCCGGCGTCGCCGAGCTTGGTGTAAATGTCCGTGACGCGGCCCGTGGTGGGGTGCACGAAGCGATAAATCTCCCACGGCGCGCCAATCGAGTAGCTCAAGCTCGCCGTGTGCGAGACGGGCTTCATCCACCGGTCCGTCGCCTCGCGAGTGAGCAGCGTGCTGTTGAGGATGCTGAGGCCGAGCTTCCGGAGGTCGCCGAGCGTCGACAGGATGCCTCCGGACGGGGCAGTGAAGGGGATGGCGTCCAACCCGAGGTACTCGACGGGCGTGCCGACGACGACCTCGCGCGGCAGCGTCGAGTTCTGGCTTTTGGTGCTGGACGAGGTCATGTTGAGCGGTTTGAATAGGGCGGAGCTGTACACGTCGGCGATGGACTTGTTTGTGATGTCGGAAATGGCCTGCCCGAGGAGCATAAAATTGAGATCAGAGTATACGGGCGTCTTCCACGGCTCAAAGTTGGGCGGCAGGTTCTTCAGGGAGGAGATGATTTCTGCCGTAGAGCAGGCGAGTGTATCTGGATTCTTGTAGAACTTTGCAAGACAATCCCCGAGGGTGCTAGTGTTTACAAACGGACCTCCATACACTGACGTCTGTGATGCGTTGTATTTATCGCCTAGGAAGCCGAGCTATCGAGTGTTAGTAAGTGGTCAATTGAGAGGAAGCTTCGAGCGATGGGTATGAAACTCACTGTGGGCAAGCCACTGAGCTGCGTAGCCAAAGCCCATGGCGTGATCTTGTTCCATTGTATATTTTCGATATTGTCAACCTCGGATGCATTCTTGTCCCGCTTGAAATTAGGATTAATCTCTGTAAGCGGCCGATGCCAGTCCTTGTCGCTCAGCTTCACCATACCAGCAAATACGGTAATGAGCTTTGACACAGACGCGACGCGGTAGATGCTGTTCTCATTGACGCTGCGTGTGCCGAGCGTCGCGGCCTTGACCTCGGGCGCTGTGTGGTGATATTGCAGCCGCTCGGACTGGGGGTCATTGAGAGAGAACAGGCCGACGGAGAAGGTGACGTTTTCCACACCAGCAAAGGCGGCCGCCACGGAGGCATTGAGCTTGCCCTGCAGGTACTGGTCAAATGTCGAGGTGAGGCTCTTCCAACCGGCGTGTACGACGCTGTGATTGCTGCTCAGATCAGCCGGCGTCGGGTACGTCGGTGTGAGGAAGTCGCCGAGAGCCGCCTTGGTGTACAAGGCGGCAATGGCAGGAAGAGTGTAAGAGAGACGCATGGGGAGCTCTGCTCTGTTGTTTTCACAAAGAGAGATGTAAATACGAGTCGTTTAGGTGATGATTGAGCCGCCAGCTGATGGCACCTTGGCGGTCGTACTTATACAACTGTGCTCATGGCGGCATGACGTATCTGGCATCAGCGTCTTACACAAAGTCCTTGGGCCCAACAATCGAAATAACGGTCGACGAGTTGAGCGGAGCGCGGAGCTGTCAAGGTGGTGTAGATCAGTGGCCGAATTCGGCTTGCGCCGACTGGACACAGCCTTTGGTCATGACGTTATGAGGCTCTCCAACCGGTTCCGCGGCCGAGCGTTGTTACTAAGAGCCATGGAGCTTAGGTTTTGCTGGGGCCGGCGCGCCTCAGTGGATGCTGCAGCGAGGCTGACCAAGTGTGCTCACTGCTCGGAGAGTTCTGACGAAAGCCCCTGCCGTCATCATCTGGAGATGAAGGGGAAGCTATTGGTCGCAGCGCAGGCCATGGCGGTGTATGTCATGTTCGAAACCTTTGGTTGGCGGAGAGCGAGGGTGGCCCATGGTGGCCTATGGTGGCTAAAATGATACAAGCTTGTGGCGCAGCTGCTTTCCATGGTTCTCCCGTCGATCACTTTGACCTGAGCGAGACTTTGTCCGATGCCTTGGTATCAGACCTGGTTGGCAAAGATTCAACAACAAAAGAACTCATTCAGATGTGCTTGAAGAATGTGGGTATAACACGATTTTGCAGCAAATTACATTGGCCATCACGTGTACAGCGACGCGTCTTTCCGAGAGGCAACATCAGATCTCGAGTAAACTGCTTGGACAAATCGCTTATTCCTTTCAGTCGAATGCCATATCCGAACGAAGTTTGCTTTTGTCCCGCGATTTTGTTAGCAGTTGGGTCTGCGTCCAACACCTCGCGCTCTGTCGGTTGTTAGCGAGCGCCCGGTTTTGAAGAGCCTCGAGACAGCCTCCATGCATACAGGTGATGGTTTCCAAGTTCGTATGTACGCGGAACCGGTCAAAGATAAGACGTTAGATAATATATACAAGCCATTTTGATAGGCTTCCTGTAGTTGCGATGAAATAATTTCTCATGTATATCACGATATTGCTTCTGGTTCCTCCGTCACCTTATGTAATTCATCATGTGCCCCTCTAAATCTTGCAGCTATTCTGCCCCGCCGCGGGGGGTCATATTCCAACGTTTGCACAAAAACAGTCGCAATGGACGATTCCGAGCTTGAACAGGTAGCATCAGTGCGTTTCCCATGGTGAAAGTATATTAACACGCGGACCAGATTCGCAAGGCTCGTCTCGAGCAGCTCAAGGGGCAGAGCGGCGGCGGTGGTGGCGGTCGTCAAGGTGGCGGAGGCGCACAAGACCAGGAGCAAAAGAAACAGTAAGTCCTGCCGCAGGCTGCCAGCAGGCCGCGGAAACCCTGTTCGAGGATCACTTCTGAATGGGTTCTACGCAGACAGCAGGACGACGCCCGCCAATCCATCCTCAACCAGATCCTGCAGCCCGAGGCCGCCGACCGCCTGGGCCGCATCCGCCTCGTCAAGGAGGAGCGCGCCGCCGAAATCGAAAACCGACTAATCATGCTGGCGCAGTCGGGCCAGCTCCGGCAAAAGGTCACGGAGGAGCAGCTCAAGGAGCTCCTGAGCGCGGTCGCGGAGAAGAAGGAGGAGGAGAAGATTGTGGTGAGCCGGCGCAAAAACTGGGACGACGATGACGACTTTTTCGACCTGTAAACCGGCACGAGACCGATGCGACGGCGACGTGATGAGGCAGAGGGGCTCGGGGGGGCTGCGAGAATCGACAGCAGAGTAATACTACTGATGAACCTTCCGCAGGGAAAAATTTACGACTTGTACGAAGCCCTTGCACGGGCGACTTTGAAAGATAACGACGCTGTGCAATATACAAAGGGATGCGCTGTGATGCTACACTAGTATGACAATAGTATGAGGAGAAAGAATACAACATTTCGCATCCGCGCTACGCAGTCTGCTTTGCCAGCCTCTTGCGCTCCGCCTTCTCCCTAGCCCGTATTGCCCGCAGGTCGGGCGGCTGCTCGATGCCGAGCTCCGCGCGCAGGTCGTCGACGCTCCGCTCCAGCTGCTCCTCCCAGTAGACGTTGATGACCTCCTTGCTGCGCAGGCCGTTGCGGACCGCCCACGGCAGGTAGATGCTCCAGAAGCGGCTCCGCTCCTGCTTCTTCATCGTCGTGACGGCGAGCATGCTGAGCCCCGTCATGGGCAGCAGCGTGTTGGCAAACTCGAACGCCTTGAGCGCGACCTCGCCCTCCTTGACGATGGGCAGCCCCGTGACGGCGTGGAAGAAGTCGTGGCACTCGCGGTAGCGCTGCATGACGTAGGCGCACTCCTCGTCGTCAATATAACGCACGGCCGAGCGCGTGTCGGGCGTCACGCCCTCGCGGTCCAGCCAGTCGACGTAGGCGCGGCCGACGGTGCCGGCGGGCAGCGCGCGCAGCCGCGCCATGGACAGCGTCGCCGAGCTGATGCGCGGCCGGTCGCGCAGGATCCGCCGGCCGGTCGGGTCGGCGAGCATGGCGTCGCGGAGCCGGTAGATAAAGTAAGGAGTCGCGGTCGCTTCGCCGAGCGCGGCGATGAGGTCTGTTTCCATCCTGGGTCAGCAGGGAAGGCGCGTGGTTGAAGAAGCTTGCCGCAGGTAGCTAGCTAGGTAGGTAGCTAGCTGGCCAGAGTGAGTATCTGGCGGCTGGACTACTCACCATGGCGGTAGGGGTTGATGAGCGACATTACGCCGGAGCCGATGGCGAGACCGGCTCGCTCAATCTTCGTCAATGGGACATGGCCCTCGTAGTTGGGAGGCGGCCGGTTGAAGACGGAAAAGTCGCGCTGGCTAGACGCCGTCCCGCATGTCGCACACGCTCTGGCCTGCAGAGTCCTGCGGGCGGCGGGCCGTATATATCGTATCGACGCCATCGTGTTCGCGGCAAAGGATATGAAGGCTCCGAGAAGTTTGGGTCGGCAATTGGCGTGAACGAGATAGATCCAAAAGCTTGTCCAAGTCAGGCCACTCTTCATGGTGGGGCGGCATATGGCATGGCCTGCTTCCGCGCAGACGACCGCCTAATACATGATGAGAACAGTTCACAGCTTTATCAAAGAGAACAAAGTCGTTTATGTAGTCTCTTGTGATGCCTTTTTTTTTTCTTTTTCAATTGCAGCAGCCAAGCTCCCAGATTGTACTCAGTAGGGAGAGAGCGCCGAGTAGTACCGTTCAACACATGCTAGGAGCCCAGATACGGACCTCAGTAGTATCAGTAGTCTCAATCGATTCCAACACAAATATCACTTTTTTCAAATACGCCAAGGATAGTACAAGGTAAAGATCCAACGATTCTCTATCGTTTTTCCGACCAGCAGTCCGGATAGTTGGACGGCTTTGCCGCCTTCCATTCAATCGCCGCATATGGTTCCACCTCCCGTGACTCAGTGAAGGCGTCATCTGAACTCGACCTGATGGCCCATCACCAACACAAAGAGCCAACATCAGATTCATGCAAGTTCAATGGAGACGGAAATTGAAAATTTGCTGGCATGGGCCAAGACTAAAGGGATAGAGATTAACGGCTGCGCCCCGAAGCAATTGCATGGCCGCGGTGTCGGCATCGTAGCCACGAGACCACTCGAGGTGAACAAGAAAATTTCAACCCCCCCCCTCCCCTTACCTTCCCTCTTCCCTCCCCAACCCTTGACCAATAGGCCTATGCTGATATAAAATTCTTCCAGGCCAATGAAATTATTTTGCGTGTGCCCACCGACACGCTCCGCTCCCTCGCCAACACACCCGCCGACGTCGTCGCCCGCCTCCCCGGTGCCAGCGTACACGCCATCCTCGCCGCCGCGCTGTGCCTCGATGGCGACGCCGACCTCGCGGCCTGGCGCGGCGTGTTCCCCTCGCGGGACGACATCCGCGCCATGCTCCCCGTGTGCTGGCCGGCGGAGCTGCGCGCGCTGCTCCCGCACACGGCCTCGGCGCTGCTGGCCAAGCAGAGCGCCAAGTTTCAAAAGGACTGGGCCGCCGTCGACGCGGCCGCCTTTGATACTGGCGGCGGCGGGCGGCTGAGCAAGGAAGCCTTTCTGCACGCCTGGCTGCTGGTCAACACGCGCTCCTTCTACCACACGACGCGGCGGACGGCCAAGCGGCCCAAGGAGGACCACATGGTGCTGCAGCCCGTCGCGGACCTCTTCAACCACAGCCCGGCGGGGTGGTGCGCGGGCGCCTTTGACGAGGCCGCCTTCACCATCACGACGCGCGCGGCGCACGCGGCCGGCGAGGAGCTCTTCATCCAGTACGGCCCGCACGGCAACGACTTCTTGCTCGTCGAGTACGGCTTCACGCTGCCGCCGCCGCTCAACGACGCCTGGGACGAGACGTGCCTGGACCCGTACCTGTGCCCGGCCGCCGCCGCCGCCGGCCACCGTGCCGCGCTCGAGGACGCCGGCTTCTGGGGCGGCTACATGCTCGACCGCCAGACGGCCTGTTACCGCACCCACGTCGCGCTCCGCGCGCTGTGCCTGACCCCGCTGCAGTGGCGCGCCGTGCTCGCCGGCGAGCGCGACGAGGACCGCGACAAGCCGGCCGTCGACGCCGCGCTGGCGGCCCTGCTGCGGCGCCAGGCCGAGACCGACGTGGCCGCGCGCCTGCGCGCCGTCGAGGAGGCGACGGCCGGGGAGCCACTGTCGAGGCAGAGCCTGCGGGATCGCTGGGCGCAGATTCAAGAGCTGATCGTGGGGACGAGGAGGAGGTTGGAAGAAGAGCAGTAACAAATTAGATACTGAATAACGAAAAGGAAGCAATGCTATTACATGGGTCTCTTTAGCAGCCTGAAAACAAAACGCAAATAGATGTACATGAAAACGTACCGAAAAAAATAATACATGAAAAATATACATAAACTCATAAAAGTGTAAACATCGGTTCTAGCCAGGTCTTCATGTTTTGAAAGAGTAATGCGTTTCTTGTTATAGTACATGGTTCTGCCACGTTCGACTTCCAAAGAAAAATAGGATCGAATCATAAACTCCAAGTTCCCCGATATGTCCCAGTTTTTTTTCCGCGCTGTCCTCTGCCAGCGCGCTTCATTCTTGTCCATTTCATGAATAGCAAAATATCCCAATAGCCCGAAATCGATTCACTTCAGCGTACAGACAAAAACATGCAGCTAAGTAGTCTACTCAGGTCGCGGCCGCTTAGCGCCATGAGGGTTTCCCCAGTCGCCGCTGCCGCCACCCCCACCTCCTTGGTTTTGGCCAAAGTTGAAGTTGCCAGGGTTGAAGCCCGGGTTCATGCCTTGGGATGAGCTGTTAGCGGAGTTGCTTCTTGATCGATACGGGTTGTGAGGGAAGTGCGAGTGCTG
This sequence comes from Cordyceps javanica, assembly GCF_051103115.1. Taxonomy (NCBI): domain Eukaryota; kingdom Fungi; phylum Ascomycota; class Sordariomycetes; order Hypocreales; family Cordycipitaceae; genus Cordyceps; species Cordyceps javanica. The sequence continues at coordinate 6,782,267 of NC_139295.1, forward strand.
TGCACCGTGATGTGAATGTCCCTCTCGGCTCTGCTGCTGCTGGGTAAACTGCGTCTGCGTCGAGCCTAGGTCCACCATTGAGTGTGCTCGGTTTGCCGAGTGGTTACGCGCGTTGGTCACTTGACCACGGAGAATATGATCCATGGTGCTTTGCTGTGCGAGGAGACGTGTGTAGAGTGCCTGCATTGTGTGGTTGGAGGATCCAGAAGACTGGTTATTCATACCTTGCATGCCGGGATTCATCATTCCCATTCCCATATTTCCCATGCTGCCCATGCTGCCCATGTTACCCATGTTACCCATCATACCCATTGGCATTCCCATGGGGTTCATGCCGTTCATGCCAGGATTCATGCCCATCATGTTCCCGCCACGACCACCGCGCATACCGCCACGCATGCCAGCCATCATACCGCCACGGTTGTTAAAGTTGTTAAAGTTGCCGCCGGCCATGGGGTTACCGTTATAGCCACCGCCACCCATGTTGTTGTATCCCATATTGGTGTTGTTGTTGTAATTGCGGTTGTAGTTGTTTTGGCCCATGTTACCACGGTTGTTGAAGTTTCCGCGGCCGCGGTAGTTGCCGCCGTAGCCTCCACGATCGTTGTTGTATGCGCCTGATGGTCCTCTTGATTGCTGGTCCTTAACTCTGGCGGGCGCATCTTTTGGTAGTGTTTTGAAAGGGTTGATATTGGGGTTCCAATACATGACGGTAATCTTCTTGTGAGCGCCTTGCGTCTCCTCCGAACTAAGCTTGTCCAAGTGGTGCTTGGTTGCTGTGGCTGCCTGGCGAGAGTTGAATTCGACGTATACTTGTCTGTGACCATGTTAGCAGAATCAGCCAAGCGCAAGACATCGTGCTCTTACCCCTTGCTTTTACCGTTGATCTTGTGCTCGCTAAACGTGAGGTCTTTGATGTCATTTTCGGCTTCGGCGGCGCGCGACCATCCTCGGATATCATCGTCAGTAGTCCACCAGTTCAGTTCGGAAATCATGATTGCGGTCGTAGCTGCCGAGTCGACTGGCTTGCCGTCATCCTCTTGCTTGCGCTTCGTCCCTTGCTGTGAAGTGTGGTCGTCATAACCTTGACCACTGTCATCCTCCATCGCATCGTCACCGCCATGGTCAGCGCCGTTGTGGCCTTCCTGGGGATGGCTGTTGTCGTTGTTTCCGGTTTGCCCTTCGTTGTGCTGCTCCGTCTTCTTCTGGCCCTGATCCTGCTGATCGTTGCTCTCGTCCCCGTAAAAGTCGATTTCGAAATCAGCTTCCTCCGACATCTTGAAAGAGCGCTGCTTTGGTGGGTAAAAGTCTCGAGGTTATATGACCAGAGCTGCGGAGATCTTGTAAAAGAATGTTATTAAAGTATTCGAGATACAAATCAGTGGCATGTTCGGCTTGGTCCGACGCTGAACCCCTGTAGAAACCTCGTGGGCAGGCAGAAAACAAATGGCTAAGCAGGGCCGTCCGCAAAGCGCGGGAGGCTTGACAGTGAATAAACTGGAATCAATGCTAATACGTACATTCCCAGTGATTAAATCAGACGGAAAGTGGACTGTGTAACACTCGGCAAACGCCTCCTCTGTGCCGCACGAAAACGATGAGGCTCTGTGCCTCAATCGATTTCTGTCCCGACGGTCGCAGCTTTTCTTGCCCAGGCAAACGCGGGCTCGATACAGATATTGCGGTCGGATAGACCAGCCGAATAAGCACAAGAAAAAAAATAAAGAATATCAACGCCTCCTGTCAGACACCACCAATCTTGTTAAAACGCGCTGGAACCGTTGGGCAGCGTGCGTCGTCAAATTCGGTTGGGCCGTTACGGGTAAAGATGCCTGTCGTGTCCCGCGGTCGGCTTGTTGTGTCGCGTTGTCGGGAGTCGGGCGCACAACGTGTCAGGGAGCGATGTTCGTCTTTCAAGGGTGCCTGTGATCCAGTATGATGTTTCGGCGGGCTCTGCTCTTGAGCTTTGTCACGCACAACTAGGGCGACTGTGATGAAAGTTGGAAGCTCCAACAAGGCTTCATCCTCCCTGAGCTGGGTGACAAGTGCACGAGCCACACGGGTGGAGCATCGATTATCCGCCTGCATCCGGATCCTCTGGCAGGCAGGCAGGCAGCCAACACCTATTGTTTCTTTCTGCTTTTTTTTTAAATTTTTCGGATGAAATTGCATTTATTTACTTGGGGTTTTACGCGAGACTATTTCAACGCACAATTCTATTATACAGCTTAGTATTCCGAACGATAAAAGTTGGGATTATTCTTGAGCATGTCGTCAACGCTCTGTCCCATCTCTGGTTCTCCCTCATCTTCCCCTGCCTCATTGAAAGAGTGTATTGTACATGTGCCACGAGCCATACTATAACCATTCCATGCCGATGCTGTATAATGTCAGATTTTTTTTATGGGAGAAACAGGAAATTTGGATCGCTCATGAGAAACTTACCTACTATCACTGGCGCATTGGGGTTCCAGCTGGCGTCACGAACACAGGTGCCCCAGCCGCCGGGCTCGTCAAAATACAGGCGTGTTCGGCGGTCCAGACGTCGCGTACCAGTCGTCGCCTGCTTAACATCTATAATGCGCGCAATAGTCGCATCCATATTGTAAACGTATACTTTGCCGTCGGCGCTGCCAGAGTACACGTAACGAGAGTTGGTGGCCGACGGCGGCGAAAAATGGCATCGGATGAGCGTGCGCAGCACCTTGTGGCCGCGGAACGTCACCAGCGAGTTGTCGTTGGGATGCACGTCCCAATCGCTCTCGTCATACATTTCGTTCCTATAATCGAAGCCGCTCGAGTAGGCGTAGCGACTGCGGCCCATGTCTTGGAAGCGATTAGTGGACATAGCCATGCGCAGGTCCCAAAGCTTCATGCTCTGATCTTTGCCGTTGCTTAGGATGTAGCGTCCGTCGCCCTTGCTGTCTATATACGTCAAGCCTTCGATATGGCCGACAAAAGCGCCGACCTCGCGGCCGTCGCCCATGCTTCTTCTGTCCCAGACTTTAATCGTGGCATCGTCGGAGCCAGAATATAGTATATGGGGAGACAGCTTGTCAGCAAAGCATACAGCGTTGACGTCATCGTCGTGGCCCTCGACATGGTGAAGCACCTGTCGAGACTCGATATCGTAGACAACCAGGGAGTGCGCGTTTGTGCCAGCAACAAGTTCTCTGCCATCGCCAGAAAATCTGATTGACCAGATGCCGAAACCGCCTCGGCGCAGGCCCCAGCCATTCACTCGCCGGGTGCCCTCGGCCAGATTAAGAGCGTAAGGATCGCCGCGGTCGCTCGGATCTGTCGGGGCGATGCATACCAGGCTGTCGATGGAGGTATAAGCCAGCCACTTGTTGTCCGGGCTCAGCGAGGCGTCGGTCAACGTCCACTGGCCGCCGGGATAGCTGACTGTCTTGTAATGTTGCCATCTGTATGGATTTGAGGTGTCATACATGCGGACTTTGAAATCTTGGCAGACGGAAAAGAAAAAGTTGCCGTCGTCAGAAAACTGACCCGAGTAGACCGGGTCGTCGTAGTGGATTATTTGCTCGACCTTGGTGGACGGGACGAGTGACTGGCAGTTGTTAGCAAGCACATCGAGCGGGCGCGCAGAAAGTGCCCATCTCACCTGTGCTATCAAGTCCGCATTTCGAGTGCGTTGCCGTCGATCGCCGATGCCGAGTTCTCTCTCGAGCATGCGTCTTGCTATTCTCTTGGTGGCGCCTTGTCGAACGGCTTCGTTGCTCGAGCCAAAGGTGCCGGACTGCATCAGTTTCCTACCCTCGTCGCTTGGCACCTTGGGGAAGCGGTTGGGATCTTTTGCTGGGCGACGACGCCTTCTGCCCCACTGGCCAAACAGACCCTCCAGATCCTCTTCAGCATCTTCGTCCATGAGGCCACGGGCGAGCTGGCCGTTTCTGAGAAGAGCCAGAACCTGGGCTCTTGTAACTAGACCTGTCCGAGCGCCAGCTGGAGAGAGTGAGCTTTAGCTTGCATGTCCAGCGATGAAGTGGGATGAAATACCTCTGAGTAGCCCTAGGATACGAAGGGCTGGCTCGTTGCCTTCCTCGGCAGCTGCGTGGTGAGCATCTTCCTCCTCGTCGTCAGCTTCCTCCTCGTCATCATCCTCGTCGTCGTCCTCGTTGATGTCGACTTCTTCATCATCGTCATTACCGAAAATGACCTGGAACTCAATATTTCTGGGGTCATCTGCCGAGTGGCATGAGCATCCGATCGTCCCCGAGACGTCGTCTTTGCAGTGACATACCTCCAAACTCGTCGTCCTCTTCCAGCTCATCTGGCGCATCCTCGTAGTCCTCATCGTCATCATCTTCAACGTCGTCGTTGATGCTATAGTACCAGGTGTTACCTCCCTCGGACTCGGACTCATTTTGGCTGTTAGAAGGCGCCTGGTCCGGCTCCGGATGCTCGTCCCCATGTGAGGCCATGGCGATCGGTGGGCGCGGGACGGTGTGTATTGAATGATTGCTGGTGCCAAAGCCGCTGCAGAGCTGAGAGAAAATCCGGCCGATGGGCCTGACGATGATGAGTTGAATGAGCTGTGGCACCTACAGGGCCGTTTGTGACTGTTTATCAAGACGAGGGAAGCACGGTGGCATGTCGGCTTTAGGTCTGGCGTTATTACCAATTATCAAGTGAGTGACGACATGCGGAGATAACGAGCCGGCCTTCAAGGTCCGACAGAGTTCCAGGCCATTTCTTAGCTTGCTTTTACGGTTAGCTTCTACAGGGTAAAACACGGCATGTAGGTGCCGCCACTAGTGGTGCTCCAGGCCTTTGAGGCAACTTTACAGTGAGTGTTGGGCCTTTTAGCGTGCTGGGCGATGGTTTATAGCGCATTTAGCGCAGAGTGATGTGGCCCGTAAGTACCTAGGTAGGTAGGTACTAAGGCAAAGCAATCTGGTAAGGTACTTGCTGAGGTAGCTCGAGGATAGCTACCCTAGATGGCTACTTGCTTTTCTTTCAAAGCAATCACAAGAATTCAATGAAACTCTGGCATGAGGGAAAGGATCATCTGCAATCATGTAGCTCAGTCAAAGAGTGTTACAAGAGTCAAGAAGCGCTGGACCTAGAGCGAGACTCTGCTCTCTGCAGCTGTTCAACGGCTGTCCTAAAAACGACACGATTCCAGTAAATCACAACTGGCGCTTCCGTTCAAAGATCAAAAAATACCCACCTCTTGCCCGTTGCTTGGTGAATACAACTCCTCGAAACCTGCATAGTCTTTGACTCTTTGGGCATATCGATCTCATGTACCAGAGTAAGCAGTGTGGAGGGGCGATCCTCGGCGTGTGATTGACCAGCAGGTGGCTACAAGCAATAGATGTCCGTTGGCTAATTCTTGGCCCAATCTCTTGATAATGCATCTCTAGTGATCATGACTAGGACGTCACAAGTAGCTGCCCGAGGTTTGGTCCGGCGCCTCTATGGCAGGAGACTGCCGGGTGACCATGGGCATGTGCGAGGCGGATGGACTCTGGGTCTCCAAGCCTTGGGCCTTCTTTATCGTCCCAGCAAAACACACGCGAAGGGGGAAGCAACTTGGCAACCTATAATAATTGCGGAGGCGCAGTTTTTAACTTTCGCGTTCATCAACCGCATTAACACAGTCGTTGACTCGTTACATTATGCCAAACGCCCCCTTTTCTCGAAAGAGGATGCTGGTGGGCAAAGTGGCCACCTGTCGTCACATATCTTATATATCTTGTAATAACACCACCAAAAACAGTCCAAATCGTTACCAGCCAGGTAGATCGCCTTACTATAACTGTACCTTAGATTCCTCTATAAGATCCCAAAGTAAAACTCTGTCCAATAGCGTAGTAATTTGGTGCACTACGTACAACCTTGCGACGGCAGCTTGGCGGTATCACATCACGTTAAACAAGGGTTGCCAAGCACATAATTGAAAGCTTTCTATAGCTTTAATTAACCTCTGTCAACACCAAACCTTAAGTAGTGTCCCCACCTGCCTTCCGCTTCATGTTGCCTGAGAGCCGCCTTGCATTTCTATAACCAGCGGCTGCGTCCATCATGATCGGCCAAAGAAGAACGAACCACCATGTACTGTTGTACAACAGAGCCCAGGACTTCACTATAACTCGTCCGAAGCCTGCAGACGAGCACGGTGTCCTCATACCAAACGGCAGCACCGCATAATAGTACCACCACGATGCTGAAGTATGCCCCCTACTCCATCATCTCGCTTCGACTTGGAAGGGCGATATGCGTTGCAATTTCTACCTTTCTGGCCCTATCTCTTTGGTTCCAGCGCCAAGCACATCCTGCTGCGAACCGCGCTGCTCTCTCTACGTCAGCGCCGTGCCCTGATGTCATTCCAGATGCAGACTTTACACCACTGGCCATTCGATGTCGGATCCGCACCGCGCAGGACAGGATCCGGTCCGCTGCAAGGTCGCAGTCATCCAGTCCAGAAGAGGCGGTAGCCGAGTATAAGCGTCGCTACCGCAAAGACCCGCCGCAGGGGTTCCGGGACTGGGTGCAATTCGCCCTGGACCACGGGTCCAAGATTATCGACGACTTCGACCAGATTCACCAAGACTTGGAGCCCTATCGCACTGCTGACGCACAGCGGGTGTTCCGATCGCTTCGGGCCCAAGACGCGGAGGAGCTTCCTCACACCACCCGCATCACAATCCAGAACGGGACCATGTCGACAACAACAGGCTACATGTACGACGAAGGACTCCGAACGCTAGTCCGGCCATTCCTGCACAAGCTGCCGAACGGTCTGCTGTTCCTGAGCACCATCGATGAGCCAAGAATACTCAATAGCCAAGAGCCCGCGCCTGCCACGATCCAGTTTCGCGATCGCGCAGGCGAGTCGATTGAGGACTTGGTGCTGACTTCATGCCGCCAGATCCCTCCGCGGCTGGCAGGCCGCCTTGATCCCGTCAGGAACGTCTGCGAGTCGGCTCACCCCGCAAACCTCCACGCCTTTGTCGCATCGCCCAGCACATTCTCGTACACGCACTCTCCCATGCCCATGCTGAGCTTCGGTCGCATGGCCGCCTTTCGAGACATCCTCGTGCCATGCCCCTGTTACACCTGGCACCCTCTGGCGGCGGAGGACCCGATTCCCTTTGCGGAGAAGAGGCGTGCCGTATACTGGCGCGGGTCGACGACCGGGGGACGGGCAACGCGGTTTAGTTGGCGGTCGGGCCACAGACAGCGCTTTGTTGCGTTCGTGCAGTCTCTGCAAAGCACTGCCACCACGCTCGCTGCGAGCCGCTTCTTCGGCGTCGGGTCTGAGCGTCTGGATACTAGAAGAATAGAAACGTTCAAGAACGCATTCGATGTTCACGTCGGAGAATACAAACAGTGCGACGAGGACGTCTGCAAAGACATGGAGCGAGTGATGGGCCCGCCGGACCAAGAACCTGAGGACACTTCATCCGACTACCAATACCTCTTCGACCTTGATGGGAACAGCATGAGCACGAGATTCTACCGACTCCTGTCCCGTCAATCTGTGGTACTGAAGCAGACCTGGTTCAACGAATGGCACGACGACCGCCTCGTACCCTGGGCTCACTATATCCCTGTGACCATGGGCATGGAGGAACTTCCTGCCTTGATCAGCTTTCTGATGAACGATCCGGAAGGGGAGGTCCTATCCGCAGCGATCGCCGAGTCCGGGTCGGCGCGGGCACGAGAGGCGCTGCGCGAGATTGACATGTCCATCTATCTGTACCGTTTGTTCCTAGAGATGGCAGAGCTGCACGGGACGAACCAGACTGTCAGCACAGGGCACGGCCCGACACGGATAAACGACACAGGTCGACGGCCAGTGTAGCAAGCTATCCAACTCTCAGCCCTTGCGCTCCTGCAGCACCACTCACGACTACTACTATTGTATTGCAACAAATGCAACTTTGTAGCGTACATTTTGTGCTAGCTACGTTTTCCGTTTGCTGTCTCTTGTGCATGATGATGGCTTAGGTCCTTTGAGCATATTTTCGGCTCCTCGTGTGAATGTGTCAAGGTACGTGGCTAACACGAAGAAGGAGAAGGAAACATGATGGTAATCGCCGTGGCTGTATTGAGGAATCCCTGGCATCTCGCCAGGAATTCATAATGATAGACTACTGAGCATTGCAGGAGATCCCTTCAGGGGAAGCCCGCTCGGTTCCCGCTCCTTTATTATAGTAGCTTCCCCTCCACGTGACCGGTCTGTGGTGTACGAGCTGAAGCGATAGAAAATAAGGCATAGAGAGTAGCACGATATAGTAATTATTGTTAGGAATTAATATATGTTATACTAATAAAGAAGCTAGAATCCTCCGTGGGCGGAAGCTACCAACAATACTATTAGTCTACGGCAAACACTGGCTAATCAGCCAATGAAATTGTAGACGAATAGGCAATCACTCTCTGATGGACCAGATGCGCCGTGGCTGAATGTGAAAACTCCGAGGCATGTAAAACTAACTACCGAAAAATGTATACCAAGAACAGTACCATCCGCGTCATATCTCTATTGAATGATCGAACATTGCCATTTTATACTCAGCCTTTAGTACTGTCTCGTTCTTGTGTAAGCAATGCCAGTGCCACTGGGCCGAGAAAAGTTTTAGTATTGCCTCAGTACCACCAAGACCATCAGAGATTCTCCGTTACCTGCGAGTGTTGATTTGTCGACACTGTACTTGTGCCGTCAATCGGTAGTCTATCTTATATATTAGAAGCAGGGACAATATAGTAAAGTGTAATCTAACGTGGGATGAAATCCAGCGTTCTTAATAGTGTTACCGGTTCGAAAAAACAACGTCGACCCGCCTTTACGTTCCGACAAATTGGATCAGACCGAACCGCCGGTTCAAAATTATTCCCCAAACCAAATTGCTGGTTGTTTTGCTCGCTACCAACCGCACTATCGGTTTCATCTGAATATTCAAACTGAACCGAACCGTAAACCGCGGTTACGCGTATGGTCTTACACACACACCAAAAATGTTAAACCCCTTCTATGCATGAGCCATTCTTTACTTGCCCCTTCTTTACCTTCTAGTTCCACGTCTCAGTGAAAGATACCGCTACATCTCATCGTCACTTCCCAAGCCAATTTCATCGGCCGCGTGGCACGTTACCTGCAGACCGACATAGTAGTTGTTTGACCAGGGAAGGTCGCCAGAATCGCCAAGCTGGAGGCTGGAAGTGACTGGTAGCACGTCAATACTGACGAGCCTCTGTTCCCTGACTATGTCGATGGTCGACAGGATCGCTAGTCTACAGGTACTCTACTTTACACAATATGTAGTCAGAAGTAACGAGTAGATGGTTGATTCTTGTAATCTAGTAGTAGTGGTAGTTATCTTAAGTACTCGTTAATTCCCGTGCCACTTACGTAGTAGCCAGAATTAGCTACGCACGTATAATAGTAGATTTACTACTTGCTAAGAAGATGAACTGTTATGATAAAATAGTTTTACATTTTTAAATAGTATTTATTTCATAAAAAATCTTACTGGCTACCCAGGATGACTAATCGTTTTGCACGATGTGAGGTACGACTTATCGTATGCAGGGCCTGACCACTCATGAACGGTCGCGCGATGATCAAATCGTCTCGCAAGGAGAATTGCCTTGGCTTGTATCAATGCGCTGGGCTGGTGGCATGACGCGGCCCAGATGTGGTCCATAGCCGGTGTGGCGTCGTGATGGCGGCTTGTCGGGGGGGGGGGGGGCATCTGTGGAAGGAAAGGCGGCCAGTTGAGGGTGGAGCGAGCGTGAGGGCGTGGACGGAATGGAGGAAATGAAACAAAAACCAAGAAAGGAAATACGAAGGAAGCCCCCTCAGAAATGACAATTGATTTCAGGCCCAACATCGCGTGCCGTGTTTCACAAACTAATGTCTCCCGTTGGCAGTGAAGTACTGAGTAGGGATAAGTAATAAGAAGCCGTTGCGGAGAGGAAAAGGGGTTCGTTCGTCTGGTGCGTTGGTGGTGCCAACACAGCTGTGCCACAGACAGAAATGGACGGTGGTAGGGGCTTAGCTGTGGCTTGAGTGGAGGAGAGAGGAGGGTTTACAGGGAGTTTACGGGGGCCGACAAGGGGACACAGTGGGCGCTTGGTGGGTTTTATGGCCGCGGCAGTGCAGACCGACCCGGGGGAGGCCCTGTAGATTCTGATCATTCCCTGTACGCCCCTGCAGCGGTGCTATATTTTTAGGTCTCTCTCCGCTATCCGTAGTTAGGTACTCCGTACCTTACAGATGCCTTCGTTAATTGATGTAGTGGTACAAGCGAAGAGATGCGTCATGAACTACTTATCCATTCTACCCTGCCATGTTGCTACTGTGATCTTGTGTTTTTTTTCCTTCAATGGGAAATATCTGTTCCATTTCGTACCTAGTTTATATCCGCCTGTTGTTGCTTTTCCTTTCCCTCTTCACGAACCAATACGAGCTCTCCCCACTGTGTCTTTCATAGCGGCCCCCCTTCCCCCCTCCCGCCCCCTGACATTGCCCTGAAGCCGGCCTGGAAGGCGCCCGAAAACCCCCTTTTAACCTTGAACAGACACAACTGGCAGGACTCGATCGCTCTTCTCCACTCCGGCCTAAACCTGCCGCCTGTTTGCCTGCGCCTGCCAGCCCGTTGCCCACTAACTTGTCCGCAGGTACCAAGGTAAGTACTTACTTACCTAAGGTACCTAAAACAAGCTGCCCCCCCTCCGGCAAGGCGACTCACCGGGGCTGACCAAAAAAAAAAATATCCCATCATCGATCCGTTTATTAACCCACGCGAGCTTTCTTTTGTCAGTCCCTCCCTATTACCACATTCCATCGCCGGCTCCTTTGATTCATCTCGTATTCTCCTCTCCCATCTCGCAGCGAGCTTTTTATTCCTTGTCCTTCGACTCTCACTCCTTCTGACACTTTGACTCCCGTCGCGCAACATCTGCACCCCTGACTGCGTATTCCTCACATTCACGCAAACACGACACTGGACACTTATTCAATCCACGAGCCGCGCGGAACCCCCACCCCCCCTTTCTTGAAATCTGGAGACGCTCAAGTGTACAAGGAACAACGACGTGATCGGCAGTCTTTGATACCCGTCATTATCTCGAGCCAACGTACGAAAACGGCGACAGCAACGTTTCGAGCCCGCTGTACGCGGTAAACACCCGATACAATGCGATTCAATTCCAATTCGTCCTTTTTGCTGCTTATCCTGCCTGCGCTTGTCGGTGCCCTCAAGGATCCTGCTTCCGCCGCTGCTGGTATCGCCGCCATTGATGATTCTTCCGCCGTTGCCTCTAGCGACGATGTCACTGCACCCAAGGGCCGTACCAGCCTTCCCACCAAGGATGCCCCCGTCGATGGACGCGATGGCAAGCCGCATCAGGGCCCATTTGTCGAGACAGACGGCAAGCCCGCAAAAGCAAGCTCCGATGCCAAGTCATCATCTGCGGCCGTAGAGAACATCAAGGGTAGACCGCAAGATCCCACCATTGTCGACGGCAAGAAGATTCCCGAGTCCAATGACGGCATCATGTTCGATAAGAACCGCGAAAAGGCCAAGGAGGGCACCACTGGCACTCAAGGTGGCGTCACCGAAAAGGACAAATACCGCAAGGCGCAAGAAGGCAAGACGGGCGAAAAGCTCATCACCCAACCAGAATCTCCGAAAGAGAAGCTCCCTCTACCGCACAGTGAAGAAGAAAAGATGAACGGGGGCAAGGAGAAACCCAAGACCAAACCTCTAGACAAGGAGGCCATCAAGGATGGCGATAATGGCGGTTACGCTGGGTTCGACGTGAGCCTCCATTACGAGAGCAACCACCTACGCGCTTGCTAATGTGTATGTGCACAGAAACCCGACGACCTCGGCGAAAAGGCTCGCGAGCAACCCCCGGTTCCGCAATCAGTCGACAAGGACCACCTCGAAATTCACAAGCCCGCCACCACGACCCCGAAGTCAACATCAAAGACACCCCCTTCGGACGGCGACGAGGGCATTATTCAGCCCTTCCACTCCTTTGTCCTCTCTCTCACCATGATTCTCGTTTCTGAAGTTGGTGACAAGACCTTTCTTGTCGCAGCCTTGATGGCCATGAAGCACGACAGACTCGTCGTCTTCTCCGCCGCTTTTGGCGCCCTGCTGGTCATGACCTTCCTGTCTGCCGTTCTTGGCCACGCTGTGCCTACACTGATCCCCAAGCGCCTCACAAGCTTGCTCGCCGCCGGACTCTTCTTCGTCTTTGGCGCCAAGTTGTTGCGCGAGGGCATGCAGATGGATCCCAACGAAGGCGTCGGTGCCGAGATGCACGAGGTTGAGCAAGAGCTTGCTGCCAAGGAAAAAGAGTTTGGCCGCGATCACAACGGCGGCACTATGTCTGCTGACGCCCTCGAAATGGGCTTGAACGGCCGTGGATCACGATCCAAGGGCCGCCTTGGCTCCCCGCCTCGCTCTCCATCCCAGTCGCCATCTCGTCATCCCTCGAGGAAGGCTGGCCCTCTGGGTGGCTTCTTGTACGGTGCCAGCAACCTTTGCAGCCTGCTCATCAGCCCGATCTGGGTGCAGACTTTTGTCATGACGTTCCTCGGCGAGTGGGGCGACCGCAGCCAGATTGCCACCATTGCCATGGCTGCCGGTCAGGACTATTGGTGGGTGACGCTGGGTGCTACCGTTGGCCATGCCATCTGCACTGGCGTTGCGGTTATCGGAGGCCGAGCAATTGCCGGACGTGTCAGCCTAAAGGTTGTCACTGTCGGTGGCGCTGTCGCCTTCCTTGCCTTTGGTCTCATCTATTTTGTCGAATCATTCTACGCATAAACCTGCATTAGCAGCTCCTTTACGCACATGATGGATGACGGCCCCCTGTTTCGTTTGATCCAGCGCCGCGTCTATTCATCTCACGATCATTCAGTCGGATATTACTACTTTTCCCGGGCCGGCATCACTCACATACTTTTAACCACCGACACTCAAATCTTTTTCTTTTTCTTCTTCTTTTTTTTTGAGCTTTGACTTATCACTCCTGGATGGAGAATATATACACCCATTTTGTAATCAGTCGTTGTATGATGCCGGAAGTGGGATGAATGGATCACAAAAGCAGGTTGACTTGTCATGGTCTCGACACTCCTCGCCCAGAAGCTGCAAAGCGGAGTTGGGAGTAAAAGAGAGCAGGACATGGCGGATTGGAAAACCGCTTACCAGCAGAAGAGTTTTCGTCCAATTGTACTTCATTTTGAGCTGGGAGGATTGTGTATAGCATAAAGGGCGGAGTTTTCTGTTTTGTTCTTGTCTGGTAAAGAAGCCTTAGTCACTCCTTTTCTTGCTTCTTTTCTCTTCCCTCTCTTGTTCTCTCTTTCGATTGTATTTACCCGTGGTTTTATTATTTTGGAGAGCGGCACGATGACTGGACGGTTTCCTGGGTTGGAACTGGTGAAAAAACTGATAGATATGGCCGGCGCTACTTAATTAACAAACAAGTTATTCACTACTTACCTTGTGCTTACCAGTACCAGCACTGTCACAGGCGTACTATTTACTCTCCAGCACGACCGGGTGTTGCAGACCCAGTGGGCGCCATTGCAGCGGCTGTCTCTCGGCCGCGGGCAACTCAGGGATACGGAGCCGCCGCCAAGAGACTCAGTTCAACTGCGCGCCAGACTCGATCATCCGGCGAGTGCAGTTAGTCTTCGGCTATTTTAGCTACTTTCGGGTTTCAAATGTCATTACACGCGTCGCTAGCGGCACTTGTGTGGCAGCTAAATGTATATCACGCTCGTCACGAGAACCTTTGATTTTCTCGTAGATCTCTGTGGCGGAAGGGGGTCGGGTGAGCATCACTTCATTTGTAGACCCTTGAAACGGCGCAACACGATCATTTTGATCTATGCTTGGTGATTGTTATGGGCTTCCTGGGCGCTGCTTCGAAATGGCCACAGAGAGAATCAGCATAACCATGAGCAAGCATTCTCTCCTCGCCCTGCATTCTTGATGCGGTCAAAGAATCCCTGAATCTCAGTAGGCGTCGCCACACAAAAGGCAGCTCTGTGTAAGCGTCCACAGGGCCACACGCCAATCGGACAAGTAGGGCTCCCTTCCCAGCAGCAGCTCCCGCAAGCCTTGTACACCGGAAGCCGGGTGAAGGATCAGCAATGCAAATATGCATGCATGCAGTGCCCTGCATGAAGCCGAACTTGCTGTGGCTTGCATTTTGCTTTCGCTAGTCCGAGATACTGGTTGGCAGAGCATGAGCATTGGGCGCCGCTTTTGCTTGGCATATAGGTATGATTGGGGCTTTCGGGGCCAGAAGCCACCAGGAAACAAAGGATCATTAGCGCACCCGTGGGATTCGGACGATAGAATGCAGCCGTATCGTGCTTGTCATGTCATTGTACCGAGGCGGATCGTCGGCGCCATGGGTAGTTGAGGCTTGCTGTGCTTCCTCGGGCCTGTGTCGGCCACACCCCTTCCACGCAGAATGGGATGATAACTTGAAACACCCACCAGCCACGCACACGAGCAATATCAATTTTTTGTCCCCTCCCTCTTTCTCCCTTTTCCCACGGCTCACACGACTGTGCAGTGATGACTCTAAAATTAGAACAGGATGGCGTTATGCAGAGAGACGCGGTTGTTGCGTTCTGGCAGCTGACTGGCGAACTCGCCAAAGTCGGGACCAGCGAGGGGGGGGTGCAAAGCAGCAGCAACACAATCACATGTGAAAAGTAGGCAGCAACGCACGAACCAGTCGAAAATTGGGCGTGAGTGGGAAGAGAAAACCTCTATCGTGATGAAACAAAGAAATCTAGCAACTTTCTATTCTGTCAGGTTGGCTGCCTATAGCGCCATCTTGGCTATACAAGGCAACAGATGCGAGATGTGATCCGCAAATACATCGAAAATAAGCCCGAGAAAACAAGGCGAGAAATGCTTGGTGCCCCCTCCCCACCTCGTCTCTGGTACATATTATCTATCAGATTGTCAGTTGGGGTGCAAAAAAAAAACCATGCGGCCGTTTCAAGATGGCCAGCATCAAGTCTCCACAGAGTCGTGCCTTGCGCCGTGCGGGCGTGCTTTTGACACCTTTCGGACTCCGCCGCCCCGTCTGCCCTGCAAGGCCCGACCCATCTTGTCGACTAGTTGGTGCTTTTGTCTGGTGTCCGGGCACTGGGATTTTTGCTGATCGATGGCAACAGCGACAGCCGAGAGCGCGTGGGCCCCAGGCCGGGGACGTGGCTTTCCGGCCGCGGCTACAGGGGGGGGGGGGGCCAACCCTTCGTTGACAGACGGGTTGAGAAATTTATACCCGTCTCCCCCGGGCGGTCTCGCTTCGGGCTTCCAATCAAAAGGCCGCAATGCTTGGAGACTAAAAGAGAAAAAAAGTTAAACTAGCTGGCTACCCCAGGTCTCGACAACGCGCGTATCCAGCAAGCAGGGGGGACGGAGGCGGGCTGACGAGGTCGTGTCCCGATGCCTTGCAGGCTTCACCACCAACCCGACACACGACTTCTACCGCGCACGCGAGAATGTCTTGCGGCCGCAGGGTGGGACAGTTTTAAACTCACCCTTGCAACGGCGCCCCCCGGCAACGATGGCAGGTTACCTCTACGGTTGGACCAGATGCCATTTCCATCGCTGGCTTCGGTTCCTAGACAGGTCTATGCTTTTACGAATGACTGCTTCTCCGGAAGATAACTCTAATGCCCCCTCGACCCCTGCGTTGTGGCTGTCCTATCAAGTGATATGCGAGAATTCTCGGCCGGCTCCCAAGATGGGGTTTCACAGTCGTTGTCTTTCTTCCCACTGCCCCCCTTGACATCGTTGCCAATGAGGCTACTTTGAGGGTTAGCATGGCTCCCAACATCACACGGCACACTGCACCGGTATAATAAAGAGCATGTGGTTCTATGAGTAGTACTTTTTCATGATCTGGAAGCTATTGAAAAAAACAAAAACAAAATGTGATGCCTTGGCGGAGTCGTTGGCATCCTTATTGATGTGATGCAGCGCGGCTCGGGCGGCGGTCCTGTCCCGGGCAGTATCGAGCCATACTGTACAAGCACTTTTGTAGAGCTACCATGGTCAAGATGCTTCCTTTTGGCTTACACGATCCTTGTAATTATTCTGGGTACAAAGATACGCCCGGCTCTTGTCGGTGGCGGGCGGTGGGCTGCACGCGCAAACCCTCAAAAGTAGAGTCGTTAGTTGTCATGTTGCTCGGTACATTCTGTGCTACCGGTACAGAAAGCTGGCTCTGCCACTGTTTCTTTTTCGGCTTTGTGACGTACCAATGTCTGACTAGAGTCAACTAAAAGAAGGTTTACAGTATATAAACGCCAGCCTCACTCACGTCGTGGCACTTTGGTATTTCTTCCCACGAGCTCCCCTCTTCCTAGTTCTCTGAAATCAAAGCGGCCTCTTCATCTTCCTCTGTCTGAAAAAGAACTCCTGAATCCTCAAGACCCTTGCCAGAATGCCTCTCTATACCTGCCCAGGTTGCAAGAAGCCAATCGCCGAGTCCCAGCCCTTAGATCACTGCCTCCAATGTGATGCCATGTACGTTTAGGCCGCTTTCACATCCTGAAAAGGGGGGGGGGGGGGGGGGGGGGGGGAGCACGCAAAACAAATGCCTCTTTTTCGAGAAGCTGCGCTTACCAAAAGATCAGGAACGAGAGACAGCGAGCTCGAAACCGAACCCGCTCTACATCCGCTTCGGAGGGCAGCGAAACCGTCGTCGAATGCACCATCATCACCGTCATCCTGCGGCGTCCGAGCCAGCAGTACGGCGCCGGCGGCTCTTCACCCCCGTCCGCGCGGGCGACTCCCGGCCCGCCACCCTCTTACGAAGACGTCTTCCCGTGGGAGGCCGATGCGGCGGCCGCCGGTGACAATAGGCCGCCGCCGCAAGAAACCAACGCGGCGCCTCGGCAGGGGCCTACTCAAGTTACGATTCCCATCCACCCCAAGAAGGCATAGAAACAAACTCGGTGGCCGCCCGGGGGGGGGAAGCTGCTACATAGCTTGAGAGGAGTTGTGTGGCTACTGGGGTGGTGTTTGTTTGGGCTTTAAAATTGTACTTGAAAAAGAAGATAGGATTTCCCCATGTATTCAATATGATTCGCTGACCCCGTTTCAATATTGACGTGTGCAACATGATCCATCCCAGCTTTGCTGCTATTAAAGCGCAATGTCACCTGTCAATTCTGAATGACTGTTCTGATGAACTCGTACATGACGGCGTGGCCATGGCACAGACCCTTGCCGGAGTCAATGGTGACGCGCTTCCATGTTGTGACTAGACATACATGATGGTGACACGCGCCCATTAGAGCCATGTCTCTTCTCATGTTGCACACGGAGTGGTCATCACTTACGATATGTTCCGGGTCATTGGGTCCGTCTGAAAAGGGAAGGAGGCTTGTCCTGCATATGTTTCATGTAAATAAACCCGAAAAGTATTGGGAAGAAGAAAAGAAGAAAAGAAGAAGATGATGATGTCTGGTTTCCTCGGCTGTAACCCCCCATCAACCGCTCCCCTAGAACACTTTGTACCCTGACACATACCCATTCATCTTCCCAAAGATGATCGCACGACGCACTGAAATGTCAGTGACTCCAACAACTCAGCTTCTTCCGTGTACCCCCCCCTCCCCCCTCTCTCTCTTCCCTCTTAGTTCTTCCGCCGCAGGGCCTCCCACTCGTGCTCCGTGATGCCAAACTCAATCTCGTCGTGCCAGCCTCTGTTGAAGTAGATTGTCTCCCTGCGGCGCCCCTCGACGCGGAAGCCGAGCTTCCGGTAGAGGTGCACGCCGCGCTGGTTGAACGAGGCGGCGCTCAGGGAGACGGTGTGCAGGCCCGCGTGGCAAAAAGCCCAGTCGAGCATCCAGCCGATGGCCTCGCCGCCGTAGCCCCGGCCCTGCCACGCGCGGGCCAGGGTGATGCCCATGCTGGCGCTGCGGTGGTGGGCGGTCCGGGGCGAGAGCCCGCCCCATCCGAGAGTCATGTTGCCAATGATGACGGGCTTGCCGGGGTCGTCGCGCTTGGCATCGTCGCCCTCGCCCGCGGGGGTCTCCTGCTGCTCCTGCTGCTGTCGTTGATGGTCCGCCTCAGTGGGCAGCAGCGCAATGGCCACGCCGAGCAAGGCCCCCGAGATGGCCGAGATGGTACCGTCGAGATCGGCCCTGCCCACGGGCTGCAGGGCCGCGCTGGACGCCAGGGCCGTCACCACGGGGTCCTGCTGGATGACGGCGAGAGCCTCCCGCACGTTGTCATCGCCTGCCTCGACGCGGATCATCCGAAGACGCTTGGTTTGCCACGCATTGACGACATCCTCCGAGGTGTAGTCGACGTTGTACGTCGAAGAGGTGTCAATCGTAGTTTCAGCCGCCATGGTAAGAGTTGCCAAGGTCGCCGTTTGGTGGAGCGTATCACCTACGCGGTTTTCTTCTTCTTCTTCTCCTTTGTGTTACCGTCCCGAGTATGGATCTGTGTCTGAAGCACGGCTCATCCGAGAAAACAGTTTGTTTGAGTCAGATTAGTCTGTTGGAAAAGTGTTCAAAAGCAAACAAGCCATGCGCCAATGCAGCATCGTGGGTGCATGTTCCTCAGGGACCAAGCCCACTTGGGAAAGCGGCGTTATTACCGTTATTGAAGGAAACGCGAATCTAGAACGTGGTCTAACCAGCCTCGCACTGGACTCTGTCAGCCTGTGCTGGCTCTCCTGATATCGTGATCAACATGCCGGATAGATGGACGTATTAAAAGCGGATTGGAAAGTGTCGTCCAGATGACAATGCACGACTTGATTCCAAACCACGATAGCAATATATTGTGCCCTCTGCTGATCTTTGCAACTCGCCTATTCCTTCTGACCATCTCGCATCCTCAAATATGGGGCAGTTATTGGCGCAGTGCAAAATTTGTTAGGCCTCACCAAACGCTCAACCAGCACCAATCTGCTGGTCTGCTTCCTAATTATATCTTTTAATGCTCGAAAAACCGCCCCGTCATGGAAAGCGATCCAGTCAGCGGCACGATTTTGCCAAAGGAGCTGCTCGAGGCTCAGCTTGGGCAGGTTGATCTTCTCATGGCCATGTACCCTATAGAAGGTAGCGTAGTTCTCGGCGACTCGTCGCGGGCAACTGTACAGTGCCTGCGAGAGGCTTTAGATGGCGATTCTCTGGCCAATGTCTCGAATGAACTACATGACATTAACCTGCTACTTGAGCTGGAGATTCCTTCGGAGAAGAGTGATGCGCCAACCAGCGGAGCTACGGCGCAACTCAGCATTACGATACCTCTGCGCTACCAACAAAACACCATAGACGATGCACCGCCAGCTCGGATAAGACTGCAGCAGATATCATGGATGAGCAAAGCAGAGGCCAGTGCCTTGATGGCCGAGTTGCCCAAAGACGATGATCTCTTTGCGACAATTGAAAACATTACTGCGGCAGCGTCGTCACAGCTCTCGCAAGCCCGCACGCGAGAAGAGAAAGCCGCCGCCGCTTCCCAGTCCCGGACAGAGGAGGCTCTCACGCGGGTCTGGTTCTACTTTCCTTCCATCAGCACGCGAGCCAAACGCGACGACCTCGTGCACCACGCGCCGGCCTACGGGCTCACGGGTTTCCTGCTGGCCGGCAAGCCCGGCATCCTGTGCGTCGAGGGCGGCTCGCAGGCGGTCGACGACTACATGAAGTTCATCAAGACGGAGAGCTGGGGCGACATCCCGGCGCACCACAAAAAGGTCAGCGAGAGGTACAGGCAGACCGACGTCGGGGCCAGGAGGGCCTTTGCCGACATGCAGGAGATTACGGGCGAGCTGGAGAGACGGGGCGAGAGGGCCAACAGGAACGACATGAGGGCTCTCGAGGCGTGGCTCGGCGAGAGGGGCCTTGGGGAAGCCTTTGCAAAGGTACTCATCTGAGCGGCGGCCGTCGGGACGCCATGGTCTGAAACAGAGATGGCCTGATTTTTTTTCCCTCTCTCCCTCTCTCCCTCTCTCCTCAACGACGCCCGAATCATCACGGGTGTCTTGCGTTGCGGTGCCCGTTGAAAGCGACATCTTGCTCGCATGTGCTACAGTAGTCTTTTTTTTTTCATGGCGTATTGTGGCTTGCGACCGCGTGCCGATGAGAAAAACTTGGACTGCCAGCATCCTTTTTCGGAGTACTCTGCAGAAAAGTGTGCCCAATGGCTGCAACATGCAGTAGTTTGGTGTCTTAGCAGCAAACTGGTTGACTCGGCAAGACTGGCAGGACGGCACGCTACCTCAGTCGAAGGAATGGACCGGAGACGTCTTCTCTTTTTTTTTTCAGGTGACTGAAACAAATCAACGGTGTGCCGTCGATCTGCTCTTCTCTTGGGAACCATATTAATTCGCCTAAATCAGCGTTGCAATAACGATCGGTTCTTGGCAATGGTGTTGATCACGTAGGACAGAGCGTAATAGATGATTTAGCTTAAGCGATTTCCAATCTATCCCTTGCGCAGATCCGGTTAAACTATGTGGGCCATTTCATTCTTTATTACCATGGTATCACCAAAAGTGGACAAGCAAACGTCACCGTGAGGCAACAGCAGCATCACCATTGTGCTCACGGACGGCTCACTAGAAAAATGCCGAGGAAACTCTATAAGACGCTGAGCGCCGCAGTCATTCCAAGCTCAAACACTTGAACGAAAGTCTTTTTTCAAAAGAGAGAAGAAATTTAAAAACTCACGACATGTTCTGCGCAAACAAATTAAAAGCCGTCGCAACTCGGCACAACCTGGGCACGATGCAACGTGTCTCGGTGCGGAATCTCTCCTCCGGGCCAGGCGGACCAACAAAGCCGGTAGAATCAAGCACAGCGCCCAAGATGTATGTATAATGAAAATGCCCCGGGATGGCTTTCCATCCGCCACATATACGACCGGTCGCTGACAGGACATATAGGCCTGGGTGGCAAATAGGTGCCATCGCCGGAGTCGGAGTTGCCGGGCTCTACGCCATCTTCATTGCGAAACCGGACAGCGTTGCAAAGTCTTCAGTGCCGACAACTCAAACAAAGAACCCGTCGCCTTCTCAAACTGAATCAAGGAAATAGAACAAAAAAAATGACACATGAAAAAAAATACAAGTTTCGATTTCAATGTTTTCGCCGCCCAATCGATAATGGCTCTCTCTTTGTGCACGTCATACATAACTAGTGACAAGAACCGTTTTATATTATACATCGAGCACTACTATGATGTCGCCTCGGCTGCAGTGTATTGCAACTAATCACTCACTCAAAAGTACAATAATGCAACTACTTGATGCACAGCTCTAAAATCAGTCGTGTTAGCGGCGGAGTAAAGCTCCCGACTGGCTGAACTAGTCGCTGATAAGGCGCGATTTGTGGGAAAAAGCAACCACTCCATCATGTATTATTGATCAAAGGATCTAAATCATTCTTCCACCATGTCTTCAACCATTAGTAGAGGCTGTTAATGGCATAACCCTCCCCACGGCATCGATACTGCTCCCGTCAGTCTTGTCTATCCTTTCTCCAGCCCCCTTTACCAGGCCGTACGGTTCCCCATCTGCGACCAAATTGTCCACAGGCATCAGGGTATAACGCTGATGATGCCTTGCAACCCATAGCCCTCAACACGTCAGGCTGTCATGAAAGCCGCTGGCCGCTGCATATCAGAAACAATGCTGCATCCCGCAACTCCCCCTGTCGTGGCGAGCCGTCCCCCGTTCATGTTCTCAGCGATCCACTTCTTCCTTCATTTCAGGATCCTTTTCAAAAAGAGCTGCAGGGCCATGGGCGTCTCCATATGGCCGGGGCTGAGACAGCAGATACGGATACAACCTGTGCCGGCCTCCTTGACCGGACTCGATTCCATGCCCAGGTCGCGCGCCGCGCCAGCTGCAGCAAGGCCGCCTTGGACGGCAACGGTTGGACGGGTTGTACATGTGTGACAGTATACCCTTGTTTGCAACCATGCCGGAAATGCTCGCGATCAAGCGGATGCTGTCCCCCGTCTTGTGCTTCATGATTGCCTTGGCGGGATGCTTGCGCTGTCATGAAGATGGCGGTGTATCACGTCTTGGACCCTCGTAGTCGATGGCCGCCGTCGTCTGGAAAAGGGCCGCGGCCGCCACCACACCCTCTAGATGGCCATTCTCATCTGTAATTTCCTCCATATGTTGCTTGAACTTGACCGAATCCTTCATGCCCTCCTGGCCGTAGACTAGTTTCCCCCACCCACTCAGGGACAACTCTGCTCTACGCTTCTTCCCATTCCTGATCGGGCGTAACTTGTATGCCAAAACAATAAACTATTTATGGTTAATCGGAATTTCATTCTGGTCGAGGCTGTGATCTTGCTTTAGCTGCCAGCCTCTACGTGGGCTTCTTCAATGGCGAGCCCCAGATGTCTCCCGTGACGGAAAATACTTTCCCTCCTAAATTGAAATCTGCGAAGCGTTTGCTCCCAACTGGCACCTCTCTAGGTACCGATGAAGTCATGACGAACTGTGTGTCTTCAGAGAATGTTCCTTAGGCCCGAATGCAAAGTTCGGAAAGGTACCCCGTTGGAATTCTTCCTTCGATTGATTTGCATCACTCCACCATGACAAACGTCACCAGCGCCCAACACACCAACTCTCCGCACGTCAGAATAACGATATCTGACATCTACTAAGTAGCATTGAATACTACGCGAAAACCACTTACTCTCGAACGCCTACTCAGTATCTGTCACATAACCCTGCAGTGGATCGGCGGTGCCACTCTTGTTCTTAGAACGAGGCTGTGTACACAGGGGTCCTCACTGGCTATGTGCTATGAAAGCTATGTTGTGTTGTGTTGTACTTCCAGCTCTGGCCATTTGAACTAGGCTCATTCCTAGGTTTATGCCGCTTGGCTCGGCTAATCACATAAACAACAGCCAAATTCACGAGCTGATACCCAACAGTCCATACGGGCCGCGGAATACGTTGATTATAACAGAAGAAGTTACCAATAAAGTAAGCTATGATGTTGGTGTCATAAGCCTCAATTAGACTGTTTCATTGGAGCGATTTACAGTCACAACTCCAAGAGTCTGGCGGGTATCAACATTCACAAATTGCCATAATGAACCAGCCGGAATTCGAAGAAAGTCCACCCCCTCTCTTTCAACTGGATTCGACAAAGAGGCGCCTTAACGGTGAATGTGCTTAGCCGTCTGCTCGAAGATATGAGTGTCGTCTGCCGCTCAGTGCTGGCTTGGGGAGCAGGGCTTAGGGTGAGGCGACATTCTGTTCAATGTGGCAGAACCTTTCTGATTGTAGTTCTTGATCGGCACCACATCAGCTGAGCAAAGTCGGGGCCGCGGCGAGGCATTCCACAATCAACCCACACAACAATTGAAAGACTGCAGGGCTCGGCGCGTAAGTAGTGCAGATACCGCGTAGGACGGCGACGGCTGCTAGGGTGTCAATCAAGTACAGTACATTATTACCCACTAACCTAATGTCAGCAATATTGAAGTACTTTATCCTCCTTTGTCAGCGGCCGTGGCTGAGACACCGCGTGAGTTGCAATCTCTCGTGCTTAGAAGCCAAGGAGCTAACAAGTTACAGGGTTTGAGTGAACTGACGAGCGGTGCCCCGGTTGCCAGGCCTGCCCGGGTCGTAAACTCGAGGGATGACCAGGCTACAGGCAGTTTAACTAGTGGTAGCAAACTGCGTTAGTGGCTCCTGTGGTTAATCCCGAAAGCGATGCTCAACGGTTGGTCGACTATGTTGCTTCCGTGCGCCCACACACACACCACCTCTTCAAAGGGCGGGCAGGGGAAACTCTGATTCTTGAGAAACAGCATTTGAAAATAGCAAGGGTGCGTAATGGGCTGGGCAAGGAAAAAAAAAAAAGAAGGTTGCTCGACATTTACTGGCGGTGAGTTTTTGCTTTTCCTTTTTTTTTTTTTTTTTTTTTGCCCTGAGAGTAGCTGGGCTTTTAGCAACAAGTAATAACTGACTATGATGGAAAGAGCTAGCCAATGATGATGAGAGGAGTAAAGTCCGTCTGTATAAAAAAAGTATAGTTTTCGTCACAACGGTACATTCACGGCCGGTCTCATGGCCCATCACCACCACCAACGCCATGTCGTTTCGAGAGTCGCAGTGCAGAATAAATCTACTGGCCCGATAGAAGGCCCAATCAATCCATGACAAGCAGGGCGTTGTGAGACCCCCTCCCGAAGGAAAAAGGTACTAATGATGAGCAGGTGCGCGCGCCTGCACACCACTTTCGGGGGACAGGAGAGACCACGCATGTATTAGTACGGACGCACTCCGGGTTAGTTGATTGGCTGTATATAACCTGTCCTGCAGTCCGCCAGGACCCGTCACTCTGGATCGGCGGGCTTTCTTACCCGTTGGGCATGTTATATGCCCATCAGCTGGGTAGTGTCTGGATTGGGGGTACTTTGGTAAGCCCGGCTGCATGTTGAGCTGCCACATTATTAGAATGAAGGACACGCCGCCGTTGATCTCTTGGTCGCAAAGTGGCTTCCACATCCTCAGCAACAACAGATGGCGTCAATGAAGCAGCCGACTCCTCTATATTGCACTTTACGAGTCCCGGTATTTACGACCCTAGGTGTGCAAACCAGACTACCTTGGTCGCGCCGCTAACAAGGTCGGCCCACGATACCACCGCGCGAAGCCATGCCTCGCCGCCCGTCACCAGACCGTTGCCAGTTTTGCCGAAGAAGGAAGAAAAAGGTGAGAAAGGGGCATATATGGTTACACGCTCTCATTGCCGCGTCTTGCCAACCCCATCCAACACTTTGCTAACTAGGGCACGGAACTTTGAAACTATCATCAGTGCGACGGACAACACCCATGCTACGCCTGCAGCAAGGCCAAGATCGAATGCGTCTACGCAATACCGCCGCCAAATGCGACCGATGCGACCGCGCAGTCTGCTGCGAAGCAAAAGTCCTTGAAGCCGAAGCTTCCGGAGCCGACAACGCCGGCCGCGGCATTGCTGAAAGGCGACGACACGCGTGGCAGCGTCGAGGTGATGCCGGCCACAGCAGTAAGCAGCTCAGGTTTCTTGTCTGCCAGGGATGCGACATGCGCGGGGAAAGATTCCGGTTTTAATGTCGAACCGAATGGTATGAAAACAATTACAACGCCTGAAACCGATATGCCGCGGAGTCGCCAGGTCCCCAGAGCAGTGTGTCTTTACTAAATTGATTTTTTTCCCACGGTTTAGACCCCGAGCAACCTATACCAAGTATCGAACCATCAGTGTCCCGGAGAAGCTTTTCCGCAAGTGACGCGGAAGATTTCTCTGACACTTCATCCTCGCCACGACCCCCTCCGTACACCTCACCGCATGTAGACTGGCCCCAAGCACGCGTCCTGCGCGTCCTCGACAATGTTCTGCAATGGGACTGCGTCACGTTCTGTCTGATTGATCGAGAGCGATTCAAGCTCGATTTCCAGACGGGCTCGGGAACGTACTGCACGCCCGCTCTGGTCGACGCCCTCCTCGCCCTGTCGGTGGTCGTCTTTCGCGACAACGTCGTCGACCAGGTCGCCAACCGCGGGGCGGAAAAGCCAGCGTGGGACATCTTCAGCGCCACCCTCGCCAACGAGGCCATCCAGACGCTGCACCGCGGCGCGTGGCTCCCGGAAACCGTCCCCGATATACAAGCGATTGGCGTGCTGGCGCTCTATTGCGCCTGCCACGGCTGGGAAGACGAGACCCGCAACTTTGCCATGGACTTTGCGGAAGCGATCCGGAAACACTGCGTCCAGAATGTAGGCGTAGCCTGTGCACCGACGACTGCTCGGCGCGCCGCCGCCAGCACGTACTGCGGTGCGATATCGCTGAATCGGTAGGAAGCTCCTTCGGCTACTCTCGGGCGAGAGGAGGAAATCAAGAGCATTGTTGCTTACGCGGAGTAGATTGTTGGTTCAGATCAAGGAATACCGTCTGAATCTGTCCAAAGACGTGCAGAGAATGCATGACAAGTTGACGAAATCCAGCGAGAGAAGCACATGCGATAGCCAAAGCTGGAGAGTCCACCTGTTACGGCCAACACTAGGTAATAAACGAGAAAACTAGACCGACCAATCCAAAAGAAAAAAAAAAAGCAAACGCGCATGATGCTAACGTACAACGCAAGCGAATGAGATGCTCATGGCAGACTCTGACTTGCGCGGAGAGGACATATATCTCGTCGTGGCAGAGCTCTACCAGTTGATTGAGCAAGTCTTCAAGACGTGCTGCGTATCGGAAAAGGACCGCACCTTTGACGATGCTACGGCGACGTACATCAAAGGCCTCGAGTGGTACCAAAACTTTTTCAAACACTCGGAGACTTATACGGGCCGCGAGCCTCTCATCTTGTTTGTGCAGTACGTGTTTGGGGTTGAGGGGGGGGGAGGGGGACTTTTCCTTGCAGACCAACAGACACTCTAACGCGACTCCAGCACATATTATCACTTTTGCATCCTCAGCCTCTTCACCCCGTACGTGATGGACCAGACCCCGATTGGCCACGGCGGGAGCCCGCCCGGTACGATTTGCGAGGAGGCTGCCCACATCATCCTGAAGCTCATGCGACATCACGATTCCCTGGCCGGCGACACGGAGCCGGTCGGGTTCATGCGTTTGTTTAAGAATGCCTCACTCGAATTTCTGCACATTTACAAATCGAATTCGATGACGACGAGCTCGGCGGAGGAATGCTCGCAATAGAAAGAGGGAAGGGGGCTGAATCACGAAGACTATGACATGATGGACGAAAAACCTTTTACGATTTCAGATTGGACGTGTTCCGGGGGAGGGAGAGAGAGGGGGGGGGGGGTTATGGGACGAGTGCCAGTGCACAAAATTTGCGTATGATTAAATCTGAATAATGCATTCAGCAGGATCGGGAGGATTAGCCGCGCTGGCAGCTCCCAGGTCCTTGGCTACCAACTCTGTGTGGAACGCCATGTTCAGTTGGGTTGTTTTTTTCGAAAGGGATATTAGAAAGCCATTTGCATTGGCGCGTCGTTGCATGTGCAACTCTGTCTCTGCTGTACAAAGCAGCCTGTTTTTTTTTCTTTTTGTCTTCTCCCTTGCTCTCGTGTGTAGTCGCCGCATCCCGGTTTCCCTCCCTCCCTCTCCCCTCGTTCATTCCGTCAATGGAAACAGAGGCACGGCGAAGCAGTCGTCCCAGCCCGTGTTGCCGGAGATCCAGTGCGCGCGCAGCATGGCGAGCGCCTGCAGCGGCCCGTCGGAGGCGTCGTCGCGGCTGCCGACCTCGTGCAGGCGCTGCTCGACGACGGCCATGTCCGAGGAGTAGCAGCGGCCGCCGGTGCCGGTGCCGGCGTCGGCGTCGGCGCCGGCGAGCCCCGCGCCGGCGACGATGAGGGGCCAGCACACGGCCTTGGGCGGCACCGACGCCGCCTCGGCGGACACGATGAGGCGGACCAGGTGGCGGGCGTCGGCGATCCTGCGGTCCGCGTCGTACCCGATGCCGGCGTGCGCGGCCAGGGTGAGCTTGGCGTAAAAGGCGACGGCCGCCTGGTAGATGCGGGCGAGGGCGGCGCGGAACGCGACGCGGGGCATCTCGTACCGCTCCAGCCACCGGTCCGGGTCAAAGGCGGCGATGCTCTCCAACACGGCGCGCACCGAGGCCCGCAGCGGCAGCAGCAGGCCCGCCGCCGCCGCCGCCGCGCCGTGCTCGCCCGACGCGATCTGCTGGCGCAGCCGGTTCACGTCGCCGATGCAGAGGAAGAGCTGCGTGGGGCAGGGAAACGAGACGTGCAGCGTGGAGGCGTAGCACGTATATATTTCCTGGTTGGTGAATGCAAACGCCCCGGAGATCATGTCGGTGGAGGGGCTTGTTGTGTTCATGACAGTAGCCGATCTGGAAAAAAAAAAGAGACGTTTTTGTGTGGTCAGTGCTGCTTCAGGTTCGTCCATCTTTTGCGTGGTCCCCCATCCGTGACTCACACAATGACGTGAATAATGGCGAGTATATTCGCCTCCTTGCGTTCCAGCACTTTTTGTATGCCGCCGCTCACTGACAGGAGTGTGATGAAACCCTTTATATGAAGGCGCAAATTTGGCGAGTTGAAGTCAATCTGTCAAAAGCCTCGTCAGCGACATTGTCGTGGCCGCCCGGGGGTCGGCGTGTCGTTGGACGCTTCCCTCCCGGCCTTCCTCCCTCTCTCCTCCTCACCGAGGGTTTCCGCAAAAAAAAAAAAAGGCCCTACATACCTCGCTGACTATCAGCCCTATGAGCCGGCCAAAGACTCTTGTGACGCCGTAGTTTTCGGGCCTTGCAATGTCTCTGTTCAGGTTCTGCAGCTCCTCGCCCATGTAGCGGTTGTACTTTTGCCTCATGCGGGCCATTTCGGGCAGCGGCTCCGTCTCGACGCTGCTTCCCAGCAGGCGACAGGTGCGCGACATGCTGTGGGCCAGGGCGCCCATGATGAAGACGGTAAAGGTCGGTCCGGGGCTCCAATTGATCTTGCCTGGTTTCCTGATGAAGCTGCTGGGCAGCATCAGATCCTGTTCTGACGTGACGGGAAGGACCGAGTTCCCTGGACGCGGCGGCGCGCGCGCGAGCGCTCACATGGTCAGCTTCCCCGTGTCGAGTATCTCAACAAATGGGAGACAAAGAGAGAGAGAGAGAGAGAGAGGGAGAGGGAGAGAGCTCAAGGTCTAGAAAACTTACAGTACTCGCAGGCTTCCACCCAGTCCCATCCTCGCGGCGTGACATCGTGGATGAAATGGTGACTGGCGCGGCGCGCGACAATGGTCCTCTGGCTGTCCGGGGCCGTCGACGTCGACGTCGGCGTCGTCGCCTCGCTGTGCGCCGGCGACGGCTGGTTCTTGGAGGGCGGGCTCAGCGACTTGGTCTGCCGCCCGCGCACAATGATCTCGCCGGAGATGTCGCACGGCCTAGACTTGATGGCGCAGTTGCCGCAGACGGGCTTCTTCTCGTCGCACTTGACGCGGCGGGTGCTATGATTCCGTCCCCCCCCGGGGGGCGGAGGTCAGCTCTTGTGCGCCTATTTCCCTTGTCGCCTCTCCCCACACGGGTGTGTTTGTGTGTTTTGGCTTCTTCTTCTGCTTTAAAGAGGGTATGCGACTCACCGGCATGTGCTGCAACCGGTCCTCACCTTGGCGGACCAGCGCCTCTGCCTCGCCGGCCCAGCCGCGCCTGGTGGTGTTGGCATGGACGGATTCTAGTTTTATCGCGGATCGTCCCCTCCCCCCTTTTTTTTGACAAACTAGTTTCGCAGTTTCTCGGTACCGTCTCTGTTTTTTTCTCTCTTCAATCCTCCGTTCCGGTACGCCGGGGGGGGTATGGGCGAGAAGGGTTTAAACGCCCCCCTCCTCCCCGGTCTCCAGGTAGGCAGGCGTGCGTGGCGGGAGAGAGAGAGAGAGAGAGCTGGGGAAAAAGCCCGTTGATTTCGGCGTGGCGTCAGGACTAGCCCCAGTTCAATTCGATGTAAAATTGTGAACTAGCGGCAGTTCTTCCTGCACGGGGCAATGCGGAAGAAAAATGACAGTTTATCTGAAGAAAAATGTCTCGGCGCTGGTGCACAATGATCCCAACATGGGCGGAAGGGGACCGGGGGGGGGGATGCGTTGAATGTATGAGCGCAGTCAAGTTTTCGAAATCAGCCAACAGACATGACAGTCCCCATCACGCAGCGACCCGGCCACGTCATGCAAAAAAATGCTGCAGCATCTAGTTAGGGTGAAAATGGGCTCGCAAAGCCGACAGAGGTATGTAGGCACGCCGCGACTTGGATGGGGCGTGCCGGAGCCAAGGCTGAGTGTACTGGTAAACTAGCACGGCCCAACTTTATTTTGGCGGATAGTCTCCGAACAAGCAAGAAAAGCCCAACCCGGGTTGATGGCTGCAATCTGAAAGGGACCATTCCATCTACTTTGTCACATCGGCGGAAGGGGGGGCCAAGGACTACTGGTAGTAAATCGCAGGGGTGTCCTGGTCTTGTGTGGTTTGGGTCAAGTCGTTCGACTTGCGTAGTACAGTACCCGACGGGAAAGCGGGAAAAAAAAAAGACTATACTGGTAATACGCAATCGTTTAGTAAATCTAGCAAATCAAGACAGCTAAGCGAATTGCCAAGACGTTGACGCAAAAAAATTATCAGCCAGGCTTGGTCGCGCCAACCACAGCACATCCCACTTTTGGTTCGGATACCAGAGCTTTTCTGCCAAGTTCCATCGTCGGCAAACTTTTGATCGTAAGTCTGCTGTTCCTTCGCCCCGCCACACAAGTACTGCCGGGGAACGGAGATAAGGGACTCGCTCGCGCGCGCGTGCTCTGGTCTGGTCTGGTCCGGGGTCCGCCGAGGGCTGACAAGGCGAGCGTAAGAAGCTTATCATACCTGCATGTGTGTGGGGAGAAGAGTCCCAAGTAGACGAGAAGAGGTATTAGAAACTGAGAAATTCGTAGTATGTTGACCTTGTTCGATTGGTGGTGTGAAACGGTGCCCATTCATGTCTACGACATCTCGTCGTCTGCTCTCGATACTCACACCACTTCCTCTCTTAAGCCACCCACCCTATAGACGCGGTTTTTTTACTCTTCAAAAGTCGAAAACTGGAAATGTATCACATCGATCCTTTTGCCGAGTATTAATTAGCCAAAGCTCCACCCTTCTCCTCTCTCCTCCCCCCAGATCCTCCGATTCTCCCACGACCCTCCACGTCAAACTCACCAGTGTCCGCGCTTCCACCCGGCCTTGACCAGGCGTCCGCACTCGGCGAACCCCCTCTGGGCGTAGAACCGCCTCAGGGCCTCGCCGCCCTCTTTGCTCTCCGGGTCGACCGTCATGACCGCGACCACGCTCCTGACGACCGTCGGCACCACCACGGCTGCTGCTGCTGCTGCTGCCGCCGCCGCCCCCTCGCCTCGGTCCGGCCACCGGTGCACCACGGTCCCCTCTCGCACGCGCCGCAGGATGCGCGCCAGCAGCGCCGACCCCACGGCGCGGGACCGGTGCGCCGGGTGCACGAACAGGCTGAGCTCGGCGGTCGGCGGGTACGACGCGCGGTACGGCGCCAGGCACGCGTAGCCCAAGACTCGATCACCATCGCTGTCGCTGCCTGTGTCGCCGTCGGTATCGTCATTGTCCTCGTGGCGCACGCCGTCCGGGTCCGGGCCTGGGCAGGAGTCCGGGCCTGTGTCCGTGGCGACCAGGTACGGCAGCCCGCGGTTCCGCAGGTCCTGCCACCCGTCATAAAAACTGGCCAGCCGCGGCACGACGCGCTTAAGGCTGGCCGAGGTGTGCAAGATGTAGTGCGCGTTGATGGCCCGGATCTGGGGCAGGTCGGCCTCGCGGGCTGCGCGGTAGGTGACGGTGTCAGCCATGATGGTTTCCTGCGTTTGCCGGCTACCTTTTTCCTTCCTTCCTTCCTTTTCTTCTTCTGCTTCGCCTTTTTTCGATACGAAAACCGGGATGGGAAACTATTGGCGAGTCAATGGACAGTATAAAACATTCTTAAAAAAGGATTGTTGATGCCAAGTCTTTTCTTGAAGAATTGTGAACAAATGCAGGCAAGTGAGTCACGTAAATGTCTCCGGGGATTGATAGAAGGGCGTGTCTCGGCGGGGTTGTTTGTTGAACCGATCCTACACAGTCACGCTCCCCAAACTTGTAGTCTGTTCTCTGATAGCCTTGAGAACAACTAGTAAATACAGGCTCAATTTCAATAAATCCAACTAATTTCATTGGTGAAAATCACTATACGAGGTGATTGCAGGCATGAATGATGCATAAAATGAGCCTCAACTGGAAGCTCCGCAACCACACCAATGCAAAAAACGCCGACAAAAGGCAGAAAACTATGTGCTGTAAAAAAAAAAAAAGTGTCCATACCCATGCCCCTGCTAAACATATGCTGTCAGGAGACAATCCTTGAAAAAAAAATATTAATGCGCACTGGCTTTTCATTACAAGGTAGGTTTCTCGCCTACTGTTTTCT
Organism: Cordyceps javanica; assembly: GCF_051103115.1. Lineage (NCBI taxonomy): Eukaryota > Fungi > Ascomycota > Sordariomycetes > Hypocreales > Cordycipitaceae > Cordyceps > Cordyceps javanica. Next base: position 6,814,259 of record NC_139295.1, read on the forward strand.
CAGTCGTGAGTACAGGCTCGTTTTCAGTGACGGCTTCTGTTGCTGTCTTGTTCTCAGGAACAGCCTCGATTGCCGTCTTATTCTCAGTGACGGTCTCTGTTGCTGTCTTGCTCACAGGGACAGCCTCGGTTGTTGTCTTATCCTCAGTGGCAGACTCAATTGCTGCCTTTTTCTCACTAACAGCTTCAGGCGCTGTCGTATTCTGGGCGACTGCCTCAAGCACCATCTCGTTCCCAAGTTTCGGCTCGCTTTGGGCATGCTGAGCCAACGTGGGCTCCACAATCTCTTTTTCGTTCAGCCGGTCATCGCTGAGCTTTGTCGGAGTCGTCTCGGTCGTTGTGCTATCTGACTTGTCTCTCAGATCTTCCGAGGACTCACGCGTTGGGGTCATCGGCCTTCGAACCGGCGTGGTGGAACCCGGTGAGTCTGTGGTCAAAAAGGCGGCAATGTTGGCAGACGACATGCGTTGCGAGTTGCTTCTTGAATGGCCACCACGCTGGTTTTCAGGCCGGGTCATCATTTCTGCCTGCATTTGAAGAAACTCCTTTGAGCTCCACGAAGCTCTGTGGACACGGGCAGCGCGTGGTATACTGCTGGCCGAGTAACGGGAGCTGCCGCTGTTTGCGCGACTGCGCTGGCCGCTTCCAGCCGTCTGCGCCGCGAATCCGGGCTGTGGCGGCGAAATTTCTCCAAGCTCATCCTCATCCTCAATCTTGGGAGCGCGTCGAACATTGCGTACATTGAAGCCTGGCTCGGTAAGCTCCGGCTCTGCCTCGTCTAGCTTGAGCGGCTCAGGCAAGTCGTCGGTGCGCTTCTGCATATGCTCGAAATATTGGACGCGCATGTCTACAAACGGTTCAGTGAACTCTTCCTTGTTACGCGACAGCGACATCCACGACGAGATGATGCCGACGGCGGCAAGAATCAAAACGACGACGGCAAGGAACGCCTGAATCACAACAATAATGAGACCAATCGCGGTTGCACCGATGCGGTTCACATTGTAGTCGGCGACAAAAGCAATGGACAGCCCAGTAGTAATGACCTTTGAAATGGACAGCATCCAAACGGCGACTACCGTGTTGCGTGAGGATTCAAAGGCGGCCAGCTTGATAATGACGACGGAAGAAATGATCTCGAACAAGAACAGGCCAAAAACCTGGGCCAGCGGGGTGCGAACACCGCCGCCAAGGAAGCATGCACGGATAAACTGATAGCCTAGATAAACAGCAAAGTACCACCATCGAGTACGGCGATAGCGGCCGGACAGCCAACCGAATCGCTTGATAAAACCCACGTCTTGGTGGACAGTGGGACGATTCGGGTCGTCGTCAGTATAGACGATCCTGGTGATCGGAACTGAGGCGTACAGACGGTGCTGCTCGGCCGTCTCCTGCTCGGCGCGTTCGCTATTTCGAATGGCGGACACGAACGGGACCTTCTTAAAGAGCTTCGCGCTTTCGAACCGGATAGCATCGGGTGCGGTTGAGTACTTGCCATGCCGGAGGCGAAAGTAGCAGGCGTACGCAGTTAAGCCTCCGATGCCCACGAAGAAGAACAAAAAGACCAGGGCCGCGATCGCGGTAGGGCCATCGGGGCCGCGGAGAGAAAATTGATACATTGCGAGCGTAGTCATGACGAAGAATGTAACGAAGCAGGTGCGCAGTAGGGCCGAGACGAGGTAGCCACCAAGGTGACTGCGAAAATAGTCGAAGCCATCCGTTTTAAGGAGTTTGAATCTGATAAAGAGATCTAGCGTAAACTTGAACATGACCATGAGAACAATGATGAGGCTAATCATGGCCATGAACCAGATCAGGGCCAAGGTGAAGGCCTCTGCGGGAGGGATATTCACGGCGGAGAGTGTGCCGGAAAGGCCGGGCCAGGTACCTGGCATAGGCATCCCTGGCGTGTTGGGCGCACCGCCCCAGGCGTAGTCGTCCAGGTCGCTGATGGGCGAAGGCTTATCCCCAGATTTTGGATCAGCTCGTCCGTAGATTTGTTGCGTCAAGCCTCCATTATTGTTGATCGGGACAGATCCAGCACCTCCGACTTGGTTGACGCTCACGACGTTGCCAGTAAAGGAGCTGATGGAGCGAACGAGGTGATGCGTGGCAAACATGCCTGAGGGCCAGGCAAAGTTACTCCACCAAGCGGGCAAGACACTCGGCCAATTGACTGAGAGTGCGCCAGAGAAGAAAATGTATTGAAAGGTCTCAAAGACGACGAGGACAGAAAAGGAGTGGGCGTAGTGCATGCGCATATGGGGGATGCTAACGCCATAGGCGGCGGTGATGAAGGAGGCGAGTACGGCGGCAATGACGAAGACGCCGACAGTGCTTCCGATGGCATCAGGGTGCGACAAACTCTTGCCGTTGGACATGACGGCCTGGAAGCAACCAATCTCCGTCTCGGTAGAGTTGGCAAAGATCTGAAGACGGGCAAAGCCTTCAAAGTCGGGAATGCCCATGGTGACTTGGGGCATGTCTGCCACATCGTCGTCGGATAGAGGGACGACGGCAAATGCACTGATGCGATTGTCCGAGGTGAGAGGGCACAGGGTGTCCATGTGTGCTTTGCAAGGATCGTAGGTCATGTTGAAGCGCGTCTCGCCGTAGGCCTGGATGGACAGATGGAGAGCGAGCGACTCCTTTCGAATATTGCTGGCGCCGTCGAGACGTAAGAAGACGGTATGTTCATCGTTGGTGCTGTAGTAGGCGATGTCCAAGGTGGAGAAGTTGAACAAGCTGCCGCCGCGGAGACAGTCTGCAAAGCCACCCGAGTAGAGAGAGGGCCGGGGGGCAACGTCGAGTTTCTGGATGTCACCGTTAAAGTCGTAGCCCTTGATGACTTTGGATTCGTCGGCAGCCGCGGTGGACAAGGGGAGGGCGAGGAGAGAAGCAAGCAGGCAGAGCACGGCGGTCATGGACCGCGCCGGCCTGCGGTCGAGGAGCATCATCTGCTGCGATGGGCGAGCAGCACGCACGCACAGGTGCGGGTATTAGTTGCTGGAGGCTCTCGCGTTTGAACGAGTATGGATCGCAGGAAGGTGGAGGTGGTTATTTCGGATACGGGCGGTGGAAGCAACGGGGAGCGAGCGTGTCGATGCGGAAAATATTATGGCATGGAGGAACTGATGCGACGACGGGCTCAGCAGACGAGGACGGGCTTGCTTGTCGTGAGAGAGGAAAAAAGTGGCTGGCGTTTCATCGGAATAGGTGTCGGGATGGTGTAGCCAAGTGTTGTCCAAGCCCACCAAGTACTAAATAAATCGCCACAAAACAAGGTAGGGCCGCACCAGGGCCAAGGCAACGTCGACGATTCGAGGCAGTTGGGATCGTTTGATGACGGTGCCGGGTCGGAGGGAGACGAAGTAAATAAGCCAAAAAGAAAAAAAGAAACAAGAGCAGAGAGGCGGCGATTTCCCGATACAAAAGGTTGTTTTGACGCAGAAATTAAGCAGGGGCTGAGATGGTTTGGGGGGGAGGGAATGTTTGGCAAGACAATGGTATGGGCTTGTCAAACAAAAACATGGACCGAGATGGCGAGCGAGATTGGGCGAGCAATAGAGAAAAGGTGAGAAACACGAGGCCCAAGCTCAGGCAGCTATTAGTTACTGAGTACGCTGATAAGGCTAATGATACCTAACGAACCACAGTGTACCTCGTAATCCGTAGGTACTTGTAGTGCCAAGATTGCCCAAGGAGTTTTTGATTGACCTTTCTGATACCACCCTTCTTTTTCTTTCTCTTTTTCTTTCCCCATTTTCCCTTGGGCAAATCGAATGTTGCTATAAAAATCGCAAATCACCCATACCACCAAGGTTCGCTTTAGAAAGAACATTGCTATTGACCCCGATAGAGTTCAGGGCCCAGGTACTTATACTCCGTACTCAGTACTGCCGAGCTTCAGTGGACCGCGGGCGAGGCGACTGGCGGCGGAGGACGGGAGGGCCGCTGTTTAGTGGAGTCATGCCCGCTATAGTACCTACATTGCTACACTTTTGGCAGCTGGCCGCTGGCGCCCGCTGGTGCCCGCTGGTGCCCGCTGGTGCCCGTTATACTTGACTACGAAAGGTAAGGTTAGCACCAGTTAGGTAGGTACCGTACCTTGGCAGGTGCTGTAATACTTAATGTACTCCGTAGGTAAGTTAGGTATCTACTTCAGGTACCTAGGTAGGTACTAAGTGTGTGTAAGGAGTAGAGTACCTTAGTAGATAGCCCACCAAAGCCACAAGCCAGGGTCGCTGCAGCTCGCTAAAAGGTGCCGAGTCTCGGAAATATATCGACTGTGGAATGAGTACATGCAGTGACGACTACCGAGCACAGATTATATCAACAACTTTTTTCCCCAAAGGAATGAATCAAATAAACTTGTCTGAGATGTGATTTGTACGGCTCGAAATATTTTCCCGGGAAATTTCCCCGTCTTCTCCGCTGGCACCGATACTTGCCTACCTATATCCCATTAAGTAGTACCTAGGCACTGATTGGCCAAGTAGTACGGAGTATAAGTAGATGGTTGTATAGGTACCTACCTAGGTTAGTGGGTAGTGGTATAGGCAGGCAGGCAGGTACTGAGTATTATACGACGACGCCCCTGCAAGTAAATAGTGGAACGCGTTCAACCTGGCCATCATCCCGACAAGCTCGTCCCGCTCATCAGAATCGGAGAATAAATTCCATTGCCGATGTACCAATTACTTATAAAGGCCACTCAAACATGGTGACGAGTGTTCAAGGCTACAAGGAAATAAGCAGGAGAGACCCATGCCACTCCGTCTCATTCCTCTTTTGCCCATTGACTCAGCATCATAAATCAGTAGCCGCCCGTCAATCCAGACGTACAAGCAAGCCACACGGCCCAGACTGTCGAATCACATCAGCCAACTACGTAGGTAGTTATGCTCAGTTTATTGTGACTCAGAATTTTCTTTGCCACAGTCGTGGAGAAGAGGGCGCCGTTGCCCTTTTGCATTGGGGTAGCCGGATAGGAGGCCGATGATTCCTTGATGAAACCTGTGGCGATTGCGCAGCTAGTAAACATCTTTCCATCAAACGAATGGGATAATAGGTTACTATGGCGGTAATTTCTACCACATATCATGCCTCTTTTCAGAAAATGCTCGGCCATAATGAAACGAAATTGTAAGATGGGACTCTGCCCAAGAGTAGGCGGCGCGGGCTCTGAAACGAATTAATAAATAACATCGAGATGAAGCTATGCCCCTGTGAAAATTACGTAGCTGTATCAATTCCCTAAAAAAAATCCGAGGAACTGTAACGAATACTATTTTGCTAGCTCTGCTAGTGTATCATTTCCCATTCTTTGTCTCATAACTCCTGCGCTCGGCATGCTGCAAGACGGCGCTCATGTAGTTAAATGGGCTGCCAAACGTAGGGCATTCGAAGTCAAACTCGCTGTCGTCGTAGTAGGCGTAGAGCATATAGTCGTGGCAATCGAGGGTAACCTCCATACCCGGTCGCTATCTACAGCTAACGCGCAGGTTCTAGCCTCCAGATAGAGAACTATCGTCGAGCGCGATAAAGAAAGTTGCGGGCATCCTGGACATTTTGTGGTGTTAATAGTGTGGGATTTCCTATGCTACTGAATAGAGTAACAGAACAGTGAATAACAACTGAAAACAGAACAGTGAATAACAACTGAAAACAGAACAGTGAATAATAACTGAAAACAGAACAGTCAATAACAACTGAAAACAGAACAGTCAATAACAACTGAAAACAGAACAGTCAATAACAACTAAAAACAGAACAGTGAATAACAACTAAAAACAGAACAGTCAATAACAAATAAAAACAGAACAGTCAATAACAACTAAACACCGCCGCTACCGCGCACCTAGAACATCCCGCTCCCACTCAGTTCATCACTGGCTCTAGCCTTTGTGGTCGGAATATTTTCAATCAAGGTTTTGAACACGATGAGTGCTGTTACTCGCGGCCCTGTTTTCGGCCATGTCTTGAAAACCGGGTTATACTCTGATTTGACCCTATCATGCAGCGGCAGAGAGTTCAGTGTGCACCGAGTAGTGGTTTGCTCACAATCTGAAGTTCTTGCCGCGGCAATCAGAGAGCCTTTCCAGGCAAGTCGGTTCAACGGCCAGCTGAAGAGATTATTCTAATCGACACCAGGAAGCAAAGACGAGGACTATAGTTATAGAGCAATACGATGCAGATACAGTGGAGAAAATGGTAGAGTTTCTATATACCGGAGATTACGGCTCGCCGCTTCACGAAGCTCAGGAGACGAACGATGCCTCTGCAGCTGGCTCAACAGCATCAGATGACGACCTCTTACAACACGTATCTCTTAACTCCATTGCAGATTACTACGGCATCAAAGCGCTTGCTGAACTCAGCAAGGCAAAGCTTCAACAAGCATCAGAAAATGCATCAAATAAAGCATCATTACTCGATGCGGCAAAAGAGGCACTGGGCCGAACAGGAGACCTAACATTACATGCTATGCTAGCTAAAGTAACTGCAAAAAACATCCGGCAATATCTGGAAACAGATCAGTTGGCTGAGCTAGTTGGGAATTTCGGCATCGAAATTCTTCGAGATATTGTTGCCGCAGAAGATACAATGCGATCTAATATTACCCATCTTCAATTTGAACTTGAAGCTGAAAGAGCTCGCCACGAGGGTGCCAAAGCAAGGTCTACTCGAATCGTGGAAAATATCAATAACTGCATGAACACGCTAAAGGAAAGTGAAGGATGTCGAAATCAGAGCTGTCGAGCGAAATTCAACTGCTACATTGAAGAGCGTGGTCAGTCTTTTGAGCCTTTATTTTTACTTCGCTGTTCCAATTGCCGATGCCGGCATTAGCAGTTTGTCCTTGTATCCTATGATAAGCTAAACCATGCGAGTTATATACGAACGAGCTTGAGAAAGTGTGAGATATGCGGAAGCAGGACACTGGCAAAGACTCATCTGGATCGACTAGCATCGCAGTACGGGCTGACTGAATCAAGGAAAGCTCGGCATGCCGATGGCTCTCGCCTCTGCCTACCAAATCAGCGGCGAAAGTAAACAAGCACTTGAGATGCTGGAGCATGGGGTGGCGATCCGGAAAGAGATGTTGTAAGAATGTGGTCATCCACGTCGACTAGCATCGTGGTACGCACCAGCGATGGGCTATGTACGTCAACGGACAACTCAAGGAAGCAATCGAGGGATTAGACAATGTCGTGGCTGTCGAGAAGGAGAAACTGGCAGGGACTTATCCGGACTAAGCAGCATCGCATCACGAGCTAGCAAGTGCATACAAATTGATCGATTCCGGGACATAATCTGAACATTGTGTTGGGTAGATGAATACCATGTTCTAAAATGGCAATGAAAAAACACCCTGACATGAGACGATGGCTACGATGCGTTGGAGAATTTCCAACCGATTTCAATATTGGCAAACGGGTGGGAAATAGAGCACAGTCAATAGAAGAGCGGAAGAATAGAGACGAGCCTGGAGATGGGATCGAGTAATCCCGGCTCCCGCTCTGGACATTCAAGGTGACGCGTGCAAATTCAGACTCAATCGCAGATCCAGAGCACTCAGGTGTCTTTGTCCAAGCCTGTATACGGGAAAAGGACGTTGGGTATATAGGCAGGGCTCCAGCGTCTCTCGGTCATGCAGCTTTGCGGCCGACGGCCCGGCGGTTGGCTACCAATAAAGAAAGGCACTTGGACGTTCCTTATGACAAAAGTCTTGACAGTTCCCCGGCACTATACAATGCGGTTGGGCTAAGGAAAGGGAGATGTGGATGGTATGCATCCATGCTTGTTGCCATCGTCGTTGTATCCGATCCGTGCAGATGAGTGTGGAACAGCTGGTCCGTACTATCCGTAGACGGTATAACGGTTACTGTCGGAAGAATAACCCCCTTCCATCCCTCATGTCCCAGTCTTTGTGTACGGTACATCTCCCCGAGGCCGGCGACAACGCTGGCCAACATTCGGATCCGTCGGAGCGTCGGCATGCAACGGACTGACTGCCTAACTGACTGACTTGCGGCAAGTCGTCCTGCCCGTTGCAGACTATTGTCTCTACTCTACAATTTATATCTTTTTTTTTTTTGTGTGTTTCGTCCACCTCAATTTGCCGAGTAGGTGGCGACGAGATTACTCTCTACGGCGAAAGATGGCAGCGACCCGTGTGTTTTCGCCAGCAAGCAAGAAAGGGCATATCGACACTGGTGGCTTGTACTATTATATACATGGGCACGTATAGCACGGACCTGAGCCCCCGAGAGAATTACTTTTTCCGAAAAATATAGAGAAAAAAAGAAGAAAAAAACACAACTCCGGCGCAAACTGTCACGACCCCATCCGCATACTCGGTTGGATGTCCGGACAAACGCTCTCCAAAATTTGCCGTCGACGGGGTCCGATGTCCGAAAGCAACGGGTGGGAGGGGACATGGGGTTCGTCAAGGGGGGGGCCATGAAAGAAGGCGGGGAAACTGTTTTTTTTTATCATCCGTAATTTCAGACGTATAATGTTGCTCGATATCCCAATGCTCCGCCAACGGGATCCGCGAAAAAGCAAAGACCGTGTCCGGCGCGGGCAGCTGGACCGGATTCCTCACAAGATACCTGCCAAGGCTCGCTGGCCGCACCATGGAATAGATAGTGCTCACCATGAGGTGAGAATGGGGGGTTGGGGGCTTGAATTTTGTTTTTCCTTCCCCTTCTTTCCGTCTCTTGCAATGGTTTCCCGTGGATGAGCAAGGCTGGGCCAAGATATACAGCCAAGCGAAACGCCTCTCTGCCATCCCGCAACGGGAAGACGCGGTTGCGCTGGGCGCAATCGGAAATCACGCACTTTCGATTCGATAAACAGAGACTGGGGGTCCCCTTTTATTACTATTATTATGCAGCACATGGATTGGAACTGGAGCGGTATTGCACCATCGACTCGCGCGGTGGTCTCACAACGTGGAGTGGGCGGCTTTTCCGGATTGGGCAATGCCTCTGACGTTATAGTGAGGCTTTCTGGCAAAACCCTTGGCCGATGTTCCGAGGGAGGGTACAGGTACATGGCGGAGCGGACGGAGGGATGATGGAAGGAGAGGGAATGGAACATGGAAGACATGGGAATATGCAGTTTTTTCATTTGTCTTGTCTCTGCATTTTTTTTTTGGTGACCACCTTGATGATCGATTTACAGTTCTCATGCTGGGCTAAAATGCGGTGATAAGGAAAAGGCTTCCTCTCTGGGACAGTAGGAAGTAAAATGTTCTTATTCCGTAGAAGCTACAGAGTTACTTACCTGGAGTGTCAGAGTGCTTATGAGGTACGCCCACAGCTAGCCACACGTCAGCACCACGTTCACCTTGTTATTCCCCTCGACACGGGCAGACATTCCCCATCTTTCGGATCCCGAATCGTGTGCATCACGATGGTCTCTTGAGCTGGTCACTACTAGAGAATAGAGAGAAATGTTGGATAAGCAACAATCGCGACGAGGCCCGAGGACGGAAAATGGAAAGACATGTACCTGTACAAGAAGCGACTACTGGGCTACGTTGGCCACAGGTAGCCACAGGTTAGTAGCCAATGCAAGCCACTGTAAGCCACGGCATCGTCAGGTACGGGCCTACCGGCTCAGTACTAAAGTACCTAACCAACTACTTACTGATGAGTACGTACAGTAAGTGAGTGAGTGGGCGGGCCAACGGTTCGGGGACAAAGACTTACTTAGGTATCTTTGAAGCAAACTACAACGCAATTCTCATACTGTCCTGGTCAGAAGTACCTACCAAGTACCCAGAGTACTCACAGCAAACGCCGACAACTGACATCCAGCCAAGGTGCGATGAGGAGTATTAATAAGACGCTCCTTGCTCGTTCAAAAGTCTCTTCTACCCTTTCCCTTCCCTCTTCCTCTTGATTCACTCATCATCCATCTACTTCAAGAAATCCTTCACCCCCAGCCATTGCCGACTCTCCCTCCGTCCTGACTACCTACCTACCAAGTACTTACCTAGGTAGCTAGTTTGCACCTTCATCGACGACGGTCCGGAGCCCCACGATTGCGTGATTGCCAGCTGCGGGCACTTGGGCCACGCTAAACAATCGCATCTCCGTACACGCTGCTTTTTTTGGCTACTGATACTTTCGGAACCTCGCCAAAGCCTATTTGATTTTTTTTGGTCCTTTGCCTCTTCAACTTTTCTACTCTTTGAATCTTCTCTCTCCTCCTCATCTCCTCCTTTTTTCCCTCTACCCTTTTTCCCCCTCAAAGTCGCGTCTGTCGAAACCTTTGTGACAGTCTCAATCCGGCCCTCCATTTTTTACCCCTCCATATACACAACCATGGCCAATACTCCCCACGGCGGCGTCCTCAAGGACCTCTTCGCCCGCGATCTTCCCCGCCAGGCTGAGCTTCTCGCCGAGTCCGAGACTCTGCCTGCTCTGGTCCTCACTGAGCGTCACCTTTGCGATTTGGAACTCATCCTCAACGGCGGTTTCTCTCCCCTCGAGGGTAGGCCAAGTCTTCCTGCTCCTCCTCGTGCCCCGCTGACATCATATCACAGGCTTCATGACCGAGCAGGACTACAATGGGTGAGTGAACCCTTCAACCCGGCCCGGTCCGACTTCGTTTGCTAATTCGCAGTCCCCAGCGTCGTCAAGGATAATCGTCTCGCCAGTGGCCTTCTCTTCAGCATGCCCATCACCCTCGATGTCGACCAGCAGCAGATTGACCAGCTGGGCCTCAAGACTGGTGCCCGCATCACCCTGCGCGACTCTCGCGACGACCGCAACCTCGCCATTCTTACCATCGACGACATCTACCGTCCCGACAAGTATGTAAAACCCCATATGACCGCTCAATCCAGTGTTCCCGCTGACACGCTCTAGGGTCAACGAGGCCAAGAACGTCTTTGGCAGCGACGATGATACCCACCCCGGCGTCAAGCACCTCTTCAACACCGCCAAGGACTTCTACGTCGGTGGTAAGCTCGAGGCCGTCAACCGTCTCGAGCACTACGACTTTCTCGACCTCCGCTGTATGTCCATCTCGCGTCGCCACGTCCACTAGCGCAAGCTAACAACAAAACAGTCACCCCCGCTGAGCTTCGCTCCCACTTCAGCAAACTCGGATGGCAAAAGGTCGTCGCTTTCCAGACCCGTAACCCCATGCACCGTGCTCACCGTGAGTTGACGGTCCGCGCCGCCCGCTCCCAGCAGGCCAATGTTCTCATCCACCCCGTCGTCGGCATGACCAAGCCCGGCGATATTGACCACTTCACCCGTGTCCGCGTTTACAAGGCCCTCATTGCCAGATACCCCAACGGAATGGCTGCCCTCGCTCTGCTTCCCCTTGCTATGCGCATGGGTGGTCCTCGCGAGGCACTCTGGCACGCCATCATCCGAAAGAACCACGGCTCTACCCATTTCATTGTCGGTCGCGACCACGCCGGCCCTGGCAAGAACAAGAACGGCAAGGACCACTACGGCCCCTATGATGCCCAGACCCTTGTCCAGCAGCATCAGGAGGAGCTCGGCATCAAGATGGTCGAGTTCCAGGAGATGATTTACATCCCCGATCGTGACGAGTACATGCCTGCCAACGAGATTCCCGAGGGCACCCGCACCATGAACATTTCCGGCACCGAACTTCGCAACCGCCTTCGTACTGGCAAGGAAATCCCCGAGTGGTTTTCCTACCCCGAGGTCGTCAAGGTCCTTCGCGAGCAGAACCCTCTCCCTCGCGAAAAGGGTTTCACCGTCTTCATGACCGGCTTTCAGAACTCTGGCAAGGACCAGATTGCGCGTGCTCTGCAGACTACCCTCAACCAGGGCGGTGGCCGCCCAGTCTCGATGCTTCTCGGCGAGACTGTCCGCTCCGAGCTCTCCTCTGAGCTCGGCTTCAGCCGTGCCGACCGCGACCTCAACATCTCCCGCATTGCTTACGTCGCCTCTGAGCTAACCAGAGCCGGCGCCGCCGTCATTGCTGCCCCCATTGCACCCTTTGAACAGGCCCGCCAGCAAGCCCGTGAGCTGATTGAGAAGTCGGGCCCCTTTTTCCTCGTCCACGTCGCCACCCCCATCGAGTACTGCGAGAAGACCGATCGTCGTGGCATCTACAAGGCTGCTCGCGCTGGCGAGATTAAGGGTTTCACCGGCGTCGACGACCCCTACGAGGCCCCCGCCAAGGCGGACCTCGTTGTTGATGTGGAGAAGCAGAATGTCCGCTCTATTGTTCACGAGATTATCCTTTTGCTTGAGAGCCGCGGTCTCCTTGACCGCTTCTAAAGAAAAGCAACACTTGTTTCATGACAGCATTTCTGGATAGAGACGGAGAGCGATAGCAAGCTCTCCCAGTTCAGGCGTTTGACGAATTATTTTCATGTTTTCCTTTGTTTATGTGATGGTAATTTATGGATGGGTATGTCATAGGCTTATGACAATCGCTACCTAGAGAGACTCGATAGAACTCTTTTCTGCAAAATAGACTATTTCATGTATCGACCGCAGTTTTATGCACGTCCAAGATGGTGACGACCATCCATGGTCACGCCCCTGTGACGTTGATTCCACGTCTTGGATGCAATGCAGTGTCGTTGTCGCCGGAAATGTCCGCATCAATGCAAGGGTTGTTCGTCTAATCAAGTCATTGCAAAGATCAAAGCAACAGAAGGGCAAAAGAAGAGTAAAAAAAAAAAAAAAGTGCGCCATACATCTGCTGTCAAAAAAGCTCATGCACCAGTCGCCGTGATGAAACTATCAAGAAAGGAAAAAAACGAAACGCCAACACCTCCAAAAACAAAAAAAGTAGCAGAGCTTCCGGTTAGCCGGCGTAGTTGGTGTTTTCGTCTCGGGAGACATCCGTGACCGGGTTCGCGATCAGAGGGCCTACGCGCAAGAATGCCCGGGAGGGCCCCCCGTCGTCGTCGTCGTCGTCGTCGTCGTCGCGCATGCAGGCCCGCCCGCCGTGCCTGGCCCTGTCGAGGCGCTGGGCAATCATGCCCTCGCACAGGGTCCTGCCGACCTTTCGGATCCAGGCGCGGGTCGAGGGGTCGGCGGCGGCGAGGTGCTGGACGAGCTCGGTCGGGGCGTTGCGGCCGCGGAAGCGCAGCAGGGGGTCGGCGCCGCGGCTCATCATGAGGCGCAGCAGGCCGCGGCGGTGCTCGACGACGGACTCCTGGTAGGGGGAGCGGTTCCACCACATGCTGTCCGGGGCCGGGTGCTGGTAGACGGTGCAGAGCATGTGCAGGGCGGAGCTGCCGAGCGGCGACGCCGGCGCGTTGATGTCGGCGCCGCGCGCCAGCAGGTGGTCGACGGCCGCCACCAGCAGCCGCTCCACGGCCGCCATCTCCTTGGTCCCCGAGTCGACGAGCAGGTGCAGCAGCAGCGCGCTCGGGTCCACGCCGCGCCGGGCGAGGAACAGGTCCACGAGCCGCCGCCACCCGCGCCACGCCGCCGCGAAGTACGGGTCCCGGTTGCGCACCCCCCGACAGTACCGCCGCATGATGCGCCCCATGGCCCCGTCCATCCGGCCCGACTCCACCAGCATCGTGACAATGGCGAAGAAGTGGTCGTCGTTGAGCGCCTCCACCTGCCACCGGTCGATGAGCAGCTCCAGGCACGACGGCGTCGTCGACTGGATGAGTGTGCCGGGCACGTCGTCTGGTGCCGCCGGCGTCCGTGCCCCTCTCGCCAGGAGGAACGCGAGGTTCTGCAGCGCCGCGCGCTTCTGCACCGCGCTGCCCGTCATGGACGGGATCGCGTCCAGGAACTCGAGGAGCGGCGTGCTGAACTGCTGCAGCGGTCGCCAGTCCCAGTTGAAGCCGCGGTCCCAGACGCGGGGCTCCGTCCGGTTGATGCAGCAGCCGTGAGCGAGGCAGTCCTCCACCGCGGAGGTGTCGTGGATCTGCGACTGCGCCAGACGCTGGACCGCCGCGAAGAGCGGGTGCCTGGTTGGCCGAGTGACGGGACGAACATACAACGCCGGCTGCTCATACACGGCCCCGTGACGTACCAGGAGCCGCTTCATGCCGGCCCCGCTCGCCAGGATGGCGGCCGATAGAGGTGATATGCTGCCGAAGCGGCGGTGCTCGTGCGCGGCGTTGACGTCGGCGCCGGCGTCGACGAACATCTGCACCAAGGTCTCGGACGCGCCCGCGAGGATGGCACGCGACAGCGGCCACGCCGTATCCTGGTCCGTGCAGGCCTCGATCTTCGAGAGGAAGCCGCGCTCGGTGAGGGTCTGCAGCGTCCCCAGGCGGGCAGCAGTCACAAGACGTTTCATGAGCGCGCGCAGCTGGACCTTGAGTGCCGCCGGCGCGACACCCTCGAAGCCGACACCCCGCGCAGACAGGTACTCGAATGTCCGGAGCGAACGCTGCCGGGCGGCGAGCGCGAGCGTTGAAAGGCGCTTGGGACTGCAGACGCGAGGGCGGCCAGGCTCCCCGATGCTGTGGACGCAGCGCTTCGGCTGCTTGGTCTTGAAGACGGCCACGACGCTAAGGGGCGCGCCGGCTGCAACGCAGCGCTTGAATAAAGCGACGTCATCGTGGCGGAGAGCCCACAACACGGCCCGTTGGTTGCGCTGAAATGGGCCGAGGAGTGATGGTCCGCCATAGTTGTGCAGGCGGCGGCATGTCGAGTACAGCCTGGCCTCGTCACCAACGTCAAGGTAGGAGACTATACTTTCAAAGACTTCCACCGGTATGGACTCGATGGTACCAAAACCCATGCTTTTCGGTGCGTATAGGGTCATGAAATAACGAAAAAGGAAACGAATAAAGGACAATGGATCAATCACGATTGTTTAGTGCGTAGTAAGTTCAGTATGTGTATATGGATCGGTACTCTGCCATCAGGAATGAGACGTTGTCCCGGGAACATCTCAGCCTTAAATGGCAGATGCCCGGGATGCATGACAATGTACTACAATCTGTAATGTTAATGATTTTGCAGATATTGCCAGAGCGTCGGTCAAGCGTGCTCCAATCAGCGACTCGAGAGGGGCTACACCAGTATCACAAACATGCAGAATGTAGGAAGCACGCCACTGTGAATCGTGACGAGCATTTTCATCCCATCATGTCTCATAGCGCGGGGTGGAACTCGTCGTGCCTGTCCTCTTGGCTGCTGGAGATGCAGGGAAGGGGGACAGAGCCAACCAACCCTGGCGCCCAAAAGAGCCATGCAACCTGCATTTGCATGCTGCATGACCACGCCGACAGCAGCTCCAACAGCTACCGTTCAGCAGCCAGCTTGCCTGAGCAAACCGAGTTTTGTTTTCCCTTCTGTTCTTGCGCCATGCTATGCGTCGATCTCCCTTTGCCTTTCCCCCTTTCTTCAACCGAAAGCAGAAGATACGAGACATTCCTTGCCTGTTTTGGCAGATGTCAAGATTGAGCTCCCCTCCAGCCGTGTAAAAGCGGGAGGGCGGCCCTGAAAATCTGGGGTTTTACCCGTTTTCAGCCGTACGATTTGGTGAAGGGGGTCAACGACTTATATGACGACCCAGGCCGAAACGGAGTGGTCGAACCGGATTTAGCAGGCAACATTTCCCCCCTGATTTCTGCAGTATATACGGAAGGTGTGCAAAACTGCCTGCAAATGCCACAATGGCCGCATACTCGAATTCCCCGACATTTGGGGAGAAATTCCAGCGTCACGAGTAGGATGCTGGACGCCATCAGCCCCGAACTGCACCTCAACTCACCGCAATTCTCTGCTTGCTTCCGCGAATCAGCAACAACAAGCTTCAGCATGAGCAACCGTGAACAGACCTGCCCCAGCTACAGCCTGACGGTTGGGCTGGGACCGAGCCTCATGCAAGACGGGCAACCGCATGTTCTCGAGCGTTGCAGCCGTTGTTGTCAGAATGGGCAGCGCCGGACAGGCGCTAATGGGACAGGTGGAACAATGTAGTCGATGTTGCTATCGAAGTGGCGGGCGCCAATCAGGTCAAAATGTTTTGATCAAGTCCAGAGAAAAGGTGAGCCGGAATTTGCAAATATGGGTTTCTCTATTTTCTGCCGAGGCACATGCAGGCGGGGAGGGGAGAATCCAACCTGCCTTCTCAGCAGCTGCTGTTTCACTCTCAATAAAAGCGACTGGATCCTTTCTCCCTGATCTGGATGCGAAATGGTCATCAGTGCGCGCCTAGACACCTGGCGAAGCTGGGGATCAGAAAAGAACTGACTGTGCTGTCGAGGACTGCCTTGCCTTTACCAGTCTACTACTCAGTAGGCATGGGAGCCAGCTGGGGTTATCGTTTTTCGCTACGCCGTGCCGTATGAGCCAGGCTGACTCTACTGGTACTGTCTGGCTTCTACTTGGCACCTGCACACCGGCTGCAAGTGGCCTGATGACCACAGGCTTGAGAAACTGAGACAGTAACCGGGGCATATGCAGGAGCGACATCACGCCGCCGCCTTGAACAATGGGCGACTCCTTATCCCCGGAGCAGCAAGAGGCGGGCATGAAGGAGGGTGGTTGTGTCCTCGTACATCACCTATTCGATGGCGTGCAGACGGGCACCCTGCTGGAAAAAAGCTGCAGAAGGCGGAATTGGTAGCCCAATACTTGAACGACGAATATCAGTCGCTCTACGGTGCGGTGGCTCCGTCAACCGTCGCTTCTAGTTAGTACCAGAGGTCACAGAGAGAGATGGTTTTCCGTCTCTCCAACTATTGCCTATGAAATGGCAACGAGCTAAGCTTGGGCTCAGAAATGTGCCTGCGATTCGGATGCTGGAAGCTCGTTACTCCAGTCACCATTGATACAGATAATTGAGAGGTGAGTGCCGTCTACCGCGTCGAATCAGATGGTTCATTCGAGGAACCAATACAAAACAAGGAGCCATGCTTTCGTCCTATTTGAGATGATGTCTTCTCTCTACTTCACTTCATCGTCGAATTGACCAATAGTTTGAGCCCAACGAGCCAGATTCCTAGGCCGCATGCCTCGACTCACCGCCTGCCTGTATTGGAGATCATGCCACCATATTCGTTTGTGGAAATGGATTGAAATATAGAAAGGCTGCTTCCACCGATAGCGGGCACACTTTGGGCGAGAACTTGAATGCGTACAAGGTTCTTGGAGGTGATCGCTCGGACAGACTTTGGAAATACAACGTGCCTTGCTATCCGGGCGCGGTTGTAGCTCCATATTGTCAAACTCGGTCTCCAAATCAGGTATTAGGCACTCTTCCAGCACATGTATAACGCAATTTAGTTGCTCAGAAACAATGCCGAAGTAGTGATTGCTTAAAATCCTGTGTGCAGTAGCCTGTTTTGTTGACGACCATCGGTCAAATGGCAGCTTTGATATTGTTCTCCCATCTTACCAGCCTAAGCAGGCCAAATGGATGGAGCACTGGCATTCAGCGACTGCAGAACAGTAACAGCAGCACAGCAGAAACGTCAGAAAGCTGGCATTGCCATTGGCCTCCCAGACGAATCAAGGAAACAAGTGTACCATAACTACCGATGGGGACACAGAAGTATTCCAGTCTGCTCAATATGACATTTCCAATTGTCTCTTCAGCCGCCTCCCCATATTTTGTCATGGTTGGTAAGGTATTTTAAGAAGAATTCGTTCGGTCTCGTGAGCAATGTCGCCTTCGTCCATGGCGGGAAGACTGAATGGGAAATTAGTTTCATCGGAGCACCCAGGATGCAAGAGTAGTATCACTGGCGCTCGCGAGAGCTAAATTTCGCACAATGGGCCGAGAAACCGAAGGCAATCGTGGCTGTCAATCCTGCCATAGTGATTTTGCTTTTTGAAGCTGCCGCTGTTGACGCTGTTGACGCTGTTGCAACCGAGATGTTCACGTAATTTGGTGCAGAGGGAGATTCGTTTACAAGGATACCCCGCTTATTGGCTGATGCTGGCAAAGCAATTTCGCAGCTTGTCATAGATCGTGACGAGTAACTTACTTGACACTCGACAATGTATGAGTAATATATACGGAATTGCTCTCTCTGTTCAAATACTACTCGAGGCTTTCCGCGGCGCTCTCGTCTACGTCTAGCAGCTGCATCGGAGGGCCGGGCTCCCGGCCAGGACTCTGATCCGCGCGGGCAGCATGGATGAATGGTATACTGCACTTTTAAACAGGTATCTAGGTGAATTAATCCCAGTATTCAAAAGTACCAGTGTGCTGGTATTGCTATGAGAGGTGGGCTGAATTCTGATTTGTCCCAGCCGGCCGTCAATGAGACGGCTCTAACGGCTCTTCAACGCCGTAATGTCATAATCGGCGACTATAGTTGAAAAGAGTCTTCAATGATACTGCCAACTCGAGATGTTATTAGCAGGCACCGGAATTGACTACTTTACAAACGTCACGGTTGCCAATCTGGCGCCATGTAGACCGAACCATCCCCCCATCCCCCCTTGTCACTGGGAGAGCCTAGCGAGGAACGCCTCAGTAGACACAGCGCTTAACGATGCAAATCATTCGTCGATGTGCCCAACTCCCTCAAGTCGGGTGCTAAATATACTTTTCATCTGTCTTCTTCTCGTTTTCAGCATCAGCCATAGCCAATTAGCCCCAAAGAACCCAATCACCCCCACACGGCAGCTGCCGTTGCCGCCTAGCTGGAGTCATCATCGGTCGGGCCGCCACTTTTTCTGCCCTGCCACCCGCCACCGACTTGTGCGACTAACTAACTAGCGGGATCACCAGTCGAGCGCTTGCATCTAATCCCCTACACATAGTCTTACCTTTACTGCATATCCTTTGGGGAACAAACCGTGAAGAGGATTTCACATTATTATCGAGAACTCCCCGTTGACCTTGACGATCCAGAGCGCTCTACAACTTCCCCAACTGCCTGGGCCACCCCGCGCCCCAGATGCTTGGCCATGCCAACCAAGGATCGTGACGTCGACGCCTCAGCTGACGACGACCGTCCCCGCGAGAAGCAGCGACGCTCCAAGTCGGAGAGAAACCCCGATCGCGAGAGAGATAGGGAGAGGGACAAGGACAGGGACAGGGACAGGGAACGCCGCCATCGTTCCTCAAAGTCGTCCCGTAGCAAGGTCGGCGGTGAGGACGGCGGGGCGGGCTCGCATGTGTCCTCTTCCAAGCGCCATCGGAAGCGAGACAAGGACCGAGAAAAGACCCGCGACGATGGCGATGACAGGTCCTCGCTACGTACAAAATCGCTCAGTGACGTTGGCGGGCGTGGCGCCTCCTCGTCGCTGCAGACGGCCTCGCTGATCGATGGCAAACGTGTTTCCCTGCCGTATCCCTCCTTCAGCAAGGCACACAGCAAGGAGGCGGTTATGAGCAGGGATGATCTCTCGCCATCCAGAGACTCGCGGATTCCTACCCCAGAGCCGACCGATGCGGGCGACGACGATCGCCGACGCAAATCCGAGGATGTGAGCCGCAAGGGTTCAACCACAAAGAAGTCATCCAGGCCGCCAACACCCCCGGAGACAGACTTGTCCGCCGACAAACGCAGGTCCTCGGAACCAAAGAAGACCTCAAGTCATAGCAGAGACCGAGATGGGAGAAAAGACAAGCCCACCGCTTCAAGTGTTTCTAGATCAGCGTCGAGGCACGAGGAAGGGTCGAGGGTCAGTCGCCGCTCTGCCTCCTCAAGCCAGGCTACCTATATCAAACCCGCAGACCACAAATCACACGAGAAGCTTAGGATTTCCGAGTCAAGGCTCTCCAGCTCGTCGTCTCGCCCCTCGCCACATCGATCAGGCTCTGTACGAAGCGTCAGAAAATCCGAAGGTCGTGATGGCCACTCCTCGCCATCTAGCGTACAGGACTCGTCCCCAAGAACACCTACGCAGGCACCTCAGTTCTCATCGCCATTTTACGATCATTCCGGGGCCGAGAGGCCAGATTCAACTATTCCCTCAAAGACGGCCACACCTGCACCAGCTCCGCCACCGCCTCCACCACCCCCGCCTCCTATGGATCTTCACGATATTCCGCGCGTCGACTACCTACTACAAAACGGTGGACTACCGTACCCAGTATCACGACACTTCTTGTCTGTGCTGCCCATCCAAAATGGCGCCCGCAACACGGGTCCGCCTCTCTCCGGGTGCGATACCCTGTTTGCGCCCTTCTTCACGCTCCTTGATCAGTACAACACGGTCATGGACAAGCAGGGATCCATCGCTGTGGCGACTGGACATCGATCCGTCGCAAGACGTTTGCTTGACCGACTTGAGAATATCTTCTCGCGTGACTTGCCACCTCATGGATGCTCATGCATCATGTGCGATCGCACCAACGACCTCCATCGGGGCCTAACATGGGGTGACGTGCTGGAATGGGTGAGCGGCCGTATCGAACTGCCTCAGTGGCCTCCCTTTGACCTCGCCGAGATGGGAAGCAAAGCCGCTGAAATATCTGCCGAGGAGCCCCAGCGACCTTCATCACCCATTAAACTGGATCCAGATATCGCCGAGGAGTTCCGAGAACACTATCTTCGTCAGACAAAAAAGGTCAGATCGGCTGTTGATAAATGGTTACACAGTACACCAGAGACACCGATCCCGCCACCTCAAGAAGTCGATGATGAGACCCTCGCGTTTGCTATTCTGACAAACCTAGACGATGAAGACCGCCCATACTTCAACGCTTTACTGTCTGGAGCCCGCGAGCTTAAGCCCGCCACTAGGGCACCAACGCCTATGCTCCGCCAACGAAATGACTTCGTGGTCAAGACAGGGCTTTCGCTCCAACGGCTGTATCGACTGCAGCAAGCGCCGCGCGATGCCGAAAGTGTCACATATCTCATCAAGAACCCGCATACACATGATCTGCTGGTTACCCTCTCCAACATCAATAACTCGGAATGGGAGATTCTCACATCCGGCCGATTTGATGGGTTCCTGTGGTCTGGGGCAGACATGGACGATCAAGCCATGACCCAAGGCCTTGATTCAAGATCCCAGACGCCATCATATGGTTACTTTGGCAGCCGTAGTACGATGAGCCCCGGCCCTCGTAGCTCTTCTGCTATGAGCTCGCGTGGGCTAACGCCATTCTCGCGCGGAACCACCCCCGCGTCTTTCATCAGCAGCAGCTCTGTCGGCCCAAGCGGTCGGCAAGCAGTATCCAATGACGAAGAGATGGAAATGGCTGCCATTGCTGAGATGGAGCGCGAGATTTACCAAGGAATGGAGAGCTTGGAAGATGCCTTTGAGAAGCTCCACCACCAGGCCGAATTGGTGCGCACTGCCCTGCGACAACGTGGCGCCGGCTTAATGCAAAGTCTGCAAAGCCGACGTAGAGTGGATGTCTTGCCTGCGCAGACTCCAACGCCCGGCATCGGACAGGAGCGGCCGTCGTGGGCGCCAAGCAGCGAGGGAGATGCACTGAGTGATGACGATTGGTTCGAGGAGTACGACATTATGCCAGATGACTCTGCAAGCAACATCAGCAGCTCAAGACACCGGCGCCCTAAGAGGCGAACGGAGCGACGGACACCAGCGCCGATCGAGGAGGACGAGGAGGAGTAGATGCATGAACACACAAATGATTGGATGATGATACCTTCAGAGATGAATTTAAAAATATCTGGAAGCATATACCAGCAAATATGAAAGCGGTACTTATTGGCTTTGGTTTTTGGAACTTTTTGCATTAACAGTGGACTGGCCGGAGTGCAGTTCGGATTTTGAAGCATGGTGGATGACGTCTGGTTTAATTTGCTGCAAGACGACAATGAAATTGCTGAAATGCATGTTCAATTAAACGATAATTAAGAGTCTTCTCAAGTCTGAGGGTGTGGTGTTCCTGCTTGATCTACTGTGTTGCCTGAATGACTACTTCTGAAGGCCCCACCACTGGAACCATAGCACACAATAAGCTTGGTCATGCTCTTCGTAAACAACCATTTCTCAATCGACTCTGAATGGATCGCCATGGCCTACGCTCCCGAAGAGTTTGAGCCAGGCACAAGCCCTGTGATCCACGAGCTATGCAGCTCTGGAACGGAGCCGTCGCACTGGGAGCCTCTGTATCGCCAGGCCTGCGCCTTTGGCCCTGAAATTTTCACGCAGCGCATGGTCACGTTTATCCGCAACCCAAACCTGAATACGACGTGGCTATTTCGCGGTGACATACTCTTCGACGACAACCCTGGGGACGAAGACCCGGCCAAGTCGTCTGGAGCGCCAAAGTTGGTTGGAGCTTTTGACGCGGGCTGGCCAGAGCGCAAAGTGGTGGCCGGGATGACGAGAACGAGAACCATGGTGCGCAGGTTGATTCCGCGAAACCAGCTACGTGACGCCCCCATGAATCAGACGTGCGAATTTCACCAAAGCAGTGCAGCTCAGGATGATGCAGCCGCCTGTCCTGGAAAGCTTTATACACTCATCATCTACGTCCCACACTCCCAGTCTGCCGAAACGATGCCTTTTTATCACCCCAACGTCCGCGGCATCGCGCACCTTCACGAATGGGACGCTGCCGCAGGTCATGGTGCCGTCTCCGTGCACTTCCAACCTTTTGAGGCTGACATGCCTCTCAGGGATGCGAAGCTGCGTCGAGTGGGCTACCATCTCCTCGAGCGGCTGCACAAACATGGCAGCAGCGCACTCCGCGGCTACACCAAGCGCGTGCACCACGACGCCGTGATTCCGCAGCCGCGCTTTCAAGACCGTTTCTCGGCTCTCAAGAACAAGTACGCGCGATCTGTAATGGACGCCTGGGCGGAGAGCACAGACCCGAAGAAGCATGTCTTTGAGGACCTGGGCATCGCCGCGTTCCTGATGGAGCTTTGGACGGACATGTACGGCCAGGACAAGGCCGCATTTCCGGGTTTCGTGGACATTGGTTGTGGAAATGGTCTGCTTGTGTGCATTCTGAACCAGGAAGGCTACCAGGGCTGGGGCTTTGATGCGCGGGAACGCAAATCCTGGGCGCAATACAGCAGGGCGCCGTGCGCCGCATCGCCGACAGGGCACTCGCTAGCTGAGAGGTGCCTGATGCCGAGCGTCGTGCCCAGACCCGAGAATGAGATGGCGATTGACGATAGTCTCATCCACAACGGGCTGTTTACAAAGGGTACCTTCATCATTTCCAACCACGCGGATGAGCTTACACCGTGGACGCCGATACTCGGCGCCCTCTCTGACTGTCCATGGATCTCCATTCCGTGCTGTAGCCACGATTTATCAGGGGCGAGATTCCGCGCACCGCCGCCGCGAGATAAGACGAAGCCAAAGTCTACCTACGCGTCGCTGGTGGACTGGGTGATGCAGATTGGCGAGGACTGCGGCTGGCATGTCGAGACGGAGATGCTGCGAATACCAAGCACGAGGAATACGGGCCTATTGGGGCGGACACGGACACGAGAAACAAAAGACATCGACATTGCAAGTATACTGGCAAAGTACGGCGGCGTTGAGGGATACTACTCGAGCATTGTCAAGTTGGCCAAAACAGGCCCGAGGTCCCACTAGGTGCGCATCTACTATATAGAAGAGCCTCAATCCAGATCGGGCACGGGGAGATGGTCAACAAGCTTCATGTTCAATCCGAGGCTCCTCATGGCCCCTAGCGCGTTCTTGTCGCGAAGCTCAGCAGTCTCTTTTTCGCTTGCCAACACAAACTCCTGCCTCAACACTTTACTTTCTGGCTTGACACCATACTTCACCGCAGTGACCTCGTCAACCGGCTCCAGGTCCACAATGAGGCTCTGCTTCACACCAAAGACGGCATCCGTCTTCTCGTATGGATCACCACGCACATATACAGCGCTGCATCGTGTCAGACCCTTCGATATTCGTGCATAAACAAATTGCGACACTCACGTGATAAGGTGATCCCACCCCGGCTTCTCCAGCATGAAGTGCATATGCGCCGGCCGCCACGGGTGTCGTCCCAGCTTCTGCAGCAGCTTTCCCACCGGTCCATCCGTCGGGATCGGGTAGCTGACGGGCGTGATGGCCTTGAACCAGAACGCGCCGTCGGCGTCGCTGCGCATCACGCCACGCTCGCTCGGCCCCCCGCGGTCCGCGTGCTGCACGTCGTAGTGGCCCGAGGCGTCCGTCTCCCAAATGTCAACCTTGACGTCCGGGATCGGGCGGCCGTCGCGGTCGCGCACCGCGCACAGAACGAGCAGCGGTTCACCGGCCGGGTCCGCGGAAAGGACGCCGCCGGCGCCCACGGCCGGCGCGTCGTGCGTGTGGAAGGGTCCCAGAACGGAGCCTTCGGTGCACGACGCCGGTTTCGGGTGATTGACGGCGTCGACGAGCAGAGACAGCCCGAGCACATCGGACAGCAGAATGAACTCTTGCCGCACGTCACTGCACGTCTGGCCGGTGCGGGTGAGGAATTCCACGGCGGCAGCCCACTCCGCGGTGCTGAGGCGTGTCTCCCGCGCAAAGTCGTGCAGGTGCGTGACGAGCCGTTCCATGAGGTAGCGCAGGCGCGTGTCCTCACATTGTGAGTTGATGCGTATGGTGTTGGGCGTGATGTTGTCGATGGTTAGGTCCAGAAGCTCTGGCGTGGGGGGTGTTCTTTCTGCCATGATGGGCGGGAAAGCTACAAGGAGACGAGCGTAGAGAAGTTGAAGAAGAATAAGGCTTGAAATAGAAAAAACAACACAACTCTGGGTTAATTAATGTTGAACAAGTAGAAAGAGCCAATGAGAGCTGCGTCTTTACAGAGCCCACCCCAACCAGGCCTAGCCGTTGCTAAGATCTTGCTAAGATCTTGATAAGCGTAGCAGTCGGGACGTGCGGCTCTTCACCCCCGCATATGCACCTGGCGGACAGTGTGATTCTAATCGTGTTGTATTATGAAATGATTTCAAAGCGTACTTTGCGTCATTCCCCGCTACCCTTCACCATCGTTCCCCTATCCAGTCCGCGATCCTAGCCACCATCTCCTTGGTACAGCTGTGTCCGGTGTTGTCCTGCACGAAGAGCTCCGCGTCCGTCGCCGGCTTGCTGCCTCGGCCCTGCCGTCTCCTCTCCAGCCAGGAGACGGTATGCGCCGCCGGGACCAGCCTGTCGTACTTGCCGTTGCACAGCATCACGGGCAGGTCCGGAAAGTGGTGCGCCACGTCCACGTCGGCCTGCCGCACGAGCGCCGCGAGCGGGCGGGGCCAGCGCCGCCTCTGCTCCGCCGTCATGTGCCGCTCCAGGTCGTCGTAGCTGGCCTCGTGCAGCTGCGAGGCCTCCAGCCCGGCCGCCGCGGCGTCGAAGCCCAGCCGCTCGAGGAGCAGCGACGTCAGGCTCGGGCAGCCGACCACGACGGCGACGCCCGCCAGCTGGCCCGGCGCGGCGAGGGCCGGCATGCGCCACGCCGTGTGGCCGCCGAGCGAGACGCCCATCATGATGTTGTGCAGCTTGGTGAACTGCGGCAGGTAGCACGGCAGGTAGTCGAGAATCAGCTTGAAATCGTGCGTTGCGCCGCTGATGGTGGATAGCAGGTCCGGCCTGTGACTTGATTAGCAAGACTCGGTCTTGAGTGTTGCATGAGAGGACGTCTTGCCCGTGGTTTTCATTGCCACCAGCCCAGGTCAGGTTCGCCCGCGCACAAATCTGCAAAGAGCGTGAGCCAAATGTCCTGTCTCGCCATTTGAATGCGTAATATACCTCGCGATCCCCGTGATTTCTCATGTTCATTGTGACGGCTATAAGTGGACGTCGGCTCCTCCCGCCGCCATTGCGTCTGTGTCGGTGCAGGATCTCGTGTGCAATGGCTTCGGTGACGAGATACGTGCGCGTTCGATTATGAGCAAGGTGGAGGACTGTTATCTCGCCAGAGTAATCTTGCAACTCCTCCAGGCCGTACACGTATATTTGTACGCCCCCAATGACCAGAGGCGTCTTGCTTGATCGGGGCGTCTCTAAAGGCAGCGAAAACCGCGGCTCCATGCCGTCGGGCGTGGTTACCGGCGATAATAACATATCTGCCATTGCGACTGCACTTTAAAATACAGACTTACGTGGGTTACCGTTGATTGTACACTCCAACTTATTTATGCCAATGCCAGCAACCTAGCTGTCACTTTGACCGTACCGGAGAATGACGCTCGATGCCCTTATTTGCCGTGGGCAGCTCAGCGACAAAAAGTTTCTCGGCAATTATCTCAGACACACGGCGGAGCCATCGGCTTACACGTTGCCGTGCTGCGGTTGGCGGCACTCTAGCACCCGAAATGCGACACGGTAATCAAATTTCAACTTTATTGCTAGCCACTAAAAATTACTGGGTCAAGCGATGCTTGCTGAAAAAGTCCAAAATGATGGGCGTGGCGTTGTAGCTCGCCACATGGTGGCCGTCCCTCGAGTTGTCCTTGTTGGGGGATGTGCTCGGCCAGTCATGTCCAATATCCGACTCATAAATGTGCCGAACCAACCCAGTGTTTGCACCGGTCCCATACGTATACGATGTTGTATGATCGGCAATATTGCTCGTCTGATTCTGCAGCCCCAGACCGTTACGGACAGCCCACTGCTGGACAAAGTGCGGGATGGACGGAAGGCACTCTTTCTTGCGCGTGCCGCCTTCGTAATGTATGGTCGAGTCGTTGCCGCCGTGAAACTCTATCATCGGGATGGACTTTCGGCCCGGATTGCAGGGCAGCTGAACAGTGTCCGGGTGGCAGGGCGACGTGTCGACGTAAAAGGCACCGGAGACGGGCGCAAAGGCCGCGATGCGCGTGGAAGCGCCGTCGTCACAGGCCAAGACATTGCAGAAGCCGCCGCCGTCCGACTTGCCAGACGCGTAGATGCGCGTCTTATCGACGTTGTATTTACTTTCCAAATAATCGATAATGTCTTTGGTAAACTTGACGTCATCCACAGTATCTCCGGGTACTCCCTGCCAGAAGTTCTGTATTGCGTGAGGAAAAGCTCGACACCAGAGAAAGCTCCAGGTTACTCACATTGACTCCTTGGGGATACACGACGATCGAGACCGCATTGGTATCGGCAGTCGTGAAACCGTCTAACTCAAGTTGGTCCTGCGCGTTTTTGTTGCCACCATGGTATGAGAGAATGACGGATGCTGGGGATTCCGAGCTGTATGTCGGCGATACCCAGAGCAGAAATGACCTATTGATTTTGTTGCTAGTGATGGTGATGTTTGAAACTTTACTGCTGGCTCCATCTTGGGGAATAGATGCACAAGAGCCGGTCGATACCAGTGTAGCGGCGCTAGCGGTGAGCGAAAAGACAAAGCCAGTCAAGAATTGCATGATCGTAGTGTAGTTGGTCTTGGCGAGAAGAAGAGTTCTCGTCCACTGCCGCAGCAGCATCATTATGTATACAAGTTTATTCGCTGACTAGCTGACTCTGCCGCTGACGAGATATCAGCCAGCCCACAGCCACGAACCCTGCTGACGATCTCCCCAAACTCCACTACGATTCGTAGCTCTGGGGCGCAGCATATCCCGGCTAGTAATAGTTCGGCACCAAGGTTTGGTCATAATTGCCGGTCGGGTAATTCGGGAAAAAATCCAAGAATACATCCTCAGACAAGGCGAATCCAGGACTGAGTAGCTGGTCCACGTCGTTTAATTGTGGCGAAGAGCCGGACAAGAACGAAACCATCGGATCAATGGCTGGCGCCGCGGCCGGCTGCGGCATCAAGTTGCTCCTCTGCTGGCTCACGTCCAGCAGCTGCTCCGAAGTACGCTCCAGCCCCTGCGCGGAAGTACTACACCGCCGGGGGCGTACGTACGAACTGGCATGGCCAGCGTCATGATCGGCTGTGAGGTTTTGCGCCCGCTGGAATAATCTGTACATGACGTCGGCGCTCCAGTACGTGGACCGCAGGTCGGCGTAGACGAGTATGCAGAGCTGCAGCTTGTTTCGGCCAAGCCCGCGGATCAAGCTATTGTCGGACTTGCAGTCTGCGAGATGGATCTGCGTCGCCGGTACCATGGCGGTAATCCTGTCGACGAATCAACGTCGAGTTCAATGTAATGGCAAGTGGAAGGGGACATACATCATAGGCTTCAGATAGGCAATGGCATCCAACTCGATTAGTTGTTCGAGAAGGTTGT
This sequence comes from Cordyceps javanica, assembly GCF_051103115.1. Taxonomy (NCBI): domain Eukaryota; kingdom Fungi; phylum Ascomycota; class Sordariomycetes; order Hypocreales; family Cordycipitaceae; genus Cordyceps; species Cordyceps javanica. The sequence continues at coordinate 6,842,252 of NC_139295.1, forward strand.
TTGTTTTCGATGCAGCCTCTCGGCCGCGGCGCACCACGCTCTGCTTCCATTGTTGGTTCTGGTCGGGCCTCGACGATTTTGTAGCAGCCAGTATGTACGGCCGACACAATATTGCGATGGTGGCTCTGGAACTCATCAGCAAGCAAGCAACAAGGCGCATTTGCGGGTCCTTACTGGTAAAGCATTTCAACCTGGAGACTGTGGGTGAGAATGATGGATTCGCGTTCTGTAAAAAGATCCTTTGCTTTCAACTTCTCTAGCTGATTTGACAGCTGCAGTACTTCTTCTCTAGAAGGTTCGGGCCCTCTAAGCCGATAATGGAGCTGCAGAACATCGCCGAGAGCATTACTGATTCGTACCATCCGCAGCCACATGTCTGTCAAGGTAGAAGCATCCTTGGGGATGAATTTCGAGAATGCGCCGACGGGTATCTCTTTCAATTCCGACACGACGTCTTCGCGCGAAGGCATGGAAAGGTCATGGCAGTCGTTGCGAATGCGCATTGGTCTGCCTTTCGCCACAGCAATCCACCGATCTCGTACCACCAGGGACCACCATATTCGCCGTGCCGAAGGCTCAGGATTCGACAGAGACTTTTGAGATCGCGCGCTGTATTCACAGGCACGGTGGAGATTGACTGCTTGCGCGAGTGAGATGGCAATCCCGATCCAGTACCACGCGCCTGTGTGATCCTGAGGATCCGAGTACCAGAACGCTAGAAGGATGACGGAACGAATCAATGTGAGTTTATCAGTGCCCCGATCAAAGTCGTAAAGACACTGTGAAGTTTCAGTGTCTGGACGCGGCTAGCGAGCAGGGGACGCTCACCTTGGCCCGATCATACATGGCCGTTTTCATTGCCTTTCGAGATGAAAACCCAGCTCTTTCCAGCAGTTCAAGGTCCGCAAACTGGAATACAGATCAGTCTGGCTCTTTAAAATGTTGGGTTGTTTGCCAGGTTCATACATTTGCCGACGCCAGAAAAACACTCCATAGCAGCAGTGAGTTTACGGCTTGCGATCTGTGGCTGCAATACTCATTGAGAAATGTCGGTACATCCAGGATGGGCAGGAAGAAGTGGATGTGCTGAAAGTAGCACCGAATCAGTTCATCGCAGACATCATCTGGTAGCTGCATGAAGACGCCTTGGTGGCGCATGTATTCTATTTCATGGGGTTTGCGAGCCGGCAACCTGCTGAGCATGGCCGCCCGGGCTTGCTGAGGGGCTTCAGGATGACTAGGGTCAAAAGCCGGATCCTCCAACACTTCATCACCTGGAAACTTCAGTCAGTTTTTGCTGACGCTGGAAGAAGGAAGGGACTGAAGAACAGCCACAACCGTGAAACGCACCAGCTTCGATCTGAACCTCGCCGTTGAACGTGACATCAGGTACAGAGGCGGAACTAACACCTGTGGATGCAGTCAAAGAAACTGTGTCTCGGTGATTCTGCGACACACGACGCCTGGTAGGGTTCTTCGTATATGGTGAAGATGCCGTCGCCTCAGTGTCAGACACTACCAGCTCACATTAGCCGGTCGACCGAAATCAACCGTAGAGCTAGTAACACTCACCTAGCTCACCAGACGCATTGCGCTTTCTTCGGGGTCTATCACAGACAATCAGTCATATGCTCGAGCTTCTAGAATTCTGCGCACGTTTAAAAAAATACCTGTGCTTTTTCCGTGGCAGCACCAGGCAAGCCTGTCCATCTTGACGACAGTTGGTGCACGGTGTCGTCGTCTCCGCAACGTCGCATTTGACCTTGCGCCCTTGACACCGTTGGCATGCAACGCGAGATCTGGCGCGGGGAGGACCCATCATAGATTTGTGTTTCGCATATCAATAATTAGCCATGTAGAGTTCGGTAAAAAAGGACAAAATGTCTGGGGTCCGGGGAAGCTGGCGGAGTTGTCAATTGATGCGGGGGAAATTGCCGCGTGGACGACTGAGGAGCTCGGTTAATTCGGTAATTAGAGCAACTAGTTAGACAACACCAGCACCAACTCTCTAGCAAACTCAGTTGTTACATCATTCGGCACATCGGCTGGACCATGTCTACCCCAGATATTCTAGATATAAGAATGTATCGGTTCGCCAGTGTCTCTGTGGGCATCTCTGCGCACTAATGAGATATCCACAAGCGTCACAATGGATTCTCCAATCAACCCCGTAAAGGGTCAATCACTTGAATCTGCCGAGCAAGTCGAAGATGTCAAGATGCATTCGAACTTGATCACCCCGGAGGAGGAAAAGAGACTAGTTCGCAAGCTGGACCTTTGGTATGTCTGCGGTAAGCTTTTTTAACTTCTCACGCATAGGCGCTAACCTTGAAGATCAGGATCCTGCCTCTGATGATGGTCACATACACGCTCCAGAGCTATGACAAGGGCGTGATGAGCGCCGCTACTCAGTTCGGCTTCAACGAGGACCTTCATCTCACGGCCGTTGTCGGCCACGACGCCGCGGGCCACCCCATCACAAACAACAAGAAATACGCCAACGCGTCCATGATGTTCTACATTGGCTATCTGGTTGGGACATATCCCATGATGTTCCTCTCGCAGCGCTTCTCCATCTCCAGCGTCATCTCCGGGGCGACGCTGCTCTGGGGCGCCGTCCTGATGAGCACCGCCGGCTGCTACAACTACGCGGGCATCATGGCCAACCGCTTCTTCCTCGGGTTCCTCGAGTCTGCCGTCGCACCGGCGTTTACCGTCCTGGTGACGTTTTGGTGGACGCGCGAGGAGCAGGCCCTGCGCATGTCCACCTGGTACTGCTGCGTCGGCGTCGCCACGGCCATCTCGCCGCTCATCAATTACGGCCTGGGACAGATCCGAGGGCCTCTGCTCCCGTGGAAGCCAATCTTTCTGATTTTGGGGGCCATCACCGTGTGCTGGTCGATTGTGCTCTTCTTTTTCCTGCCTGATAACCCCATGGCCTCTGGGCGGCTTTCAGCGCGCGAGAGGGAGATTGCCGTCGAGCGCCTCCAACGAAACAACGCAGGCACGGTGGATCACAAGTTCAACGTTGGCCAGTTCAAAGAAGCGCTTTGCGACTACAAACTGTACAGCGGCGCATTCATCGTCATGCTTACCGGCGTGCCGTCTGGTGCCCTGGGTACCTTTGGCACGCTTGTTATCAACGGGTTTGGGTTCAATCACTTCGAGTCCCTCGCGTTGACATGTCCCATTGGTGCTGTGACCGCGTTGAGTATCCTGACTGTCGGTTACATTACTCGCAAGATCCCAAACACGCGCTACATCTGCATCGCTACCTGTGGCTTGATATCTATCGCGGGAGACTTGATATGCTGGTTCGCGCCGCGGAGCAATCGAGGACTGCTGTTTGCAGGCATCTTCCTGGTGGCGGTGCAGGTTGCATCGGGCGGGCTGGCGGTCGGGCTTGCCGCCTCGAACATTTCAGGACACACAAAAAAGTCGACAGTATCTGCGTCCACCTTTGTGGGCTACTGCGTCGGTAACATCATAGGTCCCATCATCTTCGGCGCGTCGCCTGGACCGCTCTACCATGCTGGGTTCACGGGTAGCTTTGTGTGCCTCTGCGGTGTCGTGGCCATTGCGACTGTCACCGGAGTAGCCTTGATGCGGGAGAATTCCAGGCGTGTCAGATCTGCCGGGACGGCTCACCATGCTCATTCTATCAGCGAGGATTTGACTGATGTCCAGAACAAAGACTTTCGATACGTGCTATAGTATATAGCATGCAATTTTAAACTCATGCTACGATGCTTTTCTGCTCATACACATGTGCAGATAATACAACCACGTTCAAGCTCATCAACTGTTGATTTCATTTCTAATCTAAAACTGTAGTGTTCTGCGCCGGCGTGTAATAACGTACAAAAAGGTCAAACAAGATACATTTTCTCTATATTTCGACGTGGTTTACGCCGTATCTAAAACAATAACTTCAGCAGCTACTGAGCCAATACTCTCGATAGCAAGCTTGTCGCCGGCGTTAACACCCTCAATGAAGGCACCATCGCCCTCGACGAGTTCGGCGTCCTCACGACCGTCGATGCGAATCTTGGCTTTGCCATTCTGGGTCATGGGAAGGTGTACATAGACCTTTCTCTTGTTGGCTTCGGTGGCCTTGGCACCTACTACCCACTCAAACGCCTTTTCGGGGGCAATGATGCCCGCGCCCATGGCAAAGTCGGCGTGTATGGGGATCGACTCCGCCACGGTAGGCTCGGCGTCCTTTTCTTGCTGCGCAGTGGCTTCCGGCCCGCCCTTGAGCGGACTGAGAATCGTGACAAAGCCCTTCTTCTTGGCCTCTTCGTCAAAGGTGCGCGTGTGGTAGCGGGGCCTGAGGCCCTTCTTCCAGGGCATGGCCCAGATCTGCAGAAAGTGGACAGTGTCTGACTTGTGCTCGTTAAACTCGGAGTGCGCGATCCCGGTTCCGCCCGTGGTGAACTGAACATCGCCGCGGTGCATGCGATAAAATTTGTCCGACTCGCCGCCCTCTTTGCCCTTGGCGAGCATGGAGTCGCGATGCGTAAGCTCGCCGGACAGGATATAGCTGAAGATTTCAAAATCACGGTGCGGGTGCGTGGGGAAGCCCGAGTTGGCCTTGACGCGATCTTCATTGAGGACCCTCAGAGAGCCAAAGTGCGAAAACTTGGGATTGTACCAGTCCGCAAAGGAGAAGCTGTGGTAGGTGTTGAGCCAGCCGTGGTCGGAGTGACCGCGAGCACCAGAGCGGTGCGGCGTAATCTTGGCCTGACGCAGGACGGACTTGGACATGTTGCTGGCAGCCTTGATCATGGGTGTTTCTAAAGCTTCTGCGGGGTTTGTTGTATTGAAAGGCTCTGTCGTCGTGGATGAGAACAGGAGAGAGGTGACCTGCTGAATGTACAAGGACACTGTTGGATTGAAGATGATGATGAGTGTGGAAAGAAGAGCAACCAAAATTGCAGAGCTGGAGGTAAAGCGCGTCATATATAGACGAATATTTAGCGAGATGGAATTATTTGGAAAACTTTAGTAAATCTGTATTGTCCAAGCATTTGCAATGAATTAGACATCGTGGGCATGTCGAGCATTAACAACTTTAAAGACCCTGGTTGCACTGTAGTATGAGGCCGAATCAGGACTAGCGCTGTTACATAATGATTCTTAAGCTGCAGGTAATCCGACAGGGGTTCTGGTAGCCAATCAGAGATTTGTATATGGCTTTTTGTCCCACTTTATATTGATGACTGGAAATTCGTAATGCTGGCTGGATAGCTAGTTATTGCTTGGCTACAATTGCCTAGCTTATCATTTGTCAAGAATTGCATGGCTCACGATTAAGTACTGATAGTGCAGAGGTCAGGAGGAGGAGATCGATTCCGAGTTCCTGGGACGCTTTTCTACCAAGTACTGATAGCTAGGTGCATCAGTCCCACAAGCTAAATCTCGGTGCCGGACAAGATCTATCGACTAAAAGTCTCTAAATCAGTTTTGTTTTCGATATTGAAGATGACCAGACAATGCTGAGCATTTGACATGGGATTGCTGCGTTGCTCGACCTAGTCGTGTCAGTGTTGATGTATTGGTCCAGCACCTACTTGCAACAAACTGCGCAACTATCAGCTCAGGTTGCGCACAGGTCTACCTGGCGGCATAGCCAAAAAGCACCGAAGCAGAATTTGTGTCAGTTTCACATCGCGAGGAAACCGCCACTTCAGTTCACACGTTAGAATGCACCGCTACAGCTGCAAAGTCGGTGCCGTTGAGCTACAACGTCCCTTTGTTGTCCCCTACCCTGCAGGGCATTCTCCAGGGTCGAAGAATCAAAAAATAAAGGAAAAATGAAGGGAAAAAATCCCTTTTCTCTGAATGAAATACTTTCAATCAAAGACATGTTAGTTCAGGAAATCAGCAATCCTGGAAGCTGCTGCGCGGTCGATCAACATGGTCACTATTGGCGCTACTGCCCTGCAGCAACCCACCGTAATCATCTACGTCACTCTGTCCTCACCATCACAACTGCGGCCATGTCATAAAACAGAAAACACCACCCTCATTTCACGAAAGCCTGGCGAATGCCAATCAGAAGTATTCCGAGCAACGTGGAAAATACAAGACACAATGTTCTCTTGCTTTGGAAGTGATGGCGACGAACATGAACGTGAGCCACTTTTGCCCCGGTACAATGATGATACCAACCGCCAAGAGCGGCTGCATGAGAAGCTGCATACCTACCAGATGCTGCGTGCCATGTCCAAAGGATATATGCCATCAACAGAACAGACAAAAATACAGCTAAGAACTCTCCTGTCGTCGCAAATTCTGAACCCATCGGAAACGGCGGGCCTGTCCAGCTCCGGGCGGGCGCTGGTTCGTACCACCAGGGAATGGCTGCAGCTCTTCATCGATCTTTTGGATCAGAAAAATTCCCAGGACCAAATTCAAGACTTCATTTGGTATCTCACAAGCGCTCGGGTCCACCTCGATGTAACAGGCGCGGGCAGCGTTTTGAGCAAGGGAAGAGCCCACGCCAAGGCATCAGCTGCAGCAGAGGCGCTAAGGACCGTCTTCTCTCTTGCGCTCATGAATAACGATTTCCGAGTCTTGATGGCGGATATCGGAACTATATCTACACAAGTACTGCGAGATGGCGCCTTTGCCATTGGCCAAGTTTCGCAGGATGCTGGCAAACAACTCGAGTCTGGCGACGCGGAAGGCTCTGGCGACCTGGCCGCCTTAAAGGCTACTGATAAAAAGGCCAAAGAAGAATTTTCAAAAGAAGACCTGAAGCAGAGGGCTAATCAGGTGAAGGAGGAAATCAAGGGCGACGCGGCACAAGTCTCCGAGGAGATGGTCACCAGCTTGCGAGATCACATGGGCGAAGAAACGCAAAAAATCTTGATCAACCGCTTAAAGGCAGCAGTTAGTGGCCTCCGGCAGAAAAAGGACTATCCTGAGGCAGTTTCTCAGCTGGCCGGCCTTTTGCAGCGCTGCGCCGCCATCTATCTTTCAGCAGCAGGAGAAGCGGCCGAGGAAGTGGAGGAGACTATTGAGCTGAACCGGCAAGCAAAGGCTGCGGCCACTAACTTCTGGGGATTCATTTCCTCCTTTGGCGACAAGAGCCTATGGGATGACGTCTCTGCCTCATTTCGTGAGTTTCTCGACAAAAATCACGAGAACAAGGCCAATGCCGAGCAGCTTGCGCAGGAGCTCATCACCATGGTGCAGAAGATGATGTCTGATCCGGAATTCTTGGACAACTTTGGAGAAAAGAAGAAAGAGATGAAGGAAAAGACTAAAGAGTTGACAAAAGACTCTTCTCTTAGCGACGACATTTCTCATCTCATCAACACCACACAGGCGGCGGTGCACTCTGCAGTTCACGACCCAGCCGTGCAGAAGCTAGTGTCCTCGTCATTCCGTTTTGCCGAAATTCTGCTCCCGACCAACCAGAACGCCAACTCGGAGCTATTCACAGACTTTGCCAACATTTTCCTGCCACTATTAGTCCAGGCGGTGCAACATTTGCCGATTCCACGCTTGGAGGTGGCGACACCCAAGGTTGACCTACTTTTGGAGAATCTCATTCTGCAGCCAGGAAAAACGGTCAATGACAGCTCTTTCCTACCGTACAATATTCATTTCATGACGCGAAACGACCTAGACGTCACCAAGCTCCGATTTGGGACGGCCTCATCCGTGACGAGCCTTCTGACCATCAAACTGGCCGGTGTTTCTGTCGCGGCAGAGGACTTGGGCTACTGGATGCGTGTGCATTCTGGCATTTTACGTTTCATGGATGAGGGCCTCGCGGGATTCCACCTCGACGACCGTGGCATCGACGTGGACGTGGAACTCGAAATCGGCCGGGACCGGCTCGAGGAGTTGGTGGTGCTCCGAGACGCCAAGGTGAAGATCCACCACCTCGACTACAAGTTGCGCAAGTCGAAATTCGCATGCATGGCGTGGCTGTTCAAGCTAATCCTGCGGCCCATTCTCCGAAAGGCTCTCGAGTCGACCATGAAGTCCGCCATTGCCGACGGCGTCAAGTCCCTCAACAGGGAGCTCGTCTTTGCACGGGAACGTCTCCGTGCCACGCGCGTCTGCAGCCCAGACAGCATCTGGACGTTCTTCAAAGCGGTCGCGGCACGGTTCACGCTCGAGGACAACCCGAACGTCTCCGCCCGGGTGGGCGTGAAACCTGGAAAGGATGTCTTCCGAGGGCGCTACGCACCGGGCAGCTTGGTGAAGCTGTGGGAGCAGGAGGCCGAGGACGCGCAGCAGAACATTCATGAATACAGGAAAGACGGGTGGAGAAACGACATATTTAGCGTGCAAACTGTTCCGATGTAGTATTGTTCTTACAAGGAACGTCGACATGTACTTTTGAAGTCTGGAGCCTGCCGTAGCCTGACTCGTCTGCCGGTGACGAGTTGAGTGAACTTTATTTTCAAAAATTTATCAGATTGACTAGTCAATGGCATAACTATATCTCTCCGAGCCACTATTCATCTTCATGAAGGACTTTAAGCGGCTTGAGGAATATTGTTGCTTTACGGTGCAAGTTCGTCGAATGGAACGAATTGCCGATCCACCGCTTCAACATGCCAATGACCTCGTCGAGCAAATCGAGCTTTATCGATTCTAGAAATTCTTCTAGAAATTCACAAGACGGTCCTTCTCGTGAAGCTCATTATAGATTTTTACAGTCGGCATATTGGTAACACCCGTTATGCTAGAAAAACTATCCGCTGGGGCACGGAGTATTTGTGCCGGAGTCTTAACAGAGGCGGCAGAAATGCTCTCCCTCCCCACCCCTCTTCGCGCGGGCTAGACTGTCATGTACGGGATTTCATATCGTGATCATGCCAGGAAAACTAGTAAACCTACCGTAGAGGGCTCCTGACCTGTCATTTTGTCGCCACAACGAGAGGCAGGTGGCGGAGTCTCCGCCAGACGGTGGCAGTTGGCCGGCTTTGGAAACTGACCGTTGGGCCCGGAGCATTCCTCCCATCAGGTTCCGAAGAAAAGGAATACCTACTGCTACTTTCCTGGGTCAGCATGGAAGCTGATTTCGAAGGCAGAGCTAGGAGGAATATGGCTCGATTGCACGAGGCTCCGTGCATTGTCTCAGACTTGAAGGACCACATGCACTGATTTCGCCGAGAGCACGCCCTTGACTATTCTGCATCGGGAGAGGACCGCAGAGCGCCAGACTCCCCCATGCAAAGGATAAGCCTTGCAATGGATGATGTTAGTCGTGGCGGAAGGTGGATTTCTCGAGGCTTACAAGAACGACGACCGCCCCGCCGGAATTTTGTTCGAGTTAACTATTGACTCGAACCGATAGAGCCTGGAGCTAGTGAATTAAACTTTGGGGCTGCGAGCCTCGTCATGTAAGGGGCACTCGCATTCGTTGGGCGGCGGGTCGGGGGCCTTGATATTTTTTTTGATAGGTTTGTTGTTTACTCGGCGACCCGATCGGATCAGCGTAGCAAAAGTCATGCGCGAAGATCACCCCACGGCCAAGCAACCACCAGGGTTACCCTGCCATGGCACGTTGTGTGGGCCATCATGTAACAGGTGAACTTGTCAATACCACGCTGCTGTTGAGATATCATGTTGTAGAATTCCAAGTCTGCTGCTAGTCGGAATGTCTGAGCGGACAATGGATGGCTGAGTCGCCGACAAACAGGTCCTGCTGCCGTTTGAATGACGCCAGCCGGCTCCCGGCGTCCAACCCTCTCGGGATATTTCTTTGCCAGAATTCGTTCACCCCTGTCGAAGGAGCCGGGCGATATTCCCTTTTGAGTGAGGCTGTCAGCTCTGTGAATGAGGTGCGATCGAATATGACAACCCTTCCGGGTGTATTACGGCGAGTAATTGTTCGAATGGTTCGGAAATGCTGACTGCTCGGCCATCACGGCGTGCTGCCGCCTGACAAACTTCTTGACAGCCTGATTTGGCTCTCTTCTATCCATAGAAGTATATATACCGTTGTTTACATCTTCATCCCGATATTTGTGCTGTCATTTGGATCAAACAAGCAACGCAAACGGGAGTTCCTAGTCACCCGATATCCCGGCGCAGCTTTTCCGAAACTCAAAAAGCTTCAATAGCGTTGGAGAATCCAGCACTTTCAAGATGTATACAAAATCCATTCTCGCTCTTTCATCTGCAGTATCTCTGGTCACCGCTCAGGGTGGTCTCTTCATCGTGCACTGCAAAGCGTTGACGGTGCAGCGTACCGATCCGATTCTTAGCCCGGGCGAACTGAGCACACATGTTCACGCTGTTGTCGGAGGCACCGGCTATTACATGTCCATGAGCAACGAAGAAGCTCGAAATGCGCACAACACCACCTGTGACAAGGCCCTGGACAAGAGCAACTACTGGCAACCTCAGTTGTACCATCAGCACAACGACGACAGTTTCGAGCTGATCAAACTGCTGGGCATTGCAAGTCACGATGGCGGTTCCCATGTTCGATAAAGACTAACCTTGAATAATAGGCAGCTTATTACATTGACCGTACTTGCGATTATAAAGCGGGACGCAGAAACTGCAAGGGTGCGCAAGGCGCCATCGCGCCCCCCAAAGGGCTGCGCATTATCTCGGGCGACACCCTTAGAAGGTAAATCACACATCCGCCATAAATATGAGTACACTGATCTAATGATACATTAGGACTTATGACAAGAGCGACAAAACGAACCGTGCCATCAGCCACGTCTGCCTCGACCCTGGCCAGGACTACGTTGAGCTTCCCCAGAAGCCGTGCAACGAGATGCGCATGCAGGTTTACTTTCCGTCCTGCTGGGATGGAAAGAACCTAGATTCTGCCGACCACAAAAGCCATGTAAGTGCAGCTCGCATGAAGTCGAGTTACGGAAAAGGAAGACGCCTCGGTCGCTAAAACGCACACGCAGATGTCTTTCCCCGCCATCGGCGACTACAACAGCGGCGTCTGCCCCGAGTCGCACCCCGTCGCCGTTGTTTCCGTCTTCAACGAATTCTTTTACAACACGCGCCAGGTGCAGGCCAAGGATTTCCGGCGCTGGGTCTACGCGAACGGCGACACCACCGGCTACGGTCTCCACGGCGATTACTTGCAGGGCTGGGAGGACCAGGACAAGCTGGAGAGCGCAATGGAGACTTGCACCGGAAAACAGGGTACGGATTCCCCCACCTGCAGTCTCTATGTCGGTCCCAACGGCGCTGGCAAGACTTCGTTCCAGAAGCCTGAGCGAGCTCCTCCCATGGAGGATGTTGGTCTGAATGGCCGCATAAAGAAGCTGCCTGGCAACAACCCTGTCTACGAGGGCCAATGACGAGCATTTGTACGGATACGAGGTTTTGACTTTCAAGTTAAATGTTGTTTTTAGTTGAGATTTACCGGTGGCTCAGGCGTGGGCCGGACCGGTGCACTGAGATTGTCTAATAGTGAGATTGACGCCGATAATTGCAATGACTACGATATTGCGTTGTTGCGCCGTAAGAGTTCAATAAAGAAGAACATTGACTTCTAGCAAGCAAATGAATCATGTTTATAACATGCGATTATTGCCCCAGGCAGTCTTGGCCTGATTCAATCGAGTACTATTAAACGAGTCAGGTTGCGTCGGATCCGCCGCTGTGACTCATCGACGCAGCGAGAGTCCACCTACTTAACTTTGAGCTTGTAGGTGGACAAAGAAGATGGTTTCCTTCTCGATTCAAATCAGCTGCCTCACCAACAGAAAAAAAAAACCTTCGATATGGCGAAATCTAAGAGGGGCAGTCGCCATAGAGGTGTGGAATACCGGAGCACCGATGGTGCACCGGCTACTGTCCACTGCGCCCCTTTCACAACCGCGGCTCGAGTCTTTGCCATTGAAGAACTGGCAAGGCTGATCTTACAAAATCTCCCTGCAGACATGCTGCTTACAAAGGTTCAACGTGTCTGTCGACGGTGGAGAGCGGTTGCTCGGGAACTATTGCAGCCTCTCTTTCACGGCGATGCCGCGCCGCCCAGCAGCCGGGATCGTCGCAGGAAAATCAACCCGCTTCTGTTTGAACACTTTGGACAAATCATGGATGACGGTTTGATGGCCCTCAATATCGGGCTGTGTCTCACCGGTCAGCGTTTCTGGAGAATGCGTTCAATGACCGATCTGCCGATTGCGACCTGCGGCCCGGGAAGGGCGGTTCACAACGCGTACGCGCGCGCCGGCGCGAGCTGGAGAAACATGCAGATCTATCAGCCTCCCGTATACGAGATACGCTACCGCGGCGAACCCGGGGGCGACGTCGAGGTCGCCACGGTGGCGGACGGGGTGCGGCTGGGACAGGTCTACGACATCTTGACAGCCATCGTGAGCGACACAAAGGGCCCGGCGCGGAACGAGGTGGAGGTTACTTGGCCGCAGGCGTTAGTATGCGATGTAGACGTGGGATGTGGCGAGGCCGTCGTCCGAGATTACGTCCGAGATTACATTGCCATGAAAAGAGTGCAACACCCGTTGCAGAAGCACTGCGAGTGCTGGCACAGGGGGGCTCTCCGCCACCAGCGCTGCTTCTGTGAGCTGAAACGGGAAAAGCTGAGGCTGCACAACATAACATCGAACAAATGGCGAGTCATCAGTCAGGATTTCAAGCAGGAGAATCTGCTGGTGACGATTTAGATCTGGCGAGGGGAATGACAATGGCAAAGCCAGGTTGCCTTGTCATCTACGTCCGCCGTGGCCTGTCTTTGGGACGGCCTAGTGTCCGTTGTCGGGTTACATGTTTCGAAGAGGTCTTGTTGCTGAGGATGAATAATGTCTTGCCCGAAACATCTGCCAGCTTGAGGGGCTTTGACCAGCTTTTGGTCAGGATGGGATTGCTGCAACTGCCGACAACGACATGATATAACATATCACGGCCCCAGTTGGACCAAAGTGTACACGTGCTTTGACCCGTAGTTCTGTAGCCGATAAGCTCGCGCTTCAGAGCGATGAATTCTTTTGGGGTAGTTTGCCGGCAGCAGTTGTGCGGTTCGGGAAAGACCAGCCTATCATGACGGAGTTGGCGGGAGTTGGTTCGAGCACCAAACAGACCAGGGGCTCAAACTCGGCCGAACAAAAAAAAAATCATACGGGACCAGCCTCTATATTAATATAATGTCTTCTCTCCTTCTCTTTTCCTGGAGCTGGATTTTTTTTTCTTTTTTCCAAACCAAACAGGGTAGCCCTGCCGCTTCTAACACGGTCCCAACCACCAGCCACCAGGGTGATGAGCTAAGCCTCGGGCGGCACCCGCCACCAAGTTTTCGTCCAATCGGGACTCGCGTGCAACTGCCTAGCCTTGCCAGTTGGCAAACGACGGAGCCTGACCGCCTCGCGGCCGGCACATAGTAAATGCCCAACACCGCCGCCAACAAAGAAAAAAAGACTAATTCCCCGTTTGTATCTTTCATGATACTTACTTTCCCCTCCTCATCTCTTGCGAGCCCTCATATATCGCGACGATTTCCAAGTGTGAGTCAACCGCCTCTATTTTTATCCGCCGCGCAAGACCGTTTCTTCGAATCCACTCTTCCCTTCCCCCTTGTCAGATCCGCCTGAGATCCCCGGACCTCGGGGTGGGGCCGCCTGGTGGCTGGCTTCAACACTTCCAGCCATCTCGTCAGGCCACAAGCAAGGAAGCAGTCTCCGTGTCCAGCGACCCAGCCTCGTGTTTAAAAAAAAATTGTTCATAGACCAGTCAGGCCGCGCTGCATGCGTTGTCACATCATGTATGCTCTTCCTGCATCTCATTCTTTGCCAGTAATTGGTTCGTCTGTCCAAGTGGAGGCGTGCCTGCAGTGGAATGCGCTTCTCTCGCCATGAACATCTTCAACAATTCTGCTGACAACGTTGCAGCTCCTCGTACGTAAACTCTTTCATTTTGAGCACTCATATTTTTCGGGGGGGAAGCTTGTGTTTTTTTGTCCTTCATTGCCCGCCCAAGGAGGCAGCTGGATGCTGACTGTTGCTGCATCTTAGGTCCTTGGTCGTCGCAGGTGGTCGACGACAACTTGAGCGACTTTGGCCGCGACTCTGACTCGACTATGCGTGATCACTTAAATCAAGCTCATAATTCTCCCAGCGCAACTTCTCCGCACTCCTTATCGCCGCAACCGACTCTGGGTCGTCGCAACATTCCACCATCCTCATCTGTGGCGTCTTCTCCCGATTTATACGGCCCCGACCGAAGTCAGATCTTCACACGTCTTCTCTCCCGTCGTGCAACGCAGCCAGAAAGGACCTCGCCGCGTGTGAGATTTGACGAACCTCAGCTGCCAATGTTTGCCGCCATGGGAGGGCCAGCGCCCATGTCCGGGCTCAAAGATGAATTGGCACTCGCCGCTGGCAAGGTGACGCCCGGAGTGGACGACACACCATACATTCAGTACGCCTTGTCGGCCTTGACCCGGGACCGCAGCAGTGGCTCTCAGTCACAACCTCACTATTCGCCGCAATCTGCCTCGGCTTATTTCAATCATTTACGCCGCACCAACACTGTTGGCGAAGCTCCGTCTCGTCACCAGTCGGCCCCTGCTCCAGAGCCCTCTTACACACACGATGACGCTCCTCTACGACGGACTTCCCCACGCCCAGAAACTTCTTTGCCGGGGTCCGTTCCGGCGCCCAACGTGGATGATTCCCCTGCTGTCTCTATTCCCATCGCAGACACTTGGGGTATCAAGGACCCTTCAAACGCCCACTGGGTTGCTGTCACCGACGACATGCGACAAAGCCTCGACCCTCATGGTCGCACCTACCCACCCCTCACATATAAGCCGTCAATTTTGCGGCCATTCTCGATGATGATTTTGATGACCTTATGCTTATGCATGATGGCAGCGTTGATATTTTGTGTACAATATTCTACTCGCCAACATGGGTTAACGCCGTACCCTGGAAGTATATATACGGCGCAGTTTTTTGTTTTTCGAATTCTTCCTCAGCTTCTGGGCGCAGTCATTCTCGTCTATGCTCAGAGCATCGTCAATACCTCTTTGCGCGTTCTGCCATTTGTTTCCCTCGCCGACGAGGATCCCCAGCACAGATACCTCGCGTTGTTCGCGAACATGTACCCCGAGTCATTGCTTTACCCCCAGCTCGTCGGCCCCTGGCAAATAATGCTGTTTGATATTGCAACGTGGCTTGCACTATTCACTGTCCCACTGCTGAGCGCATCCTTTACCTGTATTTACCAGAGCGAAAAGTGGGTTTGGGCCCCGGTGCCCATCGTCATTTGGACGCTTGTAGCGTTGTACAGTCTCTTGATTCTGTCTACGGCGCTTGTCATGGTGTTTTGGTTTGGAAAGTGGACGGGGTTTTCATGGGATGTTCGGTCGATTGGAGATCTACTGCCACTTCTCAACCGCAGCAATGCCATCTCCAGCTTTGACCCGCAGAACCTGACTGGCTCGCGAGACTACTTCCAGACGGACCTTCGGGATAGATGGTTTGACAGATTGGGATACTGGAGATCTAGCGATATGATTTCGGGTGGCATCTGGTACTCGATCGGCGCTGTAGGCGCAAGAGGCAACGATGCCAAGTTAGTCGCAGGGATGCGTCGAGAAAGCGCCCCAAAGGTATCTATGGACTCGGAAGCAACTGCAGCGCCAGGAAACTGGCGTCGTGTCTATGAACGATATCTTCCTTATTGTATACGATCTCTGCCACTCATCATGTACACGACCTTCTGCACTCTTCTGTTGGTTGGTCTGCTGGTTGCGTCATTTCTACCGCAATCCCGGATCGACGACGGCTTTCGCCCGCTCTTGGCTGCGAGGCCGGGTAACAATGCCTTTTCAGCAGCCAACTTTTTATACGCTTTTCTGCCCTCATTGGTCGGGATGTTATTCTGGATGCTTTTCCAGCCGATCGAAATGGCATTCAGACGTCTCCAGCCGTGGGCCGAGTTGGGCCAGCTGGACGGCGCGATCGCGTCAAAGTCTATAATGGCCGACTACGCTGCGTGCCTCCCCCTGCAGGCGACGTGGAGGGCGGCCCGCAATGGTCATTGGCGAGTCGCGCTCCTGTCCATCATGGCACAAGCATTTGCGGCAATCCCGGTGCTTGGCGGCGGGGTCTTCATGGCGCTCGCACGGGAGGACGGGCAGGTTAGGATGTATCCCAGCATGCCAGTGTTTGGTGTGTTGGTGGCATTCCTCATCCTCTACGTGGGCTGTTTGTGTCTGGCGATTCCCCGCCGCGCCCAGTTTGAGCTGCCCCGCCCGGTGACGTCGATTGCCGCCATTATGAGTTTGTGTTCCGCCAAGGAGCTCACGCAGGACAGCGCTTTCCGCTCCGTCCGATCCCGCCAGGACCTGGAAGGACGGCTCGGTATCGGCCGGGATCCTCGGGAGGAAACGGTGTGGTTTTACGGCGTGGTAGCAGGCCGTGACGAGCATCGTGTTAGCGTCAGGCGCATGCAGCGCTACACTGGGAAGCCAAGGGTACGAATTGTTGAAGCCATGGTATGATTGACATGGGATTCTTTTTGAGGTAAGAACGACTTGACACGAGTACAAATAATGTACATGAGAACAAATATCCGCCACCACGACGAAATGCTGTTCCACGATGACGATGAAATGTATATACAACCGATCAGCTTGCACGGCTTGTAAGCTTATGGGCTCTGACGACAAAAGAGTTGGATGGCGATGATGACTAGATTATTGTTATGACTGGATGGTCTTGTACACGTTTTATATGAAGAGAGTTGAGCGTGGTGATTTAGCAAGAGGTTGGTACATATTTTGATATGGTTGGGAGTCTTTTTGGGTGAAGTGGGTTTTTTCTTTTGAAAATGTTTTGTACAATTTTGGAGTTTTTTTTTTTTCCTTTACGGTGTTGATTATACTTGACGGGTCAAATTTGCAGGATAGACGGAGTTTTCTGGGGCTTGGATTGGCATTTGCATTCTGCCCAGACCACCAGTCAACCACGCAGGGTGTTGATGGCCTAGGCTCAATTGAATATGCTACTTGCCTTTTCTCTTTTTTCGAATTACAATTTTACGATTGAACGAACTTGATTGTACCCACTTCGGCCATTTTTTCTTCGTTTGTTATTTTATTTTTTCTTTGCTCGTGTGGACATTTTGTGCGAACGATGCCAGTTTGGCGGGAGTCGAAACCCGTCACGGTGACAACGTCAAATGGCATACGAGGAGCGACTGGAATGTGCATGTGTCGCCCGTCACTGGTGGGGAGAGACAGAGGCACTCAGATCAAGGCCGGCTCTGCTGAGGAACGACATCATTCCATCTGAGACACGCATGGCAGCTGTCAGTCGCATATAGGTGGTGGTCGCATCGTGTGCGGACGTGGCCGGCGAGGTCCCTTTGGGTGGTTTTTTTCTTTGGTTTTCTTATTATTATTTTTTGTTCTTTCTTTCTGGCGCAGGCCACATTTTGACGGGTTCTGAAGGCGCGCCGCGCGCGCCACCACCATGCAATGCATGCCTGCCAGCGTGCGGGGGCACGCCTGATGAGAACTGCCGAAATTTCATGGTCAGTAGTCGAGTCTTTTTTTGTTGTTGGTTTTTCTAGTTTGCTTCCGCCCTCGGATACAAGATCTTGCGATATCTAGCAATGGGATGACATGGAGAAGCCTGCTACGGAGAGATTTGACGGGAGAGATGTCACTGTTGCTCCGTATTATCATGGGCCGTCACTACGCGCGCCAGAGACCCAAAAAAAAAAAAAAAAAAAAAAAAAACGAAGAGTGCCTTGAACACGACGACGAATTCGAAGCGAAATCAATTCTCGAAAATGTCCCCATCAGGCGGAGCCTCCCTCATATATACGACTCGCTGATATCCCAGGGAAACGAGTAGGTGACAGATGGAAAAAGGGCCGAAAGAGTCATGTTATCGAGTGAAGGGTCGATATGATTGATCCCTTGTTTTTTTTCTCCGTGGAGAAGCGCGGATACTTTTGTTGTATTTTTCCCTGAAATCCTCCAACGAGATACTTGGGATGAGCTGTCTACTTTTCTCGTTCCAACCACCTCCGCAGACACACACTCCCCCCCCCTCCGAAGCTGCCACACCCCGTCGGTCGTCGTAGGGACCACAACATGAACTGGAATGCTGCCCGCCATCCTTGGCTCGCAGTGAGCTCATCATGATTTGACTTGGCTACCTCCATCAACTTGTAGCATTTGTTTTTCTGGAGTTTAGATGTTTTGATTCTGATTTGCTCTACTTTTCTTTTACCAAGAAAATGCGGGCGCAGCGGGCCGACCACTGACAAGTAACCTCCTCATGCTGATCTAGCCATGTGAGCTTCATCACCCAAAAAAAAGAAGAAAAAAATGACGGTGTTGTAAAAAACAGAAAATTCATATTCATGTCGTAGCTTCAGTGAGCGTAATACACGTTTCCTCAACAGTAAGAAAAATCTCAAGAGATTGTAGTCCACTAGAAACAAAGTTCAAGTCGTAATTTTTTTCATCATCATAAAACACTCAAAACCGCCAACTCCAAAACGCCGCAAAGACCAGAAAAAAAAAGAGAAGGAAAAGGGAGAAAAAGAAAAGTTCGCCTAGAAATGCCCGAGTTCTCACAATCGTTAAGAAATGAATGTCGTTAAAAAAAATAAGGAAAAAAAAGAAAAAGTCCACATGCTGGTGGTTTGATCATAGTTGCTGTTGTTACCGGCTGTTTTCGGTTTGGTTTGCCCGTGTGGTAATACATTTTTCAAAAGGAAAGTTTTTGACGTTGGGGGGAAAAAAAAAGGTGCAATATCCTGGAATTTTCCCGTTTTTGTTTCAACTCTTCATCGGCTGCGGCGGCCTAGCATACGTCCAAACACGTCTACTTTGCGCTCCCGCTCCGAGGAGGGCCGTTTTGTCGCCGGGGAGGCGGGGACGGTGTCTGCGCGATCGCGGCCCTTGCGCGGGACCGCCGAGTCGCCCTGCGTCCCGGCGGCGGAGCCTTTGCAGCTCTTGTCGCTGCTGGAGCGCTTGTGGAACCGGAAAAAGGAGATGCCCGCCGGCTCCTCGCAATCCGAGTCGTCTTCGAACACGGAATGGGGTTCTGCTTGTTGTTGCTGTTGCTGTTGCTGCTCTTGCAGTTGCAGCTGCAGTTGCAGCTGGCGTTGCTGGTGACGAGCGGCGCCGAGGTAGGTGGCGGACTTGTAGTGACGCGGTCCGTGGGAGGCTTGGCGCGTGTTGTCGTCGACCCGAGTCAGGTCTTCCGACGAGCGCGAAGCGGCGCCGCTGTGGATGCTGAGGATGTTGCTGCGGCTCCGGGAGTGGTGGCCGCCCATCCCGGACGACGACGGTGGTGGCGGCGGCTGGGCACAGTGCGTAGTTCCGGCCGAGGTCTTGGGGCGGCGGCTGTCCGTGCGGGGTGGTATGGCGGGCACCGTCGAGGTCCGGGCCGCGAGTGCCTGGCTCGGCTGCCGTATGCATGGGGAGAGGAGGGCCTCGGGGCGTCGAGGTCGCGGCGGAGGGCCGAGGACGACGCTGCTGCCGGCCGCCGTGTTGTTTGCGGTGGACGGCCTCGGGGACAGGGGTGCTGCGGGCACGAGGCTTGATGCTCGTGGGGTTGGCTTGAGACTGGGAAAGGCCGAGTAGGTCGCAATGTGCTTCCGGGTGCTGCTGCTGGTTGCCGGATCGGGAAGAGGCCATGAAGCACCGTCAGTCTCGGCTGGTGGTGGGCAGCGCTTGGGTGCACGGCTGGAAAGTGAGGCCGGGCACTGCTGCTTGACAGAGCGGAGCGGCTGCTTGAGCGGTGCGTCTTCGAGGCGCCACTCGCCTCCCGCCTGCCAGAAGCTGTCCCACAACCCGGTGGTGTTGGAGCACTGCAACTGGTAGTCGTCCTCCTGCGATACCTCGGAGTCGGTTCTGTCATCGACGAGGCCAGGCGCAGAGGCCTCGGAGCCCACCGAGGACCTGTCGACAAATTTGGAGCTGGGGTTCGTCGGGCTCAAGGGCGAGGGGTAGGAATAGTTGGCCACGGGGTAGAATTTCGACACGAGCTTGATCTCGGCCATTTTGCTGCGGCGGTCCATTATCCGCATCGTTGTTTGGAATGGTTGTGAGTTTCCACACAACAAGGCGAAAGAGACTGTTGTTGTTGTTGTTGTTGTTGGTGGTGGTGGTGGGCAGCGTGTAGTTTTTCTAGATGTAGTTTATACCTATAAGTTGAAAGCTAAAGGCGAGCTCTCATAGTGCAGAGAAGGGGCCGGGGTGAGCAGCATGGGAAACGCAGATGAAGTAACGATTGCGAGAAAAGGACGTGCTGGCATGGATGTAGAGGGGATGATATAAAAAAAAGTAAAAGAAAATAAGGTGTCTCTGGGAATACCACAAACCGTCCCAAGTTGAAGGAAAAACAAGAAGAGCCTGAGAGGAACCCTACATATAAGACACTTGCTCGTGGGGCGCATACGCACATACGGCAACACGGGAGGCTGTGGGGGTGAGGCGTGAGCTGAGAGAAACGACCCATCGCATTCCCACCCCCTTGGGAAGAGACATATGGCATTCCTGCGTCGGTCAGGATGGAGGATGGTGGATGGTGGGTGGCAGAGTCCAGCTGCTGTCCGTACTGCGCCCCGTTCCTATCCAGTTCCTCTGGAGCAGGGACTTGGGTCAGTACATGATGGGTAACTACGACCAACTAGCAGGTAGACTTATGGGTGATGGCTCTGATTTGCACTGGTTGGACCGGCCGCGGAAGCAATGTTGCAACCTAAGAAGGGAGGTTCTTGTAAGTCGTTCGGTGGTGGTGCTGGTGGTCCTGATGGTGCGGCCGCTGATCACCACCACGCGCTCGACTAGGTAATGGTTTATGAACATCGATCTGTGAGAGAAAAGACTCGCATGAGACTGGTATTCTGCCCAGCCCGGTGGCTTTCACTCTCTCTCTCTCTTTCGCCACCACTTACTCGTCGAGCGGCGCGCGCCATCGTGACTATAGGCTGCTATCCATACTTGCTAGAGCTATTAGTCATGACAAAATACGACGACGACGACATCATGAAGAGTGGCAATGGCTGGGGGAGGGGCCAGAGAAACAGGTGAGGTGCATGACAAAATAGACGATGCAAGGCACATTCTAGAGAGTCAAAGGCCGAAAACCAGAGAGCCAGAAAAACCAGTTTCCAAGTTCATGTGCATGGATGCGAGCCTGCGCCTTTGGGAGGAACTCGGCGCGCATGACAACGGCGGACCAGGGCCTTGTTTTATTGCCTTTATTCGTTCATAATTGTCCATTTTTATGCTCCCTTTTTGGATGTTCCTTGACCATATCATTTCCGATAAGAAATTGAACGGACTTTTGTTGACTCGTGTACAATAAGGGGAGGGGGGGGGCTTTGAGGAGGAGGACGAGGCTTGGTAACCCGCGCCCCCTTTTTGGCTTGTCAAGAAGCTTTGCGTCGGCGGACGGGATCGCAAGGGCAACGGCGACGCCGCCAGCGCGCCGTTCCAGAGAGGGTACAGCAGGATAAAAGAGTGGGAATGCCTCGGCACAAACAGTCTTGGTGGGCAAGAAGAAGGAGGAGGAGGAGGACTGATGAGTATCGGGAAAAAAAATAAGAAAAAAAAAGGTTCAAAAGTCATGGGGCTAAAAGAGTGCCACATTGTCGGGACAAGACGAAAAAGCAAAATGCAGGGCGACCTGAAAAAGCAAAGTATGCAGGCGGGGATGAGGCGCTTGCTAACTGCAGGGCGAGCAACCCAAAAAAAAAAAATGAAAATAACAGTGAAAATCAAAAGCTGGGCACAAGATTTAAACATGCATGCAGACGCCCTTTATTTTTTTTCTTCTCTCTCTCTCCTAGTTGGACATTTGTTTATCCCTAAACAATTCTTCTCCCTGTTGGCGTTGTGCACTAGTTACTGGTTGGACCAAACGGGTGGTGCGCAAGTTGCAAGTTGCGGCGTGTCGGTTCGACGCAAGGGAGGGAAAAGAAACGGTAGTTTGGTTGTATCGTTGCATTTATCCTCCTTTTTTTTTTACCCTTCTCAGCTCTTTTCTTCTTGTTTGCGTGTGCCACTATTGGCCAAAGGGCGCTCATATATATGCCCCCCTTCGACTTACAAGAACTGCGAAATTGCCCACAGGCCCGGAATCTAGAATTGGCAACTACTACGTTGTCAGCGTAGACGCAGGGAATTGCTCTCATACTTTCCGAGCCTTGGCGACTCTTGATTTCCTATCGCAACTAAAAGAAAAAAAAAGAGGGCATAGGAAACGATGATGGTCGAGTACTCAAAGTGATAAATCATCCCACGCCAACTTGCTCGGGACCCACGGTCTCAAGTCACCATTGGCCCTTTCTCAAGAATCTCGCCCATGGTGCTGGTATACAGTGGCAGAGTGGCAAGTTTTTTGCACCCGTGTCTCACAGAGTAATGTGTGTGGGAGTGTAAGTAGCAGTGCCCTCTGTTTCTGGTTCTCTTGTGCGCCAACAAGCACGACGTGGCATACATGGCAACTAACAACCAGCTGCGTTTCCCTCTTTCGCCCCGACTGTCCGCAACTACATGCCTTGGCTCGAGTGGGTTTGAAGATGGGGGCTCAGCCAGCCTATACGAACGCGCACCACGCATTTTCGCGTAGCAGAGGTATTTCCCCCTTCTCTTTTCGCTGTTTCGTTGCCCTTTTCATCGCTCGAGTTTCAACCACTGGCAGTTTCACCCCAAAACCTGCACTCGACCCTGCCATCCTGCGTGGTCTGCCTGGACTGGACTGTGTGGCATCTGGGACAGCGAATCGGACGCAAGTGCTGCTTCCTTCCATTTACGTACACACCCCCCTCCGAGATGCATCGCGCGCCGATCTCTGGAGAGTTGTTGCGGCAGTCGTACGGGACCCCGAAGGAGCATGTCGATGGAAATCCATTTCAATGTAAACCATGCTAGCTGCCGCCCAGTCACGATTTCTCTCTGCCGGTAGAGTTGGTGTCGCTCATCGACCCTCTGTACAGGGAATCGCCATGCTTGTGGAAAACATGGCCACCACTTTCAAGCATGCAGAAATAACAAACAACGCGAGACGAAGGGGTAACTGGTTCGTCCCGTCAGGCCTAGTGTGACCAATGCCAGACTTTCCCGTGGGTAGTGCGTCATCAACTGAGCCCAATTCAAAGCTTGTCTCTGAGCGAGCACATGCTCCCCCAGGTCTCAGAGAGGTGGTCCTGGCACCGCACCAGCTCTCCGGGCCACACCATGAAAAGCAAGAAAGGTGGTGGTTGACTCTCGGTGAAAATCAGAGGGGCTCCATTTCTCATATTTTTCCTTTGGGAAAAAAATCAGCCCTTTAGCGGCCTTTCTCTTCTTGTCTCTTTCCACGGCGTATGGACGGTTGTTTCGGATGTAGTTCTGACGCAGGGGTGCGTCAAGACACAGTCTCCGATCCTGATCAGTGAGTAGGTGGCGTCGGGAACTGTGATCCGTTTCGCGCATGCATTGATTCTCCGGTGTGAGCGTCTTCCATTTTGGGCAGAGAATCAGCGTTCTGCTTGGTACCCGGGCCGAGACTAGGTTCCCAAAGCACTTGTCGGGCTGTTGCTCGCATGCTGAGAGTCGTTGAGTTGGGCAGCCGTGCCGTGGCGGCGGTGCGAGTTGTCGTGCTGTCGTCCCATGGTCGTCCCATGTTGCAGCAGACCAGATATGGGTACGGAGTAGAATAATCGAATCAGTATCCAAGCGATGCGCAGTGTCGATCTACTGTGGTAGTGTCTTTGCTCTTTGGGAGGGGGGGGGTTATTTCTCTCTTCTTCTTCTTCTTCTTTTCTTTTGCCAACCGGTGTGGCATATCACAGACAGCGAGCTAGTGTCGATGCACCAGCGCCTAACAGAGCATGTCCTCGCAACAAAGCGCTTGCAGCTCTGGGGCACGGCCGTGCGCTGCATATGCAGTTCTGTAGTTATATCGGGGTTTATGCTGATTTCTCCCCTTGCATATTGCCGAATCCGATACGATGGCCTCCAAGACAAGTTGACAATGATGAACGTGCGCCCGTTTCGCAGGATGATTTTTGGCAGCGCTAGGCAAGTACGGCCAACTGATAGTAAAAAAGCAACGTACAAAAGAGGTGGGTGGTGTGTCTCGGTGCACTAATTCGACTTATTGTAACCTCTATCGCGCGTTGTGTTGAGAACTGTCGGCTCAATCCCTGTGGTTGTGCTGGTTGTTGATTGCTGTCCGTGCTAGCCTGACGGCTCTCTAGACATGGTTGGTATTGGTACACCAGCAGGACAAGTTCGAGGAAGCAGCCTGAACATTCAAGAAGAGAGACTAACAAAGAAAAAAAAAAGGAAGAAACGAAACTGGGGTTTAATTCGCCTCTCTGAGCATCGACGGGGAATTCAAACCGCATACAGATTAGAATGACATGAAATCGTGTTTTTGAACCCAGATATAGGGTAAGTATATGGCTGCCTCGCCCATCAGGCGCCACTTGGCCGTCCTCGCGCCCCACCAAATTGGTGACTGCAATATCAAAATTTCAAGTTTTTTTTTTCCCGTCTCCTCTCTTCTTTCTCTTCTTCAACCAGGTTCTCAGCGTCCTCTAGACAATGTTGCGCTTCCATGCTTCCAAACAGAGAAGCTGCCTCGCCGCAGCATCTCAATGAAAACCCTTCTCCCCTTTGGCATGCGAGAAATTCGGAGTACTCTCAAACATTTTTACCACCGCAGTCGCCCGCTTCAATGTGGGTGGACGGGTCGACCCGTGAGGGTTCGGCGTCACTCGACGCTCGTGGCTGGCATCAGAAATAGCAGAGCCCACGGCTGTCTCATGGATACTCCCGGTTCCCCCCCCTCACGGGGAGTGGTTCAGGGCTGGAAGATGAGTCCGGACCTGGTGTCTCTTTGGGAAGCCGTCACAGAGATTGTACACAGTACTTGAGTGCGATGCGCAACTTGGTCTTGCTCGCGTACCCCTTTGTTGCTCTCGGGTCTCAGGGAACGCGGGCCCAAAATTCGATTCCGATTATCCTGTCTAGAGGGCTGCTGGGGCTTGGTTCACTTTTTCTCTTCTCCATGTAAGTTTGTGCCCATCTTGCCCCTCAAACGCATGAGGTTGGTTCAAAGGATGCTGCTAACGCCCGTCTCGGCATTCCTCAACATGCTGCATTTTTAGTTGTCGTCGGCCCCGCAAAACGCCGCGAACCGAGAGTGTCTTGGGCTCTTTGCTTTTATTCTCCGCTGCAGATTCACCCGTCCGGCACCACCAAGTTGGGCGGGCAAACGCGACATGTTCCCCAGTTTGACATTCCAGCAAATGTAGAGGCCGCCGTCATCATGGTCGCGATTCTGACTTTCTCAGTCGCGTAGCAGCGGCCTGGCGTCCTCGGCAGCTCGCGAAACTGTAACAGAGGAGTGTGTAGAGAACCATATTCTGTAACTTGACATTCATCACAACTCCATCCACCCGTCACTGCCAGACCTATAGTGACGGATGCCAATCTAGAAGGGATTGAGACAAGATTTCTCGAGACCAAACAGACTGTATACTTCCATGTCACCCTGCCTGTTACTTCCACTTTACGCTGTCAATAGGCTGTCTTGCACGGAGTACTCAGCATTGTTACTGGTGCGCAACGACTGGCACAGTACGGCCACTGGCTCTTGAACGACATGTACTTGGTAGACCCTTGCCGGTCGCTATCAAGACTCGCCTCCGGACTGGCAAAGCACTCCACGTAGCAGTAATCATGAAGAGCACCATGCCACCTTGCGCAGGATGATTGGGTGGTAAACTGCCCTGATTCTGCATTACACTAGACGTGTAAGAAATGGTATTTTGATGCCATGCCAATCATGGCCGACAGCCGATGCAACCCAACCCTCCATGTCGAAATCGACACGCCACCACCACCATCACGACTTGTTCATTCCCGATGGCCACCCACCGTGTCGTACTCCCAAGTTACCTCCCGACAACCGAGTGAGAGGGCAATGCCTTTTTCTCTTTCGTGCTGCGCGCTACTTGCCAGCAAAAACCTGAACGCGATGCGTGGGCGTGGTGGGTGGGTTTCGGCTGCCAGACTCAAAAAAAAAAGGCTGCATGTCTCGTATATCCGCTCCTGCAAGGCATGGGACGGGACCAGTAGGAACATGCTTTTTCTTACTCCGCAGCCGGTGAAGCGATTCCTCAACAACGCGACTCTCACGCGTCGAGGTGAGAGGTTAGAGAGAGAGAAAAAAGACAAGGTTTCTCGATTGCGATCGTACCTGAGGGGGGAGGGTGTCTTACGATCCTCCGTCAGTTTCTGGATGCTCTAGGCCCCGATTTGGTGTCCGCATTCTGGACGAGAGAGAGGTCCTGTCCACCCGCAATCCCGCATCATTGCCATGGATGGGGCCTTTTGGCCTCTACGGAGTTGTCGCTCGCTTGCATTCCATAATCGTGCTTGTGTGGAGGAACACCTCTCAGCTCTAATAATTGAGAAAATCCACCTTGGCTTGCGTACGCGAGCGCTCATCGACGCGTCTCTCGGGAGCATGACTGACGCGCCTCATCACACACAAGTGCGACGTCTCGATTGCTGTCAACGTTGAAACATACTCAAAACTTTGTTTTCTTCTCAAAATCACCGGCTCTGTTTCCTTGTTTTTCTCTCTCTCTCTAAAGAAGAAAGCGAGAAGCAATGTCTTTGATCAGGTCTGTTTCGGGGTCTTGACCTACGAGCAAGACATTGTCCTTTTTTTCCTTTTTTTCCTTTTTCAGCTCAGGGTATGTCTAATTACATAGTTTTATCTGGGGATGTATCCCGTACAGAACAGAAAGTAGAAGAGCAAGAAGGAAGAAACAAAGTACCCTTGCTTTGCATCATCTTGTCCAACTGCTACGCACTCCTTCGGCAATCAGTGGAGTTGCATCTATGCATGTTTAAACGATAGGCAGGGGTTAAAAGGTAACAAAGCAAATGGCGCGCAGATACTCAGTAATGAAATGAGCAGCGAATTTATGTATATTTGGGGCATGTTCGAAGCAGGATTCAGAGTATCAAGCCAGAACATGCCTCTTCGCGGGGGGTCCATACTGGTAGAAGCATGCGCATGGGGGGACCTCTTCATTTCATATGGAGGGATCGTGGCCTCGCCTAGTGACTGATATCGGATGTCCGGAGTGATGCCACAGTGTCGGGACAGCATCTTCCCGATTACGGTGTGGTGCATGATGGCTGTTACCTTGTTCTACATATTACGGTTTGCGCAGTCCATGTCGAACATTGGCACGGATTACTTGCTTCCTTTTTGCCATGGCCACAGTCTCACTTGAGCAGAGTTTGCGAACGCTCCGGCCCCGTCTTAGGCAAGGCATTATGAGATCGTTGAAAACCTGCTTTTGGGATGGCGGAGATGTCGGCGATGAGCGATTAAAGAGATCGAAGCCCAAAAAGAAAGCCATCCGGGCCTCCGCCCAGGGAAAGCTGACGTTTTCAATGCCATGCCCAACCAATTCTGGATTAAGAAGAGAAACTAGCCTTGGCGAGGAGGCCGCCTCGGTTGGGTGGCAGCACTGCCGGTAACCAACCGCCCTGTACCTGAATGGGTGCCCATTGGTACGTACCGTCGTTGTTGTGGTGGTCGGATGTTGGGGATGGCCCGGCCGAAAGGGCAGCCCAAGATGAACAGTGCACTTGGGTGGGCTTGAGGAGGGAGTGATCGCACCACTAAATGAGGCGGGTAGTATGGCCGATTGTTTTGGGAAGGTCGCAAGTTGTCCAGTCCCACGGCTTCGACGGAAACGGAAAATTGAGTGCAAGTGTAGGTCTGTCGCTCCAGGATCAATAATGGTCTGAGTCTGAGTTTGAAATTGGATAAAGTTGGAGAAGGCTCTGTAAGTAGAAATAGAGTACGAGAGCGGCAAGAAGGGGGGGGGGGAGGACAAATCGATAAGGGTTGATCCATGCGTTTTAAATCTCGATTCCATATCACTGATTTCCTCTGAATAGCTGGACTGGGCGTTGAGGCGCGAGCCCGTGACAAGTGGCGCCCGCGCGCAACAAGGATCATCTCCACCACGTCTGGGGCCGAGCGAGACAAGGGTTGAAGGGTTGCGAGGGTGTCAATTGGGCAAGCAAGGCTCTTTGCAGACGACGACGACGAGGCCGACGACGACGACACGAGCTTCCGGTCTCGTCAAGAGTCGGGAAAGGTGGGCGGCCAGCGTAACTTTGGGCCATGGCTATCGACGAGCCACCTTTGCTGTGCCGGCATAGATGGTTAGGCATTTGTAGCGTGACGGATGTGGTTGCAGGCAGGGCACGCGCATGTGCGCACGTCCTTTCTGGGCCGGTTGATTGCTTGATTGCGCAGAGTCTACTCCGTACGTTGAACAGTGAAAAGATTTGGGTTGGGATAGAGACGAAATGCGGTGTAGTTTGCGAGGCGGAGAGGTTGCTGGAGGTGGTGGGCAGAAGAAGACAAGGAAGGTACTGCGGCATAAGGTGCCGAGCGAGGAGAAAAGATGGCGCTAGCTACGCGAGGGCTGTCTCAGAGCCATCTTTTGATTGCCAAGAAGTTTGGTTGACTTTGAGGTTCAACACCTGGTATATCTTTTCGCTTCTTTGTTTGCTTGAAGACATTGGTTCTTGCAGGTGGTAGTGGTTGTGGACAAAGTTGCAGGGCATGGTGTTGAAGAGTCTTTGCGGGTGTGCATGTGTTGTTGATGTGCAAACGCAGAGCCAGTACTCCGTACCTAGTGGAACTCGGTAATAGAGATGCTCTGTACGGAGTAGTTTGGCGGGCTTTGACGTACCAGAGGAGAAATGATCAAGAGGTACTCGGTAGATTTTTTTTGTTTTCCCCTTGTTTCTAGAATTCTTTTTTTCTCCCCATTCTTCTTTTCTTGTTCCTATTCAATCTCTGTTCTTATTCCCTTTCTTTTCTTTTCGAGTCTGTAACATGCAATTTCCACCAGGTAGAAGCAAGTTGTGGCGCAGGCACGAAAGCCACCTTGCTACCTTGGCAGAGTGCTAGGTTAGTACCTGACACCAGAGTACTTCGTACGAGTACAGGTATCCGTAAGTGATGCTTGGTTAGGCAGCTTATTAAGGTTGCGGCGCCACCCACGGGCACCACAAGCAGCCAGCCAGCGCACCGCCAGCCAGCCAGCCAGCCAGCCAGCCAGCCAGCACACACCCTCTCCAAGGCCCGTCTCCAGACACCAGCCACCCGATTTTTTGCTCACCACCAGTTGGGCCAACGCCATCCGGACACTGGCTTCATCCACTTCCCGTCTCTCGATTTCCTAGCCACCACCTTTTTCTTTTTTTCCCTCTCTTCCTTGTGTGCTCGCCATTTTTTTTTTGCGTCTGGGCCGCGATAACGGGCCGCTGCAACCTTAGCCTCTTTGCCTCTCCTCTCCTCTCCTCCCCCCCGGAGGCACCGTTTCTCTCCTACCTACTTACTGCCCCAGGAATCCTCATGACGATTCCATTGTCCTCGGCCGCCGCTCAAACCACCGCTCGAGACCTAGTCTCCCTCAAAACGCCTTCTTCTCTCTCCCGTCCTGTTCTTTCCCATCCTTCTGGTGCCATTGCGACACAAACATCACATTAGACGGGCGCGCCGTTTCCGCTTTTGTGTCACCTCGCCCACTCAAACCGTCTCGCTCCCTTTTCTACCTGTCCGAGCACCCACTCGCTCGTTGCCGCATTCCAGCCTCGCAAGCCCGGACGACATTCTGCGTTGCTTTGCAACCTCATTGGGCCTCATTGCCGGCGTTTCACATCGCCCCGATAAGCTCTCGTATATCCATTGACCGAGCCTTGCCATTGTCGCAAGCTCCTTAGCGCTCTCGCGCCATCGGAAAGCAGCGCTCAACCTGCGTCGTCGCTATCTCTCTCCCATCACCGGCTCGCCTGAGCCGGTGGTGCTCCGTCCACAATTCCCACTCCAGGAGGCGCCGGACACTTGCGCAGTCCTCGCCCGAGTGGTTCTGGCTCTGACGACATTCAATCGTCTTCCCGGCCCCAGCCTCGCCCCCCGCAACGCCAACCCACCCAGTCAGACACCTCCGACAAGGTCTCTGCGCTCTCTTCGCTCCCCCAAAGTCGAAACTCGGCATCGCCACTCCAGACCCCGTCCCCTCCACCCGAGCGCCAAACGCCAAGTGCTGCCGCGTCCATTGGTCGCGTTCCCAGTGCCGTCTCTGCACTGAGTGAGCCCCAGCCGCCGTCGGTCGTCTCGGCCCTCGAGACATCTCACAGCTCGGCACGCCGCCGCTCCGCCGCTCGCCGATACCGCCAGCTCTCGCAGCAGAACCTGACGGAGGTGGACGACGCATCGACCACGCAACCTGACCCGGACGGCTTCCCTCCTGCATACTCCTCCCACCATCGTGGCTCCTCCAAAGCGCACCCTGTCGTACGAATCTCCAAGCGCACGCACGGTGCCATCCTCTACGCACTCGAGGAAGCTTTGCGCTACCCCAACCCCTTCACCTCAGACGTCATTGAGGAATCTTCCAACATGGCTGATCTCATGGCCGCCGGCGGTGGCGCGATACCCTCTGGCCGCAAGGGGGCTGCGCCGCCCACCACCAGCGCAGCTCCTCCACGGCCGAGTGCTGCTCCTGTTCCCACTAGCTCGCCGTCTGGAATTCGCGGACCCCGCATGATCATGCAGGAGCGAGCGGCGAGAGAAGCGAGGCGTGAAGCTGCTGAGAAGCAACGGGTCGAACAAGCTCGTGCCGAAGAAGAAGCGCGCCAAATGGAAGAAATGCGCCGACGAAACGCAGAGCGACAGTCAGTTGGCGTTGCTGACAGGCAGCACGCCAACAGTGCGCAGCAGCAAGCAGCTGAAGCCGCAGCTCAACGCCAATCCCAAGCATCCCAAGAGCGAGCCCAAGCTCATCAGAGGGTTCCCAGCCACACACAACAGCCACAAGCCCCTCCGACAGCGGCAGCCGCGCCTCAGCAACCGCCCTCACAAGCATACCTTTCTCAAGGATCGGCCGCGCAACAACGGCGCGTGTCCGAGCCCCGCCCGACAGATCCCCCGACGGCCGCGGCGGAGCCCGCCAAGCCGCGCAACTCCTTCCCGCATGCTTTTGAGCGATGGGAGACACTGTCGGCACATTGGGAGGGTCTCACCAGCTACTGGATCAGAAAACTTGAACAGAACAAAGACGATGTGAACAGAGACCCCCT
Organism: Cordyceps javanica; assembly: GCF_051103115.1. NCBI lineage: Eukaryota > Fungi > Ascomycota > Sordariomycetes > Hypocreales > Cordycipitaceae > Cordyceps > Cordyceps javanica. The sequence goes on from NC_139295.1 coordinate 6,873,375, forward strand.
CAGCCAACAACTTGCTCGTCAAGTTACCGACCTCTCTGCAGCTGGTGCCAACCTGTTCCACGCCGTCGTCGAGCTGCAGCGCCTTCGAGCAAGCTCCGAACGCAAGTTTCAGCGATGGTTCTTCGAAACACGGTCAGAGCTTGAGCGTGCCCAAGAAGTGAATGCACTTCTAGAAAAGGCTCTCGAAAAGGAGCGACGAGAACGAGCTGACGCTATCCGCGATGCAGTCGACAACGAACGCGGCGTCTCCAAGACACAGAAACAGCTTCAAGAAATGCGCAAAGAGCTGGCCATCTCGAAAGAGGAGGCGCGTCGCGCCTGGGAAGAGCTCGGTCGTCGTGAGCAAGAGGAGCGCGATCGTACGCATTCTCTGCAATCTGGTCAGCCAACCATCGTCGGCGGGGTTCAGGTGGTGCCCATGACGCAGAGCCACTCAGCCAGACAAACAGGCCCCAAAGACTCAGGAGCGTACCAAGCTACCGACGCAAGCCGCACGCCAACTGAACACCACTCGGCAGCCGCCCCCAGCAGTACCGGTGGCTACTACCCACAGCCCGAAGGTTCTAATAGCGGCCACCGTGGTGCAACAACCTCGGCACCACACGAGCCGGCCGACTATCATGCGAGCGAGTACGTGCTGGACGCCCAAGGGCAGCCGATTCTTGACGTGCATGGCAAGAAGATTCCTCGCCAAGCACCGCCATCCACCTACTCGGGCTCAGAGCAGGAAGCAGAAGAGTACGAGACCCCCGCAACCACCAACCCGCCCAGCGGCGGCCACGAGCCCTCGACCTCTGGCACGCCTGGAGGCAGCAACCATAACAACGGTCAGTGGACAGGCGCTTACTCCAACCCACAGGACTACTCGGGCGAGGGCTACGGCGCGCCAGGATGGGAGACGGTACAACGACACCACCACCCCACGCGACTGAGCGATGTGATTGAAGAAGACGAGAGAAGCCGCGCGAGTACGAGTCAGATTGGCCGAATCTAGGAGTCGGATTGATTACTTTCGCAAATTTCTTCACGATAGAGAAAAAAACCAGGGGAGCGCAGCAGAGAGCGAGAGAAACTTTGGACGAGGACTTTTGTTTTATAATTTGGCGCACTCTTCTTTTGTTATGCATCATAACAACAACACGACTAATCGACGACGACTATACACACATGGATACGCACACACACACACAAACACACACACAAACACACCACCTTGGTACACATATTTGGTCTCGACACTTGGCGTTGGTTTTTTGCATCAAGATGGTTTTCGTGCCCGGTTTTCCCAATTTCTTGTTGACCAGAAGCTCTGTGGTCAAGCTTCTCTGGTCTGTGTTTATCGCCTACCGCCACGACGACTCTTACGACATACTGGACATATCTGCAATTGTATGCTTTTTATCTTGGCTTTTTCTTTTCGACTGATTTTTTTTTCGTTACATTTTTGTCAATTTATTTACTAGTAACTTTTTTTACCCTTGCTCTCTTCTGATGAAGAAATGAAGCAGGGTGAGGATATATATACACACTCTTACTCAAACAAGACAATTCAACGGGCTGTCTATGTGTGCCTTTTGTATATCGAGCGACGGCGAAGCTTGAGTCTGTTATTCGGCCATCTCTGGATGGGCTACAAGGCTGTATTTATTCCTAGCATGTTTACTTTGACAGCATATTTCGATGTCAACATGGTAATGAAGATACTTGCTAGCACCTTAATTGAATGCAGAGACAGTCGAAATGCACTGGCCTGACGAAGCTGTTTGGATGTCATCGCCGTGGTTGGCGGTTCCCTGACGCTAAAATGCTCCACAGTAGCTCTCGTTGAAGCTCTGCAAGCTATTTACCACTGGTCCACCACCGAGATCTGGTTGGCGTCGTAGTTTCTCTTCCCCAGTCATCAGAGTTCCATTAACAATGGTTTTCGGATCATTATAGCGAGACAGGCTCACATACAGACATATTGAGAGTTCTGCGAACTACCCCTACCAGCTTGCTCTGCAACCGCCCGCGGCCATCCGGCACAGCCGCTGCCTCAACGATCGGAAAGTCGGCATCACCAACCAGCCCGCTTCCGGCAGCCCTGTTCTTGATCGTCAACTGCGATAAATCTTGTCGCGAATCCGGCCCGGATTCTGCGCATCGCATCATGGGACGATGGCAGCAGCTCAATAATGCCTCTGTCCCAGATCGCATCCAAGCAGAGCGGGAGCGTTTCATATCCAGCATTAAGGACCGCGACGTGCTGCGCCTGGCATCGTCTCAGCACCCATTGAAGAAGCCCTGCACCTTCTTCCAGCCAGCCATACAGGGAGGCTACAACATCTGCTACTTTGTCGAGTTTGCAGCCACGGGGCAGAAATGGACAGTCCGGATACCGATACACCCGTGCCTCGCACACGACGGCCGGTCCAAGTTGGCTTCTGAAGTGACAACTATGAAGTGAGTAGGATCACGATGAAGAAGAGAAAAGCGTGTAAGCCCTGATGCTTTTTAGATTCCTGGGAGTGCATGCGGATATTCCGATACCCACTATCCGGGCCTACAGCCTTGACGGTGCAGACAATCCTCTGTCAAGATACATAATAGTGGACTACATCGAGGGCACTCAATTGAGTTCTGTCAATATCCAATTGCTCGAGAAGGAGAAGCAGGACCAGTTGTATAAGTCGCTGGCAAAGATTCTGCTTCAGCTGCGAAGGCTTACCTTTCCGTCCTTTGGCAGGCTGTACCGGGCTGGTGGCAACGAGCTCCGTGTGTCCAACGATATTACGACAAAGGATATTAACATGCAAGAACTGGAAGGTCTGGATCCCCGAAGAATACAGCAACACTGTTATGGCACACGAGACTTTCTACCAACGGCTTCTCACTATACCGAGACGCTGATACGCACAGCATACAATGCGTTCTTCAAAGGCACCGACAGTGTCGACCCTGACATGATTGACAGCAGCCTTTACCATCTGGATCTCTTCCGCCAGCATGCCGCTTTCTGGCTCGATCCAAAAACCTCCCCAGTGCAGTTCGCTCTGAGCCACGGCGACTTTGCGCCCGACAACATCCTAGTGGACGAAGACACCATGGAGGTTGTGGGCGTGCTGGACTGGGGATGGAGTCGCGTCGTGCCCGTGCAGTACTTTACACCTCCGCTGTGGCTGAAGCACGCCGACGTCCAGAGCCTGGCCTGGAAGCACGCCTACGACGGCTACGTCGCCCGGGAGCTCAACGTCTTCCTGTCCGTCGTCCGGGCCGAGGAGCGCCGCGCGTACCGGGACAGCACCCTCGCCGACCAGTGGGACCGGACCAAGCACGACGGCGGGTTCCTCATGGCCCACGCGCTGGAAAACTGGCACGACATGGACGCCGTCGCCTTTCGCTATCTCAACGCGCGCTACTACGGCGGCACGTCCGACCTGGAGGGCCGCATGACGCAGTTCTTGCAGGACGATCCGCTGCGCGGCCTGGTCGTCGACATGAAGGCGCGGCAGGCCCGGGGCAGCAACGGCGGCGGCGGCGGCGAGGCGCCGTGCGAAGCGGAGCAGGCGCTGTCGGTGCGTAGCAGGATCGTGAGCAAGCTGTGGCCAGGCACGTCGGCGCTGCAGGGCAGCATGATGCTCCTGACTACGGGTGTAGGCTATGGGCTGTGGAGGCTGGCGCTGGCGTCGGCTCGGCGTCCGCCAAGGATGTAGACTGATATTTTATTGTACAGAAATTGTGATGTTTTTTTTTTCATTTTCTTTTTTTTTTGCTTGCAATACTATACTTCAACAAGTGAGCGCAACTAGACCGTATTGCTGACGGATTCGGCCAATGGCTAGTTGGCTGCTTCCAACACTTCTTCGGCTGCGTGAACGAAGAGCGATTACAATACTCGTGTGATGTGATCCGAATCAAAAACAGTTTGAGTTTTTGCAGTTTAGCTGTAGAGTGTAGGTCGTGCCCAAATTGTCACTCTTGCACCCGAAATTTCTCAGGCGTGTCCGGTTGCCTTCTCCAATCTGCGGCTTGAAAGGCCGGCATCGCTTTGAGACTTTCATAAAGCTTCTTGACCCTCGGCACGAATGAAATGTCCATCTTGTACATGAAGGCCTGGTCGACGGTCGGGACGAGGCAGACGTCGGCCATGGTCACGGCCTCCCCCACCGTGAAGCCGCCCGTGGCCGTCTCGTCGCGCGTCTCCCCGAGCAGCGCCTCGTACGCCCGCAGCCCGTCCGTGAAGCACGCCCTGGCGAACTCGAGCTGGTCGTCGAGCGCGCCGCGCACGGCCTTGACCCGCTGCGTGATGCGCGAGTTGGTCGGCGGCGCGACGTCGGTGGTGATGATGTTGACGAAGTCGCGCACCAGGGCGCGCCGCTCGTGGTCCCGGCGCGGGGGCAGCAGCGGGGACGGCTCCGGGAACCGCTCCTCGAGGTACTCCAGGATGGAGACGGACTGCCGTATCACGGCCCGGCGGCCGCCGTCCGGACTGGTGACGACGAGGGTCGGCACGCTGCGGCTGGGGTTCAGGCTGTCCCTGTACTCGTCGTCGAGGTGCTGCTTCGCGCCCAGGTCGATGAACGAAAAGGTGAGGGGGATGGACTTGAGATGGGCCGCGATGATGATGCGCTGACAGCAGGAGGATGCGAAGAACGAGTACAGATGGAATGAGTCGGTAACCTCCATTTTTGCGTAGGTCGATGCTCGTATGACGGTTTCGACAATTCCGCCCCCCCCAGCCAACAGGACGTTGGCACAAGGCTGTATTGGGTACTTTTGCATCAGGCTACGTTGCGGGCCCGATGCCGTCGTGGTCAGCCTTGTCCTCCGGCCGTTGCCGTTTCGGGCTTGGGTAGCTGCAAAACGTCATGGTTTGGAAGCGATGTCTGACACCGAATTGCTTATTTGGTCCGATAAATTGAAGCACGATCTCGGTGCCAAACCGGCGGTCCAGTCTATCGCTGCGCCGACACCGTTGATGCCGCTGTTTGGTGTGACGCCGAAGGCATGTTTCAAATGCGGGGGCTTGAGCGATGGTCCGAGACACGGTTAAGTACTTCACAATGAAAGCTCCACGAACGGATCAGAGCGACTGCGAATAGATAGCAGGATAGTACAGAGTGCGGATCGCGGATTACACACGTACACATGGCTCGTCTGTTGCTGATAGAGGGTTAGTACCGCAGTGTCCAAGGCTTATCTTGTGTCCCAAGATGCAACCAAATCGTACATGGCCGCGTCGATTTGATTCATGTATAAGCCACACGCTTAATGCATCTGGGAAGAAAGCCAGAGTCAAAGTGGCTGGACCACCAAAATTGCTTGTTGGCACCTCCAGTTGCGATGCAGAGCCCTATAAGAGTGACGTGTGGCCACAATACCCCTACATGCTGAGAAGCTTGAGCGTCCTTGCTTCTTCTCGCGCAATACTCATTCGAACCGAACAGTTCACACAGCTTATCCACTGTGAGAGAGATTACAACATCGGTCTTCGAAATGGTTCGATTGATAGATGAACTGCCAGCTCCTAGGCAGGTACGCCCAACTAAGATTGTGGTTCTTAGTCGCAGTCGGTAAGTCCTTATTGGTCGATAATTTATTTCTACGAAAATCCCTTGACTAAATTACGAACAGCGTCGGAACTACTTCGTTGTCTACGGCCCTGGGCATCCTCGGCTACGAGACATTCCACTCTAAGCAGGTCTTTGCAACCGACAGCAGTACAAATATGAGACTTTTCGAGGAAGCCCTACGAAATAAATACCTCAACGGCTCGGGAAAACGCTATGGCAAGGAAGATTTTGACAAATGGTTCGCCGGCTACGATGTATGCGAAGGATGCAGCGGGCGTAGCCTACACTCCGTGCCATGCTGAAGTATAGAGGCTGACAATTGAACCGTCGGTCTAGGCAATCATGACGGTACCCCAGTACTTTTTTGACGAATTTTTGGACTTTTATCCTGATGCCAAGTTTATTATTACCGATCGCGATGCCGATTCATGGATCAAGTCCGTGAAAAACACCATCTGTGAACTGATGAACATGACAAAGTCATTTCCTCTAAGCTTCCTTCGCAGGACTGATCCATGGCTTGGAGCATTTTGCGCACTCACTTCAACTTTGGAGCAAGTGATTTTCTTCGGCAAGGGTAGCCTCGCCGGCGTCGAGGAGGCAAAGTCTGATTTCATTATTCGGTTAGTGTATCGCCTTCGCTGGTCTTCATTCTGCATTTAACTAACCTTTCGACCCAGACAAAAGCAGATACAAGTTCTCTCCAAAAGGGCTAATGTGGCTGTCTTCCGGCTCGAAGACGGATTCAGTTGGGAGAAACTGTGTCCCTTCCTTGGCCACGAGGTACCTCAGGTTCCGTATCCTAACGCATACAATCAAGACCACTTCCACACTCGCTGGGCCAATGTTCTGAGACCCAAAATGTGGAATGCGACTGCCACTCTGATTGGAATCATCCTCGTTCCTCTTCTAGGCATCTGGGCACTTTACTTTTCTTGACGCACCGGCAAGCTCTCAACTTTGATAGCCTATTTAGCTGCAACCTAGTTTCGTTCTTGCTGGCAATGATACTCTGTTCTCGATTCTCGCCTCTCAGGTCCCGTTAGTTTCCCAACTTAATAGCTACATGACTATTCAGTGACATTGCCACTGGATTGCTTTGACTTATTGCTTTGATGTGGCAACAGATGAACCAGCGCTCGGAATACCATGGCCGAAATAATGAGAGCCACCCACGCCAGGTAACCACCTAGAATATCGTTCTTGACACCGGTTGCAAATATTGCACTGGCGATTCCTGGTGTCACGGCGCGCACAACGCCGTTTCCTATAAGCGCCAAAGTGTTGATGCCCGACAATGCAGCCGGGCTTGGTGATGCATCATTTACAGCTAGCTGGACGCTTGTTTGGGCCATAATGACGGCCGACCCAAGAAGAACCATGGCCGGTGCCACTCCAAGCCATAACCACTCGTGCACTACGTCACCCGCGGAGCGAAGCATTGCATTCATGACGATATAGCCGACAAAAACTGGTCCGTAACTGGTTGCGATGGCGCTGAGCAGTCTGTAGGTACCCAGTCGCTGGTTCAATAGAGGAAAAGCAACAAGGAGCCAGAATATCTGACTGGCACCCTGAACTGTCATGTAGATAGAGATATCGACAGGGGAGAGATGCATCCCGCCGAGGGCGATGGGGGTATACAGGTATACCGGCAGTATAGCAGAAACAGCAACTGCTAGGACTTTGGATTGAGCATAGACTGCAAGAGTGACAGCCACTCCAGGGGCTTTGATCAACTCGAATGTCGGCATTGGGCTGCTGGGTGTATCCTCGCTCGTGTCTTGCGTTTCATGGAGAAAGAATAACGACGCCAGCGCGGCAGCTGCACTCATTGCCCCGACAGCTAGTCCGGGCAGAGCGTACGGGTTCTCCCGCAGCCAGGTACAGCTACCAAACAGTCCAGGATATTGTTGCGTCGGGTTTGTCAGTGTGCCACCAATGATCGGCCCGATAAAGTTGCCTGCGTTCGCCGCGAAGACGAGCCAGCCGAACGCATTGGGCTGTGTCTCGGGCGGGAACCGCTCTGAGATCATTGTGCGAGTGATCAGGTTGGACGCAGCAAACAGCCCGGACAGACAACGGAACAGGTACATCTGCCAGAGCTTGGTAGCCATGCCAAACAGTGACGAGCCGACGGCGGTCCCCACCAGACTGCATACAAGAGCAGTCTTGCGTCCGATTTTGTCTTCCAGGTAACCCCATAGAACGAGTGCCAAAGTTTGCACGATGGCAAAGAGCGACTCGACGAGGCCGCTATAGAATCCGACGTCGGAGACTGGCAATCCCGTGTTGCGATGGACCATGGCGGCAATGTACGGGAAGATCGAGCAAAACACGACAGGGTCCATCATGCGGGCAAAACACAGTAAAAATAGCTGAACCCATGGTGTTTTGTTCGCAGACTCTGCTGCACAAAGGGTCGGACATGGTTCATCGCTGCTGTTCACCACGGGTGTGGATGTCGACGATCCAGCTCGATCCGGCGAGCTCGTACTTGGAAGTAATGGTTGTTGTTCAGCATTCATAGTTGGAAGATGAGCAAGGAAAATAATCAATTGAAGATGGTAATGTATGGATTGAGATCAGAGCTTCAATCCAAGTGAGATTAATAGGGTCCTGCTAATATGTAATTACCTCCGGAGTGCGGTCCACTCACCGGCAGCCGAGACATGGCAGCTTCGGCTGCTCGCCTGACACGAAAAATCATCACACTTTCAGTTTGCCTGGCCGGCATATGAGTGGAGCTTATTGAGCTGAAATCAGGTCATGTTAATACTGAGAGAGAGAATTGGGCTGGACTGTCTAAGACGGACATGTTTGTGGCTCACTGAAAGCCAGAAACGCAGTAACACAGGCTTCACTTCACACCATACTTGAGTGCCTCAATTTGACCAAAAAAAAAGTAAGGTTGGGAAGAAAAAAAAAAGGCTGTTACTTACCGACTTCCATCTAATGATATATGAAACTGGAGAAGTCAAGGAATGGCGACAATCAACTGCGTGCATTTCCGGTTTTCGCGTCAGGTACTGCCTGGTTTGCCGAACAAATGCAAAATTCGGCCGAAATGCCTACTCACGCATGCGGTTTCACAGCATATATATATTGATTTGGGCTCGACCTCTAAATACGAAGTAATCGTCCCGAAATGTCATGGATGTAGCCTGAATTGAAGTAGCATTGACTGTGATGGTACATGTTATCGCGGAGTATAAAGCATATACCATGGTGCACCTCATGGGTTGCTTCGATGGAATACGACGTAGATTTCACTTCTAGCTGAAACGATATCTAAAAAATGCCAAACAAAGAGGAATATACAAATGAACGGCGCGATGTCAAAAAGATGAAGGCGATTGTCCTAGGACTGCCACGAACAGGCACAACGTGTAATCGACAGCTACCTCAACTGCTAGATGTTGGTGCTAACATCGAGTAGCTCTTTGCTCTGCATTGAGTATCTTAGGCCTCAATACATACAACTATTACGAAATATTTCGAAACAAGGAAAAGGGTCATTTTGAGAGCTGGATCTCCGCGATTGACGCAAAATACAATGGCGTGGGCAAGCCATTTGAGCCCGAAGATTTTGACCACATTCTTGAAGAGTATAATGTAAGTCGATTGGTTCAAACGGCATTAAAACCGAAGATTCCTGACTGAAAAACTAACCGGCCTTTTTTTCAGGTTGTCGCCGCCAGCCCCTGCTGGATGTTCGTGGACGAGCTCCTTGCCGCCTACCCTGACGCCAAAGTCATCCTTTCAATAAGACCTCCGGAGGCGTGGCTCGCGTCGCTCAAAGAAACAGTTTCCATGGTTCTGAGCCGCAAAATCTGGGGCGTCATCTCTCTGGCCGATCAATATACCGCATTGCACTGGCGCCTCCTCACAAGAATCTACTTTACTCTGTCCCAAGGCGAGCCGCCTTGAAAACCGTCTGCGGATCGCCTTCTGCTTCAGTTTTACGACTCTCACAACGAGCACGTGCGCAAGGTCGTTCCCAGGCACAAGTTGTTGGAGTACCGGCCGGGCGATGGCTGGGAGCCGCTCTGCGCCTTTCTCGGCATTTCCATCCCGAACCAGCGCTTCCCACATACCAACGCGCGGGACAACTTTGTGGAGACGGAGAGGCAGAGATACCGCTCGCTGTGGATGAAAATCGCGAGGATAGTAGCCCAAGGAGTTGTCACTGCAGGGCTTGTATTATTCCTCACGCAGACTGCATTTCGCCTCGTTTAACGTTGCGATGACTGAGCAATCTTGCGGAACTCGGACAACGGCCTGACACGGGTACAGAAGATCGAGATGGCTTCTAATTTCCGCGCATGACTCTTTATTATTTTGAGTAATGATTTCACAAAATATTAAGTTTTGTCTGGCGAAACCTGTCGTTCCTTTAGCGCCCTAGAACAACCTATACAATACCGTTATGGCGCGTCGATTAGGTGTTGCTGCTGTGAGTGGCGTGTTACGGAATGGGCAAACACTGTATTTTAAGCGACAACACTTGATATCGAAACGAATGTTGTGATCGGAATACGCAAGCTACAATATTGACGTGTTGAAAATGCGTGATTTTCCCTGCTTTGGCTGGTCAATCGTCTCGAGCTGCGATCAGATCTCTGCCCAGCATCAGCGATACCTAAAATGGAAAAAATATTACTTGTCGCTTGGGGAAAATTCTCTGGTCTTGCTGCCTGTCAATACTGGCTTAGGATGGCACCAAGTACGTTTCCCAGAAGCTTCGTCCATCCGGGCTAGCGACACCTACCCTGTGGCCAAAGTGAAGTAACAGTCGTCTTCATTTCATCATCAAAACTCTTACGAAAGCGCCATTCCCACCCCGCAGTTGTAGATTCCAACTCTCGATCCCATTGGTTTCGTCAGGAATGTGTCCAGACTGCCTATAAACCAGGCTGCCTCTTGCTCCGTTTCGCCGACTCATCATTTGTAATGATTTGTGGTGCGGTGCAACTTTGCGCCATGCTTCTAGTAGCTTGCTCTTTGACGACGGGTGCCGAGAAGTGAGTGGATTGATAATCAGCCAATTGCACCATCGGCGCGCTCGGCAGTAATCAGATAATGCGACACTTCATTGCCGAATAATAGAAATAGCTACGCAGCCCGGTCGATACCTCCACGGCCTGCAACAATTCAAATAACATATATATTCCAGACAAAGCAAGCACATGACACAATGTCTGCAGCAAAACCAGTCCTTCTCATATTAGGTAGCGGCGCTAACATCGGCGACGGTGTCGCGCGCGCATTTGCTGCCAAAGGGTACAGGGTTGCTGCAACGTCACGTTCTGAGAAGCCGAAACCAGAACAAGTGCCGGCATATGCAACTGACCTGCATATCAAGAGCGATCTTGAGGAGCCAAGCTCCGTCCCGGCAGTCTTTGAGAAAGTCAAGGAGGTTCTGGGGCAGGCGCCTAGCGTGGTAGTCTACAATGGTGAGCCTCTCCCACCCAATCATCCCATGGCTTACCAGGGTGTTACTACATGTACCGGACGACGGACGCTAATAATGCACGACAGCTGCGGCACTGACATTTACTCCACCGGACGACCCTTTGGCATTGTCCGTCGAGGATCTCAATCGTGACTTTCAGGTCAATACCGCCAGTGTCCTCGAGGCGGCAAAGCAAGCCGTCGCTGGCTTCGGCGGCCTGCCCAGCTCTGCAGCCAAAACCTTTATTTATACGGGCAATAGGCTCACAGACGGACCCTTGCCTGGATTTGTCGATTTAGGCATCGGGAAAAACGGCTCCGCGCATTTGATTGCTGCCGCTAGCAAAGCCTACGCGCCCAAGGGGTACAGGTACGTCAACAAGCTGAATGCTGACAGGGGCAGGATTATTGAGGATGCATTGTAAACAGACTACTGACTGACCGCTCGTGTTTCTTTGCATGAAGATTCTATTTTGCTGATCAGCGTGCTCCCGACGGCGGCAAGCCAGACCTTGATGGGGCGGCGCATGGGGAGTTCTATACGGAGCTGGCAGAGGGCAAAACAAATGTGCCATGGCTGGCTACATTTGCAGCCGGATTAGGTTATACAAATTTTCGCAATTAGCATGGGCGGCTCTGTGAAACTCTGGAAATTAAGCTCACCAGCTAAATCAGTCACTCAAATATCCCAAGCCTGTTGGCATTTTCCTGTCACTAACTAGTTGGAGCAGCAACGCCCACAAGACTATTTTTGGTCGTAAATGTTTACTAGTTATCCTACTATCCTAGTGGAGATGCTTTATTAGTGAAGCTGCCAGGCCGTGTCACGAGGCCGCCCGATAACTCGTCGAAAGCCTCATGAAACGGTCAATGGCATCACAATTGTATAGATATGGATCTTTCTCGGCACCGTAATATGATGATCCAGCGCAGCAGGGCACCCTGGGCCAATCACCTTTGTTTCGAGATGGACCGCTTACCGGAAATGAAGAACTATAGCGCAATAGTCTGGGACGGATCTCTCTCTACGCGCTGTTGATGTGGGGAGAGGTCCAGGCTGGGCAAATCATGAGCTTGCCGCCCACTAAACTGCCGTTGTGGTGTGGGAAGACTTTACAGGAAGAGCGAATAGCATGCTGCTACTCGGTAACTACTGCATGAGTCCACAGACCTTCGTTGTCCAATCATCATCGGCTTGCACTATTCTTGGGTCCGGCTTTCCCACGGGCGCTTCCATGCTCTGCATGGGGCGGGATCTTGTCTTACCATTCGGTATGGGGTGTGGCCTATATGGAAGCCCGGTGGATCGTTTCGAAGTAAATCTTTGATATAGAGAGAGTAGATTTCAGGTATATAGAAATGAGGCTGGACGTGTATCAATCGATGACCTTTTGGATAGTTGTCTTTTTCATTTGTTTTCCAGTTCTATTGAGCCTCCATACTAGGCGATCAGCCTGCAATTCCCATCATCTAACTACCCTTGGCTTGTCGCACCAGTTCAACAGCCATTTACACCTCAACTACCGATGTCCCGCCTGGCACCCCGACCTCCGCAACATCCGGCCCATCGCCGAACTCGTAGCGATTCTCAAACTGCCGACAAGCGACTCGAGCTTGTTGCAAGACTGGAAGGGTGTATCCACGAGATTCTGGAGGCGACAAAGGCCTACAAATCTCCCCAGCAGCAATCTGCTCATCAAAATGCCAATCAAATGTTCCAGCAGAGGGTGATGGCCTCGCAGGGTCGGATAGGGAACAACATGTCGGAGCAAGACTGGCTCGGCACCATGATGCAGTGCTTGAATGAAAGCATGAGGACCCAGCAGAGCTCATTCGTCCGCAACACTACGCTCGATGTTGCTCTCAGGACTTTTGCTTCCGGTGTTTTTGAAGCTCTCGGCCTCGCTTACTTCCAAGAACCCTTTGACAAATACACGGCGGCGTCGAAGCCAAGCGCTCCCAATAACAACGCCGCCCTCCGACATCCATCTCACCATTCCGGCATTCTCTCTCCTCCGAGGGACATTGGCCCATGCCAGAACCTCGTGAATCGCCAAACCCCGCACAACATTCCGCCGCCGCCCTCCCACCACACCCCTTTCCCCTCTGCACACCACCAGCTTGTTCAACGACCGGCACATAATGCTAGACCTGCTACAACGGCTATACTACAGCATCCAACGCATGGTACGCCCGTAGTTCAGAGACCTCCACCACCACCGCCTCAATCTGGCCGTCCAGTAAGTCTCCATTTGTCGGGATGCATTCGATAGTTTGCTTTGCTCACACAAATCCCTAGCCTAAGCGATCATCTCCCATCGAAATAGCAAACCCATCTGCGCGAAAAAGGGCATACACATCTGAGGCTCTACGCCAGGCAGCTGGCCAGATGGGGCCTCCGTCGTCACCTGCACAGGCCAAACCTCGTTTGTGCATTGATTTCTGGGACGTACAACATGAGAGAGATGCCCGTCAAAGACAAGCTATCCTCGGCTACGGGGGTAAGTGGTATGTGTTCCAGTGCCACCAGCATGAGCAGGTTCTGCTGTTCAAAACGGCAGAAGGGGCCAGGCATCACATGACAACGCGGCATGCGTTGCCAAACCAGCGCATCGATTTCTTGGACATTATCCAAGAACTCGGTGTCGAGGTTATGAACTGCGATGTTGCGCGTGCGGAGCAAAACAATCTTGACGCCGTCAACATGTGGAATCGGTCTAGTTCAAGCCCCACGACACAACAAGACGCTGGCGTTCGGTCCGATTCACCAGTGAGCACTCAGTCGGCAATTCAGGCACCTGTCCTCATGTCTAAGCAGCAGAAGCCTGCTTCACAGATGTCACATACCGTGCACTCCGAACCAGCTCAATTGCCAAGGGCGCGACGTGACTCGTCCGGCATCATCTGTCTCTCAGACGATGAAGACGAGAACACAGCTGTAAACCAAACAGTGGCTACCATAAAAAAAGAGAACGCAGAGACAGAATTTGATTGCCTGACTGTGAAAACATGCACAAACCAGTCTGATGGTACCCCAAACGGCTCCGCACAGTTACTTGACGCTGCCACTCGGGCGGTTGATAGCCTCAAGGCGAGTCAAAATCTATCATCTCCAGTATCAAGAAGTGAGAGTGAAAGAATTACGTTGGAAAATGGAGAGGGAAGCATTGAAAAACAAGAGGCTGCTGAACTACCCGAGAAAGAGCCCGCTCCGAACGACGTTCCGGAGACCAGCACAGCAAGATCCACCGAGACACCAGATATTGCCGGGCAGATTCCAGATCTGACACCAGACTCGCCAGACTCATCAGGGCTGAGCGAGCCCCCATCGGTCGAAGACTTGGATTGCTTCAGATCACAGCCCGTCCAGGAAGATTGCCGGAAACTGGTAGATGGTGAGCTAGAGGAAGGTGAAATCGAAGAGTCATGCATTCACGTCGCATCATGTCCAGCAGTGATTCCGGGAACGCAAACGACGACTCCCGACTCGGGCAAAAAGAAAAAGAGAGGGACAAGCGCTGCTGGCTCAGCCTCGTCAAGCCCCGGGCTGCGAAGGAAGAAGCTGCCCTCGACGCCGAAATCGTCACAAAAGAAGAGGAAAGAACGCCGGTCGTTTTGGAGTCCGGCTCTGGAAAGCGGACCAAGTGCTCATGATCAGTTCAAGACGAAGGCATGCAGAAAATGCCATGAAAGATTCTATTTTCGAGCTCAGCTGGCGACGCATATGATGAGCGAGCACCCTGATGTAATAGCAGTAGAGTAGCAACAGGCGCAATTACTAATAAGCAGTGATATGAGCATCTACGATATATGTCATTCGATATGGGGGGAGAACAAGTTTATAGTTTTGTAATTCTATCCTGAATATACTACTCGCCCTCTTCAGGAGGCGTCATGACCTTGTGGATTGCAATCATATCATCACCACCAAACCCGCGACTAACTGCGTCTTTGTACAGGCTATTGCAGACCGTCATGAGCGGCGTCTGCGCCCCCACCTCACCAGCCGCATCTTGTACCAGCTCGGTAAGGTTATAGCAATCCGCAATGGCGGCCTGCGGCGACCAGTCCTCCGCAATCATCTTTGCGACCTTGAGCTTTGAGTAGGCGGACGCCATGGGGCCCGCGTCGAGCACCTGGCCAAACGCGTCCACGTCGAGGCCCTGCGCGCGGGCCAGGTTCATGGACTCGGCCAGCCCCGCCGTCATGGTGATGAGGAAGAGGTTGGTCGCGAACTTGGTGCGGAGGCCCATGCCGACCTCGCCGCCGCAGTACACGGCGGCTTTGGTGACGGCCTCGAGGAGCGGGCCGACGCGCCGCGCCTCGTCGCGGTCCCCGGCCAGCATGCCCACCAGCTGGCCCTGCTCCGCGGGCACCCTGCTGCCGCTGACGGGCATCTCGAGGTAGCGGCCGCCGGCCTGCCGGACCTGCCGGTCAAAGTCGCGGCTAAAGGCGACCGAGACGGAGCTCGTGTTGATGATTGTCTTTCCGCGCAGCGCGGCCATGAACTGGCCGTCCAGCACGGCCCTGTACGCCGCCTCGTTGAAGAGCATGGTGAAGACCACGTCGGACTGCCGCAGGACCGCGACGGGCGAGTCGGCAATGGCGGCGCTCGTGGACTTGAAGGGTTCGTATTTGGTAGCTGTGCGGTTCCACACTACTACCTGGAATTTACGGGCGAGGTTGAGGGCCATGGGAGTGCCCATGAACCCCAGACCCATGAAGCCGACACGCATTTCGGGTTTTTGCGAATAGGTCGAGTGTCGAACGGCGGCTTGGTCGGGTTGTGACAAGGCCGGGATGGGTAGCATTGGGGGCGCAACAAGACGCAAAGGGAAAACTAGGACGGTGCGCGATAACTACCGAGAGATCTGTTACGTGGAGTCTCGCTTGCAACTATATACCTACTCTGCACCTTGGCAAAATGTCAATTGAAAATGGAGCACAAGGGCGCGCCCCTTGTTTCTGTCGCCCGGGTTTAACGCTACCATGATAAAACCTTAATACAGCCCGGAATCGGCGCCGGCGCCGATTGTTACTGGTCGCTCGGCTTAAGTACAGTTGGTTCCCCAGAGGGTATTCCAGCACTATGCCGCTTTTACCCATCATTCTAACCATCAGATCTGAAGAGGAATACTTCAGTTAGGAGTTGCCTCCTAGCTTCAATCTTCACTTATCTCTATAGATTAGAGAAAAGAACGCCGAGTGTAAATACACGTGATGTGTAATTTGTAAATCAGTGAATCGCTGGAATTTATATAGCCCTTGGCTACGTTCCGGCTAAATGAGGCCAATCACTTGTTGGCAACCTTGTCAACACTGGACATAATTATACTTATGGACAATAACTAGAGCTTAACGCGAAACTGAAAGAGGCCAAAGACTAACCATCTCCAATCATTTCCAGTAGTAGTCACCCAATCAGCTATTGATCATTCAACCCGAGTTATAATACACCGACACCGTGCACTTCTCCAGCTTACAATACAGCGACAGGTAGTTTAGCTACATCGCAAGTATCTCCTCCATCTTTTTATAAGGAAGCCTTCAATCAATGGACCTCAAGCCTATGTTATAGTGGCGGAAATGCAAAGCCAGCCCAACTTGTCGGCCGTTGTTGTTGCGTTGCAGCTCCCCTATCTGGCCATAGCCCGAGACTATGCATCACGAAACTCCATGTTCTCGCTTATTCCGGCCAGTTTCGCGGACTTGATGAGGCAGGGAACTCTGCGCAGAAAATAGCGATAGGGAACTGGATAGCACTAGTTCTCAATTCTACACCCCCCCTGGAGGTATCTTATCGAGGCTTGATTGAGATGGCTACAGAGGTAATCGTCGTGACGGCACAGCAATGGCAAGATGGGTAGTGAGTACCAATCAGAATATCATCGTGTAGATGTGAGTTATCATTGTTTTCTGGATGGTACTGATCTAAGCTGCGGCGGCGCTAATATTCTGACTTAGTACGCGCTCAATCACGGGGCGCCAAGATTCAAGGTCTCTAACTTGAAGGTCCTTTTCCTTGGCAGCATCATCCCATTTTCTCAACTGGCACATTTCCTGGCACCACTCCCCCGAGCCAAACTCCTCCTTCTCCGAGCCGCTCATTGGGCCCCCTTGGTACAGCAGACTCTTCTTGCTCGCGTCGGACAGCTTATCGTGATACGACTCGTCGACGGCGCAAAGATAGCGCTTGGAAGCCACGTGAGACTCGACCAGGCGCGCCACCTTTTCCGGGAAGCCGAGCGCGAGAAGCATGGCACCGCCCAGGGTCTCGTGGCCGACACGGCCGACCGACTGCGCCGCGGCCTGCCCGCCCAGATTCTCGGCCTCGCCGCCGCCCGTGAGAGCGCGCAGGTCGGCGGCGGGCGTGAACTGGCCAATGTCGTGCAGGAGCGCGGCGACCTGTGTGAGCTCGTCGACGGGCGGCGTCGCACAGGCAGCCTGCGCGGCGGCCTGGAGGGAGTGCTGGAGCTGAGAGATGTCCTCGCCAATGTAGGGCGTGCGCTCGGATGCGTCCAGGACGGAGAGGACGTATTCCGCGACAGCGACGGGCGTTTTGCACTCGGGCACACCCATAATTATTTTCGCTAATAAATAAAATGGAAAAGGAAGAAGCTGTTCTTGAAGAAAAAGAAAGCAAGATTGTTCAGACTTGCAAAATTTTGACCTGACGAGAAAATGTGCAAGTGTATTGCTCGCGGCTTGCCTGATTACAAGCCCCAGAGCTTCCACGTGCTCGAGTGTCACTCCCGGCTTGACTACGACAATCTATAGCAACACTAATGCAAAGCCTGATTTCAAATTATTCGTCAATTAATGGCGATTATCTTTTGGACGGCAAAATTGAGATGCTAGGATATCTTGAGGCAACCTGTGTTGTCCCCGTAACGGTGGAGTCCATCCCCAGTATCCGGGTAGCAGCAGTGAACGAGGACAATGCTCGATGCACGTGGGCTCCGTGGCTGGTTCATTGCCAACATGCTGTACGATATGGACCACAAAGAGGAGATGCATTTCCAACATTCCCACAAGATGCGCGTCATGGTGGTGTGGATCGAACGAGTAGCGCAGTCGTGCCGCACGTTATTAGACTGCACCGAGGACAAAATGCGCGGCGCGCACTCAACGTTTCATCGGGAATGGAATTCTACAAAGCAGTAGCATTGCGGGACACGGCTCCCAACGTCTTTTGAGTTTACTGGTTTTTGCAGCAGCTGAAAATTTGTGCGTGTGGCTAACGAAAAGCCCATCCTGCGCAAAAGCGGCGGCTACGACTAGCTGTAGGACCTGGCCTATTCTTCTAACTAAAAGATCAACTGCTTTCCGGCGTCCAAACTTAGCATGGGAGAGCCGTAGCTATAGGTGAAGGACCCTTGCTCGTAATTCTCTCCTTCCTTGCGCATGTGGGTAGCAGGCCAGGCAACTTTACGGTGCTCATAATAGCTCTTGTGGTTATCGCCCTCCGACGCGAGGTTGTAAGTGGCGTAAACGGCCTTGCGATCAGTGCTGCTATGATTGGCCTCGCTGCGATGCGCAAGATACGAGGTAAAGATCAAAAGCTGGCCTGTCAGAAAGTTATCAGAGGCCATCCACACAGAAACTTCTTAAATCAGAGACCACCAGGGCACTCACCAGACTCCAGCTCAACAGGCGTCCACTTCTGAGAAGCAACCCACTCGTCCGTGATGCAGTTTGTCTTGGGGTTGATGGGAACGTCCACCTTGTGGCTGGCATCGACGACTTCCAACCCGCCGTTGGTCATGTTGGAGGGATCGACGCTGAGCAGAATGGTCAGGTGCTTGACATCCTTGACGTGCTTGTACGCGAGCGCGTCAATGTGCGGTGCGAAGCCGCCGCTGCCCGCCAGCTTGTAGTTGATCTTCTCCTTGAACAGGTGCATGGGCTCGCCAGACAGGTCCTCGAGAAGACCGAGGAGCTTCTTGCCCCGGAGCAGGCTGTTGAAGCCCGCATGGCCGTCGGCAAAATTCTCAGTACGGCAGAGCACACGCTCGCCCTTGGCGTTCACTTCCTATCCGGAACTTGTTAGTTTCGGAAAAGTCGCTCTCTCCTCGTTTTGGAAAAAAAAAAGATTATTACCTCATAGGGCATGAATTCGGAGCGTTCAGTAGCCTCGTAGTCGTGAACTTGCTGCGCCCAAGACTTCAAGTTTGTAATCTCCTCTGGCGAAAGGAAATCACGGACAATGAGATAGCCATTGTCCTTGAAAAAAGTGACATCGCTAGCAGATACCATGATTGCGCTGGTCTGTATCGAGGCAAAGCTACTGTGATTGAAATCGGTGCATTGATGTTGATGTCGAATTTTACACGTGGGGGACGATGGTTGTCTTTTATTGATATTTATGCATCTGAGCCACTCTGGTTCCAAAGTTGCAGCTGCACCGGGGCAGCTCTAAGCTGCGTGATATTCTCTTTGCAGAGTCATATCAAAACCTGCTCTCATCCCACATGCCTCACAAGGCTAAATAGCTCCCCCCCTTGACAACGGCTCTTAAAAAATTCTGCAGCTCCGCCTCGTTTTATTTCGAGTTGCCACGTTCAAAACAATAACGTGGTCAATCACTTGCGCGAATGCTCTCGCATTACAGCCACGCCAGCCAAGCCGGTTCGCGGCGATCTGCACCACCTGCCCGGGCAAACAAGTAGTCAACGCCACAACGGAAGGACTTGTGCATTAGCGCAGGGCGCATTGCTGGGGTTCATCGCTCCATCTCATGGAATCACAATCGCCGCTTCCACCACGTGTGTGGGGGCGGAACTGGAGAAAAGACACGCTTATGGACCTCTTTCACTTACACGGCCTGCAACGTGCCGAGCGTTCAACAAAGAGTACAACTTTGAGAAGGTGCTGAGATTGCAAGACTTTGCAGATGCTCGTGTGATTTCTGCAGGTGGCTGCCTCTTCTTCTCTTGTTCCCGGCATCTCGGCACAAGGCTGCGTGCCACATTTGGTCTATTGCTTCTACACGTGGGTGCGCCGAGCGCTTCTGGCCGCCGAGACATCTGCATCAAACAGGTGTCGGAATAGTCCGGTCCATTCAGGTTTCGATATTGTTCCTGTCACATAATGTGCATGCGACTTGTTGCTAGATTCTGCAAACCCTTCTGTCGCTTTTATAACGAAGAGACCCTTCGCTTCAGCTGAGGCGAAATCTTGTCTGATAAGAGCACGTTATCAAGGGGACTGCCACTACATACGAACACCAAGCAACCATGTCTCATCCTACTTTTGTGCAACCTGTCCACGATAGTGGCGCCTCTCAGGAGGATGGCAAAGACTCTGCCGTTGTGAATGTTGCGCCTCACAGCCAGAAGAAAGTTATCGGGCGAGGCAGCAGGATGTCGTCCATTGTCATGATTCTTGTTGCCGGTGCTGCTCTATTCTCAGATGGTTACAACGCTCAAGTTGTCGGTCACATGAATCCTGTCCTGTCGGCGCTGTATCCGCACGACTACACAAAGAGCATCAAGACCAGCATGTCCAATGCCTTTTTGATTGGCGAAGTTTTCGGGATGCTATTTTTCGGCTGGGCCATCGACAAGCTCGGCCGTCGCACCGGCATCTTTTGGGCCACCTTTTTCCTGGTCCTTGGCATCGTCTTGGCGACTGCCGCCCACGGCGCCACCCGAAACGGCATGTTCTGGATGATGATTATCGGCCGAGGTGTCGCTGGCTTCGGAGCGGGAGGTGAGTCTTTCTACTCGAACGGTTCAGGTGCACCGTCAATCAATCAACACCGTCTGACCAATGCACCGCCCTGTAGGCGAATACCCGACGTGCGCGACTAGTACTTCAGAGGCCGCAGACGAAAACGCCCAGGTTCGGCGACGTCGTGGCATGCTTTCTGCCGTTGCCACGGACTTTTCAGTCGACATGGGTTTCGTCTTTGCGGGTGTTGTCGTCTTGATCGTTCTTGCAGCGTACAGCTACAAGCCTAGCGATGGCCTCTGGCGTGTCTGCTTTGGTCTTGGTCTGGTTCTACCCGTCGCTCTTCTCTTTGTTCGCCTACGTCTCGTCAACTCAACACAGTACCGAAAACATGCCATGAAGAGAGAGATCCCCTACTGGCTGGTCATCAAACGCTATTGGAAGCCCATGATTGGTACCTCAATGGCCTGGTTTGTTTACGACTTTGTGGTATGCAGATGACTTGCGACGAAGAGTGGCAGCGAACGGAGATGCTAACCTATATTCCTAGACTTATCCATTCGGTCTATTCGGCTCGACCATCCTAGCAACACTTAACCCGAGCGACAGTCTTATGCAGACAGTCGGCTATGGTACTGTTCTCAACTGCTTTTACCTGCCCGGCTGTCTTCTGGGAGGTTTCCTCATGGACAAGATTGGCCGGAAACAGACCATGACCCTAGGCTTTGTTCTTTGGTCGCTCATGGCATTCATCATTGGTGGCGCGCTTAACCCGTTGAAAACCGTTTTCCCTCTCTTTGTAGTCATGTACGGAATTTTCAATGCCGTTGCAGAGATGGGACCAGGTGTAAGCACTGATATTACCTGGTCGCTACTTTTACCCGTGCTAATAAACTATCTAGGTTGCAACCTTCCTGTGTGGTGCGGAATCCTTCCCTACCCCAGTGCGCGGCCACTTTCTTGGGTTTGCAGCTGCGGTAGGCAAGGCTGGTGCCGCCATCGGCACCCAAGTCTTTACGCCGATCCAAGACTCTTTCGATGACGAGAATAAGGGTGTTCAAGGCGTGTTTCTCATTGGGGCTGCTTTCGCAATGACGGGAGCCGTCATCACCTGGTTCCTCGTGCCTGACATGGAGCGCGAATTAGAGACTGAGGATGCCAAGTTCCGCCGCTACCTGGAAGAGAATGGATACCACGGCGTTTTTGGTGAAGACCAGAAAGACGAAGGTGCATCGGTTTCCCATGTTAGCACAAACTAAAAGCCACTGGCCTCTCTGATATTGGTGTACTTTTGGTTTTAGTAGAGAACATTGATACCATATATACAGCGACGCAATGCGACCCTCAAATTATTCCAAAAGTCGTAGTAGAAGGTTTTTTATTTAGTATGCGCTTTACAAAGTATCTGTCAATTCTCAAAGCGGAGGGCGCCGGCGAAGGACTGACGACACTTGTCAACCCCCCAGCCTTGTCAGCATAGACAACACAATGGAACACACCAGAAACTAGTTAATTAGTTGGTGCGATGTGTATTTAAATGCAGGACCATCCCCGCACAGCCTTTCGGGTTTTCTCCTTTTGCAGCGCAAGCGTCGCAACTAACTCGGCGAAATGACGGAAGGCAACCAGAAGACCCGATACCATGGTAACTGTCACTGCGGCAACTATCGCTTCGAACTATTGGTGCCTGGCATCGGCTCTGGACTGGAGTGCACTTGTAGGCAATGCAGAAAGAAGGGCTACCGTTGGGTGACGGTCTCGGGGGATAGTTTTACAGTCACGAGAGACGAGGGCAGTCTGACAGAATTCGATTCTGGGGTTCTAGTCGATAGAGTAACCTACTATGCCCCTCAATTGACGCGAACATCTGAGCCTAATACTTTTGTTAGTTTTGTCAAACCTGCGGCAACGGTGTTACCGGAGTTCATACCTCAGGGCCACTGAAAGGACAGACGCTAGTCAATATCAATCTCATCACAGAACTCAATCCGTTTAAGGTTGGGTAAGTGGCAGCAGGTGGTGCGCGCGCGCGGATTCGATTCAAAAACGGTGAGCTAAGACGCGGGAAAAAAAAATTCAGGGCAACTACAGTAAATACGGAAGAAGCTGGGCCAACTCTGCCCGCACTACCAGTAGCAGACTCGCCGGCTGTGCAACTCGGATCATGTACTTGTGGCCAGGTACAAATCGAGATTCTCTACAAGATACAGGACAAGGAAGTCAGAGCAGATAATTGCAGTTCATGCAGCAGGGTACGTTCATACGCAAGCAAAGTTACAAGCAAACAAACTGGCGCAGCGCACTTACACAGCGATAAAGCTGGCCTATATCGGCTCTTACGAAACGAAAGACGTCGTACGCATCCACGGCAGGCAGAACACATTCGAGTACTTGTTCAGGGCAAAGATGAGCGGGCCAGCGATGTGCAAGACGTGCGGCGTGTACATGTTCCAGAACGTCCACGGCCCACCGATTAGCTTCTTCGACAAGCTACCGCCCGAGAGGCTCCCTATCGTCCTGGACAATTACGTGAAAAACATGAACATGCAGCCCGTCAGTGTACGAGTGTTTGATGGTGTTGATATTGCAAGCCTCAATATTGATTACGACGACTGTGGCACAGAGGGGTATACACTAGATGACTGATTTGTTTTACACGGATATTCGCCGTAGTTGTGCAAGGGCAAACGAATAAGCATCATATCAAAGCATTCCACTCTTATTGGATCAATGAATCCTGGATTAAACTTTCTGCAGACATTGTATGCTAGAAACACTTGCGACTTCAATTGTCATCCATGTCTGTATCCTCGCCGTTGCCGTCCGAGAACTCGGCCTCACTCTCCGAGTAGTCCTCTGCAAAATCCAGGCCCCTCGCATGGCACGCGCCCGTTTTTTTCGCGTGCCCTTCTCTCGAAAGCTGCTGCTGCTGCTGCCGCTGCACGTTCCTGTTGGCGGCAATCTTTCCCTTTGCACGCTGCAGCGCGATGCGATCCAGCACGTAGTTGCAGCAGCGCCAGACACGCTCCCGGTTGCGGAGGCCGCTCGACGTCTCGCCCAGCGTCTGGAGCGCGAAGTAGAGCTTGCGCCAGTCGGTGCCGTGCCGCGGGAGCAAGGTCGCCGGGACGGGCGCGGGGATGGAGAGGGAGCTCTGGGCATCGAGATCCCGCAGCTGGGCGTGGAGATCCCGCAGCTGAGCACGCTTCTGCGTCGAGGGCTCGCCGTCGGCTTCTACCTGGCGGATCCAGCTCTGTAGATAGTCTCGCTGGTGGCTGAGCGCGAGCGGGTCTTTGGCAATCTCGGACTGCGTCGTGGTCGCCCAGCCGGCGTACGGGCGAGCGCACCATGTTTCCCAGATCCAGGGCATGTCGTGGCGAATGTGGCCAAAGTAGAATGATTGCGGGAGGTTATCGGATGCTCTTGATGCCAAGTTCATCTGCGCAATCACACCGATATCATCACCTGTAGCGGTTGCGTCAGGCCGAGGTCCCGCAAAGACCTCGTCGGTGGCCAACTGCCGCATTGTTTCATCAAGGGCGGGCACAAAGCAAGGGTTTGCAGCGATCCATTCATCGCCGGGCACATGATCCCAGACCTTGTCTTTCGTAGCACGACGGACCGCCTCGTCATGCGGAAACACCTTGTCCGTAAAGTGGTATGTCGACTCGACCTGGTACCAACCAACCAAGCCTTCAACATCGATGGTGTTCAACCTTTTGAGCGATGCCCGCTTGAATATTTCAAAGCATGCCGGATGGAAAGGCATGGCCGCGCGATGGCGGTTGCTGGCAGCACTCGCCCAGTTATGCACGTCAAACTGTTCCTGCTTGTGGCGCATCGGTGCAAATACGGTGGCTGAACTTGTCGTAGTGTCTAGGTGGTCTCGTAGCCCGGAGAGATAGCTAGGGCACTCGTCATCGAGCTCAAAGTCGTCGTCTCCTTTCTCCGGTTGCCAATCGCTGGGCTTTGGGCAGAGAAGTTGGATTGTGTTGCATCCACGAAGCTCCTCGGCAGTGATCTTTTGTCCCGAGTATGCATTGCCAAGAACACAGTTGGGGCCTGAAATATGCTCGCGACTGCGCCATGTCTGGTCTCGTTTCTTGTACTCTTCGGTCAGAGGCACGATGATGGTGCAGTTGTCGGAAGGTATGCCATTCAGAAATTGTCTATATGATTTGTCGTGAACGTCCATCTCCATGTCCATCTCGCTCTCATCGTCAGTGTAGTCGTCGTCATCTTCGGACATGTCGTCCAGGCAGCCCTCACCCTTGACGCCAGAAGCTGTCGGCATGTATTCATACTTGGCATCTCTTGGGTCTTCATCTTCCTCTGGTAGGAACGAGACATCAGCAGCGTCATCATCATCCTCTGCGCCATCATCAGTCACCACAAAGCAGCCAACGCAGTCTGTCTCGTTGGTCACAGGGATGCCTTTGCGCATGCATCGCGACGCTGCCTCGGGAGGCTCGCTGGCCAATCGAAGGCGTCCAACATTGCCACTGACACCACAGAGCTGGCATCGAACGTCGGTACGTTTTGAGGACGTCATGTTTGATTGATGCGCTAAAGGTGAGGTGGTCTGTAAGAACAATCTCGAAGGACTATCTATTGATGAAGCTGATGAGAGAGATCACAGCCGAGCACGGCCTTGATGAAGCATTTATATGACTTTTATGAGTAGCTCCATGCTATTGTATCAATTCAAGCGCGACTGACTACCGCACATATTCGGGGCAACGCACAGTTCAGGCTCACGGCCAAGTCATGATGCCTGGTTAGGGAACGCCCGAACGTCTCACGACGCCCGGGAACGGGAGGCTGCAGCAAGTCGATGCCTCACGATGCAACAAACTCCAACAACAGGAGGAAAGCAAGGAAGCATGTTGAGATAAGGCTTCCTCTGACTAGTCTTGTTAGCGCGAGCCCGAGGTAGTTGCTGGCCCAGGCCGCAGCAAGACCTAGGCTCGGCTGCGTGGCCTCGGGGCCGTTTTTACGCGACCGTGAATAATTAGCCGGCACCACACGCAATTTTAGCACAACGGCGTGAAATACAGTGGCTTTTGCGGGTAGTAGAGTGGTGCTTGATCTCAGGTCCGCTAATGAAACTCGCGTCAACCAACTGGTCACATTGCTGTGAGTTACTTTGAGATATTGGAACTTTTGTTCACGCCGATACCTGACTAGAAGTACCCCGTATTCTGAATAAAAACCCCCGTTGTTTTTAAAGGGATAAGCCGCCTATCTACATCTGGGCAGCTGGGGTAGCTAGGCAAGCTCTGGCAAGCTTTCAAGCTTCTCACTGAGGTCCTGTATACTCCGCGGCCATGTCACTAACGTGCCCTAGGGAGACATTCCACATGGTCGGCCGTCCATGCATGACGCGATTCCACTGAGGCGATACGGCATGCTTCTGGGCATACTCTTGCAGGGCTTCCGGAACTAAATCGTCCCGCTGGCAATCAAGACACCGTATGATAAATGGTGCCAGATGTCCATCCAGCACAGTAGGGCAGCTTCCAAAAACCCATTCGTCTCCTGGATGATAGACAGACAAGACGTCTTGGAAAAGCTCCCGCGCCTGGTCCTCGGCTGCTTTTACCCTGACGTCGGTCAGAGCATTTTCAAGAGTTTCCCTATGACTGCATGATTGTTAGCCAAATTTAAATGACGGATGCGATTCTTGTTTAGACAAGACAGCCTTACATTTTCTGCTTGTATTCCAAGGCCTGTCTATATTCTGGGCTTAGGTCGTTTCTTTGTAGTCGCTCGTCAGCATCGCATGGCAGTTTGTCCATGCGCTTTCCTTTTGAGACGGAAAGGCACAAGCCTTGGATCCCATGTATGGCTGTCAATAGCTGTCGAATTCTTGACTCATTTTTCTTTGGGAGCAAGCTCGGGTAATGAGAGCACAGCCAGTAAGAGATGTCAAGGCTCTCGGGCATCGGTTGAGTCAGAGCACCGTCACTCAGGGTAGGTACCTTTAAGTCTTAGCTCATCGCACGAGAAACGCAAACCAGTATCACCTTACTAATCCTTTCGGGTTAATTTTCGCGAGGTACTCTTCGCTGATGTTCTCGTCTCGATGTAAATTTACGAGTTTGTTGGAGAGCACTACTCCACCCTGGTCCTCAGAGTGCTGCTTCCCCAGTGCATACGTGTACATGACCATGATGGAATATAGTGAAAAGGGAAAAATATGGAGTGTGTATACATCCCCATCGTGAGCTGCCATCGTGATGTCGTCTGATGAAGCGATTTATGCGCTGGAAGTCTCGATGAGCAGTGCGACGTCGACCCGAATATTACGCTGCTTTTGAAAAGCCAAGCTGTCATTGTGCTAAAAGCCCAGTATTTGGGCAACCCATCAACGTGGCTGAGTCATAGGAAACAGAAGGCTTCGGGGGATAATTGAATGGGCTTGCCCCGAGCACAATTGGCGCCGACTATAGCCAGCCCGCCCAGTAACTAACCAAGGTTTCCTCTTCTTACCACCCATCTCATTTCTTGCTGCCTCAAGCCGTCTTAGCGTACCGAACCTGCTGTTGATAAAACCTGACGCCAAAGCCGCTACTAAATACGAAGCCGACATCGCCTCCCAGATGCGTCGCAGTTCCCCAAGCCAATCGCCAATCGGCGCAGGCGCCAGCGCACAAATGGCTGCGCAAGATAGAACTATTACCCTGCTACCTGCAGAAAAGTTGTTAAGGGAATTTTTGCTCGAGTGTGCTCAACATTTTCCTGGGCTGGAAATCTGGGTCACAGGGGGCTGGGTCCGTGACCGCCTTCTTGGAATACCGTCGTCCGATCTTGACCTGGCCCTCAGCAATTTAACAGGCAAGCAATTCGGCACATTTTTAGAAGCCTTTTCCGCGAGACCCGAAGTTGGATCTAGATACTCTCAAAGAGCAGCGGAGCTGGGAGTACCTGGCTCTCTATTCACCAAATTCCACATCATGAAGAAAAACGCAAACATGTCCAAGCAGCTCGAAACCGCGGGCGGCAAACTGTTTGGCTTGGACGTTGACCTAGTCAACCTGCGCAAAGAAGTATACGACGGTCAGACTCGTAACCCAGACATGGAGTTTGGTACTGCTGAAGAAGACGCATATCGCCGCGACGCAACTGTAAATGCATTGTTTTTCCACCTGCAAAGGCAACAAGTCGTCGATCTGACCGGGAGGGGTCTCGAAGATTTGGATGCCAAGATAATGAGAACCCCTCTGGAACCCATGCAAACGTTTATGGATGACCCTTTGAGAGTCTTACGTTTGATACGAGTAGGCAGCAAGCTCGGGTTCTCTATCGACCCAGAAGCTGTGTCTTGCATGCGCAACACGCGAATACACCAAGCCCTTGAGACAATGATAACTCGCGACAGAGTTGGCGCAGAGCTTGTGAAAATGATGAGGAGTCGAAACCCAGAGGCTGCCTTTGATTGCATCTTTCGCTACCATCTCTACGCACCCATCTTCGTCCGACTTGATGCGAAGCTACTGCAACCGCTTGCTCAGCAGTTCCCTTTCATGGGAGTCAAATCTTCCTCTCCGTGGCCTAGTACGTGGCCTCGGGCATATCAAATTCTAGCCAATGTCCTGCAAGGAGACAGCCGCTTGTCCTCTTTGGTGGCCACCGAGGAAAACGTGGACTTTCTTTGGACGATGGCTGCCTACAGCCCACTTGCTGGCTTACGGCACAGCTTACTCAAAGAGACAGTACAAGAAGCAGCCGCTTCTATCAAGACTACATCAAAACTGACTCAGCTTCTAGACAGTTCTTTGAAAAATTTTGACTCTATTCGGAAGCTCGTTCACGATATCCAAGGCCGAAACGCCAAGTGTTGTTCTCGCAGCGCCTGCGGCATGGCAATTCGCTCATGGGGCGCAACTTGGACCACACAAGTCACATACGTCATGCTATCGCAAGCGGTGTATGGTGATCTAGAGAATGATACGGAAGGCGGCCTTCAGGGAAGACTGTCAGCGGACGAGCACGTTCGGGAAAGCGTGCTAGATGTTTACTCAACTTTTGCCGAGTTCATCTTCAGCCAAAACTTGCTAGATGCGCATTCCAAGCGCCCGCTACTAAATGGCAAGGAGATTCAGGATCTGTTTGGCCTGAAAGAGGGCGGCAAGTACCTCAAAATTGTAATGGATAAGCTTATGGAGTGGCAATTCGACAACGCCGATGCTACCAAGGAGCAAGGAGAAGCATGGCTTCAGCAGGAGCGGGACGCGCTTGGTGTGCCGTCAAATTGAGAACGCATTGTGAGCACCGACCCAAACTCTTTGAGATATTTCATCCCTCTACTATCATCCCGTATTTCTCTGATTCTAAAAAGAGTCCAACTTGACAAGAAACCTGCTGCCCTCCTTGTAGTAAATATCTCTTCCCCCCGTAATTAGATACCCTACAGTCAGGGAGTGCATCCGCCTTGGGTAACAAATGCGTTGTTGAAATTTGATCGAAAATTTGACTATCCATTTGAAGAGACTTGGCTCAAGGTAAATAGACTTTCAGGAAGCATTCGCGTCCATCAAGTGCGACATGAGTACCGTGCCAATCTATGGCAATTTCTACCAGTAACAATATATACGCAAGAAACCGAATTGCGAAAAGCCAGGGTTGGTAGGCCTAGTGCCAATCACCCCATTAGTTATTTGCTATCCAGCTGAAGCATCTGCCCAACCGTGATTAGTACATAAACGGATTGTGATGTAAGTAGTTTTCGCTCCTCAATACGGTTCGCCTCAGACCTGTAAGTTATCTGACTTGGTCCGCAAAGACAGGGATGGTTACGATACCAGCTCACTGACTTTGGTTGGCTCTGCACCCTAGGCAAGATCCGCCAGTAATATGGGGAGAAAGCTTGCCGACCATCGGCAAGGTGCCTGGAGAGGGGGGCCAAGCCGGAAACTTCTTCCTCGCACCCACAGATCTCGTCGGCTAAATAAAGAGACAAGGTTCACCGCAGCCCTGCCACAGCCACAGCTGACCGTGTACTGTTACAGAGGGTCGCTTCCGGATGCAGAACGGTCGCGAGCTGCTGCAACTCTGCGACGCAAGGTAATCCCCGCAGCCGATTCACCTGTTCCGTGGAGCTGCCGCGGGCTCCGGGAACCCCGGCGCTGGGAGCCAGAACTATCCGTGTTGTCGGACCCGGGCTCGGACCCCGTCGCCGCACCTACTGGTGCTACTGTTGGAGGACGGGCCGGCGTCGCTTACTCCATTGCGAGTCTCTTGACGGGCTTTTTCCCCTTGCGTGGCCGCCACTCGCGAGGCTCGCCGTGCCAGGCTCTCCCCCCCTTCTTATGCAAGAGTCTCATGGGGACAGTAGCTCGCCGTCGCCGGACTGTGGAAGCTCACACCCTCCGACACCCTCTTCCACCACCTCGCCGGGTGAGACTCCAGCCAACCCGGTCCGGGTCCGCGTCACCGGTGGGCGGAACGGACCGAGGTCGCGCAAGGGCTGTTGGACGTGCCGCACGAAAAAGGTCAAGTGCGACGAAACGCGCCCAAAATGCCTGCGCTGCATCCGGCTGAGACTCTTTTGCGATTACGAGCCACGCGACAAATCTCGCCAGGATCCCGATGACACCCAAGATGGAAGCTCTTCGGAGCCTTCGCACCGAGCGCTGATCACCAGCCAGCCGTGGCTTTTGCAGGTCGCGCCATGGAGGCGCGCGGCGACCATGCCCATGCACCTGCCCGTCTTCGATACTGCGGCGAATTCTCTCAAACTCACATCCCTGGATCACGAAGCTATCCGGTACTACCGCACAACATTTTCGCAACGGCACTCGACAAAGAAGACGGACTTTTCCGTCTACTCCATCATTTTCACGCTGGCCGAGCGAGATCCTCTCGTCATGCGGGGCTTGCTGGCGCTGGGCACGCGCAACATGCACCATGGGAGAGTCGCCTCGCAAGAGGACCGAAAGGGCCCCGGCGGCTGGTCAGGGCTGGGCCATTACTCTGCAGCGTTGCGCATGATGGCCGATACCATCAGTGCCGGTGAGAATAGCTTCATAGACCTGGATGTCGCGCTCGCGGCGATATATCTCATGCTCATGTATGAGCAAAAGTACGGAGACGCAGTGTACTCGGGGTGGGTGAATCATCTCAGGGGCGCTGCTCTCCTTATACAAGAGCGCTGCAGCGACTGGCCTGCCCAGTTGGCCAAACGTCCGACAGCAAGGGCGTCGCTTTCGCATCAGTCCGATGAAGCAGCGTCGGCTACTACTCAGACACCGCCCCTGTCCGTGTTCGCGGCGCGTATGCTTGTATACTTTGCATTCATGGACGGATTCGGCTCAACGTTTGGGCTGGGGGGCGAAATCAACAAGGTCATGCATGGAATCGTCCGGGCCCATGACCCTGACATTGTATTAACAGAGGCCTTTACGAAGCTGCATCGCTACTCGGATGGCTTATACAGAGCTGTTTTCCGACAGAATTATCCAGCAAACGAGATGCTGGCGGATGTGGCCAACCAGCACATTACCGACATGTGGCAAGCTTGCTGTGGCCTGCGATACCTCGTCGCTGATATATCCAACTACGAAGGAGACGCGGCCCGGGATCGTCTAGCCCTGATACAAGAGTCGGCCGACTATCTTGCTGAGAAGTATCCGGAGCTGGTTGCGTTGGCGACAGAAATGACGCCCGACGCGGACGTTCCCGAAATGGTTGCCACAAACTTTCGCGCCTTCATGCCACTGTATTTCTCCAGCTTGCTGGAGCTGCATTTGCTGAGGTGCGAGCTGGAACCGGATGTGATGACCGCTGACGAGAAGAAAATAACGACAGCAACCTACATTGCGGTGATCATGAACCTGGCTCACCAGATCTATAAGCACATTGGCCTGGAGCTTCTGCATCTCATAACCTACCCGCTGTTCCTCGTAGCGCTGCAGTCAGACTCGGAGTCGACACGCGACTGGATCCTGGCGAGATTTCAGGATCTGGCGGCCTTTGGGCCCAATATAGGAAGAGCACATGCGTTCCTGCGCATGGCACTAGACAAGCAGGCAGCGACGGGCGAAAAAGTAAATGTCCGAGACGAGTTTCGAAGTGGCAAACTGCCAGTGTTTGTAATATAGATAACCTCGGTGTAGGAGAGCTCGGGAAAGTCTCGGAGTCGTTGAAGGCGTGCTTCAGGGTCTCGAGGAAACAGAGGCGGACAGAAGTACAACACTTTTATACAAGCACACTCAGAAATGATACCCCGGGACCCTCAGTTCAGAGGCATCGGCCTGTGCAAAGGACGCTCCGACAGCGTACTAGCCGTATAGACTAATCACTAGGCGGCCAAGCCGGGTTAAGTCTCCACCGCCAGCAAGATGCCCCGGTCCTCCGCGTTCTGCTGGTGGTCCGCTCACAAGCCGAGGCGAGGCGGCAAGGACTTTGAAACTCCGCTAAGAGGATTTTTTTTTTCAGATGATGTTCATTGTCCGGCGGGCCCTTGAATTGATAACGCTCGAGGCACCCACTGGAAGCGCAAAGCTTAAAAAACGTCAGAATGGTGCCTGGCTAGCTCGCTCGTATATATAGATAGCCGCGGTCCACCAACATTTTAGTTGACATGAACCGCAGCTTCAACACGGTCCTCTCTCTCACTCCCCATAATGGCTAAACAAAGTCTAGAAATCGCAAATCCCATCACCTTGCCATGCGGTCTCACACTGCCCAACCGCCTGGCGAAAGCTGCCCTGGCAGAAGGCTGGGCGGGCCAGGACAGGCTGCCGCACGCCGACCTCATCGAGACGTACCGCCTCTGGGCCGAGGGCGACTGGGGCATGATCATCACGGGCAACGTGCAGGTCGACTCGACCTACCTGGGCACGCGCGAAGACGTGAGCATCAACGAGAAGATCAGCCGCAACACGCACATTGAGGCCTGGGCCCGCTGGGCCTCGGCGGCCAGCGAGCGCGGCACGCCCGCGCTCGTCCAGATCAACCACCCGGGCCGCCAGTCCACCATTGGCGCCGGCAGCCGGGGTCTCTGCAGCAAGTCCATCGCGCCGAGCGCCATCGGCGTCAACCTCGGCGCGGGCCTCGTCGCAAAGGCCGCGAGCGCGCTCGTCTTTGGCACGCCCCGGGAGATGACCGACTTTGAGATTGACGACGTCGTGCGCCGCTTCGCCACGACCGCAAAGGTCGCCGAGGACGCGGGCTTCGCCGGCGTCGAGATCCACGCCGCGCACGGCTACCTGCTGTCGTCCTTCCTGTCGGCCAAGAGCAACCAGCGGACCGACGGCTACGGAGGCTCGCCCAAGAAGCGCGCGAGAATCGTCGTGGAGACGATTCGCGCCATCCGCGCCGCCGTGTCGCCGAAATTCTGCGTGGGCATCAAGATCAACTCGGTAGACCATCAAAGCGAGGGCGAGCTGAGGGACTGCCTGGAGCAGCTTACGGAAATCACCAATGCTGGCGTCGATTTTCTCGAAATCAGCGGAGGAAACTACGAGAACCCCACGGTAATTACAA
Source organism: Cordyceps javanica (assembly GCF_051103115.1). Classification (NCBI taxonomy): domain Eukaryota; kingdom Fungi; phylum Ascomycota; class Sordariomycetes; order Hypocreales; family Cordycipitaceae; genus Cordyceps; species Cordyceps javanica. Next base: position 6,906,539 of record NC_139295.1, read on the forward strand.
AAAAAAACCAATCTCGCCACTTTTTCAACAGACGTTTGTGAATGCTAATGCCTTGTGCAGATGATGGCGTCGGTGGAGAGCAACACGGGAGCCAAAGTCTCGGCTAGCACGGCGGCGCGCGAAGCCTTCTTCTTGGATTTTGCAAACTCTATTCGCAAAACGTTTCCCGAACTATTTCTCATGGTGACTGGAGGCTTCCGCAGTCGACTAGGCCTGGAGTACGCCGTCAAGAGCGGCGCCTGTGACCTGGTCGGCATCGGTCGACCTTCTGTAGTTGAGCCGAGGCTGCCTAGGAGCATCATTTTCAACGCCGACATTAGCGATGAAGACGCAAGACTGCCCACCAAGAGCTTCTCCCAGGCCACTCTGAGCCGCTGGCTTGGAATCAAGGGCCTGGGAGGCGGCACTGAGACGGTACGTGATCCCTTTGCCACTGCGGCCTACTACGACGACGCTAATTCTCACCTTTCACACAGCTTGGATATGTTGGTGAAATTCACAGAATGCAAAAGACTGCCGCCGCCGCAGCCGTATGATTTCCTGACTGATGGGGGGGTTGATTTATTACATTTATACTCTGTACCATTTCGCATCTAGTAGAGGCTCTTGATTAGATTAACACGCAACTTGACCTTTATTTTACAATTATTTCGTACAATCACCGCAGGGGGCATCATTCAAAAAGCCGTGAGCAATCATTAAGAATTGGCAACATCAGAGGATCAGAGGGCCACGCACAGGTACAGAGCTAGCGCGATGCTAATGGGCTCGGACAGGGCTCACAGATGGGACCCCCGCGTTTGACCCCAGACATCCGAGGCAAGTCACTAAACTTTTACCGAAGCAGGGGCAATGTGGCCGGTGGAGCTCCAACCAGCCGGGTGCCGGGCCTCTTCGTCTGCGCCGTCGCCGCCGGGTTAGTTGCGCCGGCACCTACCCCGAGCCGTCCTCATATAGACCGAGACCCCTGCTCCCTAGACGAGTGGAATTTTTTTTTTTACCTCTTCTTCGTCGATTGATCAGAACACGCGAAGTAAATCCGAAAGGAAAGAAAACAAAAAAAAAATGACAGCAGCAACATCAAATCCGGGGGCAAATGCCTCCCACACGGACTTTGATCTCATCATTGTTGGCGCAGGCATTGCCGGCATCAACGCCGCCTATCGATTCCAAACCGGCACGCCTAATGGAAGCTCCTACGCGATTTTCGAAGCGCGAGAGTCTCTCGGCGGCACCTGGGACCTCTTCCGCTACCCTGGCATCAGGTCCGACTCGGACATCTTCACATTCGCCTTTCAGTGGAACGCTTGGCCGAAGAAGGGCACCATGGCCAGCGGCCAGGAGATTCGCGCCTACATCAAAGAGTCGGCGCAGAAGACTGGCATCTATGACAACATTCGCTTCCGGCATAAAATTATCGCTGCCAATTGGGAGTCGGAACACTCTCGCTGGGCCATCACCGCTTCCGTCCCCGGCGCCGCCGCCAAAGAGACAAGGGTCTTCTACAGCCAGTTCATGTATCTTGCGACAGGATATTACGACTACGAGCAGCCTCTGCAGACCACGATCCCCGGTATCGACAACTTCCAGGGCAAGGTGCTGCATCCGCAGTTCTGGCCAGAGGATCTCGACTACAAAGGCAAGGAGGTCGTCATTATTGGGAGTGGTGCCACAGCCGTGACCATGGTGCCCTCCATGACCGACAAAGCGAAGCATGTGACGATGCTACAAAGAAGCCCGACATATATTTTCCCATTACCCCAACACGGAACTCTGGCCCGAATCGTTTTTCTTCTGTTCCCACGTTCAATCTCCACCTTGATTCTCCGAGCGGGTTGGATCCTTCAGCTTGTTCTCATGATCCAGTTTTGCAAATACTTTCCCGGAATCGTGCGACGCGTCATACGGTACGAAAACGTTAAGCGCCTGCCTGCCAAAGTCTCGTGGGACCCTCACTTCAACCCGCGTTACAACCCCTGGGAGCAGCGCCTGTGCGCCTCACAAGACGGGGACATCTTCGCCGCTCTCAGCACGGGCAAGGCGAGCGTCGTCACTGACACCATCAGCACCGTCACAGAGAAGAGCATCAAGCTCGACTCCGGGAGCGTGCTGCACCCGGACATCATCGTCACAGCGACCGGCCTGAAGCTCAGCTTTGCGGGAGGCATGGAGCTCACAGTGAATGGGAGGCACCTGGACCAGTCGAAACAATTCTTGTGGAAGGGTACGATGCTTCAGGACATTCCGAACCTGTTCTTCACGATCGGTTTCGAGAACGCGTCCTGGACGCTGGGCTGCGACTGCGCGGCTCACCTGACCGTGCGCGTCATCGAGCAGCTGAGAGACAAAGGCCTCAGGGTCGCTGTACCTCGCATGAGCGCGTCCGACCAAAAGGCAATGGTCCCGAGGCCTTTGTTCAGCCTGAAGGCGACCTACCTGGACAGTGTGAATGAGCAACTCCCCAAGGGCGGTAGCGGCGTTTGGGCACCGAGAACAAACTACCCGGTGGACTTGTGGAAGTCGACGTATGGTGATATTGAAACGAATCTCGACATGAGCTAGGACCTTGTTTATATATTTGGTTGAATCAATGGTGTGTCCTCTTTACCATTATCGCTTTTGAAACCAATGTGCCACCTCACAGAACTCACATTTTGGCGACAAAGAACTTTTTTGCTACTGGTGATTCACGTGTTTCTACGCAATATCATGCGGTGATGCGATTTCAATTCTGAAATGGTATTGTAGCATGCGACTCCCTCATTCTTCCAATATACGTATATATAGGCCCAGATTCCGCCACTCATACCAACAATTCAGCAGACCACGACCAACACAGCCATTTCACCCTACACCAATCAGCTTCATCTCGAAATGGAACCGTTAGATCTGAGTGCCGAGAAAGATGTCCCTCCTGAAATCCGTGAGGCCTTTCTCTTTTTGAAAGTCCACAACCGGCCGGATATTGCAACACAAAAGGCGGAATGGATTCTCAAAAGTCACACCACAGCCAATACAAAGGCCCAGGCTTTGATTATTATTGGAGAGGCGCAAATGGAAGATCCTGAAGAACCGTATAATTGGAGGTCGGCCAGCGTCCACTTCTGGAATGCCTTGCTGCTTAACCCTGATCCTAAGACTCGGGCTCTCGCACAGGCGATGCTGGGTCAATGCAGAAAAAAGATGGAGGAAAACGAAAAGCCAGAGTCTGAGTTTGAGGAGGCCCTCTGGGCCGAAAATCTCTGAGAGGCATCGCGGCCGCCGCCACAGAATCTACTGCCTTGCCTATTTTGCTCTGACCATCACGAGCTGGTTTTTAGAAACACTGCGAGCCTTAGATAGCACATCAAAATTCACAATCTTGCCTAATTGGTTTATAAAACGTGAGCAGGTAATCTGTACTCGAATGTGACTCAGTAGTGGTGGCATAGCCGGGTGATTCAGCTGCTGCCATGCAGTAGCGGCAGGCCCTCGCAGGCAGTTGTCTCCGCATCCTTCGGCCAGCTCTCGAAAATGCGTAGAGAGCTGAGAACGAGGCACGTAAATATATGGCACACAGGCTTCTCGGCCAGAGCCTATTCGAGTTCCCCATGCCTCGTTGATCGCGCAACTTGGCCATGGACGCCGAGTCCGCATACGTTGCCTGCGCAGAAAACATCTCGCTTCTGCGCCTGCTTCACGAGATCCCCGAGCCGCCGTCTGCGAATATCGCGCCCACGGCTGCCCAGCATGCGAGCAGCTACACGCTGCCGTTTGCGACGGAGCGCTCACTCGTGGGCGCGCTCGCCTTCCTGTCGAGCATCACCGGCGACTCCCACTGCGTCACGGCCGTCTGTGTCCAGGAGCACCCGGGCGACGACCACCGCCTTGAAGCGCATGTGGCCATCAACAAGAAAACCCACAAAGAGAACAACGCGACTCTGGATACAATCTGCCGCGGCTTCAACCAGATATTTGCCCGTCTCGCCGGCCCAGGGGATGGTACGTGTGCCGCAATCGATCTTGCATGCCGTTGCGATTGACTAGACAAAATGGCCAGGGCATTGCGAAGACGACGTATTTGAACAGATCATCTCGCTGTGCAAGCCCAGAATCCTGCGACGGCTCGGCTCCGAGAAGAAAAACACCTACAAAGGCAAAAATCCGCTCGATACCGTGCTCGACCGGGCGAGAGACTCGCTGGTCAAGCTGCAGAGGGGAACAGAGGTACCGAAAATGGAGACGTATCGACAAAAAGCCCCCTTCATGAACGCTCAGATTTTACAATTCATCGACAAATCGGCCGAGCTGCTGAGAATCATTCGCAGCTGGCAGCGTCACCAGACAGATGCCGAGCTGACCGCCGTCATGTTTGGTCTCTGCGACTTTGTCACGATGGACGAGTGGCAGGCCGTCATTGACTTGATCCCGGAACGGCTGATGGAAGGCTCGATGCGACGCAGCTTGATTGACAGGCTGAAAAAGGGCGCGCGGTATAGACACGCCGCGCGCATCTTGTACCGGGCGGCCAAGAAGCACCCCATCGCCCGACGGATGGAGGCCGTCGCCGTCCGCCTCCCCGAATCCGCCTTCCAGCGACCGGCCGTTCCTCCGCCGCCCGCGACCCTCGAAGCGGCCTGCAGCAGGATCCTCCTCGCGCACCAGGCGCGCAGCGTCGGCCGCCTCTGCCAGGCACTACACAGGAACGCGGCCGATGCCCGCGGCGCCTTCGGGACCCAAACGCGCAAGACGCTCGTGGAGGGCAAGTTCCACGCCGAGGTGCAGCTGCTGGGCTACATACTCGAGCAGCAGCCGTTGACGACGGCGCCGCCACCGCGTGTCGTCTGCGCCAGCAAGGACGCGTGTTTCCTGTGCCACTGCCTGCTCCGGGCGCACGCCAAGCTGTACACGCCGCGGTGCCACGGGAAGCTCTACACGGAGTGGCGTCTGCCGCCGACGCCCGCGTTCCGGCCGCTGCAGCGCGCCCTCAACCGGATCCTGGAGCTCAAGATACAGAGCAGCGCGGCGGCGCTGCTGGGTGGTGGTGGTGGTGGTGGTTTGCGGCGACTGCGAATCTACCCGGACTGCTGTGAGAGTACCTGCTCGACGGCGATGCTATCAAACACAACGGTCGTCGCCACGGTAGTGGATGAGCCGCTGCCCTCCGCGGACGGTTGTCGTTGTTGTGATGGTGGCGGTGGTGGTGGTGGGACGATGGTGGAGCGCGCGTCGTTGCAGACATTGGAGACTCCGGCCGCGGAACCTGCTTCCCTCTCCCCAGAAACATCCTATTCACCAAGCAGCAGCAGCAGCAGCATGGCGTCGACGCCAGAGGACGACGCACGGCAGCAGCAGCAGCAGCGGCAGCGGCGGGTTGTGAGCAGAGACTCGGCCTCGCATCTCCGCGATGGCGGCGGCAGCAGCAGCGGCAGCGGCAGCGACGAGCACTGGAGTGTTCGCCAGAGTTACGCCCTTGCGCAAGGCGAGGTCGTCGCATCCAGCCTGCCTGCGGACGCAGTGTCAGCGCTCTACACCGCGGAGCCCCTGCGCGTGCAGCTGGAATACACAGGGACGGGACAGCGCCGGCATCTGCGATACCGGATCCAGCAGCTCACGGCACCGGAGGCCCGCGCACTGCGAGAGAGTAGCTACGTTCCAGTCATTGACGTGTCTCTGATGGGGGCCGCCGCCGAGGAGCGGACCTTTCGACTCGATGAGCTGGCGGATCTATACCTCGGCGCCGGCGATTGCATCTTCCGACTTGTACTGCAGCCTGCGCTGCAGGGTTTGACGGACTAAAAGGAAAATGCGAGGTTTCAGTGTACATAAAAGAGAATCATCATCTTTTTTCCGTAACGAAGGTTGCTCCAACGACTATATGGCCTGGCATGTACGGATACGCTTGCTCTAGTTTTTGTTCTAGTATGTATCTCCCTCCGTCACGGCAGGGTGCCCCCAGTCGTACTCGAAGCGGCCCCAGCCGCCATTCTCCATCTCGTGCGCCATGGACAGCGCGAAGACGACCATGTCGTAGGCGCCGTCGGCGGGGACCTTGCCCTGGCAGACGTCGCCGCCCATGGCCACGTTGAGCAGGACGGTCATGTCGCGGAGGGGCCGCGTCCCCGCCGGCACCGCGGCCTTCATGACGGGCCGCCCGTCAATGTACCACAGCATGCGTCCCTGGCCGGCGCGCCCGCCGGGCTGGTCCCAGGCAAAGTCGTACTGGACGGGCCGCCCGCGCATGTCGGGGATGCGGGTGCCGCGCACGCGGTGCCGGTCCGGCTGGTCGTGCCGGCCCCAGTGCAGGCAGCTGTGGTTCTCGCCGTCGCCGTTCCACGTCTCGGCAATGTCCACCTCGCCGTCGGTCGGCCACGCAAAGGGCTCCTCCGGCAGCAGCCAAAAGGCGGGCCAGATGCCCTCGGCGCACGGCGAGAGGATCACGGCCGACAGCACGCCGCGGTCGTGCGCCAGCGTCTGCCTGCTGACGAGCCGCGCCGACGTGTACCTCTGGTCGTCGTCGCCCGCGCCGCGGTTGGCCACGGCGCGCAGCACGAGCCTGCCGTCTTGGGTGCTGGCGGGTGATGTGTGTGTTAGGACTGCAGAACGAGGGGTTCTCTCGAACAAAAGGTTCCCCTTGACCGGGAGGCGAGGGGCAGACTTACTGGAACGCATTCTCCGACTGGTCGGTGTAGTTTTGGAGCTCGTGGTTGCCCCAGCCGTCCGTACCGTGACCCGTCTTTGCATCCCACTCGTGCGAGACGGCCACGTGTGGGAGGAACTGCGGCTGCCAGTACACGCGCGACCCTTGAGGCGGATGCGGCGGTATCGACGGCGGCCCGCCCTGCTGCTGGTCCGGATGAGGCGGTACCGGCGGCGGCGGCCCTCCGCTGCCCTGCTGCTGGGTGCTTCCAGGATAGTAGTTGCCCGGTGGCGGCGGCGGAGGCGGATATTGTTGCTGCTGATATTGCTGCTGTTGTTGTTGTTGCTGGCCGCCACCAATCATGTCGTTGAACTCATTTTTGAGCTGGTTGAAACGGTCTTTCCACGGCATTTCGAGTTTTTTCTTCTTCTTCTTCTTCTTCTTCTGATGGTCTCTTCTCCACAGATGATTTCGCCTTTGCTGTTTTTTCCTTTCTTTGCTATCTTGCGGGATAATATGTTCTGTTTGCCGCGATCCGGGTCGATCCTAGCCGGGCGGGAAGAGAGAGGGGGGTGGGTGGTTTGGGTTTGCGGTGCTTATTCCCGGATGAATTTATCCGAGATGGTTCTTTTTTCTTGGCAGCAGCTTAGGTTCCAGCTTTCTCACCAAAGAATTTCCCTCGAGTACGTCCTAGATATGTAGTGCTATGAGATCGTAAGTGCGTTGAAAAAGGACAAGGTTGAGGGATATCTAAGAGAAGAAAACAAAAGCAAAGCGAGGTCCAGTGGTGATGATGATGTCGGGCGGACAAATAGGACCCACTGGGCCAATGCTGGGCAGTGGCAGTGTAAATGCAGGTAGGTAATGAATGAGGAGGTGGTGAAAAGTGCGTTATTATTTAGACGAAATGTAAGCTGAGAATAGTATGTCTAATCGAGTGAGAATTTGCAACCTATTATTGTATCAGTTGCTTTTTTTTCCCTATTTGCTCCGAAACGCCTGTTGAGATAATGCCTAGAAAATCTACCATGTTGCTTCCTCTCACTCTAGTGATTGATATTGGGCCCCCCTGGCATCCCCCCTTCGTTTTGCTGAACCTCGCGAGAGGCATATTCGCCCATTTTTGTTCTTTCTTTCTTTTTCGGTAGTAGAGTGTACATGAATATTGATACATCAATAAAGGGGGTGTGTTGTCTTTCTTCGCACATCGTTGCAAGGAAGGAACCCCCCCCTTCCGTCCGCCCTTCTACGCCGGCGTGTTGCAGAGGCGAAGAATGCCCTCGTACATGGCAAACATGATGGCGGCGCTGGGAACGGTCCGCAGAAGATGGGGCGTCAAGCCGCCGTAGAGGCCCATGAGGCCCTCCTCCTTCCACACCAGCCGGAAGCACTGAATGAGACCCGTGTATTTGAGCCGGCCGTCGGCGACGGGGGCCTGCCGTAGGCGGGTGCGCGCCACCTCATGCGGGTAGGCCAGAACGGCAGCGACAAACTTGGCGACGCCCGCGGCGCCAAAGTTGCCCGTCAACTCGACGGAGCGGTCCCACGCCGTCCGCTCGCGGCCGCTCGCCTCGAGCTGCAGCGCCCGGCGCGCGAGGTACGCCTTGAACTGCTCGTACAGCACCCACTGGAGCGTCGATTCGGCCACGCCGAGGTAGCTGGCGCTCATGCCCTTGTAGAGGCCGCGGACGCCCTCCTCGCGCAGGATCTGGCGCACGCAATCGTAGCTGTTGCGGTACCGGCGACGCACTTCGGTGGCGCCCGCGCCCGCGCCGGCAGCAGCAGCCGCCCCCGCGCGCTGGGCCGCCACGTTCTTGTCGAGCTGCATGCGCGTCTTGACCATCCAGATGGGGTTGGTAGCCGTCGACGTGGCGATGCCCGCCGCACCCGCCGCCAGCATGTGCACCCACGGCGCCTCCTGGCCGTCGTTGCAGCGCTCGGCGAGGATGCGTTTGCCGTTGCCGTAGACGTAAAAGTTGATGGCGCGCGCGGGGACGACACCGACGAGGTTGGGGCCCAGGCCCTTGAAGAGCGCTTTGGTGCCCTCGGTCCGCTGCACCGTGCGCAAGATGTTGAGAGTGTCGCCGAGGTGGTACATAGCCGCGGCCAGGGGGTTGCGCGCCGCCGTCTGGGCCTGCATTGCCTGGGCCGCGCGCAGCTGCGCCTGGTAAATGTCGGACTGGAGTCGCGTTTTCAGAACGTCGAGCGGTGCCGTGAGTGTCGCCGACGTCATTCCACCGATGCTGCAAAAAGGAGAGAAAAAAAAGGGTCAAGTTAGCACAATCGTCGTTTCTACGCCGGGGGGAAATCTCGTCGTCTGCGGATCGGGAGAGAAGCGTACCCTCCAGCCATGAAATGGACCCAAGACTTTGCAAACGGCAGCGCCTTGATCTGGCCGCCCTTGAGCGCCGGTGTGTCGTCGGGAAGAATGTCGCCAGTCTCGCGGGACTGGACCAGCGCGGCGTGTTCGGCAGGCGCGTGCGAATGCTGAAACGGCCGACGGTCATCACGCCCGGGGGCAAAGACCTGCTGCGGATGCGCCATGATGCCGAATTTCTCTTCTTTTTCTGCTTCTTCTTCTTGTTCTGCTTCTCGGAAAAGGCGTTTGCGAGCGGTCGCGGCAGAAACCGTGTCGCTGGCGGGTGGCAAAGACTCGGGCTGCAGCGACCGGCGGGGGGAGATGCAGCAATCAAATCCCGGCGTATCGTCGTTAGAAGTGAATAATATCGTAGGCGTCAGGCATGTCCATCGGAAAGGGTGGCAAGATGTTGGGCTTGCGAGGATGGAGAATCGAATTGGAAATGATGAAAGGGATAATGATTTTCTGGAAGCTGGGCCCCAATTTTTTTTTAAATCGGTTTGTAAAAGGCGGCTCCTCACAGGGTGGTTTGTAGGGCGCCAGGGCGCCTGCGCTGAGGCAAATGAGTCACTAATAAAACACTAAAAATAAATCAGAAACATGCAAATGCCCGCCATCTCGATGTAAAGAATGTCTTTATAATGAGAACCATGCAATGACTCGTCACAGTAGCTCTTGTGGCCATTTCGCTTAGAGAGTGAAACATTGTGTCGCAAGTGCGACACCACAAGAGACCTATATATTGCATCGCAAGTATTTTGCCCTACATGAGATAGACTCTTACTATGCAGTAATGCGAAATGTTTCAAGACCTTGTTAAGACTTGATGAGGCATCTAAATATGACCTACTGGTAACAGTGCAGCTTCAATTGGTGGCTTGTTCTGTCCAACAAGCCCCAGTTCCGTCCAACTCAGCTGTCAACATTTTCGGGCCCAATGTTGGGTGGTGTTCATGATCAAGTAGAATGGTAGAGGATCGTTGACTCTCTGATTTCCCTGCAGGTATCGTATCATACCTATGTAAATAGTTGGCGAATGGTGACTAATTAGCAACAGAGTCCGTATTGCCACATGTTGTCATGATCATCTTCATCATTTATACATTATCTTGCCAGAAAGTGGGCTACTGTACAGTCTATCTTGTGACTTCCCCCCGAAATTGTCATCAACTACCAGTATGGGTGATTCAAAACATGTTATGTACAGGAACAGGGTCCGGTGCCAGGCCGCACGGCAATATTGCCTAGCGGGATGGTGGAGGTTGCGGCGGAGGTTGTTGCGGTGGGGGGTATGGCGGAGGTTGTTGGGTGGGATATGGAGGCCGCATATAGCTTGCATCCGTCAAGACAGACGCTACCTGATTCAGACGTGACGGGTCTCGCCCTCGCTGGATGGGAGGTGGCCCGGCCAAACCGGCAAGCACCGGCGGCAAGCTCATCCTGCCATGATCGGCGCTGAGATCGGAACGTGCGCTGGAAAGCGGCCCGGGACTGTAGGTTGTGGATTGAATGGAGGCGCTTACATCGGTCTCGGCACGGCTGCTTGGGCGCATCGTCATGCCGTCCATGGTAAGCGGCGTGGGAATTTCGTCAGGTGGCGAGATCCCTTCCGAGGCAACCCGTGCATCGCGCTCCATGCGAATACCCATCTCACGCTTCAGCATCTCGGCCTCCTCATCAGTCGTGGTGCGCCAGGTGCATTTCGCGTGTTTCTTGGTGCACCCCTGACAGGCCGTGAGATGTTTGATGCAATGTAGACGTAGGCGACGGCAGCGGTCGCAGGCTGGGCTGATGACATCACCGCGCTTCAGTTTCTCAGCCTTTTGCGTGACGAGCGAGCGCATAAACTCGGCGCGATGGTCCATTTCTGTCATGGCAGATCCTTCCGTGACGTGGCTACTGGCACCAGAACGGCCAGAGGTCACGGACAGTCGATGCTGGCTAGGGTGTGGTGATGCAACGGGAGGGGAAATGGGCAGCATTCCGATGGGTGAAATGGCAGTAACAGACTGTGGGCGAGACGACGGTGCCGTATTGGGTGCTGATGCGGCGAGAAACTGCTGCAGAAGGTCGGCGTGGAGGTCATGCGGTGCACCGGAACCGGTCAGCCGCGAGGGCGGGATACCGCCGGTCGATTGATATCGCTGACCATTTTCGGCATTTCGTCGCCTAGACAGTTCGTGCTTTCGCTGTCCAATGCGATGATGCAGTATCCGTGCTCTGGCCGCGACTTCATCGGCCCTTTTGTACAAGATGGAGGCCCTCGATTCAAGGATATCAAGGGTGGCCAGCTCTGCCGTCTCGTCTTCCTCAAACGGGTGCTCGAGTGGGAAGCGATCGAGAGCCCCGGAGGATATCAATCGCCAGTCATCCTCGCTGATTTCGCACTGTAGACCTTTGTAGTGAAATTGACAGCATCGAGTGCCGTTGGGTAGTGTGGCAAAGACAAACTCATTGGGATGTGCCTTGGCATGCAAAACGACATCAATCCAGCTGACGGGGTTTGCGAAAGGCTGCGTTGTGTTTGTCTTTATGGGACCATCAAAGAAGCGCTCGATACCTTTGAGAATGCGAGGCCCTGTGAGCTTGGCCCCGAGATTGGCGGCTAGGCTTTCCTGTCGATCGAGAGCGCCTTTACTAAGTAAGTGATAAGTTTGTTTCAGAGGGATCGTCAAGTATCCATACCCTCGTAGCCGGCAATGAGATGGAGTATATCTGCAAAGGTATCACCGTCTGCTTGGATGAGAGCAAGACGCTCGGTATTCTGCCTGGGCAGAAAGTTTATGTAGCCACCATGGCCTGCACGAGTTAGCATGATCAAGTCCGATATCGCGGGTCAGCTGTCAAGACAGGTCCTTGGGATAGGTTTTTTTTCTCAACATCCCTGTGACGGGATGCAAAGAGCAACCTTGGCTGCAGATGCACAGTTAAAACAGTGTTGCACCGCCTGTCGAGGAGAGGGGCCGCTAGTGACGCTTGTGCCAGGACGCGGGAGCGGAGCCGCATGAGTTTGAACCCTTTTGGGACGGAGGCTGGCAGCTGAAGTTTCGGGAGTTTGCGCCACCCAAGTGAATAAGCCAAGGGGAAAAGAGAGGAGAAAATGAAGAGGGGAGGAAGGGGGCAGTTTTCTTTTTAAGAAAAAAAGAAGAAGAAAGAAGAAAGAAAAACCCCCCAAAGGAAAGCAGACAATGTATATAGATGAGAAGAAAAAAACTCACTCTGCTGGAGGGGATTCTGTTGCGGTGAGGGGTAGTTGTGCTGGCCGCCGCCGGCGTCCATGGCCGAACGCTTCCTCTTGTGCTCAAGGTCGGGAGTCTGCGACATGGTCATGTGGAGCAGGCGAGAGAGGAACGAGAGGCGGATAGAATGAGTGGTGCTGGGTCGTCTTGGCAACAGGGTACGATTCGAATGGCGAGCAACAAGGTTCTATCGTGCTTGCGGATCTCGGGGTATTTATGCAAGCGACGTAACGAGAGACAAGGGCCGCGTGTGAGAGCAGTCGAGGCGTGAAGCGTGGGTGGGCTGGCGTGGAGAGGCGTGGAGAGAGGCGAGGCGAGGCGAGGCGGGAATTACACGCGACAGGCGAGACGAAAGTGTCGAAAGAGAGTGTTGCAAGAACCGAGACAGTGATAGACGGAAGATGGTGGAAAAGTAAAGAGAAGGGAGGGTGATTTGAGAAAAATAAAAGTCGGGCTTGGTTCAAGTAGTTTAAAGAGTCAAGACTGTGCGGTGCGGCCAGGTGGGAATGATAGCACGGCGCGCGAGATGCGCAAAGATGTCAGTCTGCCGCGGCTCCCCTGTTCTATGCAGAGAATGATTCTGCAGTGCACTGTTCCAACGGGCGACAAGTAAATGTCTGGGAAGGGACAAGCCGGGGAAAGGGTCCCGTCAAGCCCTCTGTGACCCGATGCTGTCTTCCGTTGATGCGGATGTGCGCACGAGGTGGGAGAAGTGACTGTGGTGGTGGTGGTGCTGGCCGGGCAGGGGACCTCTCAGTCGGTGGGGCGAGACGCACATTTGAGGGGGCCAAGATAGAGGCAGAGAGGGAGGAAGAGAGAGAGAGAGGCAGAGAGGGTAGTGGTGAGCAGAGTGGACGGGAATCCTTGCTCCGTTTTATCAAAAAGCCAGGTCCGCGCTATTCGGATTCGGAAGGGTCAATAAGACGACGGAGAGCTGGTTGGCCGGCTTCGGGGGGAGAGAAGAGGAGACGCGGGCGGTGATGCCGAGAGTAGGACGGGGGGTCGATATCTGGTGAGGGTAGGAATGGTGGCGATGGATGTGGTGCGCGGTGGTTTGATTGTTGCTTTGACGTTTGTTCTGTTTCCTCGCCGATGATGGCGATGTGCGATTGAGTGGTGGCCGTTATTTTGGTGGCGCTGTTCGGACTGGGAATAAAAGGCCCGAAGGTTTCGTGAGGTGGGGGACACGGACGAGGAGATGATGGATAAAGAGATTAGAGCAGGTGAAAAAAAGAAGTTGAGGAGAGACAGGGGAAAAAATAAAAATAAAATAAATAAAAAGAGAAAGAAAGAGAGGGAGAGGTAGAGGCGGTCGAAGAATTGTGATGTGTAGACGATTAGTTGAAAGCACCCATCGGTTGGACACGCGTTGGGCGACTGCAGATCCTTTTTTTTTTTTTTTTTTTTTACCCTCTTGTCGAGAAGAGGGGAGGGTCTTGACTGACTAGCCAGGGAGCTGAATCGGTGTCATTTCTCGGTTCCGGCAAGGAAGGTGATCAGCAGCAGAAGACGGTTGGTGGAAGGGGGGCATATTGGAGAGAGCTGGGCGGCATGTCAGTGGCGGGTTTCGCTTTGGCTGAGAAGGTTTCTGGTGTGCTAGAGGAGAGGTGGATGGATGGATGGATGGATGAACGAAGGAGGAGGATATGGTAGTGGTGGTGGTGTTTGAAGGCGAGGAAGTAGCTTTACCAAAACGTGACAGAAAACTACAGCTACAAACGGAAGAGGTGTAAATATCAAGTCTGCTGTCTGCCACTTGTCACTCACTCACTCACTTACTCACTACTTGAAAATAAAGGGCATTGCATAAAGAAGTTGAAATTGTTGGCACAGTCATTGGCATTGATCATGATCAAGACGACGATCGATGATGGTCATAATGGTAAGAAAATTATAATAATAGCAACAATAATCAGAATGGAACAACACAGCCGCGGCGCAGGTCCGGCAAGCCACGACGGGCACGCATGCCTCCTCAGCATATAGAAAATGTACTTACGTGCAAAAGCACGAAAAGGGCCCTTGATCACCGTCAACAAATCCACAGCGGGGTAGGCGACCGTGTTTCCAGTGTGCAGACAAGGTAATGATGTGCAAGGCAAAAAATCCGCCATTGCGAAAAAAAAAAAAAAAGATGCGGCGGCGGCGGCCAGGGGAGGAGGAGGAGAGAGGAGGGGTTCGGTCGTTGGGAAAATCCCAAATGATCAAGTCCCGCCACGAAACTAGCCCGCAACGAGGCATCAGACCGGAACTGAGCAGAACCGCAGCGCTGCACATCATTTGCCTTATTGGCCAAGTCTGGATCCCCCCCCCTCCCATGTCTGGGTCTCTGGGGGGAGAGGAACTTCCATATGTTCTAGTCTTCCACAAAGTAGAGGAGAAGGGAAGGTGGAGGAGGGAGGGTATCAGGGGGAATGGGGTCTGCTAGGGCATTTTCCGGGATGAACATGTCGGTGCTCAATTTTTTTTTCCTTCTTTTTTCTTTCGGTACTATCTGTTCCCTTGGCCTTGTACGGATTGTGGATTCATCTGTAGAGAGCTCGGGCAGCCCACACACGCTCACAACGGAGATGGAGAGAGAGGGGGGTCAAGGGCGGTTGCGTACATAGCTCGGCCGGCAAGAGAACCAAGCGAGCTGGGCTCTCTTGATTAATTCGAAACTGGAAACATCACATCACCATTGTCTTTTCTAAATCCACGTGGATGGTTATTGGCAGATTTACGCAGCTGCCCAAGTGAGGGTGGCTTGTAGCTGTCCTTTGGCTGTCTGTGGCGTTTGTGGCTGTGGCTACAGCTCCATGTACCAGTGTTCCATCTACTTACTAACTAGCATCTACCATTTATTATTACCTGGTTCATCAGCCTGACACCAATCTTCTTCAACCGTCTCACACGCATCTGTCTGACTGACTGACTGAGTGTTCTCTCTTTCAAGCTGACACTACCGAGTACAAAGCTCACTCTTTCTGATGTTATTTTTCATGGTTATTTTTAGCTCCAATCCTCTTGCTTACTGATACTGCCCCCCTCGTCCTTGAACCTTGCTTGACCACACTATCCCCGGTTCCCATGTGCGCCTCTTGTTTCTGAGCCTACTTTTTTTTTTACACTTGCTTAATTAGTACGGATTAATCCGCACATACGGCACACACGCATGCATGCATACACACACATACACGCCACCACCACCACCACCCCAACTACCTTGCTGCTTGCTTGCTACCTACACTCATACCCTGTCTCCCGCCACATGCGCCGGCGGGTGCATCGTCTCCCGTGTAAGCTAGCAAGCTCACTACTTACAGAGGAGGACTGGCTACCAAGGCACTAAGGCAGCTATCAACAGGTACCTGGCAAGCCAGCCAGCCCAGCCAGCCCAGCCGGGCCCAGCCCAGCCCAGCCAAGAACCCTCCGTCTCATGTTCCCATCGTCGCCCGCCCGCTGCCCGCCGCCGAGTCATGCCCATGCCACTTGATCCTCCCCCCTGACATGGTGGCACGACCTTCATTATCCGTGCCAATTAAACAACGCCCCGACGCTCTGGATATCTCCTTGTGCTAATCCGTACGGATACCACCAGTAATAAAGTTCCGGACGCGCCACTCGTCGTCTTTGCCACACACACACACAGAGAAAGCAGATTGGCAGAGAGCAGCATTCCGGAAGACGGAGGACCCAGAGAGGGGGGCAAAGGGGAGACTGTTCAGCAGCAGAACCCAATCGCACGCATTCCCGTACAAGCGCGACATGCAGGATTTGCAAAAGGAGACCTGCAAGCCATTCAACTGTTTCTTTCTCTCTTTTTTTTTTTTTTTCTTTTTCTTTTCCGTCTTTCTCTCTCTCGTTCACCTTCTCTTTCTCTTTCTTCTTCTTCTTCTTTCTAGGAACCTGATTAGGAAAATACTAACTACTGACTGCCTAGTTAGCGGCTCACAGCGGAACCAGGCCAGCCTTTCTTAGCGTGGCCCTTAACTTTAGCAACAAAAGGCGGAATCACAATGTAACGGTGGCAAAAACATGGCTGGCTCCCCTCCACTCTGCCAACGGGGGAAGAAGAAGAAAAAGCTTGGTACAAAAGCCAAAAAAAGCTTCTATAAATTTTAAATGTATCTTTGACTGGTAACTTTTTGTTTCCCTTTCCGCCGGCCTATCTGAATGGGTCTCTTCCTCCCCCACCACCCCCCCTCTCTCTCCCTCTGCTTCCCTCCCCCTTAAGTACTTGCTCTTTCTGGTCTTTCCGATCCACGGATCAGCCTGATCTACCTAGGCGAGCTGGGCTCGGACGCTTCTGCCGTTACCGGTCACCGTTCGGCATTTGATCAGGCCGGCTGGCCGTTGGAGCTGTTGCTAAAGGGAAAAAAAAAGAGGCGAAAAGAAAAGAAAAGAGAAGGAGAAAAACCACCTTCACCCGTAACGGACATGAATCCTATCAAGGTCTTCTCGCCAAACCATGACAAAGCCCACTCACCCAATTGAGACTTACATTTCTGCAATCACACTTTTCGTCTGTAGTTGTTGTGTTGGTACTCCGTACTCAGTACGTTGTTCTGATCGCCACCACATAGCTACATGCATGATTGCCTTGTGCTCCAGATAACCTGGCAAGTACCAGTACCAGTCCAGCGGAAGCTACCCGCGCTAAACCTAAAATGGCCCTTAGCGGCTCGTCATCTTTCAGCCAATCAAAGGGTAAGAAAACGACGAGCAAAGAGCTCCACCTCCAAACTCATCGAGAGAGAGCTCTTCCAAATGGTGGCACATCTCCAAACGCGCTTTTCCAATCAATATCCATCTCTCGAAGCCAGACGACATCACCCGACGCAAGCCCGCCCACGTCGATCATCTAGGCCCAATCCACGTCAACAAAGCGTCACAGCATCAATCCCTCCTCCTCAGTCCTTGATTTCTTCCCGTCTTTCTTCCATTGTTTCTTTTTTTTTTCCCGACCCCGCACTCGTGACTGGCTGGAATTCTCTCTCTCTCTCTCTCTCTCTCTTTTTTTTTCTCTCTTTTTTCGATATATCGCACATTCCCTCCACACACATACACGCATTTGCGCCATGTCTGAGAGACCCGCTCACCGAGGCGGTCGCGGCGGTCGCGGCGACGGAGGGCACCATCGCGGTGGCGGCAGAGGAGGGCGCGGTGGACACGGCGGTGGTGAGCGCGGAGAACATCGCGGCGGCGGCGCTGACAGCGGCGAGAAGCCCAAGAAGGAAAACATTTTGGATCTCGCAAAGTACATGGACAAGCAAATCACCGTAAAGTTCAACGGCGGCAGAGAAGGTACCGTTGCCTCGATGCACAGGCAGCAGGCGGATAAAGCTAATTCGTTGGTCATGCAGTCGTGGGAACCCTCAAAGGCTACGATGCGCTGATGAACCTGGTCCTTGACGACGTACAAGAAACTGTTCGCGGTAGGCTTCTCCCCCCCCCCCCCCCCCCCTCGCGCACCTTTCCCTTGACCAATTGGTGTCACACTTTCTGTGAGCGTCGTGCTAATACATCCCCCCCTTGGCGGCCGAGGGACGCATCGCAGACGAAGACGGCAACGATTCCACGAGACCCCTCGGCCTGGTCGTCGCCCGCGGCACTCTCCTCGTCCTCGTCTCCCCCGTTGACGGCAGCGAGGAAATCGCCAACCCTTTTGCCCAGGCCGAGGACGAGTGAGTCTCTGTACACGCAAACCCACATTTACATACGTCATACAGAAGTGCGTTGAAGGAGAATCAAAACGAGGCAAAGGCAGACATGTGGCAGCGCAAAGGAGACGCGAGCTGCTCTGTCATGGTGGTCCCGTCCTTTTTTTTCATGTGCGACGGTTGGGCTGAGTTACAGAAAACAGCCTGCGCCCACCATTCACCGGGACGATCGTTTAACAACAACACTGGGTATCGTTTGGCGCAGTTATGACGGAGTTCTTTTTTTTTTTTTTTTTTTTTTCACATTTCATGTCGAGGCAACATGATCAGCAACACACAGGAAATAAACGACGTCACACAGGCAACGATCCGGCGTCCTAGCTGCGTACACCTCGTTTCTCTTTCAGAGTCACCTGCTTGAAAATAGAATCATGAACATTGGGTTTTTTTTTCTCAAAAGGTTGTTTTTATTTAACTAATTTCATCACGCTGTGCCTTGTTGATTTCTCATCGCCGCCAAGATGGTGTGCAGCTTTGCCATTTCCCTCTATTCTACCGCACGCCCAGGCCTGTTCCATTCCGATTTCCCCGCCCAATCGTAATTACCAACCTTCAGTGCCCTGTGCTGGCTTTCATGACAGGAAATACCGCTTACGCACAAAATAATGTCGTCATCTGCGCTGTCGTATAAATCCAAGAAGAATGAGAAGAATAAGGAAAAAGAAACTGAATCATTGGCGCGCGCTGGCACCACAAACAAAAAGAAAACAAAGTCTCCCATGTCACATCCGGAGCAGCCTCAACGTTTACCCAATGCTCCGGTGCTGGTACCTTGATCCTGCAGAGAGTGGCCAGCTGGCCCGCGATCGCGCCTCGTGGTGCTCCCGTTCGCTTCTAAAGGGACTCAACTAGATGCCCCTTCCCTGCTTGCTTGCCTTTTGCAAGTCGTTGAAGGCGCTCCCCAGCTGCTTCTTCAGCTCCTTGTAGCTGACGATGAAGCTCGTCTGCTCGTCCCGGCTCGTCAGGCAAATCTTCTCGTCTGTACCCGCGTCCAGCTTGTTGAGGTTGCGCAGCATGTGGCCCATGTCCAGCACTGGGTTGTTGCTGCCATCCACTTGGTGGAACACGTGGTCGCGAAACAGTTTCAGCATGTACCGCTCCCCGTTTTCCGACCACGCCCGATCACCATCAAACTCTTGCCTTTCATTTACGGTGCCGAGCTTCATCAAAAGACGCGCGATGCGCCCATTCTCGAGCTCTCGGTAGAGCTCTGTATTGAGTTCGTCGGCCTGGTGTTGGCTTTGATCCAATGTAGCGACAATATGACCGGCAACTCCACGAATGAATTCGTCAATCGTCTTTTGTGCAGGCGTTTGGACAGGTGTCAAAAGCCAAATAATGGTATCGCGAAGTTCTGCTGAATAAGTTCTGCTCATCTGCTCCACAGATGTTGTGATGTTATTGAGATGGACCGGAAGGGTACCCGTGGCCAGGCAGAGCATAGTGCGGCCGAATTGAACAAAATCCTCTTGTTGCAGTTCGAGAAGCGGGCGGCGATTTTCAAATTGCACAACGTCGAGAATAGAGCAGGCATTCAGACGAACTCGATTTTTACCGGTCAGCAGAATTTTGCTAACGTCAATGCACCTCGCGGCCAGGTTGCTCGAGTGGATAGCTTTGAGAGCGTTGGCAATCTGTGAGATGTAGCCCCATAGTACCGCCTCCGAGATGGGTGACTTGGGCTGGAATCGCTGCCCATGCACAGGATTCGTGGTAAGATGATGCTCCGCCAGAGATTTGGCTAGGGGGTGGTAGTCCTGCACAAATATAAGCGAACTGTCGCCAAACGCCCTCGTGGTGAAAGCGTCGTGTATCGTAATGACGTTGGCATTGTCAATGCGTTTCCATTCATTTACTGATCTAATCGCATGTTCGTTTGTGAGCCTGAAACCTTCGATGCGGCGCAGGCAGTAGATATTGCCAGTCTTGGACGATGTGCCCTTATAAACCCAGGTAGGGTACCCGAAAATATTGGAATTCTTGCGCTGGGTGGTGTCGAGCGCGACCAGCGAGTGAAAGTTGTCTAGCTGCGGTAGCTGTGAGTTGATGACTTGCAGCGAAGCCTCCGACTTGCGCTGCATCTCCTCCCGCAACTTTTCGGGCATGAAGAAGTCGTGTGTGACGCGATGATATTGCATGAGGTCCTCTCGGTGAGGCCCTACCGGCGCATATAAATGATACTGTAACGGCTGCGGTGGAAATTGTCCTCCTTGGAAAAATTGCTGCGCTGCTCCGGCTATGCCTGCGTGATTCTCGGCATATGGATTGAAAGCCGCCGCCGCCGCCGCCGCCGCCGCCGCCGGAAGGCCCTGGCCAACAGTTACCATATTGAATGGATCAACAGCACCGTTGGTCACGGCAGACGCATTCTGGTCAAATGATGGCGTGAATTCTCGAATGGCGGCAGGGTTGAATACGGCAGCGTCGCCTTCGACCGGAGTTGCATTGCCGGCTGTACTTATCAGTGAGAGTAAGCAATGCAGGGTACTCGTCTGTGCATACCTATTCCACGGGGTGTGAAGGAGGGCGCATTAGCGGCCTGGGATGTAAATGACTTCTTCACGGCCGCTGCAGGCCCAAGATTGGCCGGGGTAAACGACGGCGACTCCACGTTTAGGGATTTTTTGGATCTGCGGTTGATTAGCTTTTGCATTTGCATGAATCAAAAGCAACTCGAGGAAGGTCTGGAGTGGCTGTAATGATATGCACTTCGTCGAGCTGGATTGGGTGACGTACAGGTCTTGTTGGTTTTGGTTTTGGTTGTTCGACTTGTTCTGATCGTGTGAAAATGTGCAGCCCTGATCTTCATAGCGACAGTGGCCGTATATTAGCACATTACGACAGAGAGTTTCCTTGTTTTCTGTCTCATGTCAGCTCTGGCCCTGCGCCTTGTCTTTGAGATATTGTGTTTGTATTTTTCTCCTGCTGATGTACATCCTGCTCATGCCCTTGGTGCGCCTAGCACCTTCCTTCGTCCGTCTTCATTGCTCGCGTTGGGGGACCCGATTTGGGTGATAGCTTCGCTCCTTCTTATACGTCTCGTGACGACTAAGCGGTCTGTACATCATGCTCGCACTCACCTCGGGTTTTAACTCTCGGCGAGCCGACCTGGCGCCGCAGCTCGTTAGATTGATATCGGGGAGCCGCCATGTTTGACTATGCGGATCGCGTGATTACTTCTATGTTGGGAGACGAAATATGTTAGCATGCAGTCGGGATTGCAGCGCGGTGTTGGTCGCTGTCATCTGCGCATCCGATGCCGCCAGCCGGACGTCGGTAGGCCAACGGGGCGCCACGCGGTAACTAGACAGTGCCGGGGACATCATACTCGGATCGTGTCGTCATCAGCCATGGTTCAATTGATTGCGGCGGCGCGGCGCCCATGAAAGAAAACGGCCGAGGGCCAGGATGGCAGGCGAGCTGGGTTGGCGATTGCCCAAGACGAGGTACGGAGAGGCGGGACAGCGCGAGGGTGATGCCAGTGGGGAAGACGCGAGCTGTAGCGGGGATGTGTGGGATGCTGCGTGTCTCCCTGTTGGTAGTGGCGGCTAGGTAAACTGGATGACTGGGTGTAGTGCGACAACGCGGCAAGGCAGCGTGCAGGGTAGCTGCATAGCCTTGATCAGTTTTGCCGATCCTCACCGCCCCCCTTAGACACTTCCTATGCAGCTGCCGCAGCCATCCATTCACATAGATACGAGCCACTGCCAGAATGCAACAGTCTCGGCTTAGTCCGTCAGCAAAGAGGCAGATGATGGAGCAGGCAGCCCAGCAACCTGATTTTAGCCGTTTAGCCAGAGAAGGAGGCAGCTCAAATTGGCTTTTGGCATTCGAACCCGTGTACTATAGGTAGTGCATTGCGCTGGCGCCGTCCTCAGAGCACTACCTAGACATGAGGGCAGAGGCCTGTAAGACTAGGTACTTCCTGTAGCTACCTGTGGATAACTTCAATAAGATATCTTCCACAATGGATAGTAACACTTGTCTATTCAGACTGAATTTTTTTTCCTTTTCTATCCTTTCTCTCTCTTTCTCGTCTCAAAGAGACAACTAGTCTAAAGACAACTGGTTCAAAGATAACTAGTCGTAAGATAGAAGACTTAACATTTTTATTTATTTAATTAGGCTTAATAGAGCCATCTTCGACTGATTATGACCATAGTTAATCGTAGTCCCGCCAAGTATTTCAATGACTACAGCCAGCCATGTCAAATACATAACTAAAATAACCTAGATTAGACAAATGAATCGAGGGCTAAATAGATAGTAAAAGTTCAAAGACGTAAAACAAGAGGGTAAGGTAGACATATATAAATATGTTTGTGTGTGTGTGTGTGTGCATGCGCGGGACAGCATCTCCACAGGAAGGGCCTCGCCAATTTCTACCAGACCAATTTTAACCGCACCCTCGCGTTTTGTAATGCTCAGGGGGGGCAGCTCAGCCACGCCAGGGCAGCTCCGGATGAAGCTCAGGGCAACTCAGTGCAGCTTCGGCCGATGTCTGGCGAGCAACAGGGAGCATCACTGAGCTCAGCGTGTCTGGTGCCTTCTCCGGATCGTTTAAAGCGGCAGGTGAGACAGATTAGTTTTGGACAGCTAATAGAGAAGGTCAACTTCATTCTAGCTCTCGTCTCCAATCCGTTTGGCCTGGCGTATGTCTGATCACACGTGCCCGACCTGGTCCATGACCATAATGGCATCCGATTTGTCGAGAGTAGCATATCGATGCGAAACTATTACCTTTGCACAGCCTCCGAATGCCCTACCAATCACCGCCGCCATCCGTGCCTCGGTGTCCTCGTCTAGGCTTGACGTAACCTCGTCCATCAAGATGATTTTTGATCCTGTGATTTCATGGTGCAATATCGCGCGTGCGAGCTGGAAGAGCTGTCGCTGGCCGTGTGAGAGACTCACATCCTTCATGCGAGAGGACAAATCCCCGCGGCGGCTGATGATATCCCACAGCCCTACGCGATCGAGGGCACTTTGGCACATCTCATTCGTAACGATACAGGTGGGAGGTCGTTGCGCGGGATCGAAAGGATCGAGGTTGAATTTGACCGAACCGCGCAAGTGGATTCCGCCTTGGGTAATGGTAGTTATCCGGGCACGTAGTAAATCAGGAGGCACTGTGCGAATCTCCCGATCGTCAATGCTGATTGTGCCTTTGTATTGCACTAGGTTCAAAATGCTGAGCAGCACAGTGGTTTTACCGCTAAAACAATTCAGTCAGTAAGTACAAAAGCCCTGACATAGCGGCCAATATGGCATGGAGCTCACCTTCCAGTGCGACCCACGATTCCGAGCGTTTCACCAGGCCGAATAATGGCGGTTGCATTGTTGAATTGTGGCATCGTGTCGTCCCTATGCGGCCAGCGGCTTAGCACATGGCGCATTTCTCGCTAGATAAGATATTTCACGTACCGATAGAATGCAGATACGCAGTTAAGTTCCAACTGGCCTCGACTAGGCCATTGCGATGTTACCGGTGTCTTACCATCCTTGTATTTCTCACTCGGGGTGCGGTCGCAATATGATCGAATCCGTGTCACCGCGCCAAAGGCAGTTTCCATTGCCACAGAGGCCTGCACCCACTCAGATATTGTGCTGCTAAATCCAATGAGACTTAACAATGCCAGTCCCATTGAATTGGCAGATGCCGTGTTGGAAAACTTCAGCGCCAAGCTCACTACAAGGATGGCAGCAGCAGCACTTGAGAAGTCCAGGGTACATTCGAGCCACTGTTGAATGCAGTATAAGAAGTAAAAGGGTTTCTGTGTGAGGTCCAAGATTGAGAAAAACTCCTTCGTCGCTTCTTCCTGCCATCGGAAAGCACGGATGTGGTCGATCCCCGCAGCTGTCTCTGTAAAATGTCGGATAAGTCGTTTCGAGGTATCAAGCTCCAGAACACGAAGCTGCCGGGATGTACGTAAGTAGTACTGTTGTATCGAACCAATAAGACCGAGGAAGAATGGAATCGCTGGCGCCGCATATGCGGCGCCAGAACCGATGATACCAATGTCAATGATGACCGACACGGCACCTAAGCGATCATGCAGCGTTAACAGAACTGTCAAACTCAAAAGAAAAGGGCGGTAAGTCTTACGGAACACTGTTGGCATAATCAGCGCAGGAAC
Organism: Cordyceps javanica; assembly: GCF_051103115.1. Classification (NCBI taxonomy): domain Eukaryota; kingdom Fungi; phylum Ascomycota; class Sordariomycetes; order Hypocreales; family Cordycipitaceae; genus Cordyceps; species Cordyceps javanica. Next base: position 6,930,595 of record NC_139295.1, read on the forward strand.
TCTCTGCGTCGCCATGGAAGTGTCCGAACTAAATCGGTTCAAAATGGAACCAGCATCTTCAGTAGTAATGAACTCGAATGTCGATCGGAATGTAGCCTTGACAAGGTTCTCGTGGAGCTTGTTGGCAGTCTTCGCGTTTACATAATAGTAGAAGAACCTGTTCCGACGAATGAGTCAAGACGCCGTTGGAAAGCGTGCAACTACTCACATTGCAGAGAGACAATTTAACAGTGGGTGGGCAACACAAAGCATTGCGTACCCGATGAAATAGAGATTATTTCCAGCATCAGTATCAAGCCATATGCGAACAAAAATGTCTAAAATGGTCAATAAAACCAGATTGCACCGATGAAGATCGAGCAACTCACTCGGAAGTCTTTCGGAGACGGCAGCGAGAGTGACAGCTACAACCCATAATGTCACAAAGAGAACGCCTGCAGGTCGGAAGAAATATGCGTATAGCGATAAACTACTGTAGGTGTTTACAGTGTCTCGTTGCGCATTAAAGATATCATCAGCATTGCCGCTCGATGTTGGTTGGACAATAGGCGGCTCAGACGGCTTCTCTGCAGTGGCATCGTACTCTGTGGGCGAAACTGTCCGATATCGATGGTTTCTTGTCAGATCTTCAAGCTCTTCATTTACTTGCTGCTTTGTCAGTGCGATGACGTGTCCTTCGTCTGTAACACGAAACACTGTGTCGGCATCGACGAGATGCTGCTCTGTGGAGGTTAAACTCGATCAGCATTCCATAATACCAATACGTCGGAGCTGTGGTCGTTTTCGAGGCACAGGGCTTTCGAAGACACTATCGAACGGGAAGCGAAAAAAAGAAACACGGGATAGTGACATGATGTAGAAAGCCGCAAGGCAGCAAAAGGTGAGCGATTAACTAGCCATCACGGGCAGTTGAGATGTAGGCTTATAAAACGAACTCAACTTACTCATGCTTGTAGTCATAACCAATGTTCTTCCGTTTGGAGTGGCATTTCCATCCGAAATCAGCCTGATCCTGATCAATGCCGATGTTTCCCGATCTAGCGAGCTAAAAGGGTCATCAAGGATCGTGACATCCGCTTCCACGTAGATTGCACGCGCAATAGACTGCGAAAAATGTCAAGTTGGAGCGTTCAGGACAGAATGACTCGACTTACGATGCGTTGCATCTGTCCGCCACTCAGAGTGCATCCACCGCTTCCCACAATAGTTTGGTCACCATCAGGCAACGACTCAAAATCAACTCCCAACGCGCAAATAAATATGGTCTTTTGATATAAGGTGTGATTGTAGGCTTTATGGCCAATGATGTTCAGTCGAATTGTCGTGTTAAGTAGCCAAGGTCTTTGACCAGCAAAAGCAATAGATGGTGAGCGTAGAAGAGCAAGTCCATTTCTGAGTTCCATTTCGCCCAGCATGACCTTCAGTAATGTTGACTTTCCACAGCCAACGGAGCCATGGATCATGGTTATCTCACCAGATTTGATGACGATAGATGCATCGCGTAATATTGAGCCAGTAAGATCCATGGAGACATTCACACCGGAAAGCTCAATAGCGTACTGGACCGGAAGGGCCACGCTGGTAGCTCCCGATCCTAACGCATCAGTCGCAATGCTGGAGCTGGTACTTGATGCTCGACCGATCCGACGAGGGTCCTTCAACTCATCTTGGGTAAGGTAGGCCTGAACGCGGGACAGACAAGCAAAACCAGCAGACCATTCAGGAAGGCTAGCAAAAAAGCTCGCCAGCGGTTGAGCAATCATCGTCACAACAGCAAGAATTGTGTAGAAGCGAGCAGAAGACATGGTTTGGGCAGCTCGGGTCCAAAACAATGCTGCGGCAACAACAATTGCTGGAGTAACAGTATCGGCAAATGCGGCTTTTTCGAGATTAATTTTTGTTCAAAGGCAGAAAGCAGCGAGAACTTACAGATACCAAACGTGATGCAGATGATTCTCCTTGTTCTCAACGAGACCTCAACCTCTTTCACCCGCAGATCGTTTAAATACGTTTCCATAGAAGGCGCCAAACCGGTCATTTTGATGTCTTTAGTTTGGGCCAGAATGTTTGACGTCGCGGCTACACGTTCTTCGATATGCTCGTTCCATAGCTTTCGTGTGATGCCCATCTGCTTAGCCATGCGCTTGGACAAAATTGCAACGACTGCGAAAAAAATCAGTCTCCCAATGTATGTTAGGTCGTCAGGCTTGCATGCTCACTTATGGCAGTGACGATCGTAAAGACACTAGCCACTCCGACGAAGATGGAGAGTACTGCAACTCCGAAGCCAACCTCCAGAATCATAGCAAGACTATCATATAGCAGTGAAATAAGCTCTTCGGTGCCAGGAACATCAGTGCTAATCAGGGTAATTGCAGCTGATTCATCTGACTCTGAAGTGCTCAGCAAAAGAGACTTTTGGTAGATGGCAGATGTTAGTATCGCTCGGATACAAACCATGATTTGGTTTCTGATGTGGCTAAACCAATTTCTTGAAATCTGAAAACACTTAGACCGGAGCTTTCAAGCGACTCACGTCGGTACTCACAGCTTTACCGCAGAAAACAAGCGCAGTGGCCAGAATAAGAGCGGTAGCCTCCTCTTCTTTTGATATATATTCGGGCTGCGTATGCTCCCCAGATGCGGCGTTGACTATATCTTGCAATAGAAACGGTTGACTAAAAGTAAATCCGACTAGGAATAGCCTTGGTAGAATGACGTAAAGAAATGGCCATGGCATCGAAAAGACTAGAGCGCCAAGTAACGCAAACCTAGATTTCTGGTTTTGCTTTCCCCAACATTCTTCTAGATTACCATATAGATCTTTCGAGCTAAATTGATGTCCAATATCAGGGAGGTGGTTATTGTCGATTAGATTTCGAAAGCCGAAAAGTAATAGCGGGTTGATCCACAAGAAGGTAGATCTACTCCAGAAGCCTGCTGTGAGCTCATTTCCGAGTTGTTGTCGATTCTCAGCTATAACAAATTTCCGTTTGGAAATTTCTTCCAAGACAACCAAGGCAAATTTGAGAGCTGGCAGGGCACAGCTAAGACGCGCGATAGAGCCTAGACTCGTTCTATGGAAATAGCTGTAAATGGTCACCAGATCAAATAGCAGCGTAATGTTGATATAGGAGGCGAGGAAGAGGTCTGGCTGCAGTAAATGGATGTGTGACACGTAGGTCATAACGATGACACCTATGAAGCTAAGAAATGAGAGAATAGAGGCCGCCTGTGCCACCTTTGAGTTCAACGGCGACCTATACCAGAACACAACCGTGGCTAGCTGAAGGCCAGCGAGGGCAACGGCCACGGCCAGCTTCGCCCATAGCAGCCAAGACGGGCGAACTACCGGTCGACATTTGATGATCTTGTGGAGATAGTATGGCAAAGTGAAGAGAAGGATCGAAGAGGGCACAATGTGGAAGATGGTATGCTCAAATAAGAGCGTGAAATCAAAGTGGCCAAATAAACGCGGGCCGAAGGAGTCGTCCATATTGAGCAGCCAGACGCTGTCGTGCATACAGTGTGCGTGAAAGAAACGACGAGAGTAGAGACAGTCGGGCGCATCGAGTGGCACATGGTACAGACTTTACGAAGGCGCTACTCAGATATATACCATGTAACTATGGGAGGAGAGACGCAACCTTGCAAACAACATATACTTGGGACCAATCCAGCCACTACAGACAGGCCAGCCCGTTTGTGGAGCGGGGGTAAAGGCGATTGCGGCATGATCCTCTAGGCCAAAAGTACCACCACCTCCTCCAGACAGTATCGGAATTGTGGCGTCCTTTGATCGTTTAAGGGGTGGCATTGCCTTGCGTATGGCACAAACAGGGTGAAGGTGTTCTCCGTCACAGCAGTCGGGCAAGGCCTTCGCCCTTTCACGGTAGCCTCAAAACTTGGAGAAAAGAAAACAGTAAATGTAGCGATGGAAGAAGAAGAGTCTCCGTCCATCAAAGGGACGGGGTTCGTCTATTGATATTCAAAATGTCTCCGTCTATCTAGCAATAACCCGGGCGCATTGAGTCAAGCTGCCCTTATTCGGCTCCAAGAATCTCTGATCGGTCAGCGGCATCTACCTCCAAAGCATAACCTTCCTTTACGCTCCAAGGTTTCCCCTGCATCGCTGCCGCTTGCATGAGGTTGTGCTCGGCCTGTACCGCTGTGTCGTCTTGTCAGTAGATGCGCCTCGAGGTTCGCTCGGCGACTCGAGGTCGAATACCTGGTAGTGCTTCGACGGTGGCAACGGTGGCTGCGAGAGCCATGATGAGACGGAAAAAACGCATGCTGGGATTTGAATGTTTGTTGCTTTCAGCGAAACGCGGTGTACGGTACAAGAGAGGTGTGTGTAATGAATAGGTTTGCTGAAAGGAAGAAGAAAGAAGTTTGTGCTAATAAGGCCTGCAGCTAAATTTCAAGTCAAGGTTGCATCCAACTCGTCTCCGCGATGCTTCGTAAGCCACCCGCAGAAAGCAGATATTCAGTACATGTTATGCTGTGGCAGTACTTGTTCAATAGCGAGGCTAAACCAGTCACCTTCCTCAGTCACCGTTACATTCCGCCGGTGACCCTGGTCAACTCAATCAATAGTCTCCGCTGGGCTTGACGCCCATCTCAAAAGTGCCCACAGCCTTGTATTTAGCGTCTATTGGAATCTGTGGCTAGTTACTGTTCTTGGGATATCGTGCCCAGTTTGACGCCAAACGATACATCTAGATTTGATCGGGGCTTTTCGATAGCTAGTTACATGATGGAGAACTGGTAAGGTATCTCAAAGGGGACTTTGGGCCATGTTTTGAAAACTCGGGTTTGTACCTATCCTCAGCACGGTGTGCTTGGTTCAGTGCTACAAAACTTAATGCGCCATGCAGCCTCATGGCGCCACGCCACAACCATGTATATCGCAACGATATTGGCCATATCCTCCCATTTCCCCACGCATTTGAAAAGTCCTGTTATTTATCGGCGACCATGTTGGCCATAGAGCATTGGAGCTAACAAATTGAACTTGCTACTGCAGGTAGCATCGTGAGCTCCATCGGATCACAACTGTCACCACACCTACCCAAGTGGCAACCCGTGGCTGCTGGGTGCTATGATTCTTCGGTCGCAGGCAGCACGGCGCCTGTCCCCATCTCAACTTGTTACGCTATAGACATATCAGGTATCGTGACCAAATTCATTTGTTCCGACAGCTTTCGCGGACCAAAGGATTGAGGGCCTGGTTGGCGAGAATCAAGGTTTAAAAAATCCGGCCTTGAAATATCGGTGTTGCTCGAATCACTAATTTCTCCCAACTTCCTGCGCATGTCGCATGACGGGATGTAAGTAAAAGAGGAGACTCGGATCCATTGATATCCTGGTCAGGGTGCGGTTCCCGTTGTGATAATGCGTGTCCTGCCTCCACTCCAGCTGCGTGCGGTCGGGGCAAGAGTGAAATCAATGTGATGGTGCCTATTGCGGGGCTTGGCAGGACTTTTGTCAAAGATCAATAAGAGATTGTCTGCACATTCGGGGCCTGCATGACCAGCCATATCTGGTAGACCTTACGATCAGAAATGGGACGTTTTTCGATGCGGCTATCCACGCGAACGTGCGTTTTCCCACATCCTGGGTTGATATAGTTTATCAAATGCTCACGAGGTTCCTGAGTATTAAATTCGATCCTTTTGTGTTGTGTAGGTCGCTGGGAGGCAAAGATCTAGCGAGCTAACGGATTTTCATGTGTAAATCCGAGCTCATATGAGACCTGGGTGTTTTGGCTAGAACAATCTATCCTAGCCATGTTTACTCCGATGACTTTGACTTTGAAGGAAATTGTCCACGAGAGTGAGGGTTCTCGTCCAAGTTGACCTTATGCATTTCAACCACGGTCCAAGAGGGCAGAGTAATAGGTGTTCCTACCAGGTGAATCGCGGTCGCCAGGCTCGCAGCTTTTTGCGACGGAGGCGAGCACAGCGCGTACCCATATCATTTTGCGTCTGAACGATTCAAGCTCGAAAAGGGAGTGTCTCGGCGCAGAATCTCTCGATATCGCCGTGGCTTCATCGGGGCAGAGCCTGACAGCGCTGCTTTCGCATGCTCGCTTCGTGTCTTCCCCGCGTCGAAGCACCGCCACTGGGCTGTCCTTGGCTGCGCCATGCTCACGTAGTTGTTCGTCCTAACCCACACACAGGATCCTTCTACCTGGCGGACCGCCAGATACAGCCAGAATTTCAGTCTGAAAGTATGGCAGTGGTCGAGGAGGATCTCGGTCACGTACCTCTCCGCAACCTCATCCTAGGCGGCCTGAGTCAAGGCTCCACCGTGGCGCTGGAACAGCCGATTCAAAGCTTCATTGACTTCGGGTGATGACGACCCATTCTCGGGGTTGGCCACAGGACGGCTCGAGAGAAACTCGTCCGCACGCGAGAGTATGAGTGTGGACTGCTGCGTTGACATCCTATGCAGGAGCCGTCTGTAGACAAAATTGCGCATCTTGCACCGGTATTTCTCGGGCACGTCGCCGAAAATGAGCAGGATCCAATTCATTTGCATAAAGTTGCGGGAGAAGTGATACCGGTCGCGAGATACATGGTCAAGTGGAAAGGCTACGACAAAGAAGGACGCTGTTGTAGATTGCCGACTGGATCGAATGTATTGTCAGTCGTATTCCACGAATAGGCGGGGATTTAGAACTGGAAGCAACCCGTGGCTAGGCAGCACGTATAAGTAGATGATCTGTACTGATAATCGAATCGATGAAGGCAGGCGTTTTCGCTATACCCTCGTGTACAGCGGATCTGAGAGTGCAAACCTCGATACTTCTACTCTAAGGATTTGGACAAATACACCATGCCTACATAAGGGCTGTTGTTGTATGCCTCTGCCTCGACAAACCCTTCCGACTTGTACAGGCTGATGGCGGCCTCCATCCTGGCCAGGGTGTCTAGAAAAACTTCCTTGTACCCTTGGTCCTTTGCGCGTTGCAACAATTCCAGCAGCAGTTTCTTGGCAACCCGCCTCCCGCGAGATTCGGGATACACGAACAATCTCTTCATCTCGGCGCATCGGTGCCCGGGCTTGGCTTTTGGGTGGCTCGAGGGCAGCTCCAGCGAGCGCAGGGCGACGCAGCCCAGAGTAGCCCCGGACTCGGAGTCCACGGCCAGTAAGAGCGAGCCCGTCGGAGGCGCATATTTCCCTGGCAGGCCGGCCAGCTCTGAGGCGTAGTTTTGGTGGGAAAGATCCTCGTCGAGCCATTCGGTGTAGGCGTGGAAGCACTCGATGACGGCGGCGAGGTCCTCGGGCGACGCGGCCTGGCGAATCAAGACTGTGGAAGAGGCTGCCGGTTTGGATGCCATATTTCTGATACTCTGATTCAGCGAGAATGACCTTGCCCGTTATTTCCAAAGCTGCAAGAGCAGGCAATTGGCAACTGGCTTGCGGGGTGAATGATTGGCGTAATACACTGATGACTGGACAATGTACAGCGCCCTGTGGTCCAGAAATTTGCCAACTTGAAGAATGAAATGGAAATGAATTGAGAATCTTGAGGCGTTCTTAGCTGTAGCTCTATGTGGTCTTTTCAAGGGCGCAGTCGCGACATGTGGATGACTCTTTTAAGGTCGGTGGTGGATGGAGTCGATCAACACACTGAGTACATGGCTGAACAGAAACAAGTTGGAAGGGAGCAGGCGAATCCAACTCACGAAATTGAGTTGACCTTTGGATCTACGAAACGGAAATATTTTTATAAAATCTGATTACAGAAATTTTCTTTTTAGAAAAGTATCTCGTCTCATTCGAATGCACATAGCCGGGAACGGAGCTGGTCTGTGGCCCCCCCACCATTACATCAGACTTGGCGCTGGTGCCTCGACAGCTCTCAGCCACCACTGAGAAGCTACCTATCTATCTCACGAGCAAACAACGCATTTCGACATCCCTGAACCCAAAGAGAGAGAGAGAAGAAAAAGAACGAAGAAAATCACACACACGAACGCGCAAGGAAATCGCTTTGATCGGGAACGACGATACGCGCGGAAACGGCAAATATGGCCGACGACGAGACGGACATTGGCCAGCTGTCCCCAACGCAGCAAGAGGCACTCCAACAGTACCTGGCCGTGACGAACCAGGAAGTCAAGGACGCGGTTCCGCTGCTGCAACGTTCGCAATGGAACGTGCAGGTAAATACACTGCGGCAACTAGAGCAACCGCGCCATTTAATGTACTAACGAGCAGGAAACATCTAGATTGCCATCGCCAAGTTCTTTGACGGCGAAGGCCCCGACCCCCTAGCCGAAGCCATGGCGGCCAACCAGGCCATCCCACAAGTCGCCGCGCGACACGAGAACCTGCAGCAGAGCCTGCTCGCCTCGGAATTCAACTCGCGGGCCGCGCCGCGCCGCGAACGAACCGACCCGGCCCCGCGCATCGTACCGCAGGCCTCGACGACGCACGGCACGCCCTGGCTGCTGGGCCTGCTGCTGACGCCGCTCAACTGGGGCTGGCAGGCGGCGACGGTGCTGCTGCGCACGGTGCTGTACGCCGTGTCGCTGCTGCCCGCGGCGGTGCGGCCGACGCTGCTCACGAACCGCCTCTCGGCGGCGCTGCAGGGCGGTGGCGGCGCGGGTACGACAGGGCGACGTATGCTGATGCCGCGCGATGCGGCGGCGCGGTTCAAGCGCGAGTTTGACGAGGAGCACGGCGGCGGCGACAACGACTTGCCATTCTTCGAGGGCGGGCTAGCGCAGGCGCACGACCTGGCCAAGAAGGAGCTCAAGTTTCTGCTGGTCGTGCTGCTCTCGCCCGAGCACGACGACACGGCGGCGTTTGTGCGGGATACGCTGCTGGCGCCCGAGGTGGTGGCGTTTGTGCGGGACCCGTCGAGCAACATGATCCTCTGGGGCGGCAACGTGCTCGACTCGGAGGCGTTCCAGGCGGCGCGCGAGTACAAGTGCACCCGGTTCCCCTTCTCGGCGCTCGTCTGCTTGACGCCCAAAGAGGGCGGCGGCAGCGGCGGCGGCAGCACGCGCATGGGCATCGTCAAGCGGCTGTCGGGGCCCATGCCGGCGGCGACGTACCTGTCGGAGCTGCAGGGGGCCGTGGAAAAGTACGGCGCGGACATGGCGGGCGTCCGGGCCGAGCGTAGCGCGCAGCAATTTGCGCGGACCCTGCGCGACCAGCAGGACTCGGCCTACGAGCGCTCCCTGGCGATTGACCGGGAGCGGGCGCGCGAGAAGAAGGAGGCGGCGGCGGCGGCAGCAGCAGCGGAGAAGCGCGCCGTGGAAGAGGCCAAGGCGGCGGCGCGGCGGGCCGAGCAGGGCGAGCGGTGGAAGGCCTGGCGGGCGACGCGGATCCGGCCGGAGCCGCCGGCGGGCGACAAGGACGTGGTGCGCGTCGCGCTCAAGATGCCCGAGGCGTCTGGCGCGGGCCGCATCACGAGGCGGTTCGCGCAGGACGCGCCGGTCGAAGAGCTCTACGCGTTTGTGGAGTGCTACGACGTCATGACGAGGATGATGCAGCAAGGTGAGGACGAGGAGAACAGCGGCGGGGAGAAGCCGCCGGCAGACTACGAGCACAAGTACATGTTCCGCGTGGCATCGACGCTGCCACGGGTGGTCTACGAGCCTAGCGAAACGCAGACGATGGGGGCGACAATTGGACGATCCGGCAACCTGATCGTGGAGGCGGTAGAAGACGGGGCGGAGGAGGAATGTGTGAATGAGTAAGAAACGGGGAGGTGGTGGTGACGGTGGTGCATAGGGATCTTTGTAATACTAGCCGTGGAAAGAAAAGAATGAATGAAAATGCATAGGAATCTCACACGAGAAAGAAAAAGGGCAACAGGCTGAGCTCCTAGATCTGACTCTCTATGTTGAGGGAGACGGAGTGAGAGCAGTATGGTGTGGGTGTACTCAGTAGATGTGAGCCGTGGCGAGGCGACGCAATAGCCAAGAAGCCCCGATGTACTCCGTATAGTTGACTGAGTCGCACATGCGACATGGTCAGACGTGACTGGGCAGAGGACGCACGCGACACTGGCGAGCGGCGCGGCTAGCAGTAGGAGGAGGGATGACCGTTGGGAGAGTTTTTTTGTCAGGTGCGCCGTGTGCCTACATGATGATGTACTCGTTTGCACAGCCACCCCGGGGAAGCTCTACGCAAGCCGCGTGACGGAGGTGGTGGCGAGGTTTCGGGGGTCTCGATAAGCATTCCAGGGGGTGGATTCATGGTGAAGCTGATGATATTTTTTTCTTTTCGTTTTGATGATTGGGAGACAAAAAAGATCACCAAGAGAAAGAATAGACAGTAAATGAATAAGAATCTTCAAGATGCTGGCTGTACTTGCTGTGGTATGTATGGGAGTTGACTAGTACTTACTGCTGATCCTGTTGCTGCCTGAGGCGTCGTCTGGTTGGCGCCGACGGCCAATTGCTAGCCCCATCGGGAGTTGCCGAATCGGGCCAGGTGTTAATGCCTGGCCGCGCGGCTGCTGGCGTTGAACCCTTGAATAATTTCGTCAAGTTGGACAATCATTATCATTGCTGACTTGAAAGACAGGGGGACCAAAGCTACATGCATGCTCAAAGTACTGCTGATGCAAGGTACGCGAGTACCTGCTTAGGTATTATATAGGACCCTGGTAGGTACCTGTAAGTACTTACTTATCTGCCTCGGTATTTAGAGATGGAGATGCCAAACTTGGGCGTCACCCAGCTCGCTGTCAGTACAGAGTAAGTTTTACGGGTTGACTGCGTAGGGGCCGAACACTCGCTACAGCCGCGTACTCACTCATCAAATGAGTAGAGGGACAGGAAGAAGAGACAGAAGTTAAAAAAAACGAGCCAGTAAACATTGCGTACGTGTTTCGTCTTGGCATGGGGAACAAGGGTTTATTCTCGGAGGGCCAGTTTGACCAGTCAGGTACTTAACTTGGTTGGCTGCTGGGCATAAGTACTTAATAAGCAAAGTAGAAAGGTAACTACAGAGTACAGAGATACTAGCTAAGTAGGTACTTGTTTGAAAGGTGCCCTTCACGCTTAGTACCAATTGCTGTACCTAGGTACCTACTGGAAAGGTACCGGTAGCTAAGCCAAGCCCCACTGCGCTACAGGGCACAGCCTCTGAGTGGCCCGCCTCATCACATCGTCAGGGCGCTCATAGCAAACCTGGCTATGGCAGCCTGTCATGGCGCTCTGCTGTCACTACCGAATGAAAGTTGTATTGACTCGTTTCTAGGAAGTTTAAGTCTTCAGGGCCACCAGGTCCTTGTTAGTGATTTGCTAGAGGCAGGAGTGTTCTAGCTTGGCTACAGATACCTTACCTGAGTAGTGCTCCGGCAAAGTAGGTATCCTTTTATAGCTGTCCAGGCACTACTAAGATACCTACAGGTAACTTACAGGGAGCTACTCAGCACTCAAGGTACTGCTACAGTGCTACTCAGTACAAACCTGGCGCGTCAGTGCTCCGTGCTCCAGCCAAAATACTGAGGTTCCTACTTACTCCATTTATTATAGCCGTCCGCCACCACCACTGCCACCACCACCATCATCTCCATCACCTCCAAAAGGCCCCGTTTGCCAACATCTCCATTTCCATTGTCAGCCTGTTTCTTCTTTCCCCCTTCTCTGATTTTGTTTCCTCTGAACAGCGACATTGCGGCTTGCTTTGCCTCTCCTCCTGTATTGCTGCACACCGATCGCTCCCTATTCCTGCGTTTAGCGCCGTTCTCTTCTCCATCCTGCCCCTCGTCCCAGCCCGCCCATCAGCGAGCGGCCCCTTTGCCTTCCAACATCGCAAAACCCCCGTCGCTGCCTCGGGCTTTATTACTGAACCACTGTCACTCCCACCCGCCCCAGCCCGACACCGCGATACAAGCATCCTGGTCTCGACGCAGCCCCAGCCGCCCGCCATGAAGTCGATGAAGAGCCTCAGCATGAACAAGATGCTCGGCGGCATCAAAAGAAAGAGCACACGTACGCGACTCTCCCTCCCATCTGACGCTACCCTCCGCTGTTCTCGTCCTGTTCCTCCTCCTTCTCCTCCTCCTCCCCGAAACATGTTTACGCGGCCGGACCAACACTCGCTGACACCATCTCGCCTCTACCAGTGCCAGCTCCCTCCGCCAGCGCAGCCGCTGCCGTTCCCCAAGAAGGTGAAGCCCCCGAAAAGACGGCTCACAACAGCGTGGTATGTTTTTTTTTCTTTTGCGCCTATTCTTTGGGAGAACTGCGCGTCGTTCCTAACCGTCATCACCTTACAGAAAGCGTTTTGCGAGTCGGGATACAATGTCCAGGTAGGTCGCTCGCCGCGGCACCCACCATCCAGGCTGTCATGTCTTGGACTTTCCGCTAACCATAGCTACGTCTCGCTTGCAGGGCGACGAGGTCCTCTTTCTCCCGCCTATTGTCGACGCCGCCGAGTCTTCTCCCGCCGCCGCTACCGAATGCGCTCGCCTCATCCGCAAGTTCATGTCCAAAGACTACTTTGGCCGCGCCGCCTGGCAATACAATGCCATCATGCTCCTCCGCATCCTCACTGAGAACCCGGGCCCCATGTTCACCCGCAATATTGACGCCAAGTTTGCCGACACGTGCAAGGCCCTGTTGCGCGGCACCAAGGACCTCAACGTCCGCCAGATGCTCATCGAAACCCTCGACGACTTTCAGCAGACCAAATCCTACGACGACAACCTGTCCGTCTTGTTAACCATGTGGGCCAAGGAACGTACTAAGATTCAGGCCGTATACGGGGTACGCTCCCAGATGCACAGTGCTGCTTGTTCCTGCCCACTCGTGACAGTAGCTAATATGCATGCCCTTGACAGAACGCTCCGAGAATGGCCCCGCGCCCCTTCCTCACGAACCAGCCGCAACAACAATTTCCAAACAATAACGCCAACAACCAAAACTACTTCTCCCGTCATCACACCAACAACAAGCTGCCCAGTAGCGTCGAGCTCGCCAGCCGCCTCGAAGAAGCGCGAACATCTGCCAAGCTTCTCGAACAGGTTGTCATGAACACGCCTCCAGCCGAGACACTCAACAATGACTTGATAAAGGAATTCGCCGATCGTTGCTTGAGCGCCTCAAGAAGCATTCAGGGATATATGGTTTCCACCAATCCCGGCCCCGACAATGAAACTATGGAGAGCCTCATCGACACCAACGAGCAGCTGCAGACGGCCCTCAACCACCACCAGCGCTCCGTCCTAAGCGCCCGCAAGCAACTCGGACTCAATGTGCGCTCCGAAGAGACGACTCCTGCCGCAGGTACTCCCGTTGGCGAGCCCGTCTCGCCCCTACTCGACTCGCCGGCGCTACCTGTACGGAGCGCAAAGGGAAAACAGACGGACCTGTACCAGGCTGATTCCTCCGGGGTCGATGTCGGCCCCACTCTAGGTCTGGCTTCTGGCTCCGGCTCCGGCTCCGGCTCCGGCTCCGGCTCGTCCTCCAAGGGCAAGCAGGGCCAAGGAAATGGCGCCGCCCATGACGACGAAAATCCGTTTGCTGATCCATTTGCCGACCCGGAACATCACGACGACACCCTCAATGGCGCATCACGCTCACGCACACCTGCCGCACACGATGATCTGCCTCAGGAGCCATTCCACCCTGGATTCACCCCCGCTGCGGTCCCCCCTGGCGGCCACCCAGCTCTGCGTAACGATGCCGCTGGCTCTGGCCCCGCGGGAGTCAAAGACACGTCGATTGAGGACCTATATGAGGCCGCTGCCGCGTCTGGCAAAGGCAAATCCACGGCGTAAGCATTGGCCAGCATTCGTGCCGCTCTTTCAGCCGCATGTCGAAGCTGCCGAAATGAAACATGTAGCCGAGGCGCTGCAATTTCCAACTCCAGAGCATCTAGCGTGCACAGAGCGTCTCCAATGCCAGCTAGGCCAGTTCTGAAGTTGCGGTTCACGGCCTGTTGTGAGCAAATTTCTCGCGTCTTCTGTTCGTCATTAGCCTTGCCATTTTTACAGCTTATTTGTTGACAACGACCTTATCACCCCGTTTCTCCAACTGCTTAGAAACAGAATCGTCTTTCGGTTTTTTGTTTTCCTGTCATGTCCCCATCTGATACCATCCGCTTTTATTCTCATCTTCGTCTATTTTCTTGTAAATAGCCAGCCATCACGGTAAGACAGCCTACATTCTATTAGACCATCGGAGGCTGCCTCAATATATATACTCTCTATCCTATTTCTGCACCTTTTCTCCATCCTCAATCCCCCCCTTTTTTTTGTTCTACAAGCTGCTTCGATTCGAAGACCAGCTTGCAGCGATTTGCCTCCTCAAAAGAGTTCTATGTAAGACACTCATTTCATGGCCTGTTTAGTCTACTGAGTAGTCCCAGGTTCCTCCCCCTTTTTCGCCCTCATCAGTGCGTAGATAGAAAGCAACTTTACCAATGAGTTATACCCCACGATATGTAAGTTGCATGGCTTATTCTTTCTCGTCAGGGCCACGTCTCGACGAGGAAGCGACAAATAGCAGCGAGCAAAGTCTCGGAAAAAACGTAAGACGGTTGACATGCATTTTACGCCGTTTTCATTCTACCGACGCCACGCCAGTGTAGACCCATGTCCATGCTCGGGTCAGAACCCCATGCGCCGGCTAGCCACAAGCTGGCAAGTCTTGTCAAGGTTACATGATCATGCCATTGATAATACGTCCACGACTCAATAGCCGCCGAAATCGCTGTCTTACCTTTTGATGTCATCTTTTTTTCCCTGGTCGACATGGATAACTGAGGTCCTGGCAACGCAACTAAACTTGGTTAGGCAGGTACAACATTCCTGTGTTGAAATCCTGAGCCCCCCGGCAACTCAGACCATGAAACCAACAAGTAATTTTGCCCGGCAAGGGGGGGATTATGATTTTCGGGTGGGATTTACGTAAAACAAACTTTGCTTATTGGAACCAGATTATGTCGAGACTCAGGATCCCCTCAGAGAGTTTCGAAACTTTCTGGTAACCCCTCAGGGTTTCTCAAGCTCACTTACCAAGAACCGCCTACTTAGACACTCTCAAAGAATACGGGGACCTTTCAGTTCAAGGACTCGGACCTAGTTTGGTGTACGAAGACGAGAGACACTGAGAGATTGTGTAAAGGGAAGTGATTTAATTCCTTTGGTCAAAGCTTTCGTGATACCCATCCCCAATTCACAATGCAGACAAGCCAAAAAGAAAAGCCACTCATCAGCTCATCCATCTTTCGCAGCATGCAGGCCCTCTGCCCTCTCGTTCTCGGCGTCCTCGCCAGCCAAGCTCTCGGCGCTCCCACCGTGCAGCCCGCCGCGGACCACGTCGTCAACGCCAATTGGGGCGGCGCCGTGCTCGAGGGCAAGGGCTACGACTACGTGACGGGCGTGCTCACGGTGCCCGCCATCAGCGGCCAGGCCGCGGACGCGTCGGCGTCCATCTGGGTCGGCATCGACGGCAACGACTGCCACACGGCCATCCTGCAGACGGGCATCACCGTCTTCGGCGACGGCAGCCTCCACACCTGGGCCGAGTGGTGGCAGTACGACGCCGAGGCGTACCCCGGCGCGCCGCTCGCCGTCGGCGCCGGCGACGCGCTGCGCCTCACCGTCCACGCCACCTCGCGCACGTCGGGCACCACCACCGTCGAGAACCTGACGCGCGGCGGCTCCCGGACCAAGACCTTTTCCAGCGTCACGCCCTACCCGCTCTGCGAGACGGACGCCGAGTGGATCGTCGAGGACTACAAGCACAACGGCCGCCCGGTCGACTTTGTCGACTTTGGGCGCTTCGCGTTCGCCGACGCCTACGCGCGCAACGGCGCCGGGCAGGCGGTCACGCCGGAGGGCGCGCAGATCCTCAACGTCCGCATCGACGGCGGCGACAGGACGCGCTGCGCCTCGGACCGCCGCGGCGTGTACTGCTCCTACGTCCGAGATTTTGGGTCGCAAGAATCGAGAAACACAACGGCCGCGGAAGCTATTGTTTGATATATATAAAAGGGGAGAGGAGGGCATGGGGTTATTTGTATCTAGATGAAGTAATATTTCGGACTAGTATTAATGATAATAATATTCATGTTGTTGCAATGTAAACTACCAACAGGGACTCGAACGGGATCAAATACATGTCAGCCCATTATGTGTTAGACTCAATTACAAACGGTCGCTAACGCGACGTTGATACAGTCCGACTTTCAGCTGTTGGTTGGCGGCGTGCCTGCACTTGTGACCCGTGTAGAAAGTTCTCCATTGGATGCAGAGAAAAAGAAACAGAGGGAAAAGTAAAAGATAGCATGAGATAAGATAAAATAAAAATATTCCCGTACCCAATCTTCTTCCCTGTTCCGAGTCGATTATTCACACGTTCTGATTGTTGTTTTCTATTGTTTCTTCCTCTTTTCAAGTTTAGCAATCATCCCTGTTCAGGTTCAAATCAACCCAACATGCTTTTCTCAAGACGAGTCCATCCTCAATGCTGACAATCTGTTCAATATTCATCAGTGTTTGACGTCACCAACGACGAGACAACGCCCACTACGGTTGTTGATGGTGGCCCGAAGTAGCCTTACTGTGGAAAGGAATGTGAAAATCATATTGCCACGGCACCGAGGCCCGGTGTGGAGGGCATCTATCCCCTCCTTTCTCTGGTGTAGGATGGCTATTTTCAGTCACCATCTGGCAGCCAAAGCATGCCCGGGGGGTGATTGCGGCGCCTTCTTTGGAGATTGCCGTCTTGGCACGCACATTGGAGTGTGTTGGAGGCCGTAGGGCTTGACTTATCAGTACGCGGCCCGGACCTAGCGTCGCACTGCGCAGGTCGGCACGATGGGATGATTCGACCCTGCCAAGGTCATATCGACGGTAGGCTGGAGTTCTGGATTGCATAAAAGAGTTTCCGTACCTCGCGGCTCTGAAGGGGTCATGGTTGTAGCAAAAGCTTGGGGGCAGTGGGTTCTGCTGCGGCTTGCAGTCTCTGAACCGGTGCGTGAGCTCTTTGGGAAGAGGAAGCAGTAGCTTGGACGATGAGAATAACACTTGCAATCTTCCTTTTTGATCATCTTACCATGAATATAGTAAACTTTCAGAGCGGCAGATCCGTACCTCAAAGTGCACCAACCTTGACTAAGATGATGGAGGCGGAATCAATTGGTGGTCATGGTGTCGAGCCATGGTCATAACAACCATCAGCAGACGCGCTGAAAACTTCAATGACTTAACCCCCCAGTCTAGAACTCTCTTCTTTCAGGATAACGTAAAGCGAAACCCCAAATACTGCTGGTCAGCACCTACTGATGGAATGAACAAAGATGCTTGCGGCACTCCCAGAGCACATCTGCCAACAGAGTCTCAAGATTACAGGGGTGTTTTACCATCTAATGAAAGCGTTATTGGGTCAAAAAGGCTCTCTTCGAGATTTTTCGATCATTCAATCTCGTTACAATGGCATAGGAGCCTGGCACTCGGTCGGCAAGTTGGACAAGTTGCCCGACCTCGGCGCGGCCAGGACCCCCGCGGCCAGCCAAGTCGGCACACTTGAAGCTATCCTATACACAACCATCATGAGAAACATTTGAACCCAGTGCTATCATTATTGCACAAACCTTTCTCTTGGTCGTTGAATTCTGCGGTTCATCATTCTCTGCATCGTCGTCGTCGTCGTCGTAGCCGGCCCAGCTATGATACCAGCGCAGGAACCACACGACAACGATGAATGCAGTGTGAAGCATCCAACCATGACGTGGTACGGGAGATTATTTGGTAATCGACTTCTCCTTTGGGTTTTTTCCCATGGTTCACAGATCTCACAAGTGGTTGACAAAGTCACAAATCTAAGTCGCTGTCTTTGGCAGAGTGACCTAGTATTCATAATGTTGGCTAGCCGGCTGTCGCGCTCCCTCACGTGTGGATGACATGGACAGATACTAAGCAGCATGTCATAGGACACGAACAGGTTTTTTCGTAAGCCAGGAATAGGTTTCAGCATCCTTTCTATTCCACTTGCTACACGGATACAGACATGCCGTTCATGACCATCCCGTCATGACCCTCCAGCCAATTGCCGACGTCAAGTCCATTTCTACTTACAGAAGCACCTGATTGTCCGGATTTCAAGTAGGTATGCCATTTTTAGTATCATTGTGATATAGAATCTGTTGTCATTACCCGGAGTGACTGAAACTTGAAGAGGGTACCAGGTCATGTCGTGCCTGGTTGCTACCCTATACCAGCGATGGAATTGCAACATATTCCCGAGTCCCTACGTCCGCCAGCCACGGAGTCGGCAGAATTCTGCGTACAAGCCTCGGTGGGAAATTGAACTATATCATGCGTAGATGTATAAAGCTGTCTTTTGACTTATATATGCGCAAATTAAGAGAGCAATGTGTATTGCGTCCATGGTACTCGCCATCTTATATACATAAAGCTGGCAATCACCACAAATAGCATGTACGGTTAATCCTGGACCCTTTGCAACGTCCAAATGCCCTGGCACTGTACTTGTCGCAAATCTTGACAACATTGCCACCAAGTTCCTCGAATGTGACACGCAGCGTTTACTAGAGAGAGCACTATTACACTAGAATCTGAGACAGCTTGACCTTGGAACCACCAGGGCTTACGCTAAGAGTTGTTTGACTATACTGTAGCCATGAACGTATCTGAACGCCCTGGTTTTCGGACCAGCTGCTAACGATTAGCTCGCTCTTGTGCCCCGATATCAAAACGTTTCCGAGTTGCAAAGGGGGACCCTGTAAGATGTTTGATGATTCGATTACCCCGCGATGCTCCCTGAAGGAGACGTACGATGGATGTGCCCATGACTCGTTTCCGTCTCTCTTTCATTGCATGGAATGGAACTACTACCCTGAGCGTTGCAAGTCTCCTCTTTTGCTAAAGATACATCTCCCCCCCCCCCGGATCACGATGCCAGATGCGCGCGCACGAACCTGGTGGCCCGAATACCCCGGAAGGAGCCGAGCCATCCTTCTCAGTTCTGACAACTGACCAAACCTTGCCGCCACAAATGCAACCCAGTTCAATGTCAATACTTGGACGTTAGCTGAAAGGGGATATATAACGAGAAGCTGGTCACGCTGGAAACCGTTCCTTGAGCTCGGTGCAGGGCCATTCGCGCGGACTTCGCACTAGTTTCTGCGAGGTGCGCAGGCTGAAGCGCATGCGATGTCCGGCCAGAACGATTACCCCGGCCACAGAAACTCGCAACCTTGCCAGGATGTTGGTAACTATCCTTACTATTAGACGATGACCATCCGAGGAGACAGTTGTCTTGAATATGACAAGTCAGTCAGTCAGTCCGTCAGTCAGTCAGTCTTATGTGCCCTTCATCCGTTCCTTGCTGTCCAAGACAGGAAAGCCCAGAGTATAGCAGCACGGCAGGGTGCAACTACATCAGAGCTTGAACACATCGATCGCTTCGCCTTCTGCTAGAAAGCCAAGGACTACTAGACTGTAAGTATGATGCGCAAGAGAAAACAAAAAATATCCACACATTCGAAACATCCTGATTTGCTTGGCCCGGCGCGGAGAATAGAAAAGGCCTTTCAAAAAGCCTTGCCGTAGCTGCACGGGCTATGTGCCCGTCTACTTTCCGGTCCAACGCTTTGTCCGATTTTCTCTAGTCCCATTTTCATCTCTGATTCTTTTTGATCTTGACAGCCTTGCCACTGAGTGTGGACAATCTTGTGCCTTTGCCGCCTTGCTCCCTCCCCGACAAAAAAAGACTCACTGGGCGTGTAAGCGAAAGATTGAGAACTCGGAGACAGTCCAGGCCAAAAAGATTTTGTCCGCATCAGAGCTTTATCGAACTAGTAATATGAAACATATCAAGTTGTTTTATAGTCCCCTTCTATGCCCACAGACGCCATTTCCTCGTGAAACGGTGGCGTCTGTGCCAAACCACCCATTCTCTCTCTGCTCACCTTGGGGTTGGTGACACTCTTTTGCGTCTTCGCGCCCGCACGACAGAAACTTGCTCTATTTTTGACTTTACGATTGCCAATGGTGTAATCGTGCAGCCGTCCTTTGTGGGAGCAGAGCTTCCGGGCTCAAGTCTCCCCAAGCTCGCGGCAGCGCCCACGTCCCAATGCAGCGATCTTCCGCATTCCAGTCATTGCAGAAACCACCAGCCACAGCCATCGCCAATATACACACACACCCACACCTTCCTTTTCTGTCCCCCCTCCCTCCCCCCGCTTGACCCGTTTCGTCTTTTACCTTTCTAGTCACTGTCCTTCACCTTTCCTCCTTCACCATCGCCCTTACTCGTGAGCAGAAGGGAGGGGGGGGGGGGAAGCCCAGCCCACCACGGCGTTGGTTGCTCGTCTCCCTCTCCGACAGCGCGGTTCTCCCGCCCCAAAGAGGGCTGTCGCTTCTGCTGCAACCACCATGAGGACCAAAAAGGGGGCCACTTGACCGCCGGAGTCGGTGTTGCCGCTGTTCCCGTTCGAGCCGGGTCACGAAGCCCTCCCTCATCCCGATATCCTTACTGTAGACACGCCTTTGCTCCTCTTATGGCACACAGCATGCTGCGGAGGCGTGATGGCTTCAACTCCGCTCGTCTCCCCTCCCCCCTCCCTTTCTTTGCACTCCTTCTCCCATGGGGATGTTTCCACCTCACCGAGGTCGATGGCGTCAGAGTTTGCTGCTGCGGCCGCGCCCGGCTACTTCCTCTGCTCGCGCATCCCGAACTCTAGTGTCCACGAGGGGCGGGCGGCCCTCCTCGGTGTCGTGCCGCCCCCTGATCCGTGACTTGTGTCCGCCTAGTGGGCTCCTTTTGCACGGCTGCTAACGGGGCTTTGGCTGTGGGAGTAGGTGTGCGTGTAATATGGTCCGCGGTTAACGTTGGGCATTGCAGGCAGATTCTGAACAATGCCTGCACAGTCATCTTATAGTCTCTTGCCAGACAGATGTAGACCCTCACTCTGTGATATCCAGTGTTACCACTACCAACGAATCAGATCAGGTAGTTTAGCTGTATACCTCAGCTCATCTTCCACCAGTCAAGGTTACATTCCGTGTGTAAGCGAGCCCTGTGCCGCGGACTGTCTCCGAAGGCATGTGCAAGGCCCTTTCAGCACCAAAAGGACCACGAGGGCAGCCAAGATAGCCGCTTGGAGAAAGTCTCACTCCTTTCCCTATACTTCGGTCTCTGCTGTTACATTCCTTGAATGCCCAAGAAACCACCATACCCTACATACAGGTGGGATGGGCGATCGGATAGCGCGCCACCAAAGGCAATCAAGCACCAAAACCTCCGACACTGGGCTCTCTCCCACACTCCTCGTTGATGTGGCCGGGGGGGAATTTGTCAACCAAGTACCGCTATGAAGAAAGAAATAGTAAAGAATCAGAGCGCCACCGCCACCACCCCTCGACGACAAAGACGCGTAACGCACGTACCTGCAATTCGCGACGACGAAAACTGGCGTCTGCGTTTCTGCGATGCAACAACACGCCATTCATTCGCTGGTTGCTTCCTTCGGTTAGGCGGCCGGACACAAAAAAAAAAAAAAGATCACATGATGACTTTCTGTTTCACGTTAAACAGGCGGCCGCATTCGTAGCCTGCCTCAGACACAAGTTCGCTGATGAGCCCTAGCTAAACCGTTGAAGCCCGATTCCTCGCGCGCTGGCTTTGCCTGCTACAAGTCTGGAGCTACCGGTAGACAGCCAGTCAAGTTATGCGGAGCGCTGAGACATGGCCCCAAATCCGGCGTTAGCTTTTCTTCTCGATATCGCCAGAATGTCTCAGCCCTGCGTCAAGTCGTAATCTTCCGAGGCAGACGGCGGGTTTTCTCCCGAGTTTGTTCCCCCTCTCAAGTTTACACCGCATCCCGGCCAGCTAGTAAGTATGCGCCGCCGGCCCTTGCCGTTCATGATATGTCATTGTTAACCGTGCGATGCAAGGAACCAGTCATCTTTTCTCGACCTGTTGTTTACTGTTCAGCTTTCAAGTGTTCACCTATAGCCGCAGATGGGGATAAATAGCCCGGAGGTAGTCGCACGATTCGCCGTGGCACTAATGCACCACCGTTTTTTCTCATCTTTTTCCCCAATCGCCATGTTTCCTCGGACGAGTGGCCGATTCGATCAGTCATTCAACTGTATTCTCTTTCTTGACCAGTCTTCACACGCCCCCTCCCCCATAGTATGGGCTCCAGTCAAGTGTATTAGTTGCAAACTCTGCCGCCTCTTAAATCAGAGAGGCGTCTCCTGTCCAGCTGACTCTGGCCATCTCCTGCCCGCAGTTGCCCCATGCTCGTAGCACCGAATACAGATTGACCTGTCCACTTTCTACCGACTTCCATTTCCAGTTTCTGATGCCTTCTTCTTTTTCTTCTTCTGTGGGGCTGTCCGCACTATTCCCACTACTTGGAGGTGGTGATGCGAGCCCTTTGCCCTAATCCGGCGAACAGGGGCGACACACCAGTCAACGGGAAGACAACCTTGTGCTGTATTCTTGGGCTATAGCACTTTGATTAATAAAGTCCAATTAATAGCTCTAGCAAAGTCATGCGGAAAGCATCTCGCTAGTCGCATCTCTATGTGAACAGACGCAGCCTTCACAATAAGAGAGGGGAAACAAAGCGAACGCCGTGTGAGGGTTAATGTCAATATGAAGGTTCTTAACCGCGATAGATTTGAGTTACCGAATGGACCTCTCCGCTCCTTCGCAACGTGCTTGTTCTCTTGAATCCTCTTTTCGCCTTTCCCTATGGTGTCTCTCTACTTTGCGTCTAGGAAGCCTCTGTAGCCCACTTGTACAAGAGCCCCTCTTCTCGCTGTTTCCGGTTGACTTGAGCAAACTGGTCAATATACCTCTTATAGTACCGCAGCGGTCTATGAAATGCAGGAGACATACGTATCTACCCACAGGTGATCCATTCCGAACGTCACCGCCGCGTTTGGATCCAAGCCACAGCAGGTGGAAAGATCTTTGCCAAGGGCGAGCGGATTTTCGCAGTTAAGCATCACCAGTCATCACCCTCACAGTTGCGGGTGTACGCTGCCGGAGCCTCCCGCCTTTCAGCGCCCCAGTGTTTGCCTCCTACTCCCTGACCATTGTTCGGGTGCCTCGTCCGGATGACCCTAATGTAGGTACCGCCCGCCAATCCTCGGTAGTGCACACCACACCAAATCCGAGTCCGCAAGCCGGACAGGAAGGGGGCCCCAGGATAAGGGCCAGGTGCCCGCCAGTCCGCCACTGCAACAAGGTCAAGCCAGCCTTGGGTCGTGTCCCATCCTCCCGGTAGAAAGGCTGTTTGGTTTCCAACACCCCTCCATTCTGATTCCCCTCCCCCCCTCCTCCTGCCCCTCCAGCCCTCCCACCACCCCAAGTCGTCGACCTTGCGTCATCCCCTCCCACGTAGTTTTCTCTTGTCTGCACCGAGTTGCATGCTAGATTCCATCCTTCGGGCTAATCCCGAACCCAAGAGGCGGCGCTTGAATCAGGCGTGTGAGAGACCCAGGCCATGCCGGCCATCTCTACCTTTCGCGGCGTATTATCGAGTAAGGCCGCTCCCGTCCCCGAGACCGACAAGCCCGACCAGTCTCCTCTTTGAAAAAAGGGGGGGAAAGCAAACGGGCCCTTACCATGGCAAGTTCTCTTGCTCAACATCAGAACGCCACCCTCCTGCCCGTACATCCCCCACTGTGACTGTGGTCTCCGCCAATAAACTAGAATACTTGCCCTCGCCCGCTCGCGAGTGAGTTTGTTGCTTCTGCTCGGACCCCAACTCTGTCTTCTGATTCGACGCAAGTCTTCGTGGGCACCTCCCAAGCCCGTGTATGCTCACCGCCCATGACAGTATGCAGTAGGCCTTTCATTGTTCTGTGGGTCATGACGGTTTAGTGAAATTCGCGTTTCCCGTGTGAGAAGGGGGTGTACTGGTATGATAGTCGCAGAGCTGATTAGCAGTTAGCAGCCGTAGTCAGCGACTGCCTCAAACTATCCCTGTTAGCTTTGAATTTGGTTCACCGTGACCGTCAGAGAACTCAAAACAGACCAGCTCGAAAGAGATGATGCGAGAGAAAGTAGTATAAACGTCACGAAAGGCGGCACTCACTTAGTCAGTCGTCGATGCTTTGCATTGGTCGTCACCTCTGCACTGTCGGCCATGGCCATCTGTGAAATAGGAAGCATCACAGAATAGCAAAGAGCGAATTTAAGAACATTAGTGGCCTGCATTGCTAATAGAATTACATAAAACCAGGGAACCAAACAGTCCGTCTGTAATGCAACAGTCAAGTCCTACTGGAGGTGACATACCCAGAAGCTCGGTAGGAGCTTCAAACAAGTATTTGCGCTCCAGGTTCGGCGCGCTAAATGTTTTGGTAAATATAACAGGGTCAACAGGGATATAAACAGGGAGCCAAAAAAAACAAAAAACCAGCCAACCGATATGTGCCGTGAGGCGTAACCATCTTCGTACGTTTAGTCAAAAAAAAGACGAGCATTTATAAAAACACCGCGGTGGCCAGTCGAGTCGAACAAGCGATTGCGCAGCACGACCATGTGCGGGAAAAGGGGACAAACAAAAAGATTCTGCGCAGCCGAGAGCGAAATCGAAAAGAAAGAAAAGAAAAAACACGTCTCAAAGATGCCAAGAAAGATAAACAGATGCTGACTGAGCGTTTGTTGCCAAACTTGGAATTCCGTCTAGATTTGCGCCGTTCCGGTGTTTAAGTTTTTCTGTTGTTTGTTATGGTGGTTGCTGTATTGATTGGTATGCTCTGCGCGCTGTTGGTGCTAGCCAATGCGTGAACAAACACACTCCATCGCATGGCCCGGTCCCACGTGCGCTGCCAGCAGCAGACGGTGGAAAGCATGTTGATCTTGCACAGTAATGCGAAGCCAGCCAAGTAGTCCCAGGGACATCCAGATATCAGTGGGGAGGGCCTGTTTTAATCGCGAGATGGGGGACCAGCCCCGTCCCTTGGACGATTTAGACGATCAATCATACCCTTATCGATGTCGTTCTTGTCTACCAAGTTGCTCAAGCTCATTTTCGATGTTGGTGCCTGCGGAGTCTGCGTCACAGGCACACCAGGCTGGCGAACTGGGGTAGAAGCGCCGCTGGAGCCATTATGCCCACTAGGTGATCGGGATTGGGTGCCAGCAGTGGACGCAGTAGCGGTATGTGGGCTGTGCCGAGCAGCGGGATAAGGGTAGTTAGCACCACCAGGGCTGCTCTTGCTGGAGAACTCGGCAGGGGATCGCCTGCGTGCATCATCATCGTGAGCGCTTCGAGGTGCCTGTCTTCGCCAGTCCTCGTCTCGGTCTTGAGCGTCCCTAGATCGCTTGCCGACAGCAAGGGAAGGGTCCTCTCGGGGATCTCCACCATGGGGTGCAAAGGGTTCGGTCGGTGACTGCGCAGACTGACCATAGTACGCACCACCTGGCGGCGGCGGTCCGCCATGATGAGGGGGGTAATGGTGACCGCCAGGTACCGAATTGGGAGCAAGGGGCTGGCCGTATGCGCCAAAGAGCTGTGTGCCAGGAGGAACACCACCTTGAACAGCAGATAGTGGGACAAAGGCCGTAGAGCTCGAAGAAGAAACGGGCTGGAAAATACATTCCTGGTTCATTCTTGCGCAATTCTGGCACTTGCCCCCCGGGGCGCTCTGATAGCCACTGCAGCGTATCTATCGTCTGTTAGTGCGTGGCGGTTAGTAGAGTGAGGGACAGCAGATACACACCTTGCGCTTTCTGCAGTATCTGCAAGCGATGGAGGTTCGCTGTCGCGGTGCTGCTTGCGCCATGGCGGGGCCGACCCCCTGGCCAAAATCAGGAGGGTATGAGCCAGGCGGAGGACCGCGATAGTCACGAGAATAGCCATTTGGAGGCGGACCCTGCTGACGATAGTAATAGTCGGGCGGGTAGTCGCTGTACTGAGGGTGGCGTCTGTCATCATAGTAGCTGCTGCGATGCTCTGGCGGATACGCTTGCGAACGATGATCAGATCCGGCCTGTAGAGGAGGCAGATAGCCCGAGGGGTGTCCGCCGGATTGCGCAGGAGGCGGATATCCATTTCCACTATTGGGCGAGGCGTACCGTGGATCCGGGGGATAGCCGCGGCTAGGAGGAGGTTGTCCTGGATAGCCTCCTCCGTGAGGATCGTGCATGGATGGTAAGGTTACTGAGGCTGCCATGGTGCCTCGTGGTTCGGTTGCGTGTCGAGCTTCTTCAAGAGAAGGGCGAGAGTGTGGCGAAGATTGCGAATGATCCTCTGGGCGAACGTGCTGAGGATACTCTCGACGATAACGGTCGTCGGCCATGCTATGTCTGTCCTACAATGGACACTGGGGGCCGGGATACAGCCACTGACCAGTAGGTTAAATTGGCGAGGGACGGCGGAGAGTCTGACGAGGTAGACAGTCAAAGTCGCATTTGATGACGAGTTTAAGTTGGAAGTCGGTGAGGGTGATGAGGTCAGGGTAGAGATTATGCGCCGATGAGAAGTGGCAAGTTGCGCAAGTAAATAACTGTAGCGAGGCGCGTTGTATCTTTGCAACGTAGATCGAACGCGGCTTCTTAGCGAGTCGGTGGACGTCCTAAGGAGTGGCTGCGGTGGATAGCGCGGCCAGATGGATGACAGTGACTTTGAGGCAGGGTGTCAAGAACAGAGCCCGCATGTAGCTGTTTTGAGAAATCAAAATGACAGCCAGCAAGAGACGTACGGGATGCGCGCGAAGCCCTTGACGGATGCGTAAAAAGAGGGTTGTCGCAGGAAGAAGAAGCACAGAGGCCGGCTGGCGGTGGAAGTAAATGGCAATGTGGTGGTGGGGAGAGAGGGGGGGGGGGGGGGGGGCGTGTGTGTTTGAAGAGGGTGGGCCGTATGTATATACGTTAGCGGGAGAGAGCAGAGACCATCTGAGCGGGAATGCAGAAGCGGGCGGATGGACCGGTGTCTTGCCGCTCCCAGCGCTGGGCCTCAAGCCAAAGGTGCTAAGAGTAAGTAGGGGCGCCCTTGCACCCTAGACAGAAACTAGTCGAGGTTTCCCAGCTCGTTCTCGTCGTTCGCTGTGGGCGTCGCTAAGAATCCGCCCCTAAGGCAAATTACGGGTCGTGGCCTGACTTGCGACCCTTTGCGTCGCTCGTTCCAAGCCAACGGGAGCAAGATCGTGGGCGACAGAGCTGCTGAGTCGCCCAATTGCCTGTCCACTGACTAGCTAGACAATGCCCCGAGGGGGTGTGTGGCCTGCGACTCAGTTAGACTTTTCCGCTATTATGACACGGCACAACTGCCCCAGAGTTGAACAGCTCTGCGCCGCCGCCCTGCGCCGCCACGGCCGAGATCTAGTGTCTTGGGATTGCTACCCAGCTGCCAGCGAACCACCACGGCCCGGCGAATGCGAGGGCCCTTGTAGTGCAGTGGCAAGGACAGAAGCAACCAACCGGCAGGGTGCAGAGGATTTCAGGCTGGGGGCGGAGCGACAGCTGGGTGGCACAACGCTGCGTGACCCTCTGCTGTGATGCCACCGATCGTGACAGTTTGCCCTCAGTGGGAGCAAGAGCCTGCCTGCCATTGCTCGAATTGGTACACAAGCTCACGATCACCAGCAATTGCTCCTGTCCACGGCGCGCGAGGCGCAGCCATTTGGTGAATATCCCGGGCGGCCAAGCTCATAGTCGTCAATGTTGACGGGGAATACGCACCGTTATAGTATGCAGCGATAAATGACGGGATTTGGCTCTCTCGATATCGGCAGACCCCTCGCGATTGTAGTTGCGCCCGTTGAACAGTATGTGAGCAAGGAACGACTCGTGCAAGGTCGACGCTGGCGGTGATGATGCCTTGAAGATGACGCCGTTTGTTGCTGCGCAAACGGGACCTGGTTACGCGTGTGGCCGTTCAATTCGGAGAGATGGGATGTTAAGGTTTGGCACCGAAAGCGGTGTCACCGTGGCACAGCAGGGATGTCAGGATAATCGTCAATGACACACAACGGTTCGCGGGAGCGATGTGAAAGGCTCGCGAGTTCTGATTCCAACCGTAGCTCCGTCGCTTTGAGAGACGACACACGCTTGAATGTTCTGACAATAAGCGAGAGTCAGAATTCCTAGGTTGGTGGAGCGGATGGGAGTTATCCAAATGACGAGGTGTCTGCTGCCCAATGTCCAGGCCGGAAGTCAGCAGGAACAGCAGCTTACGTGCTACAGAATGTGCGGAAGCCTCGTCGCAACATCCAGTGAGTGAGTGAGTACCGGTACTCCGTACGAGTAGTGCCGCACGCAACAACATAAGGGCAGTGCTCAGTAAGTAGGACGAATGTGCAAATACGTTCCAGTGATGAGAAGGGGGCGTCAACGTAGCAAAGGGCAAACTGGGCCTATTCGCTTGGCTGTGTCTGTCCTTTGCTACAGGCTTGTTGGCTGGCCCGCGACTGGTACCAGTACTGAGTACTGGTACAGCAGGATGACAGCAAAGGCAATGGCAGGCTCCGCGACAAGAACAGGCCCCTTCCGCCTCCCCTCCCGCAGTCTGCATAACAGCTGGGTTGCGCTCCGCGAATGGTCTCTCACACCATCTGGTAGCCGAGCCACCGCCGAGCCATTGCCCACCTCCACTAGTCTAGTGCACCTCTGCACCTCCCACTCCCACCAGCTCAGGGAAGAGACAACAAGCTGTGACGCAACATGAGCGTTTTGGTAGGGGGCGTGCGGTGGTGGCGTTGAGGGGAGTGTTGAAGTTTGGTCAGGAGGTCGTACGCTAGAACTGCCCTTTGGTCCCGCGCGGCGCCCGTTCCCGGAGCGGCCTGCAGGTCGCAGAGGCGGCCGCAGCATGCACGAGCTGTGTGCTTCTTTCTCCACCATTGGCGCGCTCGCCCCAGTCCTAGAACACATTTAGAGGCTTCTTTTTTTTCTCTGAGACGAGTCCTCACCGGGGGCAGCCCGATGTATTGCCAGCTCTGTTATGCCTCGGTCAATCTTTGTAGCGTTGGTCTTGTCTACCAAAAGAGCGCGCCGTCCTCTCTCACAGTGATTATGCCCAATTGATTGCGAATTAGCTCTCGACTCCTCTTGCTATAGCCGGATTTTGCCTGGAGCGGTGGTTCATTGCCCAGCTTGCCACTGTAACTAATGGACCGACAGAGGTAGGTACACGTTGAGGGTACCAGGCAGCGGAGTGAGCTGATACTTGGATGCTGAAACCCGAGTCATTTGTTATGCTTGGTATATGACGTCGATGCCATGCGTTACAGCACCGAGTGGTGGGCAATTCGCGAGGAAATCGGTCCGGCCACGAGCTATAATTGACAAACAACGAATTGAAACATATGTCCTCTCTTGACGGGCAGTATACGTTGCACCCAAAAAATCTGCGAGCCCATAGAAATGCGAAGAAATTCTTGGTTCTCGGGTTCTACTTTCGGGCTTGACCCGGATTCGTCTGCATAATCCACCCCTGTACAGCTGGGCATCGAACAGGCACAGCCTGGACATTGGGGTCGCGCCGGCGCCTGCTGACGGTTCGCGCCGGTGCTTCCCGCAGCTACCTGTAGGGTTTGCTCGTCGACGGCACCAGCCGGTCTTGAACTTCCCAACGCTGATATCATCGGCTTCGCAGAGTTGCACTTTGGAATAATAATATTTATCCGCTTTGTTGGTAGGGACGTAAGTTGGACCTCACTGTTCGAAGAGGTGGTTCTGACTCTTAGCATCCAGCCTCCGAGGGTCAATAGTAGACTTCGTGTAACTCAAATTCGGCCCAACGATATAGAACAGCTGCTTGTACCACTCGAACTGAAACCCAACATGGATGTATGGTAGTGATTGCTAAGCGCCTCGCGTGCTCGAGGGGCGTAACGCGACAGAGTCGACGGTCAGGGTTGAAAGAAGATAGGCAACACGCTCTACAGCCTCCGTACCAGTACTGGGAGGCTTCTGAGCATGGGTCATAGGACTAGCCGAGTTTCGCTATCTGTTGTTTAGCTCAGTATGTTGGCCGTTGTATATCCTTGCCAGCATGGCGCGAATGGCACCCACTGGATGCGCATATGACGTCGCACAGATGCCAACCCATGCAAATGGAGCCGGATCAGACAGTCAGTCTGTGAAGAAAATCATGTGCTACTACTGGGAAGGAGCTGCATGGGTGTGCCATGTCTGGAGATGGCTTTGACTTTGGGGCATGATAGCAGACGATTCAACAGCGTACGTACACTGATAGTCTTATTGTGTAAGACACGGATGCAAACAAGCATATCAGTACTGGACTTTTCTGTTGCTCGCCTGCCAAGAAATAGCAAAAATCCAGATCATGTTTCGAATTCCCATCTCGTGGTATGTTGCTTGTTTGCGCTGGAAAGAGAAGCCTTGAAATGGTGACTTCAGGTAGCCAAGCACGCCGCTAATTCCCTCGGCAGATGGACAGTAAATTTATCTGCTACCCGTGCCTCTATGTAACGGCTTTCGTGTGAGCGTTTTGGACAGTTTATCTGGGTGTTGTAATGGTTGAAATCGACATCAGCAGACGGTGTTTGGGCTGAATCATCGGCACGTGTGATGCGTGCCTTATTAGGCGGTAGCTAGGTAGGCACCTTATGTGAAATCCGCACAAACACCAGGTGCATCTTGCATCAGCCCTTGCATCTTGGGAAAGTTTTCAACTCGATGTCGCATCTCTTGGGCTAGAAAAATTAGAGAGCTCTCTATTATTTCACACCAGCAATGTGTACGATGCTGCGTTTTGATAGGCCCTCCAGAAACGCAAGCTTCAGCACCATACGCTAATCGTACCTTACAAACAGTGGGCTGCAGAATCCGTTCGGTGATGTGCTGTCCAAACCCCCCAGGTCGTGCCTGGTTCATCGAAGCAAACAACCGCGACTCTATTTTCGCTCGCCAATCATACTTGGAGCTCCTTGATTTCTTGAGCCAAATGTGGTTGTTTTCATCAAAGGCTCTCGAAAAGTGGTGGATCAGCCCCAACAGAAGAGAGGCGAGCAAATCTCGCAAACCTTTTCAAGGATGGTGCCGCCCCCAGGGCGTGTACATATCTCCAAGTTGGCGAATCCGCGCCGCAAATACCATCCTTCTAGCACTGCGTGCTGGCCTGGTGGCGGTGGGTCATTGCACACAAGACGACCAAGGGGGCCTCACACGGGCGGCGACGTCACTTCTGCCGAATCGCAAGGAGGTTGCCCTGTGGAGGACACTAATGGGCCATAGTGCCTCCCGAGGGTCTGGAAACGCACCGAACCATGGCTATTACCAGGAACCTGGCTGTGGTGGCTACCCAATTACACTGCGTAGCAGGGGCTTGCTTGCCATGTGGTGCCCCCTCTGCTGCACTACTGAGGGGCTGCCAACTCCACAACGACAGGCGCAGTGGCACTGGACAGTCGGAGAAGCCTATCCTGGGACACCAGCCGCAGCCAGAAGTGCGGTCAGAGAGCTCTCGTGACGGGCGCTGAGCCAATGGCCGAAAGGAGAAGCAGGCGTCCGACGACGGGTGGCTCGCGAACTACGCTTTACAGGCCCAATTTTCGCCGCTTTACTGGTACAGCCGCTCACACGTTCGTGTCCGGAGAAAGAATTTCACGGCATCTCGTGAGCCGGCCTTTGACACGAATCGAGTATCGACCCGGTGTGGTTGGAACAAAAAAAAAGGAACAAGATGCAACCAGGCTGTCGAAGCTTGACTCTCGCACGTCAGCCGAGCTTGGTACCTCGGCGCCAGTGCCAACTTCCTCCCGGACATGCAAGGCCCCCAGACTGATCGGGCCGCGCCATGGCCAGTCCCCCTGCAGCAGCATCACTGGGCACCGAGCGAATCTTCGCACAGGAGGCTTTCCACGTCACATAGTTTTTGCGCAAACAATGATTCAGTCATTGTATTCACTTGCCAGCCAGTGAAACCGCCTGCTTCAACAGCCCAGGCATCCAGGTATCAGGCTTTACACTAGCGTGGCGTGTCTCACCGGGAAACAAGATTCAGGACCTGGGTTATTATTCTGGCAGCCACGACGTGTACAAGAACGAGATGAAGTCGACAGAGATAGCGTCGCGAACGAGGGACATCAGCACCGGCTTGTGGTGGATCACGTTCATGGTGGCTTTTGCTCCCGGCGACCTGATGATGTTGCCGTTTCCATTGGCCGGAGATGATGGAGTAGAGCCGGCGCGCCGCAAGGGCTGCCGCAAGGGAAGCTTGCAGATGCCAATTGGGGAGCCACCTGCAGGACACCTATCGACTGCATGAGCGCTAGCACTCTGGCTGCAGGCGGGCCAGTCCTAATTAGTGGATTGTCGAGGCAGCAGGCGTGAGTTTAGTATCTGCGACGCAATGCACGATGGTGTGTGTGAGTCGCAACAACGCAAAAAAAAAGAAAAGAAAGAAAAGGAAAAGGAAGAACAAGACGAAGGCGGAGAAGGATAACAATCAAAAGCGAGGTGAGAGGTCCTTTGGCTCAACTGCATCAAAGGTTTACTCCAGACCTGTGTGCACCTACTAAGAAGTTATGGAGGACGGTCAGGCCAAGCGTAATGGTAAGACGATACCACGTTTTAGCCCAACGTTCAACTTCGGACAGATATGGACTGGAGTCATTATTCCCTGAGAAACAAAGGGCGACTTGTTGCGTTTACTGTGTCGTTGCAGGGCAGTTGATACCAGGCGAAGGTCATTGTATAGGAGAGGGTATTTGCACAATCGTGACAATTCGTGACTTAGCTTGTCGTATAAATTACCGAGCGTGTACACGTTTCCCCGGAGCATACTTAGTGTCTGGGCTACGGTACCACCATCACCATTCTCCTATTCGATTCGTACCGTTTATTAATAAAAGCTGGCGATGGCATGTGGTGGGGGCACAACCCCAGACGACAGCGGTGCTGGTGACGTGACCAGTTGTAGCATTGTCACAGCTTTTTTCTCCCCTCGCGAAGCAGCCTCTTTGTTTAGTGAAGAGACCGAGGCATACGGGGCAAGGCACACTGGCTCAAAGCAGAGCAATCAACAATGCAAAGTCGATCATATAACAGACAGCTATGAAACTGGAAAATACCCGTTTTACATTGAGCCTTTGTTTAGTGACGGTGGGCTGCCTTGGCCGAAGCTACCTATAGCGGGGACAGCCACTAATCAAGCCACAGGGGGCTTGCTCACCGCTGATGGGTAGCAGTCATGTTGTGGCCAGGGAGAAGAGACGGGAAAAGAAATGCGACGGCGAATAATAAAAAGGGGGAGGGGAATACAAACAATGGTTTTTTTTTTCTTTTTTTGGTCATTATGAGTGTATTTTGACGGGAGAAAGTTCAAGTGGATTTGAGAAGGCGTCACATAGCTTGATGCAGAGGCAGAACTTCATGCCACCCTGACAATGATTGGGCTGCAATGGCAACTGCCGAGCACTGAACTTTGCAAAGAGGTGCGCTGCACTGCACGTCATTGATGGGTGGGTGGGTGGCTGCATGGGGATGATTACCAATGGATCGGAATAGGGTACATCATACATGGCATGATCCTGTTTGTTGATGGCTCATTTGTGTTTGTATGCGCATTGCGTCTGTTCACCGAGAGGAGAGGGGGGTTATGAAGAAGGGCGGACAAGAAGGCGACAGCTCCCGTCACGAGCAGGGTTGAAGTGAGTGAATGAGTGAGTGAGAGTAATAAGAGAGTGAGAGAAGTGAGTGAGTGGGCTTTTGCTTGTTCGGTGGTGTACTTATGGAGGGGCGGAAGGGAGGGGGAAAAAAGGCAAAATGCGACCCAACCAGAGCTGAGATGTGAGGGCGGATTTTGCCGCATTTTTCCCGCACCGGAAGATGAATGGTTCCAAAAATGATGATGGACGGGTTCTGTTTGCGGAAAGAAAAGCAAATCTGCATTCATACTAATAGTCAGCCCATGCTAGTGATTGAGTAAGTAAGTGAGTGAATGAGTGAGTGATTGAACTGGTAAATGCGATGACGACGCTATCGTGTACCGTGTTAAATACACACCCTATACTGTGCTTCTGGCACTGTCGTGGTGAACATGGAGGTTAGACTGATGACTGCGAGAGAGACAGAGAGAGAGAGAGAGTCATCGCCAAATCCCCCACCTTTTGGTGCCTAATAAACGGCGGCCCATGGCCCGTTCCGTGTTGTTATGATAGGGATATTGATTGCATGGCCAGGCCTCACTCCGCCTCCCTCCTTTCCCCCCTAAACGCCTCCTTGTCCTCCCGGTCCCCTCACCTCCTGTCCACTGCCCCCCCTGCCCGGTATTTCTTTTCTTACCCCCCTCCCCTCCCTTTGTAATTCGCCAATTTTACTTTTACTTTTTGTCAACTGCTTCTTTCTTTATTTTATTTTTTTAACTGGGTCTGGTCACGTCGCCGTCTCCTCACGTGATGAAAGTCTCATGCGGGCGAGACGATGCGAATCGGCAAACATGCAGCCGCCCAGCGGGAGCGCCCCATAATTTGGGTCCCCTGGTCTAATCTCGACTCTCCCTATGTGATAATAATACTACTAAATAGGTAGTAAATATGTACTAAATACACAGTAATCTGTACTCGGTACTCTGTTACATATGCAGATGCGTTGATATAGCCAATTTGTAGCTCGTTTGCTACCTGACTATCTGGGTAGTAGTCGCAGGTATTATTCGTCCAAATTACATGTATCTGTCTTGCCAGCTAGCCATTCTTCATCACTCGCTATCCGTACCTACTATCCGTACTCCGTACCTACTACTCCGTACGTAATCCGTAATTGCACGGATTAGTAACCTGCCAGTCTCCGTCGGCCCAAGACGTCGCCGTCCAAGACGAGACGCTCCCCGCTCACCCCCTCCTTTCCTTGCCTGTTTGCCCGCCAAAGTAAAGATAGCCCCGTCCTGCCTTCTCCATCACCATCGTCACCGTCTACATCACGGTTCATCCGCAAGGCATTACCAAACACTTGCTCCGTCAGTTTGCTCATCGTGTCGGACATGTCCGAGATCCCACATTTACCCTACCTATGCGCTTCCCCTTCACCAGGCGTTGTCCTCAACGCAACGCACAGACTTCAAGTCCAGCAAACAAGCTCTCGATGCTTGCCTTGTGAGTTACTAGTGTCTGTAATATGTACGCCCCCCACCCTTCAATGGCCATGGAGAGCATCAATTAACAAGTCTTGCGCCACCCTGGCCGCAATCTTACGGTCAAGCCCAGTCCTTTTCGGGCGTCGTCGTCGCCGCCGCCGCCGCCGCCGCCCTCTCGTGTCCCCTCCCCCAATCACCCGCCAGCCCTGCATGACATGCACTACGGGCTCGGTCCGCCCACATTAGCAAGCGTCTCCTCCGATTGCCGACTACTTGTGCTTCGGCCTCTTCCCTCATTCGTGGCATCGCCAATTCACTCAACCGCCGTCGAATCACGTCGCCAAAGGAGCGCGGGGCGGGGGGCTGTCTGGCTTGATGGTTGTGTTTCAACCCAAACTTCTCTTTCCTTATGGGGCCGGGCTGCTTCCAATGCCTAACCTCGATGGACTGCACATCTTCAGGCTGCAAGCAGGGGGGTGTCAAGGCAGCAAAAATCCTCGAAATTGCCAGCCACACCAAGTTCGCTTGATCCATGAAATACTGGTCACTTTGTGGCCCCCTTGTCTAGGATCCAACCCCATCGTCCTGGGTACCTTCTTGCAGAAGCAATAAACCTGACGACTGGCTGCGCTACCAGTACAACGTTGACGCGAGGTAGAATGGGACGAGACATCCCGCCCTCGTGGTGGGGAAGAATCTTACTTTCTCCCAGCCTTGTCTTTGCACATGAATCAACGTGTGTACACTCTCCACTTCACCATCTTTGTTTCCTCAACTAATTGTCCATATTGCATGATTGCACCGCATGGCAAATGTCGTGGGAAAGCCAAGTTCAAAAGTTCTTTTGTCACAAAAAAAAAAAGAAGGAGAGAGAGAAGCCCACTACTTGCGCTCGGGAAACATGCCCGACCCGACCTTTCCCATGCCCGGCCCCCTGTTATAGCTCACAACCCTGTCCATGGGCGCAGCAGGCTAGCACGCACCCTGTCAGTTGAGTCTACCACGTATTGAGCGCTTCTCCAACGTCATTTATTAGAAGCCCAAGTATCCATGGCCTCTATTTGTGACTCGCTGAGAAGCAATGGCGGCGACCTCGCATACTGGTACAGATTCAGCTCGGCTGCCACTTATAGCGAGCACGATCCACCTTGTCTCATGAATGCTTTTGCTCCCCAGTCACTCGGGATCGCTTTTTGCCATGGAAAAGGCGGAGTGAATGACACGGGACCGAGCGTGCATGCAGGCTGACATGCGAGGTGCACATCTTGTGGAACTCGTGTCCAGAGCATGCCCAACGCGTGCAGAAGATTGGCATCACGATGCGCTGGCGGGTTCAGCCACCTGGCACCGACCCTGTCCAATCGACGGTGCGAGGGTGCACCCAAAGCCTGTTTGTATTCTTGGTGATATACCTTGGGAATTTCGTATGGCGGCCCGACGCACGTTGGGCATGCTCACACGCCATCGGGCAATGCCGCCCAGGCACCTATGGTCACCCCCATCGAAACTAATCCGTACACACTCGCGTGGAGTGTGAGCCCACTGTCAGCTGTCCGATTGCCGTCTTCAGTCATCAGCAAATAGCTTCCCGAATCAGTTCCCGCATCTGCTCCCGCATCAGCTCCCGCATCTGCCCGCAGTCTACTGATAATATTGGAGACGTCCCTGGCTAGGAATGCGTTTCCGGCCCCCGGGACCCGTAAACGGTTGGTCCCTCGCCTCCCTTTTCTTATTGGTAGATTCCACCACAGTCCTTGTGTCGGATCTGAGAATTGCGCCTTGCAAATGCATTTGCTGCGTAGGCCTTGGCCGAGGTCATCATCATATCATCGGTTGTTGGCTAGAGCGTCCGCCCATAACGCCATGGTTTGTCGGTCGCCGTGGATTTCTGTCGGCTGACCAGGTGCGACAGGACGAACCTGTATTGGAAGTGTCAAACTTGTAATTGCATCATGGCATTCGTAGAACTAAAAATGCACCAGTCACCCTCAACCGAGCGCGGAACGGAGCACCGAGTTATAGGCTTTCTGGAGAAACTTTTGCACGCATTCCGGACAGGTCAGAAGGGTCGAAATAGACATGCGATTCCTCCTGAATATTGCCGGCCACCGTTGGCGACAGCATAACTATCGTGACTCATTTGAATACGTCATCATCAGCGTGGTAAACATGTGAACAGCATATGACACGGGACTACACTCTTGAGCAAATTTTTTTTGTCATCGGTCAATTACATCTTCCATTGTTTCGGAAACTTTTTTCTGATTATGTAGACCTTCATCATGGACTGATCGATAATATCTAACATTGCGGAAAGTTTTGCTCAGGCACGACCAAAAAAGTCTCCGAAAAAGAAGTCTCCACGCGGCGTATAAACATCCCTAAAGCTCAGCAATCAAGCCTCGTTTGACAAGCCAGCAACTCAAGACCGGAACAGGAATTCAGTATAGTTTTTTTCTGTCGCACGCTACTTGTCATCTACTGTCTGAGACAATTTTCGACACCTGTGTGGAGCTTTCTGCAGCTTTTTACCACGTTTTTCATAGGTACTCAACAACGACAAATTCAGTTACCACACCACAGCCAGAATGTCTAGCTCTGCAGAGATCAACTCACAGTATTTCAAGTAAGTCAGCATATCCAACAATTGACCCCCCGATCTTTTTGGAGACCATCATCATTTTCGAATCTGTTTTATGTCTACTACGGGACATGATATCTCAAATGCAAGTTACCCTGTACACGCATCGCATCGCTGACACTAAACAAAGCAACATCGCTGCCGATTACGACAAGCGATTCGCCAATGTCCTAGAGCCTTTAAAAACGGAGCTTCGGGAAAATGCTGGGTTCATTGGCATTAAAAGTGGCGGAAGGCTGCTGGACTACGCTTGTGGCACGGGCTTCGTCTCTATTGTTTGTGTGACGCTGAAACTCTACCAAGTGTTCTCTCACTGACCTGACTTTTTCGAAATATTCAGTGTCTCTCTGATGTGATTGGTCAGGCCGTCGGCATAGACATCACCGAAAATATGATTGGTGCTTATAACGTAAAGGCCAAGAGCGCGGTATGTCTTTACGGAAATGGTACAAAAGCCCCTGTTGAGTTTTGCTAACTGGCATACCCTCTTGTTCTTTCTGATAGAATGTTCCTGAATATCAGCGGAAGGCTTATCTTGGCAATCTCCTTAGCAACCCGCCGTCTCCAAGTCTCGACGACAAGCTCTTCTTTGGGTTCGATGTTGCAGGTGTGGGTATGGGCTTTCATCACTTTGAGGATGTCACTTTGGCGGCGACGCGTCTGACAGAACGCCTCGCCGCGGGTGGCTCTCTGTTTATCCTCGACTTTCTGCCCCACGACCCTGATCTCAACCACAATGCCGCGCGCGGCGTGCACCACCATGGCTTTACGGAGGACAACATCCGTACGATGTTTGAGACAGCAGGCGCCGGAAGCGGGTTTGAGTACAAAGAGCTAAGCACCGAGGTGGTATTTGCAAATTTGCCAGGTCAAGGACAGCCTATGCATCGGAGGCTGTTTCTTGCCAGAGGCACCAAGACGGCCTGAAGGGAACTTTTTATTTTCTAGAAGTTGGGTCAACTTGCAGGTAGCTATATTGCATTGAGTTTATGGGGTCAACATGATTGTCTTACATCATTTATTAGCCAATCGTGTGTACCTTTCTGTGTACCTTTCTGTGTATATGCATCTACTCATCGCCAACAACAAAAGCACCCCCCAACAGGATGGCAGGCTCATCGAGACTGTGGTGCTCGTAGCTGAGGCCCGGTCAGTAACGGTTGTGCATTATGCCTTGCTGGATACATCAGACGCATACCTCAGTGTGCCGACGCCGCCCGCCTCAAGCAGAAAGGTTGGGCCGGCATCTAGCGGGCGGCCGCTCCAGCGTAGGGCGAGAGCGCGCAGAATATGCCCATGCGCCACGATGAGCACATTGCCGGTGGCGGTGGGATCGTGGTGCGTCTTCTCCAGGACCGGACGGTGATACTTTTCGCGAATCTCGCGAATCAGCCTATCCAGTCTCTCCGTCACATCCTGTGGGCTCCTGATCAAGTGAGTGTCAGTTTGTAGCACGCGGCGCAGCAGGGGTTTTTGGGCAAGGGGCAGTCGGGAAGAGAAGGGTCAGCACTCACTCGCCGCCTGGGCAACCGTCGTGCCAGATGTCCCAGCGGCCGCCCTCGATACCCTGGTCGGCGCGGATCTGGCGAATCTCGGGACTAGTGACACCTTCGTAATCGCCATAGTCCCACTCCCGGATGTCGTCGGTGACCTGAATCGCGGCCGCGCACCGGAGACCTTCGCACGGGTTGTCGCCGTGGGGCTTCCAAGGCAGGGCGCCGTCCGGCAGGCCCAGGTTGAGCAGCTCAAACGTGCGCTGGGCGCGCTTGCGGGGTGATACGTAGCTGTCTCGAAGAGACGCGCAACGAGGTTAGCCTTTCTTTGCTCGTATCACATATTGGGGCGAGAGAGGAAAGGGGGAAAGGGGGGGGGGGGGGAGGACAAAAAAACCAAAACAAGCAGGCAAGACAATTTACATGTGTGTATGCACTCGCACGTAGTACCCGACCCCATGGTACACAGCACGCGAGACTGATGGGAGAAGAGAAGACACAAGAACAACGAACTTTCGACAAGGTCTCACGACGATCTGATATCTGACAGAAAAGCTGCAACGACCCGGCCGTGTCTCGGGTATGGAAGAAAAAAACGGCAAAAACCGAATGAAGAAGAAGAATGGGAGGAGGTGGGGGGCAAGGGGGCCATTGCGCAAGAAGAGACACCAAGGGAAGCAGAAAAAGAAAGGGAAACATGCGCCGCAATGGGACAGTGCTGCTGGGTGGTTCGACACGCATCCTTTTTGGGGACAGGAGCAAAGGACAGAATGCCCCAATTCCGCTGCTTGCCCTATCCCATGCGGCGTCTGCATGTCTCACACCGTCGTTGATGTAACCGGGGGTTGAAGAGGAGGAGGAGGAGGAGGAGGAGGAGGAGGAGAGGGGGGGGGGGGGGGGGGGTTAAATCAGACAAGAGAGGGACGGTCCATGCCGTGTCTCTGATGCGCCGCCGCCGCCGCCGCCGCCGCCGCAGCGGGGGGTCTAGAAAAAAGAAGATGGAGGAAAAGAATGAGAAGGTTGAGTCAGACCTTGTCGCCGCACGGGACAGGTGTATGGGAAAAAAAGAATTTAAAAGTGACACACGCCCTTGCCCTCCCGTCTTGCCGTTGCACAACAGGATAGGATCAGAGGGTTCAGGACATGGAATTCTTTTCTATTTTTTTTTTATTTTTTTGTCCTGAGGTGTGCGTGCAGTTTCCATGACTGGTTTTCTCGTGTAACAGGTCATTCTCAACGTCTCAAAAGCTGTGATTGACAGCTGAACCCCTGCGGAAGGAGAGGGGGAAGGAGAAGGGGAAGGGGAAGGGGAAGGGGGAGGAGAGGAGAGGAGAGGAGAGGAAAGCGGATCTCTTGCCCTTATTTTCTTGTTGTATCCCCCCAACTTACATGTGTTGGAGCTTGCCGGGCACAATCAGACGGTCCGGGCCGACCATGGCCTTGCCGGTGGCCAGTACACGCCGCTCGCCGTTGGCCGTGAGCGGGATGTCGGTGCGGCCCGTGTGCTTGCCGCTCAGCGACCACTCTGTCTCGCCGTGGCGGATGATGAAGACTTTGGGCGTCGGCATGTTGGAATGGATGAATATACGGTGGTGTGTCCCGAGGGGGGGCGGCGGCGGCGGCGGCGGCAGCCCTTAATATCTGTGCGGGCGGGCGGCACGAGGCTTTGGGAGAAATGACAATGGCCTCAAAAGGCGGGCGCGCCGAGACGAAGAACCGGATTGATGGAAGAGAAGGAGAAGGAGAAGGAGGGAAAAAAAGAAAAGGGAACAAAGTAACACGAAAGGAGATTTGCGTCTCTGGCACTAGGTAGAAGAGTCGTAGATTTGAGGTGGGATGCTGTTTTTTTTGCCGTGAGCGATATTCGGATGGGGCGGCGCTGGGCAGAATGACATCAGATCTTGCACGGTTGCGCCCGCAAAACTCGATCGAGAGAGAGGGCGGAATGGAGGGGGGAGGGGGGGGGGGGGGCAAACTCTTGTAGCAAATAGTGTTCCGTACTTTTCTAGTATCTAGTTAGTTAGCGGGCGAGGGCGGGAATATATATCTTGGCTAATAAACACAACGAAAATCCCGGACGGAGGCTACGCCGGCGCTAGTCAAGAGAAAACTCCCGGAGCGGACGATGCTTTGCTTGGTGGCCGGAGGGCTGGCAAGAACCAAAAGGGGGAGAATGTGCTCTGTGAAATACTTACGGTCGATGCCGCAAAAAGCACCTCTTAATTTGTTTTTTTTTTTTTTTTCGGTTTTTCGTTTCCATCTCTCTCTCTCTCTCTCTCTCTCTCACACACACACACACACACACACAGAGAGCCTACCGGTAGTGATATGAGCCGGCACTTGATCTCCTCCTTTTGCTTGATTTTTTGGGCGACTTTACGGAGTACATGGGGCAATGATAAATTTATGGCTCCAATTACCCCGGGGGAGCCAAGCTTCAAGTTTGGAAGCCGTCACGGTTGCTGGAAAGTAGAAAAAGTAATAATAATAATAGAGACCAACAGCCGTCGAGTTGAACTCTGACGAAAGACGCATACATAAAGACCATATTGACCATTCACCAACTTGGAAATCAATCTTCGTAGAAGACCCCTAGTCCTATTTACCTGCCTTGTGCCATGCGACAGGTTATTTGGCAGTCTCTGGCCATTGGCAGCGGAACAAACAAGTCAATCGAGTCAACGCCTGGTACCTAGTTATCCATGCACGAGTGATGAAATACATACATGGTCATTTTCCTAATTATCAACTGCAGAGATCTCTCTGCCCATCTTGAATGTCCTCTACTCTGAGCCCCATTCCCCACCCGCCAATGAACATGTTCGTCCTGTACCGAGTACCCCGTAAGGGCGAGTATATAATAAGAAGCCTCGTATCCGACATCTCCACTTTCGTAACATGTCTGCCCCCTTCTTTCATTGTGTACAATTTACAACGACGATCCCATGGATGATTTTCCAATACTGGACGGTTGCGCAACATTCTATCCCAATATTCAGCGTCGCGCGTTCGCCCGCCGCTTCCCTCTCTTGCACCCATATCTCGCTGCAGAGGCGCGCGGTGTCGCCTGACAAATGCAATGTGAGCCGCGTATCGTTCCCAACTCTGAAGACCCCGCTCAGCTCTCCATTGTGTCTCCTACTCAAAGTTCGTATTCAGAAGGGGGCGGGGCAGGTTTATGATGCGTGGCGATTTGGCGGCGGAGTTTGGTTTTGTAATCACAGTGAAAATAAGCCGTCTGCCCCTCAACAATACTGACTGGGAAAGAGGAAGAAAATCGGCGAATTTTACACTTTTCTATTCAAGTTTATTTTCCCATGTGGATGTTTTCTTCTTTTGCGGGACAGAAGATGAGCGTTCGGTAGCCGGACTGGCCGGCACCGCAGTGGGTGGCAGTTTGTTGACATGACTTGTGCAAAGAAACAATCTTATCTGGGCTTGCTGCTGATGAAGGACGACCGACAGGGATAAAATTTATGTTTGGCTTGTTTTGGAACGGACAAACCTCGCCGTGCTGCAGTTCAAAGTAGCTTCCTCGTCATGCATACCTTTGTTTCGCCAAGACCCCTGGAGGTTGATGAATATTACTGCACGGACCGGGACCCTTGGGGAGGACGAGCAAACAAAAGAAAACTGATGAAGAAGAAACAGCGCAAATCAGTTGGGCGATTCTTATCCTGTATCCATTCGGAATGGCGCAGTCTTTTCCATATGCAGCCAGCAGAGAGACTCGCGCTCGAGTTCCAACTTGCGTTGCGCTTGTTATCCGCGCATGATTCATTTACATAGCTACCAATATGCGGCGGAGAGCCGGGGGGCTCAGGAGCGCCACTGTATCTATTTTAAATACTCAGATAATGAATTTGGGCCCCGTTCCGCAGTCGAAAGACTACTCAGTAGTCATTCAGAACACGTGGCGGAACATCCAGCTCTTGAAGGGCATTCGATACCCGCCTGCCTGGGCTGCCTCGACCAACAGGAAGCCGACGTGCTGAATGGCGTTGACTCGTGATGGGTGCCAGGAGAATGAAGTCGCAGTTACCAGTAACAAGAAAATGTCAATTAGTACTGATACGCTGGCCTAACCGTTTTGTCGCATTCCGTATCTGGCCGCGATGCCACCTTGTGGATCTACGCCTCTCCACTTGCCCGGCGCAACTTCACTGATCCGTTTCACGTCATTGGAGTGCCAACCGTGTCCTCGAACGTTGTGTCTGCCCGGCACGGGGTCCGACCCTTTGCGCCTCGTATTTCAAGCTGGTCAGTGACTCAGCGGTCGAACCTCGCCGCCGAGCCCTTGCAGTGCACTAGAAAATGGCGTTTGTGCTGTGCATCCATCTTCATCAGGAGAGCCCCCAAGCGATTTACCGGCCTTTATAGAAAATAGCTCGCCGTCTTGCTCGGCGTTCTTCTCGACTCTTTGTCGTCTTCCACTCCCACTCCCTGCCGCTGCAGAATCAGAATCGGAAATTTGATAGCAAATAAAAACAAAACAAAAAAAAGGGCCGTGGTAGGGAATGATGTGGCCAAACACCGCGCCAAAGAGACCAAAGTTCGCATGGGCCGCCGTCATTATCTGTTTTGTCCTCTATTTCCAACTTGAAGCGGTCACTAGATCGGGCTCTGATGTAACATCGCCGTCTGCTTCATCCTCCGAGCAGCAGCCGACGAGGCGGCACCCGGTATCGCAACTTGTGAGAACCGCCCAGCAGCAGTTCGACAAGCTCAAACGGAAGCAATCCAAATCGCTCCCGGCCGCCGTGGCCGAGTACCGAAGGAGGTATGGAATGCATCCACCGCCGCACTTTGACAAGTGGTACAAGTTTGCGACAGACAACCGCCTGGTGCTTATCGACGAGTTCGATACGATCCACCAGTCCATGACGCCGTTCTGGGGGTTGGCTCCCGCCGCTGTTCGCAAAAGAACATCCGAAGCCCTCCACAGCGGCGAGCATCTGATGCGCGTCACAGTCCGCGATGGCAACGTCACCGGCACGGAGGGGGGGCCTGAGTGGCACCAGGATGCGCTGCGCGGCATGATGCAGAAATTTGCGCAGTACTTGCCCGACATGGAAATCGCATTCGATACCGTCGACGAGCCTCGGGTCGTGGTTCCACATGCTGACCTGGCACGCCTCGTTTCAACAGCGCTGAGGAAGAGCATCCCAGCTGCTGGGGCAAACAAAAGGCCCATCAACAGCTTCTCACGAGAAACAGCCAGCAGGCAAGAGAATGCTGGTCCGAAGATGGCTAATGTCTCGTTCGCTCCGTTGGGACGTGAATCATCCTGGCAGCACCTACGGCAGGCCTGTTCGCCAAACAGCCCGTCCAGAGCTCTCCAAGAAGCCGACTTCCAAGACGACGTCGAAAGTTATGGCCTAGGCAGCCTTGGCTTTATATACAACACGACGGCCATGTCCGACGTGTGCCTGTCGCCATCGCT
The DNA here is from genome assembly GCF_051103115.1 of Cordyceps javanica. Lineage (NCBI taxonomy): Eukaryota > Fungi > Ascomycota > Sordariomycetes > Hypocreales > Cordycipitaceae > Cordyceps > Cordyceps javanica. Next base: position 6,975,185 of record NC_139295.1, read on the forward strand.
GAGCTCCTCGCACGGCTTCTTCGACCGGCCCGACACGCACAGCGTGTCCCACGACCTGGTTCCCATCTTCTCGCAGTCCAAGGTCTCGTCCAACAGCGACATCCTCTATCCCTCCCCCTGGTACTGGGCCGAGGTGGTCAAGTACGACGCCGCCAGCGACCGGCCGTGGGCGGAGAAGCGGGACCGGCTGTACTGGCGGGGGTCGACCACCGGCGGCTACGGCAGTGACGGGAACTGGAAGGGGCACCATCGCCAGCGCTTCGTGCACATGCTCAACAGCGACGAGTCGGCGGCCACGATCCTCTCGCGGCGCGGGGACAAGACGCGCGCATGGAAGACGGAGACGGTGCGTCACAGCGACTACCGGGACCTGGTCGACGTGGCCTTTACAAGAACTGTTCAGTGCGACGAGGCGGCTTGCGAGTCGCAGCAGCGGTACTTTGACATCCAGGAGCACGCCTCGCAGCAGGATGGCTGGGGCTACAAGTTTGTGCTGGACATGGACGGCAACGCCTTTTCCGGGCGATTCCACGCGTTGCTGCGCAGCGCGAGCCTCACGTTCAAGTTTGCCGTCTTCCGCGAGTGGCACAGTGAATGGCTGAAGCCGTGGGTTCACTACGTACCGCTCAGCCTGCAGGGCAGAGAGTGGCTAGAGCTGGTCCGGTACTTTTCAGATGGAGGGGATTCCGGTACGCAGGCCGCGGACATGGCCGCGCAGAGCAGCGACTGGGCCAGCATGACGCTCCGGAATGAGGACATGGAGGCGTGGTTATTCAGGCTCCTTCTAGAGTAAGTTCCTTGGTCACCGTCTTTGCCAGGTATCTTATGGACAGCTCAGCAATGCTACGCCAGAACGGGCGCGTCCTGATTTTACCCCGAAGCTGACAATTTGACCCCAGATATGGCCGAGTAATTGACGATCAGCGAGCCTCGATTGGATTCGATTTGCATAGTGCGAAATTATAGGGACATTCAAGTTGCTCACGAAACAGGTTTAGCAACGGGGGCACCCAGACAAGGGGCTCAAAGGACGGCGTTATAATTATAGAAAGGTCGATTTTTCTACTTTGCCGCTGACTGTCGTTTTCTACGTAACAATTAAAAAGTCATCTCCGAACGATTTGCGTAAACAAAGCTGGCAATTTCTTCTCGGTTTTTTGATACAGCCAGCTTCTCTTCCGTTCACAGGTAACCTGAAGATCAGCATGCCGACGGGGCCGGCGCCTTTTGATCGCCCCGGCCCTCTTGCTCCCGATGATTGGGGTCGGAAAGGCGCACAGCCCGTCAATATGCGCGCGGAAACGATCTGAGGCAGGGCTGGTTTGTCGCTTCCCCCCTTTGGCGCGGGAGCGACGACGCCTCGGTTCAACAAACTGTAGACGTTTGGATGGGCGGCAACGGGTGCGGAATTTTGTGTACTTCTTGGCTGGACGAAGACAGTTGCCTCGATGCTGGCTCGTCAACCGAGCAGACGAACTACATCGTGAGGCTGATCCTGACGTTGGTTTTGTTTTTTATGTCTTTTCTTTAGGCGCAACAGTCTCTTCGACCGTTGGGTCGCGTAACGTCTTCCTAGCGCTGAATCATCTGCAACGGCGCCACGATTGACAAGTGGAACCGGCTGATCCCGCGGAGACGCCATCGCGGGAAGCTTCTTCCGTTTCCATTTCTTCCCCGCACTTTTAATCTAAGCATACCAGGAAGAGCTCCCCGGTGCACATCATCGAGCCATTGGATTCGATAGAGTAAATTTCGACGGAAGAAAACGGGAAGAAAAGAAAGAGCGAAAAAGAGGAAGAAGAAGAAGGGGAAAAAAAAGGAAAAGAAGAAAAGGCCTCTACAAACTCGCCTCGAGACAGGTCAGCCGGGTGCGTTTCTTGTCCAGTCAACCACCACACGACAGAGTACGACAAGCTCACGAGGTTCCATCCCCTCCGCTCTTCCCCGCCATCATGTACACCCCCGCATTTCTCACTCTACGTCGCCGCGAGACACTCGAGGGCAAGCAAAATGCTGCTCGTGAGGTTCTTGCGGATGGTGTGAGTATGGGCCCCTCACAGCAGGCCGAAGGCATCTTCTCGTACGGCTTGTCGCCGGCCTGCGCCCATTATCTCGACATTGCGCTGTCTGAAAAGGTATGTGCCGTCCTGCCCTCATGGGACCCTACCTGAAAGCTCTCGATAGCAGATTGTCAGTCTCGCGAAGCTGTCGAGAACCCCCCCCCCCTTCCACCCTTCTGTTGCTTCTTCCTATGTGACTGACAACGCATATGCACGCACGCAACCCAGGCCGAGGAGCTAAATAGCTGGGCCAGCCAGCACGGCAAGCGCATCACCAGCACCACCATCCTCGACAAGCATCCGGAGACGTTTCGCTTGGAGCAGGGCCACCCGCTGCCCACGCCGGATGACTGCGTGGCCGTGGTGCTTCCGCTTTCGGGCGCCGCCGTTGAGGTTGAGAGCAAGGCGGACGGCACCGAGGCGACGCGCGCGACGTGGGAGCCCGAAGCCGCCATGCTCGTGGCGGCCGGTCAGGTCTTTTCCGTCACGGAGGGCAGTACGCACTTTGTCTACGTTTTGGTCCGGATGCAAACTGCCCCGTAGGAGGTCGAATGGAGAGACAAGATCTAGGCGGGAAATATGGAATTGAACAAAAAGCCTGACACGACGAAAAATTAAATAAAACCGAGACAGAAGCGAGCGTGGTATCTACATCTCTACTCTACAGCCATCACCTAATGTCAACATTGAACACAGGTAAATTAAGTTGCAATCCAATCTCGCGGCTCATCCGCTTCGTTTCTGCGCATTGCTCAGGCCTGCTCGTAAATTTGGAGCCAATCTTTCCCCTTCCGAGCCATATGAACACACTGGCACTTTCCCTCAGACTGGCATCGATCGAGAAGACGCCTCGGACGCATAGAGATCGCTACAGGCCCGAGCTCTCAGTGCATGCAGAGCTTGCCACAGTCACAGTCACATTCACAGTCACACAGGTGAGCCGAATCCTAGTCGCAGCATCGGTACCACTTTCATGCGTGGCAGTCCACTCTTTACTCCTTCACCGAACAGAGAAACAATCTCTCCCTCTGGACCCGCTCTTCACTCGACGTTGGGGATCGAACTCGGTCGCACTGCGATGCCAGAAAGCAGTTCAAACTCTCGGGCAAGCGATGTGGACTGAAAATTTGCGAGTCCTTCACAAAATCTGACCGCAGTATACAACCGCCCAGCTGACAGTCATACCGTCGACCTGTGGCCTCTACAGCGGCATTGAAGGTGGTGGTGTACCAGATCTTGTGCGTCACGTCAGCCGACAAAGCGAATGGGCCACTGATGTAGGCCAAGCTTGAAGCGTTGAACTCGAGCTATCGATTTGAAAACCCTGGCCAAGCATTCTGATTCGGGCTCGTGCCGAGGTTGACGGCACCTATCTACAGCCGTCGAGCGTGTCGATCGGCGAGGCGACATTCGATCCCAACAATCGCACCATGGCCGGTTATGAGGCTTCGGCATAGCATTAAATGTCACTCTGCGGGAAGCCGAGCTTCTTGTACGCGGAGCTGCTCGTTTTTATGCACCATGCAAGGTATAGATAGCATGTGTCTGGGCATTTGGGCAGGGCCTCGACACGCACGACAGAGTGCGCCGGTGGGAGGCGGCGACAGCCGATCTTGGTATTTTGGTAGGAACTATCGATGGGGGTATTTTTTTTTCGAGAAAAAAAAAAGACAAGCCAGTTCCCAAAAAAGAACAGAAAGTGAATCCAGGCAAAAGAAGAGCCGTACTGGTAGATGAGTAGGTGTCAGAGATGCGATAGTGATGGTGGCCGGTGGAGATGGGCGTTATGAAATGCCGGTTTACTACTCCATAGGCGCATTCGAAACTACACAGGGGAAAGTACCGTCAAATGTCAGCTCAAGATAAAAACAAACAGTGACTTTGTGGCAATGGTCGATTGTTAATATAGTTGAAAATGTAGTATCAATAGATACAAGGATTGTCAGGCGACTCAACCCGTCTACCACGAGGACGGTCCGCCAAAGTCTTGAAGCGGCTTTCAGCGCATCACGGGTCGCTTCGGTGGATGGTTGGTCACTGATGACGGGCCATTACAGCAGTTTCCACCACCAAAGGCCACGAAAAGCCCATCATTTCAGCCCGCCTAATTCGCTACTATGAAACCGTCACTACATCATACTCACGATGGTGTGGTATTCACGGCGGCAGATCGCCTCCGCCAGAGGTGCGCTTGAGATGCATCAGATACAATTACATTCCGCTATTCGAACCAGAGAATTTCAAGCAAGACCACAAACAAAACGCGGCCAAGACCAGCTACACACTACCTTGGACGCATCGAGGGAGTCGGTATTATCGCTCGTTCAAACGCCGTACGCAAACCTTGTCCAAACACCCGTCTTCCATCAATCAGCCCATCATGTCAGGTGAACTTGATGCAGAGAAGCGAAAACAAAAAAAAAATGCCGACAACCCCTTCTTGCCTCCGTCTCAGCAAAGACCTTTGAACAGCGTCCCGGTCGACGGAACTGGCCGCCACCATCTCCCCGGCGCCGTCCCGCTGCAGCAGCACGCCCCGTGATCCGAGAAGCAGCAGCCGCCATTGTCCGAGAAGCAGCACCCATCGCGGTCGGAGAAGCAGCATGCGTCCCGGTCAGAGAAGCAGCAGGCCTCACGGTCCGAGAAGCAGCACGCGTCCCGGTCGGAAAAGAGGCAGCCTCCGCGTCGCGAGCAGCAAGCCCTCGTCGAGTTCTCGGGCCGCGCCCAGTATCCGCTGGCGTCCTTTTCCTCCCACGTCATTTTTTCCGTGCGCCGGTAGCCGTCCTGATCGACGCGGCTTGAGCTGCTGCTGCTGCTGCTGCTGCTGCTGCCACTGGGTGTTCGCCGCAGCATCCTGGCTGACTCGGCTCGCGTGCGAGCAGTGTTGTCGCCGCTCCTGTGCGACTCGGCATACCCGGGGTGGTGGTGATGGTGGTGATGGTGAGCAGAGGCTTCGGCTTCGTAGGGAGGAGGCAGATCCTGCATCTCGTGCGTCGTGTCGTCCTCGGCCTCGGACGGCACTGTCTGGCGATGCCCGGACTGGCTCGACGTAATCGTTTGAGGAGCCTTGCTGCCGGGCTGCTCTCCCTTGAAATCATTTACGACCATAGCGACGCGGGGTAATAGGATAGTTGCCTGGTGGATACGTCCGCGCTCTCTCGGGAAAATCTGGATCGACACCCATCGCATTGCCGACCAAGGCCATCTTTTTAACATCCTTCCTCCTGGCTTGTTGCCCCGCCGCGACAAGGCTGTCGGCGTCCCCGCCATGGTCGTGGAGGCGGAGCTGAGAGCTGCGCTGCGTAATCAAGTTCGCAAGCCAGTCGTCAGCTCTCCAAGCCTTCATATGAACAACAAGATTGCCCAAGAAATGAAGCAACCACTACTGATGCGTTGAAGCAGATGTCGTACTGTGAGAGGTGCATCGTATGGGTTCCCTATCAGTTGCGCTGGTCCATTCTGCTGCCAGCACTGTTTACACGCGACCGGCTGACAGGCTGCGATTGACGCGCAACTACCAGTATGCAACCCTGCTAGTGCCTGTCATATGTATCAGGTTTTCCCAAGCCTTCTTTCCGCTCCGGTTCGCGTAACCGTAGCGGGGACCCTCTAGTCTGCATAAAGCTTGCTGCACCTCTTCTCCTGTGCCGCTGACATGGCTACTTTTGTAAATTTACCTTTTGTTATTTCTGTCCCATTGTAGTTGCGATGAAGGCACACTTGCAAGCCGTCCTAGCCATCGCCGCCGTTGCTGGCGCTTCTGCCGCCGTTCCCGGCCCGGCCGATGAGTTTGACTGGGACGCGGTCACGCCCAGCCACGACCTCGAGTACCACGACTGCTACTCTGAACTGCGCTGCGCGCGGCTGCTGCTGCCGCTCGACTGGCTCGATGAATCATCCGGCGAGACAATTGCTCTGGCCGTCATCAAGTCCGACGCCGTCGTCGGCCCCGATGATCCCACCTACGCAGGACCCGTTCTATCCAACCCGGGCGGCCCGGGCGGATCCGGCGTAGACCACCTCCGTAACTCCGCGGGGCAGCACCGCAACATGGTCGACACGCCCGGCCGCAAGCACTTTGAGTATGTGTCCTTTGACCCGCGCGGTATCGGCCGCACAACGCCGCAGGTCAACTGCTACCCGGACGGCCGGCTCGCGCGTACCGCGGCCTCACTCCGCGCGAGGGGCAGCGGCGGCGTCGGCTCCGGCCCCGCCGCCCTGTCCTACAACCTCGGCCTCGCGACGATCCAGGGCGATCGCTGCGCCGACTTCAATGGCGAGCTTCTTCGCTACGTGGGCACGACGAGCGTGGCGAGAGACATGTTGGCTGTGATTGAGAAGATTGCCGAGTACAACAAGAAGCACTCCAAGAAGAATCAGACTGAGGAGGAGTCTTTGGTTAAGGGTGACGCCCAGCTAGAGCTGCGGAGTGCCGGGAACAATAAAGAAGATCTCCCACGTCTGCAGTATCTGGGCTTCTCCTACGGCACAGTCCTCGGAAATTATTTTGCTTCCATGTTTCCCGAGCGCATCGGTCGTCTGCTACTCGATGGCGTATGCGATATTGATGACTATGCGACTGGCGACGTAAGGATTCCCAACGCTCACTGACGGATGTGCGGCCTATACTGACTCTATTTTCATCAGGGATGGCTTACCAACACTGTAGATACCGACGAGATGGCGGACATGTTCTTCCGGGGTTGCTTTGACGCTGGTCGCGACATCTGCCCCCTCTACCGCCCCGGCGATGCCTCCGGTACTGACATCAAACGGCGCTTCTGGGACTGGGTCGCGCAGCTCGCCGAGACGCCCACCTTTGTTTCCAAGACCGACGGTAGCTCTCCCGCCGTGTTACAGCCCAACGACCTTCACCTTCTGCTCCTCACCTCCCTATACGTCCCGATAGCCACGTTCACAAAAACAGCCAAGGTGGCCGACGACGCGATGCGCGGCAACACGACCGCACTCTTCGAGCTCGTGTCCGCTCTCTCGGGCGGTCCCCTGGAGGAAGTCTGCCCAGTCGGCAATACTACCGCGTCCGCTTACGGGTTTACTGACGCGCAGAGCGCCGTCCTGTGCGGCGATGGCGAGGCAATCACGGGCCGCAACACCACCTTTTGGCGCGCCTACGCCGCGAAACAGATTGCGCAGTCGGCCGTCGCCGGCGCGCGCTGGAGCGACATTCGCATCTCGTGCTCCAACTGGCGCACGCCCGCCAAGTGGCAGTTCCCCGGACCCTTCACCACGCCGAAGCCCTCCAAGAACGCATCCGCGCCGGAAGCCGGCCGGCCGGCGGCCCCAATCTTCTTCCTCTCCAACCGCTGGGACCCGGTGACGCCGCTGCGGGCCGCGCGCAGGGTGGCCAAGAAATACCCGGGCGCGTCGGTGCTCGTCCAGGAGTCCATGGGCCACTGCGTGTTTGGCAGCCCCCGGGTGACGGACTGCACGAGGGACCTTGTGCGCCGCTACTTTGACGAGGGTGTCGTGCCGTCAGAGGAGACTACCTGCGAGGCGGCCTGTCAGCCATGGAGCAAGTGCGAGACCGCAGGCGCATTCAGTGTCGATGATGGATTCCATCGGGACTGGCGGCTCCCACTGCATATTTAGACCATAGCCTAGTCCAAAATGAATTGCCAGAGCTTCATACATGAACCATTTCGTATCCTGAGTAGTCATCTTCCATTACTTCGCTTGAATATCATGCACAGGCGACCAGCAAAAGAATTCTACAGATCTACGAGGAGAGTAGCACCCGTCCCGTCATGACGCCGACGAGCCGGGTTGGCCATTGTGGCTAGCAGACCATACCAAGCACCACAATAATCGTTCTAGTATGGTTCCCTTGGTGGTCGCTTCATGCTTCTTCTATTATACATTAGCTCTTCGCTCTATTTCGCAACTCTGAAGAAATAAGGTTGAGATTGTTGATGTCGAGGCAGTTGCAAAGCCAGGTCAACACCAGCCAAGAGTAACAAGCTGACCGAATTCCAAGCTCTTCCTGCCTGAATAACTACAGCCAAAGCTCTTCGGAGCAAATTTATCCGTGCTTATTGTCTCCGAACATGAATTGCACACGTGAATTTCCTGGTGCATTAACTGCAGACCGTTCACGATCCTGTGGCGCTACTAATAAGTAGCCTACTTTCAGCTCGAGCTACATACATAAAGCTGGGCGCTGCTCCATGCTCAACAGACTCCAGGTCCATCCCAAGCTTGGTATTTCAACCTCGGGCAAGTAAACGTTTTCCATTTTGACTGCAATACCTGTCATTAGCCATAGCATGGAGCCGAGAAAAGTACCGCTGGTGGGCGGATGCCACTGCGGCGCGACCCGTTACGTTCTCTTCCTCACGCTGCCGGCGCCGCACACCGAGTCAAACCCTCCAAAGGAGGGCGAGCAGCGCATCTCGCGCTGCAACTGCACCACGTGCCACAAGATGGGCCTCTTCCACCTGAAGCCCGCCGACCCGGTCGGCGACTTCCTGCTGCTGCGCCCGCTCGACCCGTACGCCGCGCTCGGCGACTACCTCACCGACGACAAGGTGATCCACTTCCTCTTCTGCCGGACCTGCGGCGTGCGCTGCTTCAGCACGAACGCGGTGGGCGAGGTCGTCGGCATCGACGCCGCGGCGCTGGGGTTGCCGGGTGGTGCGGCCGGCGCTGATGCGCCCACCGAGGCATGGAAAGCCGTCGAGGGGACCGGCCCCCCCGAGTACGGCACCTTTGTCTCGGTGAACGGATACACGATTGATGCGGGTCAGGATGCGTTTGACATGAGAGAACTGACAGAGAAGAAACGTGTGCGGTATCTGGACACATTTAGTGAGATTGGAAAAGAGCTACCTTGTCGCTGGGACAGGCCTCACGAGCATGGCTCTTACTAGTAGAGCTAGTAAAGTTGTTGGTACTAGTTATTATTATTTCTGGTGGATACGATGTAATTAAGCGGAGATTGAGATTGATCGTCCTTGTTCGAACGAATTTCGAAAACGTAGTTGGTTAGCCATGTATACGAGCCACCTCGTCTAACTCGGGGTACTGCGGTATGCGAAAGGGATCGTTGGCTCTCAGAATCACAGTCTGGAAGAATCTGTCAAGCCTCAACTTTGTCGCCGTGAACAGAAGCAAATTCACAAATCGCAGCTTCGTCTTTCCCTCGCAGTACGGCCCACGCGTTACCGTACGCGGAATATCTTGCACAGTGTCCACGTATGGACGGAATGTCTTTTCGTACGCTTCGAAAGCGCGGGATAGGTTCTCCGCTCCATGCTTGCCAATCTCGCCCGCGAGGATCGTAGCACCAATCAGCGCGACGCTGGTGCCCATGCCCGTGAGCGGCGTCGGCGAGTATCCCGCGTCACCGACGAGCACGACGCGGTTTCTGGACCAGAGGCTGCTGCGGATCATGTGTGTCGACGAGGCGTAAAAGTCGGTCGACTTGTTCATTGATTCGACAAGCTCCTCGGCTCTCCACCCAGCATCTTTGAACAGCCTGCTAAAGAACTCCTTTTGCGTCTCCACGTCCTTGGCCAGCACGCTGTCCAGCTCGGCGGCGTGGCCACGCACAGCCATGTATACTTGCCCTTCTGCTTCCGAATGAACACGCGTCATCATCATTCTCTGTCGCGTGGCAATGTAGAGTGTTGTCATCTTTTCCGTGTCCGGGATGCGCGGTGTCTTGAAAAAGCACAGATAAACGCCCATGTTGACAGAGTCGTCCGCCTCCTTACCCTCACTCTTGAGCAGCATCTTGCGGATTCTCGAGCCCTGCCCATCGGCACCAATGAGAAGATCGTACGTCTCCACGGAACCGTCAGAAAATGTGACGACGACGCAGTCTTCTCTGTTGTCGAACTCGGAGATGGAGAGATCAAAGCGGTAGGTGACATTGTCCTTTGAGGCGTCCACGAGGATATTGACCAGATCGTGGCGCATGATTTCGTACTCGCTGGTGAACCCCTGCTTGCCGTGCTTGTCTTCTTCAATTTTCGGGAAGAGCGCAACACGGCGACCCTTGCTATCGACAAACTCGGTCCCGTGCTCGTCGACTACATACTTCTTGACCTCGTCAAGGAGGCCCATGCGGCGCATGGCCTCGACACCCTCCTTGCGGATGTCAATCTGGAGGCCATTCTCTCGGATGCCGGGGAATCGCTCAACAATCGTGCACTTGTGTCCGAGACGGGTGAGCCAAAAGGCCGTGGCGGGGCCGGCGATCCCGGCTCCGCTAATTAGTATGTTTAGCGATCTTGGGGTTTCGGATGGCATTTTCGTCCCGTCTTGTCGATGGAAACTTGAACCATGGTTCCCGCACCCTTTTTATAGAGGTGACGCACAATCCTCAGGCATACAATGCAAAGTTTAGTGCCGGACTTTAGCTTTCTGTCCGCGGACGATTGCCGGAACCTGCTCCATTTGGATGCGACATTGACTATACTTGGGGACGCTATACTGGTTGATGGGGCATCTCCGGGAAGAGCCGCAACACTAAGTAGTGTTGGTATTAGATGCATACGAGAACGTGCATATATTGGTAATATCATAACTCCCTGCTGCAATATCCAGGAATGAATATCTTGTGATGGATCCTGCGACGTCCCGGACGGTGGGCAAGATCTATTACTCTCGCGAGAGAGTCATAGCGCGGCTAAAAATACTCCAAACTTGCCGTATTTCCGAAAAGCCACATTCCCCAGGATCCTTCGCGAACACACCGGATTAGGTTGTGCGCTCGTAGGTCCGATTGTGGCACGCCACGCGCAACGGATATCGAGCACAACGCTCGGTTATTAAGCTGACCTTGATGGGCTGAGCCCCGAAGTCCAGCAGCATAAATATCATTGCGGCTGAACGCAACATTTTGGAACTCACAACATTGCGCAGTGCGTCACTGCAGAGATTCGGAAATATGAGAGATCAAAAAGCCACGGTCGCTGTCGTCGGTCTAGGTACGGTGGCGTCTGTCTAGAGTTTCTTTGGGGCAGGATGCTAAAACAATATCAAACAGGCGCTGTCGGCCTGGTCACGGTTAAAAATCTCGTCGAGGAAGGGTTTGATGTGACCGGCTTCGAATCTAATGACTATATTGGCGGCGTCTGGCACTACACTGAGGACAACCAGACGTCGGTGCTCGAATGTAGGTCGCTCAGATGTACCTCCTTCAGCCACTAACAATACCCTAGCAACAATTGTAAATATTTCAAAGGAGCGCGTGAGTATTTAAAGCCTAATCTACGGGTTTACCACATTTTTCTTCTAACAGAGAACTTCAGGGCTGCTTTACAGATTATGAGTTTCCAGAGTCGGTCCCTTCTCACGCGAGCGCTCTGGACGTTCAGCGGTACCTAGAGAGCTACGCAAAACATTTCGAGCTTGAGAAGCGTTTTCGCCTCGGTGTGACGGTCCAAAAAATAAAATACAATGAGGCGGCAAAGGCATGGGTATTGGAGATGGCTGATGGCACGTCGGAGCGGTTCGACAAAGTCGTAGTCTCAACTGGGCCGACGTCACATCCGAATATGCCCAAGATCCAGGGGGTGGAGCGATTCACGGGCGATTACATTCATTCTCAGGCCTTTAAAAGGTGATCGCAGTCCCTTGGACCCTCTGCAACGACGAGCTAACAAACATGCCAGGCCAGAGCCGTTCAAAGGGAAGCGCGTTCTGTTAGTAGGCCTGGGCAACACCACGGCTGACACCGTTGAGGCTCTGCGCGGCCATGCAAGCGAAATTTATATCTCGCACGCCAAGGGTATTTATATTGTAAGTTGTGTAATCGGTCTCCAGATGACAGCATTCTCGAGGCCTCACAATCCAGTGCGGAATGCTTACACGCAGTAGCTTCCACGCACGAACAAAAACGGGGTGCCCTCGGATCATACTTTGACGCTGCGGAAGCTCAATTTCATTGCGACGATAGATAAATATGCGCCCGCTCTCGCGGACTTTATGTTTAACAAGATGGTCGGCAAGCTCCAGGGAGAGAGATTTACCATGCAGCCTGAGTGGCGGCTTTCCCCCGCCCTGCCGGTCAAGTTTGGCGGTGTCATCGTCTCGGACAACTTGGTGTCCAACTTTGCCGACGGGGTCGTCACTTCTGTGCCGGCCGTCAAGTCGATTCTCGACGGTACTACCGTGGAGCTCAGCGACGGCAGCAAGATCGAGGTGGACAGCATCATATGCTGCACCGGCTACCGCAAGGACTTCAGCATGATGGACCCGGCGGCCGACCCGACGCGAGACACCCCCCAGAGCTGGTACGAGCTGCCCGGATCCTACGGCAAGCCGCTGCCGCGGCTGTACCAGAACATCTTCTCCCTCGACCACCCGGACTCGCTCGCGTTCATGGGCTGCGTCTGGTTCTTCAGCGGGGCCTTTCCGCTCTACGATCTCGCCTCCATGACGGTCGCCCAGGTGTGGACCGGCCGCTCGGCCCTGCCCCCGGCCGCCGAGATGGGCAGGGCCGTCGACGCGCACCACAGGCTCGTCTGCGCGCGCGCCAAGCAAGGGCCGACGCCGGGCACCTGGGTCCGGCAGAGCGCGTGGGAGCCCTGGGCGCAGGCCACCGCGGGCACGGGGCTGTCCGAGAACCTGGGCTGGGGGTGGAAGGGCTGGGTGTTTTGGTGGCGCAACAGGGACTATTACAGGCTGCTCGTCGACGGCATCTACTCGCCGTTCCTGCTGCGTGTCTTTGACGGCAAGCGGAAGAAGTGGGATGGAGCGCGGGACGCTATTGAGAGGCTCAATCGCAAAAAAGACGCGGCCGCATGATGCATCTAGAAACACTTTGCACAGCACATGAATCATCTCTCGCTTAGGGCAACCCCTGCTTAATATTTCCTTGTATTTACATTTATATATGTACAATGCGTTATCCGTCGTGGTCGGTCCCTCTACCAGAAACGAACGGCGTCGGGGCAGATGGACTCGCCGCCGCTCGAGGTCCAGATGGACTGCTGGCGGACCTTGGTGCCGGTGTGGGCGGCGTTGACCATGGTGCCGGCCTTGACGAAGATGCCCACGTGCACGACGTGGTTCTTGCAGTCGCCGTTGGTGGCCCAGAAGAGCATGTCGCCGGGCTTGGCCTGGGCGCGTGGCAGGTGCTTGCCCATGGACGAGTGGTACTGCTCATGGGCGGTACGGGCTGTGGCCAGTGTCAGCATCTCTTTTGTTTTGTTCGCCGGGCTGACACATTGTATAGCTTTCATCTTTTTGCTGGGGAAGAGAGAGAAACGTACGGATGGTCTTGCCCTGGGCCTTGCAGACAGAGTACTGGGTCAGGCCGGAGCAGTCGTAGCCGCCCTTGGAGGGACCGTTGCAGCCGCCGCCGCCGTAGACGTAGTCGATGCCGATCTGGCTGTCGGCGGCCTTGACGATGCCGGGGCCGTCGCGCTTCTGGAGCATCTCGTCGGCGGGGGCGGCGAAGGCGGCGCCGGAGGCGGCGAGGACCATGCTGACAAGGGTGAACTTCATGATGGCTGATGTGATGCGGATTGAGTGGGCTGCGTGGATGTTAAGTATTAAAGAGTAGCTAGCGGCGTCTTTGTATTCGAATCGTAAAGGCGCAGCAGACGTCTTTTATAGTCTGGCATGTTAAAGACCGCCAGTCGGGGTATCGCAGGGCTGACCCGATTTGAGACGCCATTCTCTACAGCTGAACACCTTCCACCCCACCTTTGTCTCTCGATTCGTCAATCCTGGGCTTTGTAGAAGCTTTGTTTTTCCCAAGCGAGAAGGTCATAACGTCGTCGCGTCAGCACGATGTCGCACCGCCCGCGCTCGGCAGAGGGGTTGCAGGTCTCCCCCCCTTCACAAGTTCTAGGCCGCTCCCCCGGGGGCCCCTGCGGGAGACACCGATGGTGGATCTCTTGGCCTCTCTCTGATCGCAAAAGCAACGACTGGTACCGATGCTGCGGCATGAGTGGCTGGCGGCGCCGGCGGCGACCTGAGCTTCATTAGGGTAAGCGTAGGGCCTGTGGGTTCAGTTCAGCCGCACTGGACGTCGGGCAACTCGGGTTTGGCAGTGGTCGGTCGTATTGCTCGTCATTGTGGCAGGCCGCATGCTCGAATCAATGGTCTGATTGTTTCTCGGGGCTGAATGCGAAAAGAGACTAAACTCTGACTGTCAATCAAGCTGCTGTCTCGGTCGATTTAATTCGCAGATCGTGCATCTCATTTACCATGAACAGAGACCGCGGCTGCGAGGGACAGGTCTGGGCTGTGAAAGCTGAAGCAATAACGATTTCGATCAACAGTGATTCAGCCTCGAGAAAAAAGAACAGCTGGAAATTAGCCCAATGATTCTACTTACTGTTGCAGATCATATACCATCGGGACGTCGCAACCACCCAAGTTGCCGCCCCATGATGTTCAAGCATATTGATGAAGAAACCCAGCACCCAGTGAACCCTCGCAACCTAGTGAACAGCACCGCATAAGTATACTCTTTCAGTTGCTTAGCCAACAATTGCTATACTGTCGCGATGATTCGGGAGCTGAGACACCGCATGTATGTAGTAATGAACTCAGACCAGCAAATCTCTCCGGAAAGGATCTCGTTTCTCCAGAGTCACTTATGTTCTCGTGTCCCCAAATGATTGACATTACCTTACTTTTGTGTCTTATATAATGAATGGCGCACGCTGTATACAGTCCTGTATATATCATGAACTGTAGGCGCTACTCAATGCAGTAATCAGCAGCAACAAATCTCATCACGAGGCTGAAAGGCCATCTGTGCCTACTATGAGAAAATTGCATCTATTCTATGTTTTCATTTTTTTTTCTTCTCAAGGCGTTTTTCATGGCGTCGGCCAAAGTCTAAATGAAAGATTGAATGCCTTCTTGGCGCTTATCGGCAGCTACCGAGCACCAGAGGTCGCCCGCTATGTTACAGTGGTTGAGACCGCTATCAATGGCAGCGGTTCAAAAGCTGACTAACAGCCAATCTTCGTTCCGCCATGAACCGCCCCAACGTGCCTCAAGACACTGCCAACAAGCAACCTGCGCGATCGAACCACTATACAGCACTGGATAATAAGACATTACACTGAAAATACCCTACCGTCGTACCTTTTCGTTACCTCAAAGTCGCCAAGTCGTAAGCGACATCACCACGGCGCAAACTGTCAACTCTCCTCCGGGCCCATCGACTACCTCGAAGCTTCGCGCGCGTCCCCCAGTCGATATCTTGTCCGAGGAGAATATCAGGAAACGCACTCGCACCATGTCCGGCCCTTTGCCAAAACCAAGGCTGCGCGGCGGCCTGATTGCGACCGCCTTTGGCGCCGTCATCATCGTCGGCTCTCTGACCGGCGCGCAGCTCAAATCCGACCACCAGAAGACCGAGGTATAACCAACCACCAAATTCTTGCTGCTCGCCTCTCTCCAGGGGGGTTCTCTCAAACGAAGACAATGTACTAAATTGGTATCGGTTTCGCCGTGCAGTCGATTAAGCAGTTTCGGACCGACTCGCCTGCGCAGCAAATAGCCATCCTCGAAGAGCAGCGGAAGCACCTTGTGCATCAGCGCGCACAAATTGACCGAAAGATGGAGGTCTTTCAGGAGCGCCTCGTCGAGCGCGAGGTGGAAAAGGCGAAACGATCGAGATGACGAAAATGCTGTACCGACTTGGCATCTTCCGCCCTCCCGTTGCTGGCGTAGCTGTCGCTGCACCGCACTGTACAAAATTGCATGATGCGTGATACCCCCGATAGACCTGTACATTACTTGCATAGATAGAACTACGCGTTTTACCCACATGGCCTGTCATGATTCCTGTTCATTCATCTTCATAGCTGCCATTCTATCATATACTTTTCTGTTATTCATCCGTATCCTTACTGTCCGTCAACACTGGGCAGATCAATGGCCTTGTACAGCAGAATCAGCGCTGAGTGGAACTCGCCACCACCTGACAGGGCCTCTACCTTGTCTACGGTCACCTCCGATACCTTGTCGTCATTGAACCACCACCACTTGCCGTCCTCCTCGCCCTTGACACCGGTCTTGGGGTCGACAGGGGCAGTCTTCTTGACGTAGGCAGTGTAGTGGCCACTATCCGCACTGGCACCTTGATGCGTAACCACGCCACGGAGCTCATACAGACCGGACTGATTAGCACCTTCGTCTGTCCGCAGCTCAGGGTTGATGAGTGCATTTAGCTCCTTCTTGGCGCTGAGTAGAGCGGCAGCTTGCTCGGCCTCCACCTCAGCATCAGTCTTGTACGTCTCGCCCATTTCGGTATCACCATCGGCCGCCTTCCCGGTTGCCTTCTCACCAGTCCGCTTCTGCCTCTCAGCTTCGGCCTTTTCCTTCTCCTTGAGTTCTCTTTCGCTAGGTAGCCCAGAACCGCCTGCAATATCATCAGTGTTGTTGTTCTTCTTGCGTCGCTTGCGAGCACGCTCAATATCCTCCTCGTCTTTGCGCACTTCGCGGACCTTGTCTCGGACAGGGATCAAGGCTTTCTTCAGATCATCGGAGCAGAATTCGACAATGTCAAGCTCCTGGGGGAATGTAACCTTGCGCATAATCTTGGCTTTCTTCTGAGTCTCACGCTTCCAAAAGAATCGGACAAAGTGAACTGTAAGGTATTTCGGGGCTCGGGAAATTTTGGAACGCTTCGTATATGTCGCGTCTCGGTCGAGGACCTCGGACTTCTTCTCAATCTTCTCGCTGAGAGCCGCCATGATACCGTCGCGAAGGTGGTTCGTCTGACCGTCGATGTGGCAGTTGAGTTTCGTAAAATGATCCTTTGAGACGATGGCCCTTTCTCCAGCTTTCACCGCATCCTCTTCGTCGCATTCCATAGACGAGGTGAATTCACCGCTCAAATACTTTTGCACGAATGATGCGCTGGGACCGTTGTCCTGCTTGATCTGAACCTTTTCGCCGAGCTGCTGGACAATCTGCGACCAAGCTTCTTCCGCATCCTGCTGCGCATAGCCATTATTAGACTTCGCCTTTTCAGCAAACTGTGGAAAGACAGCGCGCAGGGCACCCAAAAAGTTCATTGGAGGAAACGGATCTTGCGTGGCGCTCATTTTTTTATACAGATCGGCCAGCTGCGAGGCCAGATCCACTTGCGACATGCCAGCCATGAGGCTTGACGAGTCACTTCCCCTATAGTCTTCAAGGGCAGCCTGGAGTTCGGGGATGGCGCGGAGGGTCTGGAGTGTCGAGTTGAGGTAGCAAGTGTTGCCCAGGTTCATCAGGCCAGCAGGCGTCGCGCCGACCTGCTGGGCTTGTTCGGCCTCGGTCATGTCTTCGACGAACTTGATCTGATCCTTGGGACGCACAAGCTCACCGGCGCCACCGCTAGGCGTGCCCATGACCATCAAGACTTGGTTGGCCTTGAGGCCGAGGGAGCCCATGTCGGCATCATCCTTGAGCTGGCCGCCCTTGACGAGGATCTTTTGGCGCTCAGGTTCGACATTGGTTAAAGAGTAAATTTGAAGCTTGAAGTCGAGGCCAGTGGTTTCGGTATCGACGTCAACATCGTACTTCTTGCCTTGGTGCTTGGCAACCACTGTTACCGTCAGCGATTGTTTTGAACGCGGGAGGAATGGCGGGGTAACGGACCAGATATGATTGCCATGATGACCGTGAATTGGTGTATCTGTGGACGTGTGCTACAGTAGTTGATATGGGTTAAGATACACTCGTCCAGTGTAGAAGAAAGCAAAGGTTCAAAATGAAAACAAAGATATGTGCCGGAAGAGAACCGGGTGGTTGCCTTCGAAGATGGTGGAGCCAGATCGAAGCGCTGAGCTTCGTCATGGCTGGTACCTGATTTACAGTGTCCAAATGGGCTTATACTACTTACTTGGCCATAGCAGAAAGGCAACTCAATACGTCAGTTTTCTGTGGTTTGCTTGCGCTGCATTACTCTACATCCTTCGGTAGAAGAAATTATGGTATTTTTATCTCCTTTCTTCATCTGATACTTCAACCCGATTCATTGCTCCCCCGGCAGCTCTTATAGCTCCCTGACCCTGCTTCAGCAGTTGTTCACCACGATTCAGTGGAGTGTCTGGCGGTGAATGCGCCACAGGCCCATCTGCACGCGCCACATGCCTTCACGTGACACATACGTCGTTCTGTTGCTCAGCCCCACCTGCAGACGTCAGGTCAAGCTCCAATACGTGAACCCCGCCGTCGTAGCCAGCCAGCAATAGTGACGCTGGACAACGCAACAAGCAGCACCACGACGATAAACGCCCGGCTGCGGCGTCCCTTGTTCTAGCCATGGTGAGTATGCGCCGGCAAATTTGCCATTTAATTCTTTCGTGGGCTAATGATTGGCGGGTGCCAGTCTCAATCACTCCGCCCTTACCTACAGTGCGTGCGCAGCAGCTTGACGGCCGCCTTGACGCTCTCCAACTTTGCCTCGCAGACGGCCGAGCGACACAATGTTCCCGAGATCGAGGCCCAATCCTCGCCCGAGGTGCTCCTGACGCCGCTGACGATTGCGCGCAACGAAAACGAGCGCGTCCTCATCGAGCCCAGCATCAACTCCATAAGAATAAGCATCAAGATTAAGCAAGCCGACGAGATCGAGCACATCCTTGTACACAAATTTACACGATTCCTTACGCAAAGAGCCGAGTCCTTTTTTATCCTGAGAAGAAAGCCGATCAAGGTATCTATGCCGCCCCGGCCGATCATCCCGGCGCTGTCAAGACTGCCAGCTGACTGGCATCTAGGGCTATGACATTTCCTTCTTAATAACAAACTTCCATACGGATGAGATGTTGAAGCACAAGCTTGTCGACTTCATTATTCAATTTATGGAGGATGTCGACAAGGAGATTTCCGAGATGAAGCTCTTTGTATGTGTTGGAGTCCAGACATGAGAGGCTTAGCTAACAACTAGCAGCTGAACGCCAGAGCGCGTTTCGTAGCAGAGTCCTTCCTAACACCGGTATGTACTACTCGAGTCTGTCGAGACTTTTTGCTAATGCCATCCAGTTTAATTGAGGCGACACAAAAATGATTTTCAGCGTAGGAAAATTGTACGGTCGAGTCATGGGTGCAAGGGGTTGGGCCAGCCCATGTCAGTTTTAGGCGCATATGGCTACGAATCACGTAGTAAATGTCACAATTTACAATAGCCAGCATTGTGCGATATCGGTGGCCAAGGCTCTACCGAGGATAGAAAATTTGAAAGTGAAAAAAATAGCATTGTCCTTCCTCGACAATGGAGCCGGACTCTCGGGATCCGCTACATTTTGGCCAAGGCCAGCGAAGTCGGCGGCTGTCCTCACATCACTGGCAAACGGAGATCAGCTTCACATCATGCACCTCCTCCAACAGTGCCGCCCGGCTATCGCACACACACGTCCACGTTGGCGTAGCTACAAATATAAACTCTTTGTCTTTCGCTCCTTTGTTTCATCTTCATCGTTCTCCTCTCCTAGCCATTCCCTCAGGTGCTCTCTCCTACCCTGTCACATGGGCTTGCATCGACGCCGTTCATTCGACGTTTGTTATCCCGCAAACCAGCTACTCTCAACGACTCCTCATCTTCACTGTCCGTTTATCTGATATCTCGTGGCTTGGGCTACTATTCTGCCTCTTTTTCCTTCCTTTCTTCTTCTTCTTCTTCATCATCATCGTTTCTAAGGGCGCACTGGACGTCCTCGAGTCCTTTGTTCCCTCAATCTTGTGGTCCAAATTCATTCATGACTGCTACACTAGCGCCTGAGAATGAACAATCAAAGCCAATCGCTCCTCAAACTCTTCTCTTCGGACTCGGAAGTCTCCCAGATGAGTTTTGATTCTTCGCTATCCTCATCTCCCAACGCTAGCACTGCCTACATGTCCTCAAGCATGCTGTCGGGTGCCGACTCCGGCTCCTCGTCTATCGTTTTGCAAAGCAAGCTTAATCCCGAGTCTGCCGTCTGGACTCCCTCTAGCTGGGGGGATTTTTCCCCTACCATCTCCAAGGTAAGCGTCATGACTGCCTTGCCTCTTCATGCTACTAACTTGTTAAAAGGGCGCAAACACTACTCAAACAGACTCTGACCTTTCTACGAGTCTCAGCTCCAGTGATGATTTCGCCCACGAGCTCCTTTCTCAAGCTATCGCGCAAGGCTCTGTCTCTTCGATCGGAACGCCATAGAATGGCACTCCGGCCAAGAGCCACCATAATGAGCCTCGCAGCATTGATCAGTTGTGTCCCAGCTACACAGTCATCACATCGCCCGTGCTATCGCACCCACGGCACCACGTTCGAGACAGAAGCGCCATTGTCAGTCCGATGCCGACTTCTGGTCGCATGACGGAGCCTAGAAACTATGCTCCGCGCACGTCCGGCCGCCCCATGTCCAGCGAGCCACCCCCCAAGTTCAATTTAGAGCTGCCCACAGTGTCCCAGCACGTTAAGGAGATGCTGCCATCTCCCGAGGCATTCGATCATCAGCTCGGCCTCCTGGTCCAACAGAGTTTGCCTGCCCCGCAGAGTCTTACCGTGTATCAACCGCCTGTTGGCGCCTACGATGGACGCTCTGAGAAGCTTAAGGCGCTGACCAACCCGGCTTGGGGGGACACCAATCTTGCCATGGTGCTTGACCCGAGCAATATGCCATTTGTCGAGGCAGCCAAGCAGGCCACAGCTAAAAATCACGGCGTCGTCCGCCTTGGAAACGTATGTACGCCGGAGAAGCAGAGAAAACCAGCAACACATCTTTTGTCACCTTGAATTCAACTGACCGTTGCAGATCCCCTTTGCCACCAAGCGTTCCGAGGTAATTGCGTTTCTCGGCCGCAACTCCAAGATCCTAAATGACGCCGAAGAGCCCGTTCACATCATCATGGAGAAGGTTACCAGCAAGACCATGGACGCTTACGTCGAGTTTGTGACTCTCGAGGATGCCATGCGCGCTGTAGACAAGTACACGCAGAACCAGCTCTCAGGCCGGCCAACGCGTCTTGGCGACCGTCCTGTGGACCTACAGCTCTCGAGCCAGGCCAATCTCATGAAGGATCTGTTTCCCGTCGCGGCTGGTGTCGTCTGGAAGGGCGTGACGCCCGAGATCCAGCCATTCAAGCCCACCGAGCCGTGGTCTAACTTCAAGGGCTTTATCTCTGCCGAGGAGATGGTTATGCTTGTAAAGCACGTCGAGGTTCCTCATCGTGTATGTTTTCGCCCCTTTGCCAGTCGCCGTTGTCTTTCCTCCCTTTCAGTAATAACCTCGAAATACTTCTTTCTAGTCCCCATTCTCCAAGGAGTGCCCACAGCGCCCTTACGAGTGCCTCATCAGCACGCTGCGCAAGTTTCCTTGGTACATGACCGACTGCATCACGGTCGGCCAGCGCAGCGCCATGTTTCAGGCGACGTGCGACCTACTGCGGTTGCTGCTCAAAAGCCTCGACAAAAACGATGATCCCGTAAACCTCAACAAGCAACTTCTCCGCCGCGTGACCAAGGCCGCCATGGAATGTCCCGGGTTCACGACCATAATGAAGGACGACGTAGCCTGGATCGTGGGCATGTCCGAAGGGGAGCAGCGCATCTACGGCCAGCCGCGGTTCGCGAACAGCTGGCGTCACCAGTATGCCCTCGTCCCCAAGCCCGGTATGCCGCTGGACGTTGTCGAGGTAAGTATTTTTTGTCCCTTTCCCCCCTTTTTGCCGGAATGTATAGCCAACAACAGTGTTTTCAGTGGTATATTGCTGCCATTCGAGAGCAGACGATGCGCGATGTGTTTGCACGCCCCCCAGTCGAGCGTCGTAGCATTCAGGACAAGGCTCTGGCTACTGACGGGTACTGGGGTTACTTCTGGGCCGAACTTGACCACCCTACAGGTGCTGGCTTTGATGCCATGACGCTGGCACATGTTGCACAGGTCGAGTTTGCGGTGATTGAGGCCATTCTTGCTCGGTCTTTCAGTCGCGTCATGTGATTCTATTTCTTTGTTACGCAACTTGGGAAACTTTTGTGGTCATCAGAGTCTTTCTTTCTAGCTGTTCGCTCATTCTGGAGGAAGTTCTTTTTTCCGATGATTTATTTTTGAATCAGGTGTTCTGGGGAATAACTCTTCAAACTTGGTCTTTTTGGGAGCCTTTTTTTTGGCTGGACTGGACAATTTGCACCTGGGGAATCTGGGAACACGGGCAACATTGGGGACAAAATGCAAGAAAAAGGTACAAGGCGAAATTTGGTTTAGTATAGTTTCTTTTCGTCGGTATTCTTCTTATCAAAATGACTGGACTTACCCGGTCCATCTGCATGATTGTGGTTTGTGTATAAATGTAGTTCGTCGCAAACCAGAGGCCAGGCCTGGTAACACAGGGAGCAGCAGAATCAAGACAATAGGGCATACTTGCAATTAAATTGACTGATTTCGACAACGTACTCTTTATACAAACAATCAGAGTTACTGATGGGTTTTTTCTCATAGCATTTCGAAAGTAGGGCTGGGTGGCATTTGGCCTGTGCTGGGCAATAGGGTAGCGCTGTTAAAGGGCCAACGGCAAAGAGGATATGCCTCATCTCAAGAGAAACATGTACCTAGCAGTATTAAACCAGTTTCAGATGAATGTTACATGGAAATGAAGCCGTAAGCCTGTTCCTTCATGGTTGCCTAGCTTGAACCCGATGTGCTTGGCAGCGTAGGTCAGGGCCAACGCTGTCCATTGAAGACACGTCAAGCGCGGCAGACTGTTACTATGATGTGGTGAGGATGATTGAAGACAGAAACAAGGCAAAGTTTTCGGGAAAAAGATACCATCGAGGAATATCTACAGTGTTTTCAACAATATTTCCTTGCGATTCACTATGGTACAAATTATTATGAGGTACCGGACCTGGCTGAGGGAGGTAGTGGGTAGGTCAGCGGAACTCGGTCTGCTCCCACAGTGACGATCCCGGCCGGGAGGGGATCCTTTGAGATGGCACGGATAGTGAGATGGCACCTAATTGCTAGAAACATCGTCAGAGTATTCTGACACAGTGATTGTCGCGGTCAAAGGTCCGAGAATTGCGGCGGTGATGACAAGAGAACATGGAGCAAGTATCCCACGCCTACAGTGTGTTGCTGACTAGCGCTAACTAGTTGTGGTCTGAATAAAGACGACATGCGAATCCTCGTCTGGGATAAGATGTGTGGTCGGGCTGAATCGATACCGGAAACAATGAAAGCCAGCGATGAAGTTCGCAGCTAGTATCCTATATCCGTAGCACCAAGTGCCAATTCCTGGTGATGGCGTGACCGCTTCTGGTAAAGTCACGTCGCATTGCGCTTTTTGGCTGGGCCACAGCGGCAAGTCGAGGATGACAGTGAGACCGAGGTTCTCGTATTTCAGTTGTAGACCAGAGTTGGAAGCTGAGTAAAGGCGGGAAGAAACAAGCGAGATTTTGTTTTTGCAAAAGTATATAAGAAGTCGTCGCCGTCACATCGAGACACGCACCATTTCTTCATCAGCAGCAAGCCTCATCAACATTGCCTTCATAGTACGCTCCAAAGTTCCAAGCAATCCAAGTCTCCTCCCGAGATGAAATTCACCGTCCTGGCCACCACGGTCATGGCCGCCGTCGCCCATGCCGGCCACGCCACCTACTACGAGCCCAATGGACATGCCGGCGCCTGCGGCTGGGGCATCGGCAACGACGCCTGGGCTGTTGCCCTGCCTCCACACGCTTGGAATAATGGCGCGCATTGCGGCAAGGGCATCAAGATCAAACACAACGGCAAGGTGCTTGACGGCTACATTGCCGATCTCTGTGCCGGGGGATGCGCCCCCGACCAGGTTGATCTGACCCGCGGCTTCTTCCAGCAGTTTGCGCCGCTCTCCAGGGGCAAGATTGTTGTCGACTGGTGGTACTAGATTACTCGCCGTTGGAGTACCCTTGGCGGTCGAAACTTTCTGGCCTGCATATCACAATGTGATTGATGAAGTGCGCTAATCGGGTCAAGTCTGGCTCGGTTCGCGATGAATGGTAGATTTCTTAAAATACGGCTCACAGCACTTGTTGAATATATCTCGTTTTGCCATACTGAATCGATGGCGAATGTGATTATCTTGAATGCTGAATTCAGGTTTTGAGAGTGATGATTCTACTTCCTCATCTTTACCCGAGGAGCTGTAATTAGCGAAAGCTAGACTTGGATGAATGATTAGATGCGCATTCTGCCAGCAAGGTACTAAGATACCTAGGTACCTGAGAGTTCGGGCTTGGGCAAACGGCGAGGACGCTGGGCCTTTCACAGGATCGCAGTCCACGTTTCAATGCAAAACCCTCCCAATAGATTTTGCCTGAAAGACGGATTAGATACTCTGTAGGGCACGAATGAAAAGTGACAGAGTCCCAATACCAATGAATGGATCATGGGTGACCATAATGGATCCTGAATGGTGGCGTTGGGCGATGCTGGAGCAAGATTAACTCGAGTCTTTTTTTATTGGGCCCGCGCCAGCTGGCAAGATTGATGGCCTGTCGAAAGACGTTGCAGTATCGGTCCTCAGAACGGGTCTTGTACCTGGAAGTACCCTCTTTTAGGCGTGGTGAAAGCCTGTGCCGTACCTGCGTGCCCCTGAGGACCCCACTAGAGCTCTGAAGGCTTGGGCCAACACTCTCAACGTGGCTGCAGCACCGGCATCTGTTCAGGGCGCTGCCGGACCCACTAGACTCTGTTTGTGCCTATACCCACCAGGAGGTACCTACTTACCTTGTTAGTACCATACCAACGTACCTGCAGAGTACCTTTCACCTAGTCGCCCAGCACCTCGATCAACTTCAGGTAGGTTATCCGTACGTATCTCAACATTGAGAAGCAGACCCTTACTACCTAGGTACCTCCCACTACTTACCTGCCTAGCAACGTGCGTGGCAGTCATTTATTTATTTGCCTGCACTCCTCAACATCCTGAAACGTTTGCGATTTCTCCCTTGTTTGCAATCAGAATTTTCTTTTCCTCGTATTTTCTAGCTTCTACTATTGTTAAGCTGGAACAAATCCAATAGCTCGACTCTTCTTCTTCCATCCGTTTCGCCCGCCGACCTTTCCAGCCAAGCCAATCTCCTCGTCCATCAGATAACAGTCACAAACGACAGCCTGGCTCCACCGTCTTGAACAAAGTCCCAGTTCCTAATAAGCTAGCGCCCTCTCTATTTCTTCGATTCGCTAGCTCTTCTCCTTCAACTCGGACTTGTTCGGAGCATAGCACCCCCATCGCAAGCTTGCAAAGCCATTTCGTTATCCTATCCTCCTCTCATCAACCAAGCCCACACGATACCCATTCGAAATGTCTGCCGAAGCTGCTCCCGTGGCTACCACCACAACAACAGCCGAGGCGCCCAAGACGCCTCTCGCCAAACTCACGGCTCGCCTCGCCGAAATCACCACCAGGGCCGACTACAATGAGATGTGGGGTGTCGAGCTGAACGGATCGTCAGACAACATCCCCAGCCAGGTCGTCCTGCAAAAGTTCCTGCGCGCCAATAGCAACGATGCCGAGGCCGCCGAGAAGCAGCTCGCCTCGGCCCTCGAGTGGCGCAAGAAGATGCAGCCCGCCAACCTCGTCCAGCAGCACTTTGATAAGAGCAAGTTTGCCGATCTTGGCTACGTCACGGTCCACAAGGACGACGCAGGCAAGGAGACGGTCATCACCTGGAACATATACGGTGCCGTCAAGGACAACAAGGCCACCTTTGGCAACGTTGAAGAGTAAGTGGACGCACACCCTACAGTGGACTGGCAGTGCATGCTTGGTTAACACCAACTAGATTTATCAAGTGGCGTGCTGCTCTCATGGAACTCAGCGTTCAGAAGCTCAAGCTCAACGAGGTCAAGGAGCTCATCCCCGAGGGTGGTGAGGACCCCTACCAGATGATCCAGACGCACGATTACCTCAACGTTAGCTTCTTCCGCATGGACCCCGCCGTCAAGGCTGCCAGCAAGGAGACTATCCAAACATTCTCCATGGCCTATCCCGAGCTCCTCGCCCACAAGTACTTTGTCAACGTGCCCTTCATCATGGGCTGGATGTTTGGCGCCATGAAACTCTTCCTCGCCCCGGCCACTCTGCGCAAGTTCCACCCAATGACCTCGGGTACTTCACTGGCCGCGGAGCTTCCCGCCATTGCCGCTACGCTCCCCAGCGAGTATGGCGGTAAGGGCCCCAGCGTCAAGGAGACTGGCCAGCAGCTGGCGTTTGCGGATGCCGCTCCGGCAGCCGCTTCCGAGGCTAGCAAGCCCGAGTCGGCCAAGGTCGAGGAGCCTACCACCACTGCTGCGGCCCCCGCACCGACTGCCGAGGACAAGCCCATCGCCGTGTCTGCTCCCGACGCGGCGGAGAAGGCGGAGGACAAAACGGAGGCTGCCGAAAAGCCTGTAGAGGCCGCCCCGGCCCCGGTCCCGGCTGTCGTCCCCGAGGCTGTTGCTGAACCCGTTGCTGAGAAGACAACTGCTGCCTAAATTCGATCAAAGAAGAATATGATGGTGAATATATCTCGGAGATTGTCGCGGAAAATGAGCCAATTACAAATGATACCTCGATTAGATTACTGTTAGATGCTGCACAGCTTTGTGTGATTTAGTTGCAATAATACCCGTGTTTACGTTTCGCGACCCAGAACGCGCCCCAGCCAGCAAGCGGCTGATAAAAATTTCGCTGACTGTTTCAGCTTGCCAGCATTCGGCCTTACTACTACACAGACCCCCCCGGGCTGATCAAAGCATGTATACTTTGGCGATGACGGGTTTTTGTTTTCGCCTCTTTCCGCGCTTCATAAAGCGGGAGCAGTGACGAGATGTGAGGTTTACCGTTTCGCATCGTCATGCGGACCAGTCGGCGTACCCATCTGAAAAACCGCCGACTGCGAAGCTTGCGCATAGCTAGCTAGGGTCATTTAAAGCATGTGAGACTTGGGAACGGACTGAGAGAATCGATGGGTAGAATACGCAGCAGGTACAATATTTGGAGATGTAAAAGTTAAAAAAGTTCTTGTTAGGAAGACTAGGAGCATGATTCTTACCGCCGCCGCCATGGCAGCCTCGAGGCGGCACAGTAACTGTACGGCGCTGTGGCGTGGAAATGAGTTATGCTGTGTGCCGCTCCTGTTTTAGCACCTCTACTACTTAGAGCAGTCGCGGTGCGATAGTGTTGTGAGTAAGGAAGTTGCGCTTTGGTTTAAGAAAGTTGACTTGATCTCCATCATCTTGAGCGCTTCTGACTTGCGGGCTGATCGTGATACGGCCTGCTGCTGCGCAGGACGCTCCGTGTTGCTTGTGCAGCGAGGTCGCAAGTAGGCAAAACCGAGTGGAAAATACTTTCGTCCGCTTTCACGCTCCGCCAGTAAGATTGCGCCCCCCCCCCCCCCCCGGGCGGATCGCTCGATGTAATGTTGCCATCTGATATTGTTTGACGAGAGGGGGCCAACCCTCGTCACTGAGCCAATTTTGATAGACATGACAGCAATCTATTTGGCAGCCCCCCGCCCACTGCCTCATACAAAAAAAGCCGAAGCTGTCTTAAAGCATTCGCATGTTGTAGTAGATAGTTCCGTTGTTTGCTTCTCAGCAGCATTACTCACTAGCGCCCAGAATTCATCATTCTGTACTGGCTATAGACACTCATGCTGGGCACTGTTTGGAACGTTGTCGCTATATGAGGTGTGGCGTCTTTTTCCGTTCTTGTTTACAGAAGGCTGTGGAGCAGGGTCAAGTATTATGGCTTTCGACAAGGGCCATTTATTCGTTGGCTGCGTGGTCGTTGGCACGCATCCGTAGTCGAAGAACTGGGACGAGACGTCACCAAAGCCAAGTGGCTGCGTAACTGGGCCAAAATACGACGCCGACGAGCCTCTACTTTACCAGTACACAGGACAGTGCGTCATACAGTGAGCACTACGCGCTCAGCTGGGCATACGCCGTTTGCCCGCGGTGCAGGAGGTCAGCCTTGGATGAACTATGAATAACGATTCTTATTTTTCTCTTTTTTTTGGGAGGGGGTAATAAAGTTTGATGAACATTTGTAGACATTAAAATTGACATAGTTTCTACATAATAGTCAAAGCAATCTCGTTGACTGTAGCACAAATGCATTGTTGCAACTTGCGGATGAGATGGACGGGGGTCAAGGGGAAGAGCGCGGTACCATGTACAGCCTGCTGCGAGCATGCCACTTCATGACACAGGATATCTGCCAAGGTGAGTACCGTTGGTGGCATGCAAGACAGAACTTTCGGCGTTTCTGAGGAATAATGATGAAGGACAATTGAGATGCGGCGCGGGCGTCTCTAAAGGCCAAAACGAACAATGTGTTCGACGTGTCGGTCACTCCTCAAGAAGGCTTCGAAATAGGACAGTTCTGAGTCTTGGAAGAAATGGAGCGCTACTGTAGGCCGGTGGCGCGTGCCATCAAGAACGGTTGAAAATGTTGGTGACACTGGCCATGGTCCCAGCCCCCCGGGGGGGGGGGGGGGGGGGGGGGGGGGCGGCTGCCCGTGTCCGGGGAGGCTTTATTAGTTATTGGTTGGTTGTAAGCGCCTTGGTGACGCTGGGCTGTCCAACGTGATGTTGGTGCCGGAGCTCCATCGAGCCCCAGGGCGGGCGCGATGGCTTTGGCGTCGCTTTGTGTTTTGCGTGATGCTGTCAAGACACAACCCCCTCTTCCCTGCTCCCTTCCCCAGCCGTCGAGCGGTTCGGGATGGTTTCGGGCGGAGCCAGGTTTAGGCCCGGGCGCGAGTCATCACAACACGGCAAGATATGCGGCCGGGTGGTTTTCCGGACAACGGCAAGGCCACGCAGAGACGGCTCCCCCCAAAAAAGCACGAGAGAAGCATCACGGCTAATGGCCGCGTCTGATCTTCCCGTTGAGGCCCATTTTTAGGCGAGTGTTGAGGGTCGTGGTGGTCGTCGTCGATGGACCAGCTGTCCAGCGGCTGAACTAGCAAAGCCACAGCGCAAAAGGGGGGTTCACGGCAATTTCAAAAAACCAGGTGAGAATTTAACAGTGTCTAGCTTCGCCGTGGGATAATTTTTGGTATCGCCAACGGTGCAGGCGGTATATGGTGCGCGAGTTCCAGGTCGGATAGCCGGGCTTGATGAGCTCACGTGGTGAGGCGCAATGACAGGCACACTACATTGAGGGACATGTTTCGTTATCTTGTTAAAGAATAAAAAAAAATGGGAGCGTCTAGACGAGTTTACCTCGACATGAGAGCATCGCGAAAAAAAAAAGATGTGCGAGTGGCGGAGGTGGTTAGTGTTGATATATACCATGTCGGTCCTTGATGCGACGAAACTAGGCAATGAGAAGCTTCTGCGAATCAGGTCAAGACGAAAGATGATTACAGGTGATTATGGGGGCCACAACTCGGCGGACAAGACACATCGAGCCGTGACGAGACGAAAAAAAGGGCCGTCCGGAACGCCCTGCCAGACGCGGGCTGGGCTGTGGCATGGGCAACTGGGAGACACGAGGTTCTGGTCAAGACGGAGCCTTTGCTTGTTTCGAGTGTCGCTCAGAACGAATTGCACAAGAAGGGAAGAGGCTACCTAGCAAAGAGACGAAAAAAAAAAAGAGTACAAGGTACGGATACAGAGTACGACAAGAAGGATGCCAAGGGGGCCGAAATGGTAAATCAGCCGGCCCGCTCCCTCTTGTTGTCTTGTTTTTTTTTGGCGCCTTGTGTGAGTATGTGCTGGCTCTCTCTCTCTCTCTTGTAATCCCTACACTTGTTGTGCCATTCTTGAACTAGACAACGTTCATATCGCAACGGCCATCTCGTCACGACGTTTGCGCGCGAGAAAACCATCAAATCTCTCAGGCGACCAGAGAGAGAAAGACATTTTCTTCTCATCGGACGATTTCTTGTCTTTTTTTTTCTTCTTGTTCAACTTGTGAATTCTGCTTGATCGGTCAGTCTCTGGCATCGACATCTCCCGCCTCTCCACCTTACGCGTCCAACGCGCAGAAAGAGAGAGAGAGGAAGAGAGACAGAGCGAGCGAGAGAGAAAGAGAGAAAGAGAGAGAATAGCTGAACCTGGCTCCCGTCCATTGCCTCCTCCCTCCCCCCCGGCAGATCACACGAGCAAGAGTCCATCGCATTTTCTACTCCAACGCGCAGCAATTACCGCTGAGCAAACGGATCTCCGGGGACGACTCGTTTGCCAGCGAAATAGAAGCAAAGCTTAAAGACGTCAAGGCGGCGCGTGCCTCGGACCAAGCCAACCTGCCTTGCCTTGCCTGCTTTGCCTTGCCTTGCCTGCCTTGCCTGCCTCGCCCGCTAATGAAAGTCGGATACGGAATCTCTAGTGCCATTTTCATTTGACTCGCCGCCCTTGTCTTGGACCTCCCGTGGGCTGCGTTGCTTATTACTGGTAGTCGACGGTAAAACTAGTGGTGCGACGCCAATCAGCGAGAAATCCCATCCCGCACGGCTCCTCCGTCTGGCCCCGTCGCCTCGTCTCTCGCCTTCGCCGTTTCCACACCAAAAACGCCAACTCTCCTTCTTCCCTTTCCCGCAAAGCGCGCCCCCCCCGGTCACCTCGTCGTGGGCAGCACTCCTTTAACGTCTACTGCAATTTATCTCATCACGCTCTTTTCCCTCTTTTCCTTCGTTTCGAACCATTTTAGCAGCGCCTTACCCCCAAACCGCAATCTTTGGGGCTGCTGCTCAGTCTCCGCCCCGGTACGAGGCTCGACGTGTTCTATGCGACGCGGTTCGCTGTCGTGCTTCGCCCATTTATCACGCTCCTTGTCGCGCCGCCCCGTGCCCACCGCGCGCGCACCCACGCCTCCATACTACTACTTACTATACACACGCCTATAATTCCGACTCCCATCATTTTCCCTCCTTTCTTCACATCCTGTCGCCTGCCATGTTACCACTCTGGCTTCCATCCGAGTCGAGTGGCACTAGCAGCCTCGCCGATATAATGTCCAATGTCGCGTCGTCCAGCTCCACGCCGCCCACCACCGTCGCCGACAGCGACAGCCTGCATTCCGATGCCTCCAAACACGATGTTGCCGCCTTCGCCGAGCCGATGCTCGCTGCCTCGCAGACCGACTCCGAACTTGTACCCGAGCCTGTCCCGGAAGCCGAAACTACGCTCAAGCTTGAGCCTGTCGTCGAGCCTGTCGTTGAGCTGGCTGTTGAGCCCTCTGCTGAGGCGGCCGTCGAGCTCGTCGAGCCTGTCGAGTCCGTCATCGCGCCTGCGTCTGCGTCTGCGTCTGCGCCCGTCGCCGCCACCGTTGTCGCCGCCGTAGAGCTCTCTCCGAAGCGATCTCGTCGTGCTTGCGCCGCCGCGCCCGTCTACAACCTCTCCAAGCTGAGTGGCACCGACGGCCATGGAAAACGTCGCGCCAATGGCGATGAGGTCGCTGACCGCCGACGTCGCACCATTTCCGGCGACACCCTCATCAACGATGGCATGTCGACTCGCAGCTCCATCTCAACCAGAGCGAAGTCTCGTGGTGGCAAAGATGCAATTGACGCGCTCGATCTTGGCTGGACGCCCTCGGACCTCAACTCGCCTCGCACCACCCGTCGCCTTGGCCACGACTCCCCTCGTTCGCGTCGTCTCACCTCTCGCGCCAGCGGCAGTGTCGGTACCGCTGTATCGTCTTTTGGCTCTCGCCTGTCCAAGATTGGCAAGCGTGGAAGCAAGGCCGTTGCGGGCTCGATGGGCCGACTCTCTCGCGAGCTCTTGCGCCTGCGCGACACCAATGAATTCTCTCACATTGATGACCGCCCGGTTGTGCATACCGTTTGGGCCAATGGCAAGTATGTCGACCCCAATGCACCGCCGCCTTCTCCGCGCCAGAAGAAGAGCAAGGCCGCCGACCGTGAATCCGAAGAGGAAAAGACCGAGGAGCCCGTCACCGAAATCAAGCCTCGTGGACCCAAGAAGTTTCTGGCCAAGGGCCTTTATGCGGGTCAAGATGCGCCCATCGATGCCAGGTCTTGTCTGACGCCCGCTGAGAGGAAGAAACTTGCCAATATCAAGGAACTCGACTATGGTCGACGCGTCAATAGAGTTATGCCTGCACCCATTTATACCGGCCTGCGCTTGTTGCTGCAGGGTCGCGACTTCAAGCTGCCATTCCAGACTTGCAACCCGCTGCCTCCTGGCCAACCGAAGCCCGACGAATGGAAGAAAATGACCAAGAGTGCGCCTCCCTCAAAAATCCCTCAAAAACGTTGTAGTGCGTCGTAATTTGCTAACCGCGCATAGATCGCTTCATTGGAGACTCCAAGGATTACTGGCGCAAGTCGCCGCACTACCAAGACTACTCCAAGTGCGTTTGCAAACCGGAAGATGGCTGTGGCGACAATTGCCAGAACCGAATCATGCTGTACGAATGTAACGATATCAACTGCAATGCCGGAAAAGAGACATGTACCAATAGAGCATTTGCCACACTCACCGCGCGACGTGCCAAGGGAGGCAAGTACCGTGTCGGCGTCGAAGTCATCAAGACATCCGACCGTGGCTATGGCGTGCGAAGCAACCGATGCTTCCGCCCGCACCAGATAATTATGGAGTACGCTGGCGAAATCATTACGGAAGAGGAATGCGAACGTCGCATGAACAACGAGTACAAGAAGAACGAGGTAAGCTGTTCTGAAGTGAAGCTGGAGCATGAAAGATGTGCTAAAACAAGCCCTAGTGCTACTATTTGATGAGCTTTGACCAAAACATGATCATCGATGCCACCACTGGCAGCATCGCCCGATTTGTCAACCACAGCTGCAATCCAAACTGCCGCATGATCAAATGGATCGTCTCGGGACAGCCGAGAATGGCTCTGTTTGCGGGTGACAAGCCCATCATGACCGGAGACGAGCTGACGTACGACTACAACTTTGACCCTTTTTCTGCCAAGAATGTTCAGAAATGTCTCTGCGGTTCCGAAAACTGCCGCGGAGTTCTCGGCCCACGCCCGCGTGAAGTAAAGCCCCCAAAGGCCGACCTGAAGAAGGCCGTCAAGGGCACGATCAAGGCTGGGAAGCGCAAACTCAAGGAGATGCTCGGGGACGAGGCGGCTGGCAGCGACAAGGCCAAGAAGCGAAAGATTCAGCCAGCTACCGGCGTCAAACGTTCGCTATCGAGCGCAAGCATGAAGGCGGCCAAGGGTGCTGCGACCGCCATCAAGAAGGGCGTCTCCAGCATGTCGTTGGCGAAGAAGAATTCTGCCAAAACGACACCGGTCAAACGACGGGCGAGCACGGGCGACCTCTTGAAGAAGGCAACAACGAACAAGCTGATCAAGCGTCGGCCCGTCGCAGGCAAGCCGGGCACAAAGCATGCCTCCTCGCGCTCGTCTAGCCTTACCATGGTCGGCACCAGTGACGAAAATGTGCGCGCCGGCAAAACAACGACGCCAAAAAAATCAACTCCCAGCAAGGCCTCAGCCAAGGGTACTCCCAAGGGTACACCAAAGGCCACGCCCAAGAGCCGAGCATCCAGTATCAGCGGCACTCCTCAGAGCAAAACGACGCCAAAGGGAAAAGTGACGCCAAAGACGGCCCATCGTCGCCTCAGCGGCAAGCCTAGGCAGGTTGCCAAGCCGACAATCAAGCTTGTTGAGGATTGCTAAGCGCGGCAAAGCCGTTGCCGATGGTTGACTCAGCGGCCGTGGCACAGCAAAAACACGCACTAGTAGTGTCTGCTGTGCAGGCCATGTAGGGAATTATTCAGATGTATAAGGAATCTGGAGCATTTATCACGATGTCACTCTCAATACACGCGACGAGAGGAAAGGGGAAAGGGGAGAGAGGCAAGAAGGGAGGAGGGCGTCCGACTTTATCATTTTGGTCTGTATTGTTTTCTTCTTGTCAATGCGGAATACGGGGATTAATTATTTATTTGTCTTTTTTTTCTTCTTGATCTTTTTCTCATCATTTGCTTTTTGGGGGGGAGGGATCGGGGAGTTTTGGAGAATGTTATTCGCGATACTTCAACATGCATAACTTTTTTTGAAGGGGAGGAGGGTGTAGGCTTGAGAGACCTTGGTCACTTTAGCCCGACTCTCTTTTCTCATCGGGTATGTTTCTCATTTTCTTCTGCAATTCAACCACGTTGCTTCTACGCTAGTTCTTTCTTTGATGTGTGTGTGGTGGTGTGTGTGTATGTGTATGAGTGCATGCTGCTTGTTCCGGATTCCTCTGCATGTTTGTCACAACCAGGCGGGCGTTGTTTGAGGAACCCTTTTGGCTTTTTTTTTATGTGAAGTAGTCCAAACTGGGCGCTCGCTAGCCATATTTATCATGCAGCAGCATCAGGCAGCAGCAACACAAGCAGCTTGCAGGGGTGACACACCTGCCCTCGCCATCCCCTGCCTGTTGGGAAGGCACAAGATGTTGCTTGCGTGCTTCTCTGAACCTCGTCTTCTTCTTCGTCCCGTGTGTCACTGCTCACCCCATCATCACCGGAACGCCGGAGCGGTATACGCGGGATGTGAGCATCAAGAGAGCAGGCATAATGGCATCGGGAAGGAGAAGGGGGCGCGGGACGGGTTACAGGCGACGTCTTCTTCCCGGGGAAGCGGACGAAGGAAGCCGATGAACCTTGTTGCACTTTTTCGTCTTTTTTTTTTTTTTTTTTGCGTGTCTCTTTGGTCGTCTTTGCCCCGTGCCACTACTTACCCGAGAGACAATGCTCAGTGAGTACTGATAGTGATAGTTGCAACGCCCGTTATGCATATGTAGGCAAGGAGGGGTAACAAGGGGAGCAAGAGGTGGCCATGCAGAGAACCCACACACACACACACACATATACACATGTATATGCATGCAGAAAGACACACAACATGACACACTCGCGCAAAGTAAAGACTATTCGGACGAGCTCAGCCGTTGGGAGGGCGCGATGGGAAATGGACGGGGAAGGGGAGAGGAACAAACATGCCAGCGTCCTGTAGCAGCCGCAGGACGAAAGAGGTGATCGTCGTGCAAGGGACAAGTGTTTGACGCGGAAATGGACACAGGGCTCTTTTCTCCGAAGAAGAAGATTCCGCTTGTTGCGACCAGAAAGCTGCAATGGTTTCTTTCGATCGTTATTGCAGCAGCAGCAGCAGCAGCAGCAAAGGAGGGGCTGGGGGAACAATCCTCTCATGCAGTGGTCTTATTGGTGGGTAGAGAGCCGCGACAAGAACGGGTGTGACGAGGCGTGCATGAGAGGCTTTTTTTTTTTTTTCCTTCACTTTCTCCCCGATCATCGAGGCGCAAGGCGGAACGGTTTGTAGTCGGACAAGGTTGTCTTTTGTAGGACAATGTCTCGAAGGTGCGCGCCCGTCCTGTCGGGTCGGGGAGGCGTTGTACAGCATTTTTGCTTTTTTTTTCTTCGTTGTGCGTGCGTGTGCGCGCGTGGGTGTGTCTTGAAGCCATATTTTTTTTCTTATTTCTTGTTTGTCTCGGCGTAGTCGACAGGATGTATGCGAGAAAATCGGGGTGCCTTTTTTTCCCTTGCGTCCAGTTATGTGGCCTTTTCCTTGTTTTTAACACTCCTTTCTCACTTCCTTTTTGAACGAGAATGACCTCTTGCGAGACAAAAGAAGAAACTAAATCAACGAGTTGCCGGGCTCGCTGTTATACCACCCCTTGCTTCTTCCGCACACACACCGCGGTGCAAAACCTCCGAGCCCGGGAATGATGATGACGGGGGCAAAAGTGATGCCGACGTTGGCAAAAAACGGCCTATTTACTTACAGAAGGGGAGATTTGGTCAGTTACACAAGAGAAAAGCGGGCGTAAGAGCAGCAATTCTATTTCCCTTCAAGGGGGAGCCGGCAGGCATCTAAACGGAGCGCGACACATGAGTGGAGGCAAGACTGGCACTTTTCTCATATGCATGGGATCGAGGTGACACATGAGCTCCATCAGGCCAAAAATGTGTACATGCCATTCTTGCATGGGCAAGTTACACGTCATAAATGATAATGCCAAGTAGAAAAGAAGAAGAAAAGGGAGGGGAACAATGAGCGACAGTTGTCAAAGGTGCGGAAAAGCGAGCGTCTATTGAGCATCTCAAACCTCTTGATAAGCTGCGACAAGTGAGTTATACGTCCAGGGCCTGCAAAGATTCCTTCAAGAACTTGTAGAAGAAAAAAAGGTACACAATAATGTAACATCAGCAAACAAAATGCTCTAAACATTTTGACAGGTATAGAAAGCCAAATTTGTGTCATTCATTCGGAGGTCTCGTAAAGCCCATTGCATAAATATTGCTGGACACAAAATCCTGCATGTACATCTAACAAGCAAAACTCTCCAAGAGTTTTGACCATTGTAGAAGACAAAAAAAAGAGGTTTTGTGTCGTATCCTGAGCACATGCCGTTTCCGAGGTGCCTCGTTTCGGCATGTTCCTGTGACTGGTTTCTTTTTTTCTTTCTGGTCTTTTCCTCCATCTCTCTCCTTCTTCCGCTTGCGTAAATAAATCATTGCGAGAGAGAGCTCTTGCCAAGCATACAGCGAATCGCGTAGAAGCAGAATATTTGAAAAAAAAAAAAAAGAAAACGCCAGGATACGGCTTTCTTCACTCCGGCGCCGCCCGAGACGGCTGGCGCGCAGTTGTTGTCTCCTTCCAGGTCGCCCCAAAGACGGCGTAGAAGTGGGCGCAGAGATAGTAGGCGACAAAGGCGAGCATGGGGTCGACGCGGACGCAGACGACGGGGTGGCGGGCGACGCCCAGGGCGCGGGCGACGCTGGCGGCGCCGGCGGCGAAGAAGCGCGCCAGCGCAATCGTGCAGACCGGGGTGCCTCGCCGGGCCGTGGCGGGCTCGCCGCGCAGCGGCTGCCGAAGCATGTCGTAGATGGGCGGGATGATGGCGGGGGCCGCGCGGGCGGCCGCGACGGAGCGGGCGATGCAGTTGAGTGTCTCTTGGCCGCCGGGGCGGGTGCCGGAGCGGGTGCTGCCCGTGCCCGAGCTAGTGCCCGTGCTAGTGCCGGTATCGCACGGCGGCCAGGCCCGCAACCGCGACCTGTTAAACCGCGGCCGCGTGAAGAAGAAGGTGCCCAGCGCGGGGCGTCCGTCACGGCCGGGACGAAACGTCACGACGCAGTGCTGGACGGGCGACGGGCGGCCGTACGGCTCGTGACGCATGCGACGACGCGTGCCCGAGGCGACGGGGCATCGACGGATGGGGTGGCTTCGGCGGCAGCGGCTGCTCGTGGAGGGTTGCTCGCAGGCGCACTGTTCTTGTGTAAGTGGTGTTTTTTGGTCTCGAGGTTAGTGCTCGGCTCGGCAAGGTGACAAGGGAAAAGGGGGTTGGCTGGTTGGCTGGTTGGTTGGTTGGTGGTGGTGGTAAGATGGATGATGGAGGGCGGCCGACTTACACCGGGGTTGGGGGCGTGGCTGGGGAGATGCTCTGCTTCCACGCAGCGCAGGAGGTGAGCGCCAAAGAAGGCGGTGCAGCCGTCGCAGATCTCGTGCGCGCACTGGACGCACACGGCCACCGAGACGTCGTTGCAGCGAAAGGTGCCGCAGCCGCAGTGGTGGCAGGTCCAGAAGTACCGGACCAGCGTCCCCGGCGGCACCGGCCTCTCTTGGTCCTGGCTGGCCTTTTCGGAAGCAGAAGCGGGAGTGGGCGGACTAAAGGGTAAGAGGTCGTGGAAAGTCTTGTCAGGGGATCGGGGAGGCATATTGCGCTGGTGACGGAGAAGGATGAAGCATGTATAGAATTCGGGATCCCACACGTAAAGAAATAGCAATGGTTAGGAAGAGAAATGGGAAGGGTGAGTGTGTAGGGAGCTAACAAGGTTGAAAGAAGAGAAGGCTGGAAGAAAGTCTAGAAGCAAGATGAAGAAACAAAAGTTGTGCAGAGCTCTGGAATGTTAACGAGAGACTCAGAGGTGAAAAGAAAAAAAAAGGTCAGGCTGAAGTGAAGAGGAAAATGTCCAACTGAACAGATACGCAGGACAA
This sequence comes from Cordyceps javanica, assembly GCF_051103115.1. Classification (NCBI taxonomy): domain Eukaryota; kingdom Fungi; phylum Ascomycota; class Sordariomycetes; order Hypocreales; family Cordycipitaceae; genus Cordyceps; species Cordyceps javanica. The sequence continues at coordinate 7,013,122 of NC_139295.1, forward strand.
GGCGAGAGGGGGCGGCGGCAAGAGGGAATAATACGGGTAGATATATACCAGTACGAAACCTCGGAGCAGGTCGTCAAGAATCGGGCTGTATATGAATGCCAAAAAGGGAGAGGTGCATCAGGTGCATCAGGTTGCGTGGAGACGGCAAAGTGGCTGCATCCATTCTGGCCGGCCTTTGCGGAACGGCTGCCGAGGAGAGGAGGAGGAGGAGGAGGAGGAGAAGAAAGAAAATACAAGGAATAGGAAGGGGGAGAATGCCGAGTTGCGTAGCCCAGTCCGTCTCTGTCGGCCTGCATACACACAATCCAATTCTGTGAACCGGGAAGAGGAGAGGGGGAGGGGGGAGTGTGACTGTGAGAAGAGATGAGAGATGAGAGATGAGAGATGACAACAACATCCCCCAAGTCCAGGTGAGGTCAAGTTTTCTGATATGTCGTTTTTTTTTTACCCCCTCCGGGTGGCTTTTGCTTGCCATCTTCTCCATTTGCGATACATGGTCCGGGATTGCGCAGATGATGCCTGTGGGGGTGCTGTTGGTTGTACAAGACAAAGGTTTTTTTTTCCCGGGTATTCGTTTTCATTTTTTTCTCTAGTTCTATGATATGATAGCAACAAACCTAGGGCTGCTTTCTCTCTCTGTCTTTTTCTTTTCTTTTTTTTTCTTTTTGGGCACGGCAAGTCGGCCTTGTCCCCGTCTGTCTCTCCCTCTACTTGGCCGTACCCGAAACGTTACACAGGCACTAGATAGAAGAGAGAAAGAGAGACAATGCAACCTGGTTGCAGAGTTTGATGCACGATCTTTGAGGGAAAGAGGCCCGGGGGGGGGGGGGTGAGAGGGGCGCTGGAGGAATGGCTGATGCGGCTTGTCACTCTGTTTCTGCATTGGCTCGCTTTTGGCCTGCGTCAAATCAATACACCAGCGAACCTTTTGGGTCCGGTGACTGCACAGTGTCAACAAGGTTGATTTTACGTGACCTATGATCTGGTGACGAGGCTTGATCATGCGCGTTGCGCTGCCAATGTCCGGATGTGAGATGGGAGAGATTCGTCGTCGTGGAATTGACTTTGGTCATCTGGCTTTCGTGCCACTTGAAAAAGTCTCAAAGACGGCGGGAAAAAAGAAAAGCCAAGACTTCAATTCGTTTACTAGCGCCGTGTAACGCTGCGATTGTTTTTTTGACACGGGGACAAGTCTCGGCTGTATATCCCCGGCTGGGTCTGTCCCCCAATCTCCGTCGACAAGCCAGTACCCGAACCGTTGTACATGGGTGCTTCGTACTCGGATCCTTGCTTGTAATTAGTACCGTCGAAACTGGAGCTTCCTTTTTGCCCATCTGCCCGGTTTTCCGGCGTGGCTGCGTATGGTGGCGTGTGGCGCCGTGATGGAGGAAACCGTGAGGAACACGACCGTGCGCACCAAAGAGTGGAAGCAGGTTCCGAGTGATCGTGTAAGACTTGTTTTCCTCTGCAGTTTCAACGCCAATACCACGGGATGAAGAAAAGGATGGCGTGCAGACGGGTATTGGCATACGCATGAGTTTGCTGTCTTGGGAGGGCGGGGGGGGCGTATTCAGATGCACACTCGAGATCTGCAGCCTCGATTGGAGCATCGCGACAATGAAACGACAATCGTTTGGAATAGCTGTACTGCCTGCCAATTCAATTAAACGGGTGAACAAAAAGGTCGCGTTTCCATGCCAAGCTCACTTTTCCTCATGCATAAGAGAACGCCGGGCGAGAAACTGCAGCGAGAGGCTACAGCTGCCAAATGGAGGCTTTGCAACAACTTTGAAAAGAAAAAACGCCTAGAAAGTAGAAATATTGTATTATTTATGGCCGTTGATTATGTGACCTTTGCAAGCAAATAAACATGAATAAATCAACAAATCAATAGATAATAAATGACTCGATCCAATCACCTGCAGGCGAAATTGGTCGAGACAAAATCTATGCCGTATGACTTATACGATGCCTCAATTGGCCAGAGCCGCGACAAAGCACTTTGGAAGCAGTAACGCGATATATCCATCAACACGAAAAGCTGCACCATGATTCATCAAAAATAAATTTCATCTGCAGTCAACCTGGCCCTTGACCGCATTAAGCGACTAGCCTTGCACCAAACGCGCGATCGGCCCACCAAAGGTTACTTGAGCCGCATCTTGGCCATTGCTGGCTGGGTCGCTGACGTATTTGCAGTGGCTGGTCCGCTACACAGCCGCTTGCTACACTCAATCAAACAACCCCCCCCCCCCTTTCGGCATCATCAGCATCGCGTCGGAGGAACAGGGCATCGTGCGCCGGTCGCATATACTACCTCGCCATCACAGTCGGGAACTTTTCCCCCAACGATACAGTTCTTTGCGTGCGCATGTAGCCTCCCTCTGCGAACTCCCCAGCGACGAGAGCCCTCCCGACCCCCGAATCGCCCGGCGCAGACGGCCGCGACCGATGCCGTCATGGCCAGCCCGGCAAGCAATCGAGTGTCGACTCGCTTGGCCATTCGCCTTATTCCAATCTTCATCCTGTGTGCCTTTGTAGTAGCGACGTACATCTACGTCGGCCGTATATGTGGTGCGTTGACGTCGCGGCGCCCGGCGCGTCTTTCCAACTCCAAGTCCCTTTTTTGTTTATTTTTGTTGTTTTTTTTCCATGTTTTTTTGTTCGCGTACTTACCATGACGCTTTGCAGTGCAATACTATATCCGCGCACAAGGCCGCACCGGCTTCGGTGCCGGAATGATTGTCTTGTACTTTATCATATTCTTCCTCATGATTGCGGCGTACCTCCGAACCTTTATCACCGTCATCCGTGATCCGGGCCTGGTGCCGCTCATCAACGGACAAGCCGACGATGCCAACGAGAAACAACAACAGCAGCAGCAGCCGCCGCCGCCCTCGAGGCGACGACGCAGACGGAGACGCGGAGAGGAGCCCGACGTCGAGGCGCAGACCTGGACACCAATCGATATGAACCCGGACAGCCCCGGGTTGGAAAACTTCTATAGCAAGGACGTGTTCGTCTGCGAGGCCGACGGCCGTCCAAAGTGGTGCTCGGGCTGTCGCCAGTGGAAGCCCGACCGTGCTCACCACTCCAGCGAAATCGGGCGTTGCGTGCGAAAGATGGATCATCTGTGTCCTTGGGTCGGCGGAATGGTATCGGAAACCTGTGAGTCGGAAGCGGCTGCGTAACGACGCCCGCAAAAAAAAAAAATACTGACACGTCATTTTGCGCCAGCATTCAACTTTTTCTCCCAATTTACATTCTACTGCGCATTGTACTGCTCTCTCACGCTCGCCATCACGGGGTACACGCTTAGCCAGCAGTCGGGCCAACGTTCGTCCCCCGACGGCTGGGTCGTCGCAGGCGTGGTCCTCTCGGCCTTTTTCCTGCTCTTCAGCGCCGGCATGGCGCTGACCTCGCTGCGCTACATCCTCACCAACTTGACAAACATTGACATGTTCTCCCGCACGCGCATATCGTACCTCGCCGTCCGCATACCGCTCGAGGCACCCCCCTCGCAGTACTATGCAACCATTGTCTACCCGCTGGAGCCGTCCAGCCTCGTCCAGCCGCCACAACTACCGCCACAACTACCTCCTCCTTCTGCCACTGGTGCCACTGATGCTGATGCTGCTGCCGCTGCCGCTGCCGCTGCGGGCGCTGACGCACCAGCTGCCACCACCCCTGTCGGGCCCGTGTCTGCGGTGCCGACGGCCGTCGCAAGCCGCGACGTGCGGGCGCAGCGCAAATTTGCCATCCTCCGGGTAGAGTCGCGCGAGAACCCCTGGGATCTGGGCTTCGCCCGCAACTGGGTTTCCGTCATGGGCCACTCGCCCTTGGAGTGGCTGCTCCCCATCAGACACTCGCCCTGCTGCGACCACGACAGCATGGAGAGCGACTATCCTACGGGAGACAGCTTGTATGACGTAAAGAGACGTCATCACTTTACCGAATGTGAAATTGTTGATCCTCCGCAGCCAAAGGAGCGTGTTGCTGTTTGAGTTGTGTAAGTCAACCGGGTGGTCAGATCTTGGTAATGTAGCATAGCAGGCGTACTTTTTTGGATAGAAAAACAGTCATACTTTGTATTACTTGGTTTAGAATTTAGTTGGAGAGTTTAATAATTCGAGAGGTATCTGGGCCGGTAATGCATTCTCGAAACATGAAACATTTATTAATTATCCATCAGATCTGCCATCAAGCACGCAATCCTGTGCTAACACTTTCGCATTCTGTTTACTCGGCATCCTCAACGATATCAACCTCCAGGTCCCATAACAGCCCGCCGTCGTCCGAATCAAAATCGTCCGACCCGGATCTGTTGGAATCGTCCGACGTGTTGGACGCCGTCTCTTGTCTGGTACCGAGATACTCGTAAATGGAATCATAGTCCAGCCAGTCCCCCTCCTCGCGGTCGTGCTCCTCGCGCTTCAGTCCCAGGTTGACCTTGGCGCCAAAGTCCACCAGCCAAGGCTCGCCGCTGGGGTCGATGATGACGCTCTCGCTCTCCGCCGCGCCCCAGTAGACGCCGAGCCGGTGCAGCTCGTCAATTGTCCGGGCGACCTTTCTGTCCCACTCCGCCCGCAGCGCGACGGGGAGGTCGCCCATCTCGTACGCGGCGAGGCTGGCTCCCGGCACCCAGTCGCGGAGGAAGCCAATCACGTGGCCCTCGTCGGGATGGTGCAGGACGCCGCGCAGGGACGGGACTCGCAGGGCGGCGGCGGCGCGGCGGCCATGTGTCTTGTCGCCGCCCTGCCGGTCCGCGTCGCGCAGGGCCCGGCGCAGCTCGAGCATGGTGCGAAAGTCCCTGCCGACCACCGAGTCGCCAAAGGCGATGCCGCCGCGCTCGGCCTTGCAGAACATGGGCTCGCCGTCGACCAGCACCCGGCAGGCGACGTGGTCCACGAGCGGGTGGTGCACGAGGGACTCGAGGACGCGGACCTGGCCGACGTGGTACCGCGGCAGGTCCGGGTCGATCTGGAAGGCTAGGGTGTCGGCCCCCGGGTGCGCATGCCGGACGCGCTCTGGAAAGTACTTGTTGGGGTGAGACGCGCGCTCGAGCCGGCCTCCACCACCAGGCGGCTGCCCGTCGTGGACGCACTGCTGCTCGTCGTCGTCGTCGTCGACCATGTGGAGTAGGGGGATGGGGAGGAAGAGATGGTCGGCGAGGCGGGACGACGCCGGCCGTGCTCGAGAGCCGGCGGCGATGCTGCGCAGGAGCGGCTCGCCCGCGCGGAGGATGCGCGCAAAGAGGTCCCGCGACGCCGAGTCGTACTCGTCGTCCGTGATGTGTGGAACACGGAGACTCTGGACGAGCCGGTGCAGGTGCTGCGAGGGCGTGGCGCGCGCCCAGTCCCGGGGCGGCGCGCAGCTGACATTGACGGACACGGAGAAGAGGAGGCCGATCCAGGAAGCAAGAACATGCGCGCCGTCGGGCCCAGAGTTGAGTTGCTCCAGACGAAAGTCCATGAAGGGCGATGAGTGGAAGTAGAACCAAAAGCAAAAGTATATGTATATATATATTTGGTCGCTTTGGGAAAGAGACCAGACTTTGACATGCACAATCCAAAAGTCTGATATAAGAAAGATGGGAGGATTACCGAACGGAATGATATGCCAAAAGTCAGTCTTTTGGACCGGGGAAACTAGGCCCTTTAATTCGAACTCCGGGGGATGGTGATAGATGACGATTTGGTGGTGACAGTCACAACCCCCGTTTTCACGGCCTGCATAACATGCAGAGCTCACTCGAGTTGTCTCATTCTACTTGTCTCGTTCAAATAGTGATGTTTAGTCCCACCAATCAAGGTTAGCAAGGCTGCGGCTTCCCGAAGCGCCGCCGGCGTGGCTTACATGGTCACTTTGGTGCCCAGTCACATTGTCCAAAACATGTCTTCCACAGAACTGCATCGGCATTGTCGCAGAATGAATGGGAGGTTGAAAAAGGTGAACGAACAGGCAGGTCCGTTGGCTCGCATTGGGGCCATTTCTACGAGCAAACTCGGGTTCAATGCGAAAAGACTATTGGGCTGAAGGGGCGAGAATACGCCAACAATCCAGCCAATATACCAGCACAGACGGACCCGGTACTGCATGCATATGTCTACTGGCATTCCTGGGGGTCAAATCTGCAGTATACAATCACTTTAGTGCATTCCTCTTGCTAACAAAGAAGCGACGTCTTTTTCCTTCTCTCAAGGCAGGCCAACTACAAAACCATTGTGGCGATGATATGCGCACGATCGCCGCTGCAGGGACATTGAGGACAAACTACCTAGCAATCGATCCATGACGGTGAGCTACAATGCATTTCCTGCAAAGTCCGGGAGCGAAATCCGCCTCCGTCTGGTCTTGTTACCCTGGCCAAGCCGGTGGGCCAAGACATGCGGCTACCCGTCTGCGGGGGAAAACTCAGCTCAGCTGAGGAGAAGGCGAGAAAAGAAGCTTTTTTCTTTCGCCGCGAGAGACTGCATCAACCTAGCCCCCCCCCCCCCCCCCCCCCTCTTCTTCCACGCCCCTTCTTCCTAGGGCTCGTGGGCTGTTCTTCGAGACGCACTCCAGAATGCTCAAGGCAGGATATGAACAGTGAGCTCTTCATTGAGTGATATTTTGTCTCTGTATATCTCTTCAGCTGTACTAGTACGGCCCGCTCTTTGGCTTTTGATCTGGCGTTTTTGTTTTTTTCCTTCCCAAAGATGTGTCAAGACCAAAAGTGTGCACAGTAGTCGGAGGTAGTCCGTCTGTACTGAGACGGACTCGGGCTTTCCCCGACGCCTTCGTCACCCCCCCCCCCCCCCCCCCCCCCCCAAAAAAAAAGACGAAAAATAAAATAAAAATAAAAAAAGAACGCCTGCGCAACTTTCACAAACCTTGCAGCTCCCTGTCTCAGGCTGAAATCGCCTGATTTTTGTCGCACTATAGAAACTAAAGGACCACATCATGTTCCCGGTCGTCACAAGAATGTCATTGGCGGGTGTATCTGTATCCCAGTCGGGGCACACTGCTACAAAGCCTGGCCATGTTATTTCGTGGTCATTTTTCGTCATTCAATATTGCATGAATAATAACTAATTCTTTTTCTTCTTTTCTTCTCCTTCTTCCCATGGTGTGTTAATCGTTCCGACGTAGGGCAGCCTTTGACTCCCAGCAACTGCTCCAACTACACGCCAACTGAAGACTGTTTCATTCATGGACTTTTGAGCGGGTAAATGCGACGATGAAGGCACCTTTTCAGCTATATACACCTGGAAACGGCATGTTTGCATATATGCTCAATGCCAAAGCTCGATGCATTTTTTAAGCTCCCCTGTCTGACGAGTTCCGACGAGGAGCAATGCACGCAGCCACCCCAACTCCAACTTTGACGGGCCTTTGGGCAACATCAGCCGCTCTCACTGCTACGAGTAAAGCCAAAGTCCTTAAGTAAGGAGAGGGAATAAAAAACCACCTATACCTAAAGAATTGGGTAAAAGTTCTGTCAGATTTTAGGAGGTTCCGTGAGACAAACAAAACTATTGCCACAGGGTGGTCGATGCTCCAGGGTGCTCGCACACCGGTCGCATTCGATGCGATCCATACGCCGACGAGAACAAACACACTTGACCCAAAGTATCTGCCATCGAATCTGCCACGTTATCTCTCCGGGTACCAGCACCCAGCTGTATCCTGGAGAGTGAGTGGTGGGCGCAACTGGTCCACCACATTGCTCGGCGCTGGACTCTTCGCAACAATGCAGCTGGCGCTCTCGGATGCAATTGCAGAAATGTGACAAGAATCTTTGTAGGTCTGCTCATCAGAGATCGTTCACGGTCTTGTTCCAGCCCTCGGGGTTGGCCAGTTCCTCGGCCAGGACCTCTTCCGGGTCTCGGCCGACGCCAGTATAGTCCACGACCACACCGTCCTCGACGTGCTTTCGCTTCGTCGTCATGGGTATGAACCGACCGAATGCCCACTCCCGTATCTTTGTAAAGTTGCGGCACATGTGTACACTTCGTATGTCCGGTTCGGCAATCTTGGTCTCGTGGTGCCACCTGTAGGGGATGGCGCTGACGTCGGCAGCGCAGGTGAGCGATTCGCGAAGCACTTCGATACAGTGGTCTGAAAAGTGGACAAAGTTGGTTAGATATATCATTTCATCTCCGGCATAAGCATTTCCACTGCGTCCCCCAGGCAGTCGGTGTGAGTCGTTCATGTTGGGCATCGTACCTAGATGAGACCAAGCCAAAAAATCAACCGATCCGTCTTTACGGAGAATGGACGAATTATAGCGAGCGGGGTATATAGACTGCCGAATCATATTCTAAAGATGATTAGAGTCTGATACGGCGTCTGGGACTGAGAAGACTGACCAGGCAATGTAGTTGGTGAAACACGTCAAGTCCAACGACGTAGTCGTGCTGTATACCGACCACTGGAGCGTGCTCCGTCCTGTTGAGTAGACTAGCCGCAGCTTGCTCGTCGATTCGAATAGACATTCCCTCTAAAAAATATCATTTGTAAGTCGCTGTTCAATGGGAAAGCTCTCATCATCTCTATGCTCACTGCTGTACATGTCTTGCCACAGCTGGTCCTTCTCGTCATCCGGCCATCCCTGGTAGGGGCTTTGGTCGTCCTGAAAAGCCATTCTGAAGACTCGGGGTATATTCTCGATAGACTCAGAAGCCGGAGCTGTATGCCAATGTCAGTGGGTGTTGCTGTTCACCTCGTACCCTTTGCATGTAAGTCGCGTACAGTATAGGCGGATGTCCATCCAACGACCATGGTGCAGCCGATGAGAAAGATGGGGACAGTCAGCCACGACCAGCAAAATGATGAAAGTGATATTCAAAAGAAGTGAGACTCCCAGTATCCCGAGTTCTAGGCTGATTGTAGCTTTATTTCTGACCATTGCTGATTCCGAGTCAGCCAAGAGAGGTGAGCCATCGGAATCGTTGCCATCATCCAATGGTCTATCGTCGTCTGTCGTCGGCATTTTGGGTTACAACAGCATCTGCTTACTTTCTTTTGACATTGAGGAGGAGAATTCGATCAAATCCAAACCACGTTAGTCCTAAATATCTGGACCATGTCAATCGAGTCCTACATATCTGGTAGTGACCACTGCTTCCGGCGCGAGGCTACGCTAGCACTACCGTTCGGCCAAACACCTGTGGGCCTTACCCATCCAACCTCGCCCTCCTGAACGATGAGCAAATGTTTCCAAAACCAGACTTTCTAGTAGCACAGTTACACGGAGACTTGTGTTGATGATGGTTGGCCCAGAAGCAGATGTGGTGGCCGCCAAGTACGTGGAGGGGGGGCTTGACTAGCCTTCCGCCGCAAGGTAATGCGCCTTGTCGCAGCCGGCGACCTCCAGCCTGGGACATTATTCATGAGAAATTTCTCCGGTGTACATGCTTCCTTTTACATGAAGACACCACACCTCGCAATGTTGCTGCCCCGATGCACTAACCTCGGCGGCCAGGACCAACTCGAGTCTGCTGCCATGAGGTCCGATTAAGCGCAGCCCCGTTGTCGCAGTGATCGGGCCAAGCGCTACACGCTACAAGTCATCGCTTCTGTATTAGCAAGAACAACGGGCGCGACAGAAACCCCGACCCGAGTCGAAAAAAAGAAGAAAAAAAAGCAGGAATGCGGCGGTGGCGGTCAGTTCGGGGATGCCGCGGTGCGAAGCGGCCACGCAGGACTGCGGCCAACCAGACTTTTATTACTCACACACACACAATCCTTAAAAAGTCACACAAGATGGCTTGACTCAGAAGCCTTCCTCGGCCTGGAACATTTGAATTATGTTACTGCTTCAAGAAGTCAACACCAACTTTGGAGCTTCGCAGTCGGGGAGGGGAGGCGGGCAAGCAGGTTATAAAAGGCAGATGAAGGGACCTCTAGGTTCGATTTCTTGCATTTTGAGCACCACAAAACCTCTATTTTCTTTGCTTATCCACATCTGTTTATAATCAACCATCTTTCTTTGTCAAAATGACGACTTACTTTTATGTCTTTATTGCTTTTGCTGCAGCAATCGCTGGTGCGGGTGCGGCCCCCGTGGCTCCTGAGCCGCCGATTTACGCGGATTCCGGAGACGTCATTGTCGCCTGGGGCAAGGTTCGCAAGTAGCTACTTTGGTATGTGGTAGACGTACTCCATATTAGACTGTGCCGATTCTCATCGAGTACAAGGATCAAGCCAATCAAGCTGAACGTTGTGACACCCATTTCTGCCAGCAAGGTAAGCCCCATGCATTCATCCCCCCCCCCCCCGGCTCAAACGTCAGCTCCAGAGAAGGCGTCCCTCCTGGTTTAGAAGATTCGAACATTCTTAACAAGTCTCTTGCACCCAGTTTCGAATCAATCAGACTATAAGAAGTGTTTTCTTTGAAATCTGGCAGAGTACAAGCAGGCGATTGCGCGAGGTGGTGCTTGGTTGGGCTGCAAGTCAGATGTGTCCACGGTCACTTCACAATACTTCTTCTACGTGCTATTAAAGATTTTACAAGAAACCTTTATTCATTATATCCTTGTTTGAATCAAGTGCCAAGTCTTTGTGATTTCTTACCAGGTTTGCATCAGGTGTGATGATAGCGACGGTTTCTGGTGAGTCGCGGCAATCGCATCCCTTTTCGATCGCCAAAGAATGGCATGACAGCCATCCTGTACAATGAGGTGCTCCCATGAACTGCTGCTGCAGTCTGGCGACAACCCAAATTTGACGCAGCTGCCTTACGTCCGGTTGCCTTGGATTCGGAAGGCCCACCACCACTTCCGAAAGAGCACAAAAGATTCGTGGATGCCTTGTCCGCCGGCGTATTCTTGCAAAAGTAACTGTCCGCCTGTGTTTTGTTGGCGTTGGGCTTGGGGAGGACGCGTCAAGCCCACGTCACATTGAAGCACGTCCGTCTAAAAAAATGCGGCACTATACATTCCTTCTGGGTTGTAAGCCAAAGCCATCATTGTGTAACGAAGAGCTTATGTCCGGTAGTGTCAGGTTCTAGCCCAGCTAGCCCACGAGGCTGCAGCCGCAGACGGAGTCTCGCCTTTCCCATCAGGCTGTAACCTTGTTCTTGCTTGGCTGCCGCTCGTACATGTCCATTACTGAGGCCTTACCTTGAGCTACATGAGTAAGTGTTACCCAGATCGAACTCGTCCAATGGAAATTTCTGGGGCATGCAACCCACTTCGGCGAAAAAAGAAAGAAAGAATTTCAACCTGGCGCGTCAACTGTCTCCAGCAACAAATTTCCGAAAAAAATTATACTTGGTAAAACTAGATTGGAGGAACAACTGGGTTCGGCTTGCCATTTCCCATTTATCAAAGACTAATAAATGATAGCCTCGTGATGGAAGCAGTGTCACACGTGTTGCAACCCAGGCAAGAAACCAGCACCGCAGTTTTCGGCGGGTTACAATAAGAGTGAATCAAGATATGCCTTATCCAAGTATCCACATTGTATGGAGTCAAAAAGATCAAAAAGAAATCATGTTACTCCCCCGGGAAGGCTCGAACTTCCGACCTTTGGATTAACAGTCCAACGCTCTAGCCAACTGAGCCACAGGGGACCTATTTGTGGAGGCCCGGCTAGCTATTTCCTCTTAGATTCCAAACGAAAAGAATCGCGTTGAGCTGAAGGAACTCGTCGTCTCGCCAAGTTGGGCTGCATTGCCGCCCGATTAGAGTTGAGTTGCTGTAGAGCACTGTTGCGGCCAGGCAATGCCAAACTAAAAAAGAATGAAAGAAAGAAAGAACAAAAGTTTCAAGCTTTAAAACTGGGATTCTTCTCCATGTGCAAGAGAGCATCCGAATTACTTTCGCCTTCCCGTTAGGTACTCTCGGTCTGTTGTTGAGGTTTTGATCACGCTTTGCGGCGAAACTGCTCACCACGTTCGGAATCTCATTGTAGTTGAGTAATGCGTGAAGGAAGGACAATATGGTAACAAGTATGAATCCAAAAGAATCATCCTCGCCTGTAGTGTTTTCTTTTTATTTTATTTTTCCTGGCATTACGCCATGCTTTCTTCCGGCGGGCGGACGCTTGCCGCAGTGCATCGGAAAGAGATAGTCGCCATGTGTATTGTTCCACACATGGCTCAGGGCTGAGTCGGCCACGATTCAACACTTCTGAGCTCCGATGCAACTGTTTTTAAACATCAAATATTGAGCGAGGGAAACGATGCTAGCCCACGTAGCTGCATCATCGAACTTTCGGCTGATTACTTTGGTCGAGAACTTTGGCTTACTATCATTCACCGATTCTTTACTTCCATTCCAGATTTATATTCACTACTTGAATTCGATCAAGAATATTTATTCAAACTCGTTCTACAGATTGCAAGCTGTGTCTGGTGTGGCTCCAGATTTCGCCGAGCCGGTTGAACCAAGCCCCTTCGTCTCCGCTGTTGCTCCTGTGTTCTTTCTCTACAAAGCATGTTGCGTTTCTGAATTAACGACGCACAATCAACAACAGTTGAATTTTTACAACATTTATCATGATCTCACCCTTCATATTGCTCTGTTAAGCCCTGGGCTTCTGTGACGGAAACTAGAGCGTCTCGCGGAGAATGCATGCTTGCAACTCAGACACCCATTGTCACGGCTCCCCGATGTAACTCTCTCCATCTCAAAAAACTCTGACATACAATATGCGAATTTTCTTATACAATTTGCAAGTTTGATTAGCAATGACGGCCTTTGTCGTTCAGGTTTCGAGAATCTGCCTTGTCATGGCCACAGCAAGGTGCGGTGGCAGTACAACTCGGATCGTAAAGTCCGTGACAACAAGCTGGGCTTTGTTGAGCGGGTTTCTATTCTCCACGTTATCCGTGACACATATGATGAATTTTGGTATGACAGCGTCGATAGATGGCTGAACCGGGACTCCGGTTCCTCTCTTGTAATGAACGAATCTGACCAACCTGCATCCCGGGCTGCCGTGAGTATGAGCAATGGCCCCGATATCGAGTCACAATAAAGCGAAACGTTCGCCAGATACGCCAGAATTGGATATCCTGTCGTTCCCGATAGCGGTTGGAGCTGAATTGCGAAATTCTGGTGTCAACGTCACGGCCAGCATATTGATTGTAGCCCCATCCACTGGCATAGTCCAGTCTTTTTCGAGCTTGACCTCGAGAATTGTGTCAATTGACTGTGTAGCCTTGGATGACCACCCTGCATCACAGAGGTGGGCTCTTGAACGATGGGTTGCAAAAGAGATACCTTTAACATCTGCCATCATTGATCACTTCAAATGGCACAGTACTTGAGCCAAGACGACCCGAAATCTCTTCCAACATTCATGGCTTCCCTTGAGGGCAGTGACTGCGTTGAGCGATATGCCTACTCTGGCACAGCAAGCCATGACCAGTCGCTCCTGTACAACGAGTTTGATCATCTTCAAGAGGTCGGCATCTACTATATTAAGGACCATTTCGAGTCAATGGCTGTACCAATGGGACAATTTGGAAATGACCATCTCAACAGTCAGTTTTTGACAGTCGAATCTCTGAAAAGATCATCGCGGTCCAAACCTCATATCTAAATTGAACGGCTCTTTTTCGCTTGCACCCAGTTTTCTTGGTTTAGAAAAATGTCTGTCATGATGTTTTACCGTGTTTTGGGGGCAATTCGGTATATTCTACTGGTTCGGTACTCGCCCGAGTCAACGTATCGGTGATAGATGGCAATGATAACAATTTGCCATATCTTATGACTTCGGACAATCACCAAAGTCAATTGTGTATTTAATAATATCATTGTTCAACGAAGTTCAAGTTTTGTGACTCTGCGCGAGCGCCTCCGTGCGAGCGCCTCCAACTTTGGCGAGCTATGCGTGATGCGGACTTGGATGCTTGGTATGCATCGAGAAATTCTAGCACAGGTGATTTTATTAATCCCAGGACTAACAGCAACTCCCAGTACGATTATCAGGATAGGAAACAGCGGTAACTCGAACAATAACCCACGGTAGAGAAAGCTGCGGTGATTGCGGGAACCCAATGGGTGCAGGGTAAGCTGCTGTGTGCCCCCCCAGCGTGTATTTCACCACATACAACGATGCCTCAATATATCAAATGCCTTCTCTAAGATGACTATTTCTGTAGAGGCAGCTGCACGGTCTCGCGACACTGAAAATGGGTCAGCTGCAGAGCGCTAGAGTTCTTGATAGGCGTCTCTCCCGCAACCGTCCATGCTTGGCAAGACCAGGCTACGGTAGCAGTTGAGTCTGATTCACTCTCGTGCTCCTCTACGGCATCCACGGGGCAACAACAGGGCCGGTTTTCTCTCCTCGTGCTAGAAACCTGTCGCCTATTCACGCAATCTGGACCCTTGCACATTGACATTGGCAGTCAAAGAGTGTCCCTGCGGGCGCGCTCGAGGGCATTTTGGTGTCCTAATTTTTCTTATGCTGTGCGACCCGCCTTCATGCGATCAAGGCATTGAAACGAACAACGCATCAGCTGAAGCGCCAAGAGACATGAAATGCACGGCAAATGTTGGTACATGTTCTTTAAGCTTGCGAGGCGCATATGAGAGTGTTTGGTCAGCGTGCAAATGGTCCGAAGTGCATCTGCGAAATGTCCGTATTAGAGTTCGGCGGAGAATCAGCCCGGCTGCTGTCATTCTTGAATGAAGGAGGAGGGGCCATGGGGCTAGGGCTTGCATATGACAGCGGCGCGGAAGCAAGGGAGAGGAGGCCATATTGCCTCTAATAACCCCCTGGAGGTTTGCAAAGACTCCCGACTAATAATCCTAGATGGAAAGGACGCACGTCGGTACCGTCCTCATTACCAGCATGAGAAGCACCATGAAATCCGCCAGAAAGGGCGCAAGATGCGGTCTAGCTACAAGCCTACAACACATTAGAGTATGAACACTTCTGTACGGATACAGGCCCTCGTGTTCGTCAATTTAATAATGCTCCGCCCGCTGCGAGCAGGGGTACGCGCATGTGTGCGCGTGGGATGACAAGTGACAACCCGTCAACAGATGAGAAACACCACCGACAGCCCATCCATTTGCAGCCAAGGCCAAGGCGGCGCCTGGTCGGAAGGGTACTTGGACCACGCGAGAAAGCCGAATTGTCTGACCTGGGCTTCCGGCAAGAACCCCCCCTCCTTTCACTCGACTCCTTGTCGCACTCCACGCCCATGCAGATTACCGGTATTGTTTCTTCTCGTCCCTAATAACCCCCCGCGTGTCGCCTGCTTCCCCTCTTCCATGAGCCCGAGGCGAGAGCCTTATATTCGTTCGAGCCAGAGCCAGTTTCCTGTTCTCATTTTTAACCTTGGATCCGATTTTTGTTTCATACCACGCCGTCATCCTTTTTGCTGCCGAGACAGAATACTGTCTTACACATAGCTTTGGCTCAATCGGTAGCTGGCTACCGAATGTGAACTTTGACAGGGTGAAGTCGAGTCAGAACTTCCACGATTTACCATACTAGTGTCGCCTACAAAGTACTGTACACTGGTTGCGTTGGCCCCTCGACTCAAAAACAGTGGGCAGGAAGCCATCGCCCTGTAAGTAAAAGTCAGTCCTCGAGCGATGATCAAGTGCTGATTGGCAGACTGCCGCCTCATTTAGCCTTCTTTGAGAGCCGCCAAGAGCCGAGAGTGCCTCACCAACTAGTTGCGAGCATCGCTAGAGCTTCTCCTTAGTCCGCGCGCGAGCTGTGCGAAGCACAGTTATGAAATAGGAAGACCGACATTTTCTTTTGATTTGTCTCTCTCGAATCTTTGACGATAACCAGCGAAGCCTTTTACCAGGACGCGCACTTCGTCGCGCGGCGTAAAGCAGCTAGCTTGTGTAAGCATATCTTGTCGTCTTTTACGTTGTCGGCGTCAGTGACATACTCTCAACCCTCCTGAGCTTACAAGGCTCCCCAGAGTCGCTCAATCGCCAAAAGAATTGGGCAGCGCATAAAGCTAGGAGCAAATATGTCGGGCAAGGTCCCACCAGAACGCATGGCTGAGCTGCGGCGTGGATCGAAACTGCGCCAACGACTTCAGATGGAAATCGAAGAGGCGACGCAAAGCGTTCACCTTACGGAGGATAACATTCGACATCAGTACCAGCAGCTTTCCTACATTCAAGCGTACGAAGTGGACCCTGTAAAGCGTCACCACGATATGGCGTACTGGCAGTCTAGCATTAACCAGCTTCACTCGCAAATGACTATGCTACAACATCGACTGGCTGTTGCTGTTCAGGATCTTCATGATTTTGAGGAGGCAACCGCAGAGATATCCGAGCGAGCGAGTTGCGAATCGCAAAAATGAATGTTGGGTACCGAAAGCGGATGTTGGGGTTGGTGATGAACGAAATTCCTTATCAACGGATAATTTCATGTCAAAATAAAATTTGATAATTCGAGCAATGGACAGCAAAGAAGAATGCACGCAGAAAGTCGGCAGGGATAGTGCAAGCATGGCCAATATAACAGATTGGACACGGGCGTTGAAGGTCGACAAGAAGCAATAGGCACTGTATGGGATTGGCGCTTTCCCCCTTTTCATGTGATTTAGTTTGAATCACTTACCAAGGCCTTTGGCCACTGGAGTAATTTTTGGATATGAACTTTTGCAAACTGTGATCTTTACTATGCTCAGCTTCGCGCCTGTCTTGACAGAAATGGATGTGGGGCGGGCTATTCTCAGCATCACGGCTCTAGCCCATCATAGAATCTTGCCTCCATCAACATATTTACCCAAGAGGCATAGTAGACGATAAGATGATGACTGGACCTGCATATATGAGCTCTAGGTGAACCACGGCACTGTGAACACTCCTCGGTCGATAAAAGGTGGACTCTGGGTGCATCACAGCACTGCGGTGCCATGCAAACGCGCCCGACAGCTCATCGAATTCTCACAAGCCGTCAATTCTTCAAATGAGTACCAGACGCTGTCGTGCTGTACTATTGACTTGGTGCAAGCATGCCTTCCTCTCCGGGACAATACGCGCCGCTGTCGTCAGCAGACCAGCACGATGACGGGACGCGTCGCACGCGCTCCCAATTCACATATCGCCACCTGTCCCAGATGGCAAACTACGTCACGTCTAGCCCGCTGCGTGTCATTGCGCATGTCGATCTAGACGCATTTTACGCGCAGTGTGAGATGGTCCGGCTGGGGCTGCCAGACGACCAACCGCTGGCTGTTCAGCAGTGGTGAGTTCTTTCATTGGCGAAGGGCCTTTGTGTCGCCGGCCCGCGTAAGACTGTATCGCTGATCCCAACAAAGGCAGTCACTGATCGCTATCAACTACCCGGCACGAAAGAGTGGGATTGGAAGCCGTCTGGGTTCCGTTCTGGACGCCAAAAAAGTTTGTCCAGAACTCATCGCACAGCACGTTGCAACATGGCGTGAAGGCGACGACAAGTGGGCGTATCGAGACGACGCCGCTGCCAACATGGCCACGGACAAGGTCTCCCTCGACCCATACCGGCTAGAATCGCGCAAAATCCTGGCGCTGGTCCGCGCCCATCTCCCTCAGAACCTCCAACGTGTGGAAAAGGCCAGCGTCGACGAGGTATTTCTGGATCTGTCAGCACAGGTGCACTCCATTCTCCTCGACCGGTTTCCCGAGCTCCAGCATCCGCCGCCATACAATGATCCAGCAGAGCGGCTGCCGGTGCCCTCCATCTCCGCGCTGAACTGGCAGGCGGATGCACTCATCGACTTGGATGAGGAGCGTGAGGGCGAAGATCCGGACTGGGACGACGTGGCGATCCTGATCGGGTCAGAAATCGTGCGTGGATTGAGGTCAGAGATTTTCGAGCGGCTCCATTATACCTGCTCCGCTGGTGTTGCGTGCAACAAGCTCTTGAGCAAACTCGGGTCCAGCTACAAGAAGCCTAATCGTCAGACGGTCGTGCGTAACAGGGCAGTAGGAATATTTTTGCACGACTTCAAGCTGACCAAGATTCGGAACCTGGGTGGCAAGCTTGGAGAGCAAGTCGTCAGCGTTTTTGGAACAGATCAAGTGAAGGATCTGTTGCCGGTACCCGTCGGGCAGCTCAAGGCCAAGCTGGGCGAAGAGACCGGTATATGGCTTTACAATACGATACGCGGAGTTGATACAAGTGAAGTCAACCCGAGAACGCAGATCAAGTCTATGCTATCTGCCAAGTCATTCAGACCATACATCAACACGCAGGATCAGGCCATCAAATGGCTCCGCATCTTTGTGGGGGATATATTCAACAGGCTTGTGGAGGAAGGTGTGCTGGAGAACAAGCGTCGACCGAAAACCATTCATTTGAGCGCTCGGCATATGGCACAGGCACGGAGCCGGCAGATACCCATACCCCAAGGCAGGCCGATTGACGAAATGATGCTCATGGGCCTGGCCAAGGATTTACTGTCGCAGATCCTAGGTGATGGCGGCATATGGCCATGCAACAACCTCAGCCTCACCGTCGGAGGGTTTGAAGACGGCATAAAGAACAACATGGGTATCGGGGCATTTCTGGTCAAGGGCGATGCAGCCATGTCCCTCCAAGCTGCTGACCACGGCAACAACGCACCCGCATCGTCAGAAAGGCCGCATAAACGAGCTCGTGCAGAGGAAGCGGGCATACAGAGATTCTTCGCCAAAGGCCAGCGGGAGAGGATACCTAGCGCGGACGCAGATGCTACAACGGCCCATGTCCGGGAACATGATGATGGCAGCGCGGAGAAGAACCATAGTCATCACAAATCAGATGCAGAAGCGGATGCAGAAGCGGATGCAGGCATACGTATCCAACAGAGCGACCCTGAGCAAACTGGCTTGCGGTGCACTCGCTGCAACGCCTCATTCGAGAAATCGGAAGCACTACAAAGCCACATGGACTGGCATATGGCAAAGGACATGCAGGAAGAAGAACGTGTCAAATCAGCATTCGCTGAAAGATCGCGGAATGAAGCATCAGTGCGTGCCACAAGCAACAAGAGCTCCACTGTGTCGTCTTCCTCACGGCGTGGAGGGCGCGGCGGAAGCAACAAGCTCGAGCAGGGCCAAAGTAAGCTAAAGTTTGGGCAATGAACATGGACCAAATCCAGCTTCTACCAATCTGGCCACTCAAAAATGAAAAAAAAAGAGGAAAAAAAAAAAAACAAAGCCGCGGGCCGAGATGGGTTGGGCTTGCATCCCAGGATTTCGAGTATACCGCGGTTGGCGTAACGTGGGGTAATGACGTTATTACTTTGGTAGAAATGGCGTGGTGCGGCTGCTTGGATGTCCTTTCGTGCTGACACAAATGATTGACCAAGTTTCACCATGAGCAAGTCCGAGTCGCTTGCCATGAGTCGTCGACATATATACTATCGTGACGAAGGCTCGACCGGATGGGTGTCCAACGTTGTCGCCATGTGGGTCGGCGGCGGAAAGACGATATGGTGAGCAGGCGGGCCCCCTCGATAGGGTTGGGTGGCAATTGGGTAGACGGCGTTGATACCCAACAAAGAAGCGGTCCACAGG
The DNA here is from genome assembly GCF_051103115.1 of Cordyceps javanica. Lineage (NCBI taxonomy): Eukaryota > Fungi > Ascomycota > Sordariomycetes > Hypocreales > Cordycipitaceae > Cordyceps > Cordyceps javanica. Next base: position 7,032,579 of record NC_139295.1, read on the forward strand.
CGGCGCGAGCGGGAACCAGCCAGGCACCCGTCTCACAACAATGATTTTTTGTGTCCGGCGTGAGCTAGTTATGTTGGAGCGCTAGGCCGAAGCCAAGTTTGCTGGCCAGTCTCTGACGCCGTAATTGGTAGGGACAGACGTGCGCTAATCTGCATCACCGGCCCTACCTGTGGCGACGACGTGACGGCGGCATGATGCCGCAGAATTTGGGACAGAGTCTTGCTTTGCCTTATCACCAAAGCCCTACCGGAGTTGCACAAAGATTAGAATGCTCGGGGTTGACCCAGGTTGCGACGAGGAGACCGCGTTGGTTGGCCGCACCCCGGCGCCACCAGTTGTAGCATCAAGCGAGGGTTAATAAAAAGAGTCGCCGACGCACAATGCAAGCCAGATCGCAACAAAAACTAAGAAAAAATAAAGAAAAAAAAAGAAAAAAAAAAGGAGCTTTTGGCGCAGTGGGATTCATAATAATTGGTGCATAGATGTGCGTCCCGGTTGCTAGGTTTCATCAGGGACGAGGGCACCGGCGGCCGGACAAGGCGGCGCAGGACGTGTGTGGTGCGCGCACCAAGGCCGGCCTACCTGCCAACTGCCTCGCAGGAATCTTACAGGAGAGACAGATGCAGAAAATTCGTCCCCCCCAACAAACCAGGCAGCCAAGAGTGCCGGAATCTACCACATGCATTCTCGCACAGGTGCGCAGGTGTGCCCGTGTTTGGCTGTCTGGCTTGTCTGGCATTCTGGTAAGTATCTGGCAGTCTGGCTCTGGATGCTGGTGTCTGGATGGCTTGGCCGACACGACAACGTGCAGGAAGGACCCAGCAACCCACATCGCCACGAGACGGTCCACAGGTTGACAGTATGACCGTCGGTGTCGAGAGCGGAAGCATGGGATTTCGAGAGGCACAGGTGCCCTAACTGGGGTCCACAGATATAGCTGGGTAGTTTCTCGAAACAAGGAATTCGGTATTTGATGGTGCTTTCGCATAAACAGGTTTTCGCCGTGGTGTTTTAGCAGAGACACCGGAGTCGTAGAGTGAGCCGGGTCGGGGGTCGGCGGGGGACGTTTGGGCCGCCATTTTGATGGAAATATGGATGCCCGGTTTGCTGGATGGCTGGTCGAGTGAACACTCAAGACCTAGTTACTGAGTACTTAGCGCAGTCGTGATTTGCAGACGATGGGATCCCAACTGGCCAACCAGGAGTACAGGAGGAGAGCTTCCGGACCAGGCCCGGTACACACGCTTGGTGTAGATTGACGGCGAGCTAAGTAAGTAGTTTACGTATCCATTTGCTGGGTAACATGACTATCTACCTGCCTACCTGCCAGTATTCTATCAGTCGGGAGTGCTCCGTAAGTACTCCTTAGAGATTGCTTATTCGCTACTTACTTATTTTCCCGATAGTGATAGGACGAGATGGAGAGGATGGTGTCATGGTCTTGGGCTCCGTACAGCGACAAACGGAGAGATTTTTTTCTTTTTCCCTTTTTTTCCTCTTTTTTTTTTTTCAAATCACTTTGATACCATGAAGCACGACTGGAAAGGGATTTTTATCCTGGCATGATCTCATCACGTCGCTGGGAATGGATAGTCTTGGGGGAACCATAATGTTCATGCGCAGCCAGCAGCGAACGGGGTTTTCTGCCAAGTACTCGTAGTAATTGGTACGTAGTTACCCGCTTCAAAAAGCGAAGCCCCACCACCATCGCCGCCCGCTTCTTCCCCTCTCACCAGCTCACCAGCCAGTCAAACATCTCGACTCGTCCCTCTCTCTCACACATCCTGGGCTAATAATGGTGCCCAAAAACCATCTCGTGCCGCACCCACCCAAACACACTCGTTGACGACTGCCGACCCTCGTCTCACATAGTCACGCACTCTCACGCACGCACGCACACACACACACACACACACACACACTCACTCACTCACGCACGCACCACGCACGCACACAGACCCGGGCTCCTTCGCACCACTCTCATCAGTGCCTCAGAACCTTTCGACCTCTTCTCCCTCATCCTCTCGTCCTCTCTTTTGGCACCCAACCCAGGCTGCCCAACCCGCCCTCTTGCAGCCCAGCCAGCCCTCACAACAGCTTCCGCACCAAGGAAGAAAAAAAAAGTCCGCCACCAAGCCCGCCAGCCAGGTCAGCCCCTCCTCTAGCCCTCTGACCCCTGGTCTCTTTCCCTCTCTCTTTCGCTCCCTCTGTCGCGTTGCCCGCTTCTTGTGACACTTTTGGTACTGACACGCACGAAATCTCGACAGGCCCTTGCTTATTAGTCGATCACTGCCCAGTCTTGCCTTTTTTCTATACCTTGCCACTCGCCTTGACCCGCTGCCAGCTCGACCTTTTTTCGCCTCCCCCCCCTTCGGCCCCTGTCGCCTACTTCTAGCTCGCTGCATATTAGACGCTCCTACGCCCTTTGCCTTTCGCCTCCGCCTCTGAGCCACCTTTCTCTCTTCTCCGTCACCTTCATCTCACACATTCCCTCGCCATGTCACGACAACCCCGCAACAACGCCCCTGCGCCGGCTGCTTCCAGTACTCGCATGAACGAATACTTTGTCCCTCGGGACGGCATCGATCGCGAAGTCATCTCTGCCGACATCTGCCGCTACTTGGGCAACGATGCCCTGGTGCGGCCTGGTCACTATGAGGTGCGCCCCTGGAAGAGTTCTTCCTCTCGTCCAAACCCCCAAACGATCCGGGCCAGATCTGCTAACGCTGCTCAGAACCCGCAAAGTGGACAAACCGTCCAGGGATACTACATTACCGCCTACCGGAACCTCACGACCGTGAGTCACCCTCACTTTTCCCTTAGCCATGTTCGCTTGCTAAACCATGCCAGGCCATGATCGAGGACCTCAAAGCAGACTCTGCGCGATGGGACAGCGAACGCCGCTCCCAAACATCGCGCAATACCCCTGGAGGTATCCAAGGCTCGCGAGATGGTGCAAACTATGCTGGGGCTCCGTCTTCTAACTCACATGTAGTGCAATATCGATACTCCGAGACGCACCAGTCGCGTCAACACCATGGCCCTACCGAACACCCTCCCTTCCAGCAGCAGCAGCAGCAGCAGGACCACTTCAACCCTCGTGAAAACTTTGAGACGGCTAGATACCCCGGATCTGGTGCACCAGGCTACACCGGCGCCACTGGCAACTTTCCCCAGCAGCAAACCTATGCACCTGCCACTTCAGGTCCCAGTTATGGCAGCTACCAGCAAGGTCCTCCCGGCGGGAATCCCGATCCCAGATATGCTAGCCCTGTCAACCAGCCCGGCTTGATGAACCCAGGATTCCAAGCTCAAGAAGTTCCCTACGTGAATACTGGTGCCAACATGGCGCCCCGTTACCCTCCAAATGATGGCTTTTCCGGACCTCGCGGGGGCTCCTCTGGACCTGGACCCCAGCAGACCATGTATTCCACTTCGGGCCCTCCCCAACAGGGCTATGGCCAACCCTCGGGAGCTCCTTTCCAGTATTCAAACCAGGGACCTCATCCAGGAAGCGGCCAGCAGTATTCTTCCTCTATTCAGCCGCAAGATCCTTTCTACGGCAGAGGTCAGTTGCGTACCAACGGCGAGTAGCTGCGTGCCATCTGAACTTGTCTTCTGACCTACTCTAGCCTCGCCTGCAGGCCCTCCGCCATCCGCTTATGGAGCCCAAGGACACCACCAGCAGCAACAACAACAGCAACAGTATGATGAACCCCCCCTCTCCCGAGGCTCCGCGCCCCCTTCCAGCCCTAAGCCGCCCTCTGGTGCAAACAAGCGTCGTAGTGACCAGGACAGCGACAGAAACTCCGTTGAGAGACACCGACCTCCTCCTCCCCGCCGCTAGACGCGTCTCTCGGCTTTAGCTCGCCAGCCATGGCTAACACAGCTTGCAATACTGTGACTGCATTGTCCCCAGGATGCTTCATCCGAAGCCATCCCCTTCTTTTTTTTCATGTCATCATCAACGACCCGCAATGGAATATAAACCGGAATACCCTCTGCGTATATAATATCTCCCTAAACGGACTCTCCTTGCCCCGGATACCCGCTCTGGACTATTCCCTGGACAATGCTTGCGATTTATTTGTGCTTTTGGCTTGCTCCACTCATGGATAATGTTACCAATGCCGGATATACCTCAAACCTCTTCGGTTCTCGTTTCTTTGCAATTTTTGCCATCAACCTGGATTTTTCTTGCCAGCCCTGGCCCTGGACTGGTGTCTTATCATCTGGCCGATGATCCCCAAGTTGATTAATGATTGGATTTATGTCATGTTTTATCTATCACAATCGGCGTTTTGGAAAAGGCTGGTTACTTCGGTACATGTTGATTTTGGGTCGACGATGCTTGCCTGCCGCTGTCCGCTTGGGCTCTGGTCTACCAGAGCTGTAAATCGTCACTCTGGCTAGTCGTCTTCTACTCCGTCGACATGAACATGCCTGTTTTCTTATTGTATGCCCAAGCCCGGACAGCCGGGCAAGCGTTGCCGGTTTGTATATATTCCCCAGACGTTTATATGGAATCTTGCTACTTTGTTTACACGATGGGGGTGTCATGGATGTGATTTGCTTACACTGATACACCTAGCCGTCCCCTCTCTGGAGTCTGGATGCCGAGTTTAGCCGTCAAAATATTATTCTTCTGGATCAGTCGTGGTTGAAAGTTCTGTTGGGTCTTGCTGCATTCAGCAATGACTTTTGTACCATACCGTCAAGTCCGGGTACTTCCCAAACAACCTAAACAACGTGCTTCAATCCCTGTTAAGAAGCAGCCGCAACGCCATTGGAAATTGAGCTCCTCTTTTATTCGCATTCCTTCTCACATCATCCTTGATCAAAGAAGAAGCAGCAAGACCCCCATAGATGCGACACTGGTTACTTGTACTTTCGCACATCTCCAAAAAACACATTTACGAATGCTTTTATATCTACTGGCGACTGTCAATCACTTCTTTTCCAGCGCGTTTCGTTTCCTCTTCCAAAAAAAAAAAAAGAACCAAAGAAACATCCAAAGTGGAATATGTTTTATATATGTATCATAAATCTGTTTGAGTTGAATACTGACTGAATTGCCAAAACGCCTAGAGAAAATAAATGCGAGCCAGCCAAATTGTGAAAGGAGAATACTAATTTCTAATACCCCAGCAAGAGGCCGCCATGCTGCGCAAGCATGATGACTGCCGCCACCCATTCTTGCGACGGCGAGGCCAGCGGCTCAGCAGCATGACCGTTGCCGTAAGGAGGAGGCGGTGCGTCAACGGTGTACAGCAGGACGCGGCAAGGCTGCCTCTCGAGCGGTTGTCTCTTTCGCGCCGCGCCGCCTCTGGCCGGCACGGGAAACGCGTCCGAGTGCGCCTGGCGGCAGACGCCCTCCAGCGCTCCCAGGTCGCCGGCCGCGACGCTGCCCAGTAAGGTACTCTCGCGCAGCCGCGGCGTGTTCTCGGGCGTGTCGCCCGGCGTTTCGTAGAGTTGCGGCCCGCGGCCGGGGCGGTAACGGCGGCGCTGGTGGTGGCCGCCCGCCATGCCGAGATGGATGCCCCGCGCGGTGGGGTCCTGCGAGCCGGGGTTGGTCAAGAGGAAGAGCGTGTGGCGGTCCTGGCTCGAGTCTCCGTGGTCGGCGGCGGCGGCGGCAGTGGTGGTGCCGTAGTAGCGAGCGTGGTAGACGAGGAAGCGCGTCGTTGGCGGCGGCGTGGCAGGTGGTGATGGCGGCCGAGGAGGAGGAGGAGGAGGAGAGGAGAGACCCGAGCCCACGGATGACAGGAGCGTGCTCAGCGATGGGAGAATAGTCCGCAACGAGGAACATGAGGAGCAGATGAAGCTGGAGGAGCGAGCCGAGTAAGGCGGAGGAGGAAGAGGAGGAGGAGAAGAAGGAGGAGAAGGGGGAATGAAGAGGGAAGAGTAGGGAGGAGGCGAGGGGAGCGGCTCGTAAGCGGGTGGAGGAGGAGGAAGAGACTGATAAGGAGGGGGGCTCGATTCGATCGAGGCCCAAGGAGGATATAGAGACTCGTACGAAGGAGGAAGGTCGTTCTCTTGAATTGGTGTACTCTGCGAGTTGGGTGCGGTGGAGTGGTTGTCGAGACGGTAGAACGTGGCAACGTCTAGGCGCTTTTGTTGACTGTCGACAGCGGCACGGCCACTGCTGCACTCTCGACTAATCTTGTTGTTTTTGCTGCTGGTGTTCTGCATGGTCTAGGTTTCGGAGCACTGGGAAAGAGAAAGAAAAACAATTCTCTATAGTGTTGCGTTCAAGTTTTTCAATGTATGTTGACAAAGGCCAAGAAGAAATGGAATGGATATGAACAAGGAGAATCTGAACCTGGCAATAGATGGGACAACGAAAGCTTCTTATAGATCGAAACTTTTGGGCATTCACATGGGTTTACGAACGCCTTGATATCGGGAATCGGCAGCATCACAATGAATGGCAACGTTGCAGAGCTGCTGCGCCGAGGTTTGAGTACATGTCCGGCGGACAAATCTCGTCAGTCGGCTATCGCTCGACCTTGAAACCATTCTTCTTTTTTAAGGTTCTTTTTTTTTCTGTTTATGATCTAGGGCCGTTCAAGAAGCGTCTGTGACTGGGCTTTCGGACATGGACTAGGACGACATCTCACAAGCCCTCTCTCGGACACGCCGAGTTTCGTACCTGGGGTGAAATGAAACGAACGGGCGATCGGCCGAGAGAAGGAAAAGGCAGCTGAGAAGCCTTGTGATCACACGCGTGGCGCAATAACAACTACAACAACAACAGCGTTGGGATGAAATGAGCTCGATACGTCCTTGCCTGGGTTCGTCTCTTTTGTGGAGATTATGAAGAACACACCCGGATGTCGGCGAGCGCTCGGATTGGATCATTCGTCCATCATCTGGTCATCGGTGCGTGCTAAGTGCTGGTTAGTGGCTGTTGGCTGCGGGCGTGACAGGACGGCAAGTTCCATGGTTTTCAGCAAGGTACATACATGCATACACGGCTATGCCTAGAATGAATAGGCCCGAATCTGAAATCGGAGCTGAGAAAGCTGGTGGCGTCAGGGGGTCCGGATATAGCTTTCTTTCACACGAACCGGGCAAAAGGCTACTGGCGCGCGTGTATATACCAAGGTTTTGTAGCTTGGTGCGAGTCTTGGAGGACTTGGGGCCGTCTGCATTCTCTCATGGCTGTACGCTGAGAACATCTAGAGAGATGGAGAGAGCGAGGCGTAAGAAGAGGGGGGTATAGTCTATGCCATGTCTCTGGCGTTGCAGCTCGAAGCCTCAAATTGACGGAGTTTCCCGGCCTAGGGCGTCCATCACTGACAGCTCGGTTATCGGCTGCCATGACCATGTCAATCCCAGCATGTATTTCTCTAGTACTCCGTATTTCTCGCCTCGAAAATGACGGCGTCGACGCCGTTGAAACTCTATCAAACACCTCCGAGGCCCTTGTCACGGTTCCATCCCGTCCACTTCGCGACAGCCGTATACGTGTGCGTGCGTGCGTGCGTGCGTGCGTGTGTAGCTGATCCTAGCGCCGCTCTGGAAGGGGGGAGAGTGTCTTCCGGAGATTTCGGAGCGGAACTAGGCAGAAGGCTAATAACAACCAGGAAGGGGACGAGACTTTCTTTCACATGAATAAAGATGATAGGAGCATCTTTCATTGGCTCGGCGTCTACGGAGTACCCAGACGGGGTTCTTTTTGCTGCGGACACGGCAAGACGGGCCGTAGAGCGGGCGCGCTCAACGGCGCGGCAGGGAGCATGTGAAGGTAATTCTCCCCCACAGCAGCACTTTTGATCCGTTTCATGGCTGCAGAGTTTAAGGGTAAAAATAGAAAAACAATGGGTAGCCCGCGACAATGGTGACTGTTGCTTTGCTGCGTGGACTTAGCTTTTGTCTGTGGTGGTGGGCGTGATCGAGGCAGTGTGTGTGTGTGTGTGTGTGGGTTTTGCGTGATGTGAGGCGGGCGTGGCCTTTGCATTCGCGGCGTGTCGTCGGTCCAATAACCAGCCTCTCCTTCCCTAGTCATGCTTGGGAACGTGGTCAGAATGACTTGAGTGGATTTGAATACTCTCCCGCACTGCAGCAGCAGAGTGGTGCAGACAGGCAGCACTGCAACGGCCTCGGAGCAAAGCAAAGTGAGCTTGCGCAGACAGCCAGGCAGATGCTGTTTGTGCGGACAAGCCACAGGCCTTCGAAGCTGGTTGTCACGAGTACTTGCGTTTTTAGGGTCCTCGTTTTTCAGCTTAATGGTGTCAAGGCAAGGACCAAGACAATCAGGTTGGGGAGAAGGACGAGTGGCATTACTGCGAGACGTTGCTGCGGCGATCATGTCTAGCACATCCCGCCATTCGAGTGCCGATATGAAGCCATGGCTCGTAAACCAGTGCCAATCTAGGCCCTTGAACGTGGCGAGTTGTTTTAGTACACTGTTGAATATACGGGATAGTGTGTTCTGTTAGCCTGTGTATCAAAGGTCATTGTGACTTGTCTTCGAGTCACTATAGCTCTCTGCACAAGTCAATGTTCAACGTCGGGCTTTACTTGACTAGAATGCCGCTTCGATTTCCATTCCTTTCGGGAATGGTACTCGGAAGTCCTACAGCTTCTGCTGCCAGAGCTGATTGTCTTGGGGACCGGGACAGCGTTGTATTTAGCCATGAACCGCGTTGCGGACGGCTTGGCGAGTTTGGTCAAAGTTAGGCCGCCTTCAGACCGATGATCAAGGGCACATATATGACGATCCGGCCCTCTGAAGAATCCAAGTATGTGTGGTGAGAGCAAATATACACGCTATTGCGACTTGTCCGGGGACAGACCATGGTTGATGGACCTGAATGTCATGGCGGTGGCCAGCAAGGGCCAGTTCAGGCTGGCTGCGAGGCGAGTGGTGGATGACGTCTCGAGTGGGCGACCAACAGTCAAATGCATTTTCTCGCCTGTGGGTGCGGGTTGCTGCCTTTCCTCCAACGTTTCGTTTCTTTGTTGATGCGATTGATGTAAGTAGTTGTGGACCCGGTGGTGCAGAGCGCCTCTTGGAGGGCGGCTGAGATACAACAGGGATAGATGGTGGCAGCTGGGCACAATACAAAGAAAGGGTAGAAAAAAAAGAGGAAGAGAACACAGTGCAAAATGGAGATGACCGAAAAATAGCCAGACTATTTTCATTCTTGTTCAACAAGCTCGGTGGTAATCAACTCTGGAATAACAAAGACGGTTCGGTCAGCGTTGCATGAGGAAACGCCGATGAACAAATATCCTGGGCGCAGGAGGAGGCATGGCACCAGCTGTCGTGACCCGAACAATGACGTACGGGTTTGAACCGGCGACTACAGATTTTCATGTCAAAAGTAATAAGGTACCAGATCATGTCTTTGTGCAAATCTGCGAACTGCTGGCCAACAAAAGGAAAAACAAAACAAGTTTCGCTTTGGTGTGCACGGCGCGATAACCCTACCCTACTTGCCTACTAACCTACCTAGATATACATGAGGGTGCAGCCACGTACCTTTTGTGTGAGGATGTGGTGGATGAGGTACCTGTGGCTTGGAGCTGTGGCGGCAAACCCAGTTATTGGTAGGTAAGCAAGCGGGTACCAAAAAACATGGCCACTTTTGAGCCTTTTTTTATAATACTACTATATAACTAATAATAAGTTATATAATAAATATATAAAAATATAGGTAGATTATTTACTCCTTATACTTATCTCCTATATAAAGAAATAATTTATTAGAGTTTTATTCTAGCTTAGAGGAGGGATAATAATCTTAAATAAAAATTCAAATAGAATTTATATTTATTAAAATAATATATTCTAAAGGCTATAGTTTACTTTATACTGATATTTTTGATATTATAGCTTATCTCATATAGAAGCTCTATTATATTAAATTTAAGACTTACTTGATTTATCTAGAATTATCTAGAATTAACTATAGTAGTGTCTTTTTTGGTGATGATCCTAAAAAGCGGCCATGTTTTTTGGTACCCGCTTGGTAAGTAGGCAAGGAAGGAAGTAAGTACGGAGTACTCATTACTGACTGGCCCGCCACCGGGCCGTGCGTGGATGACGCATCGGGGTGGGAGCAGGCTTGGTGCCAAGACAGAAGAAATTAAGCTTGAATATCGGCAGAGTGATGGGAACACGGATGTCTTGTATTATTTGCATGCAAGTTGAAGGTCACCCTTGATCGGGGGGTGGTGTTCAGTTGTCTTGTCTGTTGTACGGAGGAGTTGTCATGGAGCGCAGAGTTCAGCCGTACAGAGGATTTGCTGGGCGGCTGCCACGAAACGAAAGATCCGGCACCGTGTGTAGCCGGCCGACGTGTGTGGCTGGTGGTGGTTTCAGGGATTGTTCCAGTTGGGAGGGAGGGAAGTAAGTAGAAGTGGTGAATGACCACAGAACTGGATTGGGCTATTTTTTTTTTTCTTGGCGCACTGGAAGATGTTGGGATAGCAGGATAGTTTCTCAAAGATCTGTACAATAAAACAAGAAAAAAGCATCGCGCATTGTCTTCTACATGCCCAAGTCATGTCTCGACGAGAGCAGCTTGACATGACTAAGTACCTCTTTAGGGGTCTCCCTTCTTAGCGCCGTCATTGAGTGGCTGGCGAGTGAGTGCCTTCATCAGGGGGCCTTTGGGGGGAGCTGCCCACCGCCTTTGGCCAGGGACCAGACGGGGTACACAAGTGCCAAAAATACATGAGCGGCCATTCAAGGTACAAGAGAAAATATTGCGCCTGGCTCGTATTTCTTGGTCAAGACAGCCCCTCCATTGATGTACCTGGATACTTGTCAAGCACAAGCACAAGCATCCTGGTAAATAGGTAGGTACAGACAGACAGACAGACAGCCTCAGTACCGCCTACTGCCTTACTTGCTTGCCACCACCACCAGCCACAACGAGACCTCAGGTACCTGGCCATCTGCTGGCAGTCTCATACTATTCCCAAGTATCACAATCACTCACTCACCTTGCTTCTTCCTCGTTCTTCTCTCATTCAATCCTCGTGGCCGGTAGCCCATACCACCCACCCAACATCCATTCATCCACATTAACATATCACCAAGTCTACATTTTCATTTGATCCTCATCAGTATAAATATATTTCTATATTTCTAACTTCCCTTACTGTTTTCTCGTCTTCTTCTTCCTCTCTCCCCTTTCATTCTTGCCCGCCTGCCTTGACTTGATGCCCCGCCACCAATAAACAGCACCCTTTTTTTTTTTCTGCCCGCCAAAATCTCGTCCACCTATTTTGCCCACATACATACAGACACTGGCAGAACAGAGAGAGCCCACTTGTTCGCCCACCATCCGTCCGCCGCCCGCCGCCGCCGCCGCCCCTCTACCCAAAGACGCAACGCAGAGCGAGCCTCTTCTCCAAACATTCAAACCACCACAACCCGCTCCAAGATACGTCGCCATGGACACTGCCGCCGTCAGGGGCTTGCTCGCCGCGAGTCTGCTTCCCGATGCGGATAATAGACGTCGTGCCGAGCTTCAACTCAAGCAGGTATGTCGCCCGCGCGCCCGACCCGTTCCCCCCCTTTGACCCTTGACCGTCTTCTTCTCTCCATATCTTTTTTTCGACTACCATTTTTGCCCCCCCACGACGATGCGCATCCCTCCCGTTGTGTACGCCACCTACCACGGCAAATGCCCTCGACCGCGAACCTGCGCAATACTCCGGATTCGCACTGTCTTCATTTTTTTTGCTCATCATGGTTCAAAAAGAAATCTTCGTACTAATTCCCTTGCCTGCAGATTGAAGAAGAGCTCGGCTTCCTCGTCTGCCTCCTCGACATTCTCGAGGCGGAACAAGATGCTAGTGTGCGCCTGGCTAGTATGTTTCGTCCTCCATGCCCTCGATTCACTTCTTGCACCGCCTTCTCACATCATTTTAGCAATCATCTACCTCAAAAACCGCGTCAATCGATCATGGTACACCACTGAACCCGTCACCGCTGGCAAGCTGATACCCGACGAGGAAAAGGATCGCATCCGTGACCGCCTTGTACCTCTGCTCGCCAACTCCGACCCCCTCGTTCGCCAGCAGCTTATCCCCATCATCCAGCGTGTTCTCCAGGCCGATTTTCCCAGCCGATGGCCCAACTTCATGGGCTTCACCTCGGAACTGCTCAACACGAACAACCCCTCCTCCGTTCTCGCCGGTCTGCAGTGTCTCCTCGCCATCTGCCGTGCTTTCCGCTTCAAAGCCACCAACGGTGACGACAGGCAGCACTTTGACAGCATAGTCGAGGCCAGCTTCCCTCGCCTGCTGGCCATTTGCAACGAACTTGTCAACCAGGAGAGCGACGAGGCTGGTGAGATGCTTCACCTGGCTCTCAAGACTTACAAGCACGCTACATGGGTACACATTTCTTTTTTTTCAATGCGGCGGCCTCTAGTACACTCTCTCTGACTCTCTTCTAGCTCGAGCTCGCCCCCGCTCTGCGTGTTCCCGAGACCAACATCGCCTGGTGTACCGTTTTCCTCCAGACCGTTGCCAAGGCCGCCCCTGCCAGTGCCATGCAGGATGAACCAAGCGAACGCGAGATTCACCACTGGTGGAAGGCCAAGAAATGGGCTTACTTCAACCTGAACCGTCTGTTCATCAGGTATTCCTTTCTCTTCTTTTTGGTCATTCCCTCGTTACCCTCCGCTAACCTCGGCCCCCAGACATGGTAACCCTACTGTTCCTGGCAAAGAGAGCGACGCTCTCGCCTTTGCCAAGAACTTCATCGCCAACATTGCTCCCGAGATCCTCAAGCATTACCTCCACGAGATTGAAAAGTGGGTGGCCAAGACCTCTTGGCTCAGCCGGCCCTGCCTCTCCTACACACTCATCTTCCTCGATGAGGCCGTTGGCCCCAAGGAGATGTGGCCGCACCTCAAGCCGCACCTGACTAATCTTGTCACCCATTTCGTCTTTCCCGTACTATGCCTGACCGAGGACGATCTCGAAAAGTTCGAAGACGAGCCCGAAGAATACCTTCACCGCAAGCTCACATATTTCGAGGAGGCTTCGGCCCCCGACGTGGCTGCTACCAACTTCCTCGTGAACCTCACCAAGCAGCGACGCAAGGAGACGTTTGAAATCCTCAAGTTTGTCAACGCCGTTGTCAATGAGTACGAAGAAGCTGCTCCTGAAGCCAAGAACCACGTCGCAAAGGAGGGTGCTCTGCGCATGATTGGTACCCTCGCCCCCGTTATTCTCGGCAAAAAGAGCCCCATCGCCGATCAGATTGAATACTTCCTCGTCCGATACGTCTTCCCCGACTTCAAGAGCCCTCAGGGCTACCTTCGTGCACGTGCCTGTGACACCATTGAAAAGTTTGAGCAGCTCGATTTTCAGGACCAGAACAATCTGCTTACCATCTACCGCCATATTCTCGACGGCATGGCCGATGAAGCTCTTCCCGTCCGTATCACCGCTGCTCTCGCCCTGCAGCCTCTTATCCGCCACGACGTTATTCGCCAGCACATGAAGCAGAGCATCCCTACAATCATGCAACAGCTCCTGAAGCTCGCAAACGAGGCCGATATTGACGCACTTGCCAACGTCATGGAGGACTTTGTCGAGGTCTTTGCCACCGAACTCACTCCTTTTGCCGTCGCCCTGTGCGAACAGCTTAGAGACACATACCTGCGCATCGTTCGCGAGCTCCTTGAGAAGGAGAGCAAGGCTGGCGATGACGATGAACTATACATTGCCTACGATGACAAGAGCATCACCGCTCTTGGTGTCCTGCAGACCATTGGAACCCTGGTTCTGACTTTGGAGAGCACCCCCGATGTGCTCCTTCACATTGAAGCCGTCCTGATGCCTGTCATCAAGGTCACTCTCGAGAACAAGCTCTACGGTCAGTTGATCCGAGCCCAGTCCGCGCAGACCAAACTAACAAACTTGACACAGATCTGTATAACGAGGCATTCGAAATCATTGACAGCTGCACATTCACCGCCAAGGCCATTTCCCCCAATATGTGGCAGGCGTTTGAGCTCATCCACACAACCTTCAAGTCCGGCGCCGAATTCTACCTCGAAGACATGCTGCCTGCTCTAGACAACTTTGTCCAGTACGGTGCACCACAGCTAGTTCAGAAACCCGAATATGTCCAGGCCCTCTACGAGATGGTTTCCGACATGTTCGCTGATCCGCGCCAGGGTGGTGTCGAGAGAATATGCGCCTGCAAGCTGGCAGAAGCCCTCATGCTTAGTCTTCGTGGAGGCATTGACCAGTTCATCGAGGGGTTCATCTCCATGGCCATGACTGTGCTGTCGGACCAACCGGACGTCAAGCCCAAGAGCTACAAAATCTACCTCGTAGAAATGGTGATCAACGCCATCCATTATAATCCTCTTCTGAGTCTTCAGATTCTCGAGGCCAAGGGCTGGACGAACCGTTTCTTCAGCCTGTGGTTCGGAAGTATGTCTTCCTTCAGCCGTGTGCACGACAAGAAGCTCTGTATCGTCGCCATCTCTGCCCTTCTCAACCTCAACCACGAGCAAGTTCCTCACAGCGTCTCTGTTGGGTGGCCGCGCCTGCTCCAGGGAATCACTGAGCTCTTCCGTACTCTGCCTGGCGCCCTCAAGAGTAAGCCACCTCGAAGTGCATCGCCAACCATGATACTAACCTACTGCAGACCGCGAGGAGGCTCTCCGTGACGACCCTTACTTCTCCACCAACTACAGTTATGATGACGATGACGAGTGGGACGAGGATGAATCCAAATGGGAAGCTGAGGAAGAGGTAGAGGCCGTTGTCGAGGAGGAGGCAACCGAAGCCAAGGAAGAAAGCAACGCCTATCTCGAGTTTCTGCATGGCGAGGTAGGAAGCCAATGGATCGCTCAACAAGTCGAATTCGCTAACATTTTTTTCAGGCCCAAAAGTTCAGCCGGGCGATTGACGACGATGAAGAAGATGAGCTGCGAGAAGACAGCGTTCTGCTCGAGTCACCACTAGACAAGGTTGAGCCGTACCAGCTCTTCCGTGATACTCTGCTAAGTAAGTAGTCCGCAAGGTTGAATTGCAGCACGTGCTAACAATTCCAGAAATGCAACAAGAGCAGCCCCAGTTCTACAGCAGCTTGGCTGGTCAGTTGTCGGCAGAGGAGCAAAATGTGCTTCAGACCATTGTTGCCAAGGCCGAGGCAATCGCCGCACAACAGGGACAACAACCACCCAATGGGGGTGCCAACTAGACTTGGCGAGCATTTTTCAATATAGCGAGGAAACGTTGGGGGCCAGGGGCGGCGTGCCGTATGTTCACGGCATGGCGGCTCTGGTGATGAGCACAAGAGCAAGCGGTGGATAGCATCAAGATACCTAAGACAGGCGATGATTACGGGTGTTCGGGACACACGGTTGGGCCGTGTGGGAAACAAACCCTTTTATATATAGTAGGTAGTGATACGGGGCGGATGGCAATTGCTTCGGAAGTGGTTTGTCAAAGTCCAAGTCCGAGCCGCGGTTTTGGCCAGCGTGGGCGGCGCCCTGTCTAGCAGATGTGAGCAAGAAAAGAATAATGATTTACTTTGTTCAAATTTGTCTATCGTCATAATCATTTTCTGTCGTCTACCGATTCCCAGTACATTCTAAAGTGCTCGTGAAAAAAAAAAAGGGTAGCTCGTTACCCGTCGGATGGCATCGATGGGGGATGGATACCAGCAGAGCTTCAGGTTGAAGTCTTGCCTTGGTTACTGCGCTTTCGCCCAGACGTCTCTCCACACGAGAAGCGTGCTCAGGGTCATGATGCAGCCAATGGTTACGTCGTCGATGGCGACCCAACCGATGAAGGACGCGGGCAGGCAAAGGTCCAGCGCGTCAATGACGAGGCGTCTCAGCGGCGGGGGCGGGGGCGGGGGATGCTGCTGCTGCTGCTGCTGCTCCCTCTTGGAGGATCTGGCAGGGGACCTCGAGAGGAGGAGGCCGGCGCGCCGGATGACGGTGCGGACAATGGAGGCGAGGATGGCGTAGAGCCAAAACTTGTTGGCCTCGACGAGGACGGGTCTGTACCAGGGCAAGACGTGGATTTTCATGTCGTGGAGCTACAAAGATGCAGTATCAGGATCAACATTGATCACAAGGGGAAGACGAAGAGGAGGGAAAAGAAGAAGAAGAGACAAGCAAAGACAGAAGGAAAAAAGCAAAAAGAGAAGGGGGATCCATGAGGAGTGAGTGCCATACCATGGTCAGGTTCTCGAGGGCAAAGTACATGAGCAGGCAGCTCCATTCCACCAGGTCCAAGGTTTTATACACCAGCGATGCATGCTCTTTGGCGATGGTGTCGAGGACGTTGTGGATGCAGTCCAGGAGCACAAAAAATCGCAGATATCGTCTTGCTAATTTATGGTTTGTCTACGTTAGCTCTCCATCGTTTTGTCATGTACACTGGGTAGAATTTTTGGTGGTGGTGGTGGTGGTGGCGGCGTGTGTGTGTATGTGTGTGTATGTGTGTGTGTGCGTGTGTACCGAGATCCAACTGCGCAGATGCGATAAAGCTGCGCGTCGCCACCACCTCATCGGCCGCCTTGGCGGAGATGATGACGAGACCTTGAAAGAGGCGCAGCGTCAGGTCTAGGCCGGCGGTCGTGCCGAAGAATTTGCAGGCTTGCCGGAGGAGAGACGGCAAAGGCTGCTGCGGCGGCGGCCGTGGTGGTGGAGATGTGCGGCGCTGCGACTTGGTCTTGGACTTGGACTTGGCCATGGCGCGCGACCAAGGGGAAAAAAAGGTTTTAAATAAAAGAAAACAATAAAATAAAGCTCAAAGGTTGCAGTTGTGTATGGATAGATGAATATAGGCTGGAGTGAGCGAGTTGGAAAGAGCTCATGGATGCAGACGGTTGGGGCTTATTATGAGAGAGGCGCGGAAAAAAAGGACGAGGTCGGTGTAGCTGCAAGCAAGGAAGCCGCGCGGGCCCCCGAGGGCCGGAGTTTTGGCGCGCGCCACGTTTCTGTCATTGCAAATCATTCTTTGTTTGCCTGGCTTCTGTAAGAGAGAAAAACAGATTTGAATCTGAGGTAGGCTCGTTGTCCTTTTCTCTGTTGTTGTACTTATGTGTGGGAAAAGCTCACCGCCGCCCGCCATCATCAGTTATAACGCACCGGGGGCTGGATTGAGAGGCGAAAAAAATCGAGTTTCCGAAATTGACGTCCATTCCGCAATCCGACTTAGCCAGATAACTCCTTGAGAGGTTTTTCTTCTAGATGAAAAAAAAAAAAACACCGCACGCGTCATCCTTCTCAGAGTCGTTGGATGCGGCTCTCCAACGGGCTCCACGTCGCCGCAACGCCAAATCACGGTGCATGGCCTTGTAAAGATGCGACGAACATAAAGGCAAAACTAAATTGTATAACTCGTTTGGTCATTCCCCCCCCCCCCTCCTCCTCTCTTTTTTTTTCTTCGATCTGTCGACCACTTGATTGGCTATAATGCAGCACTCTACCACTGCATCGGAGCTGGCCGGCCCCGACACAGAGGGGACCCCAGGATCGGCCATGGCGTTTCTGCATTGGCGCATCGAGACTTTTGCGTACAGATGCTCCGGACCACTGCACAAAGAAACGAATGCAGCAACCACTGCTTTCTATCCTTACTGTTTATGCATTATTTGATCGTCAGTATTCTTTAATCTTTGATCTGCAGAAGCAAGGCTTAGCTCTCGGCACTCTCCGCCTGTTGCACGAATCGAGTGGGGCACGTGATGACTCTGGGCGGGCCGTTTGAACGGCCATAGAGTAAGTAAACCCTTCAACAGAAACAATACGCATGCAGCATTTCATTTCCTTTATATAATCGAAAATCTGACAGGCGACTCTGTCTATTCATCAAGAGACGGCTTCCCTACCAGTCGATGTCGAGGGGCTGAACAGTAAAACGCACCATACCTTCCAGCCTCCGCAAACGCTCAACCCCGCCCAGACCGATCTCATCGCGCCCGCTCACTTCACCTCACCGTCGGTGAGCCAGAAGAATTATGACGACCCGATACCGCGTTGAATGTAAGTAACTTCTTGGAGTGGCGCCATGTGGTTATGACGTACTATTCTCACCTTCCTTCGTGGTTGACCCGTGCCCCCCTCCAACAACTCACTGACTGGCCTCTATAAAGATGCGCTCAAGACGCACCGACGAGACCAATTCATCGAATGGGTCAAGGGTCTCCTCGCCGTGCCCTTTGTCCTCTACTCGCAGCCCACGGGCCTCGTCGGAGATGGCACCAGCATCGCCAAGATGTCCGAGGAGGCGCATCGCCGATACGCCGAGATCATGCGCGACGTGGAAATGATGATTGACGACCACAGTACGCGCAGACGCCGCCCTTTTCCAACCTGGCTACCCAAAAAGAGACCCTGATGCTGACGCCTTTCCTCCTTGTCTTTGTCATTTGATAGTTGCCCGACAAAACCAGGATTCCCCCATACCGTCCAAGCTTGGTATGCTGGTCCCGACAGCCGGACCCTTCTTCACCAGGTTACCGCTGGAAGCGGCCTTCAAGTACCAGGACCGCAAGCGTTACATTTCCTGCCGCCGGTACGTGGCACCGTCGTTTAACGATGTTCGCCTCGTTCTCAACTCGGCCCAGATCATGGCCGTGACCAACGGCACTCTGCAGCTTGCCACGTTTGACGGTGATGTCACGCTATACGAGGACGGTCAAAATTTGGAGCCCAGCAGCCCCGTCGTGTCTCGCCTAATGAGTACGTGTCTTTTCTTTTCTTCCTTCCACTCGGCCCATCATATCGTGCCGTACTGTGGTGGGGGCAACATGAACCTGACAGTTTTGTTCCAGACCTCCTGCGCAACAATATCAAAATCGGCATCGTCACAGCCGCCGGCTACACGACGGCCGACGGCTACTACGGGCGCCTGCACGGCCTGCTCGAGACCGTTGCCGCGTCGACGGAGCTCGACCCCGTGCAGAAGCAGAACCTCGTCATCATGGGCGGCGAGGCCAACTACCTCTTTGAGTACTCGCAGTCGTCGCCGCACCGCCTCGCGCCCGTGCCGCGCGCACAGTGGCTGACGCCCGAGATGGCGTCGTGGTCCGAGTCGGACATTACCGCGCTCCTCGACGTCGCCGAGACGGCCCTCCGCGACTGCGTCCGCTCCATGAACCTGCCCGCGCGACTCATCCGCAAGGACCGCGCCGTCGGCATCATCCCGGATCCGCCGCACGTCCAGATTGCGCGCGAGAGCCTCGAGGAGACGGTCCTGGTCGTGCAGCGCATCCTGGAGCTCGGCAGCTTGGGCCTGCGGGAGCAGGCCGCCGCCGCGGCGCCTGGCAGCGGTGGCAGCGGTAGCAACAGCAAGCGGGGCGTGCCCTTTTGCGCTTTCAACGGCGGCCGCGACGTCTTCGTCGACATTGGCGACAAGTCGTGGGGCGTGGCCGTCTGCCAGCAGTGGTTCGGGCGACGCGCCGACGCGGGCGCCGCGCCGCCCGCCAGCACCGCCATCAAGGGCGAGAACACGCTGCACGTCGGCGACCAGTTCCTCAGCGCGGGCAGCAACGACTTCAAGGCGCGCAGCGTGGGCACGACGGCGTGGATCGCGAGCCCCTCGGAGACGGTCGAGCTGCTGGACGAGCTGGCGGACTTGACGCAGAAGAAGCTGGCGTGAATCTCTCTGTAGAAGCCATCATTTTTGTTTTTTTCCAAAGGTACGAGAACAAGGTTGCCATTTCAACGAGGTACAATACAAAACATTAGCATATCACTCTTCAACATGTAATATATAACAAACTCCATGCATTTTTTCATTCTGGGTGCTGTTCTCTAATCTAGTCTTATTGGCCATTCTGGACCGTTGTGAGTATCTGCTGCTTTCCCCCGTCTTCGGCGTTACTCGGATGCGGATTACCATTATGGACAGTCGAAAAAATTGCACCTAGATTTCGGCTGCGAGGGAGAAGGGGCAGAGTCTTGTTAGTCGTGTGCCGTCAGTCTTCCTCTTGTTGGCCGAAGCGCGAGCTTTTGTGTGTTGGTCCTTAACACTGGGCTCGTCTGCCCACCAAAGAAGCTAGACGATCCCCGTCGGCAGCTAGACAGAGCGCGAAGCCCATGCCTCCGGCACAGGCGCCGGCGGGGAGCTTGTCCCGCGGGGGGGGGGGGGGCTGTCGTCTCGACCTTTTTTTTTGTCGCGGCTGGGGTCGACCGCCCGCTCGGTACCGCCAGCCGCGCGCCCGTCATGCCGATGCCCGCTCCGGAGAGGCCTATGTCCCCCGCTTTGTCGCGGGCCTTGTTGTTGGGCAAAACTCGCCGGACGGCTTGGTGGCGGGGGCCGGCGAGTCGTGCCGCTCGCGGCGTCTCGGCGCTCCAGCACGACGATTTCCAATCCAGTTCATTTCCGCCAGTCTCGATCCTAGGCTTGTAATAATCTACGATGGGACTTCAAAGACGCCTTGTTTGTTTCAAACTGGCGTTGAGCATGCCTGCGGCTCTACTGGGAAACTACTTGATTTGATAGGTAAATTGTGTAGAATTTTATTTTGTAAATGCTCAACGTTGGCGTCGGGTCTGAAATACTCCCGTACCTGGGGGCCTGTTTTCTTACCAGCAATGTTAAAGTGTATATTCCATTCATTAGGAACATACTTTGGTGCCTGCTCATATTCGCCCCCGTTTAGGAACTCGCGCCAAACAGTCCCGAAGATGCGCTCCTCGCCGCTAATAAAAAAGAGATCACTGACGCAGCGCTGACATAACCACCCGAGATGACCATAAGCGGCGCCAAAGTTTATTATGGGAACAAACCGAGATTTTTTTTTTCTCTACAGTTGTTTTGTTTTCCTGTATTCCCATCATCTCTCATGAGCAAGTCGTGCCTGGCGTTTGGGAAATCATGTCTCTGGCGCAGCATCTGACCGTCGAGGACGAGTTCGAGTGCGACCTGCCCGACGACGGCGGCGACGACATCGACGGCGATGGTGACGTCGTCAACCATGCGCGCGGCTCGTGGCGGCGCATGAGCTTCGATGCGTTTGCGCCGGTACGGCCGCACTTTGACCTCGCCGAGGACAAGAGCCACCGAGAGGCCGCGTACAAGACGTCGACGCTGCGAAGAATCGGTACGTTTTTTTTCTTGCCGTCCTCACCGGGGGAACCTTGTCTTGTCTGCAAGGTCCGGGATGGTTTTTTTTTTAGCTAACAAAATGGGCTGCGGGTGGTGTGGGCGGGAACAAACAGTCCAAGTTGCGCTCGCAGTAATCTTTTGTTTTCTCGCATCTGGAATCGTGTTTGGGTTCGCCTCGATCAAGCCGATCCTCGTGTCCGAAGGTGTTTACAGCGAATTCTGCACCAACAGCGCGGGAACTGCAAGTCGCGGAGGGCGACGAGGAGGAGGAGGAGGAGGAGGAGGAGGAAGGGAGCGTCATGGGGCGGCGCCGTGCGCGGAGCAGGAAATTCGGCTAAATCTCCTCTTCATCGTCGCCTCGGTGACAACAAACACGTCGAGCCTGTTTGCGGGATATACGCTGGACCGCTTCGGCCGCCGCTGGTGCGCGACGGTGGCGGCGGGATTCCTGGCGGTCGGCGCGCTGATGATGGCCTCGCACGGCAGGCTGCTCTACCAGCTGGACGGGTACCTGCTGGGCCACTTCTTCCTCAGCCTGGGCGGCA
Source organism: Cordyceps javanica (assembly GCF_051103115.1). Lineage (NCBI taxonomy): Eukaryota > Fungi > Ascomycota > Sordariomycetes > Hypocreales > Cordycipitaceae > Cordyceps > Cordyceps javanica. The sequence continues at coordinate 7,054,184 of NC_139295.1, forward strand.
CCTTTCTCTTCCTCCCGAGCTTCCAGCTGTCCAATGCGTTTCCAAAGCACGCCGGCCTGGTCGTGGCCCTCGTCACCTGCGCCTTTGACGCGTCCTCTGCCGTCTTTTTCCTCTACCGGCTCGCCTGGGACGCCGCGGGCGGCAGCGGCGGCAGCAGCAGCAGCAACAGCATCAGCATCAGCAAGTTCTTCCTGGGCTACCTCGCCGTCCCCGCCGCCATCGTCGTCGCCGAGTGGACCGTCATGCCCCGGCAGCGCTACCACACCCTGCCCGAGCTGGAGCGCAAGATTGCCAAGGCGCGGGACGGCGCGGCCGACGTGCACGCCTCCGACGACGACCTGCCGGACGCGCGCGCGCTGCTGCGGGTGCGCAGCCGCCGCGCCGAGCACCGCCGCGACAAGCTGGACCGCATCGAGAGCCTCGCGGGCGACGCGGCCGAGCGCGAGGAGGGTATGCGGCGGGGGCGGCGGCCCTCACATCAACAAGGGGACTGCAACGGCGGCGGGGGCGGCGGCGACGGCGTCTGGGGCGCGCTGCACGGGCGGCCGGTCGCGGCGCAGATGCGGACGCCCTTTTTCGCGCTGCTGCTGTGCGTCACCGCCTTCCAGATGCTGCGCATGAACTTGTTCATCGCGACCGTCGGGTCGCAGTACAGGCACATGCTCGGCCTCGACGGCGAGGCGCTGATCGCGGGCCTCTTCAACGCGGCGCTGCCGATCGGCGGCGTGGCGGCCACCCCCCTCATCGCCCTGCTGCTCAACAGCTGCAGCGTCGCCACCGTCCTGGGCGTCATGACCGGGGGCGTGGCGTTGATGGGTGTGCTCAACTGCTTCCCGTCCGTCCCCGCGGGCATCGCCACCGTCCTCGTCTTTGTCACGTTTCGGCCCTTTTACTACTCTGCTGTTTCGTAGGTTGTCGAATATTTTCCTGCAAAGAGAAAAAAAGACTTTGCGTTTCCCCCGTCTCCTTCCTTCCTTCCTTCCTTCTTTCTTCTTCTCTTCTTCCCACCCCCCCTGGCTAATGAATATCAATGTTAGGTATACCACCTCCAAGATTTTCGGCTTTGCCACATTCGGTCGGGTGTACGGCACCGTCATCTGTGCGTCTGGTGTCTTCAACCTGGTTCAGCCGGCACTGGAGAGCTGGCTGAACGTGCAGCTGCGGGGAAATCCGCTTTTGTTAAATATTGCATTGGGCATCGTGGGCACCGTCTTGGCTGCAGCGTTTACGGCCTACGTAAAATGGCAGAGCGTCGAGAACCGCAAGAGGTCGACGCATCCCGGCAGCCACCCCAACGGAGGTACATTGTATGGTACATTAACGTCATAGGTTTCCAGTAGTGTAATAAAAACACCACTCCAAGCCCATGTTTGCTCTTCCATACTGGACGCCATGCCACGACAATGGCACACTGCTGCGCACCTGCATGCGGGGTACACAGCTTTTCCACAACCTTTAACGCCAACATTACACAGCATATGCGTTTGTCTTTTGATCTTTGTGGTAAAATAGAAAGAGAAGTATGACTACATCTCGGTAATTCAAAATTTCGTATATCAAAGCCGTACAAGAAGGAAGTTCAGCAAAAACGTTTTCATATATCATCCATTTCAATCATTCAAAGGCATCCGTATCGAAGCGGTCCCAAGCGCGGCCCCCGCCTCATAGCCGAATCCTCATGTCCTGCTCATGTCGTAAGAGTGTTCTGTGAACCAATTCCAGCCCGACGTAGTCGTTTTCGAATTCCGACGAGTCCGCCCCCGGCGCGACGGGCCCGCGCTTCTTGGGCAGGCCGCCGCCGCGCGTCGCGCACGAGTCAAAGTCGACCAGGACCAGCGCGGGGCCGGCGTAGTCGACAAACATGATGTTGTCCGGGGCCACGTCGTTGTGGACGAGCTGCATGCCGTGAATGTGGCGGACGGCGGCGCGGAGCTGCGCCATGGCGCTCTCGGTGTCGACGGGGCACCGCCGGCGGATGCGCTCCGCCAGCGTCTCGGCGTAGCGGTCGAAGCAGAGTCCCGTGACCTCGCCGCGCCGGCCGACGGCGCAGCCGTGGAACCGGGCGACGTTGGGGTGCGGGCACGCGCGCAGGCGCAGGCCGATGCGCGCCTCGTGCTGCACGTACTGGCCGAGGGTCGGCGAGCCGTCGTACTCGGCGATGCGGACGCGCTTGACGTGCAGCCCGTACTTTTCCGGCTCCGCGCACACGGGCGTGCCGGCCTCGAGCGGCGGCCAGAGGTTGGCCCGGTCGACCTGCTGCAGGATGCACGACTCGATGGCCGGCAGCGCCTCCCGGGACGGGTACCGCCCGGCGACCCGGGCGTCCCAGAACTCCGACTTGTTGTACAGGTACATGACGTGCGTGTAGAGGAACATACGGACCCCGTCAATATCCCCCCAGCGCTCCTTCATCGAGTAGAACTCCCATTCCGGTTCCATTGGGACAAGGTTTGGGGTTGGGGGGAAGGGTCCGCGGCAGCGACAACAGCAGCGGCAGCGGGCGGCAGCGGAACAAAAGCGGGAAAAACAACGCGAGACGGACGGTTGTAAGTATTTAGTTGAGCGGCGACAGTGTTTTCGACAAAGAAGAGTGTGACAAAAGGGTGAGTGAGGGGATGGGGACTTTTTTCCCACCTCCTTCATGCGTCAAGTCAGCTCGTTCCCCCCTCCCCTTTCTTTGTGCGACCTCATAATGCATACAGTGGCAGAAAGGCTGTCTCTCACTGTCCCTTATCCGACGCGCATGCAGGTCTGTTTTGCTTTTTTTTTCCCGATTGCGTGAGTTGCGGCATGTTCTCTCGCATTCGGAGATTTAGGGACACTTGACCGCAGGGCACACGTTGTTTTGTAGAAGAGAGGCTAAAGACAGAGACAAAGGGGGAAAGCGGGCGTAAATGGCAAAAAAAGCAACGGAAGTGCAAAAAGGTTTCAAATAATTGTATTTCAATAGCGGTTAGGTCGTTTTTCGATCGCAGCGATGCGATGCGAGGCTGACTGGGTCCCGGCTCGATCGGGTTTGCGGGCGCCGCGGCGCGGCCAGACCCGGGTCAAAAAAGTAAAAAGAAAAGCCGAATACAACAGAACATTCCAACCCATGCAGTGTCACAAGATTCCTGCGGCCCCGGACTCGGAGAAAAGAAGAAAAAAAAAGAAAAAAAAAAGTAAAACAAAGCAAAGCAAAAGCAAAGACATGGGCGTGTTCCGCACTACTGATAGTTGTACCCTTGCACTGTCGCCACTGCGGCTGGCTTTGCAGGTCCCGTGTACTGGTATTGTACAGGACTCGGCGCGTAGACGGGCGGCGGCGGCGCCGCGGAAACGGGGGGAGGGTGAAACGGGGCTTGCTCGACGTCATTGGCAGCCTTGTTCCTTCTATGCTTGAGGTAGATGCCGCCGAGAACCGCAACAGCGAGGACAAAGATGATGGGGATGATGATGAGCTTGATTGCTCCGCCGACGAGACCCATTGTGAGAGCGGTGGGGATATGATGAGCCTTTGGTGAAGATGAGATAAATTGGGGCAAATAATGCAAGTGTATTGTTTGCCATCTTGCAGAAGCCGTCGAGGGCGGACTGGAGCGCATTATATCTTCCTACCACCGACGCCTTTTGCCGTCCGAGCCGGCCTTTCAGCGGCTTGCCCTACGTCGTTTTTTGACGGCGTAACCGTTCATTTGGACGTCTCCCATGATGATAGGCTCAGCGCCGTGCATCGTCGTAGTGCGAGGTTGCAGCAGGCGCTTCGAGAGAGTTTGTCGCTGGCCCGATACACTTGGTATGGGGACATGGCCCTCACAGCCACAACGCCCGGTTCGGCAACACGGAGCCGAACCGTTGCGGGCATCCCCACCGGATGCGACCGGTTTGGGTGGGCGATGAAGCGTAGCATCTAAATTGAGGAGGGAGCCGTCATTGGCTCCCGTCCCCCCTGGCTGTCTTACTCACCGCCGAGAAGCTAGCAAGCATCAGAAATGGATCTCGCTGGGGATGAATTCAGGCACAGGAATCATGCCGCCAAGGCCCAGGAGACCATGAAATACCATCGGCATTCTCGGCATCACGGATTTGTACGCAGATTCGGAGGGGTTGGTCATCGATCTGCTGCAGTCTTGAGCCCATAGAGCGACTCGAAACTGTACGCACATGTTATATGCGGGCGCTTACAACCTCATCTCTTTGATGCAATCCCGACCTGCACTCGCTGCACAGCCCCATTCGAGCGGGTTTCCCTTTTTGTCAGAAACACCCCCGGCTCGTGAGGCTAAGAACGTCCCGACGTGACAAGTCATTCTCCTATCCCGCAATCAAACTGTATGTAGAACAATCATGTTCCATTGATCAGTAGCAAAAATTGAATGGAAGAGGAACCCCGAAAACGAGGCGAAAGACGCATCACGTCGCCATGTCAGCATGTGAGCGGGCTGCCAGGACGTCACAATGCTAACCGCCCGGTCCAAGTTTGTTTCTACCTTTTTTTTTTATATCTCGGCGTCTATATCACCTGAACTATATTTACTTACACAGCCCGTGTGTACTCTACTTGGATCCTTCTCCTCTTCCATAGATGCTGCGAGTGGCGCAGCTGCATCGACTACCGCGCGCCGTTCTTCGCCGCACGTGTTGCCATCCTTTGTTCCGGGGCCACTAGGTCTAGCGACGAGAGAAACGTAATTGCACGCGTCCACTCAGGAGCATTTTCGTCTGTTTTCTTTTTCTCGTGGGCTGGATTGGTCAATTCACCCCAATTTTGGTCTGGGGTGAAGCAGGGTGATCTGGCACCGGCTAACTGAAGAGGTGCCCGAAACAGAAGAGAAAACAAAGGTTTGACTTTGGTGCAAGATTTACGAAGATATTCTGATGACTCTCGGAAATACGTCTTCTATATCAGATCGATTCGCTCCTTCTTGATTTATCGTCTCGGCAAGTTGTTGCTACACCGTCCTCCAATGCGCCTAGCGCACAGTTGTTAATATATATGTCTATAGTCAAATCGCATGGTTTCCAACTATCATTGATCGGTACAATTTTAATTTTTTTTTCTAAAAAAAAATCGGAAACTGACTGACTACTACCTCGGGTTTTTCGTAGCATTTTCCATGTCTGTACCAGAGACATCGCCCCTGAGATTTGACTTCGGCGAGCTTAGCGAGACCAGCCACGATTGATGAATGTCGCATGCCGTTGCTCGCCTCTTTGCCCAAAACCGACCTCATACTCCTCCTCCCGGGACGACCCGGCAGATCAGAACTATAGAAGTAGTCTAGTCGTATCAAAGATGTGCTCAGCTGCAGTGACTATACATGATTTGGTGATGATGGTCCGCATGCCATCATCTTCCACAGCCCCGGTCGCACACGGACATCTTGCGCAGCGATAATTTACAATTGATACGCGAATTATAATAATCTCGGCAGTTTATAACCTTGGCCAAGTTGAAGGAGTCCTTGTGTCCTCTACTCTCAGAACAAGAAAATTGCAGAGACTGAAGGACCTTGCATCGGGTTCTGGTTTCGACAGGCTGCTACTTGATAAATACTCTCCACAAGTGATCCATCATGTTACCAGCTTTCATCGCTCAACTTTGCTCGATTCGGTGCAATTTCCAACTCTATTGACAATTTTTTTCATTGTGTTGCCAGCTTTCACCTCTCCAGTTTGCTCACATCAGAGCTATTTCCAGCCAAGCTCCAATATGGTCGCAACAACTGTCCGTTGACACACAATATGCACGGGCTCATGGCAAATTCCGCGTTATTCAACCGAAAGGCCTTTTCACGGCGCTGCTTTGGCACGTCAAGTAGTGGGCTGCATATGTCTGACGGGTCGTTTCAACACCACAATCCCTCTTTCTGGTAGGGCTGTGAAGGATGTCTGGATGGTCAACACCCAGACACCGCAAGCAGCATTAGTAGCACGAGTTATGTGAGGACCCAATCCCATCAGGACGAGGCGCATTATCATACAAGGCTTTATACAAGCATCTTCTTTTTAGTGTAACGCTGGGCGCATCTACGGCTGCCATCTTGTCGTGGCTGCTTACGTTAGCGACTCCTTATTTCGTTTAACCCTAGCTTGTTCTCCGTAGCCACATCGCCGTTGATCGCTACCTACTATGAGATGACCTAGAAAGAACGAAAAGTGTGCGCGGATTCTCATTCGCTTGGCGTTCCAAGTGGATAGTGCAGAAAGGATTCTAGCCTCTCGTCAGCGCCAATGGTGTACCACCTATCCCATCCCACCGTTGTTAGGAATGGGATTCGTTCAACCCAGACGGGGATTAATAAATGTCAGTATAGCCTGACTTGCTTTGAGTCTTGCCAGAGGGGCAGAGAAGCATCTGCACCGTCCCCTTTCTGTTTTTGTCCGCCCCAACATGACGCTAAAATTCAGGCTGCAGGACCTTTTGCTAGCAGGATCAGCGATGCCGGGGTTGTCGAGATAGGCAGAGCGATGCGACCGGCGGCCGCCCACGATCCCTCTGCTTGATCCCAGGACGAAAATACTGTGAGCACTGAGCACCATCATGGCTAGCCGAACGGAGTGGTGTCGGAATCGCTCTGTGGCGGCGCCTTGCTCCCGCGTTGGGGTCGCCGAGGCTAGACTCGGCGCGCTCCGCTCTCTTTGGTCTTGAAATTTGGTTACATCGATTCCGATCAAGTTGGTATTGACAGTCTTTCCAACGACTTGTAATTCTGAGGGACGACTGAGTAAGCGACCAGGAAAGTCTGCGCGAATGACTTGGTTGCTGACCACCATTCTACTGACCGACCTGCTTTGGGCTTGTACCCGCAAAAGCATGGAGAAGATGCAGTGTGATAAACTAAGTAAGTGGTTATTAGCGGAAGTAATCAAACAAAAGTGCCCAGTTCGCCCAGAGTAACTTGCGGAACGCACGCGGGAGATCTACCAACCAACCTCGGACGGAATATCGATCTTGGGATGGGGCTTCCGCCTGTTCATTGTGTTCTTCATCCCTTGTCAATTCTCCAGTCATCAGAAGGTTTTGCAATAACTCGCATTCTCTTCAATACAACCCCGCGTCCGTGGTAACGCATCGTCTCTGGCGCTGTAAACCAAGGCCAGCCCTCTCCAGGATGGACGACGACTCCTTCGGGCCGCGGCTGTCTGGCCATTTCGATTTCACTCTACGCTTCGAGCATGCGTTTTTTCAAATCATTCCTTGCTCGTCCATGATCCTGGTTCTTCCATACTACATCCGCATCATCGTCAACAGCCCTGCTCTCGTGCGCTCGGGCCTGCTCCTCTGGGCCAAGCTCGCCTTGGCTGCAGCTGTCGCGGTTGTGCAGCTCACCAGTATTGTCTTGTGGCATAACTCATCGCTCAACACATCGATCGCACAAGCTGGCTCGGTTCTGGCCTTTCTCGCTTCTCTGGGCACCGTCGTTGTAACGTATGCTTCGCACAAGCACTGCCTCCAGCCGGCCGTCTTCCTCTGCCTATTCCTGAGTGGCACATTTCTACTTGATCTCGTCTCCATCTACTCGTATTACCACCGCGAGAGCCTTGGGGCGCTAACATGGCTCACATGCGCGCTGCCTGTTCTCAAGCTCGCGCTGATCATCCTGGAGGAGCTTTCGAAGCGCTCGCTACTCATTTCGGAGGAGGCGAAGCGCGAGTTCAGTAGTGAGGTCTTTGCCGGCTTCTGGAGCAGATGCACATTTGCATGGATCAACCCGCTTCTATTCTTTGGCTTCCGAAATAGAATAAAGAATGATCAACTTCCCGAAATTCGGCATCAATTCAACTCAGAGAAGAAGTTCCTAGCATTTAAACGTCTCTGGGATAAACGAGACGAGAACGACAAATATGCTCTGCTGAAATGTTGTTTTCTTGCTGACCCTTGGCCATTCGTGTACATTATCATTCCGAGATTACTACAAATCGGCATTATCTTCAGTCAGCCATTTTTACTACAAGCCGTGGTCAACTTTGTCTCCGGAGACACTCCAATCGATGGCATGCCTCGCGACCAAAGAGGCACTAGCCTCATATTCGCAACTGCTCTTGTCTTCTTCAGCAAAACGGTAAACCAAAGTCACTGTTTTCCGTTCGGGCCATTGCTAAGCACGTGTAACAGCTTACCGCAAACGTATTCAGCCACCTTCGAAACCAAATTATGGTTTCGACACGAGGCATTCTCTCCACTGCCATTTACAAAAAAACGCTGGCCCTATCCGCCTCTGAGGCTGAGGAGCTCGCCTCTGTCACGCTCATCACTACGGATATGGCTGGCATTGAGCGTCTCGTATCGGTTTGCTACGAGAGTTGGGCCCTGATTGTGGAAACAATTGGTGGTATCACCATTCTCTCCTTCTTCGTCGGGGCATCCAGTATCTTTTCACTAATCTCCGCAACCCGTAGGCTTTCACATGCCCATATGATCGCCATGCCCTTCCGCTAACGTGCAGTCTAGTTGTTACTATCATTGCGCGGCAGGTCGCCTCCAAGATGAACAACGCACGCAAGAGATGGAACGAGCATATTTCGGTCCGTGTTGCTTCGACCTCAACAATCCTAGCTCAGATCCGAGATATCAAGATGCTTGGTTTGGCCCCGTCCGCAGCCGTGCATCTGCAGAAGATGTATGATGAGGAAATTGACATTGCCGTCAGTGAGCGAAAGATGATGTCTCTCACGTTTGGCGTCAGTGAGTGAAGATTGATTAACACTTTACTCTTCATGTATCTAGTAGCTAACTCCAGAAAGCTTCGTTGACTGAGACCAGCGCGCCAATGCTTGTCATTGCGGGAGCTCTATTCTGGACGAGGGCTGACCACACGATATCAACGGCCCGATTCTTCAGTATACTCACTGCCACTAGCATGGTTGCCAACCAATGGTCGTGGTTTCTCAGATCACTCTCGTCGTGGGCGGCTGGCTTTGCCTGCGTGTCTCGCGTCCAGGAGTATCTCAACAAGCCCGAAGTAAAGGATCCTCGCGGCCGTCTTGACGGTCTGCAGGAAAGTCCTAGTGGTTCATCTGAAAAACCACTTTCAATCAATGGGAAGGATATACCAGCGGCGGTCCAGATTCAGAATGTGGTTGTATGCATGGACGAAAAAGCTGGCCCTATTCTCAAAGACACGACTGTACATATCAACGCAGGCGAAACTACCATGCTCTATGGAGCGGTTGGTTGTGGCAAGTCCACATTTTTGCGCGCGCTTCTCGGAGAAGTTGTCCTCCAAAGCGGGAGTATTTCTCTTGCGTCGCTTTCTACCGCCTACGCAGGCCAGCAACCTTGGCTCCTCAACGCCACCATCCGGGCCAACATCATTGGCCACAAGGCCTATGATGCTGTGTTGTACCGAAAAGTGGTGTACATTTGTGCTTTAGATGTTGACTTCCATCAGCTTCCCGATGGTGACGAGACAATGGCCGGCAACGCTGGCGCCAACCTTAGCGGTGGGCAGAAGCAGCGAGTTGTAAGACAAGCCAAGTGATCCCGGCAAACGCCCTCGTTCGAAAGCTTTTAGTACTGACATGTGGTGTTACAGTCTATGGCACGTGCGTTCTACCTCGAGGCAGACATTACAGTACTTGATGACCCGTTTTCTGCACTTGACAAGGAGACATCAGCTGTGGTGCGCGGCCGGCTCCTAGTCGAAGGCCATGCCACGGCGAAGGGCAGAACACTAATTATGAGCACCAGCATGCGAGAGCATCTCGTGGATGCTGATACTATTCTTCATGTCACTGATCAGGGAGATGTCCTCAAGGTCTCGCTCGAGGAGGCGGTGGCTCACCCGGAAGAGTTTACTCGGGAGCTGCCGTTACGGCAAAAAGCCAAGGCGGAGGCCATTGACGGCGACTTGGAAGAGCTACCGACCGTGAAGGAAGTGGAAGAAGCAGAGGAGCCGGAAGAAGCAAGAACTGACCGGGGAGATTTTTCACTCTATGCGTATTATCTACGTCCGGCCGGTGCTCTCCGGGTCATAACATTCTTCATTCTAAACACTCTTGGGGCACTATCCGAGGTGATGCCCAGTGAGTATCTACCATTCGCCCCCTATGAAATGCTGCTTCGCTAACGTGATCAGTCATCTACGCTCGCATTTGGCACGAGAGAGATCCCTCAAACAACCTGTACTACATTGGCTTTGCTGTTCTCTGCATGAACTACCCTGTTGCCATTGCCGCCGGTGCCATGTACGTGCCTACCGTTCCACAAATGTACGGCTGCCAGTCCACCGCACGCATGCTAACCACTCCATGATAGCTTCTACTACTTCATAATTCACGTCAAGACCACGCGCGGACTACACGACACTCTGGTCAAGAGCACGTTTGGCGCCACCTACGAGTTTCTGATGAACGAGGACGCCGGCTCGATCCTCAACCGCTTCAGCCAAGACATGTCGACTGGTGCCCAGCAGGTTGCACTCTACCTGCTTCCTGCAGCTTTCCGTACGTAATTTTTTTTCTGTCCTATTCTTTTCTTTTCTTTTCTTTTCTTTTGTTTTGTTTTCTCTTTGGCCCAAACGACCCATTTTAACGAAACCGAATCATTCGCAGGCGCCGTCACGGTGCTCATCGACATTGGCACCATCAGCGCCGGCGCCACCTACGCCGCGGCCATCATCCCCTTCTTCGTGGTGCTCACGGCCGCCGTGCAGCAGTACTACCTGCGCACGTCGCGGCAGCTGCGGGTGCTGGAGCTGGAGACGGCGCGCGACATGGTGCGGCACCTCACGGAGACGGCGCACGGCGTGGAGCACATCCGCGCGTTCGGCTCGCAGGCCGACGCGGCGGGCCGCTTCGCCGCCGCGTTCGGCGTCACGCAGCGCCCGCTCTACTTTCTCGCCTGCGTCCAGCAGTGGCTCGAGGGCGTGCTGGACCTGTCGACGGGCGTCGCGGCCGTCGTCGTCGTGGCGCTGGCCGTCAAGTTCCCGGACACGGCGACGGCCAGCTCCATGGGCCTGTCCATGATGAGCCTCATCAGCTTCAGCTCCGACATCAACGAGTTCATCTCGGCGTCCGTCATCATGGAGACGGCGTTGGGAGCGGTGGCGCGTATCCGGACCTACGCGGCCACCACGCCGGCCGAGGCATTTCAGGGCGGCGGCCCGCCGGTTCCTGCGGAATGGCCGAGCTCAGGCAAGATTGAGCTGAGCAGCGTTTCCGCCGTGTACAAGTATGCATCTCCCTGTTCCTGCGCCCCCCCCCCCCCCCCTTTTTTTTTTCTCGCTTTCTCATTCAGCTCTTCTAATTCTGCGCTCCAGGCCACGCAACTCGGCACCCTTTAGTCCGACCGGTAACATCACTGTCGTCGTCAACCCTGGCGAGACGCTCGGCGTCGTAGGCCGGACCGGCAGGTAAAGTGTTTCCCTCATCATTGCATTGAAACACATCATGGACTAACTCTGGGTCGCGTCCTGGCAGTGGCAAATCCACCGTCCTTCTCAGCATCCTCAACCTGCTCGAGTACACCGGCACCATCGCCATTGACGGGCGCGAGATCCGCACGCTGCCGCCCGACGAGCTGCGCGCGCGCATCACCACCGTCACGCAGAGCGGCGTCCAGCTGCGCGGCTCCGTCCGGTACAACCTCTCCCCCTTTGAGCCTGCGCGTCACCACCACCAACAAGACGCGGCAACGAGCCGCGACGCGGCGGACAATGACGGCCACAACGACGACGACGACGACGACGACGACGGGGCGCGGGCCGACGCCCTGCGCCGCGTCGGCCTGTGGGAGGCCGTCCCCGGCGGCGGCGACCTCGGCGCGGACATGAAGGACATGAAGTTGTCGCACGGCCAGCGGCAACTGTTCCAGCTCGCGCGCGCCATCCTCCACCGGCGCGCGACGGGCTCGCGCGTGCTGCTCATGGACGAGGGGACGGCGAGCCTCGACGAGGACACCGAGGCGCGCGTCGGGCGGGTCCTCGCCGACGAGTTTGCCGGCTGCACCAAGATTGTCATCTCGCACCGCGCGGCGACGCTCCGCGCGGCCGACGCCATCATGACGCTCAAGGACGGCAGGGCGACGGTGGTCAGGGGCCGTGTGTCGGACGAACGGGCCGTGGAGGCGGTGGAAGAGTGATGATGCACGTAGGAAGCCTCGGCGAACTTTTGATGAACTATACTTTTCTCTCGGTTTTTTTTCACTCTTCTCCATTACCAGTAGTCTTGAGATATATGTAAAAAGGAAAAACAAACAATATTCAATATTCAACGTACATTGACAGCATGTTTGCATGCTCCCTTGCCCCAATCACATCATCTTCCAGGCTACCTGACACGACCCATTTTCTCTCTCTCTCTCTCTCTCTCACGGCACCACTCCCGGACGGCGACACTCCGACTCGGCAAAGACCCAGCCGGTCAGCCTATTGGCAACGTCACTCACATAGCAGGCCGTCGCGCCCTTGGGGTCGCCCAGGTTGTCGTAGTCGGCCTGTCCCGAGTTGTACAGCCTCGCGGCGACGTAAAACGGCCTCGCCGTCGCCGCTGCCGTCGCCGCTGCCGTCGCGTTTCGCGCTTTGGCGAGCACCTGCTTGAGCCCGTCGCCGCTGCGCGTGCCGAGGGTGCCGTCGGCAATCATGAGGGCAATCTCGGCCGCGGGACAGGGCTCGACGGCGGCGCAGTCGCCGTCGCCGTCGTGGCTCTGCATGAGACCCGGGTTGCGCACGCCGTTGTGCGTGGTGGGCGCGCGCACGCACCCGTTGGACTCTTGCATGACCGTGGCCAGCACGAAGCGCTCGTCGACGCCGCCGCCGCCATCACCGCCGCCGGGGCCTCCACCGAGGCCGGACTTCGCCGCGACGGCCCGGATCGACGCCCGCAGCTCGGCCGTCTCGGCCGGCGAGTTGTCGGCGCCCCAGCCGTGCTTGGAGCAGGCGATGGAGATGAGCGCCGTGTTGGCCAGCCACAGCTGGTCAAAGGTGCCCCAGTCCGAGACGGCCGGCCAGCCCTGCTGCGCCGAACCGTCGCCGCGAAAGAGCGTGTACGTGTCAGGGAGCGCCGCCGCGGGGGTTGGACGAGGGCGGCATCCCGTGATGATGCTGGTGTTGGTGCTGGTGCTGGTGGCGGGGCCGGCGCCGGCCGGCGTGGCAGTGACACCGGCGCCGGCGGCGAGAGCAAAGGTGAGCAGAGCCGAGGTGAGCATCACTCTATGGTCGTTTTTCCCTGTTCGGCTTGTATGCAATATCAGCAATCAAGTGTGAGCCGCGTGGATGGGGTTTATCAAGTCGGTCAAAAGGGACTCGAGGCAGGCGGCCTCGTCGGCCTTTTGAGCAACTTCATCGGAGCTCGCTCGCTTCGCACGATTCGCGTTGATCTATGGTGCGCTATGTTTCAGCACCCCGTTTCTTGTTTCTGTGCGTGCTCCTTGTCCTTGAGAGAGAGCCACGATATGTGCCGATTCAGGTCCTGGGGCCCGTACATCGCCCTCCTGACATGCAAAAAGCCTGTTGTTGCCTGCACACCCTCAACGACTTACACCAAGCGATTGGGTTTTACATATTTCCGGGCGGGACGACTAAAGCTTCAGAAATCGCGTTTCCCCGCTTCAAGTGTGCATTCATCCATGCACGTCAAGTTGCCTTGATTCATGCAAATCAAGCTTGTCGGGAGTAGCCTGCTTCTTCTTATTCTTCTGTTTCAATCTCCTCTTCCGTAACCTCTTCCATAACCTTGACCCGTTTCAAGCATCATTGACTCAAGAGCAAAGAGGGCGACGGCGCGCCTCGCACGGATCTTGCGAGTTGCTACCCAACCGAGCGCATAACTATACTGCCTCGCTGCCTTTCCGACAACGAGCTATACTACCACTACATTGGTCAAAGCCTCTCTCTCTCTCTCTTTCTTTCTCTCTCTCTTTCTTTCTCTCTCTCTTTCTTTCTCTCTCTCTTTCTTTCTCTCTCTCTTTCTTTCTCTCTCTCTTTCTTTCTCTCTCTCTTTCTTTCTCTCTCTCTTTCTTTCTCTCTCTCTTTCTTTCTCTCTCTTTGCGAGCATTTATCTTTTGCTGTTTCCCGTTTCTCTTCTAGAATAAAGCCACTCCTTCCTTGTGTCGCTCTTGGACCTTTTCCTCCCAAACTAGTCCCGCAGCCCATGCAACTCATATTTCTCTCTCTCTGTCTCTCTCTGTCTCCCCACACCCAACTAAATCGCGCGCGTGCGCGCTTTTGTGGTTACATTGGCAATGTTCGATTGATAAGAGGGATAAGAGGCAGTCATACATGCATGTATGCTTGTATGAAGCCGTATCGGGGAAATGTAGGTTGATCTCTTTTTTTTCGCAACTGCCCGTTGGTTCCCCCCCCCCCCCTTGAGCAAGCCTCCACACTATCAATGCCCACAACCTCTCTCTCTCTCCCTCTTCCTGTCGTGTCTGATACTACAGAAAGACAGAGCTCGGGCAGACAATGAGAAGAGTCGGGTCGGCCATTGGTATTTCTTCTCCACGCACCCCAACAGGGACTATCCCAATTACAAATATGCCTCGCTTTGAAAGGGAAACGAACGGGGTCTGCAACAAGCAACGCACGCGCCCTCCCTCTCCCACCCTCCCCGCAGCGCACCAGCCATGGGCCATGCCATTGGACCCTTATTGTTAGCTGTCGGTTCCTGTTTCAGGAATTGCTACGCATTGGTGGGTGGGCTGTATCAGTGCTTGTTGATGGACCGCAGATTACCGGGTCCCGTCATTGAATGCCAATCATGAATGATAAAAGCTGGAATTGCTCCCCATGATCGGGCGTGACTCGGTGCAACCATACATGGAGCGATGCAGCCCATCCAGCCAAATGCAATTGCCTTCTTCCTCCCCTTGGTCATCCCGCCCTCATCAGTATATCAAAAGTGCTTGTTTCAACCATTGTATTGTGCTACACATCTCGACGGACCTATTGTCGGGAGCCACCTTGCTCACAGGCAATAATAAAATATACAAAAAGGACAGTATAAAAATGACTAAATGTAGGCTCATTCATGCTCGAAGCGAATGTCCATTCCGTACCAACGCCGTTCCCCGCCTCGCCTTTAGAGACATGATCCCATTTCCGCCTCCCAGTTTCCCCTTTAAACAGAAAAAGCAGACAGCAAAGACCGCCACCCGTGGACACCGCCACGTTTAAACGCCAGAAAAGGTTTCCATGCTAAAACCATGCCAGTAATTGATCTAAACAGACCCAGGTTTGTGCCCATGAATAATAATATGGCAAGACAAAAGAAAAGAAGCAAATGAAGGAAACAGGATGCCTCCAGCGACAGATGTGCTGGGCATTTGAAGGTGATAAAATATACCAAGAATGTTGGAATTAGTAACCAGCCTGGCCGGGCATCTTGCCGAGCGAGTGCGAACCCATAGTTTTCGGAGGGAGGTGGTTGTGGCAAAAGATTCGCTTGTTATTCGCCGAAGTCGACTTGGTGGCATCAATACAAAGAGTTGGGTCGTCATAAGACTCGAGCTGGCAGCATTCAATGTTCTTGATCCATCGGTTGTTGACCACGTCGAGGATGCTGATGCGCTTCGTGGGCTCAGGGTTGAGCATCTGCAGCAACATGCGGCGCAGCGCAGGAGGGTTGACGCCGACGTCGAGGGCCAGGCATTTGGGGTAGTCGGTGTCGGTGATGACGGCTTCAGCATCGGGGTGCTTCTTGTACCAGCGCTCCCAGCCCTTTACGAGCTTATCGTAGTGAGTGTTACCGGGCTCCGCGCGCGACCAGATAGCGCCGCCAAAGTTGAGGTAGATCATGACAATGCCAGTCCCCCAGACGTCGAGTGCGCGGGGATCGTAGGAGCCCTTTTTAGCAAGAACTTCTGGTGCAATATAGGGCTCGCTACCGCAGATGCCTGGGCTGCAAAGACGAACGTCGCCCATATTCTGGCCGCAAAGGCCGTGGGCCTCACGAAGCCCAGGGTGCGTGCCCGTAAAGACCTCCGAAACTCCAAAGTCGGTGATCTTGATCTTGCTGTCCTTGGTAATGAGTAGGTTCTCGAGCTTAATGTCGCGGTGGGCGATCCCGTGGGCGTGGAGGTAAGCGACACCCTGGACAAGCTGCTTGAAAATGCACAGGCGATCCTTGAGCTTGGCGTCGCCCTTGAAGAACCCCTTCTGGACGAGACCAAAGAGATCGCCCTCGGAGCAGTATTCCATGACGTGGTTCCATCGACCGTGGTCGGTGCAAAGGCGAATCGTTTCGACAATGTTGGGATGGTGCAAGCTCTTAGCGATGCTGAATTCCGACTTGATCTTCTTTTCATACTCTTCTTGGCTCTCGCTCTTGGACTTGCCACGAAATTCCTTGACAGCGTAGAGTTCGTTGGGACAGCCTTTGCGGGCCATGAGGGTCACTTTGGAGGCCGCGCCTTTGCCGAGGTGCTTGCCGTGGCGGCCGAGCAGCTTGTGTTGATACTCAAATTCAGAGAGAAGTTCGGCCGTGTCGATCATGAAATCGTCGGGCAGACTCAGACTCATCCGACGAGCCTTGGTACCAGTACCGGCATCGGGGGGGAGGGCCCAGGGCTGACGCTCAGCAGGGTACATTTTACCGCCTGTGTGCTGTTGGGGAGGCAGGCCGGGCGCTCCTCGGTTGCCATGGTCGAAGCTGCTAGCACGGCGAGGGGTCTTACCGTTACGTCCTCCGCGGGCGACAAAGTTGACGGCACGGCCTCGTAATGTGAAGCCGGTAGAGGCACGGTTCTTCTTCTGAAAGTCTTCGGGTCCCGGCAACGACTTGCCAAAGATGTTGCTTCTATGTGAGGGGACCATTTCGAGAGGCGAGCCGGGCGTTGGAGGCGAATTGGAAGCAGTGGACTGCGTCTTGTAGGATGCCGCGGCGGGGATGCTGCGAGGAGCGCTGGTCGGGGCAGTGTTGCGGTGCACGCCACTGTCTGTTGAACTCGGCGTGCTCGAGTCAAAGACTGGCGTGTCACGCTCAATGGCGGACGAAGACCGGCGGAATAGATTCGTCATTGTGCGCTTGAAACTGGACGTAGAGCCACGAGTGGAGCGACGTGAGAGAGTGGGAGGTTGAGGAGCGTCGGGTTCAATTTCCGGCAGCTTGGGCGTTGGAGGAGCAAGTTCGACGGCAGGCACAGTGGTGTTGCCAATGATTGTACGCGCGCGATGCAGCACACGTATGGGCGTTCTGCTGGGAGGCGTGTCGTCTACGGGCAACTCGGGGTGGAGAGGCGGTTTCGTGGGATTCGAGGTGGGCGGGTTTTGCGTGGTATTGTAGTGCGTCAAGGTGAGGTTCTGCTCAAACTGCTGGACACTGGTGAAATCCTGCGAATGACGACCGCCGCTAACGGGAGTGACGGGCTCAATAGGAGATTCACTTCCCGATTCACCAGCTTCTTCCTCGAGGATGGGATGAGGGATGTCGGTGAGATACTGGCGTGGGGATGAGAAGCTGTGGGAGTAAAATTGGCGGTCCTGGAGATCCGCGGCATCCGTAGGGTCTGTGTTGGTGGCAAAAGCTGGGACGTCAGTAAGTTTGGGGAGAGAAAAAACGGTTTGGTTTATTGAAGAGAGAAGAAGATGAAGAAGGATAGAAGTTGAATTGACTTCCGACTTGGGCAAAGGAAAACGCTGGGGCCAAGTTACTTGAGGCGGGACGAGCTGCGGAATCACGTCACAGGCAGGTGGCAGGCGCTGAACAAGGATATGAAAATGGATCAATAAGCAGGGGAAGGCAGTCAGTCGTCTGCGGGCAGGCGGGCGGGCAGCAAACCGGCGAGGCGGACCAAGAGGCTAAGAATAGTGGGCAAGGAGGCTGAGGGCGGGTTGTGACTGGTGACAGACAGCGAATCGGGCGCGTGCGTGGGCAGAAGGAGTGGCAAGGAAATGGTGGGCGCTGAGGAGTCGAGGAAGACTAATAAAGACCGAACGAGGAGAAAAATGCACTGACCTGATTCGGGCGCCATGGCTTGTGGCTCTGGTGGTCGTAATAATGTAGCTGCCATGATTGCGTCCGAGTAATATGAAGCTGGTGGTGAGGGCTTGCGCGCTGAATTAGGCTCGAAATGCCTCGGTTTGAGTTTTGGTTTTGGTCGGGAGAAACCAACTGGACGAGCGAGGACGAAAGCGTGGGAACGCCGTACAAAGGCTAACGAACAAGACTGGACGAGGGTGGACGAGAACGGACGCTGAGAACGGCGCGAAAGGGCGAGGCGGCGAATGGGTGGGTAGGCAGACGGACCAGCCAAGATAGAGAGAGAGAGAGAGAGAGCTGGGCGAAAGCGACTTTTTTTTTTGGTGTGCCACTAGCGACGAACAGAGTTGTCTGCACCTGGACTAGTGGTATCTGGTGGGGGTTTCCGTGTCGAGTTCTCGAGTGAGTGACAAGAGGTGACGAGAGTAATTCGAGATTGGCGTCACAGCGAGGCGGCTGCTATCAGGCGAGAGAAGAGGCGTTGTAGCAGCGTGCCAAGGTACCTAGAAGACCTGAAAAGAAGAGGCGCCAGAAAATCCTCCACCAACGAAAGGACGAGTGTGGACGAGTTTGACGAACAAGAGGCCGAGAAAAGAGTGGGCAGTGGGTGGCTAGCCCCGTGAGATGCCTCGAGATAGTGGGTGGTAGCGGAATTTAGCGGCACCCAACGACGTAATTGATGGAGTGGCTTGCCCTCTTTTTTTCCCTCTTTGCAGAGAAGAAAGCGGGACAATGGGCGCTAACACGGCGGAAAGGGTTGCTGTGGACAGGCGAGGCGAAGAGGAGGAAGCCCTGTTGCCGGGTGTGTGTGCCGGATAGAGTGGATGGAGCGGGATGGACGTATGTATCGGTACTGATAGGTATGGATTGCTTGGTTGCTGGATAGGTGCTGGTAGCGAGCGAGCGAGGCACACACCACCAAGAAGGAGGGAAGCTTTTGATAGTTCCGCGGAGATGCCGAGAGGGATCTTTTTTCCTGGGGTGCGAGAGACGGGCCGGCTTTTTCGATGCAAGCCACCAGAGGAACACGAGGATGGAAATGGACGAGGAGAGGTTTCGTGAGAGATGTAATTGGATTTTGACGGGCTGCTGTTGATAGGATTGGGTGGAGGAGGAGATATCCGGATGTTGCGTTTGCTGGGGTAGCTGTATAGGCGAATCGAGTTTCAGACTGGGTCTTCAAACATTAGCTGCCGTCGTGGTAGCGAGCTGAGAAGAAATGATTAGGCTGATGGATGAATAGAATTGGCGAGATTCTCCGGAGATGTTGGCTGATGAGGCATTTGTGGTTTTTGTCGTCTTTTCTTTTCTCTTGTCCCCTTTTGGTGCCGGGCTGTTTGCTAGTGCAAGTATCGTCGGTTGGCGGCGGGAGAGCGAGAGAGAGGGCAGGAGTGAGAGAGAGTACGGAAAGCAAGCGAGGCTACACCTGCACATCCATGGGAACGAGGAAGATGAAAGAAATGAGACAGAGGAAAACCAACAGGAAAGAAAAAGAAAGATCAAGTAAAGAGATGAGAGGATAGAGAAGAAGGGTAGGAGGGAGGAGAGAGATGATAAACAAAACTCCACCAGCCCGGAGGAGAGAGAATTGGTGAGGGAAGGTCAATGGCAGTACTGAGTACTCCGTACTGAGTACCAGTAGATAGGACAAACGGCGATTTTCAAGTGTAAAAGTGGGCGTGGGCTTTTGGAGACATTTATGAGGAACATGGCGAGCGAGAGCTTATGGGGGAAGCTTATGGGGGTCTACGGGGGGGGAGTTTATGGGGGTGTAATCCGTAGAGGAAGGGTGTAGGGTTTTGTTCCAGCGGGTTATAGAGGGAACATGGAGAGCGAGCCGGGAGATTATAGTGACTGCTCATACCTGGAACGCCCTGGAACCGCAGCGGACCTAGAAGGTTACCCCAGAGGGATTTTGGGGGAGGGGGGGGGCAATGGGGGGTAGTGACAGAAGGGGGGGAGGGTGCAATTAGCAAGATGGCCAGGCGTACTAAGACTACTGAGTAATATGTGGCTCATCAGAAACCCTTGTCTGGGGAGTGCAGAGGAAGAGAAGAGATCGAAATGCATCGTGTACAAGACGCGAGGTACTTGTCATGGCAAGCGCCGCAGCCAGGAGCGAGGTTGGTTCTGGTTTCTGGTTTCTAGTCTGGTCTGGTCTGGTCTGAGCGAGCTGGTCTGGGCTCTCTGGTTGCATGGTTCAAGGTGCGTAGGGGAACGAATTATGCGTGAGAATTATCCGTACTCTGCACCTACTGCCACCTAATTCATTACTGCTACGGAGTACGGATACTACTATTAAGGTCATCGTCAGGTTGAAGCTGGATGCATGCGTGATACTTATTTTGGTGCACGCGACAGGTAGGTAATCTGTACAACACAGTCAGACTACCTCGTCACTGACAAAAAAAAGCTGCAACAAGACGACAAAGGAGAATGAGAACAGAACAGCGTCCAGTGACGATGAAGTGAAAATGAAAATAAAAATAAAAATAGACATGGACTGAAAAGATGAAACAGTAAGTACGTCTTATCCCAACTCGGCCATGTTATTATTATGGGTATTTTTCCCCCCTTGATGGTCAAACTCGTCGCTTCATCAATCTCACCTTTTACCCCACGAGCAGCTATAGCAATGCTGGTAGTTGGTCCTCCAGCGCTTTGAGCCGGCCGCAAGGCCACAAAACACACAGGCATCGTGTCACTGCAATGGCCGCTGTAATTGCAAGTAGTCGGATCCCCCCATAATCAATGGCCTGGCCCGTCTCACTGCAACGGCCGCTGTAATTCTTGTCGAAATCCCCTACAATCAATCCCCGTGTCCGTCTGCTTTCATCACCAACTTGCATCATCACCTACATGGTCATCGCATTCCCATCGCATTTGTGCGCCTCGACAACTCATTCCCCACGTAATCTGCCTGCCATCTACCTAGGCACCGATTGTTCCTTTTCTTTTTTTTTCTTTTTTTTGGGTTCTTTTCGTTGTTTGTCTAGTCGGCCATGCAACATGCGCCTGTCCGGGTCGGCCACGGTGTTCAAGTGCGTACCGGAAACGCAGGGCCAAGGCAGAGAGGCGCAGCAGCACATGTGCGTGTGTGTGTGTGTATGTGTGTGTGTGTACTCAGTATGCGTGTTGCGTGTGTGTATTTCTTCACTTTTCTTGTCCATACCTTCTCCCACCGGCTCCAGACCACCTCGTCCGCACGTACACACGCAGGGGCCAAGACGCCAAAGGACATCGTGCAGGCGCCCCATCGCCCTGGTAGGCGCATACTAATACTGAGAGAAGGCCAGCCAGGGGTTCTTGTTGGGTAAAAGGCGTCTTGGCAGCATATTGGTAGGCCGTGTGTATTACGGTTGTCTATAGGTTGAGTTTGTCCGTTTTATTATTGTGCTTTATATTCGCCAAAAGTGGAAAAGAAGAGGAGAAAGTCAAGAAAAGGAAAAGGAAAAGGATTGGTGAAAAAAAGAAGAAAAAAGAAAAAAAAGAAAATGAATGAATGAAATCGATTCATCCACGGATGTGTGCGAGCCAAGACTGCGACACATGCACACATGCACACATACAACATGTACACACATATACTCAGTACACACATGGTGGTCTCTTCTGCCGTGTATGCTTCTAGAATCAAGTCATCCCTCTCTGGCCATTTCTTTCTTTCTCCCTCACTCTCGCTCTCTCTCTCTCCTAACGTCTCGAGCTAATGCACCAGAAACCGCCCTGCTGCAGCCGGCCCTGCGCGGTTTGCTGCACACATTTGTTCGATCGACCTCTATTAAGTAACTACTGACTCCCCAAACTACCCCGTAAGAAGCAACTCTATCCGTGTTGCTCTGCCATTTTTTTTTTCATGCACCTTGCTGTCTCTCTTTCTTCTTGCCAATATCGTCATTCAATTATTTATTTATTTTATTTTTTAATTCTAGTTTCTTTGTTCAAGCTCAATTCCCCGTCGCGTCCGTCACCAACCCCATATTCAGACAGACACGAGAATGCAAAGGGACGGACGTACGGAGTTACAGAGGGACAACTCAAGCCCGTACCCCAGCCCTTCATTCTTGAACATGGTCCAGGCGGCCTTGGCAAATTCATCATCATGCTCTGGAAAGAGGGGGGAGGCGCTGTTCTTTTTCCGGGGGAGGCGCACACACACGCAAGGCAACGCCCGCACACACACCCCCCCGTCCAAAACATGTTGCCCCCAATGACAGACGGATGAGACATGTTGCATTTCTCAACATTAGTGTGTCACCAAACCCATGCCCAAAGAGAGGACGATGGCAAATGGCAAGGAGGAAGGGAAAAAATGTGTATTTCTTGTCTGAGGCTTATTTCGTCATGGCAGTGATGGACCCACGTCTTGTTCAACCACAAAGCCGCAAAAATTGGCACATGGTCGCCGTCGACTGTGTGTGGCTTAACTTGAGGGTTGCTGACGACAAGAGGGCGGAATCCGAAACCGAAGCAGCCAGTAATTTTCGACGACGACGACGACGACGACGACGACGACGACCGAGGAGATTTTTGAGAAAATTAATCTGAACAAAGAGTCGCACATTAACAATCCAAGAGAGAACTGGAGGCGCAGAGACACAGAGAGAGAGAGAGAAAAGACAACGCTTGGCATCATCGTCACCATGAACAAGCCCGATATTCAGATTCATTGCGTCATTGCTACTTTATTCTACCACCCAACATGCTAGTCGCCCGTTGCCGTACAGAGTACTGATACTCTATCTACTCGGTGCTCAGTAGTTTCATGGGTAGTAGAGAGTATACGGCTTCCATGTGCCGACTAACACGTTGATTTGTTCCTTTTTGGATTTTTTTTTCTTCACATCACCTGCTCTTTGGATGGGGAAAACCCAAAGATTAAAAAAAAAAAAAAAAAAAAAAAACGCCAACCCAACCCCCGACGTCCAGCCAGCCTTGCTCTGCTCTACTGAGTACTCTTCTCTGCTCGGCCAAATTTCAAGACCTGCGGTGAGCGCCAAAACCACCACCAAAATCTATCCTTGCCCTTGTCCTAATTAATCCTAGCTTTTCCTGATCCATGCCTCGTTGCCCCTCCCGTCCTAACTATCTCAACTACTTATCCTTTTATCCTTTTATCCTGTCCTCAACTACTTAACTTACTTACTCAGTACCCTCCCAAACTCCACTAACGCAGGTCACACTCGACCCTCGTCCTTTTTCTCTCTACTTGAGACTGGGTCAAGCTTCTTTTCTTTTTCTGGTCATGCCCGTGGAAGCAGCACAGAGTCAGTAATAGTAGTCAGTCGTAGTGCCAAGTACTCCGTAAGTTAGTCCGCAGCCTCGTTTTGGTCGGCCCGGACGGCAAGGGTGAAAGGAAAAAAAACGTCCCCCCCCCCTTTGTTCCATGATGTGCCCTTTTGCGAGGTTTTACGCCATCATCCTATTCCCGAGTCCGATACGAGTCTCGGATAGCAGCAGCAGCAGCAGCACGTTTTGGCGCAAAACATGGGAGAGTCGTGCCAAAAAGTCGTCTTTCTGTCTCGGGGAAAACCTGGTTTCACCCCGTTTCTTGATGGGACGGAACAAGTATCAGTAAGAAGCTCGTCTGTCCATCTACCGACCGGAAATCTCTCTCATTTCGACAACCACCTCTTCATCTGCCGATCAGAAATCTCTCTCTCTCATTTCAATAAATACCTCCTTCCCCGCCATGAGCACCAACCAGCCCCAAACTAGCGATACCAAATACCCACGAGCCAGGTTCAGCTCATCGATCACATAGGCCGGGGAGGGGGTAGGGAGGGGGGCGTCACATCCTAGCAAACGCTCTTCTTGGCCCCATCTCACAAGTATTCCTTGTTCCGCCAGTTGTCTTCTTTGTCTTTGGCGTTTTGGCGTTTCCCCCCTCCCACCATGACCAGAGAGAGAGTGACAGGTGAGAGAAAAATGAGAAGCGCAGCCACGAGGGCCAACCAGCCAAATAGAGAACAGCGCATCAAAAGTACACAGGCACACACACACACACACACACATCGCTGCCGTCCGCCCGGCGCTGCGCAGCTTGCAGCCATCCCGTCACTTCCGTGCCAGCCTGGCCGGGCTACTTACCTGGGGGGGGAGGGGGACTGGCCTGGCCGATTCTCCGTGGAGTTGCGAGCGACTGTCAGTTTGCAGGTCACGAACAAAATTATGCCTCGTGCAGCCGTTGCCGGTTATCCGCCACTCCATCCCAGGGCGCGAAGCAAATAGGACTAAATAAAATGGAAGGAATAAAAAATAAAAAATAAAAGTGGCCGCCTTGCATGAAACGCCCTCTTCTTCCATTTGATAGGCTTGTTTTTTTTTTGGCTTTTTCTTCTGCTTCTTCTGCTTCTCTGACGTCTTGGTCATGTCTTTTTGTACTGCTTGAAACCGAGAGCATACACACATCATTATACGCACAGAGAAGGGCAGGTAAAAGAACGGAAATGATGATGAAAAGAGGCATCTCGTCTAGGGCACCTCTTCTTTTTTTTTTTCTCTCTCTCTTTTTCCTTGGGTTCAATCTCGGTGGGATATACCCTCCTCCCCTTCGCCGAATTCTCGTACAAATGTGTGCCCTCTCATTCGCAAAGCAAAGTACCGAGTAAAATACTGAACAAAAGTACTGAGTAATAAGAAAGTATAGGCCAAAAGTCTGTGCGGGGGAGGCTTGGCCGCTGCCTTTCCTCCTCCTCTTTCTATCCCCCCCTCGGGCTCGGTGAGCTTATTATGCGCCAAGTTGGCATAAAATTGTCAAAGTTCAATACTGAATTTATTCCTCGCACAAAAGCGTTGCGCCACAACAAGCCTACAAGAGCTTGTTTTTTGTTTTTCTGTTTTTTTTTTTTGTTTTTGTTTTTTTCGCCAAGACTCTTTGCCCTACAAAAAACCAGCAACCAAGCTTTTTGGGCTTGGCTTTCGGTCTTGGTACTGCACTGTACCGCACTTATTACATTTGAGGCGTTTTGCGCCAGCCAGCCTAATGAACCCTTGATTTTTTTTACTTTTTTTTTTCTCTCTTTCGATCACACGTTCCTGCAGCCTGGTTTTGTGGGCTCCTTCTTCTTCTCCGTCTTCTTCGTCCTCTTCTTTTCTCACTTTCCACAAGTCTCTCCCTCTGCGGCGGTAGTAAGAGAGAGTGCCAGTTTTCCGCGCTGTCACTCGGGGAGTGCCAAAAAAAGAGATTCGAATTGAAAAACAAAAAAAAGGATTAAAAATAATAAAAATAATAAAAATAAAGTCAAAAGCAGGCACCGTCACCTTGCATAACAAATGACCCTCACAAGACAGTCCCCTGCCCCATTGGGAACAAAAAGACGGCTACAACGGCATCGCATCATTTGCCCATCATTGGACGAGAAGCGGGCAAGTCTAAACATGCCCGCACATAACCGATCGACTGCACATCAGAGAAGAAGAAGAATAAGAGGAGAAGAAATCAACTACATCAACGGGCGCTAAAAAAAATAAAGAAAAGAAAAAAACGAGGGCAGAGCGGCCACGATGGCGACAGCGGCCACGGCGGCTTATGATGAGCGCTTCCCCGCCAAAAAAAAACAACGAGCATGTGCTGGCCACGACACATTCACATGAACACATGAACATGATGCTACTGCCATCACCATTCATTTACGATACCGATAACACTGATATTACTGATAGTACTGGTGATCATCACAGGCCAAGCTAAGAATTTTTTTCAAAAAAAAAATCGCAAGCATTCCTTCGGCAGACGAGATACCGGTCCGGGTCCGGGTCCAGGTAGAGTGACCGAGTCTCTCACCGCAAGGGCCAATCCTGCCTCGGATCCTTGACAAGACAGAAAAGAAACCCACTCATCACAATTTTTTTTAGCCAGCAAATGACATTGATCCAACTCGATCCCATGGTCAACGACAAGCCCTCTTGCCTTGTTCGGGGACAAGTCCGTCATCACGACATTGTCATGTGTCGTGGTCCAACTAACTAGTCATTTCTCTAGCTTCGCGCCGCCATGGCTCGGTACGCGATAAGAGGGAGATGTGCAGATTAGATGAAAGGTACCATCAACATCCACACTACTTGCCTCTTTCATTTTTCTTGTTTCCCACCATCTTTCTTCTATACCTATTGTTTGACCAAAGTTTACGCCGTCCAGCACCCGGAACAAGCCAGGACCACGCCACTCGGTTTCCAACGTGGCCTGGGCCTTGTTAGTTTATCATGGATGTTGCGTCATTTAGAAAATGAAAAAAAAAGAAGAAGAGGAAGAAAAGAAGAGGAAGAAAAGAAGAGGAAGAAAAGAAGAGGAAGAAATTGATTCGTTCCAAAAGTCAAATTCCACAACAGGTCCTTTTTTTTTTGGACTGGTTGCATCACGAGGGATACAGATCTGCCACCGTGAGACGCGTCTGGTCAACACGGTCGTTGGCCATGCAGTGACGCTTTTACCCGAGAGCAGAACAGAGCAAGTTGGTCCGTACTCTGTGCCTCTTTGTCAAAAATCACAATTTTTCGTATCCCAAGATACGTCGCATGTTCTACCTTGGCATAGCGTTGTCGAGTTGGATGTGGCGATCAACCACGTGTGAGAAATCACAAACTTGCTGTTGCCCGTCGGCAGGCGTCCCCCTCGTCAGTAGACTCTGATCGAGTAACCTCTCTGTCTAGATACATGGACGCCAAATTTAGCCCTTCTCTCTCGCTCTTTTGGCCTTCTTTCCGTCTTACGAGATGCTGCCATGGCTAGCCTCCCAAAGAGGTGGCCCATCCCGTCATGGATTGCAACGCTACACTCTTGACTAACACGACACGCAAGGCACGACAAGTGGCACATGCCAGAGATGTATTTTTTTTTTTCCAAGTTTCATGGTACCATGGCAGGGCAATGTCGGGTTGTCGCAGTCTAAGTACTTGCCGGAACTTTTTTCTTTGGTTTCTATTTCCCATCACGGCTACTGCTCAATAAGAACAAAAAAAGAAATAGTCTAATAGTTTCTTTTTTTTTTGGCTACTCAGATTGATGCTTGCAGAAAAAAATTTCTCGTTCTCTCTAGTTCTTACTTAGAGGGTGTCTTGTCTTGGAAGCCATGCTTGGAAATTCCAGACCACTGGGCGAAAAGAGAGCCTCCCCCTTCTTACCCGTTCCCGACCGTCCGGCCAAAGAGACAGGGCGATTTAGAGTTGGCGGGAAGCAATAAGGAAACTGAGACAAGAAAGAAAAGAAGTCTCAGACAATGACTTGTTGTCTTGGTCGGCCGGGGAGAGGGGGGGGGGTGGACGACCGAGGCAGCCAGCCAGCGATAAGGGCTTTGACTCGCCAAGATTTTTTTCCCCCCTTCTAGGGTTCAGACAGATATGAAGATCAACCCGGTTCCAGCGAATGAAATGATGGCCCAGAAAAGGCCTTGGCGAGACTTGAAAGGTTTTTTTTTTTTTAGCTTTTTTTCTTGCTGGACGGACCTGATTTCTCTTGGCTCTACGAAATGATGATTTGGGGGGAGGAAACCAGAAATGACTGTTTCTTGGGCGTTTACGTCGACGTTAAAAGGTGGCTTTTTTTTCTTTTCTTTCCTTTCCTTTCCATATCCAGTAATGCCTCCGTAGGTTTCCTCGCCGGCTTCCCCCTTCTTCATGGGAAAAAGGATAAATACATTCCATCTCTCATGTAGGTCAGCGGCGCAGCAAGTTACACACCACCCCCCTCCTCCCCTTTTCTCACCCGGGCCGCGCCATCGAGAATATGCCAACATCCGGTGCGTGCGGTACGTCCCGATCACGACCGACCCTTGATGCGGGCGCCTTCCCCATAGGGAAGGTTGCCAGAGGGGGGAGGGGGGGGCTATAAGGATACCAATACGACACCATGCCTTTACTCTCGGCAGATAGTCCCATCGTGTTGGCTTACAAGTTGTCAAATGGGGCGGGGGGCGTTGTCGCCTTTGTCCAGATCCCATCGGCATAATGTCAAAAGCAGATGGCAGTTGACCCTTCTAAGCGGCCGAAACAAGGAGAGGACACTTGATGACGAAAGGAGCTTTCAATGTAACCTTCCCCCCCCCCCCCCCTTTGGAAAGTAGAAAGTGTTGTCGCCGCGAGAAAGAGAGAGAGAGAGAGAGAGGTCAGCCATCATCGGATCGGGTCTTGATCCTTGCCAAGCAAGCCCACACTGAGCCTTCGGGTGTAACTTGTAACTGCTCTCTTATAGTCATGGACCAAAAAGGAAACGAGAGACCAAAGAGGAAAAGGGAAGAAGAAGAAGAAAGCTCGGCGGCACTTTTGGAAAAAGTAACCGTAGAACAAACTTGGATCACCACCTGCTTCCCCCGCGTTACACCTCGTTGGCGACCTCACACAAAACAGAGACACGAGTACTAGTAAATAAGTAACCTTCTTTTCCCTGTGTTGCAGAGCCTATTTGACCTGGGGCGATTTGTACACACACCCCCCTGCCCTCTGTCCTTGGTTCTCTTGTACTTGGCAAGACATTTTAGCGACAACACAGAGAAAAAGAAGAACAGGGGAGGGAAGGGGGGGGCAGACTATTTCTCTTGTACACGATACATTCTTTTCTGGATGAGCAAAGTATCTTTCTATACCCTCACTTCGGTGGATCATTTTGAACAAATTCATGCCCGAAAAAAATAAGAAATCAAAAGTCCCTCTTGGCCGGGCGGCACAAGGGTCTGTGCTCGTATCATCACCATCTGTCATCATCATCCTCCTCATCCTCATCCTCAAGTCATCCAAACCTGCACCCACACAGCCTTTCTCTCATGTGTTTAGCCGCAGCGTTTTAGGAGTTTTAGAAGAGTGTGTGTTTTTTTATTGGGTTGTTTAAGTACTTGTTCCCCCAAGGATGGATGGCACACGAAACAGAAGAAGAAATCCAAAACGATCGTATACACACACACAGAAACCCCACAGACACACAGACACACACGCCCCTTTTTTGCTTTTTTTTCTAATTCCTTCTGCAATTCAAGTCTGGGCAAAAGATCGCCAGGTTGCCGATACGCACAGCCCCCCTCCTCCTGAGTACACTTCTCGGGAAGAACCCATCCCATTGGCATGGCATGTCACTAGCCTCTTCGCAGTGTCTCGCAATTCGTAATATGCTTAAATTTCTTGTCTCCAACCTTTTTTTTTTTTCCTTTCCCCCCCTTCATTGCCGATTCTATCGAGTAACCTGTCACTCGCCTCCCCCTGTCCTTATCAAGAACAAGAAAAAAAAGGGAAAAGAAGGATGCGACGACGCTTATTCGTTTGCTACACTCGCGCGCGTCAGACACATACATACCGAGGTGGTGACAGTCAACCCCCGATCCTGCCATCCAGTAAAGGCGGTCTTGTCGTGTAAGCAGGATCGCGCCAGTGACAGAAAGTCTGCACTACATCTTTGTCCGTCATGACGTCTCCCTAGACACGGAGAGCAAACCGCCGCGCGTCAGAACTGGTGTCACCATACTCCGTAGACTATCACTTGCTCCTGCTGCGATCCTTGCACCCCTTTTCTCCCATGCGATAAGTACTGATAAGTACTTACCAAAAGATCCTTGAAAGGGAAATGAGGGCGCGCGGCATTCATTCAACGTTTCTTTTGTACTCATTTAACCCCCCTCCCTAACTTGAAGGGTTAACCTTTTTCTCCTGCACTGCCCAAGTACTGGTAGTCTTAGATGACTGACCCCATGTGCAACCTCTCCTGGGCTTGTCCATTTGGTCATGATTTCACCTCTTGTCTCATTCAGGTATGCCTATCTGCAACCTTAAAAAACAAGAAGCACCGTAGCTCCCGCCACTCACACGCGCGGGACGCAAACTGCCAAGAAGTTGGACAGGGATTTTTCTATTTGATTTTTATCTTTATTTTTTTGCACAGCCTCCTACAAAGGAACAGGAACCCCCGATATCGTCATTGCCAAAAAGCACGAGGTTTCATTCTCTTTTTTGTTTTGCCAATTCGCGAAAGAAACATTTCTTTTTTCCACACACACACACCCCCTCCCCCCCTGTTCAAGCAAGGGGGTACGCGAGGCTCTAAATTTCTTACTTGGTTTTCCCGGGTCGTAGGATAGTCCCGTCCTTGGCAGTTTTGTGTGTGGCTTGATTTGCCTCTTGTCCCGTTGCTCCAAAAAAAGGATGTCGGCTTATTATAGTTTGGAAATGCCATCGGAAAGAAGGGGGGGGAAGGGGATGTGGGCTGTTGTGGTGCCGATCAACAAGCGCGATTTCGCTTACTTTTCTTTTTTTAAATCGAAACTGTCACTTCTATTCTTGTATCCTTTTGGGTCTTCCAAAGAGGAAACCCCCTCCCTTCTCGGGCACACGGGTCGTTCGTTTGTTCCCCCGAGGACGGTGTAGGGAAAAAGCTAACCGCGCCAAACGGCAAAGTCTTGCTTGTCAGACTGCCATTTTGCCATCAACGCCAAGGCAAAAGAAAAAAAAAAGATTGGAAGATTGGTGCTCGTGCTCGCCCGTGCGACTTGGGGTTGGACCAGAGCATCTTCCCATCGTATTGCCAAGTCTACACTGCGCCCGGCTGCGCCTCCGTGTTTCTATGATCTGAAAAAGGTCATCATTTAGGGTCCATGGCATCAGCCAGCTAGCCAGCCACACAATCTCTGGGCATCTGCGTCATGAGACGCGGCACAAGTTTGCTCCCGAAAACCAGAAACGCTCTTGAATTGACTCCCCACCCCCCTGCTCGCCCCTGTCTAGTTATACTGAGTTACGCTCGCTCGATGGTTGAGTTTTTGGGGCCAACAAGACATAATCAGCAGCCGATCGTATCAGGTAAACCCACCCGCTTCCTTCTCTCGGCACAGCGCACCTGTGTATACTTGCCCTACTTACCTGATATTATGTTTTCCTGTATCATGCTACGGCTCGAGCCAATGACTGAACGTTCTGTGATTGTGGGTTCCCAGGCATGGTCACCGAATGACTACGTGTTCGATTGATCAACAGGCCAAGGGAGGGGCAAAGGGAAACCTTGTCCGACTCGTCACAGCTCAGGCAAGTCGACGTGGACTGTTTCGACTTGGGTCACAAATAGTCGACCGTTGTTGCCATACAGTGAGTACCACGGTATCGCCAGGAGGTTTGCCACTCATCCATCCTCTTGCATATCATGCGAGACCAGGACTTTTGCGGGGATTCATGCCGAGCAACAAAAGTCTCGCGCGATTCTCCTCCCAACAAAAAAAGAAGACGCCTATTGTTCTGGCATCTACGCGAGCGTGCCCGAAGCTTGGCCTGGGGTCTCTGATGAGAGAAAGAGGCCTTACCTGTCTCATTACACCTCCCTTTACTATGACAACTGAGAACGAAGCTATTCGCCAGGCTCTCGGACAGTGCCCATGCCAGCCCTTTGATTTGACAGCCAGGATTGTCTACTCATACGTAGGAAACTCTTTATTTTCTTCCCAATCGTTGACTTCTCCCCCTGCAGCCCACTATATGGAGTTTACCAGCCCACCACCAGATACCGAAAGGAAGAAAAAAAAAGACAAGTAAAGAGAAAAATGGCGTAACCGGCTAAGCGTTCCCTCCACAATCGGGGTGTCGTCGCACGGCTCGGGGCGAGACCGAGACCGTCGTCTTTTATTCTCCGACGGTTGTGGCGTCCGTGTCGTTCGTGACATGCAGCTGTCCTCGGGGTCTCAAGAAGAAGAAGAAGAAGAAGACAACCGCCAAGTAGTCTGCATTCTCTAGAGATTGGAGCTGCAAATTTTCGATCGCAAAGGTTTGCAAAAGCGCAGGCTCATTTCCCAGCCGGCTTCTATCGGGCTGCAAGCAATGGTTACTGTTCAAGTTGGTAGTGCACAAGGCCTGTAGCATTGGCTATAGCTAGTTATCTGTACAGCCAAAAGACGTTAGCTCCAATGGCCATGTGGCACGCTTGGACAATGGTGTATGAAAACCTACCTGGCAAAGTCTTGCACAGTGTTTTTCAAGAGGCGGCTGCCGTGAGCACGTAGCCGGTCTCGCGCAAGATAGACGGAGATGCCGCCGATATCGTTCATGATGTAGGCATGGAGCCCGCCGATGGTGCCAATACTCTCATGTTCCGGCACGAATCGAGAACCATAGGCCACTCGAATATTGCGTATCAACTCTAGATCGAAAGCGTCTTCAGGACCCCGAAACTGGACGACTTTTCCAGGTTCGGTAGTGCTGTCGCTGGCTACGACGGTGTAGCTACTAACTCCTTGGAGAGTCGACGCGCAAACGGTTTGGCCGAGAGCCCGTGCGGCCCATGAATCGCACTGGACCCGTGTCACATCAATGTGGTTGTCGAAAAATTCCTTGATTTGAATGATGCAAAGATTTGTTACGAGAGTGTGAATCTCTGAAGCCATCTTCACGTTGGGTGGTTGACCATCGCAGCGGATTGTTGGCGGTGGACCGAATGGAAACCGAAGTGGGCAGCCATGTCTTGGTTGGACAATGATGTCGTATCAGTAAGTACAGGGCCTTGACGTGCGCCAGGTACTCGGCGGTAGGCTTCTTCGGGTGTTCACCAACGTGGGGAAGGCTGTTGTATCTAAAACGACCAAGTAATACACGTGGTTACTGGTTATTCTCTTGGGAGTTCTGCAGAGTTATAGGCTCGTACCGAGTGTTGGCGTCGAGGAGATGGCGCTCTGAAAGTGGGCCACCGAGACCCGCGATGTCCATGGGATGGAAAGAGGCGACTGTAGCGGCCATGGTGAAGAGTTGAATGGAGATTTCTTGTTGAATGGTATTGGTACAAGTTCGGATGTAGCAGAATTCAAGACTTGTAGAGCTGTGGGATTCACATGGAAAATGTCTCGAGGTGACTATGAAGAGCCCTGTTTCTTTGAACGTTATCCGTGTCATTTTCATGTTGTTTCCTGACTTCATCACTTTGATGATGTCTTCAATGTTTTCTTTTAGATTTCCCGTACCCCGTTTTACACTCTGGCTTTCCATCGTTAGCAATCACTCCCCCCTTTTCCTTATCTCTCCTTTCTCTCATTGTTTCAGGTCGAGAAGACAATCATCATTGAGTGACCTCTTGGTGAAAGATCGCTTGCAAGAGACAATACAAATGTACAGTTTCCTTACATATATGTAATATAACAGAACATCGTCATGCGACTTTGTACCCGGGATTGCATTAGATACGGAGGCATTCTGCCAATCCATATACAGACTTTTACTGAACACTGTACAATATACAATAAGAACGAAATAATAAAAGATATGCCTTGATCATAAATCATGATTGATATAATGAAATGTGTCTTGAAGACTGGCATAGCTGTCTTTAATTATCCACAGGGCAGCGGAATACGTACTGTATAACTATACATCGTATAACGATAAGCGACACAGGACGAAAATAAAAGGAGCTTCGTAGATAGGGTCAAAGTCAAAGCATAACGAGGAACTCGAAAGAAGGAAACCAAGGAGAGCAAGGGGAAATATCAAGAGACATAACCGCGAAATGGCAACAACACAGGACAGCATGATGTGAAATATATCATCAACTCTTCAAATTCAGGTAAAACTCGCCTTGAAAGCAATTAAATGCCAATGCCATAGTCCGGAAGGAAGCCAGGGAATTTGGGTGCCAAGGGTCTTTAGGCCGTCCAGGACGACTCCCAGAAAGCAAGAATCCCGCCGTAGGCGTCTTGAAAATACGGCCGATGCCCTTTCTTCCATGCCCGTCCCCCCCTTTTCTTTGTTCAGCGGTCTAATTCCCTATGAATTAGCTTCACAAGTTTGGGTCCGATCGGGGCTGGACTGTTGTCTGCTTGAATGACTCGAGAAAATTAGCCGCATGAGCCCTTTTCTCTTCTCTTTTGTTGTTTTTTCTTTGGGCGCTGGGGAGGGGGGGGGGGGGGGGGGGGGGGGTAATTCGACCGAGACATTTGTATTTCTGCACCTAGCGTTCGAGTAAGGGTCTTTCGCGGCGCGACGGCTGCAGCTTGCAGCTTCTTCTTTTTTTTTTTTTTTTTTTTCTTTTCCAACAAGCATTCCGTTGCTCACCGACGTCCAAAAGTAGAAGTCGTGGGCATGGGCATGGGTTGGTCAGGTTTGTGCGCGTGCCCTCCCAGCCTCCCTGTCGTCCCCGTCGTCTCTTTGGCCAATTGAATGGAGACAAGATTGGGGGAGGGAACGTCGATATTCAGTCCAGGCCACCTTCTAGCATCGCTAGTCTTTTTTACTTTTTGACTTTGTTGTTGTTTTTCTCGAGAAAACGGGCTGCAGCTGAGGGCGCAACGCGGCGCTCATGAATGACCTGCTGAGTCGGGCATCAGAACTCTCTCTCTCTCACTCTCTCTCACAATTGGTAACCTTCTTGCACATCTGATGCAACATTGAAAAGAAGACCCTTGTCTTCTTCGGGCCGAGCTTACCCAAGCAAGCAGGCGGGGGGGGAGAGTGACAGGTCACTGACAAAAAAATGGGAGAAGAACCAAATGAAACCAATGATAATAATAGAAGAGCAAGGAAATCCAGTTCCCAACTTGGGTCTGTTTTCCACCGTAGGATGCTACCCTGGGGTTTCTTTCCACTGTCGTTTCTGGAAAGCCTATCCGTATCGGCTGACCAAGTTATTACTCAGACTGCAGGGTACCTTTTGCCGTAGCGTCGATATCAGAGTCATTTTGGCTCGAGCGTTGTCGTTTATGTACTTGTCTGTATTGTATACTTTGCAACAAGACGAAGACAAGATGAGCACCAAGAATCACCCCATGTACATCATGTCCACCATAACGAGGGGGTGAGAGAACAAGGAGAGGGATGGAGAAATGTTACGTTTCAACGTAGAGGCCGTCGAGGGGTTATGCTTCTCCTGCCCTTCTTGGTGGCCAGGTACATGCCACCGGAAGAGGAGAGATGCCTCGCCAATCCCCTTCTCATAGAGCATCTACTCTCCCAGATAAAATACAGTAGACAGAGACGTGCGACTGTCAGGTGGAATTCGTATGCAGGGACAGTGAAGACGCAGTGTGTATTGGCGGTCGATATTATCTCGATGTGACCCGCTGTCGATGTTGATCGCCCGACGCGAGTAAGCGCTACTCTGCCACTCGGCATCGTGGAGGGGGGTGCGGCATACAATGCTACCTGGGAAAAAGCCAATCGCAGAGTTGTATTTGAAGCAGTCCATATAGGTGCCCAGCTGTCCCAGCATCATTCTGTCGGCGCTATCGCCCATTCATCCAAAAGACGAGTGCATACCAACTGTCAGGCTGCGACCTCAGGGCGCAGACTCGTACCCTACACCATCAGTCGCCATCGTCGCCCTTCCGCTTGCAACCATAGACAAGCAAAAACAATCACAACGTAGGTCGAGATATGGTCGACAGGTACCAAGCACAGTATAAACCCAATAGTTTTGTACACAAGTGTCAAGCAAATATACACGTCCCAGATTATCCGTCCCAAGCAAGCAAATGAGCAGGCAAGCAATTCCCTTGTCTTGTCCCGCATCCAAGCAGCAAGTATTATTCATGATTCCCATAAACAGCAATACACCCGCGAGAAATTTGATACCGCATGGTGTCAATCACCATGCTTGTATTCCTCGTCCTCTCCAGAAGCAACAATAAGCCCGCGACAGGCTTGGCACAACATGATGCCAATTGCCGTGCTTGTATTCCTCCTATTATCCAAAAGCAACCGTACACCACATCCAACTTTACACTACATGGTTCCATGCCATG
The DNA here is from genome assembly GCF_051103115.1 of Cordyceps javanica. Taxonomy (NCBI): domain Eukaryota; kingdom Fungi; phylum Ascomycota; class Sordariomycetes; order Hypocreales; family Cordycipitaceae; genus Cordyceps; species Cordyceps javanica. Next base: position 7,089,772 of record NC_139295.1, read on the forward strand.
CTTGTACTTCATCACATCCAACAGCAGCGATGGGTGTCGCCAATGCTCGCCTAACACAGCGCGAATGGCCTTCCTTTTGTTCCATCACTCCCCAGCAGCAAAACGTATTCCACATCAGACTTGAGTAAGCTGCAATGGTAGCTCCCGAGATACGGCCCCGTGAAACTTTCCATCCATAATCGTCATGCCTTTATTATAGTAATAAAGTTGGCATTACTTCCATCGGCATTGAGCACTCATGGACCTCTTCGGTTGGTTTGCCAACCATGGTAGACGAGCTGTATTCGATATACAACTACCTGGCTCTCATCCAAGAACCAATCAAATGGTCTATGGCAGCTGATACTTTCTGACCTCGAGAAAGTCCTTGACTTCTTCGTCATAGACATGAGGTAGAATATACTTGCCATATTCATGCCATCCATTCACCATCTCGGGGCGAGAATAAAACTTGATGTTCTCCCAGTACTCGGGGTAGTAGCCGGCGTCCTCCCAGTCGAGCAGACCAATGACTCGCATGTTTTCGTTGACAATAATGTTGTCAGGAGACAGGTCGCCGTGGCAAAACACGATGCGATGTCGCCGTTGGTTGAGCTTGCGGAGATAATCGCGTCGAATATTGACCGGGGCCGTGGAAATGGTCGATACCAGATACTTATTGAAGTCCTTTTCCGTCTTACACGTTGGACCAAAGTGAGTCTTGGCAAGTCGGCTGTCACGGATATCCAAACCATCACAGCTGCCAATAATGTTGGGAGCGTTGTCCGGTATGGTAAGTCGCACGAGCATATTTCGGACCTGTGTGAAGACGTCGACCCTCTCCTCGTGCGTAAGAGTTACCCATATTTTGGTCAGGGACCGGCCGGCAATGTAGCTCATCTTGATACTGTAAACATCCTCGCCGCCGACAGAGTAGAGTCTTTCGCGGCAAAAGATCTTCGGAACCGGCAAGCCCTGCTGACCAGCGTTGCGGAGGGCAATACTCTCGTTGGAGGTAATGAACTGGCCCTCCTTGTAAACGACCCATCGCGTGCGGTGACAAGCAAGATTTACTTGACGACCAGGGGCTTTGGACAAGAGATAGTTGCCTGGCCATGTTAGGTTTGACACTTCAACGCAACTAGACAGGCCGGCAGTGCTGACTTACTGGAGAACTCGAGCTCCTCATCATTGTCATTATCCATGTTATCCTGCCAAAACTCTTGATAGAGGGCAGCGAATGGCTTGCGCTGAATTTTCTGCGGGCTGCCGACTTTGAAGACGGCTTCGTCAATGCGACGTTGGGGTTCCGAGGGATGGTCGTTGCGCTCATCGCGGCTTGGTGTAGTTTTGCCAAGAAGCTCGATACCGAGTCCATAATCACGGCTACTTGGCAGTGGTGGCCTATGGCGGAGAGTTTCGGGAATCTTGATGTCGTCCATGTCGTCCATGAAAAAGATGCCAAAGTCAAATTCTAAGTCGTCGTCAAGCTGAGGTAAGAGAATGCCATGTATAGTAGGATCCGGAGTCTCGTAGAGATATGTCATGAGCGAGAAGAAGGCGCAGTTGGGCGTAGTAGCATGAGAGCAGTCGAAAGTGGAGGTGATCGGGATCGTCAAAGGCGTGTAGCAGATGGATTGCTTGTCTTACAGTCTAGAGGATCTTGTTGGTGACAAGATTCGGGAGACGGGAAGCTGCAGGTTTATATGGATGATGGCGGGAGCATGTGGTGAGAAGCACCTGCAGAGCGGCTCACGGCGTATGGGTGCGGACTTGGTGTGGGTGACGCAGTGGCTTTTGTCCTTGTCTCGCAGCCGTCACTAGTCCTCCACCCCCAGTCGGTGACTGTGTTGGCGTGGCACAGGCGCGGAATTAATGAAACGGGCAAGGAAGTGAGCGAGAAGAATGAGGAGGTGGAAGAGGAAGAGGAGAGGGAAGGGGTGTGTGAGCTGGGTGTGTGAGCTGGGTGTGAAAAGCTGGTGTAAGCACCTGTTGGTTCGGTAGCCAGAGACCTAGAAAACACCGGGCTGTTTTATGTGTGGATAGCGTCTGTTGAGGGGAGCAGGGATCTCTTCTTTTTTAATTCATCTGCTCTTTTGGTTTCTTTTCCCCGTTTCTCGGCCGCTTATTGAATATGCAGGGATCGATAGTCTGTCGGCCTTGTTTTACGCAGCGTTGCGTTGCATTTGCGCCTGCGTCTGGAGAAGAACGTTTAGTACGAGGGAGGCATAGGAGAATGCAAAGCAAGGCAAGTCGAGAGGGAAGGGTAAGGAGCAAAGAGATCCGAAATCGCAGCTGAAGGAGATGGGGGTGGTGGTGGTGGTGGTGGTGGTGGGTTGCATGGCGCATTTGAGAGTGGTGCGTGGTGAAGATTTGGGAATGGACGAGCAGCGTGGTGCATGGCAGCTTGCAGTCTGGTGAAGATATGCTATCCAGTGTCAGTACGGAGCTCACAAGTGAGTACTTGGGTAGGCAGGCCTGTTCCCCGTTGCGGGTTGCCTGTTTGTTGCGTGCAGATGTGGAGGGGTCGATGGTGTGTGTGGTGTAAATAGTGCCAGAGTGCGCAGCAGGGATGGCGATTGGTGGTGGAGGCGGAAGCCACAAGTGGGATATGTTTCGGAAGTTTGCAGATTGGACAGACCTTGTTCTTTGTGATGGGTGGATAGATGGAGGGATGGATGTGTACTGAGTACTGAATAGGTTGGAATGTCACCCATCTACATCACGGCGGCGGCGGCGGAGGCGGTGCAATCAAACGGGAGTTGATTGTTGTGGCGCCGAGGTCATGGATGGATGGATGGATGGATGGATGGCATGGTATGATATGCAGAGAATCAAGGTACCATGGCAATGAGTGAGTGAGTCGACGAGTACTCAGTAGATGGCAACATTGCATCGGAGGGGGGCCCGTGGAGGGAGCAGGGATAATTGATGATGGCGTGAAAGTGGGCGAGCGTTTTGATGAAGCTGGAGAGAGAGAGAGCATGTGTATTGTGAGGGAGAGGTACTTGAGGTGAGGTGAGGGAGTGCGAGTGCAAAGTGGTGGTGCTACTGGGATGAAGACAGCCAAGGGTACCTGGAGGTAGGTGCTTTTAGGGTGCTTTTAGGGTGCTTTCTGCTGCTGCAAGACTTGTGGAGGCGGTAGCCGGAGCCAAGCAGAAACGAGGTTAGCCCAGCCGAACTGGTGTCAGTTTTCGGCCCAGTTTGGCGGGCGGGAAGACCCGCTCATCCGCTCCAATCCACCGTCGCCCACTGTCGCCCACTAGCGCTGCCATCGTCCAGGGGCCATTCGACCTCTCCTCTGGCCCCCCGCGCCATCCCCAGCGTAGGCCAGTCAGAGCGTTAATGTATTCCCCTCTGCCCCTGTAACACTGCAACATTGTAACAACGCACACACTGGATGGGGGCTGCCAGTTGGCCACCAACTTCAGCTGCCCTCTTTGTCTCTTTGTCTCTTTGTATGTTGTCTCTCCATCTCTCTGCCTGTCTGCCTGTCTGCCTGTCTCTCTAAGTAGCATCCTCACCACGGCCGGCTTCCCTTGTAACATGGTCCCTACTTACGTACCTATTGGTGAGTAATTAGTCTTGCTAAAGACGCTCCTCATAACCACTTCACCCTAAAAATATGGCTCAAATCCCCTACAAATCCTCCAAGCCCGCCCCCTACAGGCCCTCTATATGTAGGCCCTGCCAGTGGCCTGGGCAGGTACCCACCCAACCGTCTGCGGGTCACCCAGAAGGGAAGCTGGGAGGCTTCAATTTGCCCTTTTGCTCTGTCCTCTTCATTCTCGTCCTCTCGCACCCCGACTACCAACGCCCTGCCTCCGTGCCGTCCTGCATTCCATCTCTCCTCTCACATCCATCTCCTCATCCCTTCTCCCCATCTCTCTCCCTTCCCCCCTGCCTCGCCACGTCGCCAGCCGCACAGCTCTCAACGAGGCTTCCTTGATATCCATGCGGCGTCTATCCTCCTCCTCTTCGCCCTCCTTCTCCAGCCTCTCGCAACGGCCAGTGGCCTTGCCCGATGCATCATCCATTCCATCCATCCTCACATGGAAGCGAAAACGAAGACACCAGCATCACGCCACAATGATCATGCCACAAAAACCCCCGGCTTATCCCCCGTCATTTTTCAACCGTACAAGACGGGGTTCCACGACCCCTCTCTCGCGCATTTCCACTCTCGTTGATCCAGAGCCTTGCAGCACACCCCCCATTCTCTGATCGAAGGACTTGACTTCCATTGCAGCCAAGCCACGCCCACTCTCCCGGGATGATCCTCTCCCAACCAGGACCGACATTGGCCTTGCCTTCTTCCTCGACTCGACTGACCATGTCAAGCCACCGAAGCATCGCCATGCACGCCCTAGCTTGGGGCTCGTGACAAGTCATTCTTCTTTGACGGCCAGCCAGGTATCAGTATTGACGAGCGCTTCCCCGTAAATTGGGATTGGGGGGGAGGGGGGGTGAGAGATGAATGCATGCAGTCCTTGCTTGCGCAGACGTGACGGTGGCCAACGTTTTACTCAGTAACTACTCAGTAGGTACGGAGTACGGATACTCTGTAAGTGCTTCGCATATCCGCTTGCGTTTCCGGTTTCCCGGTCTCACGTCGCACGGTAGCGTCTGTTGGTTTCCCGTCTTGCCCTGGCCCTGCTTTGCTGGCCTACCTGGGCAACTGGGCTATTTCCACACGCTCAGCTGCACTTACTCACGCCGACCAGGGTCTTCAACTGATCAATGAGACAACGCCAAGTGTGCCCGGGCGCTCCCACCGGCGTCATTCCGCACATGCAGGCGGAGCCTTTTTGTGTCACTGTGATGCTGAGCTTGCTGCTGCTACTGCTACTCCTGCTGCTGCTCATCTTCTACGCATGCTTCTTAGCAGGCTTCCTACGTTGTCTTTACCAGATATTCGGGCATATCCGTACTTGTCTCGGCTTCTCACCACCTTCGTCATCGTGCGCCCGCACCAACCTTGGCTCCTCAAAAGGCATGTGGCAGTCAGGCAGTCTAGGTTGTTTGGTGATGCACACAACTCGACTCGGGCATCACCCGGGCCACTGACACCCTCAATACTATCAGGCACGGGTCTTGTGCTGCCCATCTGCCGTGACTTGGAAGCAGACCGGTCAGCACACCTGCAAGGTGCCCGTGGCAGCACTCACTGCACCGAGTCCCTCCCCCCCTTCCCAAACAGATGTTGTGTAACCAAGCCACTCTCGTTTATTCGAGGCGTCGTATGACCAACCCGACAAGACGGTGGGAGACGGTGTGCACGAATATGACGATAGGAGAGGAGGGAGAGAGAATGCGACAGCTCGCATTCATCTACGGAGTACAGAGTTCTGAGTATACACCCATCCAACTTTTCATCCCCCGGCATAAGCCAAGCCGTATGTTTTTGTTATTGCTCGGGACTTTTTTTGCCTGCATGAACTACACCCCCATATCGTAATTTTAGTATATTGCATCGCAGCGGTCTACAGGAAGGATCTCAACAGGCTCCGCCACCAAAGAATAGAAAAAGCCGTTGTCCTGCGGTGACCAGGGGGTAAAAGGACCAGGGAAAGAACAGGGGCTTGCTGGCAGTGTCCGGACGAGTGCTCCGCCAACCAGTAGCGCACGGCGAGTATTCGTATGGGTAGCAAAGCGATACTACCAGGAGAGTATCCGTAATAGCAAGTCGATTCTCTCTCAGCCAGCGCACACCACCCCTTAGTAAAGGTGGCGCATCTGACTAGAATGTGCCAAGTCGGGGCGGGCGCAATATTGTGACGAACCAGTTGCCAGTTGGAGAGGGCAGCGTGGCATCGTGACGGGACAGGCCCCGAGCAACAGGGACCACCACCATCCTCGTGTCTCTCGTGTCTCTCGCGGATGCTCTCGGCGCAGCAGCAGCTCCGAGCCAATGTTTGCGGCATCATCGTTCGAGGCCAATGGGGTCTCTCAAGGTCTAGAGGGCGACGCGGCGGCAGGCCAACTCGAAACCATTGAACCTTGAAGAAGCCAGGCAGGGCTGGCCAACTTGGCTGGCTGACCGGTTGGCTAGCTGGCTTGGCTTGGCTTCTAGTCTGATCCGTTGGGAGGACGGGACAGATCCGTCAATGCCGTCACCCACTCCGCAGACCGTTAGTTGCTGGAGTCTGTGCGGGAGGCTTGGCTGACAAGGGTCCCTCCCCCCCAACCAACCATGCCTGGTCGTTTTGCATCCTTACCGGAAGGGCAGGTTGCACGGCTTACAGATTACATTGCTTGCATTCTCTCACATTTGCTTGCGGCTGCATGGACGGGGAATGCCACCATGGGAGGGAGATGCAAGGGCTGGTGCGGTGTCGCGTCCGTGGTTTCATTACGGAGTAGATGCCCTCCTTTCAAAGTACGGATAACTGTCAAGTACTCCGTATAGTCAATGGGATGGACCCCTCGCTCGTCTGTTTTTTTTTTTTTTAGCCCCGGGGCCGGTTTGATGTTGCTGTCCTTGTTGCCGCCTTGGTTGCATTCGACCTGACACATTTTCTTTTCTTGTGCATAGACCACTGCGAGACATGCTCATTGCCTTATTTGGTGTAAGCGATCCCTGCATGTGGTTTGCATCTCGGTACATGGGCGGACGAGTGCTTCGATTGTCTCTTGTCCGCGGCTTGTCGCAATTTCTTTTTTCTTGTTCAATCTTTTCTTTTCTTCTTTTTCTCTATTGCTCTCCCTCTTTTCACTTTCGGCTGTCGGGCGTGTTGGGGTTTTGGTAATGTGAAAAGAAAAGTATGAAACGTTTTTTTTCTTCCTTCTTTGGACTAGGAAAAGAAATTTGGCAATCTGTGTTGATTAACCTGACGAAACCTAACCCACCTCGAGAGAAGGAAAAAAAAAACGTCTATCGAAAGGTTTCTACTTAGTCGCTCTTGTCTTTGACGGGACAGACGGAGTACAGCAGCCGGAAAAAGCTCCGGGCTGCATAGAGATCAAAGCGTAGTAGACCAGGGGGGAAGCTGGAGTGGAGGCTTGGAATTGTCGGCAATCGGGCAATTAGCATCCTCGGCCGATTTCAGAAATACGAGTCCGAGGACAGGGGCACGACAAAATGTCAAAGAAGTCTAAGAAGGAAGGGGGAGGGGGCTGTTCTTTGTTCTTGGTTCTTTTTTGTTAAAGAAAAAAGGGGGGAGCAGAATTTCCGAGGCGTAGTTGTGCTATGCGTGTTGATAATTTGCCACGATCAAATTATGTACTTTTTTCGACCCCTTTCTCTTCTTTTTTTTCCTTTTTTTTCTTTTCTTTTCTTTTCTGATCTTTTTCTTTAAGAAAAATATCAGAAAATCTGAAAAAGACCAGATTCATATACAGCGTTGGAATCTTGCAGGTTCTTTTGGTCTATCCGCATATTGAGAGGCGCCAAGTTTGCCGAGTAGAGAGAACTTGCTAAGAAAGAGGAAGAATCCGAAGAGAAAAATGAAAGAAAGAAACGTGTGTGGCGGCCTCATCTAAAGTGCCATGCGTTGAGGAATCATCTTGAACGCGTTGCCTGTTTTTTTTTCTTCTTTAATCTATATTGTCTTCCTTTTCTTTTCTTTTTTTAAGAGAAAAGATACCTAGCTCCTCTAATTTTTTTCGATACAGACGCCATCTGGTATGTGTGACAAGGCTGCATGCAGTCAATCGCTCAGAGCAAGCTGAAAGGGCCAGAGACAACATTTGGGCGCAAAAGGGTTGATGATTTTCCTCGGGGGAGGGGGGGTGTGGTTTCACCATCAGGCGCACACGCAGGAATGGAGCCCGATGGGAGAAAAGGGCGATTGAATTGCTTTTTTTTCATGTCTTGATTCTCTTATTTTTGAGGATGAAACGAAATCTTTGTTTGCCTCTTTTTTTTTCTTTTTTTTCTCTTTTTTTTTTGCTCCATCAACATAGAGGTGGCGGCCTTTGTCTTGGTAGAGGAGATTAGTTTTCAAAGTAATCTAGGAAACAAATACGAGAAAACGTGGGGAAAATAGAATTTGTTCGTCCTGTTTTTTTTTTCTTTTTTTCTTCTTTCCCCTTGTCAACCAACTTCTACAAACTTTCCACCGCCAATGAGAGTTCCCTTGGCTACCGAGTTACTCGTTCCTACTTCGACTGCAGGCAAGCAATGCACGTCGCAACTAGTTTGGAAGTGCGCGCGCGAGCAAGTTTCAGCCTGGTACCGTTTTAGAGTTTATTATGCTTTTTGCGGCTTCCGGCTTTGCTGCTTGGCATGTGAAGGATGGCAAGGTAGTAGTGCTGGGTCGCCGACATCCGAAGCCATATCGTCGATAAAGTGCACAGGTTGCATCAGTGTGCTGGAAAACAACCACTTGCGCAGTTCTAATAATAATAATCATAATCATAACAACAAGTCAAGATGCATGGTACAGAAAGCCGCTCCCCCCCCCCCCCCCCTCTCTCTCTCGCACCCACCAAAGCACGGGAGACACGGGGCTCGCGAGGGTAGCATCCCGTGGATATCCTCACGAGAGAGAAGCATGCCCATCATACACCGCTGTTGCTGCTATTATTGAGACGGCCCCTTCTCCCTAATTATGGTGGGGGGAAGGGAGGGAAGGGGGCGGCTATACACCCCTTGAACTTGAGCTGAATACCGCCTTGTCTGGCAGGGTGATGTGAGCAATTCGTTTTCGTCGCGATATGATGACGCCGTCCAGTGTCCGGTGCCTCGTGTCAGGGTTCACAACAAAGTCGTGGGATCACGATGACTGTTTGCAGCTCGGAGGGTGCTCCGGCGGATGCGGCGGTGCGCATTGGCTGTCATGACAAAGGAACTAGAACGAGGCGAGACAAAAACGCCGTGGCTTTTTTTTTTTTTTTTGGTCTTTCTTCTGTGTATCCGTAATTGGGTGTACCTAGCGGTATGATTCCATGTCTTTCATGATACCTACCTAAGTACTCCGTACCGGTCAGCAGTCTCCCTTTGCTTTTTCCACGCAGTGTAGATTGCGGATACCTGGTAACAACAGCGGGCCGAGGCCGCGTCGATTAAGTAGCCCACACGGCACTAGAGGGGGATCCTTGCAGACATGTGGTGGTAGTTGTGGTGATGGTGGTGTTGATGGTGGTCAAGGTCATGATAACCTGTCACGTTGCGCAAGTTTTCTTGTCATTCGGGGCAGGACACGGGCATTGTAGAACAGACTCACAACAGTTTTCTCTGGCGTTCAATCTAGTTCATACAAGACTTTCTACATGCGAAGAGACGGAACTTTTGTTTTCTGCGTACGAAATACAGGGAGACACCAGATACTCTGTCCTTGCCTACATGATTGCTTATACTTGCTTATATCTAATAACGTAGCCGTCACGGGGTACTTGGCTGCTTGATACTGCGAAGTCCGCCAGGGGACCGTCTCCACCCCCAGTGCGTCGACCACTAATGTTGCGGCAATTACTTAGGTACAGTTGCCCAGTTCACAAGTTCTGATGAGCAAAAATGTAAAAAGTACACAGGTAAGTATTGAGTACACCTAGCTCACCCACAGTACCCTACATTGTCAAAAACAATAGCCAAAAGCCGAAATGGCCAGGTTTTTGAATTAGAAAATGAAGAATATAAAAGGGCAGCAATTAAAGCCACTACAGACCGCCGGCTTTCAGCGCTGCTTGCTCCAAGTACCTAGGTACCTAGGTACCTAGGTATACTTAGGCACTCGCACCGCGCTTTCTTGGTAGGTGCCTGTAGGTACGCAGCCAGGTACCTTGGTCCGTAGAAATAGTACTCCAGGCACAGTGGGCCTCAAAGTTCTGCTCAGCAAATCACCCTCCAACCACCACACAAGTCTGCTCAAAAATACCTCTTGCTACTATGCGGTGGCTGTTCCTGGGCCGTCCCCTGTCTGTCCCTCGGCTGTCCCTCGACCCTGTCCTCTCCATCCCTGGTCGTCTCCATCTCGCGTGCCTCTCCTCCTCATCCTCCACCACCTCTTCCACCACTCGTTTGCTACCTACCTTACTTGGGACCACCTGCGAGATTGATTCCCTTTGTTGCCTCTGTTCGTTTCTCTTGTTGCAAACAACATACCGACTACATCATCACCAATCGTCTCGCCCTGCCACTGCCTATCGCGCCACTCATTTCCGTCACACACAAACTCACTCACTGAGTACTTAGTGGCCTCCTTGTTGCTTGCTCTCTCTCTCTTTCCCCCCCATTTCTACCTCTCTCTACTTGTCTTGTACCTCTCGCAAGCTATCCCATCAACCATCAACGCCTTCTTTCTGTCTCGGTCTAAATCGACAACCCGTGTCTCCCCTGTTACATTCCATCCTGGCCGCTCGACGCAATAGCCAACGCAAGCCACCGACCATCCACACATCCCATCCTTGCAGTCAACAACACGCCAACACGCAGGCCCATACATCCATCTCCGCCGCCGCCGCCGCCTACCACCCACCCACCACCCCAGCACGCCGCGCGCGCGCAGACGACATCGTCCTTGACCCTCCTGCCTCCCCGCCTTTCTTCTCCTTTCAGCCTGGACCCTGCCGTTGCCGCATTCCCTCTCACTCACTGTCCACCATTTTATTACTCAACAACCCTGCCAGTGCCTGCCTACAGTTGCTGAGTACAGTACAGAGTACGCGGCCCGACGACCCTGCACGCTTGCTGCAACCCAACCCCCGCCCCCCATTCCACCTCTCTCTTTTTTCCTTGTTCTCGTGTCACCGTGATTGAAGAATTAGGTGCAGCACCCGGTCAGGCATCTTGCACGGAAACGAACTCTCACTCCCTCTTGGATAGCCAAGCACGAATCACGCTGTTCTTTGGTCGCGCCATGATAGCCGTACACCCGTACCGCCGCCCCCCAGCACAATGACGAGGCAGCCTATCAATACCGATGCCTTCCTCCCCTCGGGAGCTCTCGACGACGACGCCCTACTCCAACCCTCCTCACCTACTTCCGCCAGTAAAGCCAACCCCTCCGCCACCTACGACTTGCAACCAATATGCGACTACCACACACGCAACTCGCACGCTGCTGCCGCCCCCCGCTTCGCTCCCTCCGCGCCACACTTCAACTATGCGTCTTCCCACATGCCCCTCGCCGAATCCCTCGATTCCTCTATCCGTCGTGATAGCAGCCTCTCGCCCACCAATATTGGCCTCGCCAGGGCCCCCAGGCCCCCGATGCTGCCGTCGCCCCCTGCCGGCAGCCTGCGCCGCGATACTGTCTCTCCCAGTTTGGCCGTGGCCGCGTCGCTCTCCCGCTCTGCCTCTGCGGATGCCGCCGCGCCGCAGCAGACGTCGCTCCACCTTGTGCAACGTCTTGCTCAGCAGAACTCGCTCATTCGCGACGCTTGGGAGGCCGAACGCAGATACCTCGAGGCCAATCGCAAACGCGCCGAAGAGGTCTACCAGGAAGAGCGCACAATCATGGACGGCATGCGTGATTCCTGGTTCGCCGAGAAGGCCGCCTTGCAACGCGAGCTGCATACCCTGCACGACCGTCTTCACCATCTCGAACGCGAAAATACCCGGCTCAAATCGTTGACCTCACCGTGCAGTCAACGGAGTGGCTTGGTATCGCCTGCCCCCGGAGCCAAGCTACATGCCGACTCGCTGCCACCGGGTCTGCAGGGCGCCTCGCAGCGGCCGCACTTTCTCAGCAGCAACGGATCCCGCACCTCTCCGACGGCCAACCCTGAGCAGCCCGTGCCCGTGCCTCTCGATCCCCGCACCCAGCCTGAAACGTCGTCGTCTCGCGATTTTCTTGCCTCTCGCAAGAAGCCAAGTGACGTGCCGATACCTCTCATCGACGTCCACGAGATCGACCCCAAGTTAGATGGCATCTTCATCAAGGCCAACGCCGTCCGCGACACCTTTACTCAGTCTTCTGTCAAGTCATCGCCCGCGACGTCGCCACCCACGGACCAGAGCTCTTTGGAGCGCGAGGGGGCACCCTACCGGCGATCTTCCTCCAAAGCCCAGACGATGCAAGCACTCGCAGCCGGTGAGATGCGTCGCAGAACGATGCATGCCGGTCACACGCCCAACCACTCGCTCTCTCTTTTCCCCACCATGACGACACTGGATGGGACCATGACGGCCGGCCAAAGCGAGGCGACAACACCCACGGCGGTGAACGGGGTAATCAAAGAAGACGGGCAAGGGTCAGAGGCAGCCGCCCCAGTGCCAGAGACAAGGCCTGCCGAGCTCGTGCCAGAGGTGGAGACGCTGAAAGATATCATAACTGACGATCAAGAGCCTCACTTTGAGCCTCAGGACGACGCTCCTCTCAAGGGCCCTCTGATGGTCAAGAACATTCCCGCGCAGGACGAGATCTTCTGGGCCCGCGTCAACCAGAAGCTTGAGGGCATCAGTCACAGCGAAGAAGAGGCTCTGCCTACCGTCATCAAGTCGCAGCTAGCCGAAGTCGAGAAGCCAACGGCAGACGACGCCGCTCCCGAGACACTCGAGGCTTCCAAGCCGGTAGAGGTAGATGTTCCTCTCAAGATTCGCACCACAACCAACTTTGGCGCTCCCTTTGGCGTGGCATAGCGTGCTCGCCAATCGGCTACACGAGACAAGACTTGGCCACTTTGACGCTTTCCAAAGGGCGCCCACCGCCCATCCCTACAGCCATTGACATTTTCATCTTGTGCTGTTGGATTGAACACTACCTCACGTCTATACGATGTTTTCCTTTGTCAACCTTGACGGCATGCTCCTCGCCCCAATCAAGGACCTGAAACACTGTTAATATACCCCCTAGCACTTTTTTTTCTCACACATAACCATATACACCATGTCTTTGTTTATTAGAATGGCGAATACATCACTGGGAACACTTGAGCGAGCCTTCACTTTATCACATAGATACACTGTTTCCTTTGCATTCTGTTTTCTTGTCCTCTTTCCTTTTTAGACAAGGATGGAATGGAGAGATGTATATACAGCATGTTGTTTCTCGTTTGTTTGCATAAACTCTGCTGAACTATGAAGTGCTTGTCTTTACACATCCTTTTTTTTTTTTGCTCTTATGGGGTGTCATGGGCGTACTTAGACTAGACCAATCTTATATTGCTTTATTTTTTTTCTTTGCTTCTTCTTCTTCCTCTTCCTCATTAGCTCGGTAAAAGTAGCCATCCTACTTATACGTTGTAGTTGTCAGACATGGTCGTACAGCGTGCACATGTGCCGATCTATTATTCTGTTGTCGACTATCCTGCTTCTTGAAGAGAAATATGAACAGGTGGGGAAAAAGAAAGAAAAGCAAAAAGAAAAAAGAAAAAAGAGCAATCCCCAAAACAGAAGAAAAAGAACTCCGGGAAAAGCAGCACAAAAGAAGAGTGTTGTGATTTTTGTTTGGTTCCGCGTCTGTAATATCAAAACTGAGTCCTTTAAAAAAAAAGAGAGAAAAGGAGTCAAGAACAAGAATCCTCTCATAACGTCGTTTGAATCTCATATCTTTGGTAGTCTATGCCATCTTTATACGCCCATGGTGAAGTCGTGCTCGATGCCTGGTGTGACACTGGCCATGAACTGTTCGCCGTTAGCTTACCGCCTCCATGCCGACGCGGCAAGAAGAAGAAAAGAGCAAGAAGGCCTACCTTGAGGAAAACGACCAGGTACTGGTCCACGCGAATCGCCACCTCATTCTCGTCCACCGCCTCCGTCTCCTGCACCTCCTCCCACTCGTCCTTGTCGGCCGCCGCCTCCTGCGCGCCCTTGACATCGAGCTTGCCGAGCTCGTCCTCCAGACCCTCCACGCCGCCGTGTGCACCCCCCGAAGCCGACGCCGACGCTACCGTCGTCGTCGTTTGGTCGTGGCCCCTGGCCGCGGCCGCGGCGCGCATCTTGTCCCTGCGGATGCGCAGCGCGGCGTCAGCGCGGTCCAGCAGTGTCTTCATGACGGACGCGTGCTTGCACGGGTGCACCGACACCATCTTGATGTTGTTGGCGAAGAAGGGAAAGTCCTCGAGCGTGACCGTCTTGTCCTTGTAGTCGCCGACAATGTCGTCCATCATGTCGTGGGGCGGCAGCGGCTGCCCGTTGGTCTGGTAGCCGGAGAGGTAGAGCCGCGGCGTGCGGTAGTAGGGCGTGTACATGATGTAGAGGTTATATGTGCGTCGTCCGCTGCAAAGAAGAAGAAGAAGAAGAAAGTCGACGTCGGTTAGTAAATTTCAGATCGCAAGAGTTTTAAAAGGGCTGGGCTTTGGGTATCAATAGTAGTAGAAGGGGTAAGACTGTTATCGTACCTTTTTTGCGCACCGGCACCTGCGTCGCGGATGATAGCCTCGTCGTCATCCTCGTCCTCCATGTCGGGAATGTCATCCTCGTCCTCGTCCTCGTCCGCGACGCCCACGTTGCCCGCGTCGTCCACGGTGCGCACGTCCTTGGCCTTGAGCGGCTGCGAGCTGGCCAGACCGCCGGTGCGCAACCATCCTTCCTCATCGTCATCGGCACCGCCACCGCCGCCGCCGCCGCTACCGCTACCGCCGGTCTTGTGCAGGCCGTCGTGGACGACCGACTCCTCATGGCCCGCGTCACCGGCAAAGTCGTCGTTGAGGCGACGGTCGCACGGCACGTTGCGGGTGACGAGGTACTGCTTGCCCGCGGGCAGGTAGGCTACGCGGCGGGACTCGTCGTCGGCGTCGCCCCAGGCCCACGTCGGGAACTTGTAGACCAGGTAGTCGCCGGCAGCGACAAACTCCTCGGGTGTGATTTGCCCGGTCTGGCGGAACGTCGATGTGTGCGAGACCGGCGTGTAGCGGTCACGCAGGGTGTTGACTGTCGAGTAGATGTAGTTCATGGCGGTTGGTTGGAGGTAAGGCCTCTTGCTGTGATGTTGCTTTGGTTTGTATTCTATTCGTGGTTCTATATTCAGATGGGTTTGGAGGTTATCGGTTCGGGCTTATTCGATGGTGGGTGGCTTGGGGTTTCGTTGGGATGCAGGGTCCTCCCGGCAGGGCTTCAGGGTAACTCGGTTAAAGAGGTTTAATAAAAAAAAAAAGGTGGAAGAAAAAGTGTCGAGCCAACGTCGGATGACAGTGTCGGAATGACCCAGAGGTGAATGCTGCTTATGACGATGGTTATGGTTGAGGCTCGTCACATGGTGGGGGAGGTGGAGAGGTCAAGCGCCGTCTACAGGTGGCGGGTACGCGATGGCGGGGTTTCTGCCTGGTGATTGGGCGAAGCGTCCAAGAGCAGCCATACAAGAGTGCTGCCTCGAGCACGACAAGTCGCTAGGCAGACACAGCATGGGAAGGGTAATATCATCATGGGCGTTAGTTGATGAAAGACTTTCGGCGCCAATATTGTGACTGAAGATGAGGCTCTCTAATGTCTGTATAGGTGCAACCAGACTTCCGCGCCCGAATCCTGGAGGACGGTGATGCTGGGTTCCAATTCTTATCATTTACGCTTTTAAACTAATCGACATTAGACTGATTCGCAATGCAGCTACGTCATTCTGAATACGAATACTCAAAGACGTCTTTGTCCTCTGCATTACACAAATGATCGCCCTGCACAAACCTCGAGCGATGGCGACAAGGAAGTGATCAAGTACGATCGACTAGAAAATGAACAGGTACGATGTCGCTTTATTGAAAGGTCGGCCACAAAGTAGCTCCTTGAACTTGGTGGAGCACACATTTGCTTTGATGTGAGCAACGAGGAGGAATGCGAATTTGTTTGTGGTGGTCCACCGGTGGTATTATGACCAGAAATAAATGCAATTTGGGTATTCCACGCTTCTAAATGCTCAACCTCCTCAACTCCCCGTGCCCATGCTAAAAACTTTTGTATTGTACATGAAAGACCGTCGCGTTCATCTGCCGCTGGCGCTTCTACGCCTTGCCCTCCGCGGCGGCCTCCTCGGCCTCCTCGGCCAGCCTCTTCTTCTCCGCCCGATCCCTCTTCTTCTCCAGCAGCTTCTTGAGCCGCTTGGCCGAGTTGAAGACGCCGTTGGTGCCGACGGCGCACGCCGCGCACGTGGGGTCCTTGCGGTACCGCTTGAGCGCGCAGGGCTCGCAAAAGTAGTGCCCGCAGCGCGTGACGACGGGCTCGCGGTAGTCGCCCTCGCATATGATGCACTTGAAGGGTATCTTTTCCAGCATCGCCTCCTCCTCGGCCTCCTCGGTCGTCGTCGTCAGGGACCGCCCGCCCGCCTGTTCGCGGTTCGCGTTGGCCACGACGGTGCCGCCGAGGTGCGTCTTGCCCTTGGAGGAGATGTCCCAGTCCTTGTCCAGCTGCCAGCCCTGCTTGACGTCCTCGCGCGAGTGCAGGTACTTGCAGTTGTCGCCGAAGCCGCAGAAGCCCGTCTTCTTGTAGTCCTTGCAGACGTCGGGGGCAAAGTCCATGACGGTCACGGTGCGGATGTTGGTGGCCGCCTTGATGGGCCCGACGGAGCGCTGCGGCGCGTCCGGGTTCCTGGCGATGAAGGAGGTCTGGTTCGCCAGGCCCTTGTACGTGCCGTCGGGCGCCGCCGCTGCACTGCCGGCGCCGCCTCGCGAGGAAGCCGCCGAACCGAGGAGATTCTTGGCCGACAGCGCGTCGGCGGCGTGCTCGTCGTACCAGTTGGTCTGCTTGGTGGCGTCGTTGGCCGACGTGATGGGGACGCTGCGGTCGGCCGTGTACGCCGAGGCGGTGAGTTCCTTTCCGCCGGCGGCGGCCGCGCCGGCTGCTTTGGAGGACGCTGTGATGACGGCCGTCTTCTTGCGGCGCTTGACGCGCTGGCCCGACTCGTCCTCGGACGACGAGTAGTCGCTGTCGCTGTCGCTGGCGGCCGGTGGCGGCGTCGCGGGCCGCTTGCGGATGTTGGCCTTGCCCTTGGCGCCGCGCTTCTTGAACAGGGCGACCGGAGCGGCGGCCACAGCTTCGGAATCCATGGGGGCGTGTTGTGCGAGCAAACCCCGGGGGTATGTGTGGTGCAATTCGTGGTTGGCGATGGATGGTGACGATGAGGAAGTTGTTCGAGGGACGAAATACTAGGCCGAGTTGTTACAGGCTGGCTTGGGGGTGGCTTCCAGTGGGTTCTGGCGCTAAAAAAAATCGCTAATCGCGCTATATAGCACATAAGTTGGTAGCACATAGCAAAACAGCAAGCTGAGAGCCTTGGATTTATCAGCAACGTAAAATAAAGTATGATTACCTCTTCGATATCTGTGGGTCTTGTAAAAAAAAATTAGAAAAAAATTAATTCCTGATTCTCATCTTTGCCCTGGTTTCTCGTTTTTCTATTTATCAGCAGTGGCGCAGGGCCGTCCTGTCAACATGAACATGGGTGGCGAACTTGGTTACAATGCTTGGTAATCTGCCTGTCTCGCCATCAACATACTGATATCCATCGTTAGGCTAATACAGGTATCGAAACTGTGGCATTTCCTTATCCGTCAGGTCCATTTCGTTGAAATCTTCATCGTTTAGACTATAGATGGCTGCCGCGTCGCCCGGCATTGAGGACTGTTCTGCATCGCGGCGTCTATTTTCTCGTATGAGATGAACCCGCAGGAGAAGACTAGCCGCGACGGCAACGGCAAGGCAGATGATCAGGGAAAGGAATCCAGAAGGGTATCCCGGTGCCTCTGACGCAAACCACAGCTGGGGACCGATGATGCTACCGGCGCCAAAAGCCATGAAGATCTGTCAAAAGCGAGTAAGAAACTAGCTGGCAAAGAGTGCTTTTCCTTTCTTTTCTTCTTTTTTTTTTGCTCTCCGGCGTCCAGAGAACAACGGTGGAATTAAAAAGATAGGAGATGGGACAAGGAATAGCTCCGGGAAACTTTTTTTTGTTCAACGTACCACGGCATTTGTCGTCGTCTTCTTGGTGAAACCGGCCGTGTTGCCCGAGACCATGGCTATAAAGACCGGAAAATATGCGGCATAGCTGGAGTGAATCAGTACGCCGGCGTACCGTCCCCATCGCATGCTGGGCGGGAGCTGCCGGATCAGCAGTCCTCCCAAGACTCCCATGAGAAAACACGCCGTCATACAGTAGGTGCGAATGTTGGGGACGCGCGAATTGATCCACGTCACGAGAATGATGAAGCAGAGCTGCCAGAGGTACTCGCCGGAATAGAGTAGTAGGGTGTTGAGTTCCGTGAAGCCGAAGCCTTTGATGGCAATCGATGTAAACTAGTAGTTCTCTCCGACTTCAGCAATGTTTTTCTTTTTCTTTTCTTCTTTTTGTCCTCTCTCTGGTTTAAATTCTTTCATGAGATTAAACTTCAAGGAGTAGTGACTTACATTGCTTCCCGCATTCCCCAGGCTCGAGCCAAACAGCAAAACGGCAAGAAGCCAGGTCTTGGTATCGAGAAACGTCTCGCGTACCTGATACCATTTGTACTCGTCGTTTCGGATGCCCGTCATGTTGTCCCCGACGCGCGCCAGGGCCAGCTCTCGCTCCCGCTCGGACAGGAACCGCGCCCGGGCAGGGACGTCGGGCAACATGACCAAGACGACAACAGCGAACAGAATCGTCATGGCTCCGAATATTAGAAAGAGCGCCTGTTTCGTTTGAATCGAAGAGGAGAAGGAGAGATGCAACGCATTAGTTGTCGGGGACGGCGTATTTTAAGAAAAAAAATTGTAAAAAGGGGAGGAGAAGCTTCATGCGCGGATCACACGTTCACACACACCTTCCAGGGGGCCACGGCGTGAATGTGGCCGATGCCGTAGGCCGCGATGCCGCCAAAGATGCCCGCGACCGAGTTGCCCGCGAACCAGGCGGCGTGCCGCAGCGGCTGCTCGGAGCGCCGGTACCACATGGCCACGATGATGGTGAGGCCGGAGCTGAGCGGCGCCTCGAAGACGCCGAGGAAGAAGCGCACGGTGAGCAGGCCGGCGGCGTTGTGCGGGAGGGCCATCATCATCAAGGCACCTCCCCAAAGGAATCTAGCCCACAAGAGGAAAACAGTTTTGCTTAGCATTTTACATTTTGGGTTTTTTTTTTTTTTGGGCCGTATCCTGCGCTCTGGTTTTACGAGAAACAGTCTCGTCAAGAGCCTGTTTTGTTGCTTTTGACTTACATGGACACGGCCAGCAACTTGGCGACGGGCATCCGCACCATGATCCAGGCCACCGGGTACGACGCGACAACGTAGCCACAGTAGTAGATTGCCGACGCCCACGAGTAGTCGCCGCCGGAGAGGCGCAGGTCGGGCTGGATGCCGAGGATGGCGGCGTTGCTGAGGGCCGACTTGTCCAGGAACTGGAACATGTAGGAGGCGGCCATTACGGGCAACAAGCTATCGTATATGTTTTTTATCAATAGTGAGCCCCCCACGCCTCTGTAAGTTGGATGTTTCCTCACTATAAATCAATCTTGCGCAGCAACGGCTTCATTGGGTCGTCGCCGAGCGCCGTCCCGGGCCGCTCACCGTGGGCCATCTGGTCTCGTTCCTTGGCCGTCATTTCCAAAGGCAAGGCTTCTGACTTGGAGTCACAAAGTACAAAATAATCAGAAAGATTTAACAAAATAAACTGATTATGAGAAGAAGGAGCGACAGGGGGTATGAGGGCTGGTCAGCTAATGAAGTCTGGAGCAATGTGGCGGCGATCGAAGATAGTTGAGGCCGATGAACCGACTTGGTGATCAATGTCTTGCATCGTATACGTAGTTTATCGTTCTGAGTGGTCTGGTTCGTCTGATTCCTGATACTTGTTTTATGATTTCTTTTTTTCTCGTACTTGCCGTCACCGTACGTAGCTATATATAACCATACGATTCACTCGCGAGCTTTGCCCCCTCAACAAAACCGCTGGAGCCATTTCACCGGTTTCCGAGGCTCTCCTTGAACCTCTATGGATGTAGTGCATCTTGCGACAGAGAAAAAGACTCGCCTTCATTGCCGAGAAGGTCCGCATCCTGTTTTTGTGAAAGGCACATTGCCTGCGTACAGAGAGGAGATGGGCTGTGTGTTATCCAGACGGACGGGGGTTGGTGAATCGCAAAAGCGTCTCGTCATGTGTCGTAGGATGGGTGACTCGGGCGCGACGTCTCAGATTCTGGGTCTGGACCGCGGGATGGGAGCGGTGTGTCTGTCGAACAGTGTTTTTCGATTGCAGGTTTTTGGGTAATGTTTGGTGGCGGCTTGTTTCGCTTCGAGGAAGAGGACAGAATCGGACCTATACTCGATCGTAATCGATGGCATTGTTGATGGATGGAGAGGAAGAAGCGGCAGCAATCTGGAAGTGGCTTGGGAGGATATACGTGGGCTTTATTATAGACCTGGTGATGCAAAATTCGATGTCGGTTCCAATGGTTTTGATGCGCTGGATGGCTGGCTTCTCGGCTACTGTCGTTGTGTAGCCGTTGCGCCTGTCCACATCTCTAATTTTGCATTGGCGAGGAGCCCTGCGCTGGCATGGAGTGCATTGATAGTGCTTTGAATCACCTTCACGGGAACGGGAATATGAGGACACAAGGTGTGTGGGAATTTTCACAAATATCAAGCACTTCTCTCGTGGGCATGCCGCGTCCGCCAACCGTGGGACCCCCAGATCGCATGTGGTCATGAAGCCATGCGATACAGCCGTGTCGGTAACGATGCAGAAACTACCTATTGTATCTTCATCCTGATCTGGCATGGGTGGTTTATCATGTGCGCAGGATCTGCCGCAGTTTTGAGTCTTTTTTATGGCACTGCTGCAAAGACAGTCCGTTTTGCGCGACTGGTAATCATTGCGGTAAAAAATTGCGCAGTGTGCGATAGAGGGTCGCAGTAGATAATAAGTTTTGCGATACGATTACCGATAGCGATGAGAAGGATGACTGGTTTTTTTTTTTTTTTTCCTGCCTTTTTTTTTTCGCTTTTTCCGTTTTAGGTAGGAGATCTGCGGGTGGCTATATGAATTGCAGACCACGGTGTTGATATTTGACGCGCTTTGAGATTGGGTCGCGTCGGTTCAACGAGAGTGGGTTGGGAAAGCTTGATCGTGATTGGCATTACCTTTTTGGAGCTGAATTTTGCCGTAATGTGATACTCTATCTCTAGTGAGCAATCACAGAGAAAACCTGGGCAAAATCTTTGGGGAAACGCCTCTACAAAGCGGACAAGTGACGGAACCGGTATAACAGCCACTGCAGGACATCCCATATCAAATAGGAAAGGCGGGGCAATTAATGACCTTGAATGAATTGAATGAAATGCATAGACAATGCAACGAGAAAGTTTTCGACTCTCATCTCTACAGGTAGGAAGCTTTGTTCCAAGGACATTGTATCGTATAGGGTAACCATATCTGTCAAGTTATAGACTTTATATGTGATACAGTGCCCGGGCGTGGCTGACCGCACCGCCACGGTCCTGCAAGCCACAGTCGGGCGTTGCATAAATATATAAAAGTACACAATTTGACCCGTTTATGCAAACCATGCGCTCGTCCCATATGACGCATAATCTTTGGCGTCCCGGAGCCGAGGAGCGTAACAAACAAAGGAAAACAAAAGAGTCATCCACGTACCGGGTAGCTGCAGCGAGGCACCTTGTTTCTTTGTTACTTTTTAGCTTTTTTTTTATTTCTCTTTTTTTAAGTAGTTTTTATTCAGCGAGGGGCAAAGGGCCGTTGATTGGCTGCCAAGGGGCCCGGTGGTATTTTGGCATTGTTGACATGGAAGGGGGGGGGGGCCCTTGCGTACAAGTACTCAGTAGCGGCACAAAGTTCTAATTGTGGCTTGTGGCTAAATGAGGTAGTATTATGCAGAGCAGCGACGCGTGATTGTGAGGCCAATACAAATAGAAGATGTTGGGAAGATGATATGACTGGTTTAATGGTTGAGTCATCTTGGTTCGTGTTTTTTTTTTTCTTCCGGGGGTGTAGAATGTTCCCATATCATGGAGTTGTTATGCCCGTTTCAAATGTACATGGTAAGCGTGATCATGACAGGTGGTGGTTGGTGCTCGGCGATTTTCAGGGAGGAATGGGCCGCTACAAGTATCAAGAGGGTAAACATGCCGAGGGTTAGAATATTGACGGTACCAGCAAGTAAGTACATGCTGCGTGAGTTCCAGGACAGTGATAAATACGTAAGTACTGAGTAGGATTAAAAAAAAACAACCGAGCACACACGGCTGAAGCTTGTGGGTTTGGGAGATGGGATGGTGGGGAAGGGAGGGCAAGCACTGACTGGTATGCCAAAAAAATAGTAACAGGAAAGTAAACAAAGAAGTGAGGACAGGACAAGATTTGCGATTGGATCGGAGGTTGAAGAAAAAAAAAAAAGAGAAAAGAGTGAAGAGAACGGCGAGATGGTGGGCGCGTAGATGGTTCAAGTGCCCGGGTTAAGTACTAATAAGTACTGAGTAGTGTGGTGATGTATGCGTAGCGAAGAAAACCTTAGACCGTGGTTGGCTAAAAGGTAGATGATGTGATGGATGGCTCAACGACTTGTTGATTACACTTTCCGTACATTTTCATTTTGAGTTTCAATAACAACAATGGAACTTCTCTACCTGTCTACTTACTGAGTACTTACTACTTCCTTACTGGTAGCTTGTGATGAGGTTTCGGTGCCTGGACAATCTAGTAACCATATTCGGTCTAGCGTGCCTTTTGTTTCTGGGCTGCCTCTGGGCGTCTCTGCGGCGCTGTGCCTGGATTTCTGGGCCCTGGAACCTAGGTAGTCCGCTGGTCATCCACTGAAGCCCACTAGAGGCCGCCACTGTAGACTCTCTTGTCGTATCTGGTTGCCTGGCTGGGCGGCGCGTCTGGGGTGTCTCTCTGGTCCATCACGCTTCATCACAATGTTATCGAGTCTCGGGCTGCCTTGGAGAGACATGGTCTCGTAGATATGTGTGATTTTCTTTTCTTTTTCTTTGCCTCGCCCTTGACGTAGATGGCCGAGGTGTGCTGTAGCTGGCTGTTCCTTGGAGTCGATTACCCCAAGAACATACTATAGGTCAACATACCAAGGTACCCAAACAAAGTACGCAAGGTACCCAGCCAGTCACTCAGTACTTAGTATGTACCGTGCTGTACCAGCAACAAAGCCCTGCACCAAGTCATAACAGCATACCTCACTCCTTGCAGCTGCTCCCCATTTTACCATTTACCATCCCCCCCCCCCCCTGTAATAAGCGCTGACCACCACCCAATGGCACAGCTGCTACCCTGCTGAAAAGGTAAAAAAATTAAAAAATTAAAAAATTAAAATCTAAGAAAAAGGAACAAACATCATGAGCATTTTGCTCGCTCGCTCTTCTTCCCCTTCTTCCCTCCCCTTCCCCCCCCTCAAGGTGCTTCTGCTCTTCTTGATGTCCTCCATCACCCCATAGCTCACGCAGATCTCGTCTCCGCGCTGCTGAGTCTACATCAAACTCACATTCGTTTTTCTTCTTCTTCTCCATCTCCTTCTCCCCCTCCCCGTATTTACTTGCTCTATTACGACGCGTCTTTCTGATATCTCCGCTGCGCCCCTCCCCGCTTCACTTGTCTCGCCCTGAGTCCGTCACAACCGCCGGCTCTCTTGTCTAGCCCATGCGCGATTCTCTCTCCGTCTCCCGCACGACCGCAGAACGGAAACAGACTCGCGCCGATCTAATCTAATTACTGGAAAATTGGAAAGAGAAAAAAAAGAAGATATCTTCTTGTTCAACGATTTTACGACCTCGTCCTATTTCTGTTCGACTTGCCTCTGGTTCGATTTTGCATTCCTCCTGCTTCTCTTTAATAACCCCTTCTTCGTCCTACCTGCTCGGTCAAACACAAAACGATCAAGACTACAACGATATAGGTGGCGCAAACCCCGGAAAATTAGCAAGACGACTCGGACACTTGTGTTTTCTTCCTTTACGGTCCTACGTCGCTGACAGCCCCAATCAACAACACGCGTCATTCCAGTCCCAGCTCCCGCTTGTCCTGCGCCTAACCCGACTGGACGCTGTGCGCCGTATTTCTTTTAGGCTCGGCCTGCGCTCCACCACGAGCTAGCACATCGTCACAGGCAAACAGCTCCAAGTCTGCTTGCACTTTTTTCTACCACCAGATCAACTCCTCTGCTGCCCTAGCGCGCACGCCGAGTTTCTTTTCTTTTCTTTTCTTTCCTTGTGGTTCTGCTCAAATCGGCGCCGCAATCGTCTCCAATTTTGGGGCCGCCGGACCTGCGTCTTGTCTCGCCTTACCCCTGCTTGATCCTCCGCTTTCGACGCAAGGGGCGCTCTCTTCCTCTGGACCTGCTTAATTCCCATTGTGCTTCTCCAGCTTGAGCCTGACTGCATCCAAAACAAACCTCTTTCTCTTCAAGAAGCTCTCTCCCTCACGTCGTTCCCCCTCTGGCAACCCACACACACACACCCTTCCTGGCCAGCTTCATGGTCTCCCGCAGGCTATAGACGGTCCTTCTGTCGTTTCCTTCAGTATGGCCTCGTCTATCGCCTCGGCTAGACCTGATCTTGCTGCGCCTGTGTTCGATGATGACACAGCCAACGACCCCTTCGTTGCCAGCACGTCATCTGCTGCACACCACCGCTTCTCAGCCTTCGATCATGAGCTTTTCGCTGCCGGGCCCGGATCCTCTCCGCGCCAGGCGAAGCGCGCCCTCGAAGCTCATCTAGCCGAGACGGAGCGCCGCCTCGACGAGGCTGGCAAGCTTGGCACTGCTCTCGTCTCTCAGCGTAAGGCGCTCGCTGAGCAATTGCAGGAAATCGAAAAGCTCCAAGCCCAGGGCGAGTTAGGGCCCGAGCTCCGCCAAAAGCTCGTCGAAATTGAGCGCGAATACAACGACTTGGCTCGCGAGTCTGCTCGCGCCTTTCTGCCAAAGAGAATTCCTTCCAATGAGAATGGTCCCGCCACGCCATATGCACCCGATGGCCGCACAGGCAGGGTAAGTTGCTCAAAGCACCCAATCTCTCCTCCAACCAAGCCCCTCGTACACTGTCTAACATATCCTCGTCACGCAGCGCTCCATCAGCCCCTCCAAATTTGATGGTCATGCCACAGGCTCCCCTACAAAACTCACGGTCCCCAAGCGCAGAGCTAGAAATCAGCAGTCCAACCGCATACACGACATCGAGTTCGCCGCCGAAATCAGCCAATCCCTCATTGCTCAGGTCCGAAATCTACAATCTCTTCTCTCCGAGCGTGAAGATGAAGTCAAGACGTTGCAAAGCGAAAAATCCAGGCTCGAAATCGATGCCGAGGGCCTTTACCAGCGTCTCAAGACCCTGGACGAGAGCGAGCACCGCTACAAGGACGAGAACTGGAACCTTGAGACCCGCATGCAGGAAATGACGTCTTTGCAAAAGGAAGCTTCCGATAAGGAGAAAAAGTTGACCCAGGCCCTCAGTCTTGCCAACATGGAGAAGACGGTCGCTCAGAAAGAGCTTGACGAGGTCAAGGCTTCGCACGCAAAACTCGCCGAGGATCATGCCGCTGCCATGAAGCTCCATGATATTGAGCTTGGTTCCGCCAAGCGCAACATTTCCCTGGCTGAGGATGAGCGCGCGGCTCTCCAGAAAAAGATTGACGATTTGACCGGTCAGAACCAAGAGCTCGCCAAAGCCTTTTCCATACAACGCGGCAGGCTGATGGATCGTGAACTTGGTTCCGGTTTGAGCGATGAAGACTTTGATACTGCCACCGAGAATGCGACTCCCGAGCACTCGCCGCCGCCCTCCCCCATCAAGGGCACACCCCGACACGCTGTCTTGGAAACTGAGACTGTCAAGACTTCTCTTGGCCACGCGCAAAGGACCATTCAGAGCCAAAGAAACCAGCTGCATCGCGAAAAGACAGAAAAACTCGAACTCCGTCGCATCATCCAAGATTTGCGCGACGACCTGGAGAAGCTGCGTGGTGACGGAGGCAACAACGCGGCCAACCGCCGCAGCCGCAAGGTCGATTCGAAGGAATACAAGCGCCCGTCCAAGCTTCTGGGTAGCATGCGCTCCGGCAAGCAGGAGATTTTCCTGGATGATCCCGATTGGGAAGAGAATGACGGTAACTCGCCTTCTGGCAGCCCTACGGCGGCGAGACAGACAATTCTACCATCTACCGAGCCGAGCGATCATTTTGAGACCGCCAACGAGGCTAGTGAGTCTGCATTTGAGACGGCCAATGAACCTGCGACCGAAACAGACGACTTCCAGACTGGTCATGAAGTCATGTCAGACAGCGATGGGGCCGAGACCGAGACCGAATCCAGAGGCTTCGGCAGAATGAAGCAAACCCCCAACCTGCCTGCTGGTCTTGCGCGAGCTGGCACGCGCAAATCCTTCCACAGCACGGCTTCGACCTCTGCCGACGAGGCTCTCGATACACTGCCCGACGTGCGCACACCCACCGGTACCGTCTCGTCCACCAAGAGCCGCTTCAGCCTCAGCCGACTGCCCTGGTCTCGCCGCTCTCGCCAAAACAGCGAGGAGCCTACCATCCAGAGCAGCCCTGTCAGCCATGCTGGCAGCAACGGCACGCCACGCGCGGCCGGTCAGAGTTTGTTTGCCGAGCTCCAAGACTTTGACGGTAGTGAGGATGATTCTCTCGGCGGCACTCCCCGTACACGTACCATGCGTTCCGTCACCCCTGGATCTACCCGCCGCACTCACTCACCCGCACCCCCTATGCCTAGACGCGCTGTGATGGTCGACAGCTCAACAATGACAGAGCCTGTCTCTGTGCGACCCAGAGACGTGGAAGCCATGCGACCTACCTCGTCAGGCTCTGTAATTTTGACCAACCAGGATTTCCCAGATGGACGGTCGAGCTACGCCACGACGGCGGAGACGGATGCGTCGCGCCCCATCTCCTTGTCTAACAGCGATATGCATGAAGAGATTGCTCAGTTCCCGGTTCCGCCCAATGCTGCAGCCCTGAAGGACCTAGTCTTTTCCTCGATTCAGACACAAAATATCGAGCCTCGAGATGCTGTTGTCCTACCACCTACCTTGAAGATGTCCAACATTTTGGCCGAGAATCTCGAGCCTATTGCCAGCCCTTCACAACCAATGCCTGTCATGTCCCTGGGCCAAATCCAGTCCGAGGCTGTCGAGCCCGTCGAGCCGCCTACACCAACAACACCCAAGCTCGTGGCACCTGTCGCTATTCCGGCTCCCCTGCCACAGCTCAGTCTCTCTTCCATCGACACACAAAATATTGTGCCGACGTCGTTGCCACAGCCCGTCCTGGATTACTCTGCAATTGTTGGTGAGCGAGTCTCGCCGGTGTCTGAGCCCTTGCCTGCTCTGCCTGCACTTGGCTTCTCTTCCATTGTTGGTGAGACAGTCTCGCCAGTCTCTGAGCCATTACCTGCTCTCCCTGCACTTGGCTTCTCTGCAGTCAAGACGGAGCACACGATGCCAGTCAGCCCTGTAAAAACACGCCCACCGCAGCTGACGCTGTCATCCATCGCCTCAGAGACGATCCAGCCGAGAACGTCCCCCAAGAGCCATCCGACGCTCACGTTTTCTACTCTTCAATACTCCAATATTGAGCCGCAAACGCCAAGAAACGAGAGGCGAGATGGTATTCTTCTACCTCGACAATTCGCTGCACCAGAGAAGTCTACCCCTGAGACACCTAATAACAAGGTATTTGGAGCCCTGTTTGGACGCGGAAAGGGCAAAGACGCTTCGCCCGCCATCGCCGAAGATGAGACAAGGCAATCTCCATCGGATTCACCCAATGCCGAGACCCCAGAGTCGCAGCGCCCCTTCAAGGAGATCTCAGCCAACAGCTCCACGCGACCACCTCGCAAGCCTCCTGTGCGCGATACCAGTGACCAGGGTGCCCAGACTGCCCTCACTGGTGGAGCGATCGACCGTCTGCAAAAGGGCCATGCCAAGACCCCGTCAGCTGCCTCGGTTGGCAGCCCCGACACAATGCGCACTGTCCGCATCCACCGCTCGCAAGAAAGTCTGGCAAGCCATGTCAACCGTGGCGTAGACTTTGACGACTCCATGTTCGACACCGGGTCCGTCATTGTTCGCCCTGATAGCGCAGCCAGCGGTAGGCGGTCCGCCCTCGAGGCAGTGCCGCCTCTACCCACCAACCACCGCCAGGCGATTCAAGCCGCCGGTGCCCAGACACAGGGCAGCATGGGTCCGCCGCTGTGGCCAGCCTCTGCGATGAAGCGCCCCAGCACGCCAAGCACGCGAAAGCGCTCAGGATCCGGCCAGAACGGAACGCCAACCCCCCGTGCTGCTCGCACTGGTGTCCTTGTCGACTTTCAGCAGAAGCCCACGGCCATTGGCAGGCAACCTTCAGTGTCCTCGTTTGCTTCCGACATTGATGCCAGATTCGACCTGCATGCCACGGATATGGACCCCACCGGCTTCGGCCCTAACACGGATCCCCGCATGATCCAGGCCATTACGCAGACCATGATTGGTGAGTATCTATGGAAGTACACGCGCAAGACTGGTCGTGGCGAGCTGTCTGCCAACAGACATCGCCGCTACTTTTGGGTCCATCCCTACACGCGAACTCTGTACTGGGGCGACAAGGACCCGTCCAGCGCTGGGCGATCCGAACTCAAGGCCAAGAGCGTGCCAATTGAGGCTGTCCGTGTCGTCACTGACGACAACCCGATGCCTCCTGGCCTGCACCGCAAGAGCCTGGTGATTATTGCTCCTGGCCGTACCATCAAGTTTACTTGCCCTACCGGCCAGCGTCATGAGACATGGTTCAATGCTTTGTCGTATCTGCTGGTGCGGACGGAGCCTCAAGCGACGTACGATGCCGAGGATGTAGCAGGCTCCATCACACGCGAAGACGTTGACGAGTTTAACCCGCAGTATGGCCGTCGGCCGGCACTTGGCCACCGGCCGGGGCAGCTGTCAGTGTCGTCGCACAACTCACGCTCCGTGAGAACCGATTCTGCTGCGGATATGTATTCGATGGCGGTGCCCACGCTGACGCCTACGCGACACCGCACTGTTCTCGCAAACAAGGCATCCAAGGGCACCCTGAACAAGATAAGCGGTTATTGGAAGCTGTCAAGTCTCCGAAGCCGTGCGGGTGGTAGCAATACGGACCTGTACTCTACCAACCAAGTGCATGACAGCGCCGAGGATCTCCGCGAATTGATTGAACGCCAGGACCGCGACGCGGACCGTCTGGAGAATGTGCGAGCGTGCTGCGACGGCAAGCATGACGTGAGCAGCGTTCCTCACTCGTCAAAGCGTCATCGTCCCAGCCATGGTCATCCGACTCGCTCAGCCAATAGCACTCCGGTGTCGTCTATGCGGACGCGGGCTTGAGCACAACACCCCTTTCTCAAAAGTAATACCTTTTTTCAAGAAGCATTTATTTTTTACGAAACACTCTACACTCTTTATGTAAACGTAGGAGAAGTATCCTCCTCCAATTCTTCATTCGGAAACCTGATGATTCTGACGAAACCCTTTTGTTGGTCAACTTTTTTTTATTAACTCTTTTATTCATGTTTTTTCAGCATTACCTGTCAAAACTATAGCCACTCACTCATACCAGCGGTCGAAAGAAGACTGCAGCTTTCCTTATTTGTCAGTTGTAAGATAGGAACATGGGAAGGGGGTTTCAATTGTCCTGTTTTACTGTTGTTTCGATGCCTTGGCTTGGTGCCTACCATAGTGTTGTGGTTGTGTGTTGACATGACCTTGTTTGTGGATGGGGAGAATCATTCTATATATTTTTCTTTGGCAAAAAGAGATTGCATAGCCTTTTATTTTCTTTCTCTTCAACCTGAACCCTGAACCAAGAGGCGTTTTTCTTGTCCGGAGTCTCTCTTTTTTTTTGGTTTAAGGCATGAGAAATTCATACTCTGTTATAAGCATGTGAAGATGTTTGTGATGCTGCGAGCGAGCTGCACGTTACGATCAACATTGTTCTTTTGGCTTTACAGACGCAAGTCGAAAGTAACTAATTGGGCAGGTTTCCTTTTGCTGATCACTTCCACACTATCATCATCCATCAGGTTCCCTACAAGAGGAATAGCGCCCGTACAGTGGAACCTCGGCGATGCATCTAGCGCATGTCGGGGGGGGAAGGGAGGGGGGGCGGCAAGGCG
Organism: Cordyceps javanica; assembly: GCF_051103115.1. Classification (NCBI taxonomy): domain Eukaryota; kingdom Fungi; phylum Ascomycota; class Sordariomycetes; order Hypocreales; family Cordycipitaceae; genus Cordyceps; species Cordyceps javanica. The sequence continues at coordinate 7,119,702 of NC_139295.1, forward strand.
GGTAGGATTAAAGCTGTCGTCTCATGTCATGATGCAACAAGTTACAATCAGCTCGAGAGAAGTTAACAGTGCTGCCTTTGATTCTGAACGCCTACAAAATAATGGAAAAGAAGCTTTTCAATAAACAAGGTTAAATGCTAAGTAACCGCCCGGCCTTTGTGTTGGACGAAAAAGATTCAAGGCCCCATCACATGACGTAGTTGAACAACGGGGGGGAGTCTCTTAAGCACTTGCTGGCCCCAGCTTTTTTTTGTTTGGCGCTCGCCGGAGCTTCTCCAATTGGTGACACCTTGGCTGCTCCAAAACGACCCTTTGACATCAACAACGACTTCAGCTCCTTTGTCGTCGCCTCACGAACTATCTAGGTTTCTTGTTTGGTTCTTCTCTTCTCGATCATCTAGCGTTCTTTTTCCTCTCAATTTTCCCAATCCCTCGTTTCATACCAACCGCTTTTTCCTGGTGACAAACGGATCGGCCGGCACTCTGGTGGGATTTCAGGACACCTTTTTTTATTGGAACCCACCCGCCGCCCATCAGCAACTACCTATGCTTGACATACAGCTCTGTCTCGGATCTTGATCACCATTCCTGCGGACATTTCCTTTGTATTCTGCGACTACGATACCCCGAAACTCTTGATCCGAGAGGACTTTCTTCTGCAAATCTAGCACACACACACACACATACACGCAACGCAGACACACCCACCGCCACAACAACGCACACCGGCCATGGGTCCCTGGACGGCCCTGCTGGTGGCGTACCTCCTCGGAGGCGTCACCTTTGTCCCGCTGCTTCTCGGCCTCGTCCTCCTGCACGCGCACTACACCCTGCCGTTCCGGCGCGACTTGGACGGTGGCGTCCCGGATCGGCACCCGGACAGCGTGGTGCAGGACGGCGACGACACGGCCGCGCTCGACGCCCACCGGGCCAAGGAGCGGGGTGACAACCGAGGCGGCGGCGGCGGCGGCGGCGGCCACGGCCACGACGATGAACACGACAATGACGACGGGCGGAGCAGGCGGAAAAAGGACAGCGACGCGACCGTGTACGAGCTGGACGTGGCCGCGGGCTACTTTGCCGTGTGTAGAGAATACACGCCCATGGGCATCAACGCGAAGCCGATCGAGAGGGCCACGCCCGTCGGCGCGGCCACGGTCGCGCCGCCCAGCCCCAGCGTCTACCAGACCATGTACAGGAGCATCTTTGACAGGAAGCCCGTGCCCGGACCGATTGAGAATAACAGCATGAGCCACAGGCCCAAGAAAGCCGGCAATGTGTTTTACGTGGTGCTCAGGTCAGTTACGACGCCCTAGGGACAGACGACGTTTGTGCGTGCAAAGTTGCCACTAACAAAGATGTTTCCTTTTTTTTCTCTCCAACAGACACGGTCACATCATGCTCTTTGACGACGAGGAGCAGCTCGAGGTCCGGCACGTCATCAGCCTTGCACACTACGACATCAGCATCTACTCGGGCGGCGACCAGACCCCGGAGGGCGAGCTCTTCATCAAGCGCAACGCCCTGTGCCTGACACGCCGGGACGCCCTCGCCGACCAGTACCACGACGGCGCCGGCGTCGGCGGAGGCACCGTCGCCAAGCCCTTTTACCTCTTCTCCGAAAACTGCTCCGCCAAGGAGGACTTTTACTTTGCGCTGCTCCGCAACCAGGAGCAGACCTTTCCCGGGCTCGACGGCGGCTGCCCGCCGCCCCGGCCCAAGCACTTTGACGTCAAGGACATCATCACGCTGGTGCAGCGGCTGCACTCGTCCGAGGAGAACGTCCACTCGCGCTGGATCAACGCCCTGCTCGGGCGCGTCTTCCTCAGCGTGTACCGCACCAGGGATCTGGAGCACTTCATCGCGAGCAAGATCACCAAGAAGATCTCGCGCGTCAAGACGCCCTCGTACCTGACCAACATCGCCATCCGCAAGATCGACACGGGCGAGGCCGCGCCCTTCTTCCACAACCTGCGCCTCAAGGAGTTCACCGTCGACGGCGAGTGCGTCGTCGAGGCCGACATGCGCTACGCGGGCCAGTTCCGCCTCGAGATGTCGGCCACGGCCAAGATTGACCTCGGCGCGCGCATCAAGGCCCGCGAGGTCAACCTCGTGCTCGCCCTCGTCCTGCGCCGCATCGAGGGCCACGTCCTCTTCAAGATCAAGGCCCCGCCCAGCAACCGCCTCTGGCTCTCCTTCCAGGCCATGCCCAAGATGGAGCTCGCCATCGAGCCCGTTGTCAGCAGCCGCCAGATCACCTACACCGTCATCCTCCGCCAGATCGAGAACCGCATCAAGGAGGTCTTTGCCGAGACCCTCGTCCAGCCCTTCTGGGACGACGTGCCGTTCTTCCGCACCGAGCACAAGGAGTGGCGCGGCGGCATCTTTGAGGGCGACGACGCCGTCGAGGGCGACGAGGAGAACGTGGCTGCTGCGGCTGTGGCCGCGGCCGCTGCGGCGGAGGCGACGACCACGACACCGCTGCCGCCACCAGTCGTGCCAGTGGCTGACGTCGACAGCCCGGCGGAAGGTACCGTCGTGCTCCCCGACGAGTCGCAACAGTCTCCGGCCGCGGCGCCGCCGGCCTCGCCGCGACCGGTGGAGAAGAGCCAGACGACGCCGACGCTAGAGAGCCAGCTACCGGCGCCCGCAACGGGGCTGTTTGGGCGCAAGCTCGGAGGGCACAAGCTCGGCGCCAACGCCGCCGCTGCCGCCTCGGCGGTGAGCCTGGATGCCAAGGGTTCGGCGGCGACGACGTCGTCCTCGCGGTCGCCCAACATCATCAAGCACAGCAGCGTGGAGCCGATTGTCGGCACCGAGGCCGCCCACGCCGACTGGTTCCGGCCGTCGACCTCGCCGCCCGACCACGCCACGAGCCTCATCGCCGCTCTGCACTCCAAGGCGCAGCAGGAAGCGTCGTCGTCGTCGTCGCCACCGCTCGTCACACCCGTCGGGTCGCCCAGCAAGCACGGGCGCGTCAAGTCGAGCGACACCTCGTCCGTCTCCTCCAAGGAGGAAGCGGTCGTCGCTCTTGACACCGCGGCGGGCGAGCAGCAGCATGGCGACGGCACGGCGGCCGCGCCCACGCGCCGCAACACCGTCTCGTCGCATGGATCCTACGAAGGAGGCGGCGGCAGCAACAGCCACGCGTCCCCCAACGGCAGCGCCTTCAGCCAGGCCGGGTCCCTCGGGCGCAAGTTCTTCATGAAGCGCGAAAACTCAAACGCCTCGACGGCCACCACGGCCACCTCCTCGACGACGGGCGGTGCCGGCGGCGCGGCCGGCGAGCCGAAGCGCAACAACACGCTGGCGGCCATGACCAATGCCGCCAACCAGGCGCGCCAATGGGGCTGGAACGCCCTCCAGCGCCAAAAGGACGCCCGCCGCAACAGCGAGGCCGCGAGCCAGGTCGACCTCAGCCAGCCCATGGGCCGCGGCCAGCCGCTGCCGCCGCCGGGCGTGCCCCTCCCCGGCCCCACCAACGGCAAGACCAAGATTGTCGCCCCCATCGCCGTGCCGGCACCCAAGCGTAAGCCCGTTCCGCCGGCCATGGTTCCAGAGCTCGAGCAACAGGCAGCGGCAGCGGCAGCATCGGCAGCAGCAGACGTCGGCAGTAGTGACGCCGCTTTGCCCGATGATAAAGAGTCGGAAAGGCCTCGGACAAGCCACTCGCAGAAACACGACGACTCAAAGGAAAAGGACACGAGGCCGGCGCCGCCCTTGCCGCCGCGACGAAGACGCGCTGCTGCTGCGGGTGAGGCCATTGCCGAGGAGGAAGAGGCTGGTGCGGAGAATATGCTCGTCATAAGCGCCCCGGACGATTCTGAGCCGCCGACGCCGCTGGATGAAGAAGCTGACGAAGAGGGCCCCTTCTTCGCCCCCGCCAAGGACGAGGGCAAGAGTTTGGCAGCGGCGGCTGACAGCATCCCGAGAAAGTCGGTGCCGGTCCCCATCGCTGTCGTCAAGGACGTGCGTCCCGACGCAGACAAGACGCCCGTCGCGCAGCCCGTACCGCGATTTGGCGCAGCAGCCGAGACGACGCACCCTGCCGCTCTTATCGATGACGAGCTGGAGCAAGCGGACGGGAAGCCGCTCGTGGCGATGCCGCTGTCGACGACCCCGCCAGAGGCTGCCACTACCGATCCTGCGACTGTCGAGGAGGAGGAGGAGGACGATGCTGGTTTCGCGGGCTGGATCGACGAGGAGGACAGCGGACCCGAGACTCCGAGCCGTACAGAGGATACGCTGCATCAGCCGGTGACGAGCCCTGTTTGAGTGAGGCCAAGAAACAATGGGGAGAGATAAGAGGGGGATATTTGTACATATAAGGATCACGCAGGTTTACATAACCCAAAATGGTTTCGTAGACGGCAGGAATTAGAATGCGGGCGTTAGAGGGGGACTCGATGATATCGACCGGGAGTCGGTTTTTTTATCTCATAGCATGGAGATGTTTAGTAATTATAATCAGATCCATTGTATACCAGGAGAAAAACGTCGTGCGTGTAATTCAACGCTCGTAGTGCGCAAGCCGCCCATCATAACTCCTCGCCAATGCAGACTACAATACAAAAGCCAAACAAGGATAAAAAAAATCAATAGACACAGTTAAACTACATGTCGCAGCTCCTCCTCCGGGAGAGACTGTTACCACTCCAAGTCCTTGAGCCGCAGCGCCTCCGTCAGGCTTGCCATCACCGGCAGCGCATTGGCCCGCTCGCCCACTACCTTGGCGCGCTGGCGCATGCGCGTCCAGAAGACGGGGCAGTCCTTGCTATCGCAGGGGACGTCGTCGAGCGGCGCGACGCCCATGCAGCCGCGGCACACGGCGAGCAGCTCCTGGTACCTGTTTTCCTGCTTCGCGAGCCTGGTCTGGAGGGCGAGCAGCGACGAGACGCTCGCGCCGCGACACCGCGGACAAAGCGTCGTTGCGTGTGCGGCGGCGACGGATGCGGCCGACGCTTCGCGAAGAAACTTGACGCCGCAGACTAGGCAGTGCGTCGACTTCATGTAAGATTCTAGCGTGGAGCGCCGTGCGCCAGCGGCGGCCGGCGCAGTCTGGTAGATGCGCTGAACTTTGGGCATCTCGTCGTACCACTGTCGGACGTTGGCGCCGACGAGGTTGAAGATGCGCTCGAGCGGCGGAATGAGGTTCTTGCCAATATAGTACTCGGCGTCGAGCTGCCAGTGCGGGTTGGCGAGTAGGTCCTCTGGAGCGACGCAGCGATCGATGAGGCGCGCGCCGGGTGCGCCCGTGATGACGACGTAAGGAACTCGCTCGCCGTACTGAGGCTCAGCGCGGGCATCCTCGAGCATCTTGCGTGCGCTGATGAGGGCGCCGGCCGGCGGTGGGCCTTTGTCCGAGTAGCTGCCGAGGCGCACCTCGCGCGCAAAGCAAAAGTCTTGCACGCTGACGGTGCCGCGCATTATCTTGCTGCACTGCGCCTGGAAGTAGGCCTTAATCTGGCTGAGGTCGGCTGTCTCAAAGAGCAGACGGAGGGCCTTTTCTTCAATCTTCTGCTCGGCGGGGGTGCCGTCGCGACGGACTGTCTCGATGCCCTTGGCGTCGAAGATGGGGGTGACCTGGGCCTTCGTCTCGTACATGTAACCCACGTAACGCTTCTTGGTCTGCAGCACGCACGGGAGGTATACCTTTTCAAACTTCAGCTTCATGGGCCGCGGGTTCATCTGGGTAATCTCTTGCGCAATCTCGTTGCCAATGTCGAAGGCTTGGTCCTTAGTGCGGCCCTTGAGATAGATGAACAGGCTGTCCGTGTCGCCATAGACGACCTCAGCGCCCCATTTCTCGACAGAGTGTATGTAGGCAATGGATCGCTCGAGCGTCTCTCGCGCCGTTTGTACGATGCTGTCGGCGATTTCGGAGCACGGCATGCGACCGGAAAACGAGGCAGAAGTGTAGCCATATGTAACGTTGGCTAGAAGCTTCAAAGCAAGCTGTCTGTTGTTGAGGAGTTGCTGTAGCATCTTGTCGTCCTTGTCTTCCTTCATGCCACTCTTGACCATGACTCTTGTCTCCAGAATCTCAGTCAACATCTTGGCCAGCAAAGACTTGCGGACTTCGGCCTTTACAAACATCATGCCGTTGGGTGCAATGTTGATATAGTCTTTCAGCAACGCCATGAGCCCAGCCTGTCGCTTGTATTCTATGAAACCCATCTTGCTTGTTCCACACCAGTTGACGATGCGACCCAAAAAAGTCGAGTAGCAATAATTATAGGCAATCATGACACTGGGGTAAAGACTCTGGAAATCCAGTACAAGTAGTGGGCTGCTATAAAATGCACTCTGTGGCTCCATCACAAGCGGGAGGCATTCTAGTGCGTTTTGGCTGCCGACCTGTTTCTTGCTAGGCGAAATAAGTAGGAAATTTTCTGGCTTCGCAATGCGGAACATGATAGACTCTACTTTGAACTGCGAGCCACGAGAGAAGACAGAAAAAAAGTCGACACCAAGAAGTCTAGCTTGTTCGCTGGTCCTGGGAATGAGCTCGTTCGCCTCGAGAATTTGTAGGTCGATCTTGGTGCGGCTCTGGAAATATCGGAGCATCCTCGAGAGATCACTGGGCTTGCCACTTTTATACCATGCCGTCAAAGTCTTATGGGAGAAATGAGGCACGCGTCGGTGAAGCAGATGCCAAGCAACATTTTCCATGGTATACTGTAGCAGATTGAGCTCTCCCCGCATAGCTCGCCAAATATTGATCATGTGGCGTCCAGTCACACGTATTGTTGACGTAGTATTGAATCCCCATCGATCACTCTGTTTGCCAAATCTACCATGCGATTGGACATTGACTCTGGAGAGCTCATCGCATAAATTATAGTCGTACTTGAGTCTTGCCCTCTCCATCAGGAAGCCCCAAGAGCTGCCATGAACTTCATATCCCGTTAAAACATCAGGGTCTAATTCTTTCACCACGTCAACGAGACGTACAAGGAGATCCAGCTCCGATGCTTCTTCAATGACTTCGGTTTTGCTTATTTTGTGCATACGCTTTGCCACATCACCTGACCCTAATACAAGAAGGCCAGAAACAGTGCCATCGCCATCAGCCTGCGAAGCATACGTGACTTCGTCGCCTTTGCAGCACCAAAAGACACACTGTACTTCGTCTTCCTCGGGGTTTGGAACTAACTTCGCTCGTGTGTTCACATGAACCTCAAGGCTCATAGTGCTCATGTATTGCACTTCGTGTTGAACGCTCGTGGACTTGCGTTGTTGCGTGTACTTGAGGCCATATTTAGTCTTTGGCGTTGGGCCGTCAATCTGAGATAGATATTTTCTGCGATTCTGGATAAAGCCTGACGATTTTGCAGACTTCTCTTCGTCAGTGAGCCAGCATGCGACTTCGGCAAATGTTGGAGGAGGTGCATCTATCTCCCACGTTCGCAATTCGCACTTCCTCCTTTGTCTCTCCAATGCTAGACCAGAAGACATGGCTGTTACTTCAAGACCTCCATGGCTGGCGTCACCGAAGTCAAAAGCGGGCAAGTATGGTAGCGAGTCACCAAGCAAACGGAATTCCCGGCCTGCATATTCCCGAGTCCTGAGAGGAACATCTCTCTCGTTGCTGAAGAACGGGTCTTGGTAAAGCTGGTCAGGCAAATGGAAATGGGCAAGCGAATCTGCGTCATTTGGTGGAGGCGGCAGCGTTGAATATATTATCGTTGGGCGTTTTGATGCCTCGGCGATGGCTCGTGGGATCTTGTCTGCGCCAGCGCTGCTCGTTGAATCGAGTAAGCTAGCATGTGAGAGTGAAAACGGCTGTGATGATGGAAATCCGATTCCGCCATGGTCAGACGAAGCGAAGGTGGACGACTCTAAGTGATCCTTTGCAGATACACCGCCATCGCTGGTCTGTGAAGCCGATGGTTTACCCCTTTGGCTCAGACGCAGTCTCGTATGAGGGTCATTTTGGTTTTTGACAATCGCAAAATTCAGCGTAGGTTTCGGCGTGGTTGATGAGTCCCATTGTTTTGATACTGGTGAAGACGATACGTGAAACGTAGCTCTGCGTTCTTGGGCGCCTCGCTCCAACTTCATCTTTGGCGGTGTGGCAACTCCTTGTTTAACTTTCTTCGATATCATATCAGACCAGAGTCCAGAACCCGGCCGCTTCGACTCTTTCTTCTGAGCCGACGAATGATTGTGGTATCTAGACCTCCCTATAAGGCCCCCATTCTCGGCAGCGTTTATTATGGTGGCCGACAAAGGTATTGAAGGTGGACGCCCTGTCCTGCAGCCGCTCAAACAAATGCCCGGTATTATATCCTCCAGCGGATGCCTCCCGGACATCACTGAATGCGCGAGAGGCGCTTCCTCATCCTCATCCACCCCCTCCTCACCTTCTAGTAACTGATGCAAAGCTTCATCATCGGATTCTTGGAGGTAGAAGGATTCGTCGACAGCATCGACTTGCCGTGCTTTCTCTTCGTCAACCTCAATACTACTAGCTGGATCAATTCTGCTTGCTGAAGCTGCAGATGGAAGACCAAGTGCTGGCATCAGGCTGGAAGGATGTAGATCCTCCACAGATTGTAGAACTGTTTTGACAGTCGCTTCATATGGAACCGGCTGCACAAACTCTTCAAACGAAGGCATGGTAGGACCGATGATTTTGCGATCCGCAGCAGCAAGTTCTTCAACCATCTTTTTGTACTCATCCTCATGGATCCAAGCTTGGGACAACAAAGCTCGTGGTTCCGCCGACATCGACACCAAAGCTTCTGGGGGAAATGGTGTATTACCAGGTTTGAGTTGAGGCATGCGCCGGCGGCGCCGTGCCGTTTCATCTTTCCATAATCCTGCCATGCTATGTACGAGTTTCATGTCACTATGTGACGGATGCTCGAGCTCAACAAAGCGATGATGGAGTTGTCGTTCCTGCACCAGCGTCCGATTTGTAATATGCTGCACGCATATATCCACTTCAATGGAACAGCGGCTAACACGGGGCAAAGCATGGTCATCTGTTATACGACCCGGGGGAATAGAGAGATCATGCCATAGATGCGAAGAATTTGAGCCGTCATGATGAGCAGGAACCGGGAAACGGAATGCCGTCTGCGATACATCCAGATAGTCACAGCCGAACAAGTTGTAATCGATCATGAATTGGGAAAGGAATTGCAGGTGAGCTTCATATGGCTGGAATTTTTGTTTCAAAATCGCGCCTTGTTGAAGCAAATCAGCCAACCGTGTCATCACCATAGGGTTGAACATGTAAATTTTGAGAAAAAAGCGATATCCAACATGGTAGCCATAGAATGGCACACCTTTGACGAGGGTGATGCGCGCAACGAATCTCGAATTGAGCCCTTGCTCATCTCGACGAAAGCTCACAGAAAGGGCATGGTCAATGGAAAGATGCAGTCTGTAAATAAAAGACCCAACTCCAAGTAAGTTAGTGTTTTGTTGTTAATTGAGAGTTGTCCTATATACCTTCATCTTGGGAAAGGCCACCATCGTATTCAACGAACAAATAGGGAAAGGCCCCATGAACATGCGCGCAAACCTTTTGGCCCGTTTCCGTTGATCCAAAAATTCGAATGATGGGAACTTTAGGCCCTTTGGTCGCTTGAGAAAGCCGTAAGTCATTACGGAGCTGCGGGTCGTATATAGTAGGCGTCGCCTGGTAACAGTCGATGCAGTTCAGCCTGACGCGGAACAAGTCCATTATTCTCAACGTGTGAGTCCATCTGAATGCATGGCATTTAATATATCAGACGCTCCGAGGAGGTTTTTTTATAAAAAAAAACTTGAAACCTCACGGCTGGTATTTGCTTTCCTACACGAAGCGGCGCCCGTCAAACGCGACAGGCAGCGACAAGTGACGCCCCACTGCGCGAACACACGTGATGATAGTGGCTTCTTATCGTGAGTCGTTGCCTTTTCTGTTGCGCAACCTTGCCTTGTCAATAGCTCAACATCGGCGGCCTGGTTGCGAAAATTACAATACACATTACGTCTCGTTGGAATATAGTCGCTATTATTCAAAAGGTTTTACGAAGCAGGCTGCGTGTAGCCGGCTCACCACCAGAACAATGCCTCCTCCGCCACCCAGAAAACCCGAGACCGGCGCGGCGAACAAGGAAGAGAATATCTATATTCCTTCTTTTATTAGCAAGAAACCATTCTATGCGGGCGATGGCGACGATGACGGCGCTGATTACCTGAAGCATCAACGTCGTGAGGAGAAGAAGGAGTCGACCAAATGGTACGACCGTGGCAGGAAGGCAGGCCCTGCTGCAACGAAATATCGCAAAGGCGCCTGCGAAAATTGCGGCGCTATGACACACAAGAAAAAGGACTGCTTAAGCCGGCCACGCGCGAAGGGAGCAAAATGGACTGGCAAAGATATCCAGGCTGACGAGGTCCTTCAGAACGTGAACCTCGACTGGGACGCAAAACGAGATCGCTGGAACGGTTACGACGCCAAGGAATACAAACATGTGGTGGAGGACTACAACGAAATGGAAAAAATCAGGAAAATGGCACAAAAGGGTGCTGGTGTGGAAGATGAGGATGACGAAGGCGACAAGTATGCGGAGGAGAATGACATGAGCAAGCATCAGAGTACAGCTACGCGACAGCTACGTATACGAGAGGATACAGCTAAATATCTATTGAATCTCGATCTCGAGTCCGCCAAGTACGACCCGAAGACACGATCGCTGGTCGATGGTGGCGCAACTGCCGATAGGGCAGCGGATTTGTTTGCGGAGGAAGGATTCATGAGGTCATCAGGCGATGCTGGTGAATTCGAAAAGGCTCAGCGACTTGCATGGGAAGCCCAAGAGAAGTCGGGTGATACCTCTCTACATATGCAAGCAAACCCCACTGCCGGTGCCTTTCTCCGTAAACAGGAGGCCGAGGAGGACGAGAGAAAGCGAGCGGAACGAGAAAAGCAGCTCCAGGATAAATACGGCGGTGCGGAGCAAAAGTCCATGCCAAGCTCTCTGCGTAACATGATGATCACAGAATCTGAACATTTCGTGGAATATGACGAGTCCGGATTAATCAAGGGTGCGCCGAGAAAGAAGGCCAAGTCCAAGTACAAAGAGGACGTCTTGATCAACAACCACACTTCGGTATGGGGAAGCTGGTGGTCAAGCTTCAAATGGGGTTACGCTTGCTGCCACTCCTTTGTTAAGAACAGTTATTGCACTGGCGAAGATGGCAAGTTGGCGTGGGAAGCTGCAGAACAGCAACGCACAGGCGCCAATCTTGGCGGCGGTGATACGGAAGAGAAGTCAATCGAGGACAAGGATAACGGAAAAAAGCCACAAGAAGATGAGAAGTCCAAGAAAAGAACTCGGGAAGAGATGATGAATGGCGTTACGGAAGAAGAGATGGAGGAGTATCGCCGGAAACGAACTGTCGCGGCAGATCCCATGGCGAACTTCCTGGGCAAAGACGAGTTGATATAGGCGCAGCACAATCACTGTACATAATTTGTGTAAAATACAGATACTCTGGAAGAGTTACGGCTGAATGGCAATAATACTTTACGGCATATCACGTTGAGCTGACACAGAGGCATCCTTTGCGCAGATGGGTACAGTATTTGTGTGTAATCATTCCATTTTTTATCCGTTGATCAACGCCCCGAGCTATGACGCGAATTCCCTTTCCGAACTTTCAATGGCATTTTCGTCGCACAGTATTCGTGAAGAGGGCAAGCATTGGCAATTCATAGCCAATGTATTTACTCCTCGTCCTCGTCCTCACCCTCCTCGCCGTCAGCAGCAGCCTTGGCCTTCTTTCTGCGGACACGGCCGGGACGGCCAGAGCCGAAGGGAGAGTTGAGAGCGAAGTCAATGTGCTTCTGGGAGTCGAGACGGACGATGAAAGAAGGAACGTTGACGATCTGCTTGCCGACACGGATGTGGCGCTGACGAATCAGGACACGGGCGTGGTGGATCGACTTGGCGAGACCGAGCTTGTAGACGCAGGTCTGGAGACGACGCTCAAGGAAATCCTCAATCTTGAGGGCGAGAACGTAATCGAGCTTCATGCGGGACTCGTCGAGGACACCGACACGGACGAGACGGCGAATGAGGGCATTGCCTTCGAACAGACGCTTAGGATCCTTCTCGTCGAGGGTAAGAAGCTGACTGCAGAAGTTGTTAGTCGGGAAAGAGTTCATGTCAAGATCGAGTGCTCGTAATAGCTTACCGGGCAGCACGACGAATCTTGGACAGCGTCAGACCGACACGCCAGACCTCACGCTTGTTGCGGAGGCCATACTCGCCAACGAGCTTAAGCTCGGAGTCACTATTGTTTCGGAGTCAGTCTAAAGTCACAATCGACGTAAACAGAGACAAGCTCTTGTTCAGTGGCCGGTGAATACTGACAGTCGGGCAGACTCGAAGGGTCTACGGGGAACACGAGAGGTCTTGGAGTGGGCGCGAGGAGGCATCCTGAATATAATGTTAGATGTTGAAAGAAAAAAAGAGTCAGATTCAACTTGAGGCACTCACTTGACGTTACTCCGTGATGGTTGCTGGAGAGTGAACTTTTGCGCTGCTCGTCCGCGAAAATCGTTAAAGTGCTGTGGGGATTGGCCAATTTTCGAGCGCAGCGGATCACGTGTATCACATTCGCGAACCCTAAAACTGGGGCCGGCATCCACTCAGTACAAGCACACTTTTTTGCCCTACGCTGTCTAGCGAGAAAGTAGACAAGGGCAGGGGAAAAAAAAGTTGCATTAGCTAAGCATCGCAAGCCCACAAGCTGTGCGCAAAATCAGCCTTCAATCCACCCGCGCATTTGCTATACTTTGCCAATCCACGATCACCAACACCGAAACCCCCCGTGTCGTTCCGGTACTAATCAGACAAAATGGGTCACTCCTACGGAAAGAGAGCGGGCACCCGCGTATGTTTGGATCTCGAATGCTGGGAAGTGGAAGAATTGTCTTGTACTGACCATGCGTGCAGTATGCCTTCAGCCGCGACTTCCGCAAGAAGGGTACGCTGGCTATGACCACGTACCTGCGCCAGTACCGGTATGCCGCGATCGAACCGAGAGGGTGTCTACGAGCGACGGGACAGAATGGCTAACGAGTGAATAGCGTCGGTGACATCGTCGATATCAAGGTTAACGGTGCCGTCCAGAAGGGGTAAGAGTCAACCGCCAACCCGACACGAGTGTTTGACGAGCGAATCTATTTGCGAGCGAACGAGCGAAATTTTGTTCAAACAGAGCCGGAAACTAATGGATTCTACAGTATGCCTTTCAAGGTCTACCACGGCAAGACTGGCGTTGTCTACAACGTCACCAAGTCTTCCGTCGGTATCATCATCTACAAGAAGGTCAACCACCGCTACATCGAGAAGCGTCTCAACATCCGAATTGAGCACGTCCAGCCTTCTCGCTCTCGCGACGACTTCCTCCGCCGCGTCAAGGAGAACGCTGAGAAGAAGAAGGCTGCCCGCGCTGCCGGCACGACCGTCCAGGTCAAGCGCCTGCCTCTCATGCCCCGTGAGGCCCGCACCGTCTCCCTGACCGACGTTCCCCCCGAGACCGTCACCCCTCTCCCGTACGAGACTACGATTTAAAAAGAATTGGTTGCGCGGGGTATGCTGCGGTTGTTATTATTTTCTTGTGGTGTTGCGTCCGGATGGGAAAGATTCTCAGCATGGCAGGGTCTGCATTTTGATGTCCATAGGGAATGAAACTAAAAAAAAGACATCTTCACAAAATATCAGACTCTTTGAGTCGCCAGGGCTGTGATGTGAATGCCGAGTTGAAATGAAAACAGGCATTAGGAGTGGCTTTCATGCATACGACAGCCGCTTCGGCCACAATTCTCATCGCACATCATTGATCGGAGCAGCGCCAATTTGGCTTCCGCAGACGAACTAGCTACCCGTAGCATCTACGAACCCTACTGAATAGATGTGTTGTGTGACAATGTTCACAGTCTTAGGACTGCGTTGTCGAGGACAAGTCTTAATAAGTTACCAAACACCGGGGCCAACTTCCTTTGATAGACTGCTGCCTACAATTTATTACCGAGCGAGGGAGGCTATTGCATGGGTCGAGTACGCTTGAAATCAGGCTGTGGCTCAGGTATCACCGGCTGTCTACTTGAGACGCTGTCTTCCCCGCGCGAGCTCTCGCATGCCTGCCACTGGTACCCTATATACTCTCCAACACCGTACATCTCGGGTTTTTGTCCACAGCTTTGGTGAAGTACTGCTTTTTTTCATGTCCAATAAATGTGATGTGAGAATGTCTACAAACTTCGATAAATCTGATAGCGAAAATAGTGACGGCTTTGTTGTCCCAGACAGGCCCATCTTAGACACCTCTGAGATCTCTCCACTCACCGCAGAAAAGCTGACCAAAGTACGGGAATGGCTTCAACCGACAGCGTATGACATTTCAGGCGGCGAATACCGAAAACATGCATCGTCATATCTCTTGGGGACCGGAAACTGGCTTACTTCTTCGCCCGAGTACCAGCGGTGGCTGATGAGCCGAGATGATGGCCTCCTTTGGATTAAGGGAATACCAGGCTCAGGTAAATCTGTCATGGCCGCGAAAATTATTGCCGAACTGGCCGCGTCGGATTCTAAATGCCCAGTCCTATACTTTTTCTTCCGACAAATCATCCACGCGAATCATGATCCCGTAGCGCTGCTGCGCGATTGGATGGACCAACTCCTGGAGCGCAGTCCCGTTTTGCAGCGGCGACTGTACTCCTACGTCAAGGACAACCAGTCTTTGAAAAGTGTATCACCAGATGTCATGTGGAAGGATTTAAAAATGGCCCTTGCAGCGTTCCCAGAGAGGATTTATTGCGTTGCTGACGCACTCGACGAGATGGACCAAGGCAACGGCGAATTCCTCGTATCACTAGCGAATCTCGGACATTGGCAGCCTGACAAGGTAAAGGTTCTCATCACGAGCCGACCGGTTCCGGGCGTCGAGGTTCCATTGCACTCAGTACCCTGCCTCAAGATTCGACTCCGGGAAGACAAGGTAGACAACGACATCTCACGCTTCGTTGAGCACTGCTTGGAGACTTCGCAAATAGATAGAAATCACTGGCCTGCAATCATCAACGCGGTGCCGGGGAATGCAAGCGGACTCTTTCTATATGCCCGCCTTGCGATGGATGCTTTTCTTGAACCAGGTGTTGACGTTGAGACAGCCATAGCGCACCTCCCTACTGACCTCAACGTCCTTTACACAGGTCTTCTCAGAGAGCACATTGCCCGCTCCGGGGTCGAAGATCATGTTCAGAATATGATGCTACAGGCAGCCACGCATACTACACGTCCACTGCGACTGCTTGAAATGGCTGAAATGATCGGTGTCGTGGATGCGGAGCGAGATTTGAAAACACGCAAAGAGCTTGTAAAGGCAGCCTGTGGCCCTCTCCTCGAGATACTGGCGGACGAAACAGTCTCTGTTATACATCATTCCTTTACAGAATACTTGAAAGGCGTAACGAGGGCAAAAGACGACACCGGTTATCCTGCCTTGAACCCTGCTACTACCCACGAGGCTCTGGCATTGACCTGCCTCCGCTACCTTCAGAATGGAAGCTTAGATAATTTCTCAGCAGAAATTCTAGAATATGAGCCCCAACGACCAATCAGAGACACGAAAGTGGCATTCTGCCAGAGGTACCCCTTTCTCAAGTACGCGTCTGGCAATTGGCATAAACATGTGGTCGCAGCATGCTCTGCATCGTCGGACGATACACTATTGCTGACTGAGGTCCTGCAATTTCTCGACAATGATCATCTTCGGCGAGTTTGGTGTTGTATAGAGCAGGGCAGTGTGGAGTCGGACACGCCAAAAGCGCATGTCGCCGCGAAATTGGGCCTGACTGGATATGTTCAAGCGCTCATCGACCGCGATGAGGACGTCGATTTCCTCGATAGCTATAGAAGGACTCCTCTGTAAGATATCCTGCTATTTCGCTTCCATCACCCTGTTCATCTTGGTCGGCTAACGTATTGTGCTGCAGTTGGTGGGCTGCAGATAAGGGCCACTCCGACACAGTCCAAGTATTGATCGCGGCAGGCGTCAAGGTAGATCGAGATGACACCCTGGGAGGATATACAGCGCTTCATCAAGCGGCAAGAGCGAACCATCTCTCGGTGGTTGAGCTCTTGCTACAGGCTGGCGTGAGCCCCATGATCCGACGGGGGCCGAGAGCCGCTCGATATTACAGTGCTCATCATATGCCAAAATATGGCAAAAGTCCTCTTCAATGCGCTTGCGTAAATGGTCGCTTGGAAACAGTCGATGCGATGATCAAATACGTCAAAAACCCCAGAATTACGCACTGGGCGTTGGCCTGGGCGACCTGCAGCGGACAGTCCCGGCTGGTCTCACTACTACTAGAGAACTCGTCCGTGGACGTCAACATCAAGGTTCATGGGGATACTCTACTATACCTGGCATGCGGCAGCCTTGATATCGACACGATAAATATCTTGTTACAGGCCGGTGCGGATGTAACAGCCCTTAGCCTCGGAGCCGAGCACCCGCTGAATGTTGATATCGATTACACTCCAGAGCCAAGAGGCTCTCCGACTCAAACTTGTTTGCATGGAATGCTTCAAAACGACAACCTAGAGATTATACTGAGCAATTCGACCTATGCAATAGACCTTAAACAGCTGTTCACCAAACTGTTTACGGCTGGATTAGACGTGAATCAACGTGACGGCGCGGGAAAGACTCTCTTACACCGAGTGACACAGTTTCCAGAACTCGTTGAACTATTGGTCTCTGCGGGTGCCGATGCTCAGGCTGTTGATATAAACAACAACACACCGCTTCACTTCATCACAAACCCTGGTGTCATATCAACACTCGTCGTAAATGGAGGCGCCGATGTTAATGCGGTAAATAAAGACGGCCAGACCCCGCTGCATCGTACACACTCGGAAGCTGTCATGTTGAAGCTATTGAAATATGGCAGCGACCCCAATATATTGGACAAGAATGGTAATAGCCCCCTGCATCTGTTGTTTGCGCTTCTAAGTCCATCTGGCTTCCTTGACAGGGTTGCTCTTTTACTGCGCTTTGGGGCAGATCCAAACGTGAAGAATCATAGCGGCTGTACGCCGCTTCGTACCATGGGGGGCAACCTGCATGGTGGCCGCGAAATTGTCGATTGCCTTGTCAAAGCTGGCGCAGACATTAACACAGTGGACAGTAACGGCAGAACAGTTTTGTTCGACGTTGCAGGTCTGCCCTCCCGTATCAATCAAGAGCGTGTATCTACTCTCAAATATCTATTGGGCGCCGGAGCTTCGAAAGAAAGTCGAGATTTTCAAGGTCGCACGATTTCACATGAAATTGTCAAAGGCTTGCTATCTCACAACGACATAGACACCATGGTTCAGGGGTTGGATGTGCTTGATAGCTTGGGACTGTTCGATTTGGAGGCTGTCGACAACGCTGGCAACAGCCTCTTGCATGAACTCTGTTCTTGCGTTCAATATGCGCGTAATGGACGGAATGTCGACGTGCAGTTGGTCAGGTTACTTACTGGGGCTGGATTGGACATGTCGCGGAAAAATTACGCCGGGCAGACACCGCTTCATCTTCTGTGCGCAAGGCCCTGCAAATCTGGAAGCTCCTGGTTTGCTTTCGATCAACCCATAGCCTACGCGATCCACAAGTGTGAGAACATCGATGAACGGGATTCAATTGGGAATACGGCACTCCATATTGCATCCGTGTATGAGGAATCTTGGTGCAAACTGCTGTTAGACGCCGGCGCGGATCCAACCGTCCTCAATTACGACGGCCTAACGCCGCTTCATCTGGCAGCCCGCGCCAAGCAAAGCAACATAATTGGAATGCTGCTGAAAGCAGTGCATGACCGCCTCCGCGACACACCTTCGGAGGAGACTGACCTGTTAAATGCGACAGTGGTGAAGTATCGCTACAACGTATATGATGAGCCGTTTAAGGTTACCGCTCTGTTTTACGCCTGTATGTCTGGGAGGCCAGAAAGTGTCAAACTCCTGCTGGACGCTGGCGCCGACCCAAATATCGGGAATCTGTTTGTAGCTTGCGCAACGATGGAGCAGGAAAATCGCCTTTGGACGGAAGAGGAACACGCCCCAAGAACCGCCATTGCAGCGTTGCGACCATTTGACACAACACGACCTCCAAGGCCTGCCCTTGAACATCTGTCAGATATCCTGCATCCTTTTGCATCCACGAGGTTGGACGAGATTCTCGAAATGCTGGTTTCGGCCGGTATTGAGTTATCCTTGCTTTATTGTGCTCCATCCATGGGGTGTGGAAATCCATTTTTGAAAGCTGCTGACCTTCATAGCAGTTACGCCTTGAAGTGTTTGAGCGCCATCAGAAAAAAGCACTCCGGAAAGGTGGAAGATAAATCAGAGAGTGTTCCGAGTCAGGTCCCGCAGCAAGGCTTATATTTGTTTGACGACAAAATGGCGGCCTGTAGCGATGACGCATCCAAAAGCATGATGCGGCAGAGTGGTTGGCTTCAGCCGGAGGGCGTTGACTTCGAAATATTTCGTGCCGCTATTGTTCGGCGCCAATATCATCTGATAACGCAAATGGTCGAGCTTGGCTGTCGATTTCTCCTCCCAGGCATTCGGCATTTGGAATACCTCATTTCGCATGGCTTTGCGTCATTATTCGACAAAATTGCAGAGGCGGAAACACAGGCACGATTGGCTGACGGGGAATGGAGTGCCTTTGGTGATCCTACTAAACCCGGTCTTCACTTTCGGGAGGAAACCAAACAGAATGAGAGGGCGCAATTTGATACCTATGAGGAAGAAGCTCGTAACAAAATGCTTGAGTATTCTCTCAAGAGAGCGCTGCCCAATATGGATATCGTTCAGCTTCTCGTGGACAAGTATGCGGTGAACATCAATGGTGTTTCTAGAGATAACAACACAGCCTTGCACATTATTGCCCGTGGACACCACTGGTGGCAAGGAGCACAAGCTCTGCCATTTTTTCTGAAATCTGGAGCAGATATAGAGTGTCGCAATTCAATCGGGCAGACGCCGCTCCATCTAGCGTTGGACAAAAAATACTTGCCATTGGGGTATCTCGGCCCTTTCCACAAAGATGTTGCAGAGGTGTTGATCCATGCAGGCGCTGACATCAACGCCGTCGACTCCCAGGGGCGGAGCTGCCTGGACTTGGCAGGGTACAGCACCGAGCTGGTTGATCTACTCATCAGCAATGGAGCTGTGGTGCGCTCTAGCTCAATATTTGCGGCTCTTGAGGCGGACAACGCCACAGCGCTGAAGAAACTGCTTCAAGCAGGGGTGGGTGCCAATGGCCGCATGCCGTATGTCGAAGACCATCTCCGGGAGGAGGATCGTCCGGATCGATGCTATTTAGGTGACGATTGTATGACCTTTGATCTCGCGCGAATTCCTCGCCATGAGATGGTTCCGCTCTATTACGTTGCTTCAAAACCGACTTTCCCCGAAGACCCAGATACGAGAGGGTGTTTTAGAACGCTGTTGAAACACGGCGCGGATATCTACGCAACATTTCACGTGCTGCCAACAAGGCGTGAGGTTGCACGAGCCTACGGCGGGGATTTCAACAAGCTACTAGGCATTATAGAAGCGAATGACGGTGAGGCAGGGCGGCGCAGCGTTTTGCATGAACTTGTTCGGTTAGGCAAACTTAGCAAATGTGTCATTGACGCAGTCGACATTGATGCGGGGTGCCTAGATTCTAAAGGATGTACGCTTCTGCATGCCGTCTGCGATAGCTGGGGTGGCCCGGACGGCGTGATTAACACGACGTCGGACAACGATGATGACGACGCTGAAGACGCGGATGAGAACATTACGGCATTTAAGCAACTGTTGGCTATTGGGTGCGATATACAGGCGCGCGACAACAACGGACAGAGCATCGTACATCATATGATCTATAGTGGTTGGAAGCACCCGTTCCAGCTGGGACGCCTGAAAAAGTCACTCGAGGAGATTTCTCTCATCGCGCCGAACCTGCTGAGCGCGCCCAACGCTTCGGGGAACACGCCTCTTCACTATAGCACTTTACTTGCCACGCCTACCCGAAAAATCATCACGGTGGACTGCAGGGTCTATGAGCCCATACAGGCACAGCAGGGCCTGATGGTCGAACTCACGCGACTCCTACTACGCCACGGCGCCAGCCCAGCTGGAGCCAACCAGGACGGCAACAGCGTGCTGCACTTCATGGCGCGCAACCTGGACCGCAAGGACGTGGCGGCGCAGTTCGCGGAGCTGGTCCGCGACCACGGGCTCGACGTGAACGCGCGCAACGCGCTGGGCGAGACGCCGCTGATGCTCCTGGCCAACCGGACAGCCGTGCTGCTCCGGTCCTGCACGGGGGGCAATAGCGGCTTGGACTACAGCTTGCGCCTGGACAGCGAGGCGGCGGCCGAGCGCGTCGCGATGCTCGCGGCGCTCGGCGCTGACTTTCAGGTCACGGACGAGCACGGCAATGGCCTGCTGCACCTCGCGGCCACGGACGGGGTGCAGCTCTTCAAGGCGGTCATGGACCGGGGCGCGCTGGATCCCACGATGGAGAACCACGCGCACCAGACGGCGATTGATGTGGCGGCGACGTATAATAACAATGAGATCCTAGCGTTGTTCAAAAAGGAGGTGTAGGCAGAACGCCTGCGTGATGTTATTTTTCCAGGAAGAAGCTACCAGTTGAGGAGCACTCAGAGTGGGCTCGTCACCCGTACTACCTTATACAACACCCGAAGGCTTATGTTCTCCTCTTCTCGGTCCCAGCTTCTATATAACAGGCATACAGTAGTTTAATTGTGTGTTATTGCGTTTAGTAAGTCAAGCAATTCTCAAGTTACAAAAGACGCGATATCTACTAAGTAGTGGTTGAAAATGTTCCGTATCTAATTAAGTAAAAGTGGGGAGTTTACGCTTTCGCGTGACAAGTCGTAAGTTAGAAACTTGAAGTAAATTTGCACGTCGGCTTGCTATCAAGGGTACAGAGCACCCTTGTATTTGAGAGGAAAACCAAGACCTCGACTAGCAATACCACCACAGGAGACTCCCAACCTTCTTGATACCCGTTCGTCAGCTCTTCGCTTTCGCATACAGATAGGGGTATCTCGACGATATCCTCGCCTGCATTTGCACATCATCCCCGCCACGATGCGGGCAACGACCGCGCTACTACGCAAGAGCTTCCTGACGCGCAGTCTTGACGAGCTGAAACGTCGGTCTAGCATAGGTACACGTGGTTGCGCGCATAAGTATGAACTGGCAAACTAACGTAGCCGCAGCGTGGAATCTCGAAGCCGTGAAAGGCCCCAACGGCCCACGTCCGCTCTACGAATTCAATGATGACGAATCAATACGCGACTGCATCCTCATGTCCGACGATCTCATCGGCGGCTCCTCCAAATCGCAGCTCGACCACGTAACCTTATCCTCGCCCATACCAGCATCATCACCTATATCATACGCACACTTTCACGGGTCGATATCCACTGCTTTGCCAAGTGACAGACTCAAGATCAAGCGCACCGGGTACGCCGCTTTCCGGACACCCAACCAAGCACCTACACTCTTTGGTAAATCTGTCTGGGATATTGACCCGTATATATACCTCGCACTGCGCATCAAGTCCGACGGCCGCGCATACTTCGTCAATGTGCAGACTGAGGGTGTCGAGCCCACCGACCTACACCAGCACCGCCTCTTCGCTAAGCGACCGGGGCAGTGGGAGACGGTTCTGATTAAATGGAACGACTTTGTCCGTACCAACTACGGCTTCGTGGTTGAACCACAGACTGAGATTTTGCGGCAGCGTGTGGCGACGATTGGTATAGGACTGACTGACCGCGTTGAAGGACCTTTTGAGCTGTGCATTGAACGGGTTTGGGCGACAAATCAGCCGCCCGACGTGGTTGAGCCCCAAGCAGAGCAGCATGGTAGGCTGAAGACGACCAAGGGCAAAAATATAAAGTGGTAGCGGGAACAAGAGGAGAAGAAATTACAGCATATTCCGAGCCGGCACAGGCATGTATTCCTAATGATCACAAGCAAGTTAATTCTGATACATTGCACTATGAAGTAGCAATAACCGTACCGAACCGACGAGTCAACTCGAGCCATATTCAACCACCGAAGCGCCATCTCATATACCATAACAGTCATCACTTTTACACCGAGCCTTGGCTCAGCGCATCTGCATTCTTTCGAAGCGCGACATACGCAGCTGCATAGTCGGCTGCCAGCGTCATCTCTCCAGTGAGCTTCATGATCATCGCTCGCTTCGCCATGGTCTCGCATTGCTGCATGATGTCCCCAACGCTTGACCACTGGTCAAAGGAGCGCTGCACCGCTTCTAATGCCCTCGTCATGTATTCGCTGCGCTTACTTGACCTGGCTTCCATCCGCCCCGCCATGCCCATATTGGCATCGGCCAAATACGAGTACAGCCGTGCCGTTAGCGCCGGCGTCTCGCATTCAAGGGACCTTGGGAGAGCGGCATTGAGCATCTCGACCGCGGCCTCGAAATCTCCTACCGAGATCAGAATATTGGCTAGCGCACCTGTAGCCTCCCAAAGTTGGGGTATCAGGCGCGCGCGCCAAGCGAGGTTGGCAGCGCGAATAGCGGTTGAGAAACCGCGTTGCGTTCGATTGCACTTGTCAAAGAGAGCAACCTTGAGGAGCAGCAAGTTGACGAGAATGGCAATGTCTTTGTTCTCATCTTTTATGATGCCAATCATGTTATTGACCTTCTCAAAGGCCGCTTGTAAATCTCCTCGCCTTGCCAGATAGTCAATGTGTAATGACTCAATCATGAACGTCATGTCTGGTTCCAAGTCGTCCGACTTCGACTGCAACAGCTGGTCAAGCAGCTCCTGAGCGCCAACTAGGTTGCTGTGGTGCAAATCTTTGATGAGTTTGATGATTCCTTTGTATTTGTGCCAGTACTGGCTCGGCTTCCACGAGCGGAGAGAATTGTTATCTACACCCTCGAGTTGCTTGAGACCGTCGTCGTATTTACCACGTTCAGCTTGGATCAAACCGAGGCGACATATGATTTTTAGTTCGTCGTCGAATACTGAGTGCTGACTGTGGCAACGGATGAACATTTCGCAAGTAGCTGTTGAGAGATGTGTGAGCCCCAACCGGCTCCAAAGGGCAGCATAGAGTGATAGCTGGGCACCGAACATGTTCTTCATATTTCGCGTGACGATGAGATGCGAGCTTCGTACAATATGCTCGACAGATGTAGCAACGCTCTCTCCATTTATAAGGCCCAGCTTTGCTTCACTGAGCAGGACGGAGCTCCACAACGCACTCATGCCTGATTCCTTCGCTTTGATTCGGAGATAGGTTAGACTTTCCTTACCGGCCCCGAGAAGACTATTAGACTCGAGGTTGCGCACTAATTTGGGATGCGCTCGACCAAAATGAAAGAGCCAGTTCAATGCAAAGTTTAGGCACGTCATATCTCTGTTTTCGCGTGCCGTGGTCACTGTTTCGAGCATAGTCGTGACGGCATCACGGTGACAGCCAAAATCTGCTTGCAGAACCGCCAGGTTCATCAGGGCATATTGATAAAATAAGCGATCGCGATATTGCATGGTATAATCGAAGTAGCGGTGTAGGAGTTCGAATGCAGATGGATAATCCCCTGCTCTCCATGCGTTGAGGAAGCTGATTAGGTTAGCGAGGCCATCATTCAAGCGGACAGAAATTTTACCTCAGATAATGTGTCAAGCTTGGAATTAAGGAGCTGGCCTGAAGCAGATCATGGAAATGATTAGTCGTCTCCAGCGGCACTCTGTTGCCATACTCTGAGTTCCGTTAGCATTGCAAACGCTGCATGCCGCGGGCAACCTACTCTGCATTTGCTCAATTTGAAAGTCGAGAAGCAATTCAATATCGTCAGTGCTGACTGCAACTGTACCGACATGATCGCTGCTAAGCATATCATCATATGTAACAGACGCAAGGGCAGAAATACTTTCAGCGCTCCAGCCCTCCTCAGCCGCACCAGTTAACAAGATATTATCAAAAGTAAGTTTTCCAAAATTTGGATTCTTTCGTTTTTGTTGGTGCACGGTGGGCTGTCGATATTGCACAAAGTCCTTCCACAGCTCTGCACAATCGTGGAACCGCAGCCGCTGGTACTCAACCATTGCGCGGCGGATAAAGGCGCCGAATGGCGAGTTGCGAGCGATTTGTATGCCTTCTTCCATGTCCGGGATGCCTGCCTCGCTGAGTCTGCGAATCTCCTCTTTAGTTTTTGCTAGCAGAAGCTCGAGACCTCCGAAGAAATCGTAAAGCGCATCCAGGGAGTTAATGTCCCACAGCCTGGCAAGGAATTGGTCCCATAGCTTCCGTCCCGGCATGCCCATAACGAAGGGAAAACTCCCCAAGAGCTTCTCGAAGTCCTTAATGGTAACAGCCAGGCTGGCGGTATGTTCGGCCTTGGCCCATCGGCCTGCCTGCGTTGTGGACGGGTTGCCAGCTTCATGACCTGTGGTGTGAGAAGTAACGAATGACAACACTGGAACTATAGCGTTGCTGGGAATAGCCTCTTCGACATAAAGCTGGATAAGAACAAGAAGACCAACTTTGGCCGGATTCAGGTACCGAGACATGGCAAACTTGGGTCGTAGAGATCAGTGCGTGCTTGGCACTTGGGTTGCTGCGTGTCGTGTCGTGTTGAGAGTATGTTTCTAGAGACAACTCGCGCCCATCGTGACGAGTTTACGCGGGTGCCATATTCGGATCTCTTCTAATAACGGGCATGAAAATGTCGAGTTCCCTCGAAAATTCAAAGAAGTATTTTGTTTCCTGATGTAAACGCCATAAGGTCGTGGTGTTGAGTGGTGGAAGACCAGTCGTGGGGCAGGTGGACGCGTTCCAGTGCAACCACCCGGGGATTCCTCGGGTGCAGCCGAAGACAACCCCAACACCACGATTGCGATTACTTTCTGACGCTCGTCATGTTTTCAGTTTACATTTCAACGGGATACGCATCATTTTGAACGAACAGAAAGTTGCTTGCACACTGAATGGCAGTTGCTCCGAACTGTGGGACGGAGCGTCTGCGGGTGCCGTGATAGGCAGGCAATAAATCTGGATCACCGGAGCATAAGTGCATCACGGCCACGCGCATGCGAACCCCTCCATCACCACAAATGGAATGCATTTGACTCTCCTCTAGGAATAAGTACAGACTGAGTCCCGGTGGGACGCTCTAACAATTCACCAACATGCCGTGCTACTCCAACAGTTTGACGCTTACGCGACCTTGTCCTTGTTGTGGTAGTTGACCTTATCATTCCAGCTGTTGCCCTCAGTTAGCATTTTCTATTGGAGTGATTCGTTTATAGTTTCGTCGACAGATGTTGAGTGCCGGCACGGCACGCTCGCGTCGGAATAAGAGTTTCAGTAAACTTACAAAAGAGTCTGTGACTTGTCAGTTATAATGTTAGTTTCCCAAGACAATTCGAAACTTACCTTGTCACCGTCACCCCACTGGTAATTCTTGGTACGAATGTTCTGGTAAGCGTACTCGGTGCGATCCTCGAGAGCGGGCATGTGGCTCCAGTGGTCCCAGTGCTCGTTCCACAGGTAGTAAGCGTTGGCACCGGCGGCGATCAGGCAGGGCGTGACACCGCTAAGCCGTGTGTTAGCTGCGCTGCACTCGCCATCATCATTTGTGTTGGCTGTGGGGTCACGACCAATTCGTCGCATGGCTCGATTGAGGCTTATTCTCGTCCGGTAGTTCTCGGGCCGTTAGAATGGCTACTTACTAGATAGAAATCTTCTTCCAGAGTTCTGAAATATATTAGAAACATTCAAGAATAGCAATTGAAGAGTCTACGCGACGCCTAGGGACTCCTGGGGACTTACCGGTGGTGCCCTTGGCGTGGTCTTTGATATGCTGGCGTTCCTTGATGAATTCGTTCTCGGAGGCGGAGCTGGCGAAACGGCGCTGAGCACCTGCGCGAGCCTGGGCAGCGAAACGCGGAGCGTTGCGGACGACCTGTCGGGTGGCAAACATGGTGATAGTGACTGTTGATGACGACGGGTCCGAAGGTGTAGGTTTGACAAGTCAGACCATTTTCTATGAAGCTCGGCTCCAGATGCGGATGGGTGCCTGGAGATTTAGGCGATGATTTAGACTGGAGCACGTGACTGCGTGGCCATTCCGCGCTTATTACTAGCAATTTGGTCATCAATCGAGAACGCGATCGTGGGGCAATGGATGACATCTACATACATCATTCATACCCGATTCAATTCTGCCAAAATTATAATATTTTGGCTCATGGGCGCATTGGCCCTCTATATACAGAGATTATAACTTAATCACTTTACATCCACGCCTTAAATATTTGCTCCGCTGATGCCGACTTTGAACCGATTGCCGGTGGATCGGAAGTGGACGAGAGGCGAATAGGTGGTGTCCCAGTCCAAAAAGTGACGATAATCAAAAAAGTGTGCAAGTTGTGCCGAAATGGTACTCAGGATAACCACATGGAATGGTACGCTCTCGGAAGAGCGATATTTGGCACCGAAGACTAACACCTCGCAGTGAATGGCATCCGGTTCGTTTGGCGATTGATTGATCAATGCGCGTGAACTAAGGTTTTAGAAATCCATTTGGGTATCAACCATGGCGAGAGAAACGCACATTTCAGGTCAGTGCTCCTCTAGACGCTAATCGTTTTTTGCTAACACACGAAGGCCATGTTTGACATTCTCGAGGCCGACATTGTGGTCATGCAAGAGACAAAGATTCAACGCAAAGACTTGCAAGACGATATGGTACTTGTCCCAGGCTGGGACGTATATTTCAGTTTGCCTCAACATAAAAAGGGTATGCTAGCTCAGCCGACCGAGCAAAGCCGTTGCTAACACATCCAGGCTACTCGGGAGTTGCCATCTACACCAGGAATGCGACATGCGCGCCGATTCTTGCGGAGGAGGGTGTATTGGGGATACTCTGCCCGCCAAAAAGCAGCACCCCTTATAGAGAACTGCCTGAGAACAAGCAGATTGGTGGATATCCGAGGTTGGGTCAGCTGAGTGGTAATGTGGATGAGGTGTTGCTCGATTCCGAGGGACGATGCATTGTCCTGGAGTTCCCAGCATTCGTACTACTCGGAGTCTATAGCCCTGCTAACCGCGATGAGTCTCGGATCGAATTCAGGCAAAGCTTTGTAGAAGCTCTGGAGGTGCGGGTCCGAAACCTGATCGCCGCAGGCAAACAAGTGATCCTTACCGGGGATCTGAACATCATCCGCGGCGAAATGGATAGCTCCAATATTTCAGAAGGTCTCAGGAAAGAAGGCATGACGATCGATGAATGGCAGTCGATGCCAACGCGACGAATATTGAATCAACTTGTGTTTGAAGGGACCGTTGTTGGTGACCGGGACAAGGACCGTGAACATGCGGTCTTATGGGATTTATGCCGGTGCTTCCACCCAACGCGAATGGGCATGCACACATGCTGGGATACCAAGAGAAACACACGGCCTGCAAATGTGGGTAGCCGAATTGACTACATTCTGTGCAGTGACGGTATTAAAGATTGGTTTGTGGACTGTGATATCCAGGAAGGACTGATGGGCTCGGATCACTGCCCAGTATATGCCACGCTCAGGGATAGGATTATGAAAAACGGAAAAGAGATTGCTCTGGCAGAAGTTATGAACCCCACTGACATGTTTCGAGACGGGCAACGGGTCCGGAACTGGGAGCAGCGGGACGCTCTGGTCCTTTCGGCAAGGCTAATCCCCGAGTTTGACCGGCGTCGAAATATTCGGGACATGTTTACAAGCAAGGCATCGCAATTACCTATACACAACGAGAAAAGTGGTTGTGAGTTGTCGCAAATAGGGAACGCCTGCACGACTACCGAAACCGCTGCAAGCTCCTCAGGCACGACTACGAGCGGCGCAAATGGCGTTAGTGATATCGACAAAGCGGCAGCACTGACAAAACCAGGGGAGAGCGTTAGCTTGGAGCGGGGGAGCCAGCTGAAGAGAAACTCAGGCCGGCCAGCTGAAGCGGTCAGCCCAGCAAACAAGAAGATCAAAAGCTCCGGTGACGCTAAAGCAAAACTTGCCAGCGGGCAAACGACGCTGCAAGGATTCTTCAAGCCCAAGATTATCGCCTCTACAACCGTAGAGTCGGTGGCTGGGCGGTTGGCTGCAGGCCGAAGCCGAGTGCCTGAACAGGTGCAGAAATCACGTCCGGCCGACGAGCTGTCTCTGCAGGCATTACCACCATCGCAAACCCTGTCGATGCCGACGAACAATACGCCCGCGAATATGGTCTGTCCAACCAAAGTGTTTGACCCAATCGAAGCCAAAGAGTCGTGGTCCAAGCTGCTCGGCAAACGACTGGCGCCAAAATGCGAGCACGATGAACCATGCATTAGCTTGGTGACGAAAAAGCCTGGCGTAAATTGTGGTACGTCCCCTCTTTCTCTACTGCCTGCTCCCCTCCTCTCGGTAGCCCTAGAAGAGACCGTTTACCACGTGTGATTGAGACTAATGAATGTTCGCGATCAACAGGACGTTCGTTTTACATTTGTCCTCGCCCGTTAGGGCCTTCGGGTGACAAGGAACGAGACACCGAGTGGCGCTGCAGAACATTTATCTGGAGCAGCGACTGGAACAACGCAGCGTCGCTAAACGGCTCGTGAGGAGGCAAATATTACCGGACGTTGTCTCTGTTTACAGTTAAATCAATGAAACTGCACGGTGCCCGCGTCACAATCGATATGTAAGGACCCCTGACCAGCGTTGTTTGCATCGTGATCGTGACGAGGGAGATCCTGGTTGTCGAGCCGCAAATACCCATTTGCGCTCGACCCATTTGCGCTCGACAGATATGTAGTTTGAGCTTTTCCCTGCGAAGTCTCGGAAGAGGGGGCTTGATGGTAAGACAGACGGACCTGTGGAGAGGACTCTCCACGGAACTGTTTCTACAGCAGGGAGCCAGTCGTTGTACAGGCATGTCATCACCAAAGCCGAGCACACTCCCACTGTCTCGACCCCATTCCAGCCAAGGCTAAAGCCACAATGTAACACAAAATTCTGCGTCTTCGTCTGGACCCCTCGCCGACAACATCCTCAGGGCATCATCCTGCTGTGCAACGTGGGAGGTGGCTGGGTAACAATCGGATGGGAGGGAGGGAAGCCAGGTGGTTGGTGAGGTCGAGGTGAAGTGAGTTGTGGGTGGACAGGGAGGGGAGCACGCACTGGACAGGGGCCACCGTGGTTGTGTGAGGGTGAGTTTAATGTGAAATACTGGTAGACGACTGGTGTCACTGGCGTGGCTGGAGGGGCGCGTTCCAGGCCAAATGTGTGTTGCGTCAACCAGCCACACTCGAACTATGATGTAATATTTCCCCAAAATCGTTTGCTGTGAGAAGTACAAGCCATATACTATCTATAGATTAAAACTTAGGAGAAGAAACGATCATGGGGGTGGTATGGGTAGAAAACTTCAAGAATAAATCTAGGCACTCTCTGCGCCTGCCACAGGCGGTCTTGGGCATTGTGAAAAAAGCGGTGGCTGACCGCCGGTTGGATTAGCAAGTGAGAGGAAAGCACCGCTCTTCATGAGTAATAGATGTCTCTTATCTTACGAAGGAATTGATGACTGAGAATTGAAAAAACAAAAGGTGCCTAGCCGTTGAAATGGTGCGCGGGGTATCTTGCCGCAGAATACTATCCAACGTAACCTGAGCGCGCCAACTATTCTCTGTGTGCGGCGAAGCTTGTTTTATTCATAATACCAAGGTTTCAGAGAAGGGGAAGTCCCATATTTACCCCCTCTCCCCTCAAAAAAGGAAAAAATAACTGTAGTTGAGCTACGTCGACGTTATGGGATGTGGAAAGTTGTAGGAAGTATCTATTTCCTTACTGTCGCGTCATCGGGCACTACTCGTGTAGAGTAAATCGCTGTAGAAGGCGAGCTAGTACTTGCTACCTGAGAGTGCTGGTTCGGTCTATACCTTGGTCATGCTAGGTAGGTCGAGGTTCTCCGCGCGTGAATTCTCACGGCTTCTGTGCTTTTCCGCTATCATCCTCGTCAGTTGAAGCTGGCTCCGTGCTCGGATTTTCTCACGCCTTCTAGTCATTCCCTACTACCTTGAATTTTGTTTATTAAGAAGTCTCCAGGAAGTCTCTCGAGAATATTCGGGAATTCCTCATCCCAGTGTTCCTTTACGATCAGTAGACATGGACAGTATTTTCAGCTTCAGTCCGCTTTGGACACTGGATGAGTGCATTACAGATTCAAGATCGGCTATCGACTCAATAAGGTGCAAAGCTTTACGGATATTCCTGGATAAGGTCGAAGAAAGGGAGGAAAAGCCGCACTGTCTCGATGGTACGCTGTCTGGCCGTATTGAAACTGCATCGCTAATCAAGTCCACCCAGATGTATTGCAAGATGCCGTTTACGCCATGGAAAGCCTCCTTTGCAGCTCGAGCAATGACAACAATATCATTGATAGAATAGTTGCGTTTAGCGCAGAAGAGGAAATCGACTCCGTCCTGCTAGTTAAAGAAGCGATTGCTTTCTGGTACATTAGCGCCGTGCCAATCTCAACTCGAGACCCTCATCAGGGTCTGCCACCTGATTCAGAGATAGAAGTTGAGACTGGGACAACAATACTGCGATGGAATCGGCAACACGCCGCCATGAAACACGAAATAGCGAACCTTGGGCTCATAGCAATGCTCTTGACATCTGAGACATGGTCGCGGCCTGAAAGCCCAAGCATTCGATTTGGTACTTTAGTCGCGAACGCTGCCACAGCATTTTTATTTGGGACTTTCATGATAATTTCAAAAATTAACATCAACAAATCTTCAAACTTACTGTCCACAGTTCTGAAAGATGACGAGGCTATGCGATTATACCTGAGAACTACTTGGCAATTGGCTCAAGCGGGCGCATCCAAATATACTAGCTCTCCGTCTGCGGAATTTGGGACGTCTGCATCTGAAGTTAAGATTGACCATACTGGAAGGCGACTACTGAGCAAAATTGGACAAGAAAGTTGGTCAGTGGCGTCACTTTGGCATCCATGCAGAAAAACTCCAGGCTCTGCTTGGAATAAATTCATGAAGAATACGCGACAGCCATACTTTTCTCGCAGAAAAGCCATGGAGGCTTTCCGGTATCAACTTCCAAGCTCTTGCCTCTCGCTAGCGGAGCCGTGGGAAATATATTATTCTGAACTGCGCTCTAAGTTCGACCAGGTAAGATGTCTGTTACCCCTACGCATTTCTAACTAACACTCGGCAGACACACCGACAACGAGTTACTCTTTCGAGCAATGAGAGAGCAACGCAATTCTCCAAACTGGCTGGTGAAACAAGCCTGCCATACCCAATAAAAGAACACACAGAAAATGTATGTGGGCTCGTTCCTGGTCGGGATACCTATTGACGAGATAGTCGGCGGAACATATTGAGGATATGGAACAAGAATTTTTGTATAATATACCAATGGTATGTGATAAATCCCACGCCAATTATCGCGGGATATTAACTGGACAAAGATCAAGAAAAACATTAATGATCTACGAGGAAACTTGTCACTTCCCTTTATTTCTAGTGCAGCGCGAGCACTCCGATTTGAAGCCGAACCGGATGAAGTGGAGGCGGATCTATTTCTCATGACTTTTAGTCAAGTATCAAGAGATTAATGAGTTAAAGCTTTAGACCATTTTTGTCTTCCCCGAAAATCTCATTAGAGTTTGTTTGGCCGAGGGTGCTACTCCTTTGTCCAACGTATGGGTGACCTCTGCAATCGGGAGTTCTGGCAACCGAGCCACTCTGTAATGGGACCCTGTGGAACTAGAAAGATTCACCCCCCCCCTACCATCCCTGCAAGGGTGGCGCTTGGGTGCACACCCTCCCAGCTCACCTGCCCTCCAGGAACATCTCACTTCCATTAAGCACCACGTTCCTGCAATCCTCGGCTCTGAAATACACTTCGATGACCACTCACCCATAAACTTCTCAATGAATCCTACATCGCCAGATTGCCAGAGTTTTTATTTTCCCAGACATAATGGATTCTATATCGAACGACCCTGACCGTCAAGAGCTGTTAAAGCGCCTCTCAACAGTCTCTGCACAAACAATTCTCCGTCACCTGCACAACGAGACAATACTGGAGATTGCCTCGAAGTGCTTCGAAGACAAAGAGAAAGACATAACTCCCGTACGGTTCTCCAAAGCTCAAAAGTCTCTCGATTTCATGCATCTGCAACAAGTCTTGCCGCAGAAGGAGAACATCAGCAAACAAGCTGGAGACCGCGCAAAGAGGCCATTGAATGCTTTTATCGCCTTCAGAAGTAAGTGCAGAAAACTTGATTTCCTAAGAAATAATTCTGACCCTCGTGATCATAAGGCTACTACGTAAAACTATTTCCAGAATCGCAGCAAAAGGCTGCATCCGGCTTCCTCACCACGCTCTGGAGCAAAGACCCATACAGAAACCGCTGGGCAATGATCGCAAAGGTATATTCTTTCGTGCGCGACGAAATAGGCAAGAAGAAGGCTCCTTTATCCTCATTTTTGATGGCTGCCTGTCCGGCCATGGACATTTTACCTCCCGATGAGTATCTCCGGGTGCTCGGTTGGGTTGTCGAAGATACCGAGCAAGGCACCAAGAAGCTCGTTCAAAGGGATGAGCTACGAGTGCCCAAAGAAACTACCAGAGTATGCCCAGATTCGGAGTTGGAACTCTTTCAAGGGATGATCGAGTTGGGATATATGCCAGATGAGAATGCGTTCTTATTGGAGGCTCTTCTGGCTCAGGATAACCGTTCAACTCTTGCTTCGACAATCTCCATCGCGGAGCGCGCCTCGATCAGACTAGACCCGGTTCCAAGTGTCTCGGTACCTGAGCCAGAAATACCGACTACAACAGCAGACAAAACAAATTGTGTCTCAAACTTGGAAGGCTCACCACTGTGTTGTGGGACGCCGCGCTGCTCAGAGGACACCTCAACACCGTCCACTTGCACCTCGATATCCACCCCCCCGACACATACCGCGGCTCTTTGGCCTCCAGCTTCGACTTCATCGCACTCTATGGCCCTGTTGTCCGATATGACCATCTCGACCGCTGGACCCCCGTTGGGCACTGTCTCTGAATCCTACTTTCGCCCATACTACTACAGTTTTGTCACCGAGGACCCCGCTGCTTGCTCCCCCGCCTCATCATTTGGCGGCGATGCTGGCTTTGGCACACGCACTGCCTCTAACGCTGGTTATTCCGCCCCGGACTCTTCACCTGCCATCCTGAGCCTGGATGGTGTGGCCGACCACCAGGCCTTCGACATTGACTGCCCGTGGGACATGAGTAGTGCGTTGAGCCAATGTACACAGCCACCAAGTGCAGATCGACGTAAGTCTCGTTACGCGTTTAACTGTCCTTTTATACTAAGCTAACTATTATGCCTTTTTAGTCTTTGTACTCTCGAGCAGCCCGGAGTACGATCCACACGAGGATTTCCACTTTACGTTCTGATGATCGTTATTTGTTTCCTTTCTATATTATGATTTCTTTTACTTCTAGTTTGTATTTTGGAGAGCAGCAATTGGCTCTTGCTTAGCGACATTAATCCGCGGGGAAAAAGTGTGGCTGAGCAGTTAGGGTTGGACAATTGGCGTTTTCCGGATTTTGTGTTTTCGCAATGGAGGCGATACCCCCTCGAGAATCTTTCTTGAGGACTCGAATTTAGTCCAAAGTTTTTTTCCTGGTCGCTTTTTTCTCGGCAATTCCATCATCATTCCTCAATTACCTGTATGACTGTCTAACACCGGGAACGCGCGATGCCAGCTGGGGAAAGGCGGCGGGCGAGAAGGGTTGCCTGTCCCCTTTCTTGCCCAGGCTGGGGCACGACAGGACCAACAAATGAAATCATGAAGAAATCCCTACTAGCGTGAATTTCCTGCTTTCTGGTCTTGTGTTAGATTAAATGCCGATATTGGTCCAAATCTGCTTTGGTGTCCACCTGCCGCGCAACTTACACGCCAGCCCCAGCTGACCACGAGCATGAGGTGGGCGACTAGCTGCTACTTGTACTGAGTACGCTCCCAAGCCCCCAACCGCCACCACATCCCGAGATTCCTCGCTAGCTGCAGGCTGCAGCTGCCCACGCCCCCTTCATGACATGGCCGCCGCCCCCGATGCCATCATAGCAAGCCCGCCAGAAATACCTTCAGCATGCGAAGCGCTAAATGCTTCCTGCGTGTGCTGGTGCCTCATGTCTCATCCCCACGCCTGCTTTGGCCGGGCCGCTCAAATCGAGGCAACCACAGTGCCAGAGAGCCCACCCAAACCTCGTTTATTCGAGCGGACGCGGCGGGCACGACTTCCTACCTCATGGCTCGGTGTCAACCTCTAGCCCCGATGCTGCTCATCACGACAACGGCCTGGCTTGCCCAAACCCTCGTCCTACTAATAGACATGGTCTCCCAGTGGCGTTGTCCCACCCACTCTGCACGACGCTTCTTAATCTACCCTCACGAACCTTTGTGGTCTGTGTAAGTTTCAGGGTCCACGAGGCTCAAAGAGCACTTCTCCTTCACAAAGGCCAACCTGTGGCGACAAAGATCGAGCTTTGGCAGTTGCGTGCGCTATTCATCCAGCGGGTCTCGGTACCAGTAATTAGTGATTTCCAGAAAAACGTGAACTGGTCTGTTACTCTGTCTCGCACTCCGCACATCTTGATGCAGATCCCGCGGAGAAAGTGATTTTAACAGTGCGATGCGATGACTTAGTCTCACGTGCTCTTGGTCCCCTATAGCTTTGTGGCATTGCACTCCAGCAGAAAAAAAACCCACCAAGCCGTGCCAGTGACGGCTGGTTCTGGGCCGGCAAGCGCACTAGCGATCATCGTTGCTCGCCGAAATCATCAGCCGCTGTGGAGGCGCGGCCATTCGTCTTTGGCCGCCCCTTTCTCCACTGCACCGGCCTTCCACGAGTTGGCCTGTGGTTGAATTAATTTTTCGTTTAGGTATCCAGAGCTACTCTTGTTAGCCCAACGGTCGATGTTTCGGTGCGCCAAGCACCGACATGAGCGCCTAGCGCTGTCGCTGTTTTGTTCAGCATCTCAACAGACATCGACTTCGTATAGGTATCATTCTCGACAGGTAGTCGTGTCTGCAATCATAAGTCAGGACATATGAATCAATCTTTTTCTGTCACGGCTAGAGCAATGCCTTGACACTCAGGGTAATCTGGGCTGAGACAATGATTTCATTGCCCTGCCGGCTCTACATCTGGCTCCCGACGGCGGCGTCTCCTGGTTGGGCGACAAGTCGCAGGGCGGCGTTTTTGTGTCTGTGTAGTTGCCGTCGCCGTCGCACCGGCTCGAAGATAGCGTTGAGACCTGACTTCATCGTGACAGTCAAAGACGAGTTTCACCACTAGAGTAACGAGGCAGTTGCTCCGAAGTGCCAAGAAAACTAGTGGCTCGCCCACTGGCGCGCGGGCGGGGGAGGGGTGCAGGGAGTTGACCAGCCAGATCGTGGCGGATAGGCATCCGGAGTTGCAAAACTAGTTACCACATGCTGTGGGGTGGCGGGCCACGTCAACTCGGCGAATCGAGAAGTATATGTTTCTAAGTGTTGGCTTCAAATTGCTCGCGTAGCCTGCTTCTTTTGGAAATACGGCGGCAAATGCAGTCAGTAATGAAATGGGAAAGACCGGCAACTCCGTCAGTAACGACGGCCCTGGTCTCCGAGGCCGAGGCCTCGAATCGGGAGCAAAGCCATTCAGCCCCGATGCAATGCAAATCGAATTAATATATCGGGATTGACGATAATCCTTACCTATGCGGATTTGCAGATATGCAGATATGCAGATGTGCAGATGTGCAGATGTGCAGATGTGCAGATTTCCTATGTCCATAGTTTCAGATGTGTAGATTCGTGTCACGCAAGTTTGATGTGAGGCTCTTAGATGTAGTTCGCTTTGCGTGGGCGCTCACGAGAATTCCCCGGAGTAAGAAGACAGGCTGATGGCTGAGGCCTAAGATTGCCCTAGCTATAGGTACGGTGTACGGTAATAGCTACACTTCCGGGTGGTTTCTTTTTCTGTGGGGGGGGGGGGGGGGGGGACGAACCAAAGAGACGAATGATTCAGCAGATCCAGCAATGGATCGGTAGTTGGGGCCATTAGACAATTTTGCTGCGCAGAGCGCCAAGGATGTGCACTAGCATGTGGCGTTGACAGGTATGTAACATGCGGGCTGACAGTAGATAGATTGGCACCACACGGTGCAGTGAGTAGGATTTTGCCCCAAGTTTTTGTGTCCTGTGTCTCGGGCTGGATGTTGCGCTGGTTTGTGCTGAGCTTAACCCACGCTAGTTAGCTGTTGGCAGGCATGCGGGTTACTGGTAAGGGTCCGGCTTTGTCGGACGGATTTCGAAATAGTTGCGAACTGTGAAACTCCAGTCAGCAATGGACTCGACCAAGGCAGCATTTCTGTGTAACTCATTTGCCAGGCTCTGTCGCTGGCTGACAGGTCGGGTATGCAGACAGCCTCAGCTGAGACAGGGTGTATATTAAATGATTGGATCTGGCCAGCCTATCCGCACGGGGTTGGGCGCAACGAAACATCACTGGTGAGCACGGCGCTTGGTCCGTGGTACAGTGCTCCGTATCTTTGTCTCGTATGTATGCTTGTTTGTGAGTAAATAGTGGCAACTCGGTTTGCCTATGGACGGCATCGTCCATGTCTGAGAATACTGACCAATAGAACAGCTGTGGACAAAGGTGTGAGATATGAAAAGTGGACAGGCAAGGTTCTCTCGCAGACACCAACGGTCACGGGAAAAGGCAATGGATGAAGGTGGATGAAAACGGTGGATCATCGATGATGTCGTGGGAAGACATGAGAAACAGACAAAGAGATGCAAGCAATGTACAAAGGAAAGGTGGGGTCCGCGTTGGGCTTATTTTGTCCCTGGTGTGTGTGTCTTGCAGCGCTTGCCAAAAGCATCCTTCAACATACTTCCTCTATTTGCATTTCTGCTACAAGATAGAGACATGGCTTCTGGAAACTTGCAAAAGGTTTTTATGATTCTCAGGAAACTTAAATCAGACGATATCGAGACGGGAAAATGGCGAGAGTGCAAGATAACTTGTGGCGGTGTGTTGGCCTGTCTGTGGCATTTGAGGGTGTTGCGGGCGCTGGAGAAGCCGCTTCTGCGTTTGCTTCGGTTTGCCTGAAACAAGCCTCCAAACACGGCAGGAGGACTTAGGAATTCTGTAAAAGGGTACCTGAGAGCGCTTCTATGGATCTTTTCTTCTCCTTCTGGGGAACTTTGATGGCAAAGGATACTTAAGAGTTTGCTCCGGTCTCGTCATTGGCCGTGTACTTTGGCTCGTGTGCCCTACTACTTAGGCAGTGGTGGCTACTTGGATACATGAGTACGTGGTTATAGTCAGTAAGTACTCCGTACCTACTAAGGCTCTGTAAATCGGTTATCTCTCATGCCAAAACGGAGTACTTCCGTACCTTAGAGGCACTTGCCTTCTATTAGTAAGTATACTGACGTTTACAACGCTATTCTTAAGTACATGGCACCTAAGTAGAGGTACCTCCAGACAGACCAGCCAAGATCCACTGACATTGCCCCTCCCCCACCCCCTTCTGCGCCTCCAGTCCACTACTTAGCTTTGCTACCAGTAGGTACCTTAGGTACTTAGTACTTAGTTAAGTAGTGCCTAGGTGCCTGTTACTGAATCATCGTCGACAGCCCACAGCCTTCTGACAGACCCGCCAAATTAGCACCAGCCGGGTGCGCTGCAACACCGTAAATACACTCTCGCCACACTTACGTACCTAGACAATTACCTAGTAGGGAAAGGACATTGAGGTCGCCAGCCTCATCCAACGGCTTCGGTTGTCGCCAGCTATTCAGCCTCTTCTACACAGGCCCTTCACCCTCATTCACAACCTGAATTCACCATCAATACCGCTTCAATCCTGCTAGCCTACCACCCAAATCAATGCCATTACGATTCAGGGCATCGCAGCCTGATGCCTCGTCGAAGTAGCCCACCGTCATCCCGAGGCCGAGCACCCCGCGCCCCACCCCGAGACCCCGAGACTCATCTCGAACGCCCGATTTTAAATCATCGGCAAACTACCAACGCCCTCTTCTCCCACCACCCTACATATCACTGCTAAATTCACTGCGCCAGCCCACGCATCCCTTATTGGGCTCCAGCTTTGACTTTCCTCACAACCCTAGACTCGACTCGACTGTCTCGATTAACGAACGCCATGGCTTGACGCCAAGGCCGTCGCTCTGCATGACGGGTGTCTATCTACAACAAGCTCTTCGCCCCGATCACCATCGGAAACTCTGGACGATTCCATTTTAGATAGCTTCAATTCTAAAATAAAATGTGCCCGGAAATCTCAAACCTCCATATCCGTGCCCCCCTCCGCCCCTTGCCCTTCGGTGGGTATTCGGCCACTAGCCTCGTGAGGACGAAACTTCCATGTGGCCACCCCTCTGGACCCTCCCTCTATTTTGTCCACGAGCCAGCAATTTGTTACTCGCCTAGTCTCCTCGTTGTCTCCTTCGCCGCTCCTGACCCCACGACCCCTCCGGCTTATTCCTCCTGGTACGAGATCTTGCGCATTTCGCCCAATCTGTGTCTGGCCGCAGCTAGAGCATTCTCCAGCTGGAGGATTTCAACCTGTTTCACCATTCGCCGTTAGTGACATGCTGCAAGCCGAAAATGGAAGTCACCAGCGTATCAGCCTTTCCAAGTATCGATCCCGTTCTGTTACAGGCCAAACATAGATGATCGATCAAAAAGAAGAACAACAGAACCAGACAGGAAAAAGCAAAAGGGCCAAGAAAGGCAAGCACCATCGCATAGGCAACATTAACATACCTGTTGTTCCATCTCCCGAACTTTGAACTCGTGGTGTCCTAGCTTAGAGTAGTCAACCTGATCCTCCTCTTGAGAGCGCTCCTTAATCATGCTTTGCACCTGCCGCACCAGGGCTCGGCATGCAGCGCCCACGGCTTTGCTGGCTTGTTCCAATTTGTCCTGGTTCTTTGACATGAACCCGGCCTTGACACGGCTGGCTGCCACCAACTGTGCTGTCGAGGCAGCTACGTCGTTTGAGGCAACGATTAGCTGTTCGGGGCTGTTTCGTTTCGACAACACACCGTCCGCCGTCTCAATCAGCGTGTTAGTGGACGATGCTACTGCCTTGGCTGCTGAAATGAGACCCTCGGTCCATCGGTTGTTCTTCTTGTAGAAAGCTGTTCGAGATGATGATCCTTTGCCAGCCTGCACAATCTCTTGCTGCGTAACTGTAGCGGCTCTGATGAGCTCCGCAATCGCATTGGTGATAGCTGTAGCGGCATCTAGGATCGAGTCATTAACCTTGAGCTCGTATGTAGAGTAGCCGTCACGCGGTTTGTTCTTGAGCTTCGCAAGACGAGCCGCCGCCGCCGCAATCGCGTCAGCAGCCTTGCTCAGCTCGGCGTCGACGATATCACCTAGATCGCCCTTGTTGTTGGCGAACTTGCCAAACCCGGGCGCAAAACCTTCGACCAGCTTATTTAGTTTCTGCAGGTTCATTTGCACGTCTGTACTACTGTTGATAACAACGTCCGTCTTTTGCACCTGGTCCATGCCCTCCAGGCGGAAGCTCTGAAGGCCACGAAAGAACTGGACAGATGCCATGGCTGACTGTCGGGCACCATTCATCAGGGAGTCGGTTTTCCTGTCATCTGTTGCCAGTCTCGTCAGACCCTTGGTGTTGCCGCACACATCTGCCATGGCTCCGGAGAACACGTTGACAGACTTGATCAGCTCGGCATGTGTACTGTTGGGTCCATCGGCGATGAAGTTATTGAAAGATGTTGCAAATTCCATGGCACTGGCAGCAGCCTTTTCAATCTGCGACAACACATAGGCTGGCGAGGCGTTTTGGTTACCAGCCTGCATGGTAGAGTCAAGCTCGTAGAGCGCATCGTCCACGCGTCCAATAGCAGCTTGGAGGACAGAGTCGATAATGTCATTTATCTTGTCCAGGTTAGCCATGATGATGGCATCCAGCTGGCTATCTAGCACCTCGTCGTTGCTACCTTGATTCTGCTTGAGATCGTTGAGCTCGATCAGAGTCTGATCCATGCCAGCTTTATACACCTCAAGCTCCTCCTCCTTGTCGCGCAGGAGTTGCTCCAGGTCGGAGCTGCCGTCACGGAGCTTGGAATGGGCATCATCGAGGGCACGAGACTTGGTGCGGAGAGCCTCCTCCAGATCGCTCATCTCACGGTTATACTTGGAGAGCATGGTCGACAGCTCGTTGCCCTTACTGCGCTCCAAGTTGTCGGCGCGGTCGTTGGCGATGCGCAGCTCGCGCTTGAGTTTCTCCAGCTCATCCTTGTTGCTTCCAGAGAGCCGATCTTTGTCATGCATGGCGCGGTCGCGCTCGCGAATCATGTCGGCAAGCTCGAGATTTTTCGTCTTGATTTCGCGCTCTAACTTCTCGCGTCGGTCGATGGCTTCCTGCGCACTGGCAGCCTTGAGTTGAACGGCCTTGAACTTTTGGAGCAGATCAAGGTGCTCAGTTCGTAACTGTGAGTACAGCTTGGCCAGAGCCTCGTACTTTGTCCTCCAAGTGTTGACTTGTTCCTGCAGAGCCCGGATCTGCTCATCCTTGCTAGTGAGTTGCTGACCGTAGTTGTTTTGCAACTGAGTCAGCTCACCCTCGAGAGCTTTAACGCGCTGATCGTACTTTTGTAGCATCAACTGGTCCTGCTCGAAGCGTGAGCGAGCGTTGAGATTCTCACGCTCAAGTTCTGCCAGTCTGCCCTGGGTCTGCCACTGAGCTTGCTGGGCAAGCAGAGCCTCTTGCTCACGCTGCTGCTGCTCGGCCAAACGTCTTTGCTGTTCGTCAAAATCTCTTTGGGCCTGCATCTGAGCCTGCTGCTGAGCCTGAAGCTGAGCCTGCTGTCGCTGCTCCAGAACGCGTTGCTGCTCCTCGTATTCTCTGTTCTGGCGGTCCAGTTCGCTCTTCCAGAAATCAGATATCTCGTCGGGTTCCACCGATTTAGGCTCCTGAACCGGTGTGGGCTGGCGTTCAATCTCTTGCTTGGGGCGTGCAGGAAGAGCGGGGGCATTCTCATCTTCGGCAAGCAGGTTCGGCGGGTCGTGAGGAAGCTTGGGAATATTGATCAGGCTGGTGAGGTAGCGGAGGTTGGAGCATTCGTAGTAGAACTTGACAAGTCTGTAGTGCTGGGCGTCGTATCGTTCGCGGAGGGGCTGCAGGGCATCATCGTCACCGGTGACTGGGGCAAGTCAGTGAAAAGCTGAACGTGCAGCCGGCGTTGCTGCGCAGAGAGGCGATGCTTACTTGTGTGAAGGGCGCGAAGCATGCTCGTGATGAACTTATAGATGCCATAACTCTCATGGACTAGGGGTACCAAGGCGGCGATTCGGCATTCGTTGTTACCGACGTTGCGAAAGTGGGAGAAGACGAGTTTCTGAAATTGCTCAATCTTATCCTGCAGTACCATCAAGTCTGTGATGGTCTCGTAGCCTTCGTTGGGGTCATTGATAGCCTTGAGACTTATGTATTCTTCGTATTCGAACGTTCCGTTAAATTCGGGATGGGCTTGGTGGAAAGATAGTTTGGCGAGCAGGAAATAGACGTATTCTCTAATCAGAGGACCATAGCCACGCACACCTTCACCGGCCATGCCACGGTTCAAGCCATCAATCCAGCCTCTGTTTGCCATAGCCTCTTTGAGGGCACTAGGGTGACCCTCCTGGAGGACCTTGTGAATGGTGATGAGGGCCTTGAACGTCTGAACCTCGTCGGCCATAATAGGTTGGCTGCCCAGGTAGAGCCGGCAGTCAGCGCAGGGCGCCTTGGGGGTGCAAGGTTGGTAACATACACTTTGATGCCTGACCAAAAGGCCAGAGAGGATCTGTGATCCCATGTGTAAACGATGCAGGCTCGAACATGCTTGCGCTTGGGAGAAATTTCGTCAGCATTGGTAGCTTTCTTGATGGAGATGGCAAGCTCTTGATCAGTTCTGGAAGCAAACGGCGGTCAGCGATGACTTGTGCGACATCAAGAGTTCACTTCGAGAGAGCGCGTTTAGCTGACGTACTTTGTGTGCTCGGCTGTGCGAAGAGTCGACATGATTGGCGACGAGGAAGGCAGCGCGGCCGTCCGGGAACTTCAAAAGGGTTGTGTTGTTCTAGTTCGGATTGAGTCGGAAAAGGGTATAAGAGAGAAATTCGGGGCCAGATGCTGGAGATCTGGTGCAGCGTCCTCGTGCAAGAGCTCCGAACAAGGCTGCGCTCTCAATGGTGAAGCGCAGCGTTGGGTGGCGATGAGGAAGCTGGGCAGTCGTCGAAGCTGTCGTCAGCGTTGGAGATGTGGCTCCGGCGACAGTGGCTGGGCACAGCTAATAATGTGGGGTTTCGGTTGTGGCACGACACGCCAGTACTATTTTTGAATTTATCCAGTGCAACATACAAAGTATAGCTTCAGATTCTAGATACTTCGTACGACAAGTCTCGGCACAATTATTTCTCCTAAAACAAGCCCAAATCTCATCTTTATTCGAATGCAGGCCCTTTGACTCTAGTCTCGACCTGCAGCACCGCAACGGAGCCACGCAATCAAGTCTCACAACTCTTATGACAATTATTGGGCAGAGAGATTAGGCGGTTACGGTGAACCCCTGTACGCCGAATGATATTTCTTGGCATTATAATTAGCTCGGTGCTCATTTTCATCTTTGACACACCTGAATCCCACCCACGGTAAACAGATAAACATCACCTGTCAAGTATAATCGCGGCATATATCAGCAGTCTTCACTCCGTGACTGATAAGCCCGACCTCCGCTATTTCAAGAAACGTTGTAAGCACTATTAAACTGAATCATGCCGTCATAATGCTCCATGCTTGATCAAGGGGAACGGCAAGAAGCCACAGGCAGGAGTTCCGGTCAGCAGACGTGATCGAGTGCGGCTTGTCCACTGATCGTAACTTCTTTCTCTTTGACATTCGCGTTGATAGTTAGTGAATGGCAGCCTTCATCTTAGTCGCGATGGAGCGGCCGCCATAAGTTGTTATCCAATCATTTCGGGCTGTATCTCGTGGC
Organism: Cordyceps javanica; assembly: GCF_051103115.1. Taxonomy (NCBI): domain Eukaryota; kingdom Fungi; phylum Ascomycota; class Sordariomycetes; order Hypocreales; family Cordycipitaceae; genus Cordyceps; species Cordyceps javanica. Next base: position 7,162,914 of record NC_139295.1, read on the forward strand.
AACTACATAGGTTCCTCATTGACTCAAACATCTAGACCTGAAATAGCCTTGCAAGGGCAGAATGGGAAATTGAGTCCGAGAACTTCCCCCATCACAACATCTTAGACCAATAAGCTACAAGAATCAATAAGACTTCTTTTACATCCATTTTCTATAAGGGTCGCCTTATGTCGCGCTACTACTCAAGGTGGGTGGGTATCAGACCAGTTAGTGAGGTATTTGGATATCTGTAATTCAACACCTTGATTGCGTCGCGCTGACCTCGCACAGCTTTGTGAGTGACGGTTTAGCAAAGCACAATGAACACTACTTAGAAATGTGATAATACCACTGTAGAGGGAAGGCGCACGAGCCTCTTATCAAGGGATCGCATCCGAGATTCTAACAAAGTTAGCTACTCATCTGGACCTTCACTGTGATTGAAAGCAATATGATGTACTGTCTTGTAATTCTGGTCAGCTTTAGATTCTAGCGTGACTATTCATTTTGAAGGCAATCTCCGCAGCTCCGTAATCTGTGCTTGTTTTCGAGTGCAAGGCTACCTATATTTTGACTACCCGCTGGGATGTGCGGCGGTGAGGTGTGGCAGAATATGTGCTACTCACTATGCATATGTACTAAGCAATTTATCTAGACGAATAGTGGAAGAAATGGCTGGGCTCGTCGCTTAAAAAGTTCGTTTTCTTGAAGGCCCGGACTACAAACCTCCGCATTCCGATCGCAGCAAAGGCATACCAACAAACGCTGGCTACTGCCTATAATTGTTTAAGCCCGGAGCGAACGAAACCCGACGCGATCAAGAATCATGGCCTCGAGAGCCGCGGCGTCACTCCGCCGGCCGGCGACGCAGGTTGCTGCTGCCGCTATCGCGCGGAAGAGCAGCACAGCAACCGTACGCATGCCCTGGGCCGGCGCAAAGCGTTGCTACGCCCAGATCTCGCGGGGCAAAATCGACCGCGCAATGAACCGGCAACAAAAGCTGGGCGAGCGTGGCGCGACCAAGGAGCAGACCATGTCGCAGATGCAAAAGGCGGCAGCCATGGACGTATTTAAAGATGGCGGTGGACCTCTGTTTCCCGGTACGTCGGTGCTCACAGTATTCCAATGGAGAAAATCACCTTGACAAGCCAAAGACAAGATGGCGGGCAACAAGTGAGGGCGAAGCGCTAACGAAGACTGACCGCAAACAGGCACCTTTGTCCCGATCCCCTTCTCGCAGCGCCCCAGGAACCCCGTCGACCTCGCCCGGTACCAGTGGTGGCGCCTCAAGAGCTACGCGCAGTGCGTGCTGTCGGTGCTGACCATCAAGCTGCGCTCCATGCCGAGCTGGACGACGCGGCCGCAGTGGAAGGCCCACCGCGGCAAGATTGCGCCGACGGCGCGCGCCATGTACCGCGAGGTGCTCGAGGCGTTCGCGGCCGGCGACAAGGCGACGGTGTCGCGGCTGTGCATGCCGCGCTTCGCCGCGCAGCTGCACGCCGCCATGGACCGCCGCAGCCCCCACGAGACGGTCCGCTTCGAGTACGTCAAGGACACGCGCACCCTCGTGTACCCGCGCATCGCCAGCCACCTCATCCACGCCATCAACCCATACGACAAGACGGTGCTGACGGAGCAGGCCGTCGTCGCGCTGTCGTCGCAGCAGCAGATGTCGAGGCACCGCAAGGCGAGCGGCGGCGGCGGCGTCGCGGGGGACATCATCCCGGGAAGCCTCCGCGTGCAGGACAAGATCGAATACGTGGTGCTGGCCCGCTCGACGGACACGAAAACGTACCCGAGCACGCAGTGGCGCATCTGGGGCACCACCGGCGCCACCACGGCCGAAGCGTACCGACAGGAGCAGGCAGTCATCTTGAAGGAGACGGCGCACCGGGCTGGTTGGAAGGACAAGGCGCAGTAGATGAAGCCAGGGAGACGGGACTGGATCGGCAGTGGCGTCATGTACACACTCACACACACACACATCCATCTCAAATCATGTATAACAAGAAACTGCGCATATGTATTCCGGGGAAGAAAAAAGCGATGGATTATTATTGTACTATATAGCAAAAAGACATGCGGCATAGCATCATATGCCGAACAAGCCATGCTTTTCTCCAACTAACCCAAAAACCCTGCTATTTACAACCATCTATGTGCATATGCTTCCAGCTCTATGCAGGCTTGTTCCAAAGACGACAACTGTACATGGTTCTTACACACTGCTGTACGGGTCTCCGCTTAGAAAAACTTGCCGGCTTTGGTTGAAACAGTCTGCTCGACCACCTCGCCGTCGCTGCTCAGAGGACGAACCGGGTCCAGCGGCTTGTCCAGCGCGTCAAAGACGCCGCCCGTGAGCCTGGCCTTGGCGTACTGGAACCCGACGCGGCAGGCCAGCGCGATGAGGCCCCAGACGAGGCCGCCGAGGGGCGCGGCAACGAAGGCGCCAAAGACGGACCAGTCCTGGGCGTAGAGGCCCTCCTCGAGCAGGATGAGGCGGGCGCCGCGGTAGGCGTCGCCGTAGTAGCAGGCGCCAAAGATGAAGACGGTGAGGATGCCGCCGAGGCTGCCGACGACAAACTCGAAGCCGCGCCAGAACCAGCACTGGGGGAGCAGGCCGACGCAGAGGACGGGGATGGCGGCCGAGGACACGAGGTCGGAGATGAGAAAGATTTGCAGGATGGAGGGCGCCTTGAGGGCGAGGACGACGACGGGGACAATGACGAGGACGACGAAGCCGCGGATGAACCAGATGTTGAGGCGGTTGCGGAACAGGTCGTTGGAGGCGGACGACACCATGGCCGACTGCAGCGAGTCAAAGGCGGCGGTGCTGAGACTGACGACCATGACGAGGACGATGCCGACGACCCAGCTGGGGAGGCTCTCGAGGAGCACGAAGAAGGCGAGGGAGCCGGCCTGGGCGGGGTCGCCAGGCCACGCGCCGGACCAGGCGGCGATGAGGCCGGTGCAGCCGACGAGGGTAAGGACGCAGAGAATGACGATCATGGCCATGGTGACACCGAGGCGCAGGTCCTTGTCCGTCTTGGAAGAAAAGGTGCGGAGCCAAAAGTTGGACAGGAAAAAGTCGTTGGTGAGGACGGCGACGGGCAGGATGTAGAGCAGCTGCCAGCCGAGGAGGCTGGCCTTTGTGAGACCCGAGGCGTCGATGAGTTCTGTCTTGATCTCCGTCTTGACGCCAATCGTGATGGTGGCGATGAGGATTAGCCCGACGACCATGCCGCCCTGGACGACGTCGGTGAGGAAGGAGATCTTGAAGCCGCCGAGGGACGTGTAGATGGTGGTGACGACGCACTGCACGATGATGACGGGGAGGCCGTCGAGGCCCGTCAGGGTGCTGACGACCTGGCCGACGGCCGAGAGCTCGGCGACCATGTAGAGGAAGAGCGTGACGAGGGTCAGGAAGCTGAGGAAGAGCATGGCGGGCGCGCCGTAGCGCTGGCGCGTCCACTCGGTCAGGACGAAGCCCTCGGGGCACCGACGGCGGATCACGGGCCCCAGGTAGCCAAAGACGAGCATGGGCAGGGACGAGGCCAGCGCATAGACGACGACACCCTGCACGCCGGCAATGGTGGCGAGCTCCGGGTAGGAGAAGAGGATGCCGGATCCGAGGGCTGGAAAATGAGGGACAAAGAGAGAGAGGGATGGTTAGTGGGCTAATGATTCAATTAGAGGGGGAAAAGGGGAGGAGGACGGAGGGGAGAAGGAATTTTTCTTTTTGGAGCGGCAGCACGTTTCTCACGCAAGCATTAACTTGATCGAGTATCACGGTATAATCTCAGCCTCGCTTTCGGCGCGCCAGGCGAGCGGCATCTCCCACGATACAGTAGGTTGGATCCCGCCAGCGTGGCGCTTCAGCTCAGCGCCCGTAGTGAGCCGCATCCCCTCTTCCCGTAGAGAAAAATTGTTGTCTTGGTTTTTGGAAAGAAGGAAAAAAAAACAAGTGGCAATGGACAAGTCCCTGACATTTGGTAAGGGAGGATGAAGATGTTTCGAGGTCATGCCTCGGGTTAGTATCGACAGCGGTGTGCACTTGCTCTCCACCAAAACAACAATTTCTCAAAACAAGGTCGAGAAGACGAAGGAGATTTTTTGTTCTAGAATTGGGTAACGAACCTGCATCATCAAGAAGAACTACCTTGTTCTTTTTGTGCTTGTTTTTGAGGTTGCCGTCTTCAGAGTCAAGTGATGTCGCATGCCGCCTTGACGAGCGTATATGACTCGACAAGTAGAAAGGTATTGGCTGGGCAGACGTTTTGCGCTGCTACCGCTCCGAAAGAGGCATGGAACAAAGAAACCGAAGTGTATAGGATAAAATCTTATTCTGCGCCTTATTACTCACCAGAGGCGATAAAGTTGAGAGCAAGGGGAAAGGCTGTGCGATTGCATTAGTATAATGCCGTATTGTTTTGGTAGAAGACTCTGGGTTTCTCCAAAGCGCAGTCTTGTCCCATCGGGTGCGCGCAAGAAAGAGGTGAAATCCTAACCAGTCTGAGTGCCGTTGCTAGACAAGAATTCCGTCTTGTCCTGGTTTCGCAACTTCCAGGCTATACCGGTTCCCATGACGCTGGGATGACGGCGCGTCAGCGATACAATCTCACGACAGCACTGAGGAGGGAAGAAGACGTACAGAAAGAGGCCATAGGTGAGGTAGATGATGGCGTTGGACGCCTGGAACGATGGCACACCCATGACGGACTTGTGAACTTGCGAACTTGCGACGGGAGCTGTAGACAGGAGAACGGGTGGTTTTTGGTTCTCTGTGGTCCTACAGCGGGTTTGAAGCAACGCAGTTATCGTATGAGGGCGACGAGCAGAGCAATATATGGCTAGCAATGGGGGCGAAAAAACTTTTTTGTCATTGTCGACAATTCTGGCGATGGGGAAAGTCTGCAGCACCTTTTCAGCTGTTGGGCCCGCTTTTCATGGGCGCGTTCTAGAATGGATCATTACAGCGTCTCTTCAGCACGATCCATTCGCTGCAAGAACGCGAATGACCCGCTGAGGCTTTTATCATTCCAACCATCAGGAAAAACCCACAGTGATATAAAATGAGGCGAACTAGCTGAAGCGGATCACACGAGACAAAGGGCGGGGGGGAACATGGCATGGATTGGCATGAATGAAAATATCTAGTTCGAACCTTGGCTAAGACTAAAACCAAAGGAATGATAACAATTGTCCCTGTGTGCTTCCTAATACCCTATTCATACTTTCTCGGAATAACCTCGTTTCTTTGACTGGGCTTATTTTCTAACAGCACCAAACCACCATACTAATAGTCCACCGCCCTCCCACTCTCTCATTAATAAACATGGCTGCAGATTGACTGTTTCTCTGGCCGTTCCGTCGAGCGTTCTTTTGCCGACTTTTCGCGTAGATGAAAAAGAAAAATATTAAAACGCGGGTATGTGATATCATCTTTGAAACTTGAAACTCGCAAAAATGAAAAAAAAAAAAAAAAAAAAAAAAAAAAACAGAGAATAATAGAATGGCAGAATAATAACAAGCACAAGAACACAAGAGGAAAAAGAGAGAGAAAAAAAAAAGAAAAGAAAAACAATCCAACCAACGAATCAAATTGATTTCTCGAGGAAAAGCAAGGAAAACTTTTGCTCACTGTTCCTCCTTCATCGTCTCAGTGGGAGCCTGTGCTTCAGCCGGAGCCTCTGCTTGCGCAACCTGTGTAGGCGGTGCTTGCATTTGTGGTGGCGGCGGCATCATGTGAGGAGGCGACGCCATCGAATACATGTCATACATCCCCGGGTAGTACGGTCCCGGGCTGTAGCCCGGGTACATAACACCAGGAGTGCCGTGGGGGGTCATTGGACCGTATGGCGACATGGGCGGACCGTAGGGGTACGGAGGAAAGGACGGCATCCAGCCCATAGCCATGGGGGCATGCTGGTGTTGCATGGCAACGGGCGTCTCCATGTGGCCGTACGCGTAGCTGCCACCAGTGCCACTGCTGCTGCTGCCACCGCCGCCGCCGTTGCTGTTGTAAGGCTTCTTGGGCGTCGGCGTAAACAAGTTGCCCTCGGTACAGTCGGTCTGGGCAGCCTCCTCGGCCGTTCTGGGCGTCTGGTCCGGATCAGCAGGCGCGGCGTGTTGGACAACGGCGGCAGGCTTGCCATGGCCCGCCGGCGGATCAAACATAGTGTGCAGAGGCGAGACGGGCTCCATGATGGGCGCGTGACGACGACGCGGAAACGTCGAGTGCGAGTAGTTGGCCGAGCGCATGGGCAGGTTGCGTCGGGGTGTCTCAAAGGTACGAGATTGCTTCCTGTCAACGCGGACGCGGAAGCCATTGATGTCCGTATTGTTCTATTAAAAAGGAGCAGAAAAAGAGCAGCGTGAGTTGAGCTCTATCAAAAAAGATGACGGATTTGGGGTGGGACTAATGTGGAATGGGCGTTACTTACGAATGCCTCAATTGCGTCGTCCGCATTGTCGGGGCGAGAAAACTCGACAAACGCAAAGCAAGTCATTTTGCCTACTTTGTTAGCTTGGAAGCATTGCTGGGTAGAGCTCTGCCTACTTGGACTTCCTGGGACGGGCTTCTTGAAGAGGACGACGGCAATGACTTCGCCGCAAGCGCCGACGAGATTTGTGAGAGTCTCCTCATTCATGTTCATGGGAAGGTTGCCCATGTAGATAGATCGTCGGTCACGATCATACTGGTGAAGAAACTGCTCCTTATTTGGGCTGCCCTGGGCGTCCGACTTTGGTTCTGTGACAGGCCGGGGGTCAAACGGAATCACTTTGAACTTGCGATGTCCACGAAAGGCCTACAATAAGTCAGAGAGGAGGATGCCTAATAGGGGAAAGAAATGAACTTACTAGAGGCACGTCGCGTCTAGGGTCGTACATTTTGTACCGCACGACAATGGTCGGTGGAAGGCGCATGGAATGCTGCATGGCAGCGTCCAGCTCATCAGCTTCGGCAATTTCACCGAGGGAGCTTAAGAGACTAGTCGCTTCGTCGACTGATACGATGTCTCCTGAGTGCTTGTAAACGATAAAGGTGGCTGCTTGCTATTAGTCCTCGAGGCTCGATGCTCATCAAAGCCTGAATTTTCTTGCTTACTATGAGCCTTGGCCATTTCGGTGCGACATTGTCGACCCAGAATATAAGTGTCTCTACCGCATTCCTTGGCTTTCTTTGCATGTTCATCACACTGCATGGCTAGAATTAGCCAGGTTCGAGTGCCAATGTGCAAGCAACAACTTACAGTGAATTGACAGAATGCAAACGGCATATGACGCTGGTCACGGCGAATCTTGACAAATACTGGCCCGTATTTAGAAAAGGCGCGCGTGACTTCGTACTCGAGAGTCTTGTCATCGTACAATTGTGCAAGGCTGTCTTATCAGCGAGCGTCCATGGGATTGCAGTGAGAGGACTTACTTCGCAGCAAATATGCATGCCGTGGGGGGATAGATTCCCTGGGCGTCGACAGACGGGACTTTACTTCCTGAAAACTTATCGCTGTGTTCTGCAGCACTATATTCGTCACTGGCAGGAGCTCCAGAAATGGAGGCAGCCGAATCGTCGTCTTCAGCAAAGACGTCGTCTTCGGTGTTTGCACCGACTTGGAAGGAGTCTGCACTACCGGGACGGGATCTTGCAGCCTCGGACGCCGACCTTTTTGCAAAAAGTCTGGGGTGCATTAGTACTACAGCGAGAACAACCATGAGATGGATTTGGTGATGCATACCGCTTGCCGGCAGGAGATGGGGTCAAACTTCCGCAGGTAAGACGAGCACCTACAAATGTGTTAGTGAGCCGCGTCTCCAAGACTTTGACGAGAGAAAATGGCAGAAAATCAAAACCATGAGATCAATGAAAAAGAAACTCAATTTAACCAATATACCCCTCGAAGAGTCCTTACCTCTAGCGCGGTCCTCTTCGTCGGAGGAAGACATGTCGAGCAACGGCTCGCAGGAGACAGACTTGCGAATGGTCCGCTCGCCGTCGCGCCTGTTGTGTTTTCTGTAGCGAGAGATGGACTTCATGATTAAGCCCTAGAGGTTTTAACTTTGGTCAATATTGATTCTAGAAGGCTGTGGCATAGATGCAAGGGAGGGTCGGCGGAAAGCAAACGGCCAGCAAAAAGCATGGCGAAGCTGGAGATCGGTTCGCGAAGCCATCGCAAAAAGTAAAAACACAAACCTTGATCGTGACTGGAACGAGACCCAAGACCAAGAGCAGAGAAATGTTTTTGGTTATTCAATCAGATGCTCCAAAGAATGTTTGCGTTGTTTGTGAGCTGCAGGAGTGAGGCTGCAGGATGAGATGCGGAAAGGCGCAGATGGGTAAGACAACGGGGGAAAGTGGTGGGTGTGACGAAGAATCTAAACAAAGTTCGAGTTGGTTGGCGAGTGCGAATAGAATAAAGAGCAGATTTGGTTGCAAATATTATTTGGTGAGCAATGAAGATGCACAAGCTGGGTTGGGTTGACGGGGGAGGGATGCAGGACGAGGAAGAGTGTGAATCAGGCACCGGGGATCGGGGGTGGCGTGTTAATGGAGGGCCGCCAGCCAACACGTAAAGGGCGAGGTAACTATAGAGAGAGAAAGAGATGAAGACTATCTGTGAGTAAAAGGAAACAGAGAGAAAAAAAGGAGCGAAAGCATTCGGGCCTTTAAAAATAACAACCGTCGAGTCTGGGAGGGCATGGTGATCGTGTGCAGCCAAGGTGAAGCAGCGGGCCGGGAAGCCGGTGACTGGATTTGGGGAAATGATAACGTGATGCCCTTATTTTTGGCATAAAATGCTGGGGAGTTTTGGCTAGAAGGGGACGTTTAATTTTACGTGCATGAGAATTGCAGGGAACAAAACGTGTGTTTTTTTATTTTCGTTTGGAGTGCCTGAGAGTGAGGCGCGAGGCGTGGGGGGAGCATAGCATGGGGGTGGGTTTGTTGGTGCTCCAAGTGAAGCGAAGTTTTCTGGGGTGGAGGACAAGTCGAAGAGAAGAGAGCGAACTGGCGATAAAGAGAATTGTCATGATCATCATCACGTCGGCTACGGCGGTGAGATTTTCGAAAAGATAAAAGGTTATCTGTCATCATTCGATTTTCATTGTAGGCAAGACATGTGGCGGAGAGATGCGTTTCCTGTGTAACGTGTTGGCGGGCGCAGTAAAGTACACTCTCTCTGTCCCTCGACCGTCAACGGATAGACTGTCGGCCAAGCTGGCAGCCCCTTGAACAGGATGCTTTCCTCGTCGGCGAATAAATGCGGTCAAATACCGAGGCTGGGTATTGACAGATTGACGAGATTTGGGTAATCTAGTCGAATTCCGAATTCAAAATTCAAGAAGGCCTTCCGGTCTTGGAATCAGGTCATGGTTCCATCACAGTCACAGCCCAAAGCCCTGCCAGCTGGCAAAGGATGGCGGCCGAGGGGGGGAGCAAACGGGCGCACAATGGCAGACGAGCAGCGATAGAGAGACAGAGCCGGATCTGACTAATCGGACGACTAGAAACGATTGCTGAGTGGAAAAATAAAATAAAATGGAACAAAGCCAAGCATAATTCCGAATATCCGGAGCATGTCAATTACAGGGATATTTTGAGGCCAAATCAAGAAGGCGTTGGTTGAGGTTTCCTGGTTCTTGGAGCGGTCAGAGGAGACAAACGGCCGGTGGCTGATCCGCGGGGGGGATTACATTTCTACATGCAAATTCAACTAGAATGAGAATGATTGAGAAGAGTTAAAAGTTAAATAAAGAATGTGACAACAAGAGGAGCAGTTAGGATCTGATAGTACGTGGCAACACAAGCTTCAAAGAGCAAATTGGTGAGTTGATAATGGCTTAGACAAAAACGCGACGCAACAAGCTGCTCTAGCAGCGGTGCGATCTGAACGATGAGGCAGAGTAATAAATTGAGTTGATTCTTAATAAGCCAATGAAATGAATATAATACCGAAGCCGAAGGTATTAATTATTAATTACCCCGGAACCCCAGTTTGGGCCCCCCGGTACCAAGCACGTCTCGCTTTGCACAGTACCGACTTCACCTCGAGCCCACGACCCAGGCTTGCGGAACTCGTACTGCCACACCACAGCACACCACCGCCACCGTCACCGCCACCACCACTGACACCACACATATGCACGACGCACGACGACGCACGACGACGCACGACGCACGGCGCACGGCGCACGGCTGCAGAATCAAATAAACATGAAATCGGGAAAAAGGAAAACCGAACAGAAGGATTTAATTGGAAAGCCACTCTGATTCCTGTAAAACTGCCTCCTCAAACTACCTACATACTACCTAGGTACGTACCAGTGCTCTGTGATCTGTACTAAGTCAAGCACTGTTTGGCAGCCGTTGGCGTCTCCCGCACAAGGTACATAAGGTACCTAGGTAGGTACTAACCCACCTAGAAAAGGTACTATTTACGTACCTAAGGTCCCTGGGTACCTGCCTAAGTAGGTAGCTTACTTGCTAAGTAGGTAGGTACCTAGGTAGGTGTAGCTACCAAGGTTACCCAAATTCCCCAAGTCAAGTGCAGCACGATCAGCCCAGCCTTGATCCAACTAGCTCGAACCACCAACATCACCACCACTACTTACGACCACCAGCTAGTTAGTTTTAGCGCTGCATCAAGTTGAAGAGGGAGCTTCATCCAGCTTCATCAATCCGCCAAATCTGACGTTGTTCCAATATCTCCCTTCTCCCCCAAGGTGCCTGATAACGCCATATTTTGACGCACCAGTACAACAACAGTGACACGCAACCACACGCATAATTACAACCCTGACGCGACCAGGACTCACCACCTCCTTTGACCAGCACCGGCCGCCCAATTCCCTCAATGCTGCCGAGATAGCGACCAACCAGAAAAAAAAAGCCACCAAACAAATTCAACCTTGTCTTCCACCACCCCCATTCGCCTCGCGCACACCGCAACTAGCTGCTGCTCGTGCTCCCGAAACACCAAACACGAAGAGCTGCAATTATCGGTCGTTTTCTGTGGCTCCCTTGTCTCTTTTCCCCCTCTCTCTCCGTCCTGCGACCATGGTCGCTGGCGGGCCGCACCGCCGAGCCTCGCCCAGCCCGTCGTCGCCTTCGCTGGCCGCATCGTCACCACCGCTCACGCCCACCAGCACCATTGCCGCCGTCCCCACGACCATCGCCTCGACCACCATCACAGCGACGATTGAGCCCCGCGATGACGGTAGCGGCTTCACCGTGGGAGGGGCCCGCAGCGGCACGCGGACCGCAGCCGCAGCCGCCGTGAGCGGGCCCACGTCGCCGCCGCCGACGACGACGGCGACCGAACCCCGATCTCGTCTCTACACTACCGCAGCAACCGCCCCCGGCAAAAAGGGTAGCAGTCGGAGCAGCACGACCACCTCACATGCCCGCGATCGCACTCTCGGTGCTGCTGCCGCCGAAACGCCCTCCGTCCACCCCTCGATGCTCCAGCCGCGCGTCGCCGTCGTCCTCAACGTGCCCCCAAAGTGGCACCCCTGGCTCTTTGCCCTCCGCCTGCTCTCCTGCCTACCTGCTGCCTGGTGGGGGTTGCCCTCGGCGCTTCATCTGCTGTTGCGCGTCCTCCCCGGGCCCGAGCACGACACCCTGGCCTCGCTCTACCGCGGCGATGGCTGGTCAGAGCCGTACGCCTTGACTGAGACCGCCCTGGCCACGATATGGGTATGTACAGCCTCTCCCGAGTAGGCGTATAGGATGAATATAGAGTTCGGACGGAGCAAGCTTCCTCAAGATGTCAGACAAGAATTAGGCTCACTAACTGTGAATAGTGTTTTGCGTGCGGCTATCTATCCTTTTTCTTTACCGATTGCTTAATGTCTAGATGGTACAAGACTCCTTTTGTACTCCCTGTCCACAATTGAAACAGTTGCTAAGACCCCTCGCAGGCTCATCAATTATACCCCGCAAGCCACGATTGTTCGACTCCTCACCATCGACGTCATCAACGCCTACCTCACCCTCACCACCCTCTCCCTCTCCGGCGGGTTCCAGGACCCGCGTCTGCTGCTTCCTGGCTGGATCGGGATCGCAACGGTATGTCTCCCCCGCACTCACCCCTATCGCCCGTAGCAAGCAATGTTTCGGGACCCGAAAGCGCGTCTACATGATCATGGCCAAGGACAAAAGCTAACAGCCGCTCGTAGACACTCACCGTATGCTACCACATCAGCCACCAGCGCATAAACATACGCAAGGAGACGTCCACATCGGTCAATGTCTTCTCCATCGCCAGCTATCTCACCATGATTGCCCTGCTCGCACACATGCTGGCCTTTCAGCCCGATTACCCCACCATGCCTGTCGTCCTCCGTGGCCGACGCCTCTGGAACGACGTGCAGCGCCACGTTGCCCAGATTAAAGGGACCATTGAACGCGAAAGGGCAGAATTATAAGAAATCACATCAAACAAAGGAAATTTCGTTTATTTGGTTATGCCAACTCAACTAGCGCAGCCCTTTTTCTCCCATCATCACCAACTTCTTCATGTTTCTGTTTTTTCTCTTATTCCCCACATAGAAAGTTATCTCTATTTATTCCCTCCGAACTTCAAACTCTGCGCATATGGTTATCTTCCTTACGATTGTCATCTAGACTCAGATGTGCATGGCCGTTTCCTCCGAGTACAAGGCAGCTCTAGGGTATTGCCGCATGGAAGAGGCCTACTAAGCATCGTCACCTGACGCTGGTGCGTCAATTCTCGTCTCAGCTTCATGTTTTCCTTGAAATGCTCCAAGTATACGGTACATGATCGATTTCGCTCGACATCGTTTTCTCATATACGGTCCTACGTAAAATTGCTTGCCATTAATGTATCTCTCGGGCTATCATGTCACGTTACATCACGTGTCCGGCACACACATGGGGGTATCATATCTGTATTGCCCTAGACTACGGCCGGGCTTGCCGTAACTACAAGTAAAACGAGCGACTGACAAGCCCAAAAGAAACAGATTGACCCGTAGCATATCGGGTCGTCGCGTCGAATGCTAAGCTCAAGCATGCTGTGTCTTCTGCTCCAGCTCTAACCATATTGATAAAGAATAAAGCGCAACAGAAAAGTTTGTTTGCCTCGCTGCGACGAAGTGCGCCGGCCAATACCATGCGTTGGGATTCCCCGAGTTTGTTGGATAAAAATCACGACTGCATCTCCTCATACTTCTCGCGCACCGGTGGATTGGTCCGTCGTCCCTAAGAGTTGCTAGTGGGAAGTCAATTTTCCCAGGCCCCAGCCAGGCTGCCGCGAAGAAGCGCATGCAGTGCTTGTCATGACCGAGAAGCTATGCTTTGCAGCCGGGGGGGAAGGCTCATCCCCAAAGGCGCCCTTGTGGTGCGGCCCGCATGCGAATCGCTGCAGAGACTGGTGTCCGCAGCTGCATGTTGCCGGCAGGGCGACGGCGCCGTGGGCCAGCTTAGAAACCGTGGACTTTGATAGTCTTGGGGTCTAGCTCGAGGCCCTCCTTCTTGTCGATAAGAAATTCCTGAACATCTTTGCGCTGATCACCCTGAAGCTGAATCACCTCTCCCATCTCGGAGTCTGCGACGATGGTGCCATTGCAAGCTATTGTCACATTATATTAGCCAAAATTTCTCGAAGACGGTCATGTACGACACCTGACAGCACAAAACAGTTTTCTGTCAAGCCGAGGAGCGGAGATTTTTGAAGTCTGTGCAACGTAGTGAGACGTACCAAACTTCTTCTTGATGACCTTGAGAATTTTCTTCTGGTCGAATTTCTTCGGGAGACCTTGGACCGTGGTCAAAGTCTTGCGACCATTACGCTCTGCGTCATCGTTTTAGCAAAACAGTCATTGGTGTGGCGAGCGCTCAGCCACTCCGGCGCCCGCACGCACCAACAGGCACACGCGACCGTGGTTCTGTTGATGCTGCGCGGGGCGGGGCGACGAGCGGGATTAAAAACGTACGCTGGATGCGTATATGGATGTAATTCTGAGTCTGTTTGACTTCTCCGGTGTCCTCGTCGGCTTCGGCGAAGGGGTCTGAGAGGATGTGTTGGTCAGCAAAAGCGTTATGAGGGAGGCTGCAAAATCAACGAGGCGGCCAAGTGGGTTGGCTGGTGGCCAGACGCGGGGTTGTGTCCTCGGCGTCACACAGGCGGTATCGGTGGGAAAAAAAGGCTCAAGATGACAAGAAGAGAGGCAAAGAGGATGAGGAAGAACTCCTCGTGGCAATCTTGATGCTCGCAACGTACCGTAGGACTTAAGATTTTCGATGGACATAAACTCGGAGGTACCTGGGTAACCTTGGGAAATGGGTTTTGCGGTGGGGGAGGGGGTAAGCGACCGACGGCTTTCGAAAGCGGCCTCGCTAGAGAGCTGAAGTATTCGGGAAGAAAAGGTGGCTTGCTGTTGATGCGAAATTTAGGCTGCGAAAGCGAGAGAAGAGCTGCGAGGCTGTTCTGTTTGCGAGACTGTTGATTGTTTGGGTGAAGTGTAAAGAGGCAAATTGGTGTGTGCGCTGGGCGGGACGTATTTTATTTCATCGATCTGAAAGGGAGCAGGCAGGGAGCAGGCAGGGAGCAGCAGAGTCTACCAGTTAGTACAAGCCACAGGCCGTAGCGGGCTAGAGAGAAGTATTTGGTAGGGATTTCCAGCGGGCTGCAAGCGTACAGGGTACAACGGGGCCTGAGCACTGATGGTTCGTGGCTTGACAGTGGCTGGTGGCGGGGCAAAAGGCGGGACCGCCGTGCAAATTTCCTTCTTTGCCTGTAAGTTGCCTGGTACATGTTTGCTGTGCACCGCGTACTAGGTAGGTACTTAGGCAGTAGGTTGGTAAGTAAGTAGTACCTTCTGGGTAGGTAGGTTCATTTTCCTGGCCAATGCTCGAACAAGTAGATATTTGAATTGGATTCATACGCACACGAAAAGCGAAACAACAGCTTTTATGTTTCCTTCTTCGTTTCGTTCCCAGTTCAGAAAATTGTCAACAGCCCACAGTGGTGCAGTGTGTACAATGTTTCAACAAATTTGTGCAATTTATGCAGCTGCATAAAGGCGATCAGCTTCTGCCTGAATATCCAGGCAGCAAACTTCACCTGCACCGCCTCATCAGTTATACTTGCCCCCCTTGATGTGCAGTGTCATCACATGGCCAAGATCAAAGAGTCAATTATTCTCCATTATCAAGATCATTATGGTCACGCTTTCCGCATCTTTCCAATGCATCCTGCATTAGTGGCGCATCTCTGGGCAGCCCCCGCCGCCAGCATTCCTACCCATCAGCACATACATAGCCTTGCATGAGTTTTCAAAAGTGCCAAAACGTTCAAACATTCGACGACCCGACTTTCTTCATCTTTTTTTCAAAAGAAATGAAATGTACAATTGCATTGCCTTTATTTGCTTTCAAACGTCTAATATCATCTTCCTGAACAGCCTTCATCATACGATCGTGGCGCGCTACTCATTCTAAAAACAATATGTCATACTCTCTCAACGCCAAAAATCATGCGACATGAAAGAAGTATACTGCTCAATTACTGGCAGTTACAAAACGCGATTCTTTTGCAATGATCTTCGCCAGCTCATGAATGCTGCTTGTCCCCCTCAGCACCATAAGCGGAACGTTGGCCTGCAAGTAAGCTCCCACCCAGTTTCGCAGCTCCACAGCCACCAACGAATCTACTCCGTAGCTGTCTAGACTCTGCGCAGAGCTGAGAGTCTCTACGGGGCTGGCAATCAGCTTGCTGAGCTGCAGCAAAACAAGCTGGCAGATATTTTCCAGCAGCTGTTCAACAGGTGCCGAGCCGTCTAGCAGCCGAGGAATGTCCACAGACTGCATACTGGTTTCGGCCGTTTGGCTCAACACATCGTGGCGGAGGAGGTGGGCAAACCGTCGATCTGTCAAGCTCTCATCTGTGTCCCGGGGAAGCATGCCGATGGCGCAGACACTGTCCTCGGGATGGCCGCTGCGGGGATGCATCACGGCGTAGTTCAGCATCGCCAGCAAGTCAGACATACTGATGGAGCCCAGACCCTGTTTCCGCAACGCCGCCGCTACCTGGGGGTTCTCACTCACAAAGCCAACCTCGCGAACGGGGCCGACATTGATAGAAAAGGCAGGCATACCGGCTGCTGCGCGGTACCGTGCCAAAGCGTCCTGAAAGCTGCAGCCAGCGGCGTAGTTGGATTGGCCCACGTTACCGCGCAGCGCAACAGCGGACGACATGAAGATGAAGAAGTCCACCTCATTGCCGAAGCACCGATGCAGATTCAAAGAGCCCGCAAATTTGGGAGCCATGGCTCTGCGCCACTCATCCGCCGTCATCTCCTCAAATACAGAGTCCTAGGATTTATCAAGTCAGTATATTGAGTTTGTTGCGTTGTGAATATGCAGAGAATGGTTGACATGGTCTCAAACCGTATACAGTCAGCATGCCGTTCTTACCTGGAGTACCATGGCTGATTGGATTACACCTCTGATGGGTGGTAGGCCACAATCTGTGACTACTCTGGATAGAGATGCCACCTCACTCTCAACTGTAACGTCACACTGCATTGCAACAACTCGAATGCCCAGAGCTTCCATGTTCCGTATCAACGACTGGCCTTGCTTATCCGGACAGCCTGATCGGGAGATGCACAGGATATTCTTTGCACCTCGACCCCCCATCCACGCGACTACTGCGCGTCCTAGGCCTCCAAGGCCTCCAACCAATAGATATGTTGCGTCCGGCTTCATACGTACTTGAGCAGGGGCTGGTGGATCGGCCTGTGAGTAATCGGTTAGCGTCTCTCCCATAACATGATGTTTCCCCCCCCATTTGGATGTTTCGAAGAGGTTCCTTACCTTGACTTTCTGGTCCTCGGCCACTCGAAGAACAATCTTGCCAGTATGCTTTCCTGCTTGAATCATGCGGAAAGCCGTCTCGATCTCTGTGATGGGCAGCGTCGTGAGTGAGACTGCATGTATGGAGCCGGAGGCTGCAAGATTTACAACGTCTCGTAGCAGACGTCTTGCGAGGGGCCTCTTTACGTCCATGATCAAACTGAGATCGACATACGCAAAGGTTATGTTCTTGAGCAGAAAGCCCATGGACATGCGTGCATCGTCCATAAGATCTTTGCGGCCAATTTCAACAAACCGACCAAATGGAGCGACCAGGTTGCACGAATGTCGGAATTGATCGCCTGCGAGCGAGTTGAGAACAACATCGACTCCATAACCGCCGGTCAACCATTTGATCTTGTCATGGAACGCAGGTGTTCGACTAGAGAAGATGTGGTCGTCGGCAATGCCGTACCTCTCACGAAGCAACTCTCGTTTAGCACTGTTGCCAACGGTGGCGAAGATCTCTGCCCCTATGTGCTTGGCAAGCATAATAGCCGCTTGGCCTACAGCGCCGGCTGCCGAGTGAATGAGAATCTTATCACCACTTTCCAAGCGGCCCGCATCCACAAGAGAGTAGTAAACAGTAGTCCACACGACAGGCAGAGCGGCGGCCTCCTCGAAGCTCATGTTATCCGGCACAATCTGACAGCAGTCGCCATGGACTACTGGGTAGTTGGTATAAGATCGTGAGTAAAGTGCGCAAACACGATCGCCGACCCTGAAACGGTCGCACATATTGGCACCAACCTCGACGACGACTCCGCTGCAATCATTGCGCATCTCATTGATGCCTTCCAGTTGCCCAGCAGCGATGAGAACATCCTTGAAGTTGATACTTGCGGCACGCAGCTCCAGCTTCACCTCGTCAGGACCAAGCTTGGTCGCCTTCGAATCGTCCTTCCATCGAATGCTTTCTAGGAGACCCGGTACGCGAAGTTCAGCGGTCATCGGACGCTGCTTATCTAAGAATGGGAAGAGCTCGGGCTGTGCTCGATGTCTGCTGCGGTGTATGTAATCACTCATCTTCTCATTGGACATGAGACGGGAGACATAAAGCTGCCCATCGATCTCGCGAAACTCATTGTCAAGTTCGTCGCGGCTCCCCAGGCCAAGGCCTAACTTTATAGAGCGCGTCAATGCGGGCAGCACAGCTGACAGCCTTTCCATCATACGAGCGCGCTCAACATTGAGGTCCAACGTGATGATGCGTAAACTGGGCAGTTCTAGTCGCAGACAACGTGCAAAACCAAGCCAGATCCCCCCACTGACAAAATCAGAGTCAAAGGAGCTGCTGCAGCTCACGAGTAACACAGCGTGCGCGTTGAGAATTGAGTGTTTGAACCTCTCCCATGCAGAACCATCAAGATTCCTGCACAAATAGCTGGCAATTTCTGGCAGCATGATAACAGTGTTGTCCTTCGATGAGATATCTAAGAGACAGCGGACTGAGATTTGTGTGCTGGAGAAATCTTCACTCGTAGCGAGAGTCTTCAAATCTGCCTCGTCACCAGGTTGAAGTGCACTGTACTCGGTCGTGACAACGTCGATGGCAGGTAGCTCAACCTGGGCGGCGTCCCACGGCGCACTGGCTATCAGGACACTTATGGTACCGCCATCCTCCTCTGGATAATCCTGAAACCACAACTCAGCAGGCGAGAAGTTAGCGCGCGTTAACCGCGTTATCCATTCTGACGGTGGTATGAGAGGAGACAGCTGACGACCTTCCTCGTATCCTGACCACCAGCCCTTGAAGACACCGAAGAGTAAATTGTAATGAGGGGTCGGAACAGTAAGCTCCATGAGCATGAACTTGCCCCCCGACTTTAGCAATTTTTTGATATTTGTCAA
This sequence comes from Cordyceps javanica, assembly GCF_051103115.1. Lineage (NCBI taxonomy): Eukaryota > Fungi > Ascomycota > Sordariomycetes > Hypocreales > Cordycipitaceae > Cordyceps > Cordyceps javanica. Next base: position 7,181,623 of record NC_139295.1, read on the forward strand.
GACCGAGTCGATGCGATGGGTCGCATGGATAACGTTGCTCGCGATGATGAGATCATAGCTAGCTTCTTCGAAGCCTTGCTCCAGTGGGCAGCGCTCTATATCCAGAATCTCAAACTTGACTGCATCCGCGAAGCTACCGAGTCGTTCCTTTGCCGGCTCAAAGAAGGCGGGGGAAAGATCCGTGAAGGTGTAGCTTCGAGCATTGGTGCTACCCCGGCCGTTCAGAGCCTGTATGATTGGCAATGTCGCCGAAGCTGTGCCCGCACCAACCTCGAGAACTTTGAGCCCTGGAGTCTGCTTGCCTAAAGCATGGCAGTACTCTGCCATCTGCTCTATGCATCGCACACAGCGCTCAGTATTGTAAAGTTGACCGAGCAGGTTATCTGGCGTAAGAAGAGCCAGAGGATCTGTCTTTTCGACGAGAATGTCTGCCAAGTGCGGCCCGAGTCTCTTGACGCCCTCATAAAAGGCCAAAATTCCTGGGCTGACAGTGGCGTCCGGGAGAGGTTGCTTGTCGAGAGGTGTGTTTGCGTAAATCTTCATCCAGTCGAAGAAATGACGGCGAGGCCCGTCCGGTACGCTGTCCGGGTCTACCTCTTGGACAGCTTTCTGGATAAAGTGCAAAGTAAGATCGTCAAGCAGACGGTTATCTTCTACTGAGCTTCCAGGAGCGACAACGGACCTGCACACCTGATCGCAGTGGCCAGGTGTCCAGGCGTCCACGTACGTGACCCAGTCTTGGCTGTGACAGATGTCGGTAATCACCTCGTTCAAACCCGTATCACCGGGGAGAGTTGTTGTATGTACACCTTTGGCTGCGACAATGACGGCTTGGCTGTTGGCGCAATCTCTTTCCTGGATGACAACATCGTAGATGGAGGTATCTGAGCTGACCTTGCAGGTGCTGACGAGCTCACTGCTTGGATTTGGCGCCCTGTTGAAAATCCGCATATGCTCGATAAAATTGGGCACGAACGTCGATGTGGCGCCACGTTCGAGGACAAGGACAGCTGAAAGGCCATGGAACAAGCAAGAATCCAGCACGGTCGGGTGCAGGATGTCTCCCATGCCCCCGACATCGAAGTCCTGAATGGTCTTCCGAGCGACCGTGACGGACGCATTCCGACTAGTGCGAATGCTGTGAACGTTGTTGAAGGGATGCTGCCAGTCAAGTCCAATTTCGCAGCCCATGTGATACAGCTTCTGGGGGGTCACCTCATGTTTGCACGTTGCGCCAGCATCAATCGTGCCTTTGACGTCCGCCGCCACGTCGTCCACATCTATGGCCTGTGTGTCGGCATGGATCAAGCCTCTGCAGTGCTCAGTCCAAACGCTGTCTGGTGTCACGGTAAATATGCGAAACTCGCTCCAGACAGCGGAGGAGCTCTTTGCTGTGTGGGACTCCGGTCGAAGGGCCAATGTGATTTCGACGTCCGGCCCGTCTGTGGGAAGTACGAGGGCTCTGCTGATGCTTACATTCCGCAGCAAAAGGCTGTGTACCTTCACAAGTGGACTGGTCGCGTGCATGTTCTGAAGCATGGCCTGCACTGCCATTGTCAAGAAACCAGCCCCAGGAAATACAGTCTGCCCTTGAACCAAGTGGCCCTTGAGCCAAGGGGTCTGCTTGAGGCTAATAAATTGTCGCCATCGCGGCTCGACAGGATTTGTATCATGCGTGAACGTACCGAGGAGCTCATGAGGCGCATGCTTGCGGTGTCTGTAATCTTTGGAGATTCTTGTCTCGTGCCAGAAGCGACGCTCATGGTCAAATGGATAGGGTGGTAGGTCAATCAGGAGCTTGGGCGCGTCATTGGCAGCAAAGCCATTGCTGGCATTCAGGTCGACGGTGGCTTTGCGAACATGAAGAGAACCGAGGCATTCCAACAGCGCTTGACGAGCATCCTTTCCTTTCTTGAGAACACTCGTATAGGCAATCTTGCCACTGCTTGCCTTTAGGCCCTTGCCTGTCTGCTTCACTGCACCCCCAAGCTGGGAATGAGGGCCGACTTCAATAATCATGTCAAGTGCTTGACCGTTGTACTTTGCCTCGCACATCTCATGGAGAGCCTGCGTAAAGAGAACCGGGCTGAGCAAATTTGTAGCCCAGTACACCCCGTCAAGCGGCGTCTGCAAGTCGTTTTCTTTTCCGGTAACACTGCTAAAGATTCGTGCCGCAGAGGCAGGCCTCTCCTCTTGTAGAGACATTTCTTTCTCCAGCGCCGAAACATATTCCTGATTCATGGACTCCATCTGATGAGAGTGATAGGCAGCACCATTTGTTGGGAGCATCCGATTGAACGTGCCATCGGCAACGAGGAGTTCCTTCAACTTGTGGACGGCCTTTGAGTCACCAGAGACAGTAACGCTGCTGGGACTGTTGAAGCAGGCAATCCTCATTCGTCCGTGAGCATCTCCAATCTCATTGATCCGTTGGCCCACGGCGTCGGCGCCGGCACCGACCGCAAGCATTGCACCGTCACACTCCGGGTTGCCGACAACCAGCGAGCTTGTCAAGGAGCCACGGTAGTATGACGCAGTCATGGCGTCCTCGAAAGACATTGCCTTTGCTGCATACGCCGCCGCGATCTCTCCACTAGAGTGCCCGACTACCGCACTGACAGATATCTTGAGATCGAATAGCAAGTCAACCAGAGCAAGTTGTAATGCCGTTGTGAGTGGCTGAGACAGCTCGGGTTCGTTGATGCGTGTCGTTTCCTGTGGCTTGCAGAGCTCTTCACGCAGATTCCAACCGCTGCCGAGTTTGAGAAGATGCTGGCATGCCCGGTCAATAGATTGGGAAAAGATTGCCGAGCTAGGCAACAGCTCGCGACCCATCTCGGCATACTGAGACCCCTGGCCGCTGAAAACCAGACCAATTCGACAGTCACCTTTTCCGTCTTGACGAGGAACTGGCGAATATGCTGCCGCAATGAGCTGCTGTATCAGCTCATCGATGTTGTGGGCGACAAGGGTCAATCGGTATGGGTGAATAGACTTTTTCGTGAGTGTATATGCCAGCTGAGCCAGCAAGTCTGGCGCATCGGTATCTGGTGAGGCTGATTTTCTAGCAAGATATCTGGCCAAGTTCGCACAGGTCCTTTGGCAAGCCTTTTCACTGGCTGCGCTGATGAAGAATACACGCTGAGCGGAGGTATGCCGCCCAATACTCGATAGAGCACACACTGCGTCGGCAGCGGCGTCTACAACCACATGCGCATTTGTTCCACCATAGCCGAAACTACATTAAAAGAAGAGGGTTAGCATACTTGTTATAACCGCACTGAATGAATAGGAGTGGTTGAAAGTTTCCACGCACCTATTGACTGATATTCTGCGCAGCGTTCGCCGTTCAAGCTGAATGGGGACCTGGAACCAGATGCGTGAGTAAAAATGTGCAGTATGTTCCTCTCAAATAAAACATACTCGTAGTCCTCTCTCTTCCAGATGAAGGTCCGGATTGGGGGTTTCGTAATTTGCTTGCGGTGGGATAATGCCGTGCTCCAACATCAGTACAGCCTTGATCAACCCAGCTAAACCGGCTGCACTTTCAGTATGTCCAATATTTGCCTTTATAGACCCTATTGGGAGTGAAACTCCAGGACTGTTTCCGCGCGCAAGTGTTGCGGCGATTGCGCCGGCCTCTTTGGGGTCGCCAACTTTGGTTCCTGTGCCGTGCGCCTCGACATAGTCGGCGCGGAGGTCCAGCATGGCGTCACCATACGCTTTCAATATGGCTTCTTCCTGCGCTTCTGGGCTGGGAACCGTGATACCGGCCGTTCTACCATCCTGATTCAACACGGAGTTGCGAATCACTGCTCGGACATGGTCACCATCACGCAGTGCAGCCGAGAGCGGTTTCAGCATCACGGCTGTGCAGCCCTCGCCTCTGCCGTATCCGTTGGCGCGAGAGTCAAAGGCAAAGGATCGGCCTTCATTCGAGAACATTTTCAGTTTGCTCTGATAGACAAATCGCTGGGGATCCAGCATTAGGTTTACGCCGCCGACGAAACATTGCGAGGTCTCGCCACTCCTGAGGCTCTGCACAGCTTGGTGTAGGGCCACGAATCCAGAGGAACAACCTGTGTCGACAGTGAAGCTGGGCCCGTGTAGATTAAAGAAATAAGATATGCGGTTGGAGGATATAGCCGGACCAGTACCGGTCGTGAGATAAAGCGGCGGGGCATCGATGTCGCGTGTCTGTATCTCGTGATAATCGTTGGCCCACTGGCCCACGTAAACGCCGGTGTTTGAAGCCCATAATGAGTCGATGCTAAGACCTGAATTCTCGAAGCATTCGTAGGCAATCTCAAGAAGAAGGCGGTGTTGGGGATCCATGGCCTATTCCGCGTTAGACGAGCGGCTTTTGACCAAGATGCATGCCTCTATGAAAAATCGGTGAGTGGCAGTGTGGCGTACCTTTGCTTCCACGGCGTGAATGCCAAAAAATGCGGCGTCAAAGGCAGCTACATCTTCCTTGAGAAAGTGACCGCCACCAGTGTTGGTCTGTTCAGGAGCACATCCCGAGATTAGCCATGTACTCCATTGTGTTCTTTACAACGAATTCAAAAGTCTTACCATGCCGAATGTGTCTGCTGATGAATTTTGAAACGCCTTCATGTTGAAGCGCTGCCCGGGTCCTGGTGTCCATGCCGTTCGACCGGAAGTGAGCATTTCCCAAAGGCTGGAGGGATCCTGCGCACTACCGGACAAGCGACAGCTCATACCAATGATGGCGATTGGTTCAGGAGGTGTGTTGTTCACATCGGAACCTGCGACACCACTTTCGAGATCTTCCCATGATAAGGGCGAGTTTTCTGGATCTGTAGGCATATTTTCGGTCTTCTTCATAGATGTGTCAATGAAGGCGAATGTGATGTTACAAAACCGTGCAGTCTAAGCGGGCTAGGACTGACGTATAATAATTCAAACATGAAAACAAAGTTGAGAAAGAAGCTATAGATCTAGTTTATCCTCGAATTAAATCGGCCAATTAGTCATAAATACGGCTGATAAGCAGCCGATACAAGCTGGTCCATTGTGAACCTAGCTATCACAGCTGAACTCGGAACACAGTATGCCGATGAAAGCACCATTTTCCGCCAGAGTTCCAAGCTCAGAGTTAGCGCTCGATGGAGCATTGCAGCGGAGCGTGGCATGCATGGCATCGTGCCATCCTGTCGCCATGGGCGTGCTGCAGCTGCATGCTTCTGAGACATGATGCCACCTTTGGCGCGAGTGAGCTGCACGACGGCTGCGGCTGATGCGGCCATGATGGACAAATGACAGAAAATGACGGTAGATGACGGTATCTCTGTCCACAACACATCAAGGGCTGTAGAAAAAACACGTCATCTCACCTGGTACTCAAAAGTACCAGTGATCAAGGACTTGGTGTGATGGAAGTAAGGAGGCCCAATGGGGGGACAATACTATTACGAACAGAGGGTCAATATTTCGCACCTGTAACACAAGAACCATGGTATCGACTTACACAATTGTGGTAAATGAATATTGAATTTTTTCTATCAAATTATTAAAGATTATTAAATCGGGTCGGCGTACGAAGGGGAGCCTCCTGCAGAGCGCGGTGAGAGCAGGAGGCTTTCTCCCTGCATCGGCCAACCCACACAATTAGTTAGAAATTAGTGCCTGGAGTGCGCTACTGCGGAATCAAATCGGGTTTATTAGCGCAGGATTTAACGGACTCCCGCGGACCTTGTCAGGCTGCCTGATTTGAGCCTTTGAGGTGGAAGATCTGCGATGAGAAAGGTTGGCGCCACACCATGGGGTATACATAGTACTCCAGCCTTCTCTCTGATGATTGCCGTCTCCCAAGCGTCTTTTTCTTCTAAAAATAAACATAATAATTCTAGACCTGCGAGCCGCCCTGTCACAGGAACTCTCGCGATGATCAGTGCTTTGAAATCCTTTGGACCTGCAGTATCGTCCATCTCAGCCTTCCAGTACATTGCTCGTGCCGTCCTCCCCGACGCACCCGGGCTCTGGTACATTCCTTTCTTTCAAATCCTCTGTGAAAATCTGTGAATCGCATCAATAGCAATCATGGAACACACGCTTGTAAAGTTGAGCGTCCCTCTCGGTGAGGAAATCATCCAGCTATCTACGCTAGACCAACAAGCACAACGAGCCTATGCCAACCTTCTCCTCGTTTTCGAACTGAATCAAAATGTCAATGCCGAAAACATTTTCCAAGGGTTGGAACAAGGGCTGGCTGCTGCGCTGACAGAGCTGCCAGACTTTGCATCTCTTGTTGTCCCTTCACCGGACTCGAAGAAAAATGAGCTACAACTTCGTCTCGGGCCTGAATCTGGAGTGCCCTTCAAGCGCATTGGCCAAGCTGACCTAGCCAGGTCTCTTGAGAGAAATTCGAGCATTCAACAGAACGGTTTTGCATATGGTGACTTGGCCAAGGCCAACTTTCCGTTGGCGAGCGTTCCGACAGAGATCTTGTTCAATCAGCAGCCCGCCGCACAAGCCGGTGCAGAAGGGCTTCCTGCCCTTCTTGCGCAGGCCAACATGGTCGACGGAGGGCTCGTAATAGGACTCTCCTGGCATCATACAGTGAGCGATGCGAGGGGCATCAACACGTTGCTGTCGTCGTGGGCTCGTTACACCCAGCACTGGATGAGCCATGGGACAGTTGGCTCACTTAACGCGGCACCAGAGCCCACCAGAGACCGGTGGAGGCTGACTTGCGGACCGCGCAACGTTGATGCGGGCCATCTCAGCAGCTATCAGATCAATCCGGATGTCAGGACCCCCCTCTCTGCCGCCACAGCTCATCTCTTGGATCGACCAAACGTAACGGACGTCGCGGCTGAACTCAGCACCTGGTATTTCAGCAAAAAAGCACTGAATGCGCTAAGAACCACGTTGGGCAGCGTCGGTATTGACGGGAGCAACGCGGTGCAATTTACCAATGGAGAGGCTGTCTCCGCCCTCGTCTGGAAACACTTGAGTCTGGCTCGGCTTCTGCACCAGGAGCCCGCCTACCACTCATCACTTTTCGCGTCTCGGATTGACTTTCGAGGGCGCGCGAAGCCCACCTTCTCAGATGACTTCATTGGCAACATCAACGAGCCAAACGCGCGGGTTCGCATGTGCCTCGATGAGGTCTGCTCAGCCTCCAACCCCCAGTCGCTCGCTATGCTGGCCATGGCGGTTCGTGAGGCGATCGGATCCATGGATGAAAACGCGATGCGTGACTTTATTGGGCTGGTTGAAGGTCTGCCAGCTGTCACCGACTTGTATTGGGACTACAACAGCTTTCCAGGCCCCGATCTTGTTGTGACAGACATGTCCGGAATGGACACACTCCGACAAGACTGGGGCGCTGCTCTCGGTCACCCAGTCTGCATTCGCTCTGGTTCGCGCGAGAAGGGCGTTGCTTATTTCCTTCCGCAGGACAAGGACGGCGGCTTCGAGGTGCAGCTGCAGTGCACAGGAGAGGATCTTGGGAGACTGAAAGCTGATGAATTATTTACCGAGTACGCTGAATTTCGCTGCTAAGAAGACCTCGCAATCAAGGCATGCGTCGAATCGAAGACTGCAGTAGATTGTAGGCCGAGCCCCATCGTGGCCTAGAAGCGGCATGTCCATGTAGGCATTGAGCTCCTTGTTATGTTAGTGTTATCAAGTCCGTACAAAATATCTATAAGAATTCTTGTTTGAGATTTGAAAGAGAGTCATTGTTTAGAGGAAGACCGCGTACTACGGTGATTGTGAAGAAGCCCTCCTCGATTGCAAGTAACGCAAACAAACAAGGGTATTGGAGACAAGTCTCAAAATTCAGCGCTAGGCTTGGGTATTCCTTCCACTTGACTGGAACCTGGAATACAAGCCCATGATATCTGTAGGCCCCGGGATTCTTGCTGCGTTGCGCCCGCAACTTGTGTTGAGATACGTAAATGCAAAACGTCACAGCGCACAAAGTATCGGAAGATTAGGCATATGCACGTTCAACATTAGCTCAGGCCCTCTGATTCCTATCTTGACAAAAATGTAAAATTCAGCTCCTCAAACTGTTGCTGCCTGAGCTTTCAACATCCTTTTCAGAACCTTGCCGCTTTGGCTTTTGGGGATCTCTGAAACAAACTCTAGTCGATCGCCTAACCAGTGAGTCTCGTGAAGCTTGTCTTCCATGTGATCATTGATACTGTCTTGCAGATCATCCTCGGAAAGATCAGACATGACTGACCCCGAGCGTATCACAAAAGCCATGGCTCGCTCTCCCGCGAGCTCGTCCGGAACGCCAATGACGGCCGCATCCGCGACCGCGGGATGCGCGAGCAACACTGACTCGACATCGGCTGGAATAACTTGCATGCCCTTTAATAATCACGCACGATTAGTGCGAGCTTTAGTATTTTGTACCACTTGCCACTTACTTTGACTTTGATCATATCCTTGATCCGGTCCCGGATGAACAGATGCTCCACGCCGTTCGGACTGACTTGAATTGCGCCCATGTCACCAGTGCGCAGCCAGCCGCTGTCATCGAAAGCGCCCAATGTTGACTCACGGTCTCCTAAATATCCGACAAACATGTTTGGCGCTTTGTAGTATACCTCTCCACTTTCATTGTAGTTTTCCACGTCCTTTCCATCAGGAGTTACTAGTCGCAACTGACAACCTGGTAGGAGAGATCCGCTTGATCCGTACCAGACATCGTGCTTGCTGGTAAATGTTACAACGATGGAGGTTTCGGTTAGACCTTGAGGAGTGTCTTAGTCAACTTTTGCTGTATCTTTAACCGCAAAAAGCAAAAAGATTTGGGGAGAAAGCGAGCGAACGTACCCCAAGCATGCAGAAACTCCCACCGAGGTTGGAGCGATTTTAGCCGGCTAGCTACTGCACGATCGAGCGCTGCTGCGCCCGTAACTACGGAGGAGACAGATGAAAGATCAAATGGCTCCATCAAAAACGAGTTTGCAGCTAGAACAGCCAGAATGGGAGGTACCTAGAGAGCGATAACATGGCGGTGAGCGTGGTGACAGGGCGGACAGGGAACGTAGCACTGGCTTACCAAGTACAGCCTATTGACGTGGTAGCTCGCGACGGAGCCGAGCATGAGCTGCATGTCAAAGCGAGGAAATACAATGTGTGACTCTGCACGCAAAATACCGACATGGCCAATAAGAATTCCGTAGCTGTGGCTGAAAGGTATAGCGGCTGCCACTGTCTGGCCATTCGGGTCATTTGCGAAATCCTCAAACGCCGACATTTGAAGGAGGTTGGTGATGATGCCATGGTGTGTGAGCATTGCAAGTTTCTTTGCGAATCATGTTAGTACATGTAGATTATCGCTCACATGGGGTCAGTAAAGTCACCTGGCGTCCAGAGGTACCACTGGTAGAGCATAGGAAAGCCACTTGGGACTTGCCTTGGCCAGCTGGCCATTCAAGCGGCTCTAGCTGAGGGAGCCGCGAGCCTTGGTCCACCAATTGCTCCAGAGATTTAAGATGGGTAGAATCCTGAAGGTCTGATTTATCCTCGTAGGCTCTGGGTAAAGCTAGCGTATATATACTCTCTGTCGGTATGCTCAGCTCTTTGGCTGCTGCCAAACAGTTGGATACTAGACCCGAGCAAGTAAAAATTGTCGTGCAATGGGCAGTTTTCATATGTGATGATATTTCCTCCGGAGTGCAGGTTGAGTGAAGAGGCATGCAGATGCCATTCAATCGATGAACGGCCCAGCAGAGTAAAAAATAGTCGATCTAGTACATCAACTGTCAACAGGAAACCTGGGAACACTTGGGCCCAAGAGCAACATCGCCGCGCGGCGGAAAGTAGCAGATACCATACAGTAAAACATGTACGTTTCACACAGAGAAACTTACAGTGTTGAGGGAATAGATGGCAACCACCTTCTCCCAAGGTGATCCGGTGTTCGGAGACCAGTTGAGATCAGAGGCCAGCCCTCGCGCGATGGAGTCGACCCTTTGCCGCAACCTGTCCATCGTGTAAACATTGCCAGAAATGGCATCTACAAAAGGCGCATCCTTTTTGGACGAGGCATGGTTTGAAAGAACAAAATCTCCGATCGGAACCCGGTCAGGCGCGTCCTGTCCCGGAGACGGCACCCATGCGGGCGCTGAGAAGACCATTCTGTTGAACTGAATCGCACTCTGTGCTTGGTGGCGAGGCAATGTTTACTTGGAGACAAGTTTCGAATGCGAAAAAGCGAAAACAGCGAATAATGACCTTGGCAGAATCAATGTATGCTGCCATATCAGCTGATTTTTTTACACTGCTGTGCTCGGCTTGTCTCAACAATGCATGTCTCATACACAAACCTAAACTGTCACTGTTACTCAGTAGGCCACGAGGCTACTGCAATGCCACCTGAATCTCTCCACATTCCTGCCGGCGGACAATAGTTTTCAAGTTACCCTGACCCTTTGTGCTAGTGAAGAGCCCATGCTCTTGTGCGAGGATGAATGCTCTTGTGCGAGGATGAGAGCTTGAACCCCCGGGGGGTGGATATATCGCCGCCATTGGACCATTCTCAATAGCTGAATCGCGGGCCGGGGTGGTGGGGTCGAGACCGGGGAATGGTAGCCGACCGCAGATCGCCGTCAGGCTGTCAGACTAATAAACAATACTACAAGCAACTATAGGTGATGGAAGCTGCAAGCCACATGTCATTACACGTCATTCCGGCGCAAGAGGTGCTGCTCGAGCGGCACCACGGCTGACGGCTCAATCTAGACCCTCCAGCCGCGAATTATGCAAGACTTGTAAGCACCCCAGTCTCACCGTGGCATTCTGAAGCTATTCTGGAGTCCTGGTGGGTCAAGTATTTGCGCCCGGGAGGTGTGAGAGCAAGTGACGCCTGGTGACAACCATCCACGGGAGCTGCGAATCCGACATCTTCCTTTCCAGCAGGCCCTGCCTTTTCAAGGCAAATATATTGGTGTTTAGCACAAGGTACATCTGGCTGCATACAGAGTAGCGTAACCTTGTGATTTTTTTTTGCGCAACCTTTGTCTGTAAGTGGAAACTGGAGAAAATGATTGGGAAAGATTGGGTTTTAACAGTGAGTTATGAAGGAATGACCTTCAGCTAGAGTATACGACGAAAAAAAAAGACTATTTTTTTTACGAAAGAGGTAATTCCCATATCAAAACAAAAAAGGGCTGCAGAATACAGCAATCTGTGGTGATCTTTTTTTTTTTCACAGAGTTACATTTTGTTGCCCGCGAACGTGCTGCTCAAGTCAAGCTCCCTTACTTTCTCGAAAACACAATAAAAATTACAACCGATCCGATGGACATTGAAAACTCAACTAATATGCCAGCGATGGCACAAACTTGCGTGTCAAGTCAGAGCAACATGCAACAGGAGATCAAGGACATTTGTGCCCAAGTACTGGGCCGCCCAACTGCGAGGATGAGAATGGGCAAATCTTTCCTCGCACAAGGTGGCGACTCTCTACTCGCCATCAAACTTGTCGCTCGCTGCCGTGAGGCTGGATATGACATCAGTATTGCCAATATCCTTCGTACTTCCAGTATTGAAGAGCTCTCGAAATCTGCTACTTCTCATCTTGATTGCTCGGTCGGAGAGAGCCCACCAGCAACCGACACCACAGCAGCAGCCATCGAGAGGCCCTCTCCATTGTTGAGCAATGATCTCGTCCTCGATCAAATCAGGAGCATTACCAAAGATCCACTGAAAGATGTACAAACTATTTTCCCTTGCTCACGAACTCAGGAGGTGTTTTTGATTTCGCAGCAAGCCAATCCGGAAATGTATCAATGCGTTGTTGTCGCGGAGATTACATCCACGGAACCTGCTCTTCCCTTGGATGATGACCGTCTCCGTAATGCCTGGAGATGTACGGTGCAGCGCCACCCGGCTCTTCGGACCCTGTTCGTGGAGAGTGTCGAAAGGCCGGGCCATTTCGAGCAAGTCATCTTGAAGTGCGAGACGGTACCTCTGGAGTTGCACTCGAGAGGCGACCGATCCCAGGAGTCCATCAGTGACATATTCTCGCGCCACGCTACTCTCCCACAAAGCAAAAGCATGGCCGGCCGAGCGGTAGTCTGGAAACGCTCCGAAAGCTCTGCTGTTCTCCGATTAGAAATCTCTCATGCGCTCATGGACGGCCAGTCCTTTGGCATCCTTTTTCACGACTTTGCCCAAGCCTATCATCAAAACGAATTGCCTGGCTTGGCACCCTCTTTCAAGTACGACGAGTTTGTCGCCTACCAGGAGCAACTCGACCGAGCAAGTATTCAGGCATATTGGTCCAAGCATCTAGCCGGGGCAGAGCCGACGCTGTTCCCCACCAACAGCAACCGCGACTTTGAGAACATGAAGCAGCATCGCTTTCGCTTTGAGCTGAATGAAGAGGCATTGCAAAAAGTCGGCGTCGAGTACAACGCCACGGCCGCGAATCTCTGCCAAATCGCTTGGGCCCTTGTACTCGGGTCTTATGTGGGTTCGGATGATGTCTGCTTCTCATACGTCAACTCTGGTCGCCAAGCTCCAATAAGTGGCATCGAGGACGCGGTTGGAGCGTTTGTTGATGTCATGATATGCAGGATGAAGCTGTTGGAAACAACACTGGTATCACAAGCGCTGTCGAAAGCAAAGCATGATGTCATTGAGGGTTTGTCTCGCCCGGGCTCATTTCTTTTCGAGGATGAACAACAAGGCCAGAGGATATCTGGGCTACGAGGAAATACCATTATGACATTTCAAATGGGGATGGGGAGCAATAAGCAATTGGCGAGCCCAGATCTGAAAATCCTCATGCTGGATGAGATCACTGCTTCTGACGTACGTGAGCCTACGGCCTGATGAGCCTCGAAACTCTCCATGAGCTGGATTCATATCAATACTAACAGCGTTACAGTACGATATTTCACTCAATATCCAGCCTTTTACAGGTGGGCTTGACATTCAACTTGACTATTGGCAGTCTCGTATAGACGAGGAGATCATGAAAGGTATCGCCGAGAGCTTTCAAACGGCGCTGGCATGCCTGATCGACAAGGATATGCCACTACGAGATATCGACGTCGTCTCCAAGAAATTCATTCAACAGTTGCACGAAAGAAATTCGTACACATCGACTGAAGTGGAAGGACTTCTACACGACATGGTGGATCATCACGCCAAACATCAACCTGATGCCTTGGCTGTGCAGGCTTGGGATGGTGACCTGACGTTCCAAGCTCTCAACGGTGAAGCAAACAATCTGGCCGCGCACCTTCAGGAACTGGGTGCTCAGCGAGACAGCATGATCTGTACATGTTTCGAAAAGTCCAAGTGGGCAGCAATATCGCAGCTGGCAGTGCTCAAATCAGGGGCTGCTGTAGTTCCCCTCGGAACTAATATGCCAATGAAACGCCTGGAGTTGATGATAAAAGACACTGGTGCAAAGGTCATCTTGACCACGAAAAGTTTTGCCAGCCGTTTTGAAACGCTGTTTCATAAAGTGATTGTCGTCGACGACGAGTTTAAGGCAGCGATTCCATATTCTGCACCAGTGTCTTGCTCGGCAAATTCAGATAGCCTTGCTTACATTATTTACACCTCCGGCAGCACTGGTACCCCGAAAGGTGTGATGCTTACACATGGAAACCTGTGCATTAGTATCCGTCACTCCGTGCAAGGTCATAATCCAAGCCCGGCTACCCGGATGCTTCAATTCGCCGCCTACACATTTGACGCAGCCATCCACGACTTCTTTTTTACGTGGCACGTTGGCGGCTGTGTCTGCATAACTTCTGAGCATGACCGAGTCAACAGACTAGTGTCTGCTATGTGCGAATACAATGTCAACTGGGCCTTTCTGACACCGACGATGGCGGAGATGATTGCACCCGACGAAGTTCCCTCGTTGGAACACTTGGTCTTGATCGGCGAAGCGGTCAAACCTGGTGTTGTTCATCGATGGATCAATCACGTGGAACTTTGGAACGGCTACGGGCCTTCTGAGTGCTCTATTATATCCAGCTGCAAGTTGCTCACACCCGGATGCGACACTTTGGAGCTTGGCTATCCTGTTACGGGTGCGTTCTGGGTCGTTGACGCCACAAACTCGGATCGTCTTGTGCCAGAAGGTGCCGTTGGGGAGTTGTTGATCGAAGGTCCTCACCTCGCTCGAGGTTACCTAAACGATGAGCGCAAGACTTCACTTTCATTCATCACTGCGCCAGCATGGGTGTCCAAGTACGCATTCTCTGCAGCGAATCGCTATTACCGCACGGGCGATTTGGTCCGGCAGAGTACCAATGGAAGCGTTACTTTCGTGGGCCGACGGGATACTCAAGTCAAATTGAGAGGCCAGCGCGTGGAAGTTGCTGAGATTGAGAGCCATTTGAAAGATCACGATGCCGTCATTGAAGCCGTGATCGTGCTGGCTGCTCAGGGCCCGTGCAAGGGCCAGCTTGTTGCGTTAGTGGCACTTGAAGGTTTCATGACGCAAGTGTTGCCCGTCACAACAGTGAGTCTGATCGAACAGGAGCAAATGGCCCGGGCCAAGCTTCAAACGGCCGTCTTGCACGATTGGCTCTCAGACAGAGTTCCCGAATATATGATACCGACGACGTGGATTCCAGTCATGAGCAGATTGCTACAAACCGAATCTGGGAAGCTGGATCGTGTCAGATTAGGGCACTGTGTTGATGCAGTAGATGTGACCTGGCTCGACGCCTTCGCATCTGCCGGAGAAGAACTCGCCAAGGGACTTGAAACCACCCCTCTCCAATCGCAGATCCGAAATATATGGGCTGAAGTACTACTCTTACCTCTCATGAAAGTGCCGATCGATCATCGATCATTTTTGAGCCTCGGGGGTGACTCCATAACGGCAATGAAGGCAGTTTCCCTGGCCCGGACACAGAATATCACGTTGACGGTCCCCGATATCCTGCAAAGCAAATCTATAGTGAAATTGGCCGAAAAGATCGGAGCGGCCCAGGCATCTACACTGCACGCTGCAGTAGCATCTGAGCCTTTTCCACTGTCACCGTCTCAGCAACTGTATCTCGATTGGACCAACTCCATTGACCCATCGTCAGCCTCTGGATATTCTCAATGCCACGCTCGAAGCGTATGTCTCCAGATCAAACAGAAACTAGACAAAGAGCATGTGGCTGCTTCCATCGATGCTCTTGTACATCTGCACCCAATGTTGCGTGCTCGGTTTATTAATTCTGCGAACGTGTGGACGCAGCATGTCGCTGCACACAATCACGACGCGTATGGATTCCAAGTGAGCCATGTATGTGACCTTCAAGAAGCCCATTATATCGCGGAATCTATGGAACGAGGTCTTCATATCGAGAATGGTCCGGTGTTCTCTGCGCAGTTGATGCAATTCGACGCAGCAAACAGCGAGCAACTGTTGTTCGTAACGGGACATCAGCTTGTCATGGACGACACGTCTCTCCGCATTATTATAGAAGATCTGGAAGAACTTCTGCTCCAAGGCCCTGCAACTTTCTCGGCAGTCGAACGTCCTACCTTCCGGGATTGGATTCGGAGTATTGCAGACTCAGAAAATGAAGGTTCGGGGACTACCCTAGAGCCTGTATCGTCTGCAGTCGAGACTTTGATGTCCGAGCCTCTGAAGAACAGTAGCCTCAGAGATGCCGAATCAAAATATGAAGAACTCAAAACAGAAGTCATTGAGTTTGATGAACCTGATACTCTGCTGTTTCTGGGGGGTGCCAATCGAGCCTTGCGAACTGAGCCGGTGGAGTTGATGGTTGCTTCGCTGGTAGCCTCATTTGCCGAGACGTTTCCCAGCCAGTATATTCCAGCGCTTCTGGAAAACTTCCAGGGAAGACATTTGAACCGTGATAGCATGGACAACTCCAAGACAGTGGGTAGTTTTTCCATGAAAATGCCACTTCATCTCCCCGATGCCGGCACGCACAATGCTGTCGAAATTCTCAAACAGATAAAGGATACTCGAAGAGACATCGAACTTCGCTTCTGTTCGCGGAATTCGTACAGTAAAGGAAAATTGCATAATGACAGCGGGCCATTGGATGCGGCCCACGAAATGATGGAAATTCTCCTCAATTTCGATGATTCAACTCACCAGATGCAAAAGCAAAGCACCCTCTTCAGCCTGCAGCCCTTGCTGACAAGCCAAAAGCTATCAGCGGGACTTCAGGTCCCAGGGCCATCCGCGACTATAGTTGACGCTAAAATATTGCAAAGCAGACTTCATGTCAAATTCCATGTCCATCGGAGCAACAACGATATGGATGCCATTCGGCGCTGGTCTCGGGAATTCCACAAGGCCATGCGCGCGTTGGTGACGGACTTACTAAAGACGCCCTCGATGCTCACCCTGAGCGACTTTCCACTGATCGAATCAACTCGTCAGAGCGTATGGACTCTCGAAAACCAAATTCTGCCTAGCATAGGGCTGCAAGTGCAAGATGTCGAAGACATGTATCCCTGTACACCGATGCAGAATGGTATCTTGATGAGCCAAGCGCGGTCGCCTGGCATGTATCAGACTCAAATGCTGTGGCAACTGCAATCCCCAAACCCCAGCAAACGTCTCAACGTGGAAAATATTATGCACGCATACCAGACCTTGACGAATCGGCATCCAATGCTGAGAACTGTCTTTATTCCTCGAACATCGAGTGCTGGTGATAGTGCTTTTGAACAAATCGTCCTCAAACACTATGCTGTTGATGTGAGCCACAAGATTTGCGATGAAGATAGTACGGATGCACTACTTCCAGCAATGACTAGCGCGGCGGCAACTGACTACGGAAACAATCCAAACCACAAGTTTGTGGTGTATTCGACTCCATCCGGCCTCATCTATGGGCATCTCATCATAAATCATGCTCTCTCGGACGGGTCTTCTCTTGCCTTGCTGGAAAAGGAGCTCACTGACGTGTACGAAGAAAGATTAGCGTCCGATATCAAAGCGCCGCCCTACAGCTCATATTTGTCATTCTTGAGGCAGAGCAGCACAGAAGAGGCCTTAAAGTACTGGGTACAGAGCTTAGATGATGCCGAAGCCTGCTTCCTCCCTGCTATGACCGAGACAAACGTACAAAAAGAGGGCAAGGTGGAGGTAGCCGGTCCTCCCGCGCCGGTACGCAGACAATTGGTAACAGCAAACGTTGAAGATGTGGAGTCTCTCCGGCGATTCAGTGAGAGATGCTCAGTCACCATCGCGAATATCTTCCAGCTTGCTTGGGCCATTGTTTTGTCAAAGTTTGTCAGGTCTGATGATATTTTGTTTGGCTATGTGTCGAGCGGAAGAGACGTCCCTGTGCATGACGTGCATCAAATATTTGGCCCATTTGTCAATATTTTGATTAGCCGGATCAAGCTTGACTTGGATTCTAACGTCTCGCAATCTTTGCAAAGTGTTCAGAAACGGTTCTTTGAGAATCTTAGCCACCAGCGTACCCCCCTGGTGGATATCTGGCACGCACTCAAGACCGGCAGCCGTGGGCTGTTCAACACGTACCTCTCATACAGACAGGCTAGTTCGCACGGGCATTCGCGACGCAGCCTCATACAAGACACGGTTGCACTTCTAGGCGACAGTGAGTACGATGCAGGCATCGATATTGTGACATCCACAAACGGTATCTCTGTGACCTTGGACTACCAACCATCCTTTATGAATGACGACGCGGCAACCCGTCTTGTAGACTGTCTACTACAGACGGTCCAGTCTCTGACAGAAAGCGAAACTCTGTCACTTCGTGATGTCAGAGTAACGACTGATAAGGATATCCAGAGAATTCGCCAATGGAATAGTGAAATTCCTGTGGTTTCTGAACAGCCTAGTATCCACGACACTGTGTATTCTCAATGTTGTCATGATCCGATGGCCAAGGCTGTCTGCGCATGGGATGGTGACTTGACATACACTGAACTGGATCAGCTCGCCGAGAAACTTGCTTTTTACTTGACCTACAAGCTAGGTGTAACGCCTGAAGCAATGGTGGGAGTCTGTTTTGACAAGTCAAGATGGGCAATCGTTGCGCAGATGGCCATCCTGAAGTCTGGTGCAGCAGTTGTACCAGTGAGCCCAAATGATCCGGGACAACGCCTGGAAATAATCCTACGGGAAGGGCAAGTTCATACACTTCTCACTTCAAGTCATCATGCGCATCGATTCGAATTTATTTCGAACGTCGTAACTGTTGACTTGGCTTCGCCATTTCTCCAGGACGCAATGCCGACTGAGCGGATCAATAACAAGGTTGACCCGGAAAATGCTGCCTTCATCATCCATACGTCCGGTAGCACCGGCAATCCAAAAGGTGTCGTTTTGACTCATCGATCGATCGCGTCTAGCATTCAAGCGCAGGGGAGGATCTTTGAGCTAGGCCCCCAGACTAGGACCCT